>NC_137461.1:40775435-43175435 GCF_964235325.1 Thermobia domestica | reverse complement strand
ATAATAATAATAATAATAATAATAATAATAATAATAATAATAATAATAATAATAATAGGACCATGTATTAGACGCAGACTTATGGTTTAATATGAAATTTAAACTACACGTATTTCCACCGGGAATCGAATTTAGGTCTCCTTCACCATTTAACCTTTATCTTCAGCACCATCTTGGGAAACATGATGTAAAATCTAATGTGGAAGGCAGACCACTACACTTACCCAGTTAATGCAAGAGAGCTAGATACTCAATGATTACGCTTGGTCTCTTAAACACTTATCGATTTTAGGTCCACCACTATTACCAGTGGCGTATTTACGATTTTGTTTCGGGGGTTGCTAACTTTCGGGGGGGGGGCTTTGCCTGAAAATGTGAAAATTCTGTAAGATATTTCATATACTTTACTATAGTAAGCAAGATTTTTGGGGGGATTAAGCCCGGAAGCCCTCCCCCCTAAATACGCCACTGACTATTAGATACTCATGTCTCTTAAACAGTCACCTCATAAATAACAATTTCATCCATATATTGATCTTAAAAACTTTTTTAACTAAATAATTTAAAATTCATAAGATTAAGATGACCGTTTATCTTGTTTGCGGCAACTAGAAAAGAAATCCATCAACTTCTCTAGCATCGGGACACTTACCAAACTTCGTGTACATTATTATAAAAACCTCACTTTTTTATGTACATTATCTTATTTAAATATTCCACAAATCCACTTGATTTACTCATAGTTTATACACAAAACTACAATTAAGTAGATTATCATTGCTGAAGCTTTGTAAACAGCGACCATAGATTGGTGAGATTGTAGACAGCCAGCAGTCATCCTGTAGTAAAATAATGGTAGTTGACAATTGCTCAACGAGACAATAAAATTATATACGAAATGTAGAAACCTTGAAAGAAACTTCGTGTCGATAAAAGAATCATTAATCATCATCATCATCATCATCATCATAGGTATTCTGCCTTTATTGGCAGGTCACTTGCCGCAGCTGAGAAGCTTCCATGTTCCACGGTCCTCCGCTAATCTCTTCGTCTTTGCGTATGATCTTTCCGTTTTAATATCATCCATCAATTGTAGTCTCCTTCGTCCCCTCCCTCTCTTTCCAGCCACCATACCTTCTAGGACGTCCCTCATGATACACTCTCTTCTTAGGCAATGTCCCACCCAGATTCTCTTCCTCTTCCTAATAATATCTAAAAGTGTTTTTTTCTCATCCACCATTTCTAACACTCTCATTCGTTTTCCGCTCGAACCAACTAATTCTTTCCATTCTTCTCCACACCCACATTTCGAAGGCTTCCAGTCGATTTTCATCACCTTTACGTAATGTCCAGGTTTCCGCCCCATACAGTACAACACTCCACACGAAGCATTTTATGAGTCTTTTCCTCAACTCTTTATTCAAGGTCCCACAAAACAGACTTTTCTTCCTCCTAAAGGCTTCTTTCGCCATTCCTATCCTTGCTTTTATTTCACGTACGCACTTCATGTCCTTACTAAGAATACTACCCAGGTATCGAAAACTATTCACTTGTTCTATTTTCTCCTCTCCTACTTTTATATTTGACACAGACTCCTTCGTTCCAATCAACATGGTTTTTGTCTTTCTAACATTTATTTTCATCCCATATTCTTCAAAGCCCTTTCTCATTTTTTCTAACACCGGGAAAACACCACTCTATTTTACCTAGTTTGCTGGCAACAAAAAAAAAGCCTACCTTTAAATTTAAATATCCCTTTTCACAAAGATTAGGCAAAATGGAAAAAATCAAGATTTATGGCGAATAAGCACAGCTACTTTTTATTATTCTTATGATAGTATTCAGTGTATTATTTTTCTATTTGGAGTTTATGCATGTTTACATTTTATTTCTCGAATTGAATTGCAAATTTTTCTTTATATTTAAAATTGAAACAGAGAGGACTCTTTGTTAAATTTGAAGTTCAAGTGAACAAGAAACAAGTTCGAATCATCCAAGTAGAGTATGCCGTTAAAAAAAATAAATTTTAAATTCCTAAAATGAAACAAACAAAACTAGTGTACATAACTAAAAATAGTAGCAGTATATTATTTGCGTAGTCCAGCAATTCCACAAACAAACGACATTTACTGGAAAATAAGTTGTCACACAAATTCCACCTATAGAAGAAATTGTTTTCATGGCGTCACTTACAAAGAAGTTAGTAATTTTGGCTTGCTTTGCTTAGATTGTTTTTTTTATAACAAAATCTTTAATTTCACATTGCGAAAAAAATTGAATTAATAACATTTTGTTGACGTTCAAGAAATTAGTGATGGGTCGAGGCAGTTCATTTGGTGGAGCTAGCTCATTCGCTCCGGCACCGATACGGGAGTCGTTCAAAGGTGCTAGTTCCTTTTTGCACGGTTGGAAGTTGTCGTTCAAAAAGGAGCCTGTTGTTTTTTGAATGGTTGGGTGTCGTCGTTCAAAGGTGCCAGTTCTTTGTTAACTGGTGTTGTGTCATTCAAAAGGTAACGACTACGTTCACTGAGTTCCCATGGTTCCTAACAGATGGAGCACGTCTGTTTTGTAGCCTTTTCGCAGCCAGAGTCCCTCTGTCGAAAAAGACTGATACTAACGACCAGCGAATCGTCACGTAACGCAGATCTGTCTTCAGATTATGAAGAACAAAAGTATTATACCTATCTACGTAGAGTTGCCATATTTCAAAAATGAAAATCCGGGGCGCTAATAAATTACGAGAATCTTTGAAATGCTTAAAATGAAAAGAAGTGTTATACACTAATTTAAGAAATTTATTGCTTAATAAACTCACGAATGAGAGAGAAAAACAAACTACTGTTGTGTATAGCTCGTGTCCTCGTGTCTCTGCAGTATTAGCAGACGACGCCTTGCGAGGAAAAAACCGACCCACCCGTACGCTTACTTTCAAAGATAAACATGCCCGGTGCCCGCGTAAAAGAGGATGTATTGTAACCATGTATGCATTCTTACTGGCTTCTGGCTATATCGGTGTCGGTAGGCGTGTGCGGTAGTTTGGTGCATTCTTATTGGCTGTTTCGGAGAGGAGTCGTCGTTACTTTGAACTGCTGGAATTGTGTACGGTGCTCTCATTACTCAACTGCTGGTGTCGTCTGCGGAGCTGTCGTTACTTTGAACGGACAGTTCCAAATATATGAACTAGTTCCATACTAGTTCACATGAAGGTGTCGTTCAAAAGAGTCAGTTCGTTCATGAACGACCCATCACTACAAGAAATCTTAAATTTTCAATAATTTCGGAAACTTTAGATGAGTTTGGTTCACACTTTTTCTTTTTACTTCATCGCTTACCTTCCCTATCATTGTCAGGTGATTTGTGGTTTTGTTCACTCTTACCTACATGTGTCTCTGGATATGACTGAAAACAAATTAAAGCAACATTCTTGTATTTGCAATCTGTCCAATACAAAGATTCTTGTAGTACAATTACTTCGAATTATGCAAACAGGAGGTTTGAGAATTCGATTTATCTACGATTTTTACAATTGAAGCCGTGACTTCCATAACCACACAAGTCCAGCTAAAGAGATATTGAGAAAATCAATAAAAACTGCATATTTCTTGGAAATGTGAATTTGCAAATAATTTTTTTTTCATAGTTACACTTTGCTTAACAACAAATGTCACTAAGTATTAAAATACAAATGTCACTCAGCATTTCCAAAACTGGTGACTGCGCTTTGTTTATATGTAACTCTTCTTGTTAGAGCTGCAACTGCTGAGCGATCATTCTCTAAGTTAAAATTAATCAAGACATATCTCAGAAACAGTATTGCCTAAGAATGCCTTTGGGATGTAGCCATGCTGAGTATTGAGCGAAAAAGAGCTCATGAATTGGACATATTTGATCTGATAAAAGAACTTGCAGAAGCAAAAGTGAGAAAGAAACATTTTTGATTTTGTATACAATTTGTCGATTAACACACGAACTACCAAAGGGGACATTTTGACCCCTCACCATCGTTCATCATCCTTTAATTTGAACTTTAATTAAAATATGCAAAACATATGGCACCACTTTTCTTCTCTCTAACCAGTGTGATTATATCCTAAATACAATATTTCAATTATTTTTGGTTTTCTTTAAAAATGGTGATTTACCTAGAGCTACCACGGGGGTCATTTTGACACCTACCTATTTACTTAGAAAATGGATGTGAAATCTTTGACTTTTACGTCCCACGGTTATGCCGGCTCGGCTAAAGGAGAATGTGGTGATGAGAAATGAATGGAATGGTGCAATGAACAAAGTGGGAGGAAAGGGGTGAACCTCGAGAAATCCGAAGCAGACTGTGTTTGTCCACCACAAATTTCACTTCCTATTTATTTTAACCTGGATAAAAAAATGGCTTTTTTGATTCTTGTTTATAATTTTTGTCATGGTGTATTATTGATGCACCCGAAACAATTGTGGACAACCGTTGATTTGTGTTGGTTATTTTGAAGAACGTGTTTCACTGTTTGCGAATGATGGAGACTTCAGGTAGTAAACGACATGTAGCAGTAGAGTTTCTAGCACAGTTACAGGATATTGACGATAGTGCTTCTGCTGATGACAGTGAGAGCTGGGTTGAAAAGAATGATGTTACACACCTTGAAAAATTAGATTTTTCCAGTAGTTATGACAAAGAAGTCAAATATACTGATTCTGATTCTAGTAATAATGATCAAGTGAAGAATCTGAGCAAGGGCACTCTACTGAAATTACTGGTAGGTCTAGCGAACTCCAGATCAGACTGTGTTGACGATAGTGGATGTAAACAACAAGACATGCGGAAGATTACAAAGGCATAATATAGTTCGTATCAAACCAGAACCCACATCACTCATTACGCGTGATATGGATGATGCTTGTGCAAGTGCATTTAGACTGATTGTAACCAATACTCTACTGTAAAGTATAAAGACGTTAAGGCCAGTCGAGTTTTAGATGATCCTAACTGGTCAGTTTCTCTCGATGAGTTTGATGCAATTATTGTCTTGCTGCATTTCAGTGGAGCAATGAGGATGAAGAGCGTTAAGTGTAAAGTGTCTCTTGTCTGGAAAGCTAGGGTTGCAGCTTCTTTCGGAATGTTATGATCAGAAACAGGTTTGAAGAAATAATGAGATTTATAAGATTTATCTCAAATCTAGGAGGAGCAAAAGACGAAAAACTAACAGGTTTTGCTTATTTTCTGATATTTGGTGTCAGTTGATTGAAAATTCTTGAAGGTGCTACAATCCCCATACTTATTGCGCTATTGGTGAGCAGTTCTTTCCAATGAAATATCGTGGTGTATTTATTCAGTTCATGTGTAGCAAGCCGGATAAATATGGCGATAAATTTTGGATGCCTCTTGAAGTGAAGAACAAATATATAGTAAGTAGTTTTCCATATCAACGAAAATATGAAAAGAGAGCGACGAACATCCTCTTGCTGAACATGTCGTTTTACATCTTTTGAAACTCAGGATTGTATGTAACTTGAAACAACATTTTTACGTCTCTACATCTTGCAAAGGAACTAAAAAAAAAATACGGAATAAATTTCCGAAGCAACAAGAGAATAGTTCCAGCTTCCGTACGTTTCTATAATAAAGATTTGTATACCACAGACTACTTAAAACCGTGGACGATATCACACTCACCACATATCAATGTAAGAAAAAGAAAAGAGTATTATTATTGAGCACCCTTCACAATAACGTACAGGTAATGAATGTTTACGAAAATAAGTGAACTTAAAGTTTTGTTTTACAATCAGCAGGAAATTGGTGTAGACATTATAGACCAGATGGATAGTAAATAGTAAATTCTGTGAAGGCTGTTAGAAGAAAATGGCCGGTATAGCTCTTTTATAACATACTTGGTTTGGCCGCGATAAACTCTCATATCTTATACAAGTGTATTACTAATAGGCATATTAGTAAGCAGGAAATTGGAGAGTTCTGTCTTTTCAAGTTGATAAAGGAACATTCTGAGAAAGTGAGATGAAAGCGTGTTTCGAAAAGTTTGCCAGCAGTATCAAACAACATCTCCCGGAAAAAGTAAGAAGTGCCAAATCGGAACATGTAGCGGAATCAGTGCATTGAAATTTATATCTATATGCCTCAATATAATACTATTACTAAAATTTTGATTTACTCTTGAAGCTTATACTCGCTTATATGCTCACAGCTTATATTTTTCAAAATACATGCGAAACCTATTGGTATAATGTTCCTGATTTTATCTTTAAAAAGATGTCAATTGCACATTTATTGAGATAATGAAAAAGAAAAGAGAGAAAAGTCTTTTTGGGCGGGGAAGACCATGGTTTGATACCTGGTTAAAGCTAGTGTGGATTCTAAAGCTCATTAATTTTTATATCAAGTTACATCAAGCATTGGTTGTATAGGGAACGTTAAATTTCAACCTAGAAAACCTCTAAAGCACAAGGAGTATAAGTGACCCCTTTGGTAGTTCTTGCATAATTAATTTCCTGGTAGTTCCAGTGTTAAAAAAAAAACTGAAAATAGAAACATGCTTATAAGCAATTTCACAAGGTTTATTATTTATTTTATAATTATGTAAAATCGTAACATACTGTATTTATTTGAAATCCTTTTGGTAACATTGTCTGATACATTATTGTTTATTTACACTACCACTGCAAGAAAAAGTCCGAATTTTACATGAGTATATTTTTAATGAACAAAACACTCTGTCCAGTTTACTTTGAAAAGACGTACCACAACGATATAAAAAGAAAAACGATCAATATCCTCCCACTGATAATTTTGGGTTTATGGCCGTTCTGCGCGTACACATAAGTTACATATGGTCATGCACTAGACCTATTCCATGGGTGAGGGGGCGCCACTAGAGATTTTGCGTAGGGGCGCCGAAGACCATTGTTACGCCACTGATACTACTTTCGAATTTGTGTGCTTTAGCAAAAACATATATTTGAAGGTCTTGAAAACATTTAATTACTTCCCTCTGGAAATCATCTTAGAATGATCAATTATATTCTTGCATTTAATTGAACTACCCAACTGAACTCTCAGGTTATCAGGAAATTTTGGTAAACAGCATTTTTTGTTCCTATATTATGACATTTTAATTGATTAAGTTAATGTATTTATTTCCTTTGGTTTGTTCCAAGCTTAAGGTATAAGTTAAAAGAAATGAAGAACAACAATGAAGAAACTAAGTTAACCTGTATGGATAAAAATAAGTAAATGGTATAAAATGTCATGATTCAATCAGTACGGAAGTGTATACCTATTTTGGGCCACCCTGTACCTAGGTATATGCAAGAGAGCTGACTTCAGTTGAAACGACTTTCATTGCATATTTCTACATAGAAACACGTGTAAGATGTTGAAATGCGTTCCTGGTGGCATAGTCTTGAAATTTGAAGGTGTTACAGTGGTTTAGATTCCACCTCAAACTGTAGTTCAGTGTACTATATAGCATCGTCACTTCAAGGGGACGTAAACCCCAACCTAACCAAATCAACCGACTTTGAAAGCAGCTGCATTCAGATGTGAATGTTACTTCTTATTTCCTGAGACGAAGGATACATATTGAATTATAGTACATGCTGAAATAAATTTTAGATATAATTGAAGACCTGAAGTAAATTTCGATTGAAGTGCCATTTTCTGAAGTTTCGAGTTATAACCGGAATGATGGTCTATGGGATAAGCCAGTTTAAGTATATTCGAATCTAAGCGACAAACCTGCGCGTAGTGGTCCAGATCATTGCCAATAGAATGCGAGACGTGTATGTGCACGGCATAAATTCTCGAGGAAAAACATCATTATCTCAAAACTGTTCAAATCGCACTTCGATCCGAATTTACTTCAGGTCTTCAATTATGTTTTTTTCCTTATAACTAGTTTATATTTTTATTATTAAAAGATATTCAATTTTTATTTTATATTTACAGATTTGCAAAACAAATTAACATTCTTTTCGGACCAATGGTGTTCATGCAATTTGGGATCAGTATCCTCACATTTTGCACTCTAGCATTCCAGGCAACGACGGTAAGTTAATGAAATTGTATAGAAGACATTTTTGGATTCCAAGATTCGATCTACTGATGATAAAAGTGACTTTTGCAAAGTTGTCTGAAAATACTCTCTTCTTGAGACAAGAAAAAAAAAGTGAAAATGTGGCCAAGTCGAAACCTTAGCTTAAGAACTTTTTTTCTGATATACTTTTTATCTAGTAAAGTTGTAAAATTGGTGTTTTTATGTTAGTGTTTACTGCTATTTATCTTTTTGAATTTGAATTTTCCTCTATTACATAAATCAAAAACTACTACACAAATAAGTTGAATGTCGTGTACTTTATTAACTCTGCCTACAGAATATTACAATTTATTTCAAATCTATAAGTGAAACGAAACCTTAAACACGATATTTATTATTCAGTGATACAAACTATGAACGTTACATTATCACAAACATCAACATTTTGAAGACTTCTACAACAACAATAATATCGTAACCAATACGGATGATTCAATGCACATCTAAAGTACGTATAATGACATAGCACCAAATACTGTTGTCATTATACGACGTTTTTCGATTAAGTAGCAAATATGAAACTCCGGCGGCAACTGTGAGAATGATGACTGTTTTTGATACTGACGATACTTGTAAAATGGCGACGTTTTCATTACAAGAACAGCTTCTAATCATTCGCTTTCTCCATTTGTGTGGTGTGACAGTGCCAGTTGTATGAGACATGTGATAATTGTGTCATGGATGTGTCTAATGTGCGTTCGTGTTTGCGACATTTCAAAGATGGCAGAACGTAATATGACAACGAACCAAGACAATCTCGGCCTCGGACAAACCGATATGACGACAATGTGAACAGATCCCACGGAAAAGGCAACTTTGGAGGGAATGTATTCTACACGAATTCGACAATTCTCCGAAACAACTTTTCTCACTTGTTCGATCATGTCGTCAGACCGGCTTGTGTGAGGTAGAGATTGTTTTGGTTTGCTGTCACACGACGTTCCGCCTTCTTTGAACTGTCACACCTACGAACACAGATTAAACACATCCATCACATCACCATTACATGTCTCACTCAACCGGCGATGAATTTCAAGCGGTCACAGTACGCAAATAGAGAAAACGACGAATATGGTATAAGTATCGAAAACAGTCATCACTCTCACGGCTGCAGCTAGATTTCTGTGTGCCGTACGTTTTTGCATCTCTCTCACACATTGACCAACAAGTCTACGGCGGCAGACTATTAAATATTTTTGAAAAACTAATAATTTTCCTTTTGCCAATTTTTCGTAAGTGGAAAGAGGTAATAAAATGTAACTTACTACAATAATAGATAATGTTATTCTACACCCGAAAATACGAATCGGAAGAATTTTCAGTGTTGCCATCCATAGAAATTACAGTGTGACCAGAATTTGAATTACTCAAAAATCTAGGTAAAGGCAGCGACTAGAAAAATGAACTCAACGGTAATTGATGACTTATCATGCTGTCTACCTTTCTTGTTTACTACTTTTTAAATAACATTTCTATTTATTTTATAAAACTTACATAAATTATTACAAAATAAATAAGTTATTACAAAATAAGTAGAAACATTTTTAAAAAGTAGTAAACAAGAAAGGTAGACAGCATGATAAGTCATCAATTACCGTTGAGTTCATTTTTCTAGTCGCTGCCTTTATCTAGATTTTTGAGTAATTCAAATTCTGGTCACAATGTAATTTCTATGGATTGCAACACTGAAAATTCTTCCGATTCGCATTTTCGGGTGTAGAATAACATTATCTATTATTGTAGTAAGTTACATTTTATTACCTCTTTCCACTTACGAAAAACGGGCAAAAGAAAAATTATTAGTTTTTCAAAAATATTTATTAGTCTACCCCCTTAATTTAAAACAGCAGCACGTTTCTATCTGTTACCAGTCCTGAGGGAAAAAAATGCAGGTGTTATAAGTCGAATCCATCTTTTAGTACCAAGAGGTTGAAAATTTTCCGTTGTTTTGAAAGGTTTTAGACAGAATAACTAGTTAGATAAGTATTGCATCCAACCACATAAACGACTTTTAAAAGACGTAAAGATCATAATTCCATTTAGAACAATTTGATATGTCAAACAGTTCTAGGTAGACATTGTTTATGCAAATCAAATCTATTTGTACGAACTGAATTAATTTTATAGCGAAACGATACGCTAGAGGGGACATTATGTGAAAGTATCGCAATGTAACTGAAAAAAAAGAAAAGTAATCTAATAAAATAATTATAATAATACATTACATAGTAAAGTTGAAAATGCTTTCTCACACTTAATTTTTATTTCAGATTCGAGGTTACGGGTTGAAAATAATGAATCTAATAGAATATCTCGTGGTAGCATCTGTTCAGTTACTCACTTTTTCGATTTTTGGAAATCGCCTGATAACAGAGGTAAGGCATATTCTTTTGAGAGGTTTCAATGTCATTCTTAGTTAATATGAATCTAAGATAATGTTATGGAATACTCACTATTAAGTTTGCATTTAATCATTGCCAATGTTGATGTTCCATCGCAGTAAAACAAATAAGCTTTGTCCGCGGTAGTGAAACCATGGTAGATTTCCAATATATGAACTCAACACTGAAATAGTAGGAAGTTATAAATCTGTAACTTCCAGATGCTGTAGAAGGATCCTGTTCTTCAGAAGCAGAAATTAATATTTATTATATTTATAATGATATAATAATGATAATTATTATTATTAATTATTCTGCCTTTTAGCAAGTCCTGGGACTAATGTGATTTTATTTTCTTCAACTTTAGGTTTAGGCCTGGAAATGTTTCTTCCGCTATTGTTTCTCGATCTTCTGCTTCCTCTTTTAACTCCTAATATTTTCTTCCACTTTTCAAATCATCGGTTCTGTTCTTCTTCCTATTCCTCGATTTCCTTCCATCTTTCCTTCTATGGCCGTATGAGGACAATACATTCGCAAGACGTGTCCACACCAACTGGCCTTCTTACCAAAGATGCAAGTTAAATGTGTCCTTTTATCTCCTATCCGTTTTAAAACACCTTCTTTTATTACTCTCTATGTCCATTTTATCTTCTCCATCTTTCTCCAACACCACATTTTAAAGCCCTCTCAATATTTCTTCTCTAACTTACGTTATGATCAAATCGTTGTAAAACCTTGCAATGTTGCATATTAACTAGCAACTAAATGTAACATATTCCATATATATTGATATCACGAGTTATATTATAGTTACCACACTCGCTGCATAAAAAATGTTCTTGACGCTTCGTGTCTATATCTGTGGACAGTGTTCAAATTGAGAGGGGGATGAGGGTAATCCCCTTTGGATGTATGCTAGAACCAGGGGCGTCATTTCAGACAACAGTAGCATGGGAATGTATGACAGTTGTAGCCAGAGGCGTCATTTATTTGAGCAAGAGGGAGCAATTTCCCCGAAGAATTTGAGGAATACATATACTTTAATCGATTGTCAAATAGAAAACGTGAGTTTTTTTTGTCAGTGGTGCTCTTTCCCCCCCTCAAGCAAAGTCTGAAATGATGCCCCTGGTTCTAGCATACATCCAGTGTTACCAAAGGGGATTTGACTCACATCCCCTTTGTAATTCTCACATTGTCCACAGATACGGACAATTAGTGTCAATAACATTGTTTAGGCTACTCAACGACTGTGGTAACCATAATATAACTCGTGATATCAATATATTTTGTTGCTAGTTAACATGCAACATTGAAAGGTTCTACAACTGATTTGAACATTTCCATTGTTTTATGCATTATAAACTTGAGGTGAATTAATATTTTACTTGTAGTTACAAATGACTACTTTATTGGGTAAAGTAAAACACAAAAATGACTCGAGCGGGAATGGAACCCGGGGCACTTTGCACGTGAAATGTAGATGCTCCTCACTTGCCACACAGTCACTTGATAACTTAACGTGTCGTATCATGTATGTGGCGAGTCGGATACTTTAAGATTCCTTTTCGCCGCTATTTCTTTCTATTGCTCTCTCACAGTTAATATTAACACTTTAAATGTCCACTATTTCGTCGAAAAAGATGATCCCGAAGTACGTTTACCACAGAGTGCTTTACGTTGTAAGATAATGTTATGTTAATGCTAAGTAGAGGCTTCTGACGGAATTTACATTAATGTGACTTATGCCGCGACAGAGTGTTGGTTAATTTATGTCTAATTAATTTCACTTTACAGCTATGCTTTTATTCACGATGCCAGAAATTGCTTTCTACGTTGTCTATAAGAATTACCTTTTTATAATAACTAATAAGTTTTGGTGGCTTATAAAGCATTAAATTTAAAATGCTCATTTTCAGAGTGTCTCGATGGTCGATGACGCTTACGCCAAAGAATGGCAGAAGACAACTACAAAAGTGAAATCTACGTTGAAGCTCATATTCCTAAATAGCAGAAAGCCTCTGAGTATGACTGGCTTGGGACTCTACACTTTATCACTGGAGACATTTTCATCGGTAGGTACCACATGTACCCAAGGTACTTTTTCAATGTAGTCATAATGACAAACCTGTTTCTGGACAGTTCTTCGGAATATCCATAAAGCATTCAACTTTTATGTATATGATCCTATCTTTGTTTTCTAGATTTGACAACATGCTTACTAGAGGCAAAGACAAATTGCAAAAGATTATATCCGATCATCAGCTCCCTTTATTGAAACGAATTCGGAAGATTCTCCCGTCTTTAAAAGATTTTGTTGTTGAAGAATTTCTAAATATGACTCAAAGGAATTCACCTAAAGGAAATTTTTAATGTGGCATTTGACCATACAATATTTGAAATCTAAGAGAACTTCTTAAAGGGGTAATGAACATTATTTGAAATATCTCGATTGTTTGTGACCTCAGTCAGAAATCTTTTCAAACAATTCCGAAATACTACCACTATTAATTCTCGTAGGATGCAATAAACAAGCTTTCAAATTGGAAGTTGAAGTTGTTTAAATAAATATTTTATCCGATAACAAGAGCGACATCAGTGGTAGAGCATTCATCTCTGGTGCGTGCAGTCCTTGGTTCGATCCCAGTTGCGCCAAGTGAGCTTTGTGGTGGACAAACAACGTGTTCTCGGGGTTCTCCCGTTTCCTTCCACTTTCTTCATTCTACAATTTCCTTCATTTCTCATCATCACAGTCTCCTTTAGCCTAGCCAACATAACCGAAGGACGTAAAACTTATAGATTTCCTTTTATTTCAACAAGAGTGACAGTAATATTTTAAAAATCTCCGATATATTGTGTCCGTTTATAAATACTTTTCCCAGTGTGTTAAATTATGTGCTGAAGCAGTAATAATTGGTGCTCCAACATCAACATGTAAGAGCACATTTTCTTGCGTTAAATGAAGAAAGATGGTTTGAAGGAAGTGAAACCAAATTAATGAGTCTTATAAGTGTTTCATAAACTATTACATATAGAGATCTATCAATGAGCATGGCTTCTATTGTTTCTTATGCTATATTATAAGCTCAAAAAGAAATGATTGTTTTCGAATTTTTTGTAGTAGCATCTTAGGTAAGTATTTTAATCTGCTTAAATTTTAAATAAAATAACCTAATCTTACATTCACAAAACAAGAAATAACCTAATCTTACATTAGGTATTCATTCACAAGACAAGTAATAGAAATTCTCAACTGTGCTAAGCATTTACGCATTTTGTTCTGAAGTGGTGTATGACTTCATACATTTTAAAATGTTCATTGGTGTGATAGTTTTACGTTGTGATCAATCGAAATCCCTACTTTCCCAGATATTCAAATACAGTAATACAGGGTTAAACAGCAGTGCAAATTAGAAATAATGTTTCTTAACTATCTTCTATTTCTGAAAAATTAGGAAACGGCTATACCAAAATCATCTTATTTCATCCTTCCCCTTTTCTCCTTTAACGGAACGGAAAAAAGTAAAACAAACACATTATTTTGAACAAAACTTGGCGATATCGGATAGTGCATCAAATTTCATATCTTCTTTCCATTTTCAAGAAACAAACTTGTTGGTTTTTTGCAGTGAACGATCAAGCAGACAGTGCGCTGATTGGCCACACACACACACTTACAAAACACACACTTAACAGTTCTGCTTGCTGATAGGGTTGCAGGTGTTCTCTTTACTGGAAATTTGCTGTTGCTGTGTCAGCCGCAGACTCTTCGAACGTTTTTGCTGCCAACTCTGATTTGCCTCTGAATTAGGAAAATTGATCGCTGAACTCCACATTCGTTCTATGAAGAATGAAGGATGATTCGAGATAAGAAAGGGATGGATAAAATATTAAAATTTTGCTATAACTGTTAGTCGTTTTGTCCACTGGTAGACACTAGAATAAGTATTACTTCCATGTATCTTACATTTTAATAACATTTCTTTTTTAATACCTGTCAGACATATAAATTTATAAATGTACAAGCGAATTGACGAGTTGAATTTTAAGATTCCTAAGTTTAAGTTTCAGTATTGATAACTTAGTAGCAATTAAAACTTCCCAAAATTTTGGAAATAGTACCAAATGGTACAATATTACCAAATCTATCCTAAGTACATTTTAATTGTTAAATTTATTTTTAAAAAAGTCAAGAGATAATGTTGAAAGACATTGTTTCCAAGAAACTAATATAATGTAGACTATATAAATTTTGTTTTCCAGATCACAACAGCATCTTTCTCGTATTTCATGGTTTTAATGCAACTGAGATAAACTTCAAGAAGTATGCACATGCAGTATAAACAAATAGGAAGGTTGAGATGATGGAAGGAGTCATCACAGAAGGAAATTTAAAGAAGAGAGGAATAAATGAGGCGCCTATAGTATCAAAATCCGCCACATCCATTTCGCGTAGTTTTTCTAGTAATCTCGCAAAAAGTGCACTGAAGCTCCATATACATGCGTACAAAGTCCCATATTTGAACTAGTTCTTTAGTATGAAATATTAAGCTTTTAAACAAAATTCTGTTTCCATGGCATTCCATTAGATCAAACATATAACAAGCAGGGGCGGATCCAGGACCGACTTCTGAAGGGGGCGGTGGGTTGCCATACTGTACTTAGAGATACCTTTAAGAGCTTTTATTTATATATATAAAATAAGAAAGTTTCCTCATCTGAGGGGGGGGGGGCGATCGGAATCCGCCACTGATAACAAGCGATATATACCTCAATTTCGATTTAAAAAATGGTTTTGGTGGCTTTTGATACTAAGCGCCTCAAATCGAGTTTCAATTTCTGTAATCCTGCTTGTTAACAAATTTAAATTCAGTCGCAATATTTCTTTTAAAGATAAATTTTGGTAATCCTTTTTTTTTAAATAAACAAAATCTCGGTAAAGGAATATTTATTATTAATATGTGTGTTATAGTTTCTGCAATATATCATTACTTTTATCACATACATTATAAAGGTAGAATCTAGGCTTGTATGCTTCAGAAAATTTACAAGTGTATAAATTAAAGGCAGGATGTGATAGATTGTTAGAAGTGACTTAGTCTTATTGGTTGAATATAAATAAGGAGCTGTAGCTTTTATAATGTACCTGGTAAAGATATGAACTCTCCATCTTATATGTTAATAAACTAGAGAGTTAAGGCATTCCGTAAAATCCATGCGACTTGGAATTTAGCATTAAATTAAATAAGAATGTAAAATATACAAATGAACGTAAAACCAAAATCATATATATACATCCACCGGGGACAAATTTGGGTTACTGCATAATAATAATTAATTTGTATACAGTAATTTTATTGTTCATGTCGTACTTTACTATAAATAGCAGAAATACTCAAATTTATTTATGTGTAGAGATCAATTAGCATATAAATATTTATGGTGTAGATTTTATGTCGTTTTTATTTTATTACTTTCACATTCTTAGTATCATACAGTTTAGCACTTTGTTTTTGTTTTTACTTTCCTTTGAAGTAAATAATATTGTAATTATCATGAATAGTTGTATAATAAGGACAATCGCTCTCAGAGCACTTACAGAATCAAATATATCCATGCGATCGTTGTTATTTTTGTCTAAAAAATCTTTACGTCTTTACAATTATACCCCTTCCAGACTCCCAAGGGTTGGAACAGGATTAAATTAGTATTTGCACGCCAAAACCTAAATATTTTGTTTTAAAAAACCATGTACATACAATTAAACACAATTCTCTTTAGAATTAACAACTGATTTTTTTCTTTCATGCCTAATGTATTACTTCAATGTAATAAAGTAGCTAGTGAAGAGTTAAAGATGTATGTGTTATTTTAATACTGTTTTACATTTACTGTATTTTAACTACAACACTTAAATATCGCTGTAACATGATGAAACATTTCATGTCCATGAAGATACTTAGTATGATTTCATGTCTTTAAGACAATGAATTTAGCACCATAAAGTAAGACACTGCCACAGTCAGCACCTGAAAGCAAATAGAATATATGTATATTTTGTACAATGTTGCCTTGAATAAATAAACATTATCCTACACACGCATTCTTTATTGTAGTTTCCTATAAAGCTTTTTAAATGGCTACTCGAACTAAACATTAAGCCATAAACAAGTTAATGTAACTTGAGTCTCTTTCCCTTCTAGATCAAAATAATTCTCTCTCTAATACAAAATCAAACCACTTGTCATAACAGCCGTTTCTGTGGGCCTGATCTGCTCCAACGCCATCTGCTAGCGACCCTCTGAACTACGTCCAACGTAACGACGAACAAGTGGGCAGCGAGCAGCGTCGCCCAGTCTCTAACAGGCGTATCAGTAGCTTTAAGAGGCCCCATCACGGCGAAATTAAAATACCGCTAATTTTACAGTAATTATATGATATCTTCAAATAGATAAAAGGTAATCAAAATGTGGAACAAGATCGCCCTAGACAATATTATTTTACATGAAATATAATTTCATCACGACTCACTTATTTGCTTTCGATTTCTAGCCATAGAGAAAATTGGCATTTATTTTCGCGTTTCTAAATGACTGCAAACGGAAGGCTACTAGGAGACTCGTGATAACAGTACCTCATGCAAAATAAAATTGTCTAGGGGCGATCTTGTTCCACATTTTGATTATCTTTTACCTATTTGAAGATATCAGATAATTACTGTAAAATTACCGTTATTTTAATTTCGCAGTGATAAGGCCCCTTAATGCGTTTCTGAAGAACTGGTAGACCTGATCTATATTTCTACACTACCAAGGGTCATCGATGATCTTAATCAACTGCATCAGTGCAGCTATAAATTCCATTACATCGGTCACGCTTTTGAAGATTTCTGCCCTGTTAAGCGAAAAGGCCTTATCTCCATTTCACATACTTTCGAGAAAATAAGCAAAACGTGGTTTGGCTTAAGCTGTACGTTCAAATTTGTTGTATTTCAGTAAAACTTTATTAAATATATTTGCACGATCTAAAATTTGTGTGGTAATACGGTTAAATATTTTTGCTTATGAATTGCCACTTAAGGTCTTTTTTTTTTGTGCTTACTTTCAGTTACAGTTTTGAACATAAGATAAACACTCATGACGTCATTACCTCCTACCTATTGGTCAAACCACGTCAATTCCACTTTAGATAGATGCAGAATTGTACTACGAACATTCCCATACAAATATCTCGATTTTTCGAAAAATGTGGAATTAAGGTCTTTCCGCTTTGTTAGGACGGCAGATTTGACTCGAGCTGGATCATCGTCTCGATGATTCCCGCGTAACAGATGGCGCGTACATCACATGTTTGTAATTCCAATCAATATCTCCAAAATCCTTTTAAGTTTATGTAACTGATACGGAAGTTTGAGCAGAATAGCACTTTTGGTGTTAAAGCTATAATCTTTTTAAATCAGGGACTGTTATTGTCAGTGGCGTATTTACGATTTTGTTTTAGGGGGGGGGATGTGCTAACTTTATTCCTAGAAATGTGAAAATTCTGCTAGATATTTCATTTATTTTAAAATTTCGGGGTGGTGGTGGCTTAATCCCGGAAGCCCCTCTTAAATACGCCACTGAAGAGCGGCTTTTATAATAGTTTCAGATTTTCTAGAATAACTTTCGTGTCATCAGTTTACCCTGTGTTCAAATCGGAAGTTCTGGAAATTAACTTCGGTTTAAACGTTGATCGTCATAGGGCAAAAACAGTGAAAAGATGGCGAGAGGCGCTCTTTTCAGATCAATTAAGCCTCCTTATTTTCCCACTAAAACCGGAAGTTCTAGAAATTTGCTATTACTTCCGGTTTCAATATCGACTTCCATAGACCAAAAATGGTAATGGAAAGTGAGAAATGCCTTTATTGACGTGAATTCGTCCTATAAATATATTTTGCACCAACCTTGATCTCATTTTTTTTCAAAAGTCGGAAGTGGCTGGAATTGTATATTTCTGGTTTCAATGTTGACTACCATAGTGAAAATATGAAATATATACCAACAAGCAGTGTCTTGATATGGATTTACTATCTTAAAATATTATTTCATTTCGGATTTTATTCTTTTATTGTAAATGCAAATAATAGACTCCTGTTTTAATATTAATTTCTACACCGGTAGAGCAAAAACAGTACCTATTGAATTTGCATAGTTTTGAAGTACCGTTGTTGTATACTGACAAGGGACCATTCTTTTTTTGACAATTCTATTTCTGAAAATGATTGCTATCATCGGTTGCAGCACCCAAAGTAACTGAGAAAAACAGGCTTTTAGCGGCAGACCGTAAACATTGCCGGAGATAAAGGGGTCCAAAGTTCGAATACAAGACACAGGAATTGCATATAAACATCATGTAATTTTGAAACGAGTGGAGGAATTGAGATCAAATTTGAGGTGTGAGTATTGAGTGTGAAGCTCTTTGGAATAGGTATATTACGCATCATGTCAGTCATCTTAAAAGTCGCCATATTGGAGTTATCGAAAATAAAGAAACGGGAAGGAAATCATGTGGCATATCAATTTAGGCTAGCTTGTTCCCAGAAATTGAAATATGAAGTTAGATTTTACCAACCCTTATGTGTTGAGTAATTGCTGATTCTGGAAATTTTGAACAGTCAAAATTAATGGTAGTGCCTATGCCCAAGGGCGCCCATGTTGTGGTTTCCAAGGGGGTATAAGCGACGTTTCAAAAATAGTTTTAAATTTTGCTGTAACTAATGTAAAAGTTCTCTTGGATTTTCAATATTCTGAAGTACAATTTCCTCTTATGGGGGTAGCCAGCGCCCCACCTTGCCCCCCCCTCACTGGCGCCCTTGTCTATGCTATTTCAGTCGATTCAATGTAAACCAAGAATAAGATCACAATAGTGCTTGAGAACTGTTCTACATTTATTACAGTTGATAAGAAACTATTATGTTGTTAAGGCAATATGGAAAGGTGCATGGAAGCAACCGACATAAAACCTTAAGGTGTCAAAAGTTCAGAAGTAAGTAGGACTAATCTTGGATTGACAACAGATCTTATGTGGGTTTAGTTGCGTCTGTTGTGTAGCTTAAGAATGATTGTGTGGTTAATAGAAAAGTGGGAACAACAGTGACCACTAACTTCATATTTAAATTTCTTGGAACAAACTAGCCTAAATTGATATGCCACATGATTTCCTTCCCGTTTCTTTATTTTCGATAACTCCAATATGGCGACTTTTAAGATGACATGATGCGCAATATACCTATTTCAAAGAGCTTCACACTCGATACTCACACCTCAAATTTGATCTCAATTCCTCCAGTCGTTTCAAAATTACATGATGTTTATATGCACTTTCTGTCTTGTATTCGAACTTTGGACCTCTTTATCTGTGGCCCTGTTTACGGTCTGCCGCTATATGCTTTTTCTTTTTTTTTTTTTTTGGAGTTTCTTTGGGTGCTGCATTCGATGATAGCAAGCATTTTCAGAAATAGAATTGTCCAAAAAGGAATGGTCCCTTGTGAGAAACGCAACTCTGTCGTTTACGTATTTTCCCTATAGTTGTTACACCGATGACAGGCAACTTTCTATTATTATTTAGTAATAATGTAGTATGGATTTTCATAATCATAAAATTATATAACCTTTTTTTCTATAATAGCTTCGAAAATACTGTAACTATTATTTAATAAAGCATTTAAAGAAGTTAACATCTAATGTCATGTGTACGTAAACTCAAAACTAGAGCTAACTTAGATCTTTTTTCTGGGGGGGGGGGGGGGCAAGCACTAACACGTTTATTTGGACCTCCTAGAAGAAGTTGGTTTCTAATTTTAGGCCCCCTCTTTCCATCTTTCTCTTACTGTTTATGGGCTCCCGGAGGTTCCCTATGCCCTCCCGCACTGCAAGGTCTGGAGGGGCATTAGTTATCCCTCTGGGCCCATTCCATATATGACAAATTAATTAAGGGGACAATATTGACAAATCTCAAAGCCATACGAATAAATGTTATTTCTATGGCCCCGAACAGTAGACATATATTTTACTGAAATTGGCCCACAACTCATTTTTGTTTTATTTACCTTTTATGTGCTGTTTTGTTTATGTAATGTAGTGAACACCTTCGATGCTTCATTTATAATTTCATGTTCGTATCGTATATGGAGTAAGAAAATTTTGTCTTAAAATGAGCCCCCCTTGAACGGTGGGAAGCTTCCCTGGGGAGCAGTTGGCCCCCTGTCCCGCACAAGTTACGGCCCTGCTGAAAACCTTTTCTTATTCATAACAATTAAACCGGTTTTCGTATAAAATTATATTCATACGATTAAAGGTTAAACAACATGTGAGATAAATGGTGATACGGTGGGTATCAAACATTGACGTAAGAGGGAAAAAAGTAGAATTGTAAGTGATTTTCACCATTTGGAAAAAAATGAAATGAAATCTTTAAGTTTTACGTCCAACGATTATGCCGGTTAGGCTAAAGGAAACGGTGATGATGAAAGATGAGTGAAATGGTGGAATTGAGAAAGTGGGAGGAAACGGGAGAATTCCGAGAAAAACCACGAGCACGGTGTTTCTCCACCACAAAGTCCACACGGCGCGAGCTGGAATCGAACCAGGGACCCTAAGCACCGGAGGTGAACGTTCTACTACTGAGCCAACGCGCCCCCTGCATTTTCACCACTTGGGTAGCATTGCTAGTGAAGACATAATACGCGTATGTAAACGTGAAATGCGTACCACTGTTGCTTGAATCAACGTAACGTTTCTTTAAACAGAACAGTACAACAGATATTCCATCCAAACACTGTTTTACATATTTGTCAAACGTATTTCGTTCAATGTTCTTCAAAAAAGCATAAATTTATTAATTCCCCCCTCCCCCCAAAAAGTGATGTAAAATTATATAAATCTATAACCCTGCTGGTTTCAATATTGATATTGATATTCAGAAACCAAAATGCTAATGAATAGTGGCAAACGGTTTGAGAAGCTTGTCTTACGAATACAATTACAGTAACCCCCCCCCCCCTTAACACGAACTCGCTTAAGCCGAACACTCGGTTAACATGAACAAAATTTCGAACCTGGCAGCGATGTAGTTTATCTTAAAGGAAGTTTTATCGGTTAGCACAAATTACAAATTCATTTTTAGTCCTTTGCGTCATTAGAAGTCTACATTTAACACATATGATAATATCAAGATTTCTTTAGTTTTTTTCTCCATCTCAGTTTTGTTCAGGTTCTACTCCAGATCAGTTTTTAGAACTCAGTATTTAGGCAGAAGAAAATTCCCTATTAAATAAGAGAAACAAGAACACTCTGGAGTTAGTTTTGAGGAGTTTGTTGGTACAGGTGATGACGTTCCCGTGTGTTCTCCAGTGGAGTCTGGTGTACGAGTAGTTGTGTCTGGGGTGCTAGAAACGTCATCAGAATACAGTGAGGAAGATAATATCATTCTGCCTACCCGTCAGGAAGTGTTACACGCCTTGGGACACTTTAGAACGTTTTACTGCAACATCCGAAGTGATCGCGAGTTTTGCGAAAGCCAAGAGTACAGTTGTCCATGAAGTTACCAGACATTTTCGTTCCCGTCTGAGAAAGCGCAATATACAGGAATTTTTACTAGAAAATTATCTCTGAGTACATTTTTTGAAGTACAGTATTATTGTAATGTATTTTTCCCAAGTGGATTTGCTGTGTTGTTGCAAACTGATGCTATAAAGAGGATTGATGTATGTAGCAAGATAAACGTTCTAATCTTCCAAGATTAGAGAATACAGGTAAGGTAGTGTTTTCTATGAGACATGCATAATATTCTGTAGTGCATATGTATGGTCTGTTTACTAATATACCGTGGTGCTTACGTATGAAGAAAAACACTATATTCCAAAAATATAATTTGGATCGTTCGGTTAACACGATTTTTTTTTAACACGAACTCTCGATTTACCGGTCCCTTGAGATTCGAGTTAACGTGGGTTTACTGTATATCGTTGCATTGAAAGAAACAGTTGTAAGAATCTACAACTTTTTGTTTAAGCTTTGGATCCTCAAACAACATAACCCTGAAGAGGTAGGAAAAATGGTTTTTGTGTTACATGCAAGGAAAGATTCCACAACCATCTTTTCAAATTTCAAGATCGTTACCATAATATTAAAAGAGTTAAAGTGACATTGAGCGATCCTGTACTTGATTCAACGTCCCAATGATCCACGTTTATTCGCCTATAAAAACTACAAGTGATAGATTTAACGAATGCTCGCTTCCAATACAGTAACAACTGTAAGGATATTTTTTTTTAAATAATGTTTTCAAAGTAAATTTAAACACCTTTTACAATTACACGTTTAAATATTTTATTCAGTTAAAATAGAAATCGGAAGATATAGCGAGAAATTTTATTTTGAAGTAGATTCAACGTATCGAGGGTATATCCCACCAGCATCCTTACTTTTCAATTGGAACTTTGGATCTTCCTCGAACAAAATTGGTATAGTAATAAATAGTATTTATATGGATTGAACATTTCATGAGATGTTCTTTCTTCACGCTTGTTATTGAAACTAAACATGCTAGAAATTTGCAAATTTTGGTTTTAGTTTTGGATCTTTATTGAGGAAAAACCTGAGAGGTAACAATAAACTGTGATTTAATATTTTATATATATATATAGGGGAACGTGGGGCATAACGGGGTAGGGGGGCATAACGGGGTATCGGTATTTTTCGAACTGTAATTTACTGTAATCTAGCGATAAGTATCTAAACAAGTTTCTCAAGGACGAAGGGCTGTCACGCTTTAGTAGCGTTCTTATCAGTCGAAAAGGAACAGTGCTATGTGTCAGTTCTTTGTTTTCGTGCTGTGGCATATAACCATTGGGATTTTTCTTTTGTCAAGATAAGGCAAGTTATTTATTGCACACTTTTAAACTATTGATATGTTGAAAGAATATTTCTTCTGTGTTTGTTGTGTATTTTTGAGTTTTACGGATTGTAGGTTATAACAGAGATACTCGTTAATTTAACACTACAGCTCATCTGGGGCAAAACGGGGTGGGGCAAAACGGTATTGTAACCACCCCATTTTGCCCCATTACCCCATTATGCCCCGTAAGAGTATGGATTGTGTAGCTCACTACCAAGCTTGAAACATTTCTTGTTAATACTGGGATTGCATAAGGTCTTGTTTGCTGTCATCACACATATAAAAGGAAATGAACGATGGAAACTTGGGAGGAAGAAAAGATGAAGGAGGCCATCGAGAGTGTAATACGTGGTGAAATGGGATATTATAAAGTTCCCCGACAGTTCAACGTTTCCCAGACTATGCTGGAGCGGCTTTGTAACAAGGAACGAGAAAACCTTGGATCTTTCCAGAAACAAGTGGGATATTTCAAGCCTGTGTTTACCTATGAACAGGAGTACGAGTTAGTAGATTATTTAGTGAAAATGGAAAGGCGACTTTTTGGTCTAACTGGCAATGAACTGAAAGAATTAGCGTTTTAATTGGCAGAAAGAAACAAAATTCAACAATTCCCTTTCAATAAAGAAGAAAAAAGGTTGGAATTGACTGGTTAAGAGGATTTATTAAGCGTCACCCTGAAATAACACTTCTTAAACCAGAATCTACATTAGGCGCTCGCGCGATGGGGTTATCTATCTTTTATTTCCTCGTCTGAATTTATATATAAGGTTCGAATACGCAGTTTTGTTTAAGTTTTTCATACTCAACTTCAAAATCTGTTTATGTTGATTTGATGTCAGGAAATATTAAGATTTAACTGACAATAATTCGATGTAATCTGCATAAACTTTGTAGTACAATTCCTAATGATCACATTTTTTTCTTTTTCTTAATAGTGCCTAATTCAGAATTACCTTATGCTTTTTGAAGTAATTATTAGCATTTTTTTTAAAAAAAAAGAGTACTCATCTTTTGTTATATGTGATTATTGAGTCTAATAAATATTTCATAAAATTCAAGTTGTATTGTATAATAGTAATCATATATTGTTGTTTTATAATGATAAGTCTATATTAGAGCTGGATATTATAGATGTAATACTGTACGGGGCAGTATGGGGTAGGGGCATAATGGGGTTGACTGAAATCCAATGTTCCATTATGCCCCACGTAGGGGGCATAATGGGGATAAGAGCCATTTTTGGAATAAGCTAAGGAAAAAGGTCCAAAACAATATTTTTGAAAGGATTTGCTGGTTGAAATATTACAAGAAATGTTCAATGTGTCTACCACAAATAAATTACTGCAATTGAGATATTGGCTACCAATTTAGAAAAGCAAATATCTTAGCTTCCCCATTATGCCCCACGTTCCCCTATATATATATATATATATATATATATATATATATATATATATATATATATATATATATATATATATATATATATATATATATATTCAGTTTTCAAGATGCAACTTTCATTTCACCCATTCTCCATCTATTGATACACGAACTGATTAATTTATGACTTCTGGCTACATTAGATGTATACTTACATTCCCAAATGTTTCCACGTTCACGTTAAAGAATCCTAACGCTGTTAATTTGGGCAGCATCTTGCAGCGAACAAGAATTATGTTCACCGTTGATTTGAAACTATCAGGGCAGTTATACCAAGGAATTGTTTCAATAGATGCAGGCAAAAGATCTGACTGAAATAGAAACCATATAAATGAAACGTAATCTTTGGCAGCAAAGAGATTTTCAACAATATTAACATAACAGGTTATTATGTTCCTACTTATTTGTATATACGGTATATATAAAACTATACTTTGTTTTCAGTTCCATTTTACTGCACAGCAGCAACGAGATTGGTTTATTTGAAATTTAAAATAATAAAGGTTTAATTTTAGTCTTCCCAAGAAAGATGTGAACTATAAATTTAGTTACGAGAAGGGTGGGAAGTGAAACGGAAATGGATTGAAATATAATTTTTACCTTTACAATTTAAGACTCAAATATTCATTCACTAGTCGGATCTAGTAACTCAGGGCTTTTACGCATATTGTAAGTCATCTTTTGACAAGAATGCAATAACTACAAGGAAAATACAGTAGCTGTATTTTGAAAGTAGATTTTTCAAGGATATATTTACGGATCCTCGATTTATACTAGAATACGGAACGCAAGAGTAGTTTGCTCCTCCTGGCCTTACTTTGGATTTGGGTTTCAATGTGTTAATGCCCAATTATAATTTGTTTGATGTGGGACATGGATAATATGTAAATGCTACTGAAAAATTTCAAACGTCGTGTGTTATCGTACAGAAATTAGATTACATTGAATAAAACTTAATATTATTATTTACAAATATATATATGCGGTGCTTTCAGAGTGAAATAATTTAGATTAACTCTTACGTGGAAATTTATTTTATGTCTATAACAGCAATCATTAAATAGTTAAATAGTTATAGTTATATTAAATAGCTATATTATATTATATTAGTTATATTATATTATATTCTTAAACGT
Organism: Thermobia domestica; assembly: GCF_964235325.1. Taxonomy (NCBI): domain Eukaryota; kingdom Metazoa; phylum Arthropoda; class Insecta; order Zygentoma; family Lepismatidae; genus Thermobia; species Thermobia domestica. The sequence continues at coordinate 43,149,437 of NC_137461.1, read as the reverse complement.
CAGTTTTCGTCTAATTTAGTCCAGAGTGTAAATGTTATATGTTATCCTTTCAAAGCTCATTTCATTATCATCAAGACACATCACAAAGTCCTCTTTAGATTCAATCAAACATTAAGAAAGATCATTCCTTCATAATCCATGATTCTTCCTTTTAATCTTTTAGTACACCTGCTTGCGAGAAAGTAATAATTTAAATTTAAACTTACCAGAAAGGGTAGGGAAAATCAGCGTAACAAAGTGAGATGTTCTATACGCCAACCGATAAAGCACTTTATAACTCACTTAGAAACACTCTTAATTTCACCCCATTCGATTTCATTCTTAAGTTATATGAAAGCTTCTACTTTGTCTTATTTTTTATAATTCTTCTAAAACATCAGTTACCATTTTGGTAATTGTTGTTTTGTGTTACTTTCGATAGTGAAATTAGAAGAAAACAATGTAAAAGATTTACGGGAAGAACGTTTTAGGATTGGTCAGAGAAAATTAGAAGATTCCAATGACTGAATTAGATTAAAGTAGATTTTGAGTTTAGAGTCCTTTTCAGGGGCGAAGCTACATAAGACGTGAACCTATACGTTAACGAACGACGTGAGATTCTTCGGGAATTGAACCTGGGTCTCCTATCTCAAAGGCACGTACACTACCCACGTAGCAACGAGCGAACTCTCCATCGACTGAAACATAGTCAATACTGACTGAAGACTGAAAATCGCTGATATACTGATTGAAGGGTCGGGAATAAATGATGTTCTATTTAATACATGGTATTTGTCAGATTTCATCATGACGCACAAAAAGTGAGGTCACTGTAGAAAGCTTAAGTCGTCAAGGAAAAGCTCTATGTTGAAATCTGTAGTACCGGATTACAACCTGTTAGAAGATGAATCCAAGCGTGGAAAGTCGAATGATTCGCGCAAGAGCTCTGAAGAGAAAAGCATAAAAATTATTTCTTGATCTTCTTTGTATCCTTTGTGATGAGTGGAAAACAAAGAAATATATCATGAAGCAATTTTCTATTGGTATCCGTAAAACGAAGTAAAAAAAATACTTATATAGCTAAAATGCTACCAAAATGTCTTGAGTCGTGGCAAAAATGTGAACTAAAGCTTACACCCGCTACACACCTACGCGTTGAGCCAATAAGGGTTCAGCTGTTGCTAAGCGAGAGAGCCTTAGCGAAAGGGAGTGGAATTCCTTCAGCCAATAACAGCGCTTGGAAGGGAAGACTAGATGTCAAGTCAATGCGGTATATCCATAGAATGCAAAACATAAATTTATTTAGAACTACATATGATTTGATTTACACATGAAACAATGACGCATTCTTCGAATACGGTACCTAGGTACATGATCCAGTAGTTGTGTAGCTAAAAACGATTTACTTTGGGAGAAATATGAAAAATAATGCACATAAGAAGCTTCAATATAATTTAGGATTTGAATAAAATGGGGTGAAGTTGAAAATAATTCTAATTAGATAATAATGTCATCTATTGAATGACATCTTAGAATGATTCATTCCGTTGTCCTAATTATCCTGACCCTTCCTGGTTAGTTAATGATTCTAACTTCCAATATCACGTTTGTCTCTTCTGGTTAGTTCTGAAATCTGAGTTAAACTCCAAATAATAATTTAACAAAAAATATAAATAAGTTCGTCTGTAATTAAGAAAACAATACTATATCACACTCTTACCTCGTCACAGATCTTCTGTCCATAATAACAAACGATAAAAAGTTCTGGTATTAAGAAGGTCATAAACGCTACGAAGAATGTAACGGCTGATTTATCATCATACTAGAAGATATAACAAGTATAAAATAGAATAATAAAAGCAAGTAAGAAAGCTTATACTATGAAGGCCATAAACACAATGAAAAATATAAAAACTTATTTATCATCATACTAGAAGGTATGAAGAATAAAACTACAGATTAACAAACTATAAGAAATCTATATTAAGAAGGCTATAAAAGCTACATAAAAGATACAAGAAATACAACAGTTGACTATAATAAAAATAACATAATAACAAATAATAAAAGATTCTGGGGTTAAGGTCATCAATGAAGAGATTAATTACTACCGTATGAGAAGGTATAAAGAAGAGAAGAAACTTCTTGTAGCATTGTAGACAAAGGAACACTTCCTTCTTCCCTGTACAGTATGTAACCACTATTTAGTCAAAGGAAGGGGAAATTGTGTAAGAATTTCAAATGGAGATTTTATAGTTTGACAAAATATTTAAAGAGTAGGTCCATGTAATTAAAGCTTACTCTCTAAGACAGTACTATTATTATTCAGGAGTTTATATCGAGTTTATTTGCTCAGATACAACTATGTGCGCCAAGCCAAGACCAAGGTTCCACCATTGAAATTTGAAAGAGCATCACTTACGTTGTTCCAAGCAATTTGAAGGATGCAGAGTTAGGCATCGTGAAGTCACATTAATCATACATAGCTTGCGTTTGAAAGCCATCAGACCAGCAATAACACCTCACCATCTATCCTCACGTCATCGAAGAAACATTAAAGACCAGAGCAGTCAAACAGATATAGTGCTTTGATTGATCCCAATTCAATTATCCCAGTTCTATCTTCCACCCACTCTAGTCTGTTTCTTCATTTTGTTCGTGTTGAGTCATGTTTATCAACTCCTAAGTATAACTGATAAATGTACTTCATTTTAGTTGCATGAGAAAGATGTGTAAGCTATTCATCCCATCTCATCCCCTCATTTTAGGATCTATCCGTGAACTGTATCTGTTGATATCTTCTCTCTCTAATGTATTTCATCTAGTCTTACATAAAAGGTTTATACGAGCAAATATTATTTGTGCAACATCAAGTGACGGATTGGCGTAGGAGTAAGTGGTTACTGCATTCGATTTCCATCCAGTATGCCTGGGTTCGAATCATGGCAGATCGAAATTTTTATCGTCCTTCAATTTCAATACTGTTCATATTCAGTGTGATAATCAAGATGTCCTGTGGTAAAAGAAAGACATACGAGAATGGCGTGAACTTGGAATAGGTGAATGAATGGAGATAAAAATGTAGAAACTTATTTCCTTCAATTGTTCTTGATTAGATGTTTTCAGTTCATTCAACCATTTTCTAACTCATGTATAGTCAGTGTTTTGTCATTTTTCTCTCAAGCTGTATGTAATGAAATATTACATTAAACACACAACGAGTTATAATGTGATTGATATATGGCGTTCATTGGACAACGAGCTTCAAACAATAGGGATTAATCTTAGAATGGATAAATGGTTCAAGCATCATCAGCTGTACAGCATAAGGATCTGATTTAGGGAAGGGTGCAGAACATTTCGTCAACAAGAAGTGTTACTAGTAGTAAGTTGGTTTGGAAGTCATATAATTCACTGCGGGATTTTTTATATCTTGGGTAGTTATTCATACCTTGTTTGTCGCTGATGTATATGTCCCAAACCGCGTTGTAGGCACTCATGGAAATAAACATGTTAGTCACGGCTGTGCAAACAAATATATATTAATCAAGGAATAGAACTTCTTGTCAATCATTTGAAGAATACCATTATTAGTGGACAGTTCGCGTGATGGTAGGAAGTTAGTACACAAAGGCTACATGTACGTGTTTTAGTAACAGTGCAGCTATAAGAGCTACTAGCGGTGAGGTTTTAAGTGTGAAAGGAGTAGCACAAAGAACTGACTCCGTTGTTTGAATGAATACACAAAAGCACACGCCGAATACTGAGGCCATCAAAGTGGAGATTTTATATGCTGAGTTAGAAAACATGGTCTTGCAGAAGACCACATGGCAAATCATCAGGTCATGTATTGAAGCTGAAGATGTAGCAATGACTTCACGTTTGCTGAGACGAAGTTTTGAAAAAGGATCATGCAAAGAAAGAGTCAGGAAACATACAAGTAACCAATACTTGCCTTCAAATCTCGCAGAATTGGAAACTCCAGAAAGATATCGACTTATAAATTGAGGGAAATAGTTTCTACTGTGATTCTGGTTGTTGAAGCGAACACCAAGTAATTATTCTTGATACAGATGCAGACGTTGAAATGCTGCGAAATTCGCTACGGTGTTTAGATACGACTTTCAAGATTACACCGCAACACTTTTACCAACTATACAGATTCCACCATGAAATGGCCTGTTATTCATACGCTCTGTATCTTGATGCCCAACAAAACAGAATAAAGCTACAAAGAACTATTATCCAAGGTACTTTATGCCTATTCTTTGATTTTGACTTCTAATTTCAATACATTGTAATAATTAGAAAGAGTCAAAATAAAAAAGAGATTGTTAATAGTAAGAATTTCAAAATGTTAATATGTGAAATTTAAATTATTCATGCATAAACTTATAATATAAAAATATGTATAATGTAATAGATATATATTTAAATTCATACATATATACATAATTTAGAACATAATTTTCATGTATGTTGTATTATTCACCCTATAATTGGCAAGCATTGATAGCATTACTTTTAACATATTTATTTTGCTTGTATGGTTAAACCATGTCTTCCTGATCATAATTTTGTAATTATTAAAGTATTTTTGTACTTTGGTTACAAAATACAGTATGTTTATTTCAAAGCAACATTGCCATAAAATAGGTCTTATGTGTAGCTACTGAACAGCATTGGCCTATTACGATCAAATATCATTCGTTGAAAAAATAAAAAAAGAACTTTCGCGGAACGTAGGAGATAAAGCTTCTACAATACGAAATTGACTGTCCCCTGTTGATGAAGATTAGAAACATCTAAGGAAGCGACCCGTAAATCATGTATATGAATATTGTATGAAAGCAATAATGCCAATTAAATTATCGCTGAAGATATAATTCGTGCGAATAACGCGATAGAATGAGATGTTGCTTGAGAGCAACAGTGTCAAATAAAGGTTTAACAAGCTATATCTTATGCTTCATTCTCTTCCAGTAATATGCGTCAGAATGGTAGCCCAGCAAAAGTCATCCGACACGAAATAGGCAATAATTAAAGCAATCGAACTATATTCCCTGAAGCTCGGATCAGAAATTGCTTTTTCCAATTAGCCCAGTGTGTTTACAGTTCCATTCAGAGGGTTCGGTTACATCAACAATATGCAGATTATACCAATTTGGCCTTAAAATGGTGCATGATCCCTGCTCTGGCATTTGTTCCTATAAGAAATGTTACTGAAACATCTGAAAAATTGTCGGTTATATCGTCTCGGAATTTTCAATCTGTCATGGTATATTTCAAGGACACCTACATAGGTAGAGTAATTCAACGAAACCAGAGGAATGCTTCTAGGTTAGTGCATTTTAAAATTTTTCGATGATATAACCTGCTACCGATGGCATGACAGTGAACCAGATGTGAATGAGTACCCAATCAAAACATTGTTTTCCCGTACCGAATTGTTCAGCGTTGAATTGTCCTATACTTAAGTTGGGTTGCATGTGTCCAGATATTTGACACTAGCGGCAAAAATATTGGATAGAAATGAATCTTATTATGGCAGTTAGTTGCCTATGTACTTCTTATGTAGCTTACTATAAAAGGTCCATAAAACAGAACTTAGAACCTCAGTTTGATGACCTTGAGGATGGATGTGTATTCTGGTTAATCTCAGAATTAAGAAAATTATTATTATCATCATCATCATCATCATAGGTATTCTGCCTTCATTGGCAGGTCACTTGTCGCAGCTGAGAAGCTTCCATGCTCCACGGTCCTCCGCAAACCTTTTCGTCTTCACATATGATCTTTCTGTTTTTATATCATCCATTAATTGTAGTCTCCTTCGCCCCCTCCCTCTCTTTCCCGCCACCATACCCTCTAGGACGTCCCTCATGATACAATCTCTTCTTAGGCAATGTCCCAACCAGTTTCTCTTCCTCTTCCTAATAATATCCAAAAGTGTTCTTTTCTCACCCACCATTTCTAACACCCTCTCATTCGTTTTCCGCTCGACCCAACTAATTTTTTCCATTCTTCTCCACACTCACATTTCGAAGGCTTCCAGTCGATTTTCGTCATCTTTACGTAATGTCTACGTTTCCGCCCCCATATGTTCTCTTTTTGCTGCCAGCAATCTAGGGAAAATAGAGTGGTGGTTTCCCGTTGCCTTCCACTCCACAGTATCCCAACCGTTAAAGTCACTCTGACCACGCCTGGGACTAATGTCCAAGTTGCCGTACCAATCACTATGATTTCCGCCAGCGTGGCTACTGGAGAACTGCTGCCTTCAAATTATTATTATTAAGAATTATATGTATATTTATGTGTTAAATATAATTTCATATACGTTTCTATAGATGTAAATGATCTGGAGTCAAGACATAATAAAAGTTTTACTTATACTTTTTGGTGAAAATACTCTCTTCTTCATTTACTCCTTTATGCATTAACACATGTTTCGATATAGATCAGAAACTATTTTGCATTAGAAACTAATGACAAATAAATATAGAAAGGAATTCTGGAAGGAAATGGACCGTTTCCTACATGTGACATACCGGCAACTCAGAATACTTCAATCATAATGTTGACTGCTGGATTAGACATTGCATATTTGCGTTACAAAGTATTCTTGGTTTCGGAAACCATTTTAATCTAACTAGTTTTAACTTTAATTAGCTTACCTTTGCAGCTCCATATGCAATTAGGCAAAGCACAAATTCATCGACTAGCAGAATAATAAATGCTACCGGAGAGAACGTTTTCTCTATATCTGCCAAAAGCCTAAAAAAGAGACACGAATTTTATAAATACTAAACGTAATTAATAACATGAATCTATGAATATAATCAACTTAAATTAAAATTATGAAAAACTTATAAAAATAAAGGGAACTTTAACTGTTAAAAGTATGTTGTAATGAAATGCTGTAAGTTGTGTATACTATTTTTTTTGTATAAATCTAGTCACTTCTGGTAATTTCTCTTTTAAAAATCAAAATCAATTTTATAGAGTAAAGTTAATGAGATTTTGTGAGAGAATTAGGTAAAACTATCCTGTTATGGCTAAAAGGAAAACTTCTAGAAAGGAAAGGAGAGTAAGAATTATGACTTAACTATTCCTTCGGCCTCGATAGTTTATTATTAAAAGCCAATACTTAATCTAATAATTAAGGTAAGTGCATTACAAAATGATTCTAACTGTAATTGTATTGTGTGGAATACAGTTAAGTCTTTTCCTTCCGGGTCCGAGAGCGTTGCACAATACATATTATTAGAAAGTGCTGTAGGATATGTCTGAGATACTAACCTCGTTGGCGCCAGAAATACATAACATTAGAAGTAGAATCTGTAAAATATTTTTTAAACTAAAATTAAAAAAAAAGTGAGTTCATAAAATTAAAACTCTTTCCCTTCCGGTAGTAGTAGTTAATCCGCACAATGTACACTCATGTACAAAATTATTGTCGCATATCTATAATTATGTTGTTGTAGGAATATAATTTGATAACGAATTCGCCTGGTATTTCTTATGATGTTAGTATGTTAGTATGTGTATAATAAGCAAAGACATGTATGTGGCAAATTTCATGTCAAAAGAGCAGTAAATAAGAAGAATGAAACGAAAATAGACTTTTCCTGTCCATTTAGCAACATGTTGTTTTACTCATTCTAATTTTCGTATTTATAATTTTCCCATGAAATTTACCACAAATATACATTTACCAATTATACACATAGTATCAGTATTAAAAGTACCCTGCAAAATCAAATTATATTTTTACAAGAAGACAGTTATAGATAGGCTATGCGACAATCATTTTGGACATGAGTATACAACAGCGGAACGACATAATATTTTTGATTCTCATCAAGTATTAATAATTAATTATTATATTACTACTATTACTACAGTGAAACAGAGATCCTTCTTCAAAATGACATTAGTTTAAACAGAATACAATCGGCCGAGAATTGGCAAATATTTCTGAAAGTATGAAAACGTCCAACACAGCTACGATCACAAACCAATATTTACCTTCAGTTCTAGTACCTCTACTGACCCTAACTTGTCTTGTCTTAAATGGCCTACCATATCATTTGCCGAGCTAAGTCGTGGCTATATGGATCATGTACTCGTGGGAGATTCGGTTTCTATCCTCGCAGCCCATTTGTTTGAATCTCATGTTAAGGCGTAGGTCTAGTCTCATATAACCTTCCAACTGAAAAGGACAGCAAACTCTAATCCAGCCAAACCTCATCATTTGCTGATTGATTAACTACCTCACGCTCAGCCATGAGCAGAAAAATATATTCTGTATTTGTAACCAGTTCCTATGGAAATGTTTAAAGTTATTAACATGGAAAGGTCGAATATATGTGCAAACATTATAACAAAACAAATGTTGGGTTGGAAGATTTTCTTTTCATGGTAACGAACAGTAAATGTTGCAACCTTTCAAATTGTTCAATGAATTGCTACAAAAAAGCTGGATTCGGCTGGTCATATTTCATAAATTTGTTGTAAGGTTCGACAAATGCTTATATATATATACACTATGTGATCATATGTATCCGGACACCTGGCTGAAAATGACGTACAAGTTCGTGGAACCCTCCGTCGGCACTGTTGGAATTCAATATGATATTGGCCCAACCTTAGCCTTGATGACAGCTTTCACTCTCAAACTTCTCTCGCAGGCATACTCCCAAAGGTGTTCTATAGGATTCAAGTCAGGATTCTGTGCAGGCCAGTTCATTACAGGGATGTTATGGTCTTGTAACCACTCTGTCACAGGCAGTGCAGTATGAACAGGTGCTCGATCGTGTTGAAAGATGCAATCGCCATCCCCGAATTGCTCTTCAACAGTGAGAAGCAAGAAAGTGCTTAAAACGTCAACCTAATAAGAGAAACTTTTGTTTCTGGGAGTGTCCGGATACTTTTGATCACATAGTGTATATATACATAACATATATAGTGTGAAGGTTAAATGGTTAAAGTAGAAATTGATTGAAATAAGTCTAGATAAGATGGTAGTATGGAGTCGAGCGGTTCATCTGCTAAGTCATCGGTGTCTGTTAATGGACACATAAGAACCAAAGTTGTGCTGTCATTGATAAATGGCTCATTAAAAGATAGTTACTTTTGAGTAAATTTTTAGTTTGATCTTAATTTAAATTCACAAGTAAGGGTTGAATGGAAAATAATCCAGGTTACTCATTTACATTGTGATTCAAATGACGATCCGATTATTGTACAGAAAGGCAGTAATGGCAATATCATTCCTGGAAGATGCAGAGTGGCAATTGAGTCTCAAAACATTGGGCAATGAGACTTTTTCATCACTATTAAAGCGAAGGAATGTTAAACGTATGAACATATAGCACAGGTTTTACAGACAAGTCCACAAACCATCATGCTACACCTCTATCATAAAGTGGGAAACATATTGATTTGTTCTCACATGAGTTTAAGAGTGGCGAACTGATGTATATTTTTATTTGTCCTTCCTATCTCTGCAGAGAGAACAATTTCTTAATTATCCTCTAACAAGTGGCGGTAAGTAAACAAAGTTTCACAAGTACAGATGTCAGATGTCATAATTATGAATGCCTCTTAAAAGTATTCCATTGTGCAATTTTGGTGAATTCTATGGATTGGTTGGTCTCGAGTTCAATGTTTTCTTCAACACCAAAGCAATGTGTGACCTGGACCTATAGCTTAATGTGGGATGCAAACTACATGAGCTCCCACCTAGAATGGAATAATCTCCAGTACATAATAATCTCATTCTTTATCAACTCTCATCAGCTTCACGAGCTCTTCTCCACCAAAAGAATACCAGAATATAATCTCGGATAACTCTGACCAAATCAAACTACTGATACTTGCTGGGAAAATGAATGAATAGTTTGTTGTAGGAAAGCTAATTATACATAAATTTTCGAATGCACTTTTTTCATACTCTTATCAATATTTGTAAATGTCGGAAGGAAACTTCAACAATGTCGCAGTTACAATTAATTTATTGATGGACGTTTAAAATTCCAATTGCCATACATACATTTATTATAGCTTAGGTTAGCTTATGTTAACTTATCTTGAAAATGAGGTTAACTACATTCTCTAAGCACCATAACTTATACTAAACGGCGCGGCGTGACAAACATCTTGGCATTTGAAGGCGGTGCTCCAAGTTCCCTTTAAATGCTGCTAGCAAATGAGAGTCCAACGGTATTGCCACGTTTATTTTGTACATATCCACGTCCACGTCTAACCCTTGCCAGCTGATCGCACTGTATTTCCTCTGCTTAGTCATAACCACACCTCTTTACCACTTGGCAACGTCGCGTCAGAGCTTGCGTTTTATTCGTTGAGCTGAATGGCCAAGATGTTTGTCACAGGCTTTAGTATAGTTTACTTAAGTTTAATGAGTTTATCTTCAGTCACAGTTAGTTTAAGTTAGCTTTGTTTTCTTAGCTTTGCTTAGATAACATTAGGTTAGGGAAACTTAGTTAATCTTAGCATCTTTTAGTTTAGCTTCACTTAAATTAAGCTACTTAATATTGGCTTAGGTTATTTAGTTCGTCATAGGTTAGTTAAACTTACCTTAAATTGCCTTACATTACTTGAATTTAGATTTGGTTGCCTTCCTTGATGTTAGTGTAACAAAGTTCAGGGCACGTTAACTCAGACACACTAAGGTTAAACTTAAGCAACATTTAGCCACCTTAAGGAAATTTAGGTTGAATTTAACATAACCTTACTTCATCTTAGCAAACTAAGTTAATCGTAACTAAGTAATACTGTCAGGTGAAGAAAACATAAACGTATTTAGAGTTAGAATTTCATCAGAGAACTCCAATTTATATTGGGTACAATGAGGAGGCTGAGTCATGTAGAACAAAGAAATACCAATAATGGTGGAGAGAGAGAATTGAAAAGCTGAAGACAACAGATAAAAGGAAGAGAAGCCGATAATGATGGAGAGAGATTTGAAAAGCTGAAGACAACAGATAAAAGGAAGAGAAGAAGACCCAATATGAGATAGAAAGACAGAATACAAGATGATTTGAGGAAGAGAGGATGGAGAATAGAGAATACCCAGGACAGAGGACGATTGAAGAAGAGAATTAAAGTTGGGAACGTGAACCTTATACAAACATGGAAAAAGCTGGAGATAAAGAAGTAGTAGTAGTAGTAGAGCATTTCACGTCTCTCTAAAATATTTTCAACAGCCCCAAATTATATTTCTTTTTACTGGATACAGTCTTGCCTGACTACACTCTAAGGTACCTTTCTAACAATCGTGATAGTTCTTTCCAAAACTTCAAATATATACCAGAAATATTGAAACTTCAAATATATACCTTTGAACAGACTGATGAGTTAGAATCCATTGCTCAAGCATTTCCATTATTTCTGGAGGAATAGGTTCATTTGTTTTCTTGCGATTTTCAACATTAAACTTCATTGAATCCCACTGGGAAGACGAAACAATCGCGCTCACGTCTCTATCTACATCACCAGAATCGGTAAGTTCAAGATCTCCCATATTCTCAGTAAGAGATGATTGCTTATCCCCAATAACTTTAGAAATTGTATTCCCTAAAATATCAGACATTCTCTGCAAATGTCGTATTTCTTCCAGTGCTCTTATCAGCACAGAGGAATACACAGCGTCAACCGGAAAGTTTAGCATTGCCAAATGTACCAAACTATACATCTGCATGCCAAATACAATCCAATAACGCGTTGGCGTATTAACTTCAAACGGGTACCAACTATCAAATATTAATGTAATTTCCGGTACTTCTTCTGTCTCTGTTTCGTTGGCAACTTTTTCGTCACTATCACCAGCAGCTTTTTGATCAGAAGTTTCTTCGACATTATACATTTTACCACTAACTGCTACAATTGCAAAGACAGTAAGAATAATTAACATATTCACAGATTTTTTATGTGTTTCAGTCATCACTATCTTCCACGATTTTCTACAATCTTCGTTGTACACATCTTGCAATGTTTTTCTATGAAATATATTCCACAAATTCTTTTCCTTGAAGGCTACTACTGCAACCCGAAAAGCCACTTGCCAGATGTACAGAAAAACTGCGAAATTGAAGATCATTTTAGCAAAATTTTGAGGCGTTACTATCAAACGAATTGTAACAGTGGTCGCGTGGTAGGCCTGCATCGAGAACGAGAATATTGTAATGATCACAAAGACAAATTTGGGTATCTTTGTGTTAGGGTCTCGCAAATACGGAACCCAATGGCCGGAGTAGCGGATAAGGTTCGTAACATATTTGCTAGAGTCTTCAAAGCTATCACCAAATGGTTCCATGATATTATTATACTTTGATATGTGTCACTATCCTTTCCAGGTAGGTTAATTTTGTACGTGCTGTTTCTTGACAAGATAGAAGATATTATATTGTCTTGATAATCGCTTGAATGAAGGAAAATGTAAGTATTCGTCAAACGTGTTGAAGTAATTCGATCCGGCTATTCTTAAATCTATGGAAGATAAAGGAGAAAGGTAGCAAAGCCCAGAAAATATACACACTAGTTCACCGAATCCACTAGTAAGCGTGATTCGTACCTCAGTATTCTAAAAATTATTTAATAAGAAGACTTTTGGAAACCTTCTGCATACTTTATGTATTATACAAGACATTATCTGCTAATTGGTTGTAATTATAGGTGAGTTTACTTTAAGGCTTTTCATTTTGCTTGAAATCTGTATTCTGGTTAATGGAAAATTATAATTCTGTTTTCGATTTTACGTAATAGAAACCTTGCAATTATTGAAATGTTTCGCATATTAAATTGGTTATAGTGGGAAAATGTGTCAATATTATTGTTTCTTCGACAAAACTGTAATAATGAAGCTTTAAATTATCTGTCATCACTTAATGTGTTACATATCTGAAGAGATCCTTACACGCAATCTGTGATTGCTATTAACAGAGGTTTGACGTTCTCTTGTATGCTGATTGTTCGCAAGGTTCTTTTACGTGAGCATGGGTTCCGGGTTAGATGGTTAATGGGGAAAAAATGAAATATTTAGGTTTTGCGTCCCACTCTTATGTCGGTTAGGCTAAAGGAGACGGGAATGATGAAAGATGAGTGAAGTTGTGGAATGGAGAAAGTGGGAGGAAACGGGAGAACCCCGAGAAAACCCATGAGCACGGTGTTTGTCTACCACAAAGTCCACACGGCGCGAGCTGGGATCGAACCAGTGACCCCAAGCAGTGGAGGTGAACGCTCTACCACTCGCCACGGCGCCCCCAATGGTTAATGGGAGTACATACAATTATTTTTACGCAGAATAGTATGGTGGGTCAGTGGTAGATGTGCTTACCTCTGATGCGTGGGGTCTCTTATCCGATTCCCTGCCAAGTAATTTTGTGGTGGACAACATCGTGTCCCGTTTCCTCCCACTTTCTTATTCCACCAAGTATTCTATAATCATTCAATTGCCTTCATCATCGTCTACTTTAGTCTAAAAGGGACGTTAAACGTAGGACGTTAAACCGAAAGAATTCCCTTTTCATCCACCAATGGGAGGGAATTCGAGAGGACTTGCATCAAGTTAGCTGAAACTACTCTAGCAATTCAGAAATTGGCTTCGTATATTATTCTTCATTTATATACTCCTTTTCTTCGTTGGCTCTTGATCCAAAGATTTCTTAAAGAACTTGCGGGACTATGGACGTACACAGCATTTCTTTCGCGGGGCAGGGAGATCTAAATTCTATATTAGGATAAATTGTATTAACAGTTTTAAAATCTCCCCTAAAATCAGAGTAAATTTACTGGAAAATAGGAATTTTGGTGGTGCGAATCACCAGGGTCCAAGCCTTGAGTACGTCTCTGATGGGAAGGAACGTTTTAGTATGTGTTTTGTTGTCAAATAACCATGCAAAGTTCCAAGCAAAATATCTAGGTCCTAGGAAGAGTGGGTAAGCAAAGTTTGTGGGTCCTGACCTTCTCTGCCCCACAAGTTCGATGCCCATGGATTTAAACTTTATCTGTCCACTGTACATTAATACTGACAAACATCCTAAAAATATATGATAGGCTAAGAAAGCAGTGTCTGGTAGAGCTATAAAAAACCTACCCGTGTTATGTAACTTGAAAACTACTGTACTTGAAAACTGGATTTATATATATATATATATATATATATATATATATATATATATATATATATATATATATATATATATATGTGTGTGTGTGTGTGTGTGTGTGTGTGTATGTGTATGTATACAGTCTGTTACAAAATAACTGCACTACCTAAGAAAAATCGATACATTCTGCGAGTTGTTACATATATTATGAAAGATATTAATTAAAATGTTTTCGAATTATTTCTCATACATCGTTTGGTGTTTTATCTACTCCATATATCGAGACAAAAGATTCAAATATAATATATTACATAATAATACGATACAAATAGCCATTATTATATCAAAAAAGTTGGAACATGTTTGTTTTCATGCACTTTGTATGAACGCATGTTAACATCTCATTAATGAACAAGAAATGGATGCTAGTTTTTGAACAGTACTGTTAAGTGTATGAAAGCCATAACTGTGTATATACCCCATTCAGTACTTTTTGCGTTTCCCATGTGCTGCCAACCTACTTGGCATGCTGTGTACGAGAGACTGGCACAAAGATACGTCTAACTCATGGAACCAAGCTTGAACCACAGCTTCAATAAGCTCCTTCCTTGTCTGAAAGCACTTCCCTGACAGCTTGTGGGGCATGATATTCCATAAATTTTCAATAGAATTCATGTCTGTAGAGTTTAGTGGCCAGCATAACCTTTGGATATACATGTCTGAAAGCCACTTCTTAACCACAGCAGCTCTGTGACACGACGCATTATCATCTTTAAAACCCGTAAGTACTATGGACCGTCTCTCAGACCGCTGCGACTTTTCGTATCATTATATTTTCCACAGTCTCACTACTATAAGGCCTGCTATACACCATAAGATAGATCCTAGGAAATCCCTTGCGATTTGTCCTAGAGTCAAAATCTCAACTTGTATGGCATCAGATCGCATGTCATTTCCTGTGTTCTGAACGATCCTATGAGATTTCTCTTGTTTAGAGCATGCTCTATTTCGGAAAGAAAATTCGTAAGATTTCGATTTAAGCGACATCAGGTGAGAGAAAGTGAAACTAAAACAAGTGAAAACAGAACTGATGAGCTATCTTCTGATCGTGCAGGTTTACTTTAGATGTACCACTCGAAATAATTGTTGAAAAATTATAATTTGTCACTGTTTCCTAAATGATTTGCGTTGACCGACATGAACATATCTCACATAGCATATATAAAATTCAATGGGACCATCGAAAGCAATTGTTGATAAACTACAATTCTTATACGATTTGTGTACAAAAGTGGGGTCCGGATGTATAGTATAAAAACTATAGTGCAAAATACGCATACCAAGTAGTGCTAGGTGGCCTCTGGAAAGTACGAAAGTGCGAAATTTGAATGGCACTTATCATGGTATCGTGGTAGTAGCGCTCCACTTGTAAAGATAAATTATAGCTTCTGTAAATTATGCAGAAATACACTGGTGGTGGAAAATAGTAGAATCGGTCATCTTTCATATGCACCCACTTAGGTAAATGTTTCGCAGAAGGGGTCCAGAAGTAGGCGAAACATACAAAATTTACAGGAGAAATGGAAGATGCAAGTACTTAGACCTAACACAACTTAACCAAATTTAACCTAATGAAATTAACTAACTTAAACTAACCTAATATTAATAGAAGTAAGCGAAATTCTATAACTTTTTGAAAATTGTGCTGGACTCATATACTAATATAATCTAACGTAATCTGAACCAACCTAAACTAAACTAATGTGAATACAAACTACCGAAATTGTAACATTTCTTAGAAAATTTTGCTGGACCGTTTCTGCTAAACATTGTCTCTCACCTATTTTATCCGTCGTTAAAACATTTATAATGATTTTATACTAGTAACCCTACAGTTGAAAACATAAAATACAGGTGCATTACTTTGTATTTAATTATGTTGCTTGCAGAAATTTGTTCCTTATAAACATGTCTTTTCAGGCAAAGTATTAAATTTTACTCGTAAATCTCCTAAAATGTGGTGTGCCAAAAGTATACCAGCACCCTTCTGATTTTTATGCTTTTTTCTCTTTTTAGAGGTATCCAATTTAACAATATAGCGCCTGATATTAATATCAGTGGGATGTGCAGTGTGGTTAGCATAGTAATTCTTCAACTTTGTACTTTTATTAAACAGAACTATTTCACAGTGTTGATAAACGTATTCGGTCAGACAGGAAAACTCTTCACGTGTATGGCACTAAAAGGGTAGGATTTCCTATAAGATATGTCATAACATTTTTCCGAAGATAAATCCTAAGATATTTCCTAGGATTGATCTCGTAGTGTATAGCACGCCTAAGTGGATCTTTTCGTCTACCTTCCTGTCTAGCTAATGGTTACGTATTGTGAAGTTCGGTTTATAATTGATCCCCTGTGCGCGGCGCTGGAGGGGTCGCGCGGTCTCACAGACGTCTATAGTAGTTACGTGAGTATTTTGCTGTTCAGTTGTCTTTCGTTATGTACTGATTATTACCAGTTTTGTGTCTTACCGTGTGGCACGTCTTGCACCACACATCAAATAATGAACCAGAGACTGGTAAACCTGAAAGAATCATATTTTATAACATGAGTAAAGGCGGAGTGGATACTCTAGACAAGAAAAACATACAGATTACACATCAAGTCGTCAAACAAGACGATAGCCATTGACAATTTTGTTTATGCTGGTGGATGTTGTGTGTGGTGTCAATGCGTATGTGTTGCATTAAGTCTACGCTAAGTCCGCTGTGATGACAAGACTTGATTTCATGAAACCGTTGGCAAAAGGACTTGTTAGACCTCACATAGAACGTAGATTGTTCATCGGACATCTGCCAAGAGAGCTGAGTTTTTCAATCAAGAGTATACTATATTTTGAAAGTGAGTTTCCCACCATCGCGCACAAGGTGTTGAAGAGGAAAGCATAGTCTTCTGTCCACTGAGTTGTAAGCGGAAAGCAAAGATATTCGTGTCAGCGGTGTGCCGGTACCGATTTCCTTGCAGTGCAGAAAGAAATATATAAGTGCCTACCCGAAGAAAGTACATGCTGTCAGAAAAGTTAGTGCGGTACTTTCTTTACCGCAAAACGTATTTTCTTTATTTCGCCATCATATAAAAACTAAAAATAAGTATTATTCATTACCTTGTCACTACAAAAAATGTAACAGTACAACTATAACAGTACCTTCTTGTAAGTCTTAAAAAGCTAAAATTCCATGTTTTTTCTCCGTTTTTACTGTATTTTTATTCTCAGTGCATCTATGAGAACAATCTATTTTAAATTAGTGTTATACTGACTACATAGAAACGGTAAAAAAATTGAATATTTCAACAATTACAATTTTAGATTAACAATGAAAGCATTGTTGGAAATTTTGACTATGTTCTCTTTCTCATTGTTTTAACAATATAAAGCTTTTTTTAGATCGTGAAATTACTATGTTTTATTTTTCTATAAGCAACTAAGATATGTAGGATAGCATTTTAAAAAATATGCAATAAAACTACTATTCAGAAAATATGAAACAACAATGCGGTCTGACATGGAAACAACAGTTCCATAGTAGTTACGTGTTTATTTTCGTCCATAGTACTTAAGGGTTAAATATGACGTAATCTAAGTTTTTGGCTTAAAAACTTAAGGATAGAAGTTTAAGGTTTAAAATGTCCGTGTAATACTGTGCATTAGCTGACCTGTTGCAAATTTCTAGTCTTCCGACTCCTTTCGGCGTAAAACAGTCCACACCATTACTCTCTTACCAAACTTCTCTGTCGGTCGGTGGTATACAGTCACTATTAAGTTCTTCCCCACTTCTCATTTATAGTTGGACGCTACTGTCATTCCCAAGCTTCCTAAACTTTTTTTCATTCGAGAAAATCACATGTTCCCATTCTTCAACACCCCATGCTTCGTATATGCTAAGAAAGTGTTTCCTGGCTCTTAACGTGATTTGCGTTACGTATCGGCTTCGTTCTAGGTGTTTTCCCCCGAAATCCTTCTTCCTTTTGCCGTCTAACAATTGTCGAGTAGCTTATACTAGGGTCATTCCATGTCAAATCACCTAATTTTAAAACATGACCGTGCTTCAATGTCTCAGATTCTCTTCAATTTTTTTTGAAACATAAATACCATTGAAATTATGCTAAACTAATTTTCCGATGTTTTTTTGGATGAGAAATGGGCCGGGGAGAAATTTTTGAAAAATGTGAATTTGGCACCAATTTCACTTTCTGACAGTCAGCATCATGAAACTAAAATTACCATAATTTCCTTATTTTTGAAGTTATTTGGCTCATCGAGGTGTCAAATGAAAGTTTAATTTTTGCTCTTTCAACAGATCCTAAGAGACCTTGCTGAAGATTCCACTGTCAAACATTAATGGTCATACAAAGCAAATTTTAGTTTTTTTTTTTCGAATTGTGCCATTGCTCAAAAGTTACAACTATGAAACTTTTGAAACTTTTTTGTACATTCATCTTAACACATTCATGGTATGGTTAAAAATTAAAGTATTTTTAAATTTTTGTAATTATAATTTTTTATGTACGGAAATATACAGTTTTAAGTTTTGCTACAAATTATGTCATTGTTCATAAGTTACAACTATGAAAGTTTTGAAAGATTTTTTTAATGGAATCATCTTAGCACATACATGATATGGTTAAAAAATAACAAGGGTGCTTTTGATATTTTTGTAATTATTATTTTTTTTTGCCATTTTACATGTACGAAAATATACAGTGTTAGGTTTTGTTATAAATTGTGTCATTGCTCATAACTTACACCTGTGACACTTTTGAAGTTTCTTTCTGTAGAATGATTTTATCACATACGGTACATGATATGGGTAAAAGCTAAAAAGGGTGCTTTTGGTATTTTTGCAATTATTATTATTATTATTATTATTATTATTATTATTATTATTATTATTATTATTATTGTTTGTGTTTTAAATGTACAGAAATATACAGTTTTACTATTGTTAACAGATTATGCCTCTCCTCTGAAGTAGTGATGGCCAATTCCGGAATTCAGATTTTAAAAAAAATGAAACCAAAAGTGAGATAAGAAACTCCCCGAGGACGCATCGATTAAAGTACTACAAGAAACGTAACAAATAAAGACAAACATAAATGAGATGTAATGCGTTTCAAAGCGGAGCATTATAATTCTTATTATATAACAAAACTATATGGGACTTTGAGTAACGTAAAAGTGTAAATATTTCAGAATATTTAAGAGTTACAGGTTGCACAAATATATAAACCAACATACGTAGATATTTTTATTCTTATTATAAGCGTGTCTCTCTCTCTCTCTCTCTTTTTTTTTTTTTTTGTTTAATTGCTGAACGCTTTGAAGGTTGTTGGATGAACGCTCTCAAACATGCTACATTTTACGCCATTGTTACGGTCAGGGGCGTCATTTCAGACTTCGCTTTGGGGGGGAGGGCAAGAGCACTTCTGACATAACATTTTCACGTTTTGTACTAGTATATTAGTAGACAATCGATTAAAGTGTATGTATTCCTCAAACCTTTGCGGGGGGGGGGGGCAATTGCCCCCTCCTGCCCCCTAAATGACATCCCTGGTTACGTTCGGAGGGCGGAAAGGTGATTTTTTTTTTTTAAAAAAAACCTGTTCCTCTAAAGTATGATAACCAAACTTGAATATCTTTTTTTCTATCCGGAACAGAATCATGTCGGCTAAGTTCGAACCAAATGCGAAATACTTGCTGATTAGTAATCATATAACAATTATTACGAATACATTCTTCCACAATAAAAGCACGATGCTCACCACGCCACGCCAGCGCGATTACTGAAAATGGCACGTACAATATACCGCTATCCATCGATACACTCTCCGCCCCCGTATCCGAACCATAACTCAGCAGCATCCTCTCCAAATACAGGAGGTCTTTTTGTAGTACCTTGTATATAGCTTTCGGTTTCAATAGAGAAAAAAGATCACAGGTGGAATCTGTTGTTCGAATGCTAAGTCGGTATAAAAAAGGCTTCATTTTTCACTATTAAAGCCGGAAATAGCAGATTTTCATCATTATTAGTTTTAAAAGAGATATAAAGTAGAGACCAGCACGGGCAGAATTTTTCGGCCGGAGCCCAATCCAGCCCGAATGTACCTAGGCCCGGCCCAGCCTGGGCCTGAAATTTTTGGAGATTTTCGGCCCGAGCCCGACCCGGCACGGTCCATTAAGTTTTTAAAAAAAACTTGGCCCAAGCCCGGCTCGGGCGTGATAAATTTTAAGCTTTAGCCCGACCCCGGCCCGATAATTTTTTAAAAAAAATTAGCTCGAGCCCCAATCTTTCTCAAAATTTAGTATTAAACTTTACCTAACCCTCAGAAACATTTTCTAAACTCTGGTTCACAATCTGACGCTTACCTCCCGAATGGTACCATTGCCTCCTAGAACTTTGCCTGTCATCGAGAGAACAAAAACTCCATTCCCTGTAACAAAAATCTAACTTAATTGATTTTTAGCATAAAATGAAGATGGCAATATTGTTCAGCGACAGGCAAAACTTTCCCACCCTTTCTTGTCATATTATGGGTTCAGTGAAGGACAAGATCAGAGCTCAATTTACCTGCCTGCAATTCTCTATAGTGAAAGTAGAGCCGCTAAGCAATACAAACTGTAAATAGCTATTGCATTCTTTGTAACATTTTTCACGGGCACACTTCTTCAACGTTTGGCTTTATTCCAGTTATCGTTTAACGAAAGTCAATAATTATTAAAGAATTGCAATTAATCGGCCAGAACCCGGCCAGACCTGAAGAGAAATCAGTGTCGGCCCGCCCAAGCCCGGCCCAACCTAAAGAAATAACAGAGTCGGCCCGCCTAAGCCCGGCCCATGCAGGTCTCTAATATAAAGGTATTGTTGTAATGTTATAGAAACAAAGTAAATTTAAAAAAAAAGTTTTAGAAAGTTCTCACAAATACGCCATTTTAAATAATATATCAAATTTTACAATTTTTCATACCTTCCGAGTTTGAAATATTAAATTGCAGTAATCGTCACTATGATCTTTATGTCTATTGGAAATTATATATACGTAATTCAATGTAATACTTATCTAAAAGCTAGCTCATTCTTGGCTAAGCGGTTAGCGTACTCGACTTTGGAGGGTAACCCTGGCTCAATTCCCGGCGGAGCTCATGTGGTTCGGATTCCTCATTAATAAGTACGTTCCGTCTTATATAGTCTTGCTGAAAAAAGGGACGTTAAATTCAAAATCAACTCAACATTATCTAAACACTTTTTGTAAATAAAGTACTTTTGGAAAAGTCAAATATTTTAATTTCGTGTAACTTTCTTCCTACTTGTTGGAAATTTGTTATATGATGACCTCGACACTAAAGTACTATCGCTGTACATTGCGTCATTGCGTCCATGTTACTTGCGTCATTACTGTTGCAGAACCATTCAAAATTAAGTTCTTTCTCGATGTTTCATCTTTAGTTTGCAGCACTGCATAAGGAGTGTGGTATTGTAAGTTTCCGTTACGTAGTATTATTTTTTTTTCTTAAAAAAAACTACAACTTAAAACGACTATACTAAGTAAAATTTCGTGTGGGCTTAAGTCTGGAAGCCACCCCTTAAATACGCCACTGCAAGGACATATCAAGATAAATGTTTATAGCCTATATATATATATATATATATATATATATATATATATATATATATATATATATATATATATATATATATATATATATATAATCAAACTTGATAACTCTTGAAATACTTAACAGATCTCGATTAAATTTTCAAAGTAGATTATGTTCGGGCCTGGGATGATTTTTATCATTTTATTTTGACGGTGCAACTTAGGGGAAAGGGTGGGATATATATATAAACTTAGTGACTGTCGTGGTGTCACTTCATTACTCTTGAACCACCCGACCCATCTCAATCAAATTTTCTCACATAGATGAAGTTTGGTCCTGGGATGGTTTTTGTCATATCATTTTACGGTATCACTTAGGGTAGGGGAAGGGGAGGCGTAGATATATTAAAATAAATAAACCTTAACTCTTGAACTACCCGACCGATCTTGATAAAATTTTCAGCATAGATAGGGTTCGAGCATTTGATGATTTTGATTATTTTACTTTGGCGGTGCAACTTAGAAGAGGGGGAGGAGGAATATATATACCGGGTGCGTCATTTATAATGTCAAACCTTGATGACGGAGAAACCAAAAGGGAGAGAGAAGCGAAACTTTGCATGAAGCAACTATACAAAGGGGCACATTGGTAAACGTATTATTTGACATCACCGGATGAACAGTGTTGCCATCCCAATATAAAGTTATGATTTTTTAAATGGAACGACCTAAATTGTATTTCGTAATTTAATTTAACACTAAAAAGGAAGACGAAAGATATGCCACCCGCAGGTCAGTGTTGCAAACTTCTCGAGAAATAACGTTAAATATGTGTCACATTTAAACGCCTTTTGCACACACAGGGAGTGAGGTACACACTAGTTTTGCACAATAATTTAAATATTGGCCAGAACGGTTTAAATTGACACCAAGTTTAGATGGGTCCGTTAAACAGTGTTGACATAACAGAAAAGACAAAAGTCGAGTTTGGATATGGCGCAATAACTCGAAAAAGGCCATAAGTACATTACGGTTTAAAATTTATAGGACAATTTGATATGTTATAAGAAGCATTCTCACGTTTATTTGAAGTCGATAAGTCAAGTACTTACCGAGATATTCGGAATTTTATAAAAGCTGAGAATTTTGCGCTGTAGAAGTTGGTAACGCTGTCTCAAATTCCCACTTTTTCCCTCAACGTTGAGGAATTCGTAAAGAAGTGGTTGAAATAAAATATAAACATTAATAAGCACACATACGATGAAAAACTTTTTTTCAGTACTTGAAATGACTGATTAAGCGTAATTTACTGGATATGAAAAAAACGTAAGGAAGTAACAGGACTTCATATGACAAGATAATACAAAGACGTAGAAGACATGTAGGTATCTAGTAGCTACTTTCGCACTATGAAAATATTTATCCTCTTATAAGTTTGGGACACCAAAATCAAAACAATCCAATACCCACTGTGTACATTACCAGCATGTTACCAATTCCTGTTAACAGATACATGGAAAAAGTATTCAGCATGTCAGGAGTCACGCATTATTAAAAAAAACAACTACAAAAGAATATTTCACTTCAAAATGAGAGGGTAGGAAAGTGAATACCTTGAAAAACAGTACATGTACTCATAAAAGAACACGTCTGGTAACCCTACATATCAGTATGTGCAAATCTTTCAAACATATGATACATACCTTCGTAGCTTAATCTAGATTTGTCACAGTAAAGCAGCTTGACCTGTCGTATCGTTTAGTGGTGCGAGTATTGGATTGTTTTGATTTTGGTGTCCCAAACATATAAGAGGATAAATATTTTCATAGTGCGAAAGTAGCTACTAGGTACCTACATGTCTTCTACGTCTTTGTATTATCTTGTCATATGAAGTCCTGTTACTTCCTTACGTTTTTTTCATATCCAGTAAATTACGCTTAATCAGTCATTTCAAGTACTGAAAAAAAGTTTTTCAACGTATGTGTGTTTATTAATGTTTATATTTTATTTCAACCACTTCTTTACGAATTCCTCAACGTTGAGGGAAAAAGTGGGAATTTGAGACAGCGTTACCAACTTCTACAGCGCAAAATTCTCAGCTTTTATAAAATTCCGAATATCTCGGTAAGTACTTGACTTATCGACTTCAAATAAACGTGAGAATGCTTCTTATAACATATCAAATTGTCCTATAAATTTTAAACCGTAATGTACTTATGGCCTTTTTCGAGTTATTGCGCCATATCCAAACTCGACTTTTGTCTTTTCTGTTATGTCAACACTGTTTAACGGACCCATCTAAACTTGGTGTCAATTTAAACCGTTCTGGCCAATATTTAAATTATTGTGCAAAACTAGTGTGTACCTCACTCCCTGTGTGTGCAAAAGGCGTTTAAATGTGACACATATTTAACGTTATTTCTCGAGAAGTTTGCAACACTGACCTGCGGGTGGCATATCTTTCGTCTTCCTTTTTAGTGTTAAATTAAATTATGAAATACAATTTAGGTCGTTCCATTTAAAAATCATAACTTTATATTGGGATGGCAACACTGTTCATCCGGTGATGTCAAATAATACGTTTACCAATGTGCCCCTTTGTATAGTTGCTTCGTGCAAAGTTTCGCTTCTCTCTCCCTTTTGGTTTCTCCGTCATCAAGGTTTGACATTATAAATGACGCACCCGGTATATAATAAAAATGAAAGTAGCTGCCTTTCTGACTTCATCTCTCTTCAACCACCCGACTGGTCTCGTTGATATTTTCATCATAGATGAGGTTCAGATCTGTGATGATTTAATCATATCACTTTATTGGTGCAACTTAGGGGAGAAAGGAAGGAGAGGAACATTTATAAATGATCGAATATGACCGATATTATTGTCTAATCTATAATATTCGAAGTCACTCGATGTACAGTCACATTTTTGATGCCGATTAAATCAAAATTCAGCACCGCAACTTGGGGGAAAGGGAGAAAGGAGACATATAAAAATGATCGACAATGACCAATATTAGTGTCGATTACATGGTTTTCGGGATCGCTGATATGAACGGTGACACTTCCGATGCCTTGCCAGTCAACATGGAGGAGGGGAGGGAAATATATAAAAAAAGTGATCGAAAATGACCGATTTTAATGTCGAAGCAATAGTTTTCTGGGTCGCTGAGATGAATAGCGATCTTTCCGATGCGACTTAAATCGATGCCACTAAAAACAAAAACATCGTATTTCAAGGGTACCAAACACATCAGATATGGAATTGTGGACTTAAATATTAATTTTAACACAGCAAAGCGGGTAATCGATGCTAATATATATACAGGGTGTTTCAAAACAACACCGACAACGTTTGGGAGATGATTCCTCACACGAAGATAAGACAAAAAGTATAGACCATCCTGGGTGGAAAAATGCTTCCTTTTGGAGTTATAGGCTGCCGAAAACATAAAATAATGAACTTTAAAGATCCATAGCTTCAAAGTTATGGAACCTACCGTAGTCGGGTCAAGACTTCACTTAGGAAGTAGTGAGAATGAAATGAAATCTTTAAGGTTAACGTCCCACGGTTATGCCGGTTAGGCTAAAGGAGACGGTGAGTGAAATGGTGGAATGAAGAAAGTGGGAGGAAACGGGAGAACCCCGAGAAAACCCACAAGCACGGTGTTTGTCCACCACGAAGTCCACACGGCGCGAGCTGGGATCGAACCAGGGACCCCAAGCACTGGAGAGGAACGCTCTGCCACTGAGTTACCGCGCCCCCCACTTAGGAACTAGTCTTTGACCTATCCAAAAATACATGTTTCAAAATTCTGCGGTACTTCAGCAACCTTTTCTAGAGAAGCAACTGGAGAGTACTTCAAATTATATGACCGTAGCCAAACTACCTCTATAAACATTGTTCCGTGAGTACCTTAGAATTCTGAATGTGAGTACATGTATTTTTGGATAGAGCAAATATTAGTTTCTAAGTGAAGTCTTGACCCGACTACGGTAGATCCCATACTTTTGGAGCTATGGACCTTTAAAGTTCATTTTTTCATGTTTTCTGCAGCCTATAACTCCGAAAGAAAGTATGCAGTACATATATTATGCAGGCCGACATCTCATTTTCGTTTCCCTTTTTGTTTTTGGAATATGGTGAAACATTCGCCCACCCACAGAGGAAAAAATCACAGGGCAATATGTCAGGAGTCAAACATAAATTAGTTTGGTCATTCAAATGGGCCACGACGTTCCACCTAGCGCTCTACAAAATATTTGCCAAAACAAGCACGGGCAGGACGTGTGAAGTGAGGCTTGGAATCATTTTAAGTAAAGAGTAGATCGTTGTAATTATCCTACGTGGATACAATACCGTCAATATAATCTTCAAACATAGTATTCATTGTGTCCCGAATGAGATATGGAACCACAACTTTCGTTGAAGTTATGTCCACCACACTGTGACCGGGCGATGTTGGCGTTTTTTTAAAAACGCCTTTGGATTCTTTCCTGCCTAATAATAATAATAAAATAATAATAATAATAATAATTGTGCAGGTTAACAAACTCTGCAGCATGAAACACGACTTCATCTGACCATGGAATATTACCTCGCAATCCTCTTCCGATGATCCTGAAATGACAAAAATGAGATATCATGGATTAAATTCTACGATTGTCCGGAACAAAATGGTTTTGTTTCATGAAAATGGGTTAGATATTTTAAAAGTTATAAACAATTTTCAATAAGGAGCTATTTTCCACCCATCCTGTATATTTGGCTTGTATGTTTAAGTCTTTCCTTTTGAAAAAGTGACTTACACCATTGTAATTTTAACGTGTCCATATGGGAACAAAAGATACTTGATAAAGATTTCTGCTGTCGACTGTATCGCTCATATGAGCTTTTCACACATTAATTATACCTGCTTCAATTAATATACAACAGTTATATGAGTAAGCACATTAGTACTCAGTAAATTTGATTTCAATGTCTTCTTCAGAAGCATTCAAATAGTTAATCGCTAATTCGAGAAAGCCAAAGTCTTTGAGACATCGCCAATTATACATAAATTAGTTTTCATTAGGACGCTTCCCCATTATTAAAATAGAGATCTAATATCTAATTACAGCAATCAACTTCCTCAGATCCATAAGGATGTTTATATAATTAATTTCCTCAATAGATGAGAACAATATATTGAGTTGCTTTTGATATCCCTTTATAAATTAGGGATAGTGATGTATATATAAGAAGTTCATTAAGAGTGTATATCGACAGAATGCAACACAGAAGTTTTGGAAATATTACTACAAGTATACGAAGTATACGTACACAATCATCCATTTAGATAAAGTTAATATGGACACATTTCGCTCTAACCAAAACTCAAGACAGAAAAAGGTTACACATTTCTTATATGTGTATGATATAAATCTCTAAGAAGAGTTAGAATCACCAAGCATTGTCTAATCATCTTCGCAGATATTTGTAAGCTATTGTTCTATGAAGAAGTGAATTGTTTTTCGCATAGAAGTAAAGAAACTAGGTGATAGACGAAAGTATTAAGTAGTACTTTTTGACTTCTGTCTAAAAGAAACAAAGAATGAATGTAGTTAAGTTATAACTCTATATAGATACATTGTGTCTAGTATACGTGCATTGAACTTTAGTCAGTCACCAAATGTAAAGAAACTCAGAATATTTCAAGTTGGAACTTTGCATGGAAGTGTTTCCATCATATTTCTAGGTAAAAAGGTTTATATACTGTATTTCCAGTTACTACAAATAAACAAAGCATTTTATTTCTACCATTTACACTCAAAGACGTATATTATTCAGTGTGGACATAATCAGATTCTGAAAATTAAATTTTTAGATAGCAAAATTTTAACCTGCACAGTCTTTCAAGCTATAACTACATATGGTTGCATTTAAGTCAACGTTCTGGACAGACAGTAATTTGCTGGTTTATGTTACAAAGTTACTACCAAAAGCAATAGTACATTTATCAATTATCGGCTTACGATATTACTCAATATTGCGTGTTATGTATTTGGCTAAACTATACATGTAAACCATATTTAGCTTTCCAGAACTAAGGAAGCATTAAAATTTATGAATCAAGGACCTACATGTATGCATATGCTCTAACAAGAATACAAAACACTAAGTTATAATTGGGTGTAAAATATAAATTTTTAAATAGAACTAGGACCACTAAATATTGGAGTACCGTTCTATTAAACGAGGAAAGAGCACAAGCATTTGAAAGCAATTAATACTCTATTATTAAATATATTCATCTCAAAATTTAATAGTCGACATTAAAACGTAGACGTAATACAACACCTATCGACCTACAGGCGCGTATGAATCTAAATTTCGTACAGACATACTGTATTTTGCTAGAAAAGCTTTACAGTTCTAACTTGGAATATATCAATGTTCAAAAGTAAAGGTAATTTGGAAGATTTGGTTGTAACATTTTAAACATTAATGCAGAAAATGAAACTGAAAGAATGGAGAAATAGTCAGATGACATCATCTGGAGTAATCCCTTTTACGAGTGTTGCCAAACCATTGATATTCATGATGTTGATATCCGCCCATTGGTATCCGGAGCTGACGTTAAGAAAGAAGAGTATTTGGTATTGGATACGTGCAGTATATGCAACAGTTGCAATAAGCATACCAATATACCATGTTGTTCTTGCTACTATTGATATATTCTTAAATATTAAAGAATTTATGAATATTATATTTGTCACCATGACACTTCTCTATGTTGTACAAGGAGTATTTCGTGTGTTTTTCGTAATTTTTAAAAAGAAAATCATCACAAAGTTAGTTGGTATGTGTAGTCAAATGCCTGCGATGTGTCAAGACTTCGAAGACTCAATGACAACAGCGTGTAGAAATACTGGAGCCAAATCACTGAAGTTGTTTCTAATCATGTACATTTACATCCAAATGATAGCATTTGCTTACATTGGTTTACCATTCATTAATGCAGCTCGACTAACAAATACCACAATGGAAGAAAATTCACCATTAAAGAGAGGTATTGCAGCTCCTCGACCATTAATTGTTACTTGCTGGTTTCCTTACGATGTATTTCAAACCCCAGTATATGAGACAGAAGTGTTGTTGCAAGCGATTGGAACGTTATGGACTGTCGGGATGGTAACTACATGTGACACACTGTTTTGTACTTTTGTGATTTATGTTATAGAAGTGATCGAACATTTGGGTAGAATGAGTATCCATATCACTGACGAAAGTACAAGAAACGCATTACATAATTGTGAAACGTTTCAAAAAAGTGGATCAACTATCAACCTTTCTGTGAGTCATAAAGACAACAAGGGAACATTCTGCGAGAACAAAGGAGATACCGTTGCAGTTAAGATTAATCCAAATATAGAGAAGTCAAATTTAATCAAATGGAGACAACCGTATTTGACATCTAAGAAGAAGTTGCTGGAGGTATGGGTACAACAACATCAACATATACTTAAGTAAGTACATCTGTATTTATATTTGCATTTTGTTTGTTTGTTTGACGTTGGAA
This sequence comes from Thermobia domestica, assembly GCF_964235325.1. Lineage (NCBI taxonomy): Eukaryota > Metazoa > Arthropoda > Insecta > Zygentoma > Lepismatidae > Thermobia > Thermobia domestica. The sequence continues at coordinate 43,120,117 of NC_137461.1, read as the reverse complement.
TTTGCATTCCAGAACCGGTAGTATATGGGAGTAGGTGTACACTTTTGTTCACGAAAACCCAGAATCCTTTTCGGAGATTAAGATCAAACAAGTATACCCTATGCCTAGAGCTATCAAAATTCCCACAGATCTGTACAGAGGAAATTGCATTTTCTCTCAGTTCTTTATATAGCTACTAGCTGGAATAATTCCTATAAATTCCTAACTGCATGCTTATTTGCATTTATTTCAATCTAATTTTACACCCATCCAAGTGTCACTGATTATTCTAGAGAGTTCAAACCTGAAAATCTTATAAGTATTTGTTTTGGAACTAAAATTAAACAAACAAACAAACAAAAAATACAATATATGTAATAAAAACAAATTTTAACATCAAAGCATTAAATTTGAAATTTACATGTGTAAAATATATTATACTTTTAATTATTTCATCATATCTTCATGTTTGGAAAATAAATAAAAAACATTTGAGACCGAGTTTCGAACCCTCGATCTTCACCTTATGTGCAAGACAGTCCAATCGAATGAGAACCGCTGCGGCCTGCCATAAAAAAAAATTCGGACCGATGGCGGATAACGCGCGGTACCGTTACTAAAGTACAAAAATGACGCAATTTGACCGCTATGGCGGTAATAAGGAGGTATCCGCCGTTTCTCCTCGCCTGAACCTCTAGTGCCACCCTTAAACAGGCATGTGCCGGAATGAACCCGCCACATGGGCTTTTCGCTGCCGCCTTTAATCATCTACTCTCAATTTTGCCAACAACGTATTGCACTATATGTTAATTTATTTGTATGTTAATTTAACCCCAAAGATAAGGCCTTCTGAGCATATTATATTATCACTCCTGATCCTGAAAATATTATTGAGCCACATAAATAAACCAAAATAATTCACTCACTATCGCACAATATGTCGTTTATTCAAATTTTTAGATCTTTAACGTGGGACAACTTAAGACGTTATAACTTACTTTTTTTTTTTTTTTTACATTATTGCTAACAGTAAAGTATATCTCTTCTTCTTTGATTGTCATTACTATGACAACGAGCAATCCGTCGTTATGATTACAAAACATTTCATTACATACATTAAAAAGTATATGAAAACATTAATTCAAAATAAAAAGTATAATTTTATGTCTTCTTCTATTGAGATAGCTTAGTGCATATAAAAAATAAAGTATACCAAAATTTCAAGCTTAAAATTACAAGAAATGATACAACATATCGTTGTATAATGGCGCTCTGAACATGCGGACTTTTCTTTTATTTGGCTATCAATTAAAAGAAAAATAATCCTGGTCCGTTAACTTTTACATATTAGTTATTCACATTTTCAGACGCCCCTCGTATATATATATATATATATAAAACTTATATTTCATATCATAATTCTTATACATCATATTTGTTTTTATATCAATATTATATTTATTTTAATTTCATAATTAACTATATTCTTATATATCATAACGTCGGTAGGGCATATCAGAAATCTAGTTTATAGATTATTCAAAATTCGTTCTAGGCCATTAAAAGTTAGTTAACAAAATCTAAGTTATATATTTGGGCGTGATGAAGAAGGGTTTGACAAATATGTATTTTATGAGTTATTCCAGTTATACTTTGGTTTGATATCTAAAACATTATACCGTTTATTCTTTTAACTCTCAATTTGCTGCCAATTCGCTATGTAATGTTTTAAACCAAGAAGCAATCATAACACAAATATATACAAAAGAAATACAAATCGAAGACAAAAACATTGATAATATCGAAAACAAGACATAACATCAGGACATAGGTACATTAACATGAATAAAAAATTGTTATATTAAATAAGAAATTTAAAGATTTAATATCATCAATTAAAATATGACATAATGCGTTATATATCTCTACAACTCTTAGTTTTCCCCTTTTGAAACTGAATACCATCTGTTATAAATCATTTACATTAACTCTCGTTATAATCTCAGATGGAACAAAAGCCTTAACTAATTCCATCCATCGACTCCTAGTATAGTTTGAAGGACGCCAAAGTTTAATTTCATCAATATTACGTAATCATAATATTTTCCCCTGTTTTTACATCCATTAGCTCGAAACTTTAGGTGTAATTTGTTTTATACACAAGTAAGGTCCGGCAAATAGATCACAAAACTTATAAATTCTTTTCAATGATGCATCACTTTGTGGGTGAAGTTTTACAAAAAACTAAATCGTTAGACTAGATCCGTGATACGGAAACATTTTTGGGAGGGAGTCAAAGAAGAAAGAAAATAGTTTGGGCGGTCCAATATAATTTACTAAAAACAACAGCAGTAGCCAGTCTCTTCATTCGTCATGTTAACAATCATGTCGTGGGTTGAATATAACTTTCAGGGAAGCTGCATTTACCCTGTGTTCCGTACTTTCAGCATCATTGGTGTAGGATATATTGCAGTGGAGGATCCAGGGGGCCGATCGGGGCGATCCCCCCCTCCACAAGAGTAAACTTTCTTATTTTATATAGCCTACATATATAAATAAAACCCATCCCAGAGTTCGGAGTTCTTAAAAGTAGCTCTAAGTAGCAGTATTACAATCCACCGCCCCCCTAGAAGTTCGTCCTGGATCCGCCCCTGCTATACTGAACCAAAAATCAGCAAGTATCAGTTTCATGTTAATAAGTGCCATGGTTCATATACAACAACAATTTTTAGGCTTACAAGCATATTCAGTTTACGGAGCAACTGCGCGAATTCGACAATATTAGTGACGGCAACGACTGGTAAAGCCTGGGTTCTACACGGAATATAGATCTGCTTTTTCTCCCGTGTGATGGCTCGGAAGAAATTGGTATGATTCCTGGAGCTGCCTTCCGAGCGCAAACTTAAGAGTCCTCATACCGGCGAAATTAAAATACCGCTAATTTTACAGTAATTATGTGATATCTTCAAATAGATAAAAGATAATCGAAATGTGGAACAGGGGCGCTCTAGACAATATGATTTTACCTGAGATACCGTTATCACGACTCACTTATCTGCTTTCGATTTCGAGCCATTTTGAAAATCAGCATTTATTTTCGCGTTTCTAAACGGCTGAAAACGGAAAGCCACTAGGTGACTTGTGAGAACGGTACCTCACGCAAAATAATATTGTCTAGGGCGCTCTTGTTTCACATTTCAATTATCTTTTATCTATTTGAAGATATCACATAATTATTGTAAAATTAGCGGTATTTTAATTTCGAAGGGATGAGGACTCTTAAGAAACAGTGAAACAGCAGAAGGGGACCAACAACGTTGCCAAACCTATAGGACATGGCGAACGAGCGAAAAAATTAAACAGTACTTAAAGAACTATAACATGAACATTAACAGTTATTCGAGTTAAACAGTAATGATAATAACACCACAAGTATAAAAGAATAACACTAACAACAAAACGAAACTTAGCAGCAATCCAACAACACGGCAACTCAGGATATGTTATCCGTAAAGCGCGAGACACGATACTGGCAAAATATAATGGATGAGACTTGACAACAGGGACACACCCTCGCGTTCTATTAAGAGGGGTGGGATGAAATTGGTTAATCTAGAATATTCACGACTCCTCGCGATTACTTTAGTGTTTAACACTCAAGCATACGTGCCTATTTTTTGCCGTTATAACACTCGGGGATTCCCTCACTCTGAAAATAACTTCCCATAGATTTCTACATTAAAGGTATTTTATTTAGAAATTTTTTACTACACTATAACTTACGTATCTATTTGTTAGAAACATCAAGAAAGTTTCGTAATTGTTTTTGTGTGAGCGGCAAAAGAATGTTTTGCAAATATGTGGAATTTGCAAGAAAATAAGCGAAAATTTTTAAAACGTATGCACACGCGGTGACGGGGATTGCCCGCACTTTAAAAATATATTCTTCTTCTAACCTCTAATACTGTTTTCCAAAAGCTGTATTTATTCTTATTTGAAACTACGTATGTAAAAGAAAATTATACTAAATGAAAACATTTGAAACATTTCAATGTACATATTTATAAGTTCTTCCACATCGCCACACATGGAACCCGCATCACCTTCACGATTTGACATAGGAAATTATAGTTGTGGTGGTTCAGTTATTTTCACCTTCAACTTCATCTTTTGTTGAGTTAAACAGCTCTAAAACCCTTCTTCATACTCCATTCTGATCACAGATATATAACTAACACGAGTATAGTATGATCATAAAATAGAAACTCATGCACACGCGGTGAAGGCTTTTCCCCCGCTAAACTTTGTCTTTCCACAACGAAAGTTCACAGAAAACTGAGCATGTCATTTACACACAGAAGGAAACAAATGAGGAAAATACAAGGCGCTTCAGCTACGAGTATAAAGCTATTGTAAAGCAATCATATATTTTTCCTCCAAAGGCAGGGAATTCCCGCTAGTGTGTGTGCTTAAGTGTTAACGCAAAGCAAAGTCCAAAAATCTGACGTACTTTTATAGCAATTAATACATCTCATTAAGTAGATTAAAATTAGTGAGCATAAAAGCCTCACGTGTTGTTTTAATATAATTAAAGAAACAAATTATTTTGCAGACCTAAAAATTTGTTCTGTACGTAGACCGTCTATTAAAACCAGACTGATATTGAAGTATATCCTCTTAAAAATCTTTATTATGATACTTGCAAGATGACATACGTAGTATGGTTGATGAGCACAGAATTATGATAAGTGCTTAAACTTATATTCAACCAAAACATTGTCCAAGGGTAAGAATTAATTACATCAGTTGATATATCACATCGAGTTGAACAAAATGATTTAAGTTTTGATGGAGAGTTTCCGAGAAAATCGATAAAAAACGAACTTCTGTGAAGCTGAAAGGGTAAAAGTTGTTCGTTGCCGCCAATATTACATTTTTGATTTATCTGTGCATGTGGCAAAGTTGAGAAGTAATTTCCTTGTTTAGAAGTGACGTCAGCCTCATGGCAGGGTTTCCATAAATAGTGCTTTTATTTGAGATGCCTTCCATTAGGAGTTCTTCAAGAAAAAAAAAAAAAAACTGAACCATATCAAATTTAATGAAAGTAGTCGTGTATATACTTTAAGTTGTGTTGCTCTGAATAAATATGTTTAGAAACAAATGCACTGACAATGCGTCACCGGCATATATGTTTGCCGTATGGCCGGACAGACTTTCTTTTGCTCTTGCGACATCACGGTGAATATTTTATTTCGGTACACAGAAGTGTGCTGAATTTCATTGCAGACGGATAAACAAACCACATTCTGTGCAGTTGACTTTAATTACACGGGTTTGAAATATTGATGATGTTAGTTAACAGATAGAAAGAAAATGAAATGAAATCTTTGAGTTTTACGTCCCACGATTATGCCGGTTAGGCTAAAGATGATGTTGAGTAGTTGTTAATTCGAGTAGTTGTTCAATTACCTCATGATGTTGAAACAAATGAAATGAAATCTTTCAATTTTACGTCCCACGATTGTGCTTTGAAGGCTAAAGAAGACGATGATGTTTTAGCATCCACAGACGGAAAATTTTATGGTGACGATCCCATGCCGTAAACGTCGCCAACACCTAATATCCCACTAGCCGATAAATGTCGATCGTCACTATAGTGATGCGTCGAAGGACTGCCACTAGTGTGCCACTGGCGGCAAGGTTACGTCGAATCGAAAGAGATATCTAGCGTCGGGGTATTAAAGTTACCACCGCGTAGCAGCGAGGATTTCATTTTGGTCCGCGCTTCTTCGATTCGACGCGGAGAATCACGAAGGGACCAACACGAACTATCGCCAGTCATATGCATACGGTTATTATTATATGTTATTTTTCCTGACGAATTGTTCTTAAAAGTGAGCTACGGGGGTCCAGAGTAACCCCTGCCTCTACATCATGAAGTGAAAAATCTTGAGATGAGTGCGTATAATTGTATGAATTTAGATGACAACTGTAACCCATAATTTGAAAGTGAATATGGAAGAATCATGAAATAAAGTAAATAGACGCGCGTCATTTTGTTATAAAATTAAATGGCGAAAGAATTTTTATCTAATCTCAAATGGTTATCATCGAATATACACGGTTACAGGAGCACTGTGATTATATAAATTAAAAATACCTCACTATTTATGTCTCTACAAGCGACATTTTATCCATCGCCTCCGTGGCCAAGTCGGAAAAGCACGCGGCTAGTAATCCAAAAATTAGTAGTTCACGTCCACTCCGGGGCACATTTTTTAAACATTTTAAAAAGTTTTTAAAGACTCTCCTTAATGTAACAAATTATGCATATATGCGATTTAACATATTTTGGGGGAGTAATTTTGTTGTTCATTGACGGTTCGTCGCGTCTCTGACGCTGGTGGTATAATTTTCAAAACGGAAGTGTGGCCACCGTGGATCGTCGCTGCGGGGACGCCGATTTTTGGCGAGACATCTCTAGTTGCCCATTGGTGGTCCACCAACGCTTAAGGCATGGGGGAGACAGAACTTCTCCCTCAAAAGAAGAAGAATACAGTACATAACCAATTTGTTGAAATCTTATATAGGATTAAAGGGAGCTTATGAGAAGTAAGCTTATTAACGTAACTATACAATACTTGCGATAATTTACAAGAAAAGTCGTATTATCGGGGATCACAAATGGAATATATTGTATATTAGCAGAATAAATATTTGATATCTCTATATTTAAAAAGGGTGGGGTGGAGTTCTTTGTCTACGGCACTTGTCTAGAGTTTGAGTTTCACGAAGAAATGAAATGTCGACTGAAAGCAGGGAATTTGTGTTATCATTCACTACAAAATCTTCTGTCGTCGCGAATTCTGTCGAGGAATTTGAAGTTTAAAATATATAAAACGATAATCATGTCTGTTGTCCTGCATAGTTGCGAAACATGGTCTCTTACTCTGAGGGAAAAGCGTAGATTGAAAGTATTTGAGAACAAGAGAATACTCAGACCCAAGATGAACGGGAATAGGCAGTTGCGGAAAATTGAATGGTGTAGAACCAGAGTGAACCAACTCCACTTTCGGCTGACTTTGAGATATTGGTATTTTCTGATTTTTGAGTTGGCACACTATTTGTGCTGCTGATCACGAAACCAATTACAAACAACGTTCTACACTTTGGTATCGTTGTCAATTTCTTTCCTGCCAGGAACTTCTTCCCTGCCATGAAGTTCTTTTTGGACCAGATTATAATCACAAGGGTTAGGTTCGGATCGTGCGTGGGATGCTACATAATCTTCCACCCAAAGACTGAAGGCTGGTATTTCTCCCCACCCCTCGCGATTTTGCGTTGTCATTTTAGGACGACAACACCGTTTACATCACGATGCTCGCAGATGCACAAACGTTGATCGTCTTACATCTTGGCAGGAAATCCAGTAGAAGTGGTTCTTGGCGGTCTCGAAACATTGTGATCATCAGTTTACCAGTAGATGGTATTGTTCAGAACTTATTCCTCACTGGCAAACTAGTATGATTCTACACTATGTTCTGCAGTTTTGACGTAGGCATTTAATGCAGTTACCAGCAACAATGAGGTTCAGGAAACACTCCTTTTTCCTCGCAATGGTACGAATGGTTCAGTAACAATCATTTGTTTGCCCTTGTAGATATAATTAAGAATGCCATAACATATATTTAATTGAATATTTAACATTCGTTAAACTAAGTCACTCACTTTACGATTTGTGATTTAAATCTCAATGTAAACGGCAGTGTGCATCTAGTACCACTAGCAAGCACAAAAAGGTGCCAGAAAATAAAAAAAGATGCAACGGCTTGGAAGTACGTATCAATTTATTTCCATTCCATCTTTCAAATATAACGATGGTAAATTAGTATTTGACAATTCCTTGCGTTACATGCAATCCATGTTGTTTTTAATTTAGTATCTAATACATATATACAGGGTGAATCGAAAGTCCTTGGACACCCTTATAATTTGAAGCCGGAAGGGAATAAGTGAGAAAGGAGTATGGCAACTGATAATGGGTGAGATGCAACAACTTTAGGGGCTTATGTTGATCATGGCCGCCATCTTGAAAAACACAATCTTGGATTCAAGTCGAATGTTTTAAATGCAAAGGGATCATGATGCATATTAAATAATACTAGCTCTTTGGGCCACGGTGGCTCAGTGGTAGAGCGTTCATCTCTGGTGCATGGGGTTCCTGGTTCGATTCCAGCTCGCGCCAAGTGTACTTTGTGGTGGACAAACACTGCGTGCGTGGATTTCCTTGGGGTTCTCCCGTTTCCTCCCACTTTCTTCATTCCACCGTTTCATTCATTTCTCATCACCGTCTCCTTTAGCCTAACCGTCATACTGTCCGTCCTTTAGACTGTGAGACGTAAAACTCAAACATGTAATTTTTTTCAACACGAGCTGGAGCTCACAAATGCAGGAGATCTTAAATGGGTTACATTGACACTGACAGAATGTCTCCTTGTTGCAGGTGACCTAAAATGAAAAGGAAATGAAATCTTTGAGTTTTACGTCCCACGGTTATGCCGGTTAGGCTAAAGGAGACGGTGATGATGAGAGATGAGTGAAATGGTGGAATGAAGAAAGTGGGAGGAAACGGTAGAACCCCGAGAAAACCCACGAGCACGGTGTTTGTCCACTACAAAGTGACCTAAAATGAGTGTGACAAAGTCACAGAAGGTGGAAATTATCCGTATATCCGGGGAACGCAGCTACTGAGCAACTGTAGATGACTACGACAGACGGTATCCAGCAAGAGAGCCGGTATCGCAAAGCACGGTAGCACACGTGAACACAAAATTCCGGGAGACTGGGTCTGTTGAAGATATGCCACCTAATGGGCGACCAAAGAGTGTCACCACTTAGGAAACGGCAACGGTGGTGATAGCATCGTTTGTGGAAAGTCCTAAACGCAGTAACCGTCGTGTATCATTTGAATGTGTAGTAAGCCAATCCTCCGTGATTCGGATATTGCACACCTATCAGTGGCATCCTTACAAGGTGCACATGCTACATAAACTTAACAGGCAGGGATTATCCTGACCGACGGTTGAAGTTCTGCATGTAGGCTACCGAACAAAAGGAACGCGATCCCTTGTTTTTCAAGGGCATACTGTTCAGCGATGAGGAATACTTCAGTTTGAACGGGGAGGTCAATCGGCATAATTGTCGATACTGGTGTGACACAAATCCTCACTGGGTTGACCCGAATAGAGAATATATTCCAGAAAAGGTCATTGTGTGGTATGGCATAGGGACACCAGCATTATTCGGACATTTTTCCTTACCAACACCTTAATGTAGCAACAGCACCTGATGCTGCTGCAGGATCTTGTGTTTCCTACTACTGAACACAGATGGAAGCTTCCCATCTTATTGTCAGCACGATAAAGCTCCTCCACACTATGGAGTTGATGTGCGTGAATGTTTAGATTCACAACTTGCAGGAAAGTGAATTGGTCGCCGTTGTCCCGCGAAGTGGCTACCCAGATCGCTTGAGGAATGCATTCAGCACGTCTGTGACCAAATTTCATCCGACATTTTCCTTCGTGTGCAGTCACAGTGGTTGCGGCGATTACAGCTGTGCATTGCACGCGATGGACACCACAGAGAACCTGTATTGTAGAATGCAACTGAGAGGTAATTTCCAACTTTGGACCTTCACAATCACAACTCCCGAACCCTCCAGCGTTGAAAAAAAACTCAATTTCTGAGCTCGATCTAGTGTTATTTAAGATAGCACATGTCCACTTTCCATTTTAAAAAATCCGACTTGAATCCGAGATGGTGGCTTTCAAGATGGCGGTCATGATCGACATACACCCCACAAGTTGCAGCCCTCTTCAGTGAAGCCATATCTAGCATCTTGGTGCTAGATCTAGCATAATTCACATTCATTTAGCATCTAGCATCTTGACTTTAGCATCTTGGCCAAATCTAGCATAATTTCATTCTTCCCTCTGATGAACAGAAAAAGAACGAAAATTTAGATAGTTCAAGGACCGTCGGGAATTATTCTTTTTATTTGAAGCGATGGTTGGAACAATGAGACCAGTCAGTATTTCCGTGGTTGTAATTTATTGTTGAATTCAGAGAAATGTTCAAAAATAGCAAAACGTGACTCTACAAAACATATTTACTTACCCATAGTTTTATTAGTCAACTGAAACCTGAATGTTTGGTTATCTGGGATATTTCTGTCCCTTTCAATTTACAACTTGAGATGGGAGGGATATGAACGTCAGGGAACAGCTAGCAATACACTAAAAGAAATGCTTCAGGCCTGTGACGGAAGCGGCATGTTGTGTATATATTTCTTAAAATGTTATCCATTCATGAAAAATAAATTCGACCTTCCTCCCCTATAATGTGACATTTACCATTTTTTTCTTTTTTGATTATCATTCCTGACAGCGTCATATTAGCTCTGTACATGAATACAGTTGAAATTCTTCATTAAAATAATGAAGATAAGTACGGGCGAGTCTTCAAAATTAGTTAGGAAAGATAATTTGAAAATCTGGCATAATTTACAAAAATCTAGCATAATTCAGACCCGTGTTTGGCATCATCGCGAGTCTCGAGTGTGGCAACCCTGGCCCTCTTACAATATCGATTGCCGTACTCAGTTTTCACTTGTTCCCTTCCTGCTTCAAATTATAATGGTGTTCAAGGAAGTTTGACTCACCCTATATATATTTACGTTTGGCTCACCAATTATAAGAATATATTTCGAAAACATAAATTATATATTTAGCGTGATCGAGAAAAATAGTTTCAGAAAATAATATTTTCCAAGAAGAACTTTTTTCCCCTACCAAACATATACTAAAACACATATGCTAGAAGTTTCTTGATGATTTATTCAACTTCGGTTCAGAAATAACTTAGAAAATTGTAAAAAAGGTGGGGAACCGTCAGTTGTTGATCATAAATATATAATTATCTCATTTTGTCCGATTTTTATCATTTTCTGTACCACGCTAGATATATTGTAATTAAAAAATTAAAATTATATTTAGTATACTATAAAAGTAAACTACATAGCTTCCTTACCAAATATGGGTCCACGTATTATAAACGCAAGGAAGTCAGGTGAAACTACTAACAATGGGAGGCTTCCAACCCTGAGAGTCTCTCCTTTCAGTGGTTAGTTGGATATACACTTTATTTTCACACTACAATATTTGGCTGCTATTTAAAAAAAATATTGTTGTTGCGCATGTAAGAAAAAGTTCCAGGTATTAGATAATCGTATTATCTACATTAAAATATTTCACTGAGTAGAAGATATAAATGAATATTTTTGTGTATAAGGACAATGTGCAGAAGATTTCACTAACTTACATTCACTAAAGAAATATAAAGAGAAAACTTCAAACGTCGTACATACATCACATGTAGAAACTGTGCCGCCTTCAAGCAATGCATCAAGTTCTTATTTGTTTCCAAGTTCCAGTTCTTGTAATAAAAATCATACCACTTCAGCGGGAGAACATGAAGACAGCGATAGTGATGCTAAACTCTTAGTTCCAGTGAGTTCGAGAAAGCAGTACACTCCTTTGTCATACGTTTCGTGTGTGTTCTGTACTCCAAATATATTTCAAATTTCCCAAGGAACACCGTGTCCCAAATACTTGAAAATGCCACTAGGTTATTTAGTGATGTTTTTCTTTTACTTATTATAAAGCAGATTACTTATTTCCATTCAGGACGACACTTTCATCAGGTCAACAGTTCCTGTCAAAGAAATTATTACCAATAAAATACAGGCGTATAATTGCTAACTATAGTGCGATATCACAAGAAATTATATCAATATTGTTATTAAACAATGCGTATTTGAGTAAGATCTATATGCTCTCTTCCAAAGAAAACGTTGGCTGATCGTATAGTTGCAGGAAGTAAAATTAGATTAAATAACTACCTCTGGTACCATCAAAAAAAAAAAAAAATTAATAATAATAAATAAATAAATAAATAAATAAATAAATAAAAATAAATAAATAAAAAATAAAAGTAAAAATAAATAAAATAAATAAATAAATAAAAAAGCTAAATTTCTATAGTAGCTATGGAGGGAAATTATCAATAGGCATGGCATGTTGCTTTCTGCAGCAATTCTGAAGCTAGTAAAAGTTCACACTCATTTGTTTGCTAGTTACTGTAAAAATACATTACTGTTTGAATATTTTACTTCAAACAAATTAATATTTTTATCTGTACGTATTTCGGCAGAAACTATTGTAAAATTAACACTGTCCTATCTTTTTTTTTCTTTAAATATTTTTCAACGCCACTTACTGTGTTCTCTGTGTTCTTATTCTTTTCATAAGGTTGAATTTATTAATGAAGTAGACACTGATTCAACATTACGTTCTCCAACCCCGCCCACCACAAAGAAGAAAGTTCAACGTAAGCAGCGCAAAACAGTAAAGCAATCTCCGGACAGCAGGCTACCATTACCAGTTGGAGGGCTGAATTTGGTAAGCAGCTGTTCCCCGTGCAGCAGTGTTGGGAAGTAACGTAACGCAAGTAACGCGTTACTTCTTAAGTAGCGTTTCCTAGTAACGTGTTACATTTTTTCGAAAGTAACTGTAACGGTAACGCGTTACAAATTTTTAAGTAACGTACCTAGTTTGCGTTATTGTTTTCTCGTTACATTTCGGATGAGTAACTACAGTATATGTATTTTTTTTCGGAAACAACTGTTTCTTTCCTGTAAGTGAATTTCTCAGAATGTAACAATGGCGCATGAACAATGCATGTTGCTTTCTGTAGCAATTCTCAAGCTATTCCTCTACACAAGAACTAGAAATTTTTAGATAAAATAAATTAAATAAATTAAATATACTTTGTATTTTATGAACAAACGCTATTCGATAGTTGATGAAACAATTAACGTAGAAGAATACTTTATGACAAAGTTTGTAGCAGCTTAGTTTACAATAGTTTCCATTGGGAATTGTTTCCCAGTAAGACATAGTTGCATACATATTAATGAAAATAGAACCCATTTTCACTTTATATTTTACTTTGCAAAAATATTTAACAAGCTATTAGGAAACACGATAAAGAAAAATATTATCAGTCGAATATTTTCCTACAGTCTCTAAGAATTAAACGTATACACATTTCAGTTGTCAAATATTAAAATGTTAATCAAAAAGCCATCAAATGCCTTACGTGGGTTGCTCTTCAGGTGCTAGCCAAAATGCATTTATAACAGGTGGAGATTTGCTATTGATCTAAAAACTGCAAAGTTTGCTATCAGTTCTTTCTTTTCTTCATCATTAACCACATGCGTGACAAATGTTTGAAATCTAGGAGACTTTGCAGACACCCTGTATAATAACGTATGGCTTTGTTTGGACTGAAGCAACATTAAGAAGTACACTTGTTTTATCTTGATTTAAGAGAATTAACTACTTTGACAGCCACGACTTTAGGCTATCAGAGCCGGAGTGCAAACATATTTAAGAGAGCAAGAAATAAGTCATCCTTGCCTTTGAACCATAAACTCGTGACTAAGAAAACCCAGGTAAAATTCAAGTTAGGCTAGAAGAAACTGTTATAAATCACCTAATTTGTGTTTCTACTGAAAAGCGATACCTCCATTTAAAATAAGATTACTGCAATTTATTAATATATATATGTACGAGGGTTGGAACTTAAATAGTGACAACACTGCTGTGGAGACACTATGTAATGAAATTTACTAGTGGCGCTGAAAGCGCACGTTGTTGATATTCCTACCTAACATCCGAGCAAATAGACTCGCCCGTCCCACGTCACCGGCAGGTGCATAAGCGAGGAAAGCACAGTCACTTGCGAGCGAGCGGTCTAACTTAAAGGTGCCACTATGTTTTCGAAACAGGCCCAAACGAAGTTGGATCGAGATTGAATGTGCCGGAGATCGTGGCTCGTAAGATCTGGCCCGTCTCATCCAGTGTTACGATACGGCGTAAGAAATCCTCGCCTTCGCGCTCATAGCGCTCCAAGTGCGTCTGAGCAGCGTCGTAACGCATCCATTTCTGCATTTTCGTCAACTCATGCGGAACCCATCGTGATGCAATTTTGCGCATGCCCAGGCGTTCCTTCAGGACGCGAAGCACAGTCGTGTGCGCTAATCCGGTTTCGTGGGCGAGCTCACGAATCGTCAGGCGTCGATCACTGTCCACTAACGAGGCAACACCTTGCACTTCTTCAGACCTTGCACTTAGGTGGTCACAGAGCCCCGAAACAGGCTAAGCGACTGAGGTTAGGATTCCCAACAAAGCACCGAAGCAGGCTAGGCCAGAAGGAAGGAAAAGCGAGAAGTTCCGAAGCAAACTAGAGGCTTGGGGTTAGGTTGCTCCTAATGTACCGAAGCAAACAATAGGAGGGGCACCAGTGAAGTGGTAGAGATCCGGTGTAGTGATGGGCCGAATCGAATACAGCGAATTCGATTCATTCGCTTCACTCAAGAATTCGGATACCTCGAGTACTACGGAAAAGAATTCGAATTCTTTTTGTATTCGCTTTTGTTACTTTGTGCTGTACTCGTTCTTTCACAATTTATTTTCGAAAAAAAAAAGTGTTGTTTAATATTCCGTACCACGCTAAATCTCCATCATGAGAATATCACAAATAACAAAGAATTACACAGTTCTCTCTCTCCCATTTCCTTGCCTCCAGCACGAGAAAGCAACATGCTTCCGCTGCTAAAGTTGACTACAATCACAATGCATGCAAGCAAGCTGCAAAGCAGACAGAAGACTCGGATACATCAGTATTCGAATTCACCTGCAGTGTTACCAATTCAGTCATATTTTAGGTTATCTATTTTACCCTACATCTTAATTCAGCTACAAGAAATGATGACATTTATTCTTTTACAGGGTTTCTAGACCTCATTTTTTTCTGAATATAAAATCGAAAGAAACGGTCCCTAACATACAATAGCAAATAATTTTTAACTTTCGCTTTAATTTTTTCTTCCCTTCTTTTTTTTCGTGCAGCTATCGTTGGCAATATTGTTCCCGTTGCGCATGCGCAAGAGTGCGAATTCGGATGATGAATTCGCTTCTTGAATCGAATACATCGAATACACTAGGCGCGGCCGTACTCCATGCAGAAGAAAGAATGCGATAAACAAAACGTTATAAGCGCGCCATAGACGCACGAACTTGCATGACCAACATGTATGAAAGGTTTCTTTCATCATGCATCTTGAAAGAATTTTTTACCCACACACGTACCAATATGCTGTCCAACTTACTGAAAGTAGTTTGAGAAATGTGGAGGACGAGGTAACGTGTGCTTTTTCTTTCTGCAACTGCACAACCTTGGCATGCGACGGAGGAGAGAGTCACGTGATTTCTTCCGCTGTCGTGATTGGCGGACCTAAATATAAAACAGCCACCTTGCATGAACGAGCCCATACACGGTAAACATGCATGCAGAACGGCAAAAACATCAAGCATGTTTTCAGAAGATTTTGAAAACTTTCAACATGAATGAACGAGGCCATACACGATCAACTTGCCTGTGGTTTTATCATTTTTCATGCAAGTCGGGCTGTTTCTTCAGGCATGTGTTTACGTGTATGGGCCTCAATACACATACCCATTGCTCCTTGCCCTTCCTCTTATATAGTAATTTTGCCGACTCGTACCTGTTCGTATTTTATACAAATTCATTACATTTTTAGCCTGAGAACAGCTCTTTGTTTGGACAGACAGGAATAATATAGGCCTAAGCATGATTGGCTAACTACTAGCAACTCTGCTGACATTGCGTAACAATAAAAGCGTTTATAAAATGTGTGAAGATTTGCAACTTGAATTATTTCATTTTTATTTATGTTTAAGATTTTTTTATTAGGTTCACAAAAATTGCTGAAAATATCAAATTATGTACAGGCACATAGTCAGTTAAAGGGGTAGATGGACTGCCTCCCCTTAAATTTTCTTAGCCCCTTAAAAATCTATCTTTTCATGTGTAAATAGGAGGTATAAAAGTCGTGATATTTATTTTGTGGTTGGCGGTATGATCAGAAGTAATGGTTGAAACGGTGTCGTAGAAAAACGAATAAACATTTATCTCACATTATGAGTCGCCATGGCTCAGGCGGTAGCGCATCTTACGAAACAGGCTCAGGTTCATATCCCGGCCAGGATACTACACACTTTCTCGCATTGTTCCTATGCCTGGCGCTCTGAGGTGTATTCAACCTTCTATCAAATTGAGTATCAGCGTCGCGGCGTCGCCTTGGCATTCCTGGGCACCTTCGGAAGATAAAGGTGGTCTACCGTGAAATTGATCACCCCACCTCACTTCGTACCGTAGGTCGAGAGCTCCTCCGTGGCTAAGTGGTTAGCATACGCGCCTTTGGCGTGGGAGGTCTGGGTTCGACTCCCGGCGGGAGCTCATGTGGTTCGGATTCCATGTTAATCAGTAGGTCCACGTCTCATATAGCCTCGCTGCTGAACGGGACGTTAAACTTCAATTCAACTCGTACCTTAGGTCGAGGTGCTTGTTGCACAGTTGATATCTTTTATTTATCTCACATGCCTACTAATCCAATATTTGTGAAACCTCTGCCACTTATTGCAATTTGTGTCCAAGTAGCAGGAGCTGAATTAATACAGATTGATGTGAACCTAAATGCGCCAGGACACTATGTTCAATTTGAAATATTAAAGAATACGTTTTTTTTTCTAATAATGAAACAAGCAACATTAATTTCATCTCTTTCCTTTGTGGCGGTCGAGTACAAATCTCGCACCCCCCCTAAAAACACATTTTAAATCGGATTATTGGGGGGCATGTACCACACCCCGAAGGACATCACCCGGGATTTGCGCCAGTGTGACTATCTCACAAAGGCTCGTACTGCTGTCTTTCTCATCCCTATTCCAGGAAGAGTAATCGCCGAAGGACATAATCTATCAGACGTGACGGGCTGACGCCGAAGTTACAGGCTTTGGTAACGAAAGATTTTTTTTTAATGCGGAGAATATGATAACAAAGATGTTAATTTTGCTAATTTTATAACAATGTAACTAAATGGAACTTAATGTATAGGATAGTTTTAAATTGGCATAAATGATTTCAAAATAATGTAAATGACTGTTCTTTCGTCTAATTGAAATATACGTATTTTTATTACGTTTTTCTCCTATCGGTGACACTAGCGTCCAGATGTACAGTCAGCGACAAAGGTTCTTTCCCTTCGGTGAAATTTCTTTCGTTTATAAGTTTCAAACGAATTTACTTATTTGAGTTTTTTTTTTTTTTTTTTTTTTTTTTTTTTTTTTTTTGTAATTTGCAGAAAATCACGCCATCTCTAATTTAGTGAAAACTGTACTCAAATCCTTTCCAAAGCTATTCGCAGAAGGAATTTTAATTAAACGGAAAGAACTTTTGTCACTGACTGTACATCTCGAAGCATTCACCTCAAGCATGGTGTTTTGCCACTTGTATTCGATTCACCTTACGGTGTTACAAATTAAGTATTTAAAAAATGTATATTTATTTATTTATTTATTTTACCTTTTCCACATTCTCGTTTAGCAACAAGTATTCTTTATTCTTTCGCAGTGATTAATCTAGTCATTTTTTTATTGAGAAATTAAATTAAAGAACTATTCTTGGCTTATACTTTCTCTCTTGTAATTTATCTATCGTTGG
Source organism: Thermobia domestica (assembly GCF_964235325.1). Taxonomy (NCBI): domain Eukaryota; kingdom Metazoa; phylum Arthropoda; class Insecta; order Zygentoma; family Lepismatidae; genus Thermobia; species Thermobia domestica. The sequence goes on along the minus strand of NC_137461.1, from coordinate 43,102,432 downwards.
CAATACTGTTGCCGTAGCGCCTGCGCAAGACTGCGAATTCGGGTAAAGAATTCGCTTCTTGAATCGAATACACCGAATACACTAAGGAAGCGCGGTGCCTCAATAATAGCAGAAGTAAAAACATGGTTTATTCATGTGTTCCCATCTGCCTTGACCTACTTGTCAACGTCTCCTACTGTTTGCAAAATTATCCCTTATTGTAAAGGCAGCAAGGTTCATTCTCGTGCAGTACAAGAAACAACAGTTCAATATCCAACCAATCCACTTCGCGCGTGAAAGAACCCTCCTCCGGAAATACTCTCTCTGTCTATCCCCATCTCTTTCCGTGAATTCGAATTCATCGAGTTCTTCAGAGTCCAGCTATCCGAATCCGAGTTCTCAGTGTGAGATGAGAGCTTGTAGAGTGAATACGTGGTTTCATCCTCATCTTGTCTAATAAATTCAATAAATATTGTGGCACCTACTTTCTAACTATTTGGCCAATCATCTGTGAAAATTGATAAAGAATCATTAAGAAATAATAAACAACTGTGTATATTTGTACAGAAGCTACCATGAAAACGTTCGAATACTAATAATTTATTGAGATTTCTTCAATCATTTCCCCATAAATCCCTTAAGGTGATTATGAATGTGCAATATTAATTGGTCACACACACACACACACATATATATATATATATATATATATATATATATATATATATATATATATATATATATATATATATATATATATATATATATGGTGTATTCGTAGTATTCGAATTCGAATTCGATTCGTTTGTATAGTATTCGAATACGTATTCGATTCGCTAAAGAATTCGATTCAGCCCATCACTAATCCGGTGTTGGCCATCAAATTTATAGGATCCCCAGACGGCGGTGGCGCTGCTGCTCTGTTGTCGTCGTCTGCTTCGTGGGAGGAGTCAGAAGTCCGTCGTCTGCAGGTCGTAGTGGATTCACGTGGTGTGTAGTATCCTCTCGTAAAACCATGTGGTGGTGTTTATGAACATAAACGTGAAGAGTTGTTTGTACACAATACCACGTGGGACATTACTATATATATATATATATATATATATATATATATATATATATATATATATATATATATATATATATATATATATATATATATATATATATATATATATAAACTTTCAGCTAAAGTTCACCGGGCCTCTGGTTGATGTTAAAATGTTGAGGAATGGCTAGATTAAAAGTAACAAGAAGAAGTAACGAGCTGTCCACCTTCTTACATATTTTGTGTTGCACTTTTTAGTGAGAGTTTTGAGAATGTGTCGACGACTAACATAACATTTAATTTAAACATACGACGACTATCATACTATTTAATTTAAACATACGACTAACATAACATTTAATTTAAACATACGACTAACATAACACTTAATTTAAACATACGACAAACACATCATTTAATTTAAACATACGACTAACCTAACATTTAATTTAAACATACGACTAACATAACATTTAATTTAAACCTACGACTAACATAACATTTAATTTAAACATACGACAAACATATCATTTAATTTAAACATACGACTAACATAACATTTAATTTAAATATATGACTAACATAACATTTAATTTAAACATACGACTAACATAACATTTAATTTAAACCTACGACTAACATAACATTTAATTTAAACATACGACAAACATATCATTTAATTTAAACATACGACTAACATAACATTTAATTTAAACATATGACAAACATATCATTTAATTTAAACATACGACTAACATAACATTTAATTTAAACATACGACTAACATAATATTTAAACATACTATTTTAATTTATAATACGATTTTAAAGTACAAAAACCTGAAAGAAAATCAAGAAGTTTATTTCTGCTGAATTAACCCAGGAGAATCAAGAGCTTCTATAAAAAAATTTGCAGTAATATAATTTCCAGAATTAACTACGGTAATTTACGTTGAAGTAACAGACATTTTATGTTGGTGAAACACTTTTATTTAACGTGCACTTTAAGTTACTTCATATGTTCTCTTTTTGCTTCATATGTTACTTCATATATTCATATGTTACTTCATATGTCTATCTAGAAGAAATAGTGAAAAAGAGCCTACATGATGATGATGGCATTTCGGTAGGAGGTAGAATGATTAGATGTATAAGATTTGCAGACGATATGGCGCTTGTTGCAGAATCTGAAAAGAAAATCAATAAAATGTTAGAAAAAATGAGAAAGGGCTTTGAAGAATATGGGATGAAAATAAATGTTAGAAAGACAAAAGCCATGGTGATTGGAACGAAGGGGTCTGTGTCAAATATAAAAGTAGGAGGGGAGAAAATAGAACAAGTGAATAGTTTTCGATACCTGGGTAGTGTTCTTAGTAATGACATGAAATGCGAACGTGAAATAAAAGCAAGGATAGGAATGGCGAAAGAAGCCTTTAAAAGAAAGAAAAGTCTGTTTTGTGGGACCTTGAACAAAGAGTTGAGAAAAAGACTCATAAAATGCTTCGTGTGGAGTGTTGTACTGTATGGGGCGGAAACGTGGATATTACGTAAAGGTGACGAAAATCGACTGGAAGCCTTCGAAATATGGGTGTGGAGAAGAATGGAAGGAATTTGTTGGGTCAAGCGGAAAACGAATGCGAGAGTGTTAGAAATGGTGGGTGAGAAAAGAACACTTTTAGATATTATTAGGAAGAGGAAGAGAAACTGGTTGGGACATTGCCTAAGAAGAGATTGTATCATGAGGGACGTCCTAGAGGGTATGGTGGCGGGAAAGAGAGGGAGGGGGCGAAGGAGACTACAATTAATGGATGATATTAAAACAGAAAGATCATATGCGAAGACGAAAAGGTTAGCGGAGGACCGTGGAGCATGGAAGCTTCTCAGCTGCGGCAAGTGACCTGCCAATAAAGGCAGAATACCTATGATGATGATGATGATGATTAAGTTACTTCAAATACGTCAAATAACTAGCTTTACATAGCAATTAAACTCAGATTGGTAAAACTAGTCGTAGATGCTTTACAGGATATTTTTCTTCAGTTATTCTAATTTTTGAGTAGACTGTACGGTAAGAAGTTAGCAGCACTGAACATTGTGGTTAGTAGTCACGAAGCGGAATATTATTATGTCAGAAGTATTTTTGTCTCCATCAGCATGGCCAACATGGTTCCGGGTATCGAAGTCAGTATATGCAGTATTCTTAACTTCTTTGTTGATAGAAGATAAAATTGAGAATGTCCTTCCCTGAAATATTCTCCTAGTAGAGAGAAATTGAGTGTAGGTTGTATGATGGTCAAAAGAGAATTTAAAACGCTTTATTTGAACTTTACAAAATTCTGAAATCGGTTGAACAATGATAGAGAATTAGACGGGGCTGTAATTGTGGATTATGTTACAGAACATGTAATCTGTTTGAGTGCCACATAATTTATACATTATCTCATTATAAGTTAATAAAGCAAATGTAAATGCAGTAAAAACCAGATTATAAATCTTTTGTGGGGGTACGATCCTAGCACCGGTCGACCGATATCACTGTCGGACCCATGGTTTTCGGGGTCGCTAAGTTGATTCGTGATAATTCTGATTCTCTATAAGTTCAAGTTCAGCCCGCATTAGCATCGTGGAGGAGTGTCGAATCTATCGTTGTCGGGGTCCATAACTTGATTGGTGACAGTTTCGATACCATGTAAGTTCAAGTTATCGCTCAGTGTAGGTAAGACCCTTTAGTACACGGTGGGTAAAGCAGGAGTGCTGACATGTGAAATGACCGTAAATGGTCAATACTAATGTCGAATTTGTAGTTTGCGGAGCAGTTGAGATGAATATTAACACTCTTAATGTTGTTGAAATCCAAATTCAGCATCAATTAATACTCTTGAAGGTGGGAATAGCAACATGTTAAACTCAATAAAAATTACCGATATTAATGTCGAATACAGTCGAACTCATATTTTGAAGGCTTCCTAAGTTGATTGGTGATAGTTCGTATGCCATTTCACCTCCATTCACTCCCAGTCGGGGTGAGATTCCCTAGTACACATAGGAGGGGTGACATAAAATGATCGAGAAAGAAAAATATTACTGTGGAGTCCATAGTTTTCGGGGTCGATGAGACGAACAGTGACACTGACGATGCCGTCTAAATTCAAATTCAGTCCCCATTACTCCTTTATGTCAAAAATGAAACGTATTATCCCCGTGCGAAGAACGGGCAATCTGGAAGTTATATATATATATATATATATATATATATATATATATATATATATATATATATATATATATATATATATATATAACAATTATTTTCATATATTACAAGGATGTGGTACAAAGTGCCACTTGCAGATGAAAATGAGCATTTATAGAAGTGATTAATACAGATGGTGATCAGAAAAATGGAAACACCTGTAATTGGCAACACGTCAGATGTAGGGTTGGCAGTGGTGTCGTGGCGCCCGCAGCGCCGGACCGCTGGTGGTGGTGTGTTAGGTCGGTCTCCATACTACGTCTGGCGCAGTGGAACAGCAGTGTCTAATGGCTGCAGCAGACGGAGGTAGTGTAAAATGAGAGACCTTTCAGATTTTCAAAGAGGGCAAATTGTTGGTGCGCGGTTATGTGGAGAGAGTGTGACGGCAGTGGCTACTGTGTTAGGTGTGTCGCGTGCGACAGTGTCGAAGGTGATGATGGACTACACAACACACGCGAAAACCGCATCGGGGAAGCGGAACAGTGGGCGGAAGAAAATCATGAGTGACAGCTCACGCCGGGTATTAAAGCGCATTGTCACGCAGAACCGTCGTGCCACTGCGGAGCAAGTGACGGAGGAACTCAATCAGCTCCACCCCCACTGTGTTTCTTGAATCACAGTCCGCCGCGAATTACATGACATGAACTTACGGGGTCGTGTTGCAAGGGCCAAACCGCTCATCAGGAACCATAACGCTTTCGCACGCCGCAAATGGTGCCGCAACCATGCAACTTGGACCGTTGAGGACTGGAAACGTGTGATATGGTCGGATGAGTCATCCTTCACCCTATTCCCAACCATATGGGCCGTGTTTATGTGTGGAGAACGCCCAAAGAAGCTTATGATCTGCAGTGTCTCCGCCCAACTGTCAAACATGGCGGCGGCTCGGTGATGCTGTGGGCCGCAATATTATGGTTTTCAATGGGTCCTGTGGTCACACTTAGCGGACGAATCACTGCCAACGATTATGTCGCAATTTTAGGAGACCACTTGCATCCTATAGTCCGGATGTTGTTCCCAGACAATGACGCCATCTTCCAGGATGTTAATTCACCCATTCACACAGCTAGCGTTGTTGCAGCGTGGTTTGAGGAACATCGGGATGAAGTTCAATGCCTCCCCTGGCCCGCCCAATCCCCAGATCTCAACACAATTGAACATCTGTGGTCCGTTTTGGAAACACGACTCCGGCAACGATTTCCACCTCCATCTTCTCTCACAGAACTGGCGGATGCCCTGCACGAGGAATGGTGTAATATTTCACTTGCTACCATTCACGACCTCTATGCCTCCATCCCACGTCGCATCAAGGCTGTTCTGAAGGCGAAAGGTGGCCCGACACTATATTAATCTGGTAAGTTGCAATTTCGTTCAGGTGTTTCCATTTTTCTGATCACCATCTGTATGTTATTTGCTATCGCATGTCAGGTGAATGACTTAATTTTACAAAAAAAAGATGGTCCAACCCTCCCAAAAATATTTTACCCCAGCAATAATGCATCTCTCAAAACTAGGGATGGGCACGAGCGAGTTCGAGCGAAGTTTCTTTGAAACTCGACTCGACTCGAAACAGACATCTTTCAGTTCGACTTGAGAACTCGGCTCGAAAAAATTCCTCCAACTTGACTTGAAACTAGACTCGAATTCAGGTCAAGTTTCGAGTCGAGTCGAACCAAAACGAACCAAATCGAGTTTAATCCTGTGTGTAGTTTCAAGTACTACTTTCAAGTATCCTACATAGACAATATAATTATTATCAATGATACTACTATTACTACTACTACTTAATAATAATAATAATAATAATAATAATAATAATAATAATAATAATAATAATAATAAGAATAATATACAGGCGAGCCGATGGCTTCACCCACCCAAGCCAGCTCGAGCTGCTCGCTTAGTTGAACACGGCCGAACCGGTTGATATCGCTACCTGTGTTGGGCTTCTGTTTTGGCTCAAAAATTCGATTGTGCAGGTCTGAGCCGTGATGGTAAGAACTACAGTATATACTTATATTGATGCTCAGGACATTTGAGGCTGTCTCGTTATCGAGATGAAACGAGGTGCGAGTAGTGTCTCCTGCCGTGAGCAACACTAAAAGTGTTCCACATTACTGAGTACATTTTTCACGACTTTCGCTGTCCAGTCTAATCAGATGATGACTCAAAACTAGCTGAACGAGCGAGCCATTTATTAAACTCGATTCGACTCGAAAATCAACCTCAAAACCAGTTACTCGTCTCGGAACTCGACTCGAGAAGATTATCTTTGACTCGACTCGAAACTCGAGTCGAGTCGAGTTTCAGTTGAGTCGACAATATGATTTGTTTCACAAGCACCTTTAGTAATGCAAATTTTATAGAAGTAAAATCTCACTGAAATGATATAATGAGTAGAATGTGTGTAGATACCGACATTTTTTTTCAACAATCTATCGTCTGTCAAATCATAGAGCATTCCAGCATCATACAGCCTTTAATTAGAAAATTAGAGTGGTTACATGTTTAAAGCAAATCTACCACAATTATTTTCATTTTTCCTCAATTTTGACATGCCTTGTATTTGTTTAACAACTGATAAAAATTAAACATAGGTCTAATTAAGAATACTATGTAAGTCTGCAGAATAAATGCTTCTCGTGACTGGCTTCCGATAATTTTCTCGTAAAAGTCAATCAATTACTTTGAGCAGAAATATGAATTAATCCTTAAGCTGTCTCTCACCACCATAATCATCATGATAATGTTCTTCAACAGAAGGACAAAGACGTATTATTGTTGTCAATTCGGAAAGAATGATGAGCCTACACACTTATCATACTCTATATTCGAGTAATAAATGTAACGTTAGGTAATCCATTATCTTAGTTACATTGAAGAACCTCCAGTCTTCACAGAATAGTTTCTATCAGTTTTCTTTTCTTTGCAAGATTCAAAGTTGTGTCTTATTACATGAAAAATCTTTCTTATAACGAAAGACATGGAGAACTCTACTATTGTGATGCCGTTTACCAAAATTGTGAATATTAATCTAGTAATAGTGGCATTTTCAACACTATTTTCGCCTAAATGTGTATTTGGAGATAAAGCCAGTGTGCTATATTGGTTCCGTAATGCACTAGTAGGCATTTTGGGTTCAATTACGGTGTACCACACTTCCCTTTCCATTATTGCAATTTTTATGAACATACACGATATCACTAGTGTTATATTTATCTGTATGACCTTGCTGTATGCATTTCAAGCACTATTCAGATTTTTCTTTGTTATAATCAACCAGAAAAGAATTGTCAAACTAATGGATATGTGCAGCAGTTTACCACAAACTTGTCCAGAGTTTAATTATTCGTTGAAACAGGCGTTTGAATGTATCAAAAAGGAATCAAAGAAGCTTTTTTTGATGATGTTTTTGGGGTCAGAAATAGTAGGACTTGGCTACATTGGTCTCCCCATTCTGCGGGCATCAATTCTCTCTAATGTGACAGCACATAATGAGGAACTGCCATTCAAAAGTGGAATTGCTGCAAAAAGACCTTTAATAACTACATGTTGGTACCCTTATGACGTGTTCGTGACTCCAGTTTATGAGACGGAATTTTTTATGGAAGCAATCGGAACTTTATGGGTGATTGCAGTCACTTCGAGCTGTGATTCGTTTCTATGTTCTTTTATTATTTATCCAATTGAAATGATGGAACATCTATCCAGAACTATATTGCTTATAACATCAGATAATTTGCCAACAACACATGTGCGGAATAATCCATTCTTTTCTTCATCTGAAAATATATGTGCTATAGGCTATACGATGCCTTCTAATTGCATTAGAAGAGGACGCAATCATGATATATTTCAAGTCAATTTTATTGACGTTGAGGAAGACATTGACAATGATCAAGATTCGGAAGGATGTTCGTCAGCTGCAAAGATAATTTACCAACGCAGATTGTTAAAAGCATGGATTCAGCAACACCAGACAATCACAAGGTATGTCGTTAGAGAACAACCACGCTAATTTTTACTACAGATGTTTACAAACTCCATCACATATTTCCAGTTGCCATATTTACCATAACGTTTATTGTAGTTTAATAAAACTTAAGATAATATTAACGATACTCTACATCTGGTATGCAAATAACCACTCGCCCGGGGCATCGCTGATCTACATATTCTTCTTTCACTGAAATGTAATATTAAAGACTCTCGTCAATCAATTTGAAATCTGAAACGTTTTACTAAAAAAATACATAGGTACCCTACTAATTCTCTAAAATAAGGCACTCGAAATTTCACCCCCACAGAATGAAATCATCTAAAAGCGAATCTCATCCTGTGCTAAACTAAATTAGTGGGGATTTCTATTACAGGTTTCTTTGTGTGGATATGCTTTTGGCTTGTTAATGGCGATCCTGAAATTTTAAAGTATCCTCTTCGTAGGAAGTATTATCGGGTATTTTAACATATTTGTAATTTGTAGTGGGATACGAACAAAATCTCGCGGATGAAACATCGCTGGCGCAAAATCTCGAGTGGCCAGAACCTCGCAGCTCAAAACGTCGCGTGGCCAAAACACTCGCCTCCCAAAACATCGCCTGACCAGAACCTTTCCGCCCCAAATCTCGCTGGGCTAAAACCTCTCGTGCCCGAAACTTCGCTGCCAAAATCTCGAGTGGCCAAAATCTCGGCTCCCAAAACATGTGAAGCAAAAACTCGCCGACCAAAATCTTCACTTGGTCAGAACCTTGTGGAATGAAAAAAGAAAAAAAAAATCTTCCTAAGGACACACACTTCTCCAAAAACCATCTTATTTTACGATACAAGGAGAACATTCACACAAACTTTCAAAGTTCTACATATAATAGTTTCGGACATCAGGCGAACGCCTAAAAGTAACACAAAATACCGTTTTACCTACACTCTCGTTTGCAAGAGAAAAGTTTTATACAAAATTTCATGATCCTACGACTAATATTTTTATATGTCTGTTTATAAGTGAATCAGTGCATTATTTATTATTTCATCATATATAAATTTCCAAACACGCGTTAGAAATTTTTCTCGTCATTATTTTAATGTAATTATGTGCTATTACTGTAGAGTGTTTCAAAACAACACCGACAACGTTTGGGAGGTGATTCCTGACATCAAGATGAGACGAAAGGTATAGACAAACCTGGGTGCACAAATGCTTCCTTTCGGAGTTACAGGCTCTTGAAAACATGGACAACTGAACTTTAAAAGTCCATAGCTCCGAAACTATGGGACCTACCGTAGTCAGGTCAAGACTTTATTTAGGAACTCATATGTGTCCTATCCAAATAGCCATGTTTCAGAATCCTGAAGTACTTCCATAACAATTTTTGTAGAGATAGCTTGTGAGTACTTGAGTACTTCAAATTATAAGACCGTAGCCAAAGTCCCTCTTCAAAAATTGTTGTGTGAGTACCTTAGGATTTTGAAACATGTATTTTTGGAAAGCCCACCTATTAGTTCCTAAGTGAAGTCATGATCTGACTATAGTAGGTCCCATAGTTTCGGAGCTATGGACCTTTAAAGTTCATTTCTTCATGTTTTCGACAACCTATAACTCCGAAAGAAGCATTTATACACCCAGGTTGTTCCATACTTTTTGTCTTATCTTGATGTCAGGAATCATCTCTCGAACGGTGTAGGTGTTGTTTTGAAACACCCTATATATATATATATATATATATATATATATATATATATATCGAACATTCTATATCGAAGAAATCGTTGTGACAAGGTATATTGGCGACGGCATTTCTTTCTAGGCGAGATTACGTCTCGCGAGGTTTTGGCCAGATCAGGTTTCGACCAGGCGACAATTTGTGCCGTCAGATTTTAGGTAGCGAGGTTTTGGTCCGCGAACTTTTCGTCGCGATGTTTTGTACCCAAACCATTTTTAGTGTTACGGTCACGAGACTTAATGTGTACCAGCAATAGATAGTAAATAGATTATTGGTATAATATATTGACACAAAAATATTTAATCATCTCGTTTTCAATGAAATAACACAAAGGATTTACATTTTCCCTTTATGGGACGCACAATTCTTTTTGGACCCGTCGCTGAGATATGGAGCGAATATTTCACCATTCATATGCAAAAGATGAAAGTTTCGTAGTGGAGCAAAATATTACGCACTGTAATGTTTGGGAATATTAGATAGTTTGTACTAAGAATAGACTGATATGAGAGCAGATTATTAGTTTAATATATTGACTATATTGACACAAAAATACTTGAGTCATATTAACTTGTTGATGTAACACAAAAGAGTCATATTTTCCCTTGAAGGGACGCGCGACCCCTTATAGATCCACTACTTGAACAAGGAAGGATTATAGCTCTTTATTATTGCGCAAAAGAATGGAAGGCTAGGAGGGACGCGCAAGAATCCGTCGCTGATCTACGGAGTTAATATTTATTCATGCGCAAAACAACGGAAGGTTTGGAGAAGGTGCAAAATATTACCAACAGTACAGACAATAGATTGAGATACAGGGGCCGCGGTGGCTCAGTGGTAGAGCATTCACCTCTGCTGCATGGTGTGCTGGGTTCAAACTCTGCTCCCACTAAGTGAACTTGGTGGTGGACAAACACCGTGTGCGTGGGTTTCCTCGGGGTTCTCCCGTTTCCTACCCGGGTTACTTTCTTCATTTCATTCATTTCTCATCTTCAGTGTCTCCTTTAGCCTATCCGGCGTAACGTGCATCTTTCCTTCAGGTGGAGCCGGGAAAGCAGGGATCAATTACTCTGGTCTGAGTTTGGTAAGTACGTACATTTACTAAATTGTATACTATAGATATACCTCATTGAATTGATACCTAGTCTTCAGTTCCCAGCGCTGCTATCATGTGAAGGACTTCCACTAATTTTAGCGTAGAACGCTTCAAAGCTCTCTCCGTGTGCGTGGGTTTTCTCGGGGTTCTCCCGTTTCCTCCCACTTTCTTCATTCCACCATTTCATTCATTTCTCATCTTCACCGTCTCCTTTAGCCTAACCGGCATAACTGTGGGACGTAAAACTCAAAGATGTCATGTCAAAGCTCTCTCGCTTAGGGACAGCTGAGCCCTTATTGGCTCAACGCGTGGGTGTGTCGAGGGTGTGAGCTCTAGTTCTCATTTTTGCCACGGCTTAAGACAATTTGGCAGCACTATAATATACAGCTCTTATGTTGATAGATACTACTCTTACCGAGGGGTAAAAGTGGGTCTGAGAAAGTAGGGGGACGGTAGGTGGCGGCATGATATCACGCCGTTCCCCTGCCTTTAGAAACTGGGGGGACACCGTACATATTTTTCGAGGTAGAGGACGGCGTGTCACTGGGTTTCCCTTCACTTTTACTCTAGATCTTACCTCCTTCCCTGACAAAATCTGAAATGAAGCTATTGAAATGCATGTCTGCAGTATGAAAGTCAGGTAAGGAACGAGAACAGGCTATATTCTAAATAAATAATGTTTATATAGCGAGAGTCAACCAGTTAGAAGTGTGTCAGTGTTTTGGCATTTCAGAATGATAATCCTAGAAATAAACATATAACAGACGATCCTCAGTCAGAGGGGGTTGCGGGGAGGAATACTACACCTTTTAAAGGCTAAAAGGAAGTTACCGTGGCCCTGTATTTTTCAGCTATTTGGGTTTTAAAATGTAGATTTTTATTAGCTGTGTCCAATGACACCACTTTCGTAATGTGGAAGCGACAGCTTCAAGCTCAAATCAGAGTTCAAAAATAATGGGACCATTTTGGGAAATCGGACCAGTAACCGACTGAGACGAAATGAGTGTCATTCGATTTGTATTCACACGAACTAATAGTCCATTTTCCAGAAAATTCTATTTTAATCCCGAAAATTAATGAAAATCTAAAATTTCAGATATTGGATTTTAGTGAATTTTCGTGATCAGAATTAAATTTTCGGGAAAATGGAATATCAATTATTCATGTACGTGTGGATACGAATCAAATAACACTCATTTCGTAACAGTCGGTCACTGGTCCGCATTGCTCAAATGGTCCCACTATTTTTTACCTCTAATTTGACCTTGAAGCTGTCAATTCCAGAAATCAAAAGTGGTGCCATTGGGCACAGCTTATCAAAGTCTACATTTTAAACCCCAAAAAGTTGAAAAATACGGGCCACGGTAATTCCCTTTTAACCCATCTTATATTATTATTACTACTACTACATTCAGGGCCGGACTGGCCCAGCTGGCTAGGCGACGATCGCCGCCCAGACAGGGGCCAAATCAAAAGGGGGGCCAAATGAAAATTCTAATAAAGAGATATAGAAAAAATACAAAAATAGAAAAAGAACTGGAAAACGTGTGCAATGACAAATAACAGTCAAGGCGGCAATCTGCATATATCAAGCTCAAGCTCTTTGAACATTTTATTAAAATTTTGTTGCTACTCACGTCCTCTTTAAAGTAAGAACGGTTCGTGTCAGCTTCAGAGTTATGTCGGTGCCAGCAAAAACAATAGAAGCGGCGTCGCTTTCTATTGCGGAGTATAAAAGGGGGCCGAAAATATAGTGGCTTGGTTCTATATCAAATTTTGAAAGCTTAACTTCTTGGCCCAGGGAAAAAAAATGAAACCCAACAGAAAGAGGTCTGAGACAAGGGCGCCGATTTCTCTGTAAATTTGGGGTCCAGAGGATTTTAAGACAAATTGCATTCATATTATGTCAAATATTGAATATTTATAAATAGAATAGGGGGCCCACATGAGCTTTGGGGGAGCCCTCACGGCCGCGCAGGATCAGCGTCCTTGAATTGAGATCACTTTCGTAATATTACGACGTCGCGTCGTCGCCTCTGTAACAAGATTCCGTGGTTTTGGTGTTTTTGATCGACTCATGAGTGTTTGCTTTCATCTTTCAGTAATTGCCAATTTTATCAACCAAGAAATCGAGCTGCGGTGAGTTATTCGTAGTCTGTGTTGCTGTGAGGTAGTATGTCCTTGTCCTCGTGTCGTTTCGAAAATTAGGCCTACCATGGGAATGGAGGTTGGTGCTATTGTAACGGGTAGATTATAAATTAGGATTTCTTTAATAATCTACAGCATTAATAAGTGAAAATCATTACATTCTTTGTACGCAGAGCCGTAGCTAGAGGGGGACGAGCGGGGCGGTTGCCCAGGGCGCTGGTAGCAAGAGGGCGCCGAACGAGCAAGACGATAGGAAAATTTTGGAAATGAATAATCGACACGTCACCCCGAAAACGTATTGGTGCCCTATTAAATCACTATTGTTGTCGGTTTGCAAAGAATAGATTTGTTAAAAATTTTCTTGCTCGCTCCGCTCGCAACCCAAATGCTTGTATTGCAATACACAAGCTCTTACTTTTGTGTACTATACAAGAGGCACAACAAGTGTTTATTTATTACCTAAAAAGTTATTATATTCTATATGATTAGATAATAACGATGCGATATACAAAGTGCTGAGTAATAATTTATACACTACGCAGAAGCGTTTTCAAAATCAGAAATGGTCAAAGTTTGAATTACGTGTTCGGCGTTTTGATGATGATGAGTTTGGTTAGATAATCACACTTTTCTACCAATCGGATTAATCATGAAGGTGAGGATGACGTCTTTGAGAAATTCGCGAAGAAGTCTCCTAAATTCCCGGTACATTTCACAAAAGATTTTTACAACAAAATAATCGAAATTAAAATGTAATTTGTGTGGAGACATACAGAATAAAACTACAGAAATTTACAATTATTACTGGAAATTAATACTGTCACCCAATTAGAACATTTTAAAAGGACATAGTTTCTGATGTATTAAAATTTCATTTTTTATCGATAGACAGGGGTGCAAATAAGCACTCGCCCGGGGCCAGTGGCTCATCGGGGGAGCGAGTATTTAATATCATACCAAAGTAAGTGAATTATTTCTATTGTGGGATGTAGGGTAGTAGTTTTGTTCTTGGGCAAGTAACATTTTGTTGCTTATTTGCATCACTGCGATAGTATAAAACATTGTAAATAGTGTAGTTGTAAATTTCCACAACTGTTCTCCAAGTGGATTTCGCTTCGGGCGCCGAAATCTCTAGTTACGGCTCTGCTTGTACGTAGGTGTTTCTTTTAAATTAAACTGTGGCTGCTGTTGAATCCGGATTCACGGTTTTCATTGTGTATTCATATACTACAATTGCAATTACAGTAAGAATTGAATATACACATTAATTTGTAATAAAATTACGTAAATGGGAATGAAAATTCATCACACCTCTTTCTGGTAGCAACATTAAAATTTACTTTTGATAATTTCTTTTCTGATCTTTTATTACATCGCAACCATAGTAGGTAATTCCATTACGACCACTCTGTACGGCCATATGTGCACAAGGTTTGCATAAATCCATCCAATCTGGGTACTTGACATAGTTCATGCACCACAAGTTTACTGATATTTATATCCTTATGGGAAGATTTTTTTTGCGCTTTTTCCGGAGGGTATATCCTCCCCCGAAAAATATTTCGAACTGGATGCAGGAGGTGCTGTTTTGCAGTTTATCGTACCCCTTGTTCACGAATACTGAAAAAGGCAGTGCTGGCTTTAAATTAATTTGTCCGTAATTCTTTATCAACAAATTACAAATTCCAGGCATCCCCAGCTAATTACATACAAGATATTTTTCTATATTCTGATTTTATATGATGATCTTTATGGTATAATGCACGGTGTGGCTACTAAAAGAATAGCGTGCTTTATGCAAGGTAATAGTATGCTCTTATTGTGGGAAAGCAATGGGCAGTTGGGGTAATGGTGGTTGGGAAGGGGTCGGGGCCAACCCAATACGTCAGCCGCCAGGTCAACTAGTAGCCAGTCCGGCCCTAATTACATTGAGAGAGGTCTAATTGAATTACGATATTATCAATATAGAGTACGATCAGGCCCGTAGCCAGCCCTAAAATGTAGTGAGGGCACGGTGAAAGTTAGGAAGGGGGCGATACAAAAATATTATAGTTCATCACCATATAGTTCATTTTCAAGCCTACTGTGAAAATTTTAGAGTGGGCCAGTAAAAATTTAGGGGGCGACCGGCCTCCCTAGACCTCCCTGGAAACGGGCCTGGTACGGATATAAATTTGAACATTAATTTGTTTGCGATGCGCAATGCTCAATTTTACTGGAGGCGAGATAGGGCTGCATGAAACGGAAATTCCTGTATATTTTATGTGTTGAAATTAATTGTTAACACATGGATATTCTTGTTCATTATTCTTCCAGGACAGTGGACGAGATTGAAGCTGTTTTTTCACCACTTATTCTGTATACTTTCTTACAAGGTGGCATTGCGCTTTGCTTTCTGGCTTATGTAGCGGTTAGGGTAAGTAAACTCCTAGTTTAGAACAGTCCATACAATTGTACAAACTATGGAAAAATCAAAGTTAAAAATAAATAATAGAAAAGTACTCGTATGCATAATTGATTTCGATATAATATTAGAATTCTTAATAACTGAGAAAACAAATAATTAAATTACTAATAAAATTAAGAATTAATATCAGTAACTTCGAAAGTTTGATATTGTTAACGATCGAATTGGACAGAAAGGAACTTTCTGCTCTCATATGTTTTACAATTGTTTTACATTTTTCACATTAGTAAAGTGTTAACATGTATTTTTTGTACTCATATTGCTTACTGTTTATTAGTGGTTCCCAACATAGGGAATGTGAAAACACAGAAAGGAGACGCAAACTACTGGTAGAAATAAGCTACATTGATAATTACAAATGTTATGAATGTTATAACAAAAAGACATTCAATTAATTACCGGGACAAACATAAAGTAAAAATTGAGTAAAAACTGTGGTTCCATTAAGAACAAAGGTGGTAAAATAGCAATAATAATAATAATACTGTTCTCCAAAAAATATGCAGAAGTTATGAAAAACAAAAAATGAAATGAAATCTTTAACTTTTACGTCCCACGATTATGCCGGTTAGGCTAAAGGAGACAGTGATGATGAGAGATGAGTGAAATGGTGGAATGAAGAAAGTGGGAGAACTCCGAGAAAACCCACGAGCACGGTGTTTGTCCACCACAAAGTCCACACGGCGTGAGCTGGGATCGAATCAGGGACCCCAAGCACCGGAGGTGAACGCTCTACCACTGAGCCACCGCGCACCCAAGTTATGGAAACAAATGTAAATTGATGAAAATAATTTATTATTATTGAAGATTGGAGAATTCAAAGCTGTATCTCAAATCGCAAAACAGGGGCGTGAAGTATGTAGAAAATATATAGAATCATTTCAATGATCGTCCTCCGATTATGCTTTTTAAGCTAAAGGAGACGATAACTATGGCAAGTGAGTGATTATAGAAAAATTGGTGGAATGAGAAAGCGGGAGAAAAAGGGGGTTCCCTGAGAAAACCCACAACAACGATGTTGTCCACCACAAACTTTCTTGGATGGGAATCGAACCATGGAACCCACACAACAGAGGTAAGCGTTCTATCACTGAACCAACGTGTCCGTCTGTAAAATATCTAGTTCATGAAGTGGAACGTAAAGCATGGTGACCTCACGAAAGGGGACTTCAGGTATAGAAGGTTGGTAACCATTTGTTTAGATGGTTATGTGAGTGTGATTTACGGATATAGTCTATGAATATGCCTTATGTAATATTACCGTTGTCTTGTATAACACAATAATTATCCATTTAAGTTCAAGTTGAAGATCAATGTCTATACAGCATCGGCTAAAAAAGACGTCCATCACCGAAATAAATATAGTGAAAATTAATGCTTGGTGAAATTTAGAGCCTTTTATAAATTTATCGTGCTCTCGGCAGTGTACTATAGCACGGCCAACAGAGATGGTCTCTGACATTTCTTACCACATGCGGTGGGACATTGCAGCCCCTACTTTGATACAAGTGTTACCAACCACGATCACTCCGTCTTATACCATTAATTAAATTGCCACTACAGTTGCATCGAAAAAAAACCTAGACACGCGAGTAGTGGCAATGTCACTGCGAGCTGTCAGAGACGTTCTCTTACTGCACGCACTATAGCAAGTCTCACCGTTTCCTAATCTATAAACTAGGTATATATAAAAATTAAAAAGTCTGAATGTTTATGACTTAATAACCACCTGACCGATCTCGATCGAATTTTCAACCAGGCCTGTAGCCAGCCCAAAAATGTAAGAAGACCCGACTGAACTTAGGGGGGGGGGGGACGATCCAATCATATTATAGTTCATCACCATATTATAGTTAATTTGCAAGTCTACCGTGAAAATTTTAGGGAGGGGTGCAGCCAAAATTTAACTCCCCCTAAACTCCTCTGGATACGAGCCTGTTTTTAACATAGGTGAGGTTCGGATCTGGGAGTGTTTTTATCATTTCATTTTGACTGTGCAACCTACGGGATGGGGAAGGGAAGATATATAAAAATAAATAAAACTTAATAACTCTTGAACAACGAGACTGATCTGGATCAATTTGCCACATACGTGAGGTTCGACCCTGTAGTGTTTTTTTTTTTTTTTTTTTTAATATTTCACTTTGACGGTGAAATATAGGGGAGGGGGAGGCGGAGGATTAGATAAATTATCGAAAACTACCATTATTAGTGTCAAATCCATAGTTTTCGGGGTCGCTGAGATGAACAGTGGTATTTGCGATGTCGTTTAAATCCAAATTAACCCCTTTATATTCAAAATGAAACGTATTCTCTACGTGCGAAGAACGGGTTATAAATAATAAATAATAAAAATAAACTACTAGTCTCATAGTATCTGAAAAGGTTTGATTTGTCACAGTGTACACAATGATTCTGAATGCATACTTGATAGCAGAAAACTGTTTCTTGCTATCTATTACAGTTTTTGCTCTACAGGGTGGTAGATAACTCCACCGACAAACTTTGGGAGGTAATTCCTTATACGAAATGAAAGAAAAAAGTTCTTATAAACATAGGTCGATAAACGTCTCCTTTCAGACTTATGAACCGCCAAAAATTCGAAAACTAATGTTTCGAAACGCCCTGCCTTAGAAACTATAGAACCTATCCGAAGCGGTTTAAGGAATTACACAGGAACTAGTATGCAAACTATCTAAATATCTACGTTTTATCACCCTCCGTAATCGGCAAAACGAACGCGTTATTAGTACTTATAGGAGTAACCCTATACCTCAATTTCCCTTCTACAGTTCGTTTCGCCGATAACGGACCACGGTAGAACATAGATATTTAAATAGAGCACATGCTAGTCCCTTTGTAATTCCTTATACCGCTTAGAATCGGTTCTGTAGTTTCTAAGGTAGAGCGTTTCGAAATGTGAATTTTCGAATTTTCGGCGGTTCATAACTCTGAAAGGAGACTTTTTACGTCCAATGTTTATTAGAACTTTTTTTCTTTTATTTCATATAAGGAATCACCTCCGAATGTTTGTCGGTGGAGTTACCTACCACCCTGTATATAGCTATCACCGTTGAAACCATAACTGGTTGATTTCTAGTTTCAGTAGAAGGTTAAGAGATAAAATGGTACCGATTCTTAGAACTCTAAATCGGTTTAAAAAATTGTCTCTTTCTCTTATCGTGGAGATCTATGGCAGGAACAGCTTCTCGTTATGTTTTATTCGGCTTTTTGATTCACAGTGAGTAACGTTGAAACCGGAAATGATATATGTCTACCGCTTCCGGTTTTAACATCACGTCCATCAACAAACTTGATTTCTAAATACTTCATTAATACTGCACATCAACAAACTTGATTGATACTGTACATCCAGGTGAAATTTGATGGTGACTCATCAAGTAAGTAGTTCTTGAGATTTTGTGTCTCTCGGACGGACACTTGAACACACACAATAAATACACTGGTGTCCGATACTTAAGGGAGAAAATCAAGTTTTACATGCTGTGCCAGTCCCAAGTTGCACAGATTGGTGATACTTGAGCCAGACATAGAAAGTAGATAGGAATCAAAAGAAAGAAACACATTATTAGAAGAGAAAACACATTTGTACTTTCATACAGAGGCAATAGCTTATACTCAAAGCACTACGGGTCATGAAAACCCCTTGACATTACGAAAGGAGTGAAATGGTCCTGAAAAGGGTAAGTAATTACCTCGGACAGTGATACATGCTCTGCAACGTACTACCATACTGGTCACAAAGTTGGTAATTAATCATTGTGACAGGAGTTCTATTACTCAATCAGCGCTCTTGACAACTGTTGGATGGTTCTTAGTACACTTATACGGACTGCAAGACGTCTCCGCATAGCATTCCAGACATACTTGGTGGGATCGAAGTCGTGGAAACAGACAGGCCAGTCCATTGGCTGAATCCTCTCGTTTCAAGAGTTCTCTCATATACGCTGTTGCAATAATGCTCGAGCTTGTTATAGGGAATGATGTGGTTAAGCATTATCATTAATTAAGAACAAGATGAATCCGGCTGCACCTCTGGAAAGACACACGTGAAGGAGTACATTGTTAAAATAATGTTGACCGGTTAGCGTACGTTGTTTTAAAATGAAAAGGTATTCCTCACCACACAAGAACATCGGACCAACAAAAAAATAATCATCGTCGACAATGTTCCTGGGCTTGATGCGTCTTCTCACCTCTCACCAAATTCGTGTACGTCCAGAATCACTACTGAAACTGAATCTGCTCTCGTCGCAGATGAGAACACGACCTCACTCTTCGTCGATCCAGTCTTAATGTCTTGTCACCATCGCAAACGGTGCTGCCAATGCACGAGTGTCAATGGAATACAATGTAATAGCCATTAGGCAAAGCGACCATCCCATGCAATCGACGTGCCACTATACAGAGTGAGATTGGATGACTTCTAGTCATCTTAGAGTAATTTACAATTGTACCTGCTGTTTCATGTTCGGTCGCTTATTGCCTATTTCACAACGTAGCAATCTTTGTCTGCTGTAGGCCTATTTAACTGTCGCCGGCCACCATTTCTCCTTCACACAGCATTACACAGCACCTGTAGCTCGGAATGCTCCTTATGTGCATGAAACAATGCTTTGGTCAATGCCAAACTCCTGGACCACACTTTTCACATGTCGTCCTTCTTCCATGTTTCCCGATGATTTTTCCCCGTGTGAAGTTACCCGAATGTCTGCAGGTCATAATGTTCTGATTAACACCACTGCAATGCACCACAACTTAATCGAGTTTTGTTAAAAGGGCGTATTTAACATTTTTCACAATTTTAACTTCTTTTAGAAACAAATGAATATTTTAGAGGTAGATATAACAACTTGAGTTAAAAAGGACCTGTATTTCTTGAAACGTGCTATAAATATAAGTCATTTTTTCTTTTTTTTAATAAACCAAACTGTCTCGTAAGAAAACGGTTTTTGTCGTTTCCCGACAATTGTTTTTATTGCACACACGCCCTTTTAACAGAAAAAGTGATTCAATTACTTTCCGGAGCTCCTTCCTGGCTAAGCGGTTAGCGTCCGCATCTTTGGCGTGGGAGACCAGGGTTCAATTCCCGGTGGGAGCTCATGTGATTCGGATTCCACGTTAATCAGTAGGTCTCGTCTCATATAGCCTCACTGCTGAAAGGGACGTTAAACTCAAAATCAACTAACTCAATTACTCTCCGACTGACACACAAGGCCCTGTTTCTTTCATTTATATAACTGTTTTATGTTGACTGTTGTGTTGGTGGTAAAGAAAATTGAAGGAAACTTAAAAGCATTGTTTTCAAGAGTTGAATAAAGATTGTAACAGGTAGTAAGATTCTTTCCAGCACTATTAACTAGTCTGGAAAGCTTTGCTGGATAAGAAGCTTTAGTTGACTGTGCTAGAATTGGAAATTTCGTCATGGACAACTATATAAAATTCTACCAGCCTGCAAATGCATTTGTTCTTGTACAGTGCGTAAATTGATTTCAGAAGATAGGTGAAGCGGTTACCACATTGTCGGGACGCAATTAATGATAAGAGACAATAAACGACGGAAGTTCCATATTTGTTTTAATGCCACATATTATTAACAATTTGATAGATAAACTCAAAAGGCAATCGTAATAATAATAAAAGTAATAACATAACAAGAAATGTCCCAATGTCGCTGAGAGACCAGTGTCGCACAGTGAGATTTGATAATACACTGATGTGGGAGAATGAAGTTCCTGTGCGTCCCGGCTCACTTTAAACCTCGCTCTTGTAGCCCAAGTTTTATGCTAAATTAAACTGCTAATAATTTCTGTGTCCTTAATTTCCTATCATTCAGTTGGGAGGTTTCAGGGAACTGTTCTGATTTCACGCTTTAAAAGTATGATAGTCTTAACTGTTCTTGTGATCAATAGTAAAATTTTATTTGATAAATATGTATTAATTTATTAATTTAAATACAAATGTTATATTATTTACCTTCAGAGACAACTTTTAACAGTCATATTGTTGAACAAGAACTACGTAAATAATTTTTCATGACATTTGGACAGTGACAAGTGAGTCATAAGAAGCCTGGATTTATTAATAGGTCGAGTTATTGGAAAGCTACGGAAAGAAGTTCAATTTCGTGGGTTGCTTTCATATTAAGTCTTCGAAAAGAGATCAGGCGGATGAAATCAGTGTTAATTATCAAATTTTCTACAGAAAGTAGATACTAGTAAGGAAGTGCTTTTGTAGACTGACTTTTCATGTGAGATCCTCAAAAGTCAACGTCCAAAGTACACAAATTGTGCTCTGGAATTAAAAAAAAAAGTTTTTAAAAAATTAGCAAATTGAAGGAACAATTATACAAAGTAAAATGCTACATTAGAAACAGTCAAGTTCTAGCACGTTACACACAGAAGTTAAGGAGAACGAAGATTTCCTAGTATCGTTACGCTCAGTAGAAGGTGATGGCAAAGAGACATGATGAAGGCAGTATATTTTGAACAACCAACCAAACATTTCGTTTCCGTTTAAGAAAAAAAATTATTCATATACTATTTTGTAATTATTGAAGATAAAAATTTACAAAGAACTCGCACAGGTATTGAAAAAAGTGGACGATAATGTTCGAAATGCATTATATATATGGGAAAGGTGGGTAAAATGATCATTGCAGGTAAAATGATGCTCTACAATACAGCGCAAACTGGTGGTGCTGCCTGTCGTACCACGTGGTTGCTACGTCACACAAAATAAGTTGTCCTTGTTCATCAGTTCTCTTTGGATGAGAAACGTGTTGTTAGTCTTCCAGACGAAAAAAATTACGTTTTCATAAAATTCTACATAAGATAAGTGCTACTTTTGGCTGTATTTGTACGATCGTATGAATTAGAATATAAATGAGATACTATTTGTTGAAATGTTAGTGCCTAACTCTATACATTTAGCAATGCAGTGGAAGTCTTCTCCATGTTTTGTCACATAAGAACGTATTTAATGGAAGCCATATGAGAAGATCCACTTTATCTTAGGTCTGGGATAATTTTACCTTAGGATTATTCCATTTTCTTAGGGATCATTTTTCCGTTTTTGTTTATTTGACTCAAGCTAATCCAGATGATAATGATAATGAAATCCTTGGAGATAGGTGAACTTTAAGTGATGTCCAGCAAAACCAATCGAAGCATTCTATTCTTGCTGTTCTGGAAGCTGCTGTTCCAAAATTACAGGAATATAAAAAGAGGCAATGATTTTTAAAACGAAGAAGTTGCAAGGCGCAAAAAAGAAATATCAAGTATCATCTGCTTTTGACGACGAATCTATGACAGATACCGAGTGTATATATTGTCATGAGTTATATTCAAAGTCTACTGGAGGTGAGGTCCTGGGTTCGATCCAAGCCCCCGCCAAGTGAAATTTGTGGTGGACAAACACCGTGTGCGTGGGTTTTCTCGGCGTTCTCCCGTTTCCACCCACTTTCTTCATTCCACCATTTCATTCATCACTCATCATCACCGTCTTCTTTAGCCTAACCAGCATAAGCGTGGGACGTTAAACTCAAAGATTTCATTTCATTTTATTTTCTTCTGGAGGTGAGGGTTGGGTAACGTGTCAGCGGTCCAAGAATGGTCCCAGCATAACAGGGTTGAAAAAACGTTTTCTATATTGAACAATATATTAGCCTATTTTAACAAACTATAAATACTATTATTCCTAACATACTAACATACTTTAACACAGTATTACTATATCCTGTATTCCACTTTTTAAATATGATCATTTTTGTAAGTTTACACGATTTTTCTATTATTTTCAATGGAGGGATCATGTTACCCACCCCTAAGCCAAAATGACCCTTTCGTAATAGGTTCAGATTTGTGTGAAAATAATATCCAAGATGTTTATTGACAATGTTCAACATTGCACGTTAGAAACCTGAGATAACACCTTATCCTACCGACACAACTACCACAATATAGATCATCAGAGCTAAGATCTGGAGGCCAATTTTTCTTAAGGCGATCATTTTATCCACCTCTCCCATATATATATATATATATATATATATATATATATATATATATGTGTGATTATTAGAGACCGGATGTTTAGGCACTAAAAACCTGGAAAATAGGCAGGCAAATAGGCACCAAAAATTTAAAAAATAGGCAGTAAAATAGGCACTAAAATGTAACTCGAAATAATGAAGATAAATACTCAATACCATTAAAAAAATAGATTCAAGTCATAGATAATGTTCAAAGAATATAGAAACATACTTGTTTGTTAATATCTTCTTTTATTGTATATATAAAAACGAAGCTTGTTATGCATTTCATACATACTGGGTGAACCTGAAAGATGTGCACATACTTTGGGAGCTGATTCATGACATCAAAAGAAGACAAAAACTCCTGTTGCATGTTGTCGACTTCTGCGTCGTGTACAAGTGACAGGGGGCAAACTTGGAATCCAAAATCGAATCCTGACAATTGGAACGAGACATAAAGGTGTTCACATACTTCGGGAGGTGATTCGTGACATTCAAGAGGACTTTTTTTTCTTCTTTTCATGTCACGAATCACCTCTCAAAGTATGTGCACATCTTTCGGTTCCGTTCCAATTGTCAGGATTCAATTTTCAATACCAAATTGGCACTCTGTCAGTCGTACAAGACACGGAATTCGACAAAATACAAGAAAACATTTTGTCTTCTTTTGATATTACTAATCACCTCCCGAAGTATGTGCACATCTTTGAAGTTCACCATGTATATATATATATATATATATATATATATATATATATATATATATATATATATATATATATATATATATCGTAACGTACCACGTGCTTGTGTTTACAAACACTTAATATGTGTGTATTATTTATGTTATATAAATTATATATTTTCCCAATGAAGGCTTATTTTGAAGAAACATGCATAGAATAGGGAATATTAGGCACTAAAGCAATTGTTTAGGCACTTAAGGTCAAAATAGGCAAAATAGGCAAAATAAAATTGGCTTAAATCGAAAGTATAAACCCCTATATAAACTTTAAAACGTTATTTTTGATCATATCTTTAATAATAAAGAATAGACATTTTGCCTAACATCCGGTCTCTAGTGATTATCATAGTGTGGGAAATTCAAAGTATAATGGAAATGCACCTCAAGATAGGATTTTATAATGATTGAGGTTCCGCATATGCTTAATAAATAAAATTTTAACATTGCTTTACAATTGAGAATGTGGGCACTCAGTTCTTCAGGTTTTCCTAATTCTACCTTATTATCCCTTATTAACGTTCATGTTTTGTATGTATTTCTTACATTAACTCGTATCTTTTTTTTGTTTGCAGATTCGAGATTTGGTACCGATCGTTCTGATAACTGGATATTTCTTCATAATTGTGCTTCAGCTCTATACTCTTTCCATGCATGGTGAACGTCTTATGAAAGTGGTAAGTTTTACTATTACACTACTGATAAATTACTGAAATTATCTCAATAGACTTAAGCAGTGGCGTATGCAAAATAATTTTCCGGGTTCTAGCTCTCGTTGAAGAAAATATTATGCGAAAATGATTATTTATTATATTAATAGGCGGTTATGTATACAAATACCCAAAATAACAAGAACTTGAGAATTTTAATCCCTTCATTGATGAAATTCTGTGTACATCACTGGATATAGGTATTATAATAAAGAACATTATGAAGAATTAATTTACATTGATTTTACTCGTATTTACATAAACATAATTCATGATTAAGAACAAAATCTTATCTAAACAATAACTGGTTTAAGAACAACTTGTGTTATATTTTCGGTAATTTACTTGCTTCAGTAGACAAATTAGAAGGTACACTCATGTTCAAAATTATTGTCGCATGTCTATAAATATGTTGTTGTAGGAATATAATTTGATAACGAAATCGCCCGGTATTTCATATAATGTTTTTATCTGTAGAATTGACAATGACATGTATGCATCAAATTTCATGTCAAAAGAGCAATAAATAAGAACAATAAAGCGAAAATAAAACTTTCTTGTCCATTTAGCATTATGTTGTTTTACTCATTCTAATTTTCGCATTTGCAATTCTTTTCCTATGAAATTTACCACAATATACATTTCCCGGTTATACACATAGTATCAGTATTAAAAGTACCCTGCAAAATCATTATCATATTATATTCTTACAAGAAGACAGTTATAGATATGCGACAATTATTTTGGACATGAGTGTATATCGTAGTGAGCCACCAAAAACGAGAAAATTAAAAAGAAAATAAGCAAATTTCCATACTTTTTCTTTTTCTTTACATTTTTCACATAAAACCTAATTTAAAGTAATACAAACTTCTTACCTTCCATCACTTCAAACAGTTATTTATATCTAGTACTTAAGTTTCTACTCAATATCTGTTATTGATCTTTCTAATGTTTCTTATACTGGATTGACTCGTGTTTCTAATCACACATCATTTTATATTGTTTCTTTCTTTCTTTTCACTTCCCATACGTTCATATGCAGTTAACTCTTTACCTAAGTTTACTTGCTGTGAAATGCAGTACCTTTCACGGCTTCCAAGATTTAACACTGGCAACTATTATTATTATTATTATTATTATTATTATTATATTATTATTATTATTATTATTATTATTATTATTAAGTATTCTATCTTTTGGACCTTTGACTAATGAGGTGTTTTCTTGTTTTTTTTCTTCTTAATTTTCTGTTTGAGGCTGGAAATGTTTCTTGATTTTCAGCTTCCTCTTTTAACTCCCAATACATTCTTCTGTTTTTCAACTCAACGATCACTTGTGTTCTTCTTTTTCCTATTCCTAGCTTTCCTTCCATCTTTCCTTCTGTTGAGGTATAAAGAAGACAATTTCTTAAGTGTTTGAAGAAGTTTCGTCCAATTTATACTGTCGAAAGGTTTTTCGCCAGTCATGACGCACTGGCACCTACAACTTAACAAAGGAGATTTATACTACTTTTACTCAAACATAAATCGAACCCGGATTTTTAATATAGAAAACAAGGACACTCCAAATAAATTTTGATAATTGTAGATTATATATAAATTAAAAGTTTAAATTAATTCCATTATTCCGTTTATAAATGTGTGCTTTCTTTGCAGACATCCTCTCCTACAAATATTATGTACGATGCACCCTGGTGGAAATGTCCTCGGTCAATCCGTCAAGATATTAAAATGATCTACTTTCGATGCCAGAAACCTTTGAAACTTACAGGAATGGGCTACTTTACTTTGTCATTCGAGTTCTTTGGATCAGTAAGTTTTAGTTTTAATACCAATCGAAATACATATTAACAATAGTAATAAGAAGTGTCTATGTACGCCTAATTAGTCTCAGTTCTAAATGAGTGCATATTGAATTTGACGGACTACGGTTATGCTATTTAGGGTAAAGGATATGGGTGGGTAATGAAAGTAATAGTTATAAAAGTATTTGGGGTAAGAGAATACGAGAGAAAAGAAGAAAATTCCGAGAAAACTCACCACGCTCTCAGATGGTCTGGAATCGAACCAGGGGCATCCTAATCAGTAGTGAATATTCTACCTGAACCCCCTTGGTATTTTTAAAAATTTCCAAATAACTGATAACAAATTAACTAACTTTATGATCTATGGAACCCGGATGTCCATGCCGCGTTTACGAAAGCTCTCAACTGACTTCTATCCTTAGCAAACCCGTAGTAGTTTCTACTTTTGTATTTTTATTTCTGCGGGATCCATCTTAATAATATCCTTGCATCTACTTTAAATAACTGATAAATAGTCACAAAAAGGAAACGAAATTTTAATTTGATTGTCATGCTCTATTAAGATAAGCAGACGAGTGAGAAATTAGGTAATAGGTTATGCATTATATTTTTACGTTTACGTTCGACTGTCTGCCTTACAGATGGTGATCAGGAAAATGGGAACACCTGTAGTTGGCAACACGTCAGATGTATGGGTTGGCAGTGGTGTCGTGGCGCCCGCAGCGCCGGACCGCTGGTGGTCGTGTGTTAGGTCGGTCTCCATACTATGTCAGGCGCAGTGGAACAGCAGTGTCCAGTGGCTGCAGCAGACGGAGATAGTGTAAAATGGGAGACCTCCCAGATTCTCAAAGAGGGCAAATTGTTGGTGCGCGGTTATGTGGAGTGAGTGTGACGGCAGTGGCTACTGTGTAAGGTGTGTCGCGTGGGACAGTGTCGAAGGTGATGACGGCCTACACAACACACGGGAAAACCACATCGCGGAAGCGGAACAGTGGGCGGAAGAAAATCATGAGTGACAGGCCACGCCGGGTATTAAGGCGCATTGTCAAGCAGAACCGTCGTGCCACTGCGGAGCAAGTGACGTAGGAACTCAATCAGCACCTCCCCCACCCTGTTTCGACAATCACGGTCCGCCGCGAATTACATGACATGATCTTACGGGGTCGTGTTGCACGGATCAAACCACTCATCAGGGACCATAATGCTTTCGCACGCCGCAAATGGTGCCGCGACCATGCAACTAGGACTGTTGAGGACTGGAAACGTGTGATATGGTCGGATGAGTCATCCTTCACCCTATTCCCAACCGCGGGCCGTGTTTATGTGTGGAGAACGCCCAAAGAAGCTTATGATCTGCAGTGTCTCCGCCCAACTGTGAAACGTGGCGGCGGCTCGGTGATGCTGTGGGCCGCCATATCATGGTTTTCATTGGTTCCTGTGGTCACACTTAGCGGACGAATCACTGCCAACGATTATGTCGCAATTTTAGAAGACCACTTGCATCCTATGGTCCGGATGTTGTTTCCGGACAATGACGCCATCTTCCAGGATGATAATGCACCCATTCATACAGCTGGCGTTATTGCATCGTGGTTTGAGGAACATCAGGATGAAGTTCAACACGTCCTCTGGCCCGCCCAATCCCCAGATCTCAACATAATTGAACATGTGTGGTCCGTCTTGGAAACACGACTCCGGCGACGATTTCCACCTCCATCCTCTCTCACAGAACTGGCCGATGCTCTGCACGAGGAATAGTGTAAAATTACACTTGCTACCATTCATGACCTCTATACCTCCATCCCACGTCGCATCAAGGCTGTTCTGAATGCGAAAGGTGGCCCGACACCATATTAATCTGGTGAGTTGCAATTTCGTTCAGGTGTTTCCATTTTTCTGATCACCATCTGTATGTTCATAGGACCACAGTTTGACGTGGAATCCAAACCACATGGGCTTCTTACTGGACACTGAACACGCATCACCCGCTCCGAAAATGCGTATGCCACTTTGTGTTCCACAGGGGAGCTTTAAGACCAAGGGTATTCACACGAGCTGATACTATTGAAGCCTGCTTTTCGCTATACGAATACTACAGCTTTTCTATTTCAAATGTACCATCGGAAAATATGTGGAACGTATTTCGATCCTACCACACTACCCTCTTAAAGAGGAAACCCTCCCTTTCCTTAGGGGAAATAAGTTAATGACCTCGACTGTGTTGTCAATTTGTCATTGCCTTTGGTCTTGACGAGGAAAGATCGTAGGCTACTTAGAATAGCTAACAAGACACAACACAGCGAAAATCCGTGAAATAATTCATTGTTGCAACGCTTCCGCAATAAACAATTGAAAGATCTCAGTCACAGAAACTTATCCCTCTTCTTTTGGGGGGAGGTACGGGATAAGACACATCGACAGCAGCACCAGCAGGGTACACTTGAAATATAAAGGCTATACCATATTTTTTTAAAAAGGAAATAAGTGAATAAAGTAAGTGAATAAAAAGGAAATAAGTATAAATTAGCAAATAAAAGCTGATAAATGTTTTAGTCTATGGAGCTGAGAAATATTTTTAAGTAGTCGCAAGGGTGGATCCAGGATGGAGGGTTCTGGAGAAGATTTTGAATTTTCTCTCTTTTACCGGACATTTACAGCACTGGCGCCTATGCCACTGGAGAAGAGCGAACGACACTTCACCCCCTAAATCAGCTTATATTGCAGGCTCCCTAATGTTTAGTTATTTTCAGTTAAGCTGGGTATACTGATGAGGAAAGTATGGAAAATGTTATTAAATACTATATGGAAAAGTAGGTGAATAATTATCAAGTCAAAGACTTTTTCTGAATGTTTAAGATTTACTATTGCAGTTATTAAACATAGGAGCATTGTAGCATTAGCATTTTGAGAAAGGAGAAAAACAAAACGAAATTATATTTTCTTTATATAATTTTAAAAGAAATTGTATTCTATGAAATTTTAATTAATCTCTTGTTTTTGGAAAAGAAATACTTGCTTGTCTGTAAAGAACAATATCTTCTTTAGACATCAAAAAGAACGAATGACAAAATAGAATAGAGAAAATAACAAATTTATTTCTATCTTCTTAAATACCATGCCATGATAGCGAAATATATTAATACAGTAGAACGTTTCTAATCCGTCACCTTTGGGATTGGGGGTATGGTCGGAACGCAAAAAAAGGTCGGATTATCAGAAAATCCTACGGATTTACAGAACACAGAAGAACATTGTCGTATAAACAAAGAACAGTAAGCCCAAGAACTGCACAGAACAGTACAGAAAACACGCACAACGAAAGAAACGACTCAAGAGATGACGGAGCACGAAACCGGACAAGCGGTAACAGCAAGTAAACAACAATGCCGTGGCGGCAGTAAACGACAATATGAGTCACCGACGAGTCGGAACAAGTTCGGCTTGAGCACGGTCGGATCATCCGGAGTGGCGGACCAACCGAGGGCAGACGAGATTCGTTCTACTGTATGTAAATTTATTGCTTATGTATCTCGTTTTATTTTCAATGATGTGAACATCATTAAAGCGTAGAATAATAACAAAAATCTGTTGTTGTATTTACAAAAGAGAAACCACGGACACACCTTACTATGGCTAGTGGCCACCTGGTACCGTGTGTTCCAAACAGCCATCCACCATGACATTTACAAAGAGCTACGTCTGAAGTTGATCCATAAGACGAATGTTTGTGTGTTGAATGCAAGTTATGTCAGGCAAAGATCAACTAAGAAATGTATAGCATTATCATATGTTCTTGGTAACCATTTAGCTCCTTTGGCGTCAGGGGGTGCGGTGAGTGAGTAGCCAAAGCATAAGACAAGGGAAAATTTCCTTTTTAGTATCTATTTAACACATTGTATATTATTTCAGTATTATTAATGGTTGCAGAACCTTCAGTTGTTGCTTCTAGTATCACTATTTGCAACACTGAACATTTTATAGAACAATCTTACTGGAAAAATTACTGCGATAGGCTCAAATTCCTAATTTCTGTTAGATATGATACATTCTTCTGGGGCTTACATTCTCATCAAGACTACCGTCATCGTTTAAATTTCATGGTCTTTATCGCTATCATTATTTGTTGTAGTTTAAATAGAAATATTACTTTTCAAATTAGTCTCTTTTGAATTTTAAACGAATTCGAGTTGTGACCAGGTTCAATTACCGAAAATACAGAGATTGATAGATCTCCATATAAACGAAATTCAAACACACAGTACAGGACACGCGAAGCACATAAACATGGAGATTACACCACTTAGGAATTGTTTTTTGATGTGTCTGCTACCAAAGTAGCCGTGTTAAATGAGTCTAATGGAGCTGAAAATGAATCAATCCTACGAAGAGTATATTTTAGGTCTTTTCTATTCATACCTCAGTTCGTGCAGCGTAGTTAAACAATGCCAGGAATACGAATTTACAGTTATGCGCTGTATTGTTTATGCCATAGTGTTGCAATACTTAGCGCGACCGCCCTGCACTGTGTATCACTAAGCGCTATGCACAACGGACTGCAGTGAAAGCAACACCAGATGTGTTATGTAGAACTAAAACATAGACGATTTGGGAGACGCAGCTTATCATCATCTTTCTCCATGGTGGTTAGGGGTCAGCTTGATCCGTGCATTCCAAACAATCATCCACCATGCTATTTGCAAAGACTTATGTTTGAAGTTGGTCCATAAGGCGAATGCTCATGCGTTGAAGACCAGTAATGTCGTGCAACGGAAAACCGATTACAGAAAACTATACGAGTGCCACTGTCGGGAAGTTAGTGGACGTTTGCAATTAACATAAACGAGACATAGATATACTTATATGACAAATGTGGAAAGGAGTAATTGCTTAGAGAAGTCTCCGGCAAAAAGACGAAGCAATTTCGTTCACAAGCGTATCGAAAGTTGTCGACGCGGTATCATGATTGGTTAAATTTTGTTACAAGGTTAATTAAAGGTTCACCTTCTAGCATTCTCTTCTCTCTGATGTTCCCCAAATTCTTTCAACAATATAGATGAAACTATTTAAAAGCTAGATTGAGGATGGAAGAATTAATTCCTGTATATTTCTATAGTAAATTTTAAGAGTGTTATTAATCCAAACACAAAGCAGAATATCTTCATACACTATGTGATTAAAAGTATCCGGACACCTGGCTGAAAATGACTTACAAGTTCGTGGCGCCCTCCATCGGTACTGCTGGAATTCAATATGGTGTTGGCCCATCCTTAGCCTTGACAGCTTCCACTCTCGCACGCATACTTTCAATCAGGTGCTTTAAGGTTTCTTGGGGAATGGCAACGGAGTGCTGAACTGAGGATAGGTGTCGATGTAGTCGGTGAGGCCTGGCACGAAGTTGGCGTTCCAAAACATCCCAAAGGTGTTCTATAGGAAGCAAATCAGGACTCTGTGCAGGCCAGTCCATTACAGGGATGCTATGGTGGTGTATCCGCTCCGCCACAGGCCGTGCAGTGTAAACAGTTGCTCAATCGTGTTTAAAGATGCAATCGCCATCCCCGAATTGCTCTTCAACAGTGGGAAGCAACAAGGTGCTTAAAAGCTCAATGTAGGCCTGCGCTATGAGAGTGCCACGCAAAACAAGAGGTGCAAGCCCCCTCCAAGAAAAACACGACCACACCATAACACCACCACCTCCGAATTTTTCTGTTGGCACTACCCACGCTAACAGATGACGTTCACCGGGCAGTCGCCATACCCACACCCTGCCATCGGATCGCCACATTGTGTACCGTGATACGTCACTCCACACAACGTTTTTCCACTGTTCAATCATCCAATGTTTACGCTCCTTACACCAAGCGATGCGTCGTTTGGCATTTACCTGCGTGATGTGTGGCTTATGAGCAGCCGCTCGACCATGAAATCCAAGTTTTCTCACCTCACGCCTACCTGTCATAGTACTTGGAGTGGATCCTGATGCAGTTTGGAATTCCTGTGTGATGGTCTGGATAGATGTCTTCCTATTCCACTTTACGACCCTCTTCAACTGTCGGCGGTCTCAGTCAGTCAACAGGCGAGGTCGGCATGTACGCTTTTGTGCTGTACGTGTCCCTTCACTATTACATCAGATACAGTGGACCTAGGGATGTTTAGGAGTGTGGCAATCTCGCGTAGAGACTTCTGACACAAGTGACACCCAATCACCTGACGACGTTCGAAGTCCGTGAGTTCCGCGGAGCGCCCCATTCTGCTTTTTCACGATGTCTAATGACTATTGAGGTCGCTGATAATGAGTACCTGGTAGTAGGAGGCAGCACAATGCACCTAATATGAAAAGCGTATGTTTTTGGGGATGTCCGGATACTTTTGATCAAATATTGTATTTCCATGTCTATATGAAGAGTAAACCAAATGTGTCCATTAACATGGCTTCTGGTAGATTATGTCATCAAGATATTCCACCAGTATATTATATACGTTATGTAGTATGTATAACATTTTCTCTTTCGTGATATGTATAATGTCTTATTTAATAATATTTAACGGTTTATTTTTCAGATGCTCGGAGCAGCTCTTTCATATTTCATCGTATTGATGCAGCTCCAGTAACATGGGATACAACTATTATTTGGTGGCTTTATTCTTGTAGGAAAGGATATTATAATGTATACACGTAATACGATCTAAAATACACACGTCGAACAACTCACAATATTGTACTACCATATTTATATCGGCGTGTAGATAATTCTATTCATAAACTGATCGGAATGATTGAGCATGTCCATCCACGATTCTGTATCTATACCGTAAACACTTTGGCACTGATATTCACAATAACACCTATTGAACTGCCTACACGCAAGGGCGCAGATTTCTCTGTAAATTTGGAGGGGGGGTTTCAGATGCAGAGGGTATATATATATATATGAGGATTTTAAGACAAATTGCATTCAAATTATGCCAAATATTGTATATTCATAAATACAATAGGGGACCCATATGAGCTTGGGGGGGGGGGTCAACCGGCCCTCCAGGATTGGCGCCCTTGCCTACAGGAAAGAGTTTCGAAACAGTTTTTAACTGACAACCACTTTACTGAACTTCCACATCCCGATGCACTTGTTTCTTTTTTTATTAATAATAATGTATATTACAATTACAGTTGAAATATTTTTGAAGAAAAAGTACGGGTCAATTTCGCATTAAAATTTTACGGCTGGACTGGGATATTTAGTCTTAAGATTTTCTATGAGAACACATATTCTAGTCGACATTTTTAAAGCACAGGAAATAAAATTAATATTTATTCATATCATATCACTGTGATATCGAATAGGTCGTGCTTAATTATTACCGTGTCTGTTGTAGCACTAATCCACAACATAACAGAATTGATACCGTACTTGGTACAATATTTTCTTTTCTTTCTTTTTTTTTTTTTTTTACTACAGCTATTTATTTCTTTACAATTAGATATTTTAAAGTTAAGAATGAGGATGTTAAATACAAATCCACACATCACGAGACAATTCTGTTTACAGGAAAAGTGTCGGCGGGATACAACCTGGTAACAAGAGACAATCCCACACACACGAGTACAGTGCATGTGAATGCACGTGAACGTGGATGCTAGTAGTGGCGTACATGTGAGCGTGAAAACAAAAAGTGCATGAACAGATTGTGGTACATACACGAACCCTAATTATAATAATGTTAGACCAGTGGCGTATCTAGAAGGTAAAAATTGGGCGGCAGTCAGAACCCAGGCTATGATAAATATATTATGAGTTTAGTATACACTTTCAGAATATACAAATAATAAATTATTTTTGTCACTCAGAAACAGGAAGCCAGGTTCCCGGCTCCGGGGCTAGTTTCTGCACTCTATGTTAGACTATAAGTTGCTATAAAGTAGTGCCTCTATTGTAGTACTGACCATTGTTGCTGCCACTGGAGCGTTGACTGGTAAAGTCTGTCTCCAATTGATTTTAACTAATTATTACTAAATGCTTCATGGTTTTTAAAGTTCTAATCTTATCGACACACCCTATTGGACTGCACAACACACCAGTAAATCGGAGTCATTTTCTATTTTGATGCTGAAACATGTAGTCTATTGCGCACACATATTCGTACTACAAAACCTTGCGCACTACTCATTATAATTAAAGACAGCACTAACATAAGAAATGAACAAATTTTATGGTTACAGGCTTAGACCTATTACTTTGGTTGATTGGGTAGTTGGATTGGAGTTTACCATTTCTTTCAGCGCCTAGGCTATATGAGGCTTGGGCGTACAGTTTAAAGTAGAATCGGAACCACCACAATAGTTCAATTACATTAAGTAACACTGAATATAATCACGTAATGTGTTTACTATAGA
This sequence comes from Thermobia domestica, assembly GCF_964235325.1. Lineage (NCBI taxonomy): Eukaryota > Metazoa > Arthropoda > Insecta > Zygentoma > Lepismatidae > Thermobia > Thermobia domestica. Next base: position 43,067,021 of record NC_137461.1, on the reverse strand, counting down.
AAGTTTACTAAGTAACGTATTGTATTTGTTCTATTTATGTGTTACATAGCTTTAGTACTGTAACCCAATGTTAGAACCTCATCTCAAATATGTTTCAGTGTTCGATGTTTTGATGATTGACTAATAGTAGTTTTACATCTATTCGCAGTATCGATACTATACAAAGTAAGATCAATTGATGATAGCGTAACTCGAGTTACTATTTAAGTTCGTAACAACTGAAGCATCTTCATAAGAAATCGATCCCGGGACTATTCCCACAGAATATTTTCTGGTGACAAGAATTTAGCAGCCTCAGTACATGTGTACACGATCGTGTACATTAAATTCGTAGCATTTTATTCGCATGTTACTTCGATTATGCTCACAATGTTTTGGCACCGACAAGTCCCTAGGTTTATTACTAAACTAATATGTCCTGCAGGTGCTCCCTCCAATGGCCTATTTTGCAACTACAATTGTTTCTTGACAACGGCTGAAAGCATTGATGTTTCTGCCGGTAAGCTATTTTTACTTTATTTTCTTGAAATGTCTAAACATTTATTTTAGTAATAACAATTACTGACTTTTGTTTAAAAAAAAATAGCAAATTTGTTGTTAGATAGAAATACATTCGCATAGTTGTTAAGACTATGCCCATAGGCCCGTTTCTAGGCACGTATCCACGAGGGGGCTAGGGGGATCCGGGCCCCCCTAAACTTTGGCTGGCCTCCTAAAAGTTTCACGGTAGGCTTGAAAATGAACTATAATATGGTGATGAAGTATAATATGTTTGGGTCGGGTCACCCTAATTTCTATTGCCCCCCCCCTAAATTTTTGGGCTGGCTACGGGCCTGAGACAATCCTAAAATAACGGTGTAATTTTTGCTGTTCACGAACAAAAGAACTCAAATGATGTATAAGATTTTTTTTTTGTTATTATATCGTGAAGTATTTATTTTTTTACCGATAGACTTGCGTTCTTGTTCATTTCTACAGGCTGAATGTTTGAAATTTTAGTAATTCTTTCCCTGCAACTTATGAAAATATAAACACGAGTGTTATCTAACACTTTCTTAGTATAGAAATATGTAAGCAACGCAAAATATTAATGTAATTTGTTGTGTTTCTCGCCTTTCTAGTCAAGGCTATCAAGAGCGCCCATCAGAGGGGGTAAGGTGGGGCGCTTGTCCCCCGAAGAGGAAATTGTACTTCAGAATATTGAAAGTCCAAAGAATTTTTACATTAGTTACAGCAAAATGTGAAACTATTTTTGAAACGTCACTTGTACTTGCCACCCTTGGAAACGATAACACGGGCGCCCTTGAATGCTATATGTTTTTTCTTGATTGGAAATGAGGAAAACTTATTTACTTTAACAAGAAGGGTTAAGGGCGTCAATGCTACTGTAAGATTCTACGAAAGCCTAATTTTTAAATTTATTTCATATTTTTAATTCACTTTTGCTATTGGATGTTGTTCTCAAGGTTAAATGGATGGACAATAGATCTGCTGTCCTGGCTTCCAATTTTCTCGGCATTGGTAATGTTGAAGTAAAACGCTGAGACAAGGAGATAATGTATATACTTGTGAAGAGGCCAAAGGTTTTGAAAAGGTATAACAAGTGCATGGGAAGTATGGTCTACCATTATCTTGGCAGCTCTAGCGACGCCCCTAATTGTCACAGAGATATAACCTATACCTCGTTGGAAATCTTATGGAACACAGATTACAATGAGATAACTTTTGTGCCTCCCGTATCCAAGCCGTGTCCAATCAGTAAAAGAAGAAGACGAAGAAGAAAATATTTTTAAAAAATACATTTTTTTTCGAAGTTTGTGGGACTATAACAACACTGTTATTTGTCGTACGCAAGAAAAAAGTTCTCACATATACAACAGACATTGGTAACCATTGTACAAAAAATTAAGGGTGATAACAACGCAGCAAAAAATTCGGAACATCGTACCTATGTGAACCATCTTGTATATTTTGATGAACTGTCGTCTTCCCTAATTTTGGCAGCCCTTGCGATGCCCCTAATTATTATAGAGATATGAGCTACACCTCATTGGAAAGCTCAAGGAACACCGATTCCAACAAGGAAACTTTTGAGTCCCTCTAGCGTACGACAAATAGTAGTGTTACCATAGCCCCACAAACTTAGAAAAAGTGTATTTTCCCGACTTTTCTATTTTCTTCTTCTTCTTCTTTTAGGGGTTGGGCACGGGGGAACAAAAGTTATTTTGTTGAAATCTGACTCCAATAAACTTTCCAACGAGGTATGGCTTATGTCCCTGTGACAATCATGGACAATTTCCCTACCCCAAATGCTCACGTGGAAGGGGAAGTAAAACATCAAAATTTCCCTCCTACCCTTCCACTGCGGCACCCCCGGTGTAGATTCAATTCACACCATTGTAAAGTTTCATCTTTCGTGGAAAAATGGACACCTAAATCATCTCTCTAGGTTAGTTAAGAGCCGAGCTGCGGAAGTTTTAGGATTTCCACTTTTTGAGATAAATTTCATAGCTTCACTCAAAAAGCTATTGCTTCCTTACTATTTATCGTAGTATCATGGTTCACACCTCGTTTTTTTATTCTTCACGATTGAGCATACTTTCCAACGGTATGACTCGCTTGTCCGTATTATACATCACAAACGAGAAAATCGGAAAAAACCGGGAGATTTTTCGAAAAAAAATCTTTCGAAATTTTTGCATCCCTCTGGCCCGGGCCTGGGTTAATGTAGGGATCTGAATCTTTATTTTGAAAAACACGCTGGTATGTATATAATACGTGTGAAAAATTTCAATCTTGTATCTTGAAAACAAAGGACGGAAAAAGTGGTAGAAAATCTGAATCTAGGCCCTATTTATACAGGCTGTTTCTAAACAACACCGACCACGTTTGGGAGGTGATTCCTGATACCAAGATAAGACAAAAAGTATAGATCAACCTGAGTGCACAAATGCTTCCTTTATAGGCTGCCACAAACATGAAGAAATGAATTATAAATGCCCATAGCTCCAAAACTATGGGACCTACCGTAGTCGTGTCAAGACTTCACTTAGGAACTAGTATGTGGACTATCCAAATATCCAAGTTTCAGAATCTTACAGTACTTCTGCAACAATTTTTTATAGAGATAGTTGGAGAGTACTTCAAATTAAATACCTGTAGCCAAACTACCTGTATAAAAATTGTTGCATGAGTACCTTAGGATTCTGAAACGCATTTTTGGATAGGGCACATATTAGTTCCTAAGTGAAGTCTAGATCCGACTACGGTAGGTCCCATAGTTTTGGAGTTATGGACCTTTAAAATTCATTTTTTTAAATATATTTTCGGCAGCCTATAAGTCCGAAAGGAAGCATTTGTGCATCCAGGTTGGTCTATATTTTTTGTCTTATCTTGGTGTCAGGAATCAGCTCGCAAACGTTGTCGATGATGTTTTGAAACACCCTTGTATACTTATACACACACCTGTATCGGAAAAATCGGGAAAAAACGGATTTTTTTTTAAAAAAAAATCGCCACCTCGGAACATTCGCGACCTTGCTCCGGTTTCACTTAGTGATCTAAAAAAAGGGGGGGGAAATACCCAGAGGTACACACAATCCGAATGCAAAGTTTCAATCTGATATATTTATAACTAATTGCCTGAAAAGATTTTGAAATTTGAGTGAAGAAAAAGTAAAAAAGAAATCATACCCCTTTGCCCCTACTTGGCGCCGCCAAATTGACTATTCAATTCTGAAACGCATCTGGGGGGTTGTTTGGTCCATCCTTGACTTGACCAATGGAAAAACCGGCTTAAATACCTGTTATAGAACCTAAATAAGTGGTTAAAGATGATACTACCCCATGGTAACAGAAGTTACCAAAAATCCTAAACGGGTTAAATTCCTTGCTGAGCCCTGAGCCGTTAGTTCTGAGTAAATCACAGTAAAATAATATGTTTTCCTGATCACTATCTTGAGAATTTTATTTACACAATTGTGTGCATTACGTCACTGAACACCCCTTGCGCGCGAATCTCAAACTTGGGAAAATTGAATTGTTTTATGAGGTCCAGAGTTCGAAAATGTCTAAAATCTAGTTTACTATTTTTACCAAAATTCACTTAAACACTGCATCTTGATATTACCTTTTATTATAATACGTAAAGAAGGAAACATTTACACCTTTTAAATAACATACATATAGATTATGCAAGATGGATCATTTGTTTATCTTATATATTTCGTTGCTGTGACGACCAATAGCAATATCGTCAGATTGCTATGTTAACTAAACATCAATTATATTATCCGAAAGAAAATTAATTCTAGTTCTCTTTATATTTTCTTCTTCTTCTTCTAGCTAGCTTGTGCATATTTTAATAGCACATATTGCCCGTAAATACAAGTAAAGATGACAAAAAATACAAGTAATGATATTAAAAATATACAATATCGTTATAATTTTTCATCAATATTGATTAAAACGAGGGATACTAAAAGTAAATTAATAAGCTTTCATAATTACTAACTTGGAAACTTTTGTACACAAACGTGTACATTACGTCACTGCTTACTCCTTGTGCGTACAAGTCTCAAACTTGTAGAAATGTTATGTTAGGGTCCCAGAATAATTTCCTATAAATTTCAGAATTTTCGCATGAATAGAAAAAAAAATCAGTATTGAGAGGGTTAAAGCTTCTCCTAAAAATTGATTGACTCTTTCAATGCTTATAATCACTTTTCAAATCCAAGACTGTACGAGACATTAACTTGACATCGGACTGACAACTTGAGTGAAACTACATAAGGCTGTGTTAGGAATCAAATTCATGCCCCCTGGGCACAATAACTATAGAAATAATTGTTTCATCAGAAGAGTTCTTTGTAACTTGGCCAAATTACTTCAATATTATTTAATTTTGCAGCTCTATATAATTCTACACTACGGCATCATTTTAGTTGTTAAATTCTTGTCGGCTATTGTCAATTTCTTTTGTTATTACTTAGATGTTGTTATTTTATTGTTATTATTATTATTGCATTGTGTTATCATCTCTTAGATTTGTTGCAGTGTAACCTGGTATTTATCTATATCTGGAATCATATTCGTAAATAAATACATAAATAAAAATAAAATAAACATTCTCCGTAGTAGCACTAGAAACACTGAGTTAAGGTCACGGGTAATGTGGGAGGACGCCGTCCCCCCACTTCCATAAATTATGTATAGCATCTCCAGGCCCGTAGCCAGCCCCAAAATTTAGGGGGGGCCCGGTAGAAGTTATTGGGGGGGCCCGACCCAATCATATTATACTTCATCACCATATAGTTTATTTGCAAGCCTACCGTGAAACTTTATGGGGGCCAGCCAAAGCTTAGGGGGGCCCGGCCCCCTTGCCCCCCGTGGATACGGGCCTGAGCATCTCCAAGTTTCTAAATAATTACAATGGGCAATGATAGGCAGGGGGACAGTGGGATGTCATTCCACTACCTACCGTCCCCCTGCCTTTCCAGATCCACTTTTACCCCTGGTTGAGATTAATATCAATTTGAGGAATCTGAGCAGAAAGAGTTACAATGGGGAATGCTATTTGTACAGATATATTTAAGATACGTTTTTGTTCGTGTGATTCTTTGTATCCTGCTTGTATTATCTACATACGGAGATTAATACGGGTGCCTTGACATAAAATTTGTTTCTTGTGATGAAATTTGAAGTTGGATGATGTACCTAAGAAGAAAAGATTTTCATATTAGAATAAAACGAGTTGAAAGTTGGAGCAGTATGCATTAATAAGCAGAACTTTTAATGAGGGATAACACATAAATAACGAGATGATTTCCACAGAGGTGAAACAAGAATAAAATGCATGTGAATGCAGTGATAGGATGCATATGAACTTTAAACTTAAAAGTACATGCACAGATTGTGATATGGCTTTATAGTATTTCTAGTGATTAGTAATATGATGAAAGTTTAATTTTAGCAATACTGTTTGTAATCCTAGACAGGAGACCATAAGTGAAAGAAGACACATCCAATTATGAGCTCTGAATACAGCAACTTGAATTTTCTGAAATGACAGTTTATCTTTCGCACTACAACAAGGAATAATGGCAGTTTATCTTTTACATGTATGTTGCAAGAGAATTCTGTGTATGACATAAGTGTTAGAAAAGTACTAATAAAAGAGTAAAATATTATTCAACTATGTCTTTATTTTTAACTACCAAACTACACAATGCATACTGTAAGTATGGAAAGCTTATTAAACGACCATGACTATCTGTCTCAGTCTGAGATATCAGAACAAACGCTGATAAAGTATAGTGATAAACCATTTTTTTTTAATATATAAATTCAGTGATCAAAAACGAAGAGGATAGATCTCTATACTTAAAATCATATGGGCCGATTGGGTGATAAGTGGCCCAAATCCAAAATTGAAATTTATCAGAAGACAAATTTAGAGATAAATATCTTATGAAAAATTCTTAATTATTTTTATGATGATGATAACCAAAACCATAATTATGTATTTAATTATGTAATAATTTACAATAAACCACTTAGCAGAGAAAGGTTCCCGTATGTAGAAAAGAATGATGACATTAGTCCATTTTTCCGTTTTTTTTTTTTTTTTTTTTTTTTTTTGGGACTTAGGACATTTGGCATCCAAGCGGTTCATATTTAAGTCGGTTTCACTAGTGAATCTCACTGAAACCAAAAATAAGATATACTGATATTTATTTTATAACTTATATACCGCCCCAAGAATAATTTTTCATTTCCTTTCATATCCAGCTACAGTATATGGTAACAATCTAAACCCTGTTCGGGCTAAGCTCTAAACTGCGATAAACAAAGCCACGTGAAACTAAATCTCGCTGATTTGCTGTTGGCCTACCGACGTTTGTACTCCTCCGCAAAATAGTTCATATGATTTGATTATTACTTTTACTATGAAGCTCCATATAAAGCTGCTACGTTATTATACATGACAAAAATAAAATACGGATTATCTAATAATACTGCAATCGAGTGTGGCTAATGAAACAATAGAAATAAACACTAAGCATGCTCAGTAATTATGGCGCCAACTCAACTGTGGACGGGTGTTCTACTTTTAAAGTCTGAAAGATGGTTCGCATGAATCCCGGTTCCGCGAGTGTTGTGGTGAAACACCAACAAGGCAAACCTTTATTCACTAAGCAACAATTGTTTCCAAGCGAAATTCAAATATTTTTTCTTTAAATCTTTCGACTTTTTTCTTTCTTTTCTGCTGCTGCTGTAAGTATCTGAACAACATGAGACAGTATTGTCAAAATGCACGTGTATAATTTGCTCCTCCCCGTGGGGAGTGGGAGTGATACATAACTAGCCAATCGTATTTGTGGCAAGCGGAAAGATACAAGTATTTTGTTTACCGGAGTTTAGAGCTTACGCTGAACAGGGAATAGTACTTCATATTTCAATATCGGATTCCCTTAGTTACGAAGCCAATCGTAGTTTAGCATTGTGTGACGCAACTCACTTGTTAATAGTTAAGGAAACAGAACCTAAAAATCATTTTGTGAGCTTTGGTTTAGTTTCACAAGAGCAGACATAACCTTTGATCACGAATTCAGAAATGACAATAAAAATAATACTTGTACATGTTACATGCTTCCTTTATGCTAGTAGTGTGCGTGACATCCTACCTAAATATCTACTCATACACTATCTTTTGAGTATGAAGCAAAAAATTTTGGCGTATTTACAAATAGAATATTTAATAAACATTACACTGGAACTTGAATCATCGTGATCTCGAACATGTTGCAACTTATAATTAAAATGACGTGATTTCTTTACTTGGATATTTAAGAGAGATTAGCACCACCTGCCTTCCAGAAAATTTGATCTCAGAAATTGTACTGAATTTGAGTATATTTGCTATACGAATTTACACTCTTCACGTAATACTCTTAATAATACTAAGATATTATAAATCTTTCAGGGGAAAATGAAATGTCAATAATTCTCTTAAAAGTGGTCTTAACTTACATCTAAAAGAGTATCATACAGAATTTAGAAGAAGATATTGAACTAACTAAATTTAGAAAGTCAGATATACACATTTTTCTGGAATTGTTCTTGGAAATTCATCCACCATGGAAGACATCAAGTTACATCCAATGGATCATTACACTTCCGCTCAAATTAGATTATTTAAACTGTTAGGACTATGGCCATTGGACCCTTCCAAAGTTTACGGTTGGAGGCTGGTACTTCATCGTCTTCACACGCTTTATATATTATCCATAGCCTTTTTACATTCTTTATGTTACCTCGCTAAATTTTTAATCTATATTCATGATATTGAGCAGGTTGCTAAAAATGGAGTAGTCATGCTGTACGTTTTGCTTGGTGTAATGAAACAATGGTATATGCTTTACAAAAGAAGACAAATTCAGAGTATTCTTCGTATGTGGGACAACGTAATGGAAGATAAACGATTTGTTAAAGACCGTGTTGATGTTACCACAGCAATGGCCGCAAAGTGCAAGAAATTGACGTATTCAATGTGGATATTTGGTTTAGCAATGGTTGTCCACTGGCATTTATATCCATTGTTTATGAACGAATCTGCTGAACAAGATATAATCAATAACGGTAACTCATCAGAGGTGGTAAGACCTTACAAATATTTGCCCATTGAAGCCGTATATCCTTTTGATGAACAAATTTCACCAAACTATGAAATAGCCTACATGCTTCAAAATATGATGGGTCCGACTATTTTAACCACTAATGTGACTTTTGATAATTTTTTCATTGTCTTGCTAATGTTAGTAAGTGTACAATTTGATCACGTGGTCAACACTCTAAAAAGTGTGTCTCTTAGAAATTCAAATTCAATTTTCTCAAACGATAGATCAAGAAACAGAATGATACATTCACAATTACATGGTGAAGATGATGGTGTTGATGATAGTCACGATGAGTTTGCTTCTGAAGTCGTAATCAAGAATGAAGAGGATGAGGCTATTTATTCTTTGGTTATGTATTGTGTTAAAGTTCATCGGGAATCAATCAGGTAAGTAGTTTCCTTTCCTTCAATTTATATTTTCCATTCTATTATTTAATTAAAATTACAATTTACTATATTTTAGTTAAAATATAAAAACTTTTTGTCATAAATGTACTTGGATCAAAAACCTTGTTCAAGCATGTACACTGAATCAGGAACTTAGGTGGAAAACAATGTATTTAAGAAAAGTGAAAGAGAATCTGAAAGACGTAAACATTTTAGAAAACTGCATTCGTATAATCCAGTTCCTAAATTTCGTCAGAAGTGAAAGTGATTTTTTTAAAATTCAAAATCATATATATATATATATATATATATATATATATATATATTAGGGTGTCCCTTATGCATATCCAAAAAAACGAAATTCGAGATAATCACTGGGCCACCTCTTAAATTTTTTCCTTTCCATATAAAATGAATTTGAGCAAAATTTCAGTTTGATGCGATAATAATTAGAGGTCGCTCAAGCTCAACAAAGTTTATTAGCTTTTTTCCATTATAAAGCATTCATACAATTACAAGAGAGCCTTACCTGCGCAGGTCTACGTAACTGAATGGAAGAAAACATTTTATTCGTAACACATTTGGTGTAAATACCACTTTTTACACATACACACATTATATACAATACATAATTATACACACTCATACATCCCTAGTGATTTTCTTTACTAAGAGTTTGTTTCTTGCAGTTGGGGAAATTTCGTCTGTGTCTGGGGAAGTTTGTCCCAAAATTGTTGTAATGTCTCGAACATGCAACTTTGTGCCCAGTCGTTACACTACCACAAACGCAAATTTTAAATACATTAGCAAGCATTAATTCCAAAATGTGATGACGACATGGTAAGTTAAGAAGTTTTTTCTTTAAAAGACGCTGTAAGTGCGTGCAAGTATCCGATACGTTCCCTGTATTACTCGCAGTTGTGTCAAAACACAGTGCAGTTACTCTGTCGGCAATTTTCCAGTCCTTTAACAATTCAACAACTGCTGTAGCTTGTGCAAGACCAGTGGTTCTTTCTAATTTTGCGTCTCCTAGCACTTTGTCTTCAGCTTTACCAGACAAATCCCTAACAACCACAGGTAAACGTTCTGTTTTCTTATTGTTGTACTCGTCATCCATTAGCTTGCTGTCCCACTGAACCTGAAGTGGCCCCTCAGGTTGAAATTTGGCTTTCAACATTTCCGCTGATGCTTTACGATGATGTTGCCGACTAAGTGAAACTGTTGAGCGGTTTATAGCTAGTTTAGTTGTATCATGTCCTAAGCTCTGTGCAGTAGCAGTTATTAAATACGTTGCTTTCCTAACGCTCACTTTAGTTCTATCTAATGTTGCTAAACACACTCTGTCTTGCTCGTTTCTTTGGTGTTACCTTCTGTAGAGTTGGTTGAAAGTTGTGAGTAAAAGTGTCATTAGAAATTGCATTTGAGTCGTCACCTTCGATTTCATCAGATCAAATACTTGCATCCAAAGTCACCACTGTTTCCTTGCTTTGACGTTCCAGTTCTTTCTGTTTCATTTTGTTAAATTTTTCCTGTCTATCTCTAGATCTCGACTCTCTCACGGCAAGTGTTTTATCCATACCACCCATTGTTCCTGGACGGCTAGGTTGTCGCTGCGCTATGAGGAAGTCTTTGCCTTCTTTATTCTTCATCACATCCAAAGCATTAGCACAAGCGATATAAAACATTTTTTCTAATTCACCCACAAACTGTTTTTCATTATTCACTTGTGTATTAGTTTTCCTACTGGCATTTTTCTTTAATTTGCACCACTTCTCAAATAACTGTTTAACTTTGGTGACCGTGTGCCTCCTCGCACGAATTGGAATGCGTACTCTTTCCCAAAATTCCTCAACTTCTTGCATTACACAGTGTGAACTTTCTCGTACAGTCTTTTTCAACAATAGGTGATGATGGAGAAACAATTTCAGGACTTGTTTATTGGAAGGGAGTTTGCTACCTAGTATCACATGGTCTGTGCTGCCCAGCAAGTAAATTTTACTATTATTCCTAGTCGAGTAGGAGGTTTTCTTTTTCTGTCCCATTTCTCACTCAAATTTAATGCACCGAGATCCTCTCCAACATCTTACTGATTGATGGTACACCAAACACCACGATTTACTAACGCACGAGATACAGTAGAAAGAGCCAAAGCTGCCTTAATCAAGTTTAAATTCCCAGTTTGCCCCTAAACGACAACGGTAGTGTGGTTATTTAATAAGAGAAAGACCTTAAAATTGATATTTAAATATAAATTGGAACAAAATATAAATATAAATTGCACACAGATTAACAAGACGTTAAACAGCAAGGTAATTTTGTGCACATTGCACAAGAAATTATTGTCAATGGCTCTTTTCTTTTGTTACAATAGTGCTGCTATCTGTTAGTCATCTCTTGATGTATATACGAATAGCAACATTCTGTATACCTGATTTCAAAAGGCTTGAGCGACCAGTAAATATTTGAATATTAAAGAATTTTTTTATGTGTAATCTATTCTAACGAAAAAGAAAAAAAAAATAACGGGTGGCCCGCTAATTTTTCCAATTTTCGAAAATAAGGGACACCCTAATATATATATATATAACTGACAAGGGACTATTCCGATTTGGTGAATTCAATTGCTGAAAATGATTGCCAGTACCGGACTCAGAACCAAAAGAAACAGAGAAAAACAGGGTGTTTACTGGCATATCGTATACAGAGTGGGAGATAAATGAGGACAAAGTGCGAAAATAGAATGTCAAAAATCTGGGAATGCCATGATAAGAGGAATGCATGTAGAGCTCCAATAGGCTTAATGTGAATCATGGGGGACATCTTGAAAGCCACTATGTTGGACTTAGCGCAAGAAGAATATTCTGTAAAGGGGTCATATGACATATAGCTCTTGAAATTAATAGTGGCCAATACAATTTGAGTTCTCTGTAACAGGAGGGGTTCCACGCTATAGCAATGTACAGTCACGTCCAAAATTATTGTCGCATGTCTATAAATATGTTGCTGTAAGAATATAATTTGATAACGAATTCACCCGGTATTTCTTACAATGTTAGTATGTGTATAATCGGCAAAGACGTGTATGTGGCAAATTTCATGTCAAAAGAGCAGTAAATAAGCACAATAAAACAAAATAAAACTTTCTCGTCCATTTATCATCATTTTGTTTTACTAATTCTAATTTTCATATTTATTCCTATGAAATTTACCACAAATATATATTTCCCGATTATACATACAGGGGAATGTATAGTATCAGTATTAAAAGTACCCTGCAAAATCATTATCAAATTATATTCTTGCAAGAAGACAGTTATAGATATGCGACAATCATTTTGGACATAAGTTTACTAATACTGTCGTAAAGGTGACGCGAATGAGAAAGTAGAGGCCTTTTAGTACGATCTATTAACGTTGTGTCCACGAGAAAGAGATCGAATTGAATTCTGGAACATCAAGAAGAATATTTGCAACGTGCAACAGAATGAGAAATAGTTCCACTGGATAAATGCTGACTTGGTACCTTGCACAAAGATACCTGTTCCATTCACAGTTCTGATATATAATGACACCCTCCAACAAATCGAGTTGTGACATTGGTGACACTTCTCAAAACTAGTTACATACAATTGGCAGTTAAACCATTGTTCATTACACCTATTCAGTGGACTTATATATGTATTTCTCATATCCAACATTTGATCTTAATCCCTCTACTTGTTTCAAAATTAACATGGCAATTCTAGACATTTTCCACGTTTAATCTTCGCATTTTGCTCTCATTTATCTCCTACTCTGTATACGGCCTGCCATTAAACACCTTCTCTTTCTCTGTTTCTTTTGGTGCTGAAACCAGTGCTAGCAATCATTTTCAGCAATTGAATTCACCAAAACGGAATGGTCCCTTGTGAGTAAATTTCAGAAAAGAAAATAACGAAGGCAGAATATTACGACGATTAAAGAAAAACTCCCTCGTAACCCCATTTCAGGCATTACAGCACGTTATATCCAGAGACATAAGAGAGCATTACCAATTCTTTTACAATGCAAGTCTCAATTTTTTTTTAGCTTTATTGACTTATGTTTTTGAGAAGCATCTCCCAAATTGGTGGTCTACTCAAGGCTTACCTCTTCTATTCACTTTCATGAGATATTTTGATTAATGTTTGGTTCTAGTATTTAGTATTTAATTCAATCATGCAGACAGTATATGTGCACTTTACTCTTCTTTATATATTTTGATATCAAATCTTCTATTGAAATTAACTGCAATTATAAAGTAAAAGTAATCAATCATGTTTACTGAATCTTTATTCTTTGATAAATTTGCTTACATATGTAAGTTCTTTAAACCTAACTTTAAGGTAAGTGGATAGTACCTCTGATAGTACTGAGAGATATGTTTATTTACATAATTCACGGATATCATTAAAACCATTCAATCTCAATCAAACCATGTATGTATTACTATTGCATACTCGTATATTTATTTCTGCTTTTATGAAGCACTGAATATCAAAGAAGACTTATCTTTCGGTCTGAAATATTTAACACGTACTTCCAAGTCGTTTATCGAAAATTTCGAAACTTAAAATTTGTTTCTACAAATGTGAGAAAATATGGTGAGCTGTTATCATTTTCCCGTTTAAACTGGAAGATTCCGTACTCGAATGTCACGGTTTGCTATCTTGACAGACTTTTAGAAGGATTTTTTTTTCAGTTTCACCTACCATACTTGTGGCATGTATGCTAAAAGAGACAATGTTGATAAGGACAAATGAATTGGTGGAATGAAGAAAGTGGAAAAAAATCGAGAACACCCCCGCCACACACACAATGTTTGTTCACTATAAACTCCATTTGTAATATCTTGGACACTCACCATATACCCCATAAACAATAGTAATAATTTGGGAATTTACGTTTCCTACATTATGCGGATAATTAATAAAACGATGAAAGAAAATATTTCAAAATTAATGTGGTAATGAAATATTCAAATGTCCTATGAACAAGCAATACATCTCGGTTTGGCACTGAAACGAAGTCATAACAATCGTGCACATAGATTTGAAGCTTCTCCGTGAATCTGGATCTTATGTTCTTATATGATGATTTTACCTCAACATCGGCTTTTACAGCTAAGTCACAATATCTATTCCACAATTTAGTTGAATAACGTGTCCCTTGCTTGCTGATTGTATGATTACTCTGATCCCATTGATTAACCATTCCATACAATACCGATTTCAGCTGAATTTTGTTTACATCTTGATGGATTTCGCTGAAACTTTTTGAAGCAGTTTTAATGATATTTCCCTTCCTCTGCGATACGATCTACTGTCCGGCTACTCGTGCACGGACTTGTATGTCATATTGGGACAAATTCAGTATATGGTTACTCATATTGAATGTAATTACAAAGCGTAACAATTTTGGCAGAAGATGTAAAGCTCCCAATTGACTCAACGATTTCGGGTAATATGCAACTCTCCAATCTTGAAGCTTTCTTGTAGACACTGAATCTTAGTCTTGCTTGTGAAGGATGAAAAACATGACTTATGCTACCACAGTACGTTGACTCCTGATGATACCACTGCTTGGATTCGATTGGTTGCAGGTTTGTTGTCCGTGTTAAGCAATTTATTTCTTATCTTGGAAGCTTGACGTAACGTCTCTATACCTCGTTCGGTATCACATATTAATCTCTCACTTCTTCTCTGTTGACTGACAAGGCACTCTTCAACATTCGGCTTCTCATTACTTTTGAGGCAGCAATCAACTTCCATGTTGGAATCTGAATAATGTCGCCAATTCAGATAAATAAAATCCGCAACTACCGTAATGACACTAGCATTTATGAATGAAAATCTGGAGACTAATGAAAACGATTACTTTATCTTCTATAAACTAGATCACCTCAAAAATATGTTGTACTGATCAATTGCTTAAAATACTTTTTTTTTGTAATGACGATTTTTTGTGCCAGCTAGCCGCCGCTAGCTACTACCCAAAGAGGGTTGCGCCCTCTGTAGGGGAAGAGATGTTTAATATATTGTGCTGTTCAGGAAGCAGTGGTTGGGATATGGGTTGATATATAAAGTTTTATGTTCAAATTGTGATGGTCATTATGACCTTTAACTATAATCATGAGGTAAAGGAAATACATAAGCTTCAGTGAAGGAAAAGCATAACTGTAAAATGATATGAGATGACAAGATAAAATGAAGTGCGAAACTCACTACAACACATAGGTTCTGTTAGTTGAAACAATGCAGGTTATCTTCTTGCCTAGGGGCGGCGCTAGGCATCAATGAAGACAGAGGAGCCCTGTTAGTACAGAAGGTATTACTGTGCATATGATGGCCATATGTGAGATAGATGAGCGTCTGTAGAGTATGGTTGGTAATAGGAGGTGTCAGGGTGGTCTGGAGGTAGAGTATAACAGTATAGAGTAAAGAGTAATGAGAGCGGAGGGAAAAGACCAGCAGTTGGGGAGATGCTTCGGGTGTGGTCTTCAAAAGTTTTCTGGAGAAGTGGATGATTGTTGTGCAATCGCTGGGTGATGTATTTGGTTCGGAGTGTTTCTAAATGATACAAGATGTGTGGAAACGTAAGTCTGTCATAAAGATCTTGAGTGGGACTTGGTAATTTGATACGGAAAGCGATTCGTAAAGCATGACGTTACAGGATGAGTAATTTCTCATTGTAGGGGGGTCGGAGCAGATATCCAAGCTGTAAATCCGTACGTGAGAATATAACGGAGAAAGACCTTGTATGTGTTGAGAATTGTATAAGCATTGAGTCCCCTGGTAGTTCTAGCACGACGTTTCAGGAGATTGAGGCGAGAGTAAACCTTCTTGGAGATATCTTTTAGATGTGCTGTCCAAGTTAGACGCTGATCGAAAGTGACTCCAAGATATTTGACTCTGCGAGTAGGGTTAAGCAATACATCTCGCATTGTGAGGTGCAGAAGTCTTGGATTTCTGTGGACACGGGAACGATGCTTCGGAGCAAGAAAGAGAATTGCTTGAGTTTTTGCAGCGTTTATTTTTAGTCTCCAGTGAGCCAGTCAACAAAGGCATTGATAGAATCCTGTAGAGCGAGATTGAGTTGGTGAATGCTTTTTCCTGTCGCAAAGAATGCAATTTCATCGGCATACTGGAAGTGTTTAACAACAGCTACAGCAGGAGGAAAGTCGAAAAATAATGACGAAAGGTAAACCAAAATTATAAGCATGGAAGTTCCATAGACTACTCAGCAAAACTTGATATTTATCTGAACTAGATACAAACAACGTTAACAGAATATGAATTTCAAAGTTTATTTTATTAAAATTTCTAACATTATATTATATTGCCTTATCTTATTGTTAATAAAAACCTCTTGTGAGAACTTTAGTTACAGTGAACTTAAGTTCTAAGTCTCCTGCCATCTAGTGGCTTTCTTATAATTCTGCAATTTATCTGTCAATCTCGATATACAAAAGATTACTTAGTGTCTACATTTTTCTGGTGAATATTACGAAACAACGGAGACCTAAATTCGGTAGTATACGGCGGACCGGTATTATGAAAACATTGAACTTAGCGAAAACGGTGTATGCCAACTTTTCCTCGAAGATGTCTACAAGGTTAGAGGTTCTTTACCTTGTTGCCCAGAGTATAAATTAATGTCTTATATATTTTAAGCTTGAAATTCTTGGATAGAGTTCGCTAACACCAAAGAGCTTGAACTGAAAACCAATAACAAAAATTCCTTGCTTTAGTGAGAATTTTATTTCTTCTTGGATATGGTATTAGTCTCTATGGCGATCTTTGATACTAACGCCATCTTGCGACCAATCCTAGAACTATTTAGGTTCAAAATCGCTGAGTTCTAACAATTTCTGGTAACATCAAATTACGTAATTTTTGTACTTAGTTGTAACAGTTAATGACGAACACCCTCGTAGCAATGTGGATGTCGTGAGCGACCCGATTTGATTCTCGACGAAGCTCATATTGTTCGGATTCTGTTACAATATGAGGTCCATGTCTCAAATCGTCATTGTTGAACGGACGCTAAACTTAAATCCAATCCAATCCACCAAAAATGATGGTTTTCTCTCTTCTTCAAATATAACCGGAGGCGTGTTGGCTCAGCGATAGAGCGCTTGCCTCTGGTGTATGGGGTAACTAGTTCGATCCCGGCCAAGTAAGTTTGTTGTTAACAATTTATCTGTGGGTTTTCTCGTGGTACTCCCGTTTCCTACCATATTTTGTTTCCACCAATTCTTCATGATTATTCATTTGCTTAATCACCTGTCTCCCTTAGCCTAACAAGCGTAATCGTGGGACGTTAAACTGAAATCTTTGTAGCCTATATTTCAAACTTACCCGAAAAAGATTTGATATAAATTCAGCTTTTCGTCATTTTCATGTAATAAAAGATACTGTGCAGGGTTCTCGAACGATTACGGATTTATTGCGGAATGAGTCTGTCCCACCTATTGCGGATATTTATAAACTGTTGCTCGATATGAAAGAAGAAATCAGTAATATAAGAAAGTGTTTTCGTGAAATGGAGCGCGATTTAGGCAAGTCCTTAGATTCCTGTCACGAAAAGTTGGACAGTAATCAAACGCTGCTTACTAATCAATAACAACTTATTGAAAAACCGCAAGTATTAATAGAAAGCTTGACTAGTGAGAATAAATTATTTAAAAAGGAAATCCTGGAATTAAAAGCTAAGCGTGTTGACATGGAACAGTACTCTCGGTGTAATACCCTGAAAATATATGGAGTGCCTGAATCCCCCCAAGAAGATATCGATGAATTTGTAATAAACATTGGAAAGGCTTTATACGTACACATTGATGAAACCACGATCGATGCTTGTCATCGGTTAAAGAATTTCAATAATCGACCTACTACTGGTATTATAGTTAAGTTTGTCTCAAGACATCATAAAGAGTCATTTGTATCACGAAAAAAGTAAAGAAAAACCTGTCTACAAACGATATAGGTATGAATAGTGACAATCCAATATATATTAATCAATCCTTGGCTCCCGCCAGAAAAATATTGTTTGCTAATGCAAAGCAGCTGCAACGTGACAAAAACTATAAATATATATGGGTAGATTATAGTGGGAAAGTTAAAATCAGGAAAGGTGACCAAAGTCCCATTCATGTAATCTCCTCAGAGGAGGACTTAGACAAACTACAGGGTTAAATTTGTTGTGTTTTGGTCATAAAATCCTTATTAATTTCATTATAATTGTACCTTTTCATGTATATAATGGTTTTATTATCTTACTGATATCAATTGGTTAATATTTATAATTACTCGTATAGGAGATGGAGTACAAAAATAAACTGTCATTGTCTTATCAAAATGTTAGGGGTCTCAGGATTAAAACTTACCTCTTTCGCAAAAAACTTAAGTAGTAACTATGATATTATAGCCTTAACAGAAACATTTTCGAATACTGATATTAAGACTGCTGAATTATTCGATAACAAGTATAATGTTTTTAGGAATGATAGAGACTTTACGTTATCAGGTAAATCTAGAGGTGGGGGTGTACTTGTGGCGGTTAAGAAGTTATATAAAAGTATTCATGAGGTAACATATAATGCACAAAATTGTGAATCGCTTGCAATATGTATGCGTGATGACACTCAAAAGTTATTTATTAATGTTGTTTATATAACACCATCTTCCCCAATAAGTGTATATCAAAATTATTTTAATCATTTAGAACAGAACAACAGTTTAGTTGCTTCCTTCATCTTTATAGTTGGATACTTTAATATAAAAGAAATTGGTAATTCAAATCATGATCTCCTAGGAGGATCGAGAACGTGTCAAAGACTCCAACAATTTATTTCATATTTTAAAATGACTTCATATAATACTATACAAAATTATAACCTAAGAACCTTAGATTTGGTTCTAGCGAATGTTACAGTGGAGCTCGAGCAAGATGAGTCTCCCTTAGTACCTGAAGATGTTAATCGTCCTAGTTTATCGATTTCAGTACTGTCAGTAAAAAAAATGCTCATAAGTAAGACAACACAAAGTAAATATTATAATTATAGGAAAGCTGATTTTTACAAATGATACTCTACACTGCGTGATTATGACTGGAAAGACCTATATGATTTCGATAGTGTCGACTTAGCATTAATCTTTGTATATGATTCTTTATATAAATGTTTCTATAATTGTATAACAATATGTAAGCAAGTTAGGAAGTCTAGGTATCTGGTATGGTTTACCAGAGAGATAATTCAAACTATTAAAATTAAGAAAACATGTGGTAAAAAGCGTAAATTCTCTAGGTATTATGACGAAAGATTCAGGAACTTAAGGTCGGAATTAAAACAGCTTATACGTAGAACTTATGATGAATACATAGAACAATTCAAAATGAATGTCAATGATAATATAAAACGTTTTTGGTCATTTGTAAATACCAAACAACACCATAACATAAATCTAGTGTACACTTTGAATAACGAGAACTTTTCCCAAGGGAATATTTCAAACGATTTTGCAAAATATTTTTTCTTCAGTTTACAGTCAAATGAACTTTAGTTATAAAATTAACGATGTTCTTGGAGATTTTCCGAACATACATGACATATTTGATATTTTGCATTTTAACTGTTACTTCAGATAAGGTTAATAGTGCTATTAAGCATCTCAAACCCAAACAATCTTGTGGCCCAGATGGAATTCCTTCTTACGTTATTAAAGCATGTGGAGATGTTCTATGCGAACAAATTAAATTTATTATTAATTTGTCATTGAAAACTAATATCTTTCCGCAAAAATGGAAAGAAACAAAAATAACTCCAATATTGAAATCAGATAATTCGAACGTTATGACAAATTATAGGCCTATTTCAATAATTAATTCAATGTGTAAAGTATTTGAATATATACTATACGAAATGTTTAATTATGTAAAAATATGCATTTCTCCAAATCAACATGTTTTTTCCCTAACAGATCAACAGTAACGAACTTGTTGGAATTCTCACAGGAGATTTACAATTGTTTTGGCAAAAGGAAACAAATGGATGTAATATATTTGGACCTTGCTAAGGCTTCTGACAAAAATAGATCATGAAATATTAATCAAGAAACTTATAACATTTGGATTATCCAAAAATTTAATTATGTTGTTTCTATCTTATTTACATAATAGAAATCAATATGTAGAGTTTCAACAAGAAATTTCTTATCACTTCATCTGGTGTTCCGCAAGGTTCCAATCTTAGTCCCTTGTTGTTTTTAATTCTAATCAATGATTTGTCTGAGGTTGTAGAAAGTTCCAATTGTTTGTTATTTGCCGACGATGTAAAGATTTATAAATCAGTTACAGTTGAAGAAGATAACAAAATTTTACAACAAGACCTGAATAAAATCAAAGATTGGTCTGTTTAAATAAACTACAACTGAACGTAAATGTAAAAGTGTGACCTTTAATAGAAAAAGCAAATTAGTTAAATATGTATACAAAATTAATATTATCCAAATAGAGAATGTTACATCGATTAGAGATCTTGGTGTAATTTTTTATTGTAAATTAAGATTTGGAAATCAATTAGTTAGTGTTATAGAGCCTTAGTTAGTGTAGTGCAATAGAGCCTTAGGTTTTGTTACCAGAACACAAAAATATTTTTACAATTATCAGTAATTTTAAAGTTATATGCAACCCTTGTTAGAAGCAAATTAGAGTATGCGTCGGTAATCTGGAGTCCCCACTTTAAGAGAGACATCCAAGCAATTGAGGTGATTCAAAACAAATTTTTGAGGTATTTATGTTATGAAACATTTAAACCAGATTCAACAACTTATTTGTCAGTGTCACTTTTACGCTTGCTATTCAACCTAAGTAGCTTAAAGGATAGAAAAATTGTACATTCTCTTTTTATTTTAAGAAATATATTAAATAGAATTAACAGTTCAACACTGTTGCTACATATCCCTTTTCTATGTACCAAGATATCACTCTAGAAAATAAAATATTTTTTATATACCTATGTCGAAAAGTTCAACTCATGCACACTCACCTATTATACGAATGCAGAGAGTTTATAATAAATTAAATTATAGAATAGACTATTTTCAGATGGAAAAGTTATATTTGTTATACTTCTCTATGAAATACTGAATAATGACCATGTATGATCTATCATTATTTGTTATATATATATATATATATATTGTTCTCATGGCTGGATTGTACATTCTTTCTTTTTTAGTTTTTAGTTTTTCCTTTTATTTTCGCCTTTCTTTTCATGGTTTTTCTTCTTTGTAAGGTCATGTTATCATCAATTATGTATGTCAAGA
This sequence comes from Thermobia domestica, assembly GCF_964235325.1. NCBI lineage: Eukaryota > Metazoa > Arthropoda > Insecta > Zygentoma > Lepismatidae > Thermobia > Thermobia domestica. The sequence continues at coordinate 43,045,610 of NC_137461.1, read as the reverse complement.
AGGTATGTTATGGGTGTATGCCTGTGTACATTCATATAAATAAATAAATTCTCACAATAGTTTAAGAACCACTGATATAGTGTTATTCGAATACTTTTTATTCTATTATTTTAAATAATGAGCTTTTCTATTGCTTTTATTCCAGGGTTGCAAATGAACTAGAGAAACTCTACAGTCCCTTTATGCTAGTTTTTTATCTGTTCTTTCTTATCATTATGTGTCTTCTGGCCTTCGATGGATCAAATGTAAGTCTCTAGTTATATACGCAAATCTTCTCTTTGTATAGAAATGAATGTAAAGATGTCTGTTCGAGAAGCTCTTCTAAACTGCTGCACTCATTTTAAAGATTTTTGGTACATGAGTGAACCATGACCCAATTTTTGTCTTACTTTGATTGAAACGTATTTTCTAAGGTGGAGAAGGTTATATTGTAGACGAAAAATTGAGTATTTCACGACCACCTCAAGTTGGAAAGATGAAACTCGATATATAAACTCAATATTAAAAATAAGAGCAAACATATCCTAGCGTTTTTGAAATTCTCTTTTTAAGGATGAAGTCTTTCCTATAATCTATATCAGTTACGTAAAAATTTATGAATGGAAGTTGCACCATAACTTTACAACGCTTGGAGCAATTTTAACCAAACTTTGTAAACATATAACTTACAAACTGGAAAATATATTATGATGGTAAGAAACCCTTGCAATACCCAGTTGGTGTAAACGATGTAATATGTAAAAATAATCGGAAACGACAATTATTTATGTCAAATCCATAGTTTACGGGGTCTCCGAGGTGGATAGTGACACTTCTAATGTCGTCTAAGTCCAAATTCGGTCCCCATTGGGTATGTAAGACACTCCATGGTTGAAAGTGGATAGAGATGATATGTAAAAATAATAGAAAGCGACTGACATTAGTATCGAATCCAAAGTTGTCGGAGTTGCTCAGCTGAACAATAACATTCCCAGTGGCATTCAAGTTCTAATTTATCCCTAGTTGGGTTTAAAATACCTCTAGCGACAGTGCGGGTGGAGATGGAAAAGGTTGACATCTAAAAATAGTCAGAAACAACCAAACCAATATTAATATTGTATTTTTTGTTTTTGGTGACGCTAAGATAATTAGTGACATTCTAGAACTGCTTAGGTCCAAGTTCAGCCCAATCAGCATGAAGGAGACCTCGAAATTAAGGTCAAATCAACAGATTGTATGATCATGGTAATGCGAGTTACATGAAAAGACTTTTAGAACATACATTAGTAGGCATCTCAAGCTGGGTTTTTCTAGTCTCTGTAACATTAAAGGACTTCTTCTTGGAGGGGCGGAATAAAAGATATGCCAAAGGCATAGTATCTTAGGAATTTGATGGAGTTTGGTTGACCTAAACTCCTTTATAATGGATATTTGCCATGTTCATATGTTTGTCATTTTCATATGTAGGAGTGTGAAGTGAGAAATAGGTATGCGGGAAGAGGTTACACACTCACGCGGGCAATTGCCTTGAACTGTTCTGCGCGTGTTTGTTGTTTTCGCCTTGCCAAGGTGTGGCCTTTAACCAAACTCTCTGGTTATCGAGTGCTGAATTTTAGGGACTCTACTACAGTGAAACCTGTCAACTTGGCCACCTCTCTAAGTTGGCCACCTGCTTATCTTGGCTTAGTTTGTCTTGAACCTACATTTTCCCATAAACATTCGTTAGTTACTACTCTCTAAGTTGGCCACCTGTCTATCTTGGAAGTTGGCCACACTGAAGCAATGTTTATCCTATGATAATAATGATAAATTTACCTGCGTATCTTGGCCACGAAAAATACCGTTTTGTTATTTTTCTTAACTCTTTCGAATTCCCATATAATAGGCAGATGTTCTGTATTTGTGACTGGAAAAAAGAAGCAAGGATTCCCGTGATTTGCTCTTGGAGGTCAATGGCCAGAAGACTACCCTGATAAAGGGGTGGTGACAGAAGGTGTGACTAAGAAAAAGCACGTACAGGAATTCAGGAAATGATTGTACGTATTTGTTTACCCTGTCTGTTTTGGTAAAACCATTAGCTATATCCGCTCCTCTCATCAGTAGGGAGCTTTAGTAATTTCGGAAATTTCTCAAGGTTAAAACAAACCTTAATTACCAACTATTGGCACTTGTCGGCTTGTCAAAAGATAACGGAGTATTTGAGATATGAATTCCCTCAAGATTTTCTCAAAACATCTTTTTCTCCGAGGGAAATACTTCTAGCTCATTAACAAGAGGTAGTTAACTACAATATTAGAACGTGCATATCTGCCAAAAAGAATAAAACAAATACGTCTAGAATGAACCACCATTCAGTAACAACTGAAAAGAAGTCATAAAATTACAAATGAATTTCTCAATTTATAACTTAGCTTTTCTTGCTTTCAATCTGAATAATTCAATGTGCTATAATATCAATTTCAATAAACTGCGTACACACGCTTCTATTTTATGGTTGTTTGTGTTACTGTGTTTTCGCTCCGAATTATCCAATGAACCAGACTAGTTTTCAGGAAGAGAAAGGTATGCACATTTATTATAGTAATATTTTCTAGTACTGTATATTTATTAAAATTCGTATATTATTATTATATTATTAAAATTCATGACACAGTTTCTTCTTATGTTAAGGTGCAGCTCACGTTTAGCAGCAGTTTATGGCTTTGTGTAACTCAAATCTAAATCATTGTCTTTAATCTTGACATAAAGAATAATAAAGTTAGAATACATTTTGTAAGGTTTATTCTGATTGTCTTTTTATTTTTTATTTTTTTAGATGAATGACTTTGGAGTAAAGATGTTTGCAATGATTGAATACTTATTACTATTGGTCGGGGAGTTATTCGTTATTTCGTATTGTGGGAACGAATTAATAACGAAAGTAAGTTTATTATTTACCATAAGAAACTGTATGGTATTTTTCTTAATAATTAACACTTATCTAAAGTTTATGTCGTGGATCTGGCCTTTTCACACAATCTGAGAGTAGTTTTACATTGGAATACTGATATAATTGTTGGATGTACCTGAATGTCGATAATTATTTACTTCTTATATACGAGGGACGTTAAAAATCGTGACTTTTTCCTTACAGCTTTGAAAACGAATCTAAAGGTAGAAATAGTGCATACACTAGGAACTGGTAACTGTGTCCTGTTATTGGTAGGCGAAATTTATTAAGTACGTCAGTTTTAAAGACCGTTGTTCAACATGATGTGCAATAGTATGAACGTGTGCACAGAACAGCGTGTGATGATGATTTTAGTACAGGGGACCATCAAGTCAATGAAATTTACAGAAGACCTCACTCATAACTCGACGAAGAGACACTCAGACCTAATAATCACAAAGTTGGTGGATTCCAGCCCCCAGCAACAATTATTCTTGGGAACAATAATCGCATTGAACACCTTAGCACTGACAATTGTCTTACAACCTGTCGTGAAATTGCATACGTGTGAAATCTTCCGTTAGGAGCATTAAACATAATAGTTCATGACTAATTGCTGTTCCGAAAACAATAGTAAACTGGGTTTCAAAATAGCTTTCCGCTGTTGACTGGCATAGAATAGTAAAAATTTACACTGAATTGAAAGTTCACTATGACAAGGAAGACCACTATTGGCTAGATTTCAAACTTTCATCATCATGTGTGACAAAACATTTACAGAGTGATGGTGAAGTGAAGCAGTCTGTACTAGAATAGACCAGACATCTTTTTGTGCCAAAGCCTCGCAAGCAATTGCTAAACACTTAAATGTATAAATGTAGCAAGGAATTATGTGGGCAAATGAATGAAGTTTTTACGTCTCGAACCTTATTCTTGTACTTTTTAATTTTCTTTCTTTTTTTCTGTTTACAAAAGTCCCAAATAGACCGTCTCATTTCGCTATGTCCATTAGTTATGAATGGCAGTTCGGTATGATCTTTGATCTACCGAGACGCGAGGTGCTCTCACATTTCGCCACCATCTCAAAATTTGTACCATGGATTGCTATACTTAGTACCAGGATTCCAGCTTATCTAGTTCACGCAATGTTAGACGTTGCGCCAGGGTCTATCGCTGATACATGCAATGACTTAAATCAGATATCATGTAATATATTCTATTATTGTAGGAAACAAAATCATTTTCGTTTCATGAAAATTGGTTGAGAACTAAAAAAAAAAGTTATAAACAATTTTTAAAAGAGAGTTAATTCCCGCCCACACTCTAACTTTTAGTAATGAATGGGTAATTCAACGTCTTTATAATCAATTACTAAGTACTATACCACAAAACCTTAAACATTATGGATATTACAACATTGCATACCCAAAAACTTTAAAGTCAAACTTGGAAATTGAAATACACAACTATATTCCAACTAGATTCAGAGCTAGGTATTGTATGTTTTGATCACTATTAACTATTAAGGTTGGTGTAAACGGAAAAGTTTTGTCAATTGCTGTCACTGCAGTATTCGTATCTCTCATGTATTTTTTATTACCTTTTACGAAAATTTACAATTTCTGTTGCAAATTTCAACCTGGAGACTTGAAAAGTTTAGAAAATACACTTCACAACCTATCGAAAGCAACAATCCGTGCTAATTTTTTATTTAGAATTTTCTTCGTTGCTGAAATAGTTCCATTGTTAAAGATTTGGATATCCATTTCTACAATCAAGCCATTTGAACAGTAAAGAAAATTCTAAATAAAAAATCGGCACGGAATTTTGCCTTCGATAGGTTATGAAGTTTCTTCTCTAAAAATTTGAAGTCTCTAGGTTGAAATTTGTAAGAGAAATTGTAAATTTTCGTAAAAGGTAAAAACAAAAAAATACATGAGAGAGATACGAAGACTGTGGTGACATCTATCGGTAAAACTTGACCTTTTAAATCAACCTTAATGGGTAAATAAAAATATATGGATCCCCACAGTACATTTTCAAGGGCAGAGTTCTTGTAGCCAACTATACCGTTGAAACTGAAAGAACTCTAATATGGAAAGTGAAGTAAATTATTATAAGAATTATTATAATACGGAAAGTACAAAACAAAATATACATATGAACTCATAAGATATGTAAAGTACTAAAAAGAATGAGAGAGATTAAAGCAGTGCTTGTTCGAGGAGGAAATTCTTCAAAGTTTTGTATATTTACATCTATTTGTAAATTTTCCAGACGGGGCTTTACCCAACAATGAGGAATCGATAACGTTATGTGTAAAAGAAGTGTTAATATAATTATTAGTTGTAATATTGTGCCTTTTGAGTTTACTCAAGAATTAACGTCTTTAAGCTTACTTCTGGTTTAAGATCTGCTACAGAAATTTGATATTGCACTGGAGCAATCAACCCACAAATGTATTTTTGTAACTTAAAAAAATGAAAAAGTACCAGGAAATACTAACTGCAAAATTGATGGAAAACCTCTGAATAAAATGAAGTGAACAGTGAAAAATGAAGTTGAATCTATAATTTAACGTCACGTACCCAAGTGTTTAGGTTAAAGGAGACGGATAAGTAACGAAATAGATAAATAAATAAGGTCCCCGCAGTCCCTGCATTGCGGGGGGGGGAGGGGGCAAGCCATTAGGGGGCCCCCAAATAGAGACGTGACACGTAGAAAGGGCAACCACTCCACGCTGTCTGTGGGAGGGCCCCCAAGCCTTTAGTTACGCCAGTGGCATGCAGAAAAAAATGTTGTCTCTTCCTGCTTCTGTTTTTCTCCCTACTTGACAAATGCTATATTGTTTTGCTTGTGAATCTTTTTCCTCCGACCTTTTGAAAATCGACTTAAACAATTGCTTTTGCAAAGTTCAACTTTCTTTTAAGCCTCAAATGGAAAAATGATTTCAGAAAGTTTCGGAAAATGTTGGTATTTTCACTGCTGGCTTCTCATTTTAGATACTATATATTAGAACAAACGGGGTGCACCTGCTCCTTTGCAGCCCCCCCCCCCTAAATCCGGTCCTGATCAGAAACTAAGGTTACCAGGCCAATATTTCTGGACTTTCGTCTGTTATAGAGGAATGAGGAGTGTCCGGCAATTTTAATACATGGATTTAAGCAGTTTCAGCCACTCGTCAACTACGACACTAGTTGTAGGAAAATACAAATGGTGACTCGTTTGCAAACCTAGTCTCGCGAAGAAGTCCGTTCAGTTATTCGATTTCTGTGGCCGAAACATGCAACCGCGGCTGAAATTCACGGGCAGCTGGTAGAGGTTTACGGAGAGATTGTAATATCTCGTCAGGATGTAGCAGAATCGTGTCAAAAGTTTGAGGCTGGTAGAGAAAACGTCACCGGCAAGGAGCCCAAAAGATTTTTACCAGGAAGGAATCTTCAAACTCATCTCACGGTGCCATAACTGTCTCAACCGATATAAAGACTGTCGAAAAATAACTTTAATGATTGTACTATCTGGTGGCTGTATCGATTGTATGAAATATTATACAACACGTTTCACTCTAGGCTTTTGTAACCTTACTTTCTGATCACCACTCGTCCTATATATATATATATATATATATATATATATATATATATATATATATATATATTAAACGCAGTTGCATGGAGAAGAATGTATGCGAGGAAGAAATCTCTGGCTTCCTTAACTTCAAGTACTTTCTGGTTGCAAATTTGGAATTTTTAATGTTTCAGAAATATCAATTTTGCAGAAGTCAAGAATTGAATCCTCGGTTAGATGTCATATGCCTCAGGCCTCTCATTATTTATGCTTTCTATATGCTCGATGATGAAAATGAAGGAAACTGTAACTTGTTTGAAACACACAAGAAATTCCAGTGCTCAGGTGAACTGGCTCCTTTTCTCAAACCTCAGCTGCCGTCAGTTCTGTCAAAAAACTTTACACAAATACATTATACTTCTGCACATTATTTTTCTTCTGATCTTTTTGTGTTTTCTGTAACCAGAGTACGGCAGTGAAGAATGCAGTGTTCGAGAGTCCCTGGTACGGTTGTTCTGACAAAGTGAAATATGCCGTCCGAATGATGATGATAAGAAGTGAATCTGCCATGAAAATCACAGGAAAGGGAATGTTTATAGTGCAAATGGATGCTTTTAGTAACGTAAGTATATTTGCAGCGCATTTTGAAATAATAATTAATTTTTCAAATCTTCTTTAATTTCCTGACATCCACTTTGTTGATCGAAAACGGCTCTCATGATGGTCAAATATTAATCGGAATGTTGAAACTAAAGCTGAGTGTGGTTGTGTGTATGTGTGTTCGCTATGCAAATCTACATTCCAAAATTGGCTTCGTATACTTTACGCAACTATAAGGGCCTTACCGAATGACATTTGGAATTTTTAAGTGGCAAGTATTAAAAGAGAAGTTACACAATTATATCAGGAGAAGAGTGCCTTACTGCCATTCAAATTAAGGAGATGAAACTTAGTATAAACACTCCTAATTAGAAATAAGTTGAATGTGTTCAAACGTTTTCGAAGATTCCGCTAATATGGAGAGAGAGAGGAGGAAGCATTTTTCATAATATTTTCCCCTCACATTCAAATCAACATTGTTCGTCTCATTACACTGAAGTTGTTGAACCACATGCACTGAATTTTGAAACATTTACACTGTACCTCGAGAAGGAATTTTATCACATAACTTTTATTATAATGAGTATCCTAATGGGCGAGACAGAACTCAATTTTTTTTGCGTAAGGTTTGACTATTGTATGACCTATCGTATAACTTCTTTCTACTTATCTGTAAATAATGTCATTACTCCTTACAATTATATAATTTTCTCTCGATTCAGTCCTTATGTCCGCGATATCCAGGTTCAATTATTCCTGAGAACAGTTTGGATGTCACGCTCTCTAACATTTTCATTCTTCTTGTGGATTCAATTCTGAATAGAACGTCAAGCTTCAAATCTACTCTTTTATTGTGAAAGTAGTAACGTTTCAATTTGAAAACAATACGTATAGGCTTGATATTCATTTACCACCGTTTCAATTTGTTTCAGATAGTGGAAAACTTTCAATTAAATTCAGTTTCAGCGAAGAGATATGATCGTGGCTCACACTTAATTTATTAATAGAAAACTTTAAATAGTTATTTTAATGCATTTTTGAAATTCAAGCTATATACAGACCGCAGCAAAAACCTGCAACATGAGTATGTAAGTTTATTATGAAACGACGAAGTTTTTTGCTCCAAAATAAATGTGCAGGGGAGGATGCCGAGGTTTCTCCTGGCGTGATTCGTGCCATTTAGACGTTATGTTGATTCACTGTGCCGTTAGGCGTAGTTTCGCAATAAACTTACATGCTCATGTTGCATGTTTTTTGCTGTGGACTGTACAAATCATTTAAAGAGTTACTACTGAGGATCACAGAAATAGTAGTTTATGAATGAGGAGGCTTGGTATTAGAACAGTCGAAAAGACACAGAAAGTAAGCCTAGGAACAAATCCTACAAATTTCAGTTCAGTTGTTTTCAAAGTGAGGTGGTTGACCATTTTTTCTTTAAGAAGGGTGTATACTCATGTATGAAAGTTGGTTTGTTTTAAATGAAACATTCTTCTTACCTAAATTTAGACAGAAAGTCTAATTGGAAACAGTTTCCTTTTATTGTTACAAATATTATTTTCTGTAGAATGTTGACGAAATTCTCTTACTGTTAACTTCTACGACTTTACGAAACCGTAAACGAACTTTTGTTCTAAAGTGTAAAAAGCTATGCTGTCACTGACAGATTATTTCATCCGTTTCAAAGCATAATGTATTCGTCAGAAGAATTACTATTCTTTTGCCATAGTTTAGCCCTGACGGGAAACCACAAAAAATATTTACAAAGAAGATAGGTATTTTCGTAGAAACCTATGGCAAAGAAGGAAAAGAGTGTATGAAGTAGGACGTTATTTAATCTAATTTACTGACTTCTAGTCAAGCAACTGCTGCATAAACAATTCGTAATTTAAGGGTACGTTACCTTGCAATAATAATAATAATAATAATAATAATAATAATAATAATAATAAAACCCTTCTTCTATAACGCTTTTCATTTGACACGTTCCATTTACCTACAACTCCATTGTATTATTCTTATGTAATATTCTCATCTTTTCATTTGGGCGTTTTTCATAACCCTTTTCTATTTAAATATAAACCATAAATATAAACCATCAAAAATTGACCTTTCACTTAAATAGATATACCGTAGGAATTTTCTCATTAGAGATTATGTCCTCCTTACATTTGATTTGAATTTTCTCTTATTTATGTTAATTTCTGACGTATCTTCCAATGGCGGATCTAGAAGACACAAACTTGGGGGTAGTCAGAACCCAGACTATGATAGGTATATCATGAGTTTATTCTAAACTTTCAAGAATATATAAATAATAGCTTAAATAATTTTTGTCATTCCAAAAACTGGAGGAACCTAAGGCCCCCGGCTCCAGGCAAGACCCGCCCTGTTTTTTTTCCCTCCGTGATGCACATTACTGTTGTATATATATGTATGTATATATATACTCAATTCATATGATACTCATGCTTCATCAATTGTCCCTGGTAAACAGCCGCTTCATCTATGTCTAAAGTTAAAACTAGAAGTAAAGAGCATATTAACAGCCAAAGCCTAATATAATGAATTTTGATATTCTTATTCAAGTGCAATTTTAGTAAAATATTAATCAAAGAGGTACACTATTGCTTGGTGGTATTCCGAAGATATCAATTATGAAAAGTGTGATTTCTGTTCAAGATTCAAACTATAATACTTTGTATCTATATTTTGCAGGTAATGGGTGCAGCTGTTTCATATTACATGGTGCTTATGTCATTTAAGGAATAAGCAATGTAAACAAATCCATTAATAAAACATTGCACTAAGTAATTTTAGTACCGTCAATTTTTCGCATTATAGTGTAAAACATGTGGAACTAAATTGTCCTTATGCCTGCTATGAAACACTAATATTTTACATTTGGGCACCAAGATCGAAATCTTTGATGGTAGTGATAGCATACATGTAGGGAATATTGCAGTTTTCTACTTATCTGTGTCGTTCTATTAAAGAATATATATTTTGATCTTGCAAAATGTCTAAATCTGTGTTAAATCTTGTTTTGTACGTGTGTGTAGCTCTTTCAGTTTCCAAAGTTTTAAATCTTTGTTATGTTATACAAACCATGGTTGTGTTTAGAGACTGTTATGTATTAAACGTGCATAATATACGTTTCACTGCAGGTTTTGTAATCTTACTTCTTGATCACTCCTCGTAATATAATACACAGTATTTTAATTTATTTAGCACAATTTGGGCCTATCAATTATCACAAGTGAATTGATGAAGGTGGTTTCTTTTTTCTTCTCTAAGGAAGATACGTTATAGAACTAATGTTCTTTGGTAACCTTGAACAGTGTTAACGTTTAATACAATGTTTAAATTGAAGTTGGAAAACAAAGTAGAAACTGACATGTAAGAACAGAAGTCCCTTCCACAGAGTATGGTTCTTTATAGTAGTAAATAAATAAAAAAAAAGTGGGAGACCACTACAACTCAGATTCTAGAACAACTAATGTTTACATACCTTAGATGAGAAAAAGGATCTAACATGATTAAATGTGATGAATTTCTCTCAATAGATCTTTAAAAACCCTTTTTACTACCTTGCTGATACATTTGTGCTTCTTTTCTAGTTTCTTGTATAAGGATTCTCTCTTCAAAGCAGGACGCACGATGCCTCGTTTTTCCAAACCTATCTTTAAATACATAAAAATCTTTACCTTTTGCAAAAGCCTACCTGACTATATTCACTTCAAAAATTCATGTTCTCAATTTTCTAGGTAATTTGTATCCTATTAAGGTTAAGGTTGGGTACACGTATCTTTATTAGTTTACATTTCTTTGTTATTATTCTAATAACTTAGAGATCTCAAGTGAAAAAGAAAACATTAAAATTATCAGTGTTCGTTTGATTATCTGGTCCAAAGCTCTTTTTGGATCAAAAGATCCAACATATTTCAGGCAAAAATTTTCTTGTACCCTTATATGTGGAGAAATACATATAGTGTAGTCAAACCAAAACTAACAATTTACTCAGTATGATGCGCTTATTCCGTAAAAAAATATGAAAACTCGATTTAAGGACCGTTCAAAGATTTTGTTGCCCTTGACCCAAAAAATTCAATATATTTAATTGAATCAAACATTTTCTTGTAGGCCTTATATGTGGAGAACTACGTATAGTGTAGCCAAATCCAAACTATCAGTTAACTCAGTATGATGTGCGTATTCTGTAAAAAAATATGAAAACTCCAATTAGGAGCCGTTCCAACTTTTGTGGCCCCTGATCAAAAAATAATTCTTGGCCAAGATCGGAATCTTTTGAGCCACTTTTTTGGATCATTCCTAAAACTCTTGTTTTAACTTAAAACATCATGTTGCGTCGCATTGAATAAAGAAATACCAAGGTGAAAATGAAATGAATGATGATGGAAGAATTGGTGGAGTGAACATATGGGAGGAAACGGGAGTATCTCCTAGAAACTTTAAGAACACGATGTTGTCCACCACAAAAACATTTGTCAGGGGACCGAACCAGGGCCCTACGCGTCAGAGATAAGTGTTCTACCACTGAGTCAGCGTGCACTGGTGAAGAAATAGTAGTGTGTATACTATTATTATAAAAGTACATTTATAATTACATTTGTTTTATTACATACTGTATTTTAAAAATGTTCCTGACTTCTTTTCAAGATACGAGAAAAGCGTACACAATTTTGTATTACAAGATTTTGAATCACAATAATATATTATTTTTAGTTCAATGCCCCACAATTATCCTCCGAGCAAGGATGTTATAAAATAGAGGATCTGCCCATTCAACAAAATCGTGAAGCCATACGTCACAGCTTCGCTACACCTACTCTGCCCACTCCGCGTTACTAAGATCGCGATGTTTCAAGCCAACAATCATGGTGGAAGCGAGAGTAGCCAATCAGACGTGCCAGCTCAGAATATGCTCGATTATTTTTTGGCTTCATTGAGTTCATATGATGAAGATACGAATGGGCAGATCAGATCCTCTATTTTATAACATCTTTGGCTCCGAGGCTAAGTAAGACGGCAGTGATGATAAGGAACGGAATGGTGGAATGAAGAAAGTGAGAGGAAACGGTAGGTAACGTAGTCACCGTTACCGTTAAGTAAGGGCTTTACCACTGCCACTGAGTTATCTTTGCTCTCGGTTATCAACGTTTGTTATAAATATGTCGTTGAAAGTAACATATTGCAAATAAAGAGATTTCTGTTAAAGAAGAAGATAAAAATAATTGCATTAGGAATTAGATTTCTGGGCATTGAGCATTTATGACCATGTTAGCCTGTTACGTATGAGGCATGACGTCCTTCCGTGATCATATAGCCCGGGGGATTAACAAGGAAGAAAAGAATGGGAAAGGTAGTTAGCGGCTTGGGACCATTATGTTTGGTACTATATCAGTACTTGCCTGTTATGAATGAGGAAAACCCAGGAAAGGCTTACTCCAGCTAGCCAAAGAAAGCCTTTTACACGTTTTTGCCCGAGTGTCCCCACCGGGAATTGATCCCGGGACTGCTCACAGCAAATGAAATGTAATGAATTTTAGTTTAACGTCTCATAATTATGTCCGTTAAGCTAAAGGAGACGGATGATTCAAGGAAGTGAATGTTGATGGGAGAATTAGTAGAATAACAATGTAGGAGGAAAAAGGTGTACCTCGACAAAACCTACGAATACAATGTTGTCCACTACAAACTTACTTGGCCGGGAATCGAACCAGGGGCTACTCATACCAGAAGTAAGCCCCTTACTACTGAGCGACTGTGTCCTTGTGCGCGCACACTAAAAGTGAGATCTTTAGCTACTACGCTACGCGGGACTAAATGAAATAATTAAAGCTATTCTTACAATTTTATTCCACGGCGAGATTTGAATGGGGTAGGACAGATTCTTAAGATATAGGTTTTCGGAAGGTGAAAACAAAGACAAATAATAAAGAAAAATACAGTTTTCTTAGAAGGCTGGCTAGAATATTTATTATAAAGAAATAAACTAGACAAGTAACAGTTTCGGAAGTATAGCACTTCCTTCCTCAGACTACACTCTGCAACTGAAATCAGAAATAAAATTATATACAATAAAGAAAGGTTATCATTAATTCTTTCCACTAATCAGGAATCACTACTCATTAAAAGTTCACTTTTCTTTTAAAAACACTACCTCCCCTCCTGGTGCGAGTATAATTGCCTTTCACCTGGCAAAATTGATGAGTAACAACATAACAAACAAATATGAACTGATAATAGCCGGCAACAACTTTCTAACAATAAAATTCCTGAAAACAAGACCTTGGAAACACCTGCTTGAAATAAAGAGCTAAACAGAATCAAAAATTATAAAGCTTGTGATCTTTTTAAAAACATTAACAAAATTCCGAAATCACAAGTAAATAATGAAAGCATGAAAAATAAGTAAATAAGTAACTAAATAAATGAAGGTATATAAAAGAATACATAATGCATCTCATTGGAGGATGCAAGAACGTTTAAAGCAACATAAAGATGATGTCAGATTGAATAGAGACACTAATGCTATTTCCAAGAGCGTCAGTGAAACCGGCCATGAAGTGAACTGAGAAGGACCAGCGGTAGTGGAGTATGAGTGGAGACAAGTGGTTAGGAAGTGGAAACAAGCTAAGAGGATAAAAGAGGTAGCCGAGAAAGCTATGAACTGGAATAGTGGTTATAGTATTAATGAAGAGTGGGAGGACATTTTAAGAAAGGAAAAACAGAGAAAGAAGAAGGGTAAAGTATAAGGACACTATAAGGTTTATTTGTATTATGTATTCTTTTATATACCCTCATTCATTTATTTAGTTACTTATTTACTTATTTTTCATGCTTTCATTATTTACTTATGATTTTGAGAATATTGTTAATGTTTTTAAAAAGATCACAAGCTTTATAATTTTTGATTCTGTTTAGCTCTTTATTTCAAGCAGGTGTTTCCAAGGTCTTGTTTTCAGGAATTTTATTGTTAGAAAGTTGTTGCCGGCTATTATTAGTTCATAGTTGTTTGTTATGTTGTTACTCATCAATTTTGCCAGGTGAAAGGCAATTATGCCCGCCCCCGGAGGGGAGGTAGTGTTTTTAAAAGAAAAGTGAACTTTTAATGTGTAGTGATTCCTGATTGGTGGAAAGAACTAATGATCTCCTTTCTTTATTGTATATAATTTTATTTCTGATTTCAGTTGCAGAGTGTAGTCTGAGGAAGGAAGTGCTATACTTCCGAAACTGTTACTTTACTAGTTTATTTTTTATAATAAATATTCTAGCCAGCCTTGTAAGAAAGCTGTGTTTTCCTTTATTCAAGATGGACACAAGGCCATATTATGATAATATCCATGAAAGCCAAATTAATTCATACCAAAACTAAGCTACTTAAACAGAATTGCAATTCTATCCCACAAAGTCTTGTTGACTGTTGAAAAGATGTTGATAGTTCTAATATGGGTCAATTTACATCCATGTATTGGGCTCCAGACTGTTAGACTACTTACTTTCTTCATCTGTTTAATGTCATATTTTCTTGATAAGAATGTTCTTTCTTTTCTGCTCAATTCTGGTATTATATATTTTATAAGGAAAGTTTGAGTTTGGCAATAAAGCCTAAAATTATCTTTTGCTCTTAAATTTTAATTTCAGGTTAACATAAAATATTGTCCAAGTACGTAGTTGAACAAAATAAAGCTGAAGGTAAATTTCCAATAATCGAAAGCTCTAAAACCAAAGATGGCGTGGGTTAATGCAAACTTGACCCACGACCCACCATGACTCACAACCCACTGATCCATCACTCACCATGACCAACTCTGACCCACGCCTCACCATGGCCCACCACTCACTGTGACCCATTCCTGAGATACTCAATTTTTGGCATAAATTCGGACCCCCCACTTCCCCCTTAGGATATGTATTGTAATGAAAGCGATATGATAACATTCCAGTTGGGGTTTTGGTTCTAACTACATACCAAAAGTCATTTCATTTGGCTTTGCCATTTGGAAATAATGATAACCCACACATAGTTACTTTCTTTTTTTAAAATATTCATTCATGTATTAGAGGTGATTCAAATATATATTATTATCCAGTATTCATCTCCTCAATAAACGCACATACTGTGCCTCGAAAGCAAAGTAGTAACTCCTATTCCTATTACTACAATTACAAATATCAATATCCGAAAATGCCTGAAGTACCTTTTTTCACTTACAAGGAGAAGGCAGACTTTAGTAAGTGAACTTCAGAGCCATTTTTTGCGAGGTGGTAGTTCAAACTTAAAGAGTTAATATTACAAACTGGGAGAGCGCGTCTTACGATATATGCCGCAAATAGAAAACTTTAAGACGGTTATTTTTGGCCACTGCGCTCTCCCAGTTTGTAAAATTAACTCTTTATATGTGCACTACCAGCTCGCAAAAAATGACCCCGAAGTTCACTTACCAAAGTCTGCCTTCTCCTTGTTAGATACACTCATCTTAGATAAGTAAATAGAAAAAAAAAATGAAAAGGAAGAAAAATTGAGGCCTTAAAAATAAATCGTAGACAAATTCACCACTGTTGAGGAGATTCTGTCTACAATGCACTGGGTCTTGGCGGGTCAGACTGGGTCACGGTGTGTGGTAGGTCGCAGTGAGTCATGTCCTGTTGACCAACGCTCCAATGATCCCCTCACAAATCTTGACCCCTGTGTCTAAAACAAATATCAATCGCTGTTAATAATGAGATTATTGTCTGTTCGTTATTACCTTCTTATTTATTTATTTATTGTATATACAGAGAAAGAGAATATTAACTAGCAAATTCATCTACTATTGTTTGTATTTTCCTTATTTCCCGTACAAACTCTTTTCGAAAATACTACTTGTAATTTCGATATGTTTGTGAGTTGTTGCCATTATTTTACGATTAGTTTTTTTTTATCTAACTCTTTATAGTTGCATAGTCAAATGGCATTATCTGACCTTTCAATTAGTTAAATACTAATAAATTGTTAAACATCTGTGTCCTTTCATATATCAGCAAGAAAAATATAAATAAGTCAATAAACAAAAGGACAAACATTTAAGGAGCAACGACATAGGTTTACACAAAATGTAATTCAGATTTACAATTATAAAGTACAACTCAAATAAAATTCAGATTTGATTATTTATTAAACACGTTTACTTCGTGAATCATTGATTATTCTTCTTTACGTGTTCTCTAAACTTACCTATATGAAGTTTAGTTCGTATAAGTGTTGAAAATGTTACTTTAAAATAGATAGTTACAAAGTTCTGTTGAAATAATTGCAAATTTGGATATTACAAGTTTGTATATTTTCAAATTCATAAAAGAAAATTGTAAATTGTGTATTTAGATATCAGTAATTTAACTATATGTATATATTATTTACTTATGTATTAATTACATTTTGTTTTCTTTCATTACACACTGAAACCGACTAATTTCATTTACAATCAAAGCAAAAAAATGCGTTTTTACATCGTGTAGTAAACTGTGATATCAGTGCTCTGTCTTGTTTGAAAAAAAGCTTTTCTGTTACTTGAATTGTTAACATTCGATAATCGCACATGGAATGACGCGTTACAGAGGTAAGTATAGTTATATTCAGAGTCGGCCCTAGAGAATTTGGCATCCCGTGCAATGACATCATTTTTGATCCTTTTTGTTCAGAAACACCAAATCTTATATGTTGGGACTTTAAGTATGCTACCCCATCATGAACAACGAAGGGGAAGGTAAGTGCACTCGCACTCAGAAAGGACTAAATACTACAAATACAATCTGTTTTTTGTATGCTTTTCTGCTTTTATTAATAGATTATTATGTAGTGAAAGATAAAGCAAATACTCCTGCAGAGGAAAGATGGTCATCCTTTTTATAGAATTCAATATCCAGCTTCTATCTCAATATACCAGTTTGCAATTCCAGTGCAACTAGCTCTTTTATCTTTATTTCTTGATTTCTCTTCTGCAACTGTTAAATTAAAAAAAAAGTAAAAACTGTTTTCCACCTTCAGTGGTAAGGAATTAGTTTGTGACAAGGACAAGACTAGTTTTCATATTAAAACTGTAATAACTAACTTAATGGAAGAGGTATTCGGTAGTGTTAGAAAATAGAGTTCTTGTATAAGACAGCAATCACTGAATTCATGCTGAGATTTGTTTGTCCATCTGCTTTAGCATTGTCCATGTGACCTTAAACTAATACTACCTAAACATGATTTATGAATGTAGTATTCAAATAGAAAATCAGCTTAGTAAATTGAACTACCATCATCATGAAGTCTGTTTCCAACAAGAAATATTTATTTTAAATAATATAGTTACGGCAGATTTTGCTGCCCATTGAAACTTGCCGCAACGTGCAAATGCCATGTTTCACATATGGTAGAGCCGGTCCTGCTTATATCTTACCACAGGCCTGTACTTCTAACGTTAATACTACTTAAATTATAAAAGAAGATATATACTTGTTCTAATAGTCTTCTGTCTGGTCTAGTGGCTAGCGTACATGCCTTTGTTCTACGTTGTTCTGTTTTAGGTTTTCGCTTTGAGAGTATTGAACATATTACTATGGTTCAAATACAATTTCAAAACTATAGGTTCATATCTCGCAGAATCTCTGCGACGCTAAACTTCAATAAAGAAACAAATTATTCTTCTGTATTAAAAAAATAAATTTTAATGTTGGAAATCAAAATGCTCCTATAGCTAGTTTACCATTTATATAACAATAGTGAGAGACTGAAAATATTAAATACCATTACTATGCAGTTGTTCGGTTCCGGTTAAATATTAATACACCAAAGTACAAAAAACTCTAAACAAGCTTAAAAATAGAAGACACAATTAACTGATGCACTAGAGAAATGCACTTACACAACACTTACTTAGTTAACTCAAAACATACTACATTTTTACATTTCTCTCTTGTAATTGCCATAAAGTCTAGTATAGGATTTACTATTGATTAATTCAAGTAATTTATTGTTAATTGATTATTGCAAACTAAGTCAAGTGTGAATCAGGAGATCAAAGTGATAAGGACCCAGCATAAGATTCGCATACAGGGCGATAAAAGTCTGACAAAAGCAAGTGCTCCAGGGTACCCATGAAAATTTCGCTGGGGTTAACGTAAAAAATTAAAATTGCAACATGATCCGATACCTCATTCACTACATCTTCGAAAACAAATAGTTTATAGTTTAAAGCAAAAACTTTGACCGATAATGGGTTCTGATTTATATCAACGTACATGGTCCATTGCATGGTGGAAAAACTACAAGGTGGATGCAATGCAGTGCTACATTCTTGTCGCTCTGGCGCATGACGTCATCTTGGTCTCAGACGTGGCCAGCGAGAGTCAGATGACTTTTAACAAGCGCTTGCTCGCTGGTATCTTACACGCAAACTTCTCTTCTATTTATAGTGATCTTTTAAATTTTAGTACAAACAATAATTATATAAACGTAATGTAATCAATGCTTAAGCTAAGTGAATTCAAAGGAAGATATTTACAATAGCAAAAGAAACAACAATATCAGTTCATATTAAACAACTTTGAAGCTTGAACAAACCAATATTACTCACTACATTTTCTGCTTTTTCTTTCTTTTCTTTTCTCTTTCTTTCTTTCTTTTCTTTTTTAAACATCTGAAGTAATACACTCGAGTATGTATAGGCCTGAATAATCTATAACATAATGTGTCGTTAATGCATTTCATTATTATATATTTATGTATGCTCAAGTATATTTTCGTAACATATTGATCGGTTTTGGTTTACTATTATTATTATTTTGCTTGAAAGAGAATTCTTTACTGATGATCTCATATAAATTTTGAGAATATCTCAAGGGAGAATTCATGGTTTTCGTAAACAGAAATGCACGTACGTATATTTTCCTTATGCTTGGACAGTTTTTTTTAAGAGGTTGCTCCCATGTAAGTTTCGTCAGAATCTCAGGGGAGGTTAAAAATTTTATTGAGCAGGGACGCACGTATTTAATATTTTAAACATCGTTTTTATTTTTGATTTATGTATATAAAAAAACATCTTATTTGAAATCGCTGATCGCTTATTTATAGAATTTGTATTTGAATAAAAGGTTTGGTGAAACTGACAGTTCTCTGAATATTATGTCAAAATTTACGCCATTTATTAAACATTTGTACGAAATAAAACGTTACATATACTATTGTGTTTTAAAAATATATAGAAATAAATATGTATAGGGTGGTTGTTCCAGTCTTCGACCACCCCCTAGTTGGCGACCACTTTTCACTTTAAAACTATATATTAGGCTTATTTTCCGATAAAAAAACATGCTTTTCCGTTATAATTGAATTGCAGCTTATTCTGAACCAATCACAAAGATACTGTCAAAATATATTGCACATGCATTCGGTAATAGCCAATCAAATGTATGCCTACGGAAGACGCACTGACTTTTCGACAACTTTAATCTGTTGCAAATGGGAACGACAGCGCCCTGTTTTTCGTGCTTTTCCATAGTTTTATCTCACCAGGTAAGAAATGCACATATTATTCTGTTACATGGAACTGTAGAACACATTTTAGTAATTAAATTTTAGTGATAATTGTAAGGTATGAAGAATAAATCAATAAAATGTAGTGGTCGGAGAATGATTTATGAAATATTCTTTGTTAACTAGTGTTCGACCACAGGGTGGTCGAGCACTGAAAAATTGTAGAAATATCAATAACGACTAACTTTCGATTCATCTGCATGAAATGAGTACCTAGTTACCAATTCTGAAGTTTTAATGAAATACGAAAACATTTACTAGTGTTCGACCACTACTTTTCGTAATACATTTGTACTGGTCGAAGATTAGCTGTTTCTTTCTCAGTATCCGACCATGCTTTGCGTTTGTATTTTCTCGTAGAATTTCTTGATTCAAATGCTAATTCAGTGATCAATTTACATTTGTATAATCATCTGCTGAGTCTTACCGTTAATACATGAATATTCACCGAATGGCCGTGGCTCAGTAGCAATGGTGAAGAGGCAATCCACTGAGGGTTCGAATCCCTCTCAAGAGCAAGGATATTTTTAAGTGTCCTCGATATTTCTGTGTTCGTGTCCCTGTCAGGATTGGATTACCTCCAATTGGCTCGAGGGGCATTCAGGCTTAATGTCTCGGCTGAGACGAACTTTGAAAAAAATAGTAAAGCGTTGGCTTAGCATTCGAAGGGTCCTCGGTTCGATCCCAGCGGTCGACCATCTTGACTGAGTTCTTTCGGGTTTTTCCTCAGTCACACCAGGCAAATGCTGGGATGTTGTCTTCAAAATAGGCCTGGCCGTCTAACTTCCAACATCCTCTCCCCCACCCTGTCCCAGTCGGAACCGTAGATGCCTAAAGGCCATAAAATAAATTCAAATTCAAGTAATTGAATATTCATGTAGTTTCCCAACATTTTCATGGAAAATTAATGGCACTGTTAGGGTATGACATTTAATTTGAATAATAAATTTATTAAATTTGGTCTAATTCGTTTAATACTGAACTACACTATTCTCGTTTCGTCGTGGAACTCATTCAAATATTGTTAGCGGAATAGCTACTATCAGCTTACGTCTGGAATACATCTTGTTTTCCTTGCATGTCCTTAAGAATTTTTGTTTCTTTCAGAGATAATGAGTGAGTAGGCCTAAGCTTAAACTGCCAGCTTATTCAAACGAGGATCTACAAAAAGCTCTGGAGGCTTGTCGAAAAAAAAAAAAAAAAAAACGCTCCATACGAAAGGCATTAGTAATCTGTGGAATTCTTCGGGTAACGCTGATGGATAAATTTCATGGCCACAGTCCCAAAAAGCGAAAAATAGATCCAAAACCATACCTAACACAGAAAGAAGAAGAAGGATTAGCAAAACTGGCTCCTTAATGTGAGCAAAAGGGCTTTCTACAGAAGAAATACGATCTTCTGAACAGTGTTCAAAATTGTGATTCGGAAAAACGTAAAACGCAGTTCAAAGACAATCGAGCTGGTGAAACCTGGTACTACACTTACTTGAGGAGACACCCACAAATCCTGTCCCTAAACTTTGAACAAAATGCTGTAACCGAGGAAAACATTCGCTTGTGGTTTTAGGACCTTGAGAAATACTTGAAACAAACGGGACAATCTGATATTCTAAATGATCCTGAGCGAATATTTAATGCTGATGAATCCAGCTTTCAACTGTGTCACAAATCAGGAAAGGTGTTGGGGTCCAAAGCGGGAAAAATATGTACGAGGTGAAGGGCAATGAGAAAGAAACATTAACACTGTTTTGCGCTTTTTACGCAGCAGGAGAAATTGTATCCCCGATTGTCGTATACCTGTATGTAAGAGATCTTCCAAAGGACGTCATCAGTGCAGTTTCTTCAGAGATTTTCATAGGCAGGTCAGGTCAGATAGCGGCTGGATGAGAAGTGAAACACTACGAATGGATAGCAAACGGCTTCCTAAAATGTGTGAATAATCCCTCTATTAAGAACCCAGTCCTTCTGCTAATCGACGGTCACAAGACTCACTTGGCAATGGAAGTAAGCGAATTTTGTTCCAGCCATGCTATAGTACTCTACTGCCTTCCACCAAAGAACACACATATTCTTCAACCCTGCGACGTATCAGTGTTCAAATCGTTTTCGAGAGTTCTACAAGGAAACTGACAAGTAAAACTTACGTTTGGGTGAATCGAGTTGCTGAATGAAACGCATATGAGAAAGTAGTGCTAAATGTGGTCAGTATTTCAGTGAAGTTGTAGGTGCGAAGCTCCAGGGGTTTAGGAGATACAGCTACCAGAACATCACATGGAAGTACAGAATAGTCTTCATACAGTTGGAGGTAAAAGCTCTGTAAGACCTCTTGTAACGACAAAAGATGAATAACAAATATATGGGTACATATTAGGACTAGAGGGAAGTCATATAGTAAGGGTATACCTGACGGTGGCCATCTTGAAATCCGCCATTTTGAATTAAGGCTAAGTTTTTAAAATAGGAATAGGGTCATGTGATACATGATTTAAGGCGCAAATTTCATCAGAAAAACAATGGTGACGTTAATTTTGATTTACACGCAATTGGTAAAAAGTTACAGGGAAATCAAATATTGTTGCAGCGTATGTATTAGTCCTTTACCCCACCTTGTAAATTTTGTGTTAATGATAATAATTAAATAAAAAGCAGGTGGACAAATATTAGGTCTATGGTAAGAGTTGCCTTGATGGCGGCCATGTTCAAATCCGCCATTTTGAATCCGCCAAAAGCTTTAAACAAAACGTATAACAGTGACACCTTATTAATAGCAAATTTTACCATAAATCCAATGGTATAACCATTTTTCCTTTATCATTAACCAGCACAAAAGTAAATGGGAATAGAGTAATGCAATAGATGACTTCGGGCTAGAAGTTAACCAGAAATACAATGGTGGCGTTACAACTTCAGTCGTTTACAATTTACCAGTTCAGTGCTCCTCGTTTTCGCAATATGATTCGATTCGCTTTCAATCAGGCTGGATATTTGAATGAAGTACGTTGGATCGCTCCTTACGACTACTGCTTTGACGGAATTGTTAACGACAAATGTGTCAAATGTAACTCGATTGCCTTTGTCTGGTGTGTTCACTGTGAGCAGAGCATTTGTGCAAGTCATGCACTCTTTTCTGAACTACATATTGATTGTACTTATTGAGGACTTTTCTGGAAGAAAGACCCAAGTTCAATTATGACTCAATTCCACTTTGGTTATTTTTCCTTAAATTAGCAACTTGTTTATGCGATAACAAATGCTGGTTACTGATAAAACAAAAATGGTTATACCGTTGAATTTATGGTAAAATTTGCAATTAATAAGGTGTCACTGTTATGCGTTTTGTTTAAAAATTTTGCCTTATTCAAAATGGCGGATTTCAACATGGCCGCCATCAAGGCAACTCTTACCATAGACCTAATATTTGTCCACCTGCTTTTTATTTAATTATTATCATTAACACAAAATTTACAAGGTGGGGTAAAGGACTAATACATACGCTGCAACAATATTTGATTTCCCTGTAACTTTTTACCAATTGCGTGTAAATCAAAATTAACGTCACCATTGTTTTTCTGATGAAATTTGCGCCTTAAATCATGTATCGCATGACCCTATTCCTATTTTGAAAACTTAACCTTAATTCAAAATGGCGGATTTCAAGATGGCTGCCGTTAGGTATACCCTTACTATATGACTTCCCTCTAGTCCTAATATGTACCCATATATTTGTTATTCATCTTTTGTCGTTACAAGAGGTCTTACAGAGCTTTTACCTCCAATTGTATGAAGACTATTTTGTACTTCCATGTGATGTTCTGGTAGCTGTATCTCCTAAACCCCTGGAGCTTCGCACCTACAACTTCACTGAAATACTGACCACATTTAGTTCTACTTTCTCATATGTGTCTCAGTCAGCAACTCGATTCACCCAAACGTAAGGTTTACTTGTGAGTAAAATGTTACAAGTGTTATTTCTGCACCACTAATTAAAAGAGTGATATACAAGGTAGCAACACAATTAGTAATTAAAAACGAATTTAGAAGACGTTTATACTCCTTCAACCCAGAGAAGACGAAGCATGTTTGGTGCTGCATTCCACTGAACCTTAAATAAATTTGGTGGTCCCTTTCTTGACAAAACTATCACAAAATTACTTAATCTCGGCGACTATTGTGCGAAATTTTGAAGTGACACCTGAAAAACTAATAATGTAACATCTACAGATTCTATTAGTTTGGTAAAGTTATGCTTTAGCCTTCATACTGTAATTAAAAGCACATTAACCGAGTAGTGGTCGATGACTAAACAGTAGGTGGTCGAACATTAACGAAAAATGGTCGGATACTAAAAGAAATCAGTTACTGGTGTTTCTCCGACTAATATTACATAAATGGTATAAGTTATCTCAGTTTTGGATAAAGTATAGATAAAATATAGTTTTAAGAACATATGTGAGCTACTTGCGTCCTCCTAAGTTGTTGCATTGAGTGGAAAACGATTAAGGACCATAAGAAAATGAGTAAGGTGGTCGATGACTGGCACATTTACCCTATACAAAGCACCTCAAACAAAGAAATTGCAACATGACTATTTCAAACAAGAAACAAAGTACTAGGCGTAGGTGAAGACGATGTAGGGGTGTAACAGCTAGACTAGAAAACATAAACCATAAAATTACATAATTTTCTTAAGTTTCTTGATAAGTTTTTCTGTCCCGTGGACTAAAGGAGACAACAGATAAATGCAAGTGAATGATTATGTGTAACTTGGTGGAATGAGAATGCGGGAGTACCCCGAGAAACTCACGGACACGATGTTGTCCACCACAAACTCACTTGACCGAGAAGCGGACCAGTATCCCTTGCACTAGAGGTGAGCCTTCTGCCACTGAGCCACCGTGCTTCCTTGATTGGTTAAGAATCTACCATATTTTTAAATTTACTGCAGTCATTCTTAATTTTGTAATTTTGGAGGGAACCTCTAAATATGTATCCAAAGTTATGATTCAAATGTAAAAATTTCAAAATGTGAGTGTAAAAATGTCCCGACAATGTCGCCCTGACAAGGTAGGTGGATACTTTATTCTCTTGATCTAATACATTGTTATATATCTTTGTAACCGTTAATCGTTATTACGAACCTTCCATTCGTTACTTAATTTGAAGTGCAACGTCCCGTTTTAGCACCGAGGCTACAGGGAATGCAGACCTCCAGAATGAAATGGGACCTGAACTACTTTAACGCGTTCAATGCTTCCCATTTGCGTAATTTGAGGGAGGTAAGCCTCCTAGATCATCGTGCCTCCCTTCTCGAGTTACATGCCTCATGCCTGCCTCTGTGGGGAAAATTTTGTCTCAGTATCTTATGTAGAAGGAAATGATGATAGAAATGATCACCTCTGTCGGTTCTCCTCCCTCATCATTTCGAATCCGGGTCTTGCCCCAAAGTAGGTCTTTTTAAATCGTACTATTGGATTTTTGTATGCAGAATCAACACAAGCTACTGTAGCCTTATATACTATTATTACATACTATTAATACTAAAAAGAAACTTCATAACGAAATCGTTTTTAATAATTTAATTTAACATTGCATTTATTTATTACTTTTAGGTAAAATTTACCATATTTTAGGTTTATTTTGTCTTGTCGCCTGCAAGCTAAAATCCATTTCTGGAGACATTCCCCTCTTTTTGAGGAAATCTAAAGTATTTTATATTAAAGAGTGTATCGAAAAGTAGTTAGCAACATTGAATATGTCAGGAAAGTCAGAAGAAAAGATAAAAAGTGAAGCAACCCCACATTTTTATTAATAGAGAACTTCTATGTATCTACATGACAAAGAAAATACAACTTACATGTCCCGTCGTACATATGAACGTAGTTTGTGTTTAATTCCAGCCATTAACCGTTGCACAGTCTCGACGGTGCATTTCCTTGATGCTGCAGCCCAGTTTCTTTTGAAATTCGCCATGTTGCGCACTGGTTTATCATTCTTTCGGAAGTTGCGTTTGACAATTGCCCAATATCTTTCGAGTTGAGTTGAGTTGATTTTAGTTTAGCGTCCCTTTCAGCAGCGAGGCTATATGAGACGTGGACCTACTGATTAACGTGGAATCCGAACCACATGATCTCCCGCCGGGAATCGAACCCGGGTCTCCCACGTCAAAGGCGCGTACGCTAACCACTTAGCCACGAATGAGCTCCCAATATATTTCGATTGGATGGAGTTGTGGGCAGTTTGGTGGATTCATGTGTTTCCCTACAAACTCGATGTTCTGTTCATTGAGCCACCGTACTGTCGTCTTAGCATAGTGTACTGTTGCTAAGTCGGGCCAAAACAAGGGGGGATTGCATGCCTTTTATACAATGGCAGCAGTCTTTTTTGTGGACATTCCTTCAGTACACTTCTGCGTTTATGGTGGATTCTGCATAAAAAATACCGGAGCGCAAACCACAGGAGCAGATTACCTGCCATACCAGTCCTTTTTTTCCCAAATTTTTCCACGTCAACGTACCTCTGTGCAGCACATACATCTCCAGCATTGCGTGCAGTATAAAATTGGGGTCCCGGAAATGTTTTTGAGTCCTCTTTTACGTACGTTTCATCGTCCATCAACACACATCGCTCTGGTGACTTTACGATGTTGTCAGCAGCTTGCGGGCTCTTGTTTGTGCCGTTTGTCTTTGCTTTGGTGTTTGTTTCGCACGTTTTTGCTTCTTATAGGTCTTCAAATTATGTCTAGCCTTGATACGCTGAATCATTCCTATGGACGTTCTCGCTTTGGTAGCCAAATCCCGCACAGACATTGATGGATTTTGGTGTATCAACCGCACAACTTCACGGTCGAGTCCAGGGTTTGTGCGACCCTTTTTTTGCTCGGATCTCGGCATATCTTCAAAGCTGTAATGTTCACCGAATTTCTCAATGACCAATTTCACAGTTGTATGATGAACCCCACACTTTTTTTCTATCTGATTGTATGTTATGCCTTTGACGGTGCACCAATCGTGCAGGATTTCCCACTTCACTTCCCGTTTCACACGCGACATTTCCCATCCAACTCGGAACACAGCGACAAGCACCCAGCTATCCGTTTACAAGACTTCAACTGACCAGGTGCTTCCAGGTTTTGCCGTCTATGGAGCCTCGCAAGTGCACACCGACACTCCCAATGTTGCTAACTACTTTTCGATACACTCCTTAGTTCCCTTAGTTTTTCTGTAATATTTACTACAGCCGTACACTGTACAGTTGGGCATTCTCGATATCATTTAAAGAACAAATAACAAAGAATTTCCACTTGTGGTCACTTAAAGCCGCGCCGCTTCGTTCTCTTGCAAACCAGATAACGTCACAGCCACGACAGCGCTCCAGGCGACATGCGCATGCAACCACCTTGTAGTCTTTCCACCATGGTCCATTGTAAGAAAACGGCATAGCACTTTACGAACGTTTTAAAGATCGCTTGATTCAAATGTCAACAAGGGTATGTGGAGGCCAAGAAGCATTGTGTGGTGTCATGATGAATGCAATACTTGAAAGTATTACGGTGGGAATTTGTGGTTTGTTATACCACAAATTAGTAAATGCAGCATGACTATCAGTGAATTGTTCCTGTTGCATATTAGTCAACGGCTACATAATCGTGGCTGTCCCATTGACAAGTTGTTTGTGACGATGGTAGTGACTTGAAGTAAAGGTAGCAATGGGGATATACCCAATGTAGTGGTGTATGCACTTTGTAATGGAATATATTGCATGTGAAAGAGTCAAACGGGCAGTAAACAATATGGGACTTCTACGGGTTCTGTGGTGAAGAGTATTGCATGCATGGAAACCGAGACACGGTTACATCGATACTGTAAGGGAATTTCATGTGTACTAGTAGTAGTGGTGTAGGTGGAGTACGAATAGAACAATGACTTGTTCCGTCACTATATCGATACATTATTAGGCAAATGTAGATGAAACTGCCTAGATGTAGCACAGATGTATGGAATGCACTACCCACAACGCACACAAGCTTCATGTAGGACTTCTTCGCTTGGAGAGACGTCTGCGGCAATATAGTGGTATCATCCGAACGTGAGGTTCTCGTCGTTACTCCTCTGCCACTGAAGGAGGACGCGCAACATCAATTTTGGCAGCAGTAAATGTAAACCCTCATGTAAATACTAGAGACCTGCCTAAGGATAGTGGACTTACTCAAAGATTTGTGTGCCAGTACAAGCTGCATCCACACCATCTCATATTGGATCAGGAAGTATCAATAAATGATTTCCATGTCAGAGTGTAATTGTGTAAATGTTTGGAAGATAAGGGAAACAAAGAGCTAAACTTCGTATGCATCATATCCTTCAGCATAGAAGCTGTATTTACACTACAGTATAAGTAAACTGACATAATATCCATTATTAGACCGGAGACAATCCACTATGAGAACGAATACTTCAACATTAGCATCTGTGGTCTCTCAATGTATGATATGGTATCCTGGGCGTCCATGTTATTGGGCCACATCTTTTTAAAGGAAGTCTTACTGGTAATATGTATGCTACCTAGGTACATTTGTCAGTGATATGCTACGACAATTGTTAGAAAATATTCCTCTCTACGAACATACGCATATGTGGCATCAACATGACGGTGCTCCTGCATATAGCGTACGCCAGGCCAGAGCTGTGTTGGACAAAACATATTGCATGTGGATGTCCTATTCATTGGCCTCCATGATCTCCGGACCTAACCCAACTTGATTTTCGCCAAAGATCCCGTAATTTCCACAGTATCAACAAACATTGATTATATGAAAGCGCGTATACGACGTGCGTGTACATCGATCACCGAAGAGATGCTACATGATGTGCATTAATCCTTGCATCACCCTGTACGGAGTTATATGGAATAGAATGGTAGTCATATTGTAACACGGGAAGTGATGTATGTAATTTGTGTTACATACTCTCCGGTATTATTTTACATCATTAATATGACATATGCCAGGTCCAATTTTTGTTCCATTGATTTATCTTCCACCGTGGTCCTACTACGGATCCACTTTAGCGGCCATTTTGGAAACAGTTCCTCACGTCAGGTTCTTCTCTACGAAAGTTGTTTTGTTTTCCAAGATGCATGTAAAGAAGTACAATTCGAACAATGTTGCTATTTGAAATTTTCAAGTTGGTCCCTGAATCCTCCTTTTCAAGGCCCCAGAGAGCCACCAGAACAACATAGCTTGTTATACCCTATACGATTTGGCTATTCCAATTTTTGTATCGTTGGTTTAACTCCCACAATGTTCGTACCACAAATCATGCAAGTATATCTGAAACAGATCCCGTTTCGAATGTCCATTTCGGAAACAGTTCCACACAGAGATATTTTTCCAACCAAAGATGTTTCGTTCTCCAAGATGTATCGAACGAGGTATTACTTGACCCGTTTCTTTCAAGTTGAGCCCAGGGCCAGTTTTTTGGGAGTCCTGGGACACTTGATTTTCTCAGGCTCGTATAGGTCTTTCTGCACTCTTTATTTTTCTCTCTTATGACCATGCACACTTGACGGAAAATTGACTAGTGTCACTCATTTGAGTGTTTGAGACGGTTTATGCCCCAGTACTATAGAATAAACAAAGTAAACTAAGACAATATTTTTTTTTTTAAAAAAAAAGCATTGATGTTTCAAAATATAAATCATTCAAATGTATAGTATGGCAATGCTTTAGAGATTCCATAATGAAAATAATAATACAGTTATTTCCATTTGTCGGAGAAGATAATAGAACTACTTTATTTCCGAAGCTGCATTAATACCATGAAGTACGAAAATGATGCTGTTACAATCTGAAAAGAAAAATAAGATACTTATTATTATAATGAGATATTTCCCTTATTCAAGCTTATTAACTTAGAAGCTAATTCTTCTTATATGCTATCCGATTGAACTTGTAAATCTACGGTTCAGAAAATCATGCTGCTGAAAAGGGGCAGAAAACTTTTTAACTTTCCGAAAGAAGTTTAACGTAATTGCCAGTGACAATCAACAGTAGTCGACAGATGGTAAACATAAAGAAAGTTACTTTGATTCATGGTTGTTCTAGACGCGTTAACACGTTTTCAGTACTTTTCACGGAACTTATCGCCATGTTATACATATTTATATTATTTTTCATGGATATTGTAAACGTGTTAATACATGTTTCTAGTATTTTTCATGGATCTGATAGACATGTTAATACATGTTTCTAGTATTTGTCATGGATCTTATAGATGTATTAATAGGAATATATTTTCAGTATTTTTCATGGAGCTTATACAGATGTTATCTTATAGACGTGTCAATTCATGTTTTCAGTACTTTCATGGATCTTATCGATGCATTAACACATGTTTCTGAATATTTTTCATGGATTTTATAGACGTGTTAAGATATGTTTCCCGTATTTTTCTTGGTTCTTATAGATACATTAATATATGTTTTCAGCATTTCTTTACATTGTGACTCTTTAATGTTGAAAAGTTCCTAGTTAAAGGGAACACGGGATTAAAGCATTACATAAGTAACTAAGGTATAACATATCTTCTGCGTAGCATTCTTAAAGCATTTGTTCGACCAATACTCGTTTATATATATATTTATCTCCGACTGGGAAATACAACATTTCGAGAGCTGTTTGATGAATCAACTTCAATATTGATCAGGATGAAGACGGTCAAACGTTAGAAACAGAGTTTGTCGATGGAGACGATTCACCAGTTGATCTAAAGATATGAGCAATCTATAATCGGGGATTTAGGATTTAGATTTCTGGGCTTTCGGCATCTCAGGCCATTTAGCCCGTTTTAAGGGATGACGTCCGTTGGTGAACACATTGTCCGGGGAAAGGGAAGGAAGCGGCCTGGGATCTAAAAGTTAGGTACCATCCCGGCATTTGCCTGGAGTTAATAAGGAAAACCCGAGAAAACTTCATTCAGGGTAGCAGGCCTGAAAACGCGTTTTACACTTTTTGGACCAAGTGCCCCCACCGGGAATCGAACTCGGGACAATCTATAATCGGCTTTTTATATTCGTGTGAAAGTAATTATAGATATTATACCTGCCTTATAGACTATCCGCAAAGGTATTAAGATTAGCGGATTAGTATATTGTTCAGGACGAAAAATACTTTTATTTGTGGAGTACAATGCTAAAATGAAAACAAATGACTTTCAACCGAATACCGTCAATCCTTGTACGCTGTCACATTATTACTTCTTTCGTTAAGGTGAAGAATGGAAGCGAAGAATGGAATGCCTCTCACTGATGTCAAATTTCAAAGGCACACCTCAATGGAGTTTAGTAATTTCGAAAAAGTCATGGATGGTAAGTACATGTTGAATTTTCGGTTTCAATAATCTTGTAGTGTAGCCTGGAGAGAACTGTTTTCTGAAACCGTCAATAATTAAAAGTGCTTACGTTCGGCTAAATTGGAGATATATAGACTTATATTCTTAAATTCTTATCCGGAATTCTCATAGAACTTTCCGTAAATCGATGTCTGTTAACCTTTCTTATCAGTTCTTTCTAAGGAGTGTCACATGAATTGAAAGACATGCTGCAATTTCCTTCAATATTCATGCTACATCTACAGTATTAAAACTTAAGGACAGGATCAACTACCAATCTATCCCGTTCCGTATATCAAATCTACGGATTGACATTCGACAGACGAACCATAAATTCCTCAGGAAGGGGGACAGGATAAAAGTTAAGGATATATGTTTTCCTTAAAGTGCACCAAATTCATTGGACTCTTAACAGCTTTAGTCAGTATCAAACAATGAACCCTGAAAACGACCTATTGTAAGTATTATCTTTTCTTGTATGGGCTGAGTTCAGTGTATTAACGTACCAAGGCACAATTCATTTTAATTTTCCCTGAAAAGTACTTATTTGTTCCACAGTCAGTTTTCTCATCTGTGATTTTATACTATTTAAATGTATTTACAGTATGTGCTATCATTTGCTTCAACTCGCATTCATTTTTTACCTAGATGTAAGTTATAATCTTTTAGGTTTCTGACAACCTATGATATATGTCTAGCGTGACGCAAAATGCCCTTCAGTTGCATTTTTGTAGGTCAATTGCATACCATATGACAATGTTCCAATGAACAAGATTATTTCCGAAAGCTTTCGGCTTGACACTGAAATTACGCTCTACTGGCAAAACTGTTCACGATATGTAGCGCCATCTGTGGAAGAAATAAAATACCAGTTTCAACTATCTAACTGCGTCAATTAGTTGGAGGTTGTCATTTGAATCAGGTGGTGAGCGATGACTTTGCGTACTGCATGAGAATGTTCCAGTTCATATGGTTACTACTGCCAAGACTGCAATAAAATACTGGTGCTTCAAGAAGATTCAACACACCCTGTAGATCAAATTTAGTGCTTCATCTTTGGCAACAACATCGTGTGTACTGGAGTATTATCATGCATTGTGCAAGCTTAACGCAGAGCAACTTATTCAAATTTATTACCTAAAAGAATTGACGCAGCCTGTGTCTTTTTTGGGGGGGCACTGCCTCCCCGGAGCTCTGAGAGTGCCTCCGCCGGCGAAGACCAAAATAATACGTCTACAATATAATAATAAATTGAAAAGTACCAGCAGTGCCCCGGGAATACTAAGTGTGCCCCCCCCCCCCGGAACATTTTCTCTGAAAGAACGACTGGACGCAGCTAGACTGTTGGAACCAATGCATTATTTCTTTCATAGATGGCGCTATGTGCCATGCACAGCATATTAGCAGTGGAACAGTATTTATGGTTCAAACCAGAAAATCTTGAAAATACCTTTGTACACTGTAAGATGGTTGTTTGGTAAGGGTTCAGCTCTTGGGTCTTGTTTAGAAGTAGTTGAGTGACTGGAATGAAACTTACAATATTCATAGCTCTTCAGCCTGCAATAAAAATGCGAAAAATAATATTTTCCATTTGCACATATAAAGGTGTTAACGGGGGAATGGCTCTAAAAGGTTGTTCATATAAGTTAAAACTTAGAAATTCTAATCTGTGTTCGTCCTGAGAACAGAAATAATTTTTATTTTTTTTCTATTCCTATTTGGAGGGAGAAGTTGTTCCAATTACTCAACTCCTTCTAGGTAGACCCAAAGATTTCTACTCCCTCCAGATACGAATAGAGAAATTAAAATTATGTCTGTTCTCAGGATGTTACTCGAATTAAAAGTTGTAAGTTCCGTCCCATTTGGACAATTTTTAAGGGTCATGTCCCCCGTTCCCCTTTGTATGTGCAAATAGAAAATTTTATTATTTTTTTGTGTTTTTATTGTATACTGAAGACCTATGAATTCTGCAAATTTTGTTCCATTTGTTCAACTCCGTTTAGGCTAGACCCAAGAACTGAAGCCTTACCAGTTGCTTAATCTTTCAGCAGGGGCGGATCCAGAGGGGGGGGGGGAGATCGGGGCAATTGCCCCCCCCCAGAAGGGAAACTTTCTTATTTTATATATATAAATAAAACCCATCCCAAAGTTTGGAGCCCTTAAAAGTAGCAGTATGTCAACCCACCGTCCCCCCAGAAGTCGGTCCTGGATCCGCCCCTGTCTTTCAGCATAGGAAATCAGTTTATGTAAGTGCATAAAGTAAGTAATTATGGAACTTAATTTTTGACTTATTCGCATTTAACAGAACATTTCACTTGAATTGTAATAACTGACAATAGAGTGGGTAAAGTGCATGCTTGCAATTCGTACTCACTGATGCAAAAGATTCCAATGATAAGGTATAAACTCCAGCACCACTAATTTGAAGACGTCTTTTGCTATTTAGAAAGATGAGTTTCAGACAACTCTTCACCTCAGGAGAACAATAATGCCAATCTTTGGCATACACATCGTTGGTTAAAGAAACACTCTATCAAAGAAAACAAGATTCTGTTAATCATTAAATATACATCCAGATAATTTGAAAACAACACTGAAATATTCCTAGACAGTACTTTTTGTGGTAAGTTTTCCGTAGTTATTATTTGTCATGTACCTCAAAGATGGGAGTATAACAAATTACTACTTATTAACATACAACAAATTGAATAATTGGTAATCATTTATCAAAATGTTTTAATATACTTTAATTATTTTATTAATGACATTTATTCCCAAGTTGGTCGTCCGACTGGTGTTATGGAACGTAGGCCTAACTTCTCCTCTCTGCGTAAGGATACCAAATGGAACGTCTCTATATACCTAAAGCCAGAAGCTCGTTACTTTCCCACAATCCAACCATGTGACAACCTTGCGCGAAGTAATTCCTTCCGCTTGCCAAATAATTATTTGTTTATAACCTCTTATAAAAAGATAAACACAATTTTCGCTCCCGGTACATATTATCAACCACACAAACAACAAATTTTCCACTTCTTCCCTGTAAATTTTCAAAATGTTGGTAGAAACGGGCGACCAACTTTGGAACTTAACTCTTATTCATATTCATATTCATATATATATATATATATATATATATATATATACTACTGTTCTAAAGTATTGCAGACATAAATGAAAATGAGTATATTTTACGCAATAAAACAATTATTACGTAGAAATAAGTCCGTATAACTTATAAATAAATATAAGGAACGATTTAGAGATATGTTTTTACCATATCCGGCTACACGGCTAAATTCAAGGTTACTAGAAGGAAAGGTTGGGCTATAAGATCAGACGCTTCGTTCTCCGTTTTGCGTGACGTCACCAGCGAGGAGAAGCAAGTAGGTATAGCGGCGTAAGAAGCAGGCAGAATATGTCTTCTTTCTTTCTTTATGCATAACATTTTCGCTGTCACAACATCCTCCTACACAAAAACTACGAATAAATAAATAAGTAAATAAATAATCCAGCAATAAATAGAACTTATTAATGCAGTTAATATTATAGAAACTTAACAATGTACGCGTTCACAAAAGAAACTTAACAATGTACTTATATTGCATGATCATTTATTTATTGTTTGATGAGAGATAATTCTTGAATTACAATTACATTTTTAGTTTATTTATGTCTGAAATGTTACTGTGAATGTATTTATGCAAAATTCCAGATAAATATGTGTTTTACTAGAATAATTTCTGAATTTCCGAGCTCTGGAGTTAAATTAATTGCGAAACGAATGAAAGGTGAGTTCCGCACCTAGCATAAATAGATTACTTTGTGAGTACTGTTAGGCCTAGGAATATTTCAATAAATATTTAAAATAATGGATAATAATAATAATAAATTATCACTGCATTTTATTTTGTTCAATATACGGCACTCAGGCTTAAAGTTTAAAATTGGCAATTCATATTTGCTCCATGTGAATGTTAAAACGGGACCATCCGTGTTAAACATCATGCCGACTATCCACCACAGATTATGTTTAATGTACCCATTGTTGACGCAATAATTGCACTTCGTGACATCAATAGTATACAATCCGAAAAAATGGATTTGGTTTATATCTAAATACTTTGCATGCTAACTAGCAGGCCGATCGCCAGCCCGAAAATGTAGGGAGGCCGGTAGAAGTTAGGGGGCCTCGACCCAACCATGTGGTAGTTCATTTGAAAGCCTACCGTGAAAATTTTATTGGGACCAGTAAAACTTTAGAGGGGAGTCTCCCCCGAGACACCCCGTGGATACGGGCCTGCTAACAAGACAAGAAATGAGGTTTTCTCGTCTTGTAGTGACTTGATTTTCGAACAAAATCTTTTTTCGTCTCGCCTCGTAGTTTTTCTAACCTCTTGTATGAATTTGTGTACAAAATTTATGTCCTGACTTCCTAATTTCAATTAGTGGTTATGTGAATCCATCCGAGTCACGAGAGATCCACGAAGGATGAACCACTTTCTGAAAGTGGATAGTCCTGTAAGTGAAAAGATCATGCTGTTTTGGATGTATATACAGTATTTTAAAAAAAATAAATAAATAAAGTGCGTATCATTAGAGCTTTATTCACGTCATCTTTATTCCAATGTGCTCTTTTCTTTTTTACTTATAAGATACTCTATTTGCGTAGGAGTGAAAATAATTTCTGTGATTTGATTAACACCAGCTTTTACTTTATCATTAAGATTATTCTTTCAGAGTTAATTTCTTTACTCTTCTTATTTATGGTACAACGCAACACAGCATTTCTAACTCTGAGATTAATAATTTGCATTTTGAGATTTTTGTTCGACTGTTCCATAATTACTAATTTTATTTTTAGTTGTTCCATTTCAATGTTAAAATCTCTAAATTCTGTTTGTTCCCTTATCTAATTTTCTCTTTTTCGGAGAAAGCGTAGACACGTTTTTCAGAGCCAGTTTTCTGACTTCTCGTGATTCATATCTTATTGTTCTATCAGGTGGAACACTTGGAGATGAAAGACAACCTTCAACATAACTTGTTTCATTTTGTGCAGGAATTGGACTTTGAATGCCTAGTTGGACTGAGGGAACTGCATTTGGTTTCAGAATTTTCTTGGGCGGCAAGCCTAGAAGTTCAGATTTCAGATCTCGCAAATAATGTTCTTATGAGAAATGCACACTACAAACAGTCGCGTTTTTAAAGTTTATCTTTTCTTTTACATGCGTGAACCCATTGTTTACCAAGGAGAGTCCTTAAGGAAATTGTGGTAAACAATACCCTTATCTTTTATCTTTTTTATTATTACTCCTTCACGTTGCTACAGCACAAGAATTCACAAACACACATGCACACTAACAAAAAAAAAAAAAACTATATTACACGAAAGGAAAGGCACAAATACACGTAATAATAAATATGTACACAAGTACTCAAGTTCACCAGACAATCTTGCTATATTACATGTTGTACAGTCAAGCCCAGGTAAAGAAATTTTCCGAGATATTGACTTTTTCTTTATTAAATAATATTCGTCCACGTACTCAAAAACGTACAATAGATGTGTCCACAAAAATTTGCCACGGGAAAAGAAAACAATATAATTCAACACAGCAAAAACCCAAACTAAATAAATATATAACGAATTGTTTGTGGTCTTACTAGCAAACCTTCGCGCGCCAAGCAGACGACAAGCTCGAAGTTCCTCGCTGGTGACGTCACTGTGAAGAGAGCGTAAAAGTAGAGGCTCTGGACATCGGTTAAGAGCACCCCCTGGCTAAATTGTCAATATTAACCATCCTACCAAAGAAAATAGTCAATAGAATTGACTTTGAAAGAAGTTAGAAAGCATTCAATCCGAAAGACAGGTAAACAAATGAAATCTTTAATTTTAACGTCCCATGGGTATGCCCTTTAGGGTAACAAGGTATATTCGCAAAGTGTCCCCCCGGGATTCGTGTAAAACTGATTCAAATGCCAAGTTTTGGATGTTAAATGTTAGGCACTTCACGAATATTGAACCAAATAGAAAGTTGTGTAGAGCATCGTGTGTATATGTAATCTTTTATATGATTTACCGTTGACAAAATGTTCTCTGAACGTACGGTACATACATACAGACACACAGACGTCAATATGGAAATGGTAGGTCTTCATTCAAATCTGGACGTATCTGGATTTATATTAGGCATTTTGATCGTAATACAATACTTCCTTGTTATAGTATAACGTGGAAGTAGTAACAATAACTCACAAAAATGTAATAAGATTATGACATCAATGTTGTAAAGAGTTATTTTATACCTACAGTATTTTCCCAGTTAGAAATTGTTTTGATTTGTCAACATCAAAACCGTAAGTATATGTGATATTACCCTGCAATGTCTATTCGCGAAGTCCTGGAGGGATTTAACATGCAATATCTTCCAAACGGTTCAAGCTACGGTGAAATCTACTACACCAGTGAACTTCCTAGAAAATTGTATATGAATTTGATGTATCACTTGCACCTGTTCCTATTTGAGAAACCGAAAGTTGAATCCAATGTGGCAGATCCAGTACTTGGTCCAAATTGTTTTGCGTATCCTCAGATGCATGTCCTGTTACATCTAAAGAAATTAAAAACAATTTTGTGTCCGAGCGTTATGGTAGTGTATGATTGGATTACGGATACATAAAGGTCCATAAATATACAAATTACCGGTATGGGTTGCTAAAATTAGTACAATACACATTCGGCTGCGGAGAACTTTGCATTTGAATAAATTTTATACGAATCCCGAGAGGACACTTCGCGAATGTACCTTGTAAGAGATACGATGATGAAGGCAAGTGAATGATGATGGAATAATTGGTGGAATAAGAATGTGGGAGAGAACAGAAATACCCGAAAAAACCCACGAGCACGATGTTGTCCACCATAAACTTATTTGACTGAGGATGGAACCAAGAACCCTGCTCACCAGAGGTAAGTGCACTTGAGCCATTGTGTCCCTTCAGACAAGTAAAGAGAAAAACACACAAATACAAAATTAGTCAATATAGTAATACAGGGATTGGAAAGTGCAAGAGGACAGGTGAACAGTAAATTAATGGAGGGAGACTCACTTCTAAAAGATAAAGTGTTAACTCTGTGTTATAAAATTTATTTTGGCATCTCACATGAGCTTACGCAATCTTTTGTACATTAATATTAAAAATAAAAGACAAATATGAAACTTTAACCTTCATTTGGTCTAGCAATTAGAAAATAACAGTGAACGGGTTTTTCAGCGTGTCTGAAATATACCTAATGACCACATAATTTGACTACAATTTCTTAAATTGAATAATGAAATTGGAGAATAAGTATTCAGAATATACGGTGAAATATACTCATTAATCAATCTTCAATACTTTGCTTTGTTTTCATCGTTGTTTTGAATATTAAAGGAACATCCAGAGAAGCCTCGGGATAGATGCGTATTTGAGGTTATTTGAGACTGTACACAAGATTAATGACAACAGTTCAGCCACATTATGATCCCATCAAGTAACTTGAAGCATTTCACGGAATATAACTCTATGGCACACCTTACTGAATTCAGGAAAGACAAATAAAGCCTGTAAATACAGAGTGACCCAATAAAAATTCCCTCATTTTAAAAGCTAATAATACAAAAAAGTATTGCAAATTGAAACTTGTTTATTGAAAAATATAAGATAGTATTGAAAACATTTTATAATGTGTTTTTCTCTCCTAGGTGATAGTGTTAAATCTTCTTATTCTCTACCTAGGAAGCCCAACACCTGGTGCATGCTTTCTTGCAGGTTTGGGAACTGTAAAACAAAGACTTAATATTCTTAGGCGTACGAGCATTTATAGATCGACTAGATGATTTTTTTTTCTCAGAACGGGTTACTGCAAGATAGTGACCTCATCAGTAACATTTTTACTACGTGGATTATCAAACTCTCAGTGAAAAGTTTCTGGCACTGAAATCATAGAACTGCTCATTTGAAAAAAAAAAAAAATAACTACATGTGCACGATGAGCTCCTGGCCTAACCCTATAATGACGACTGAAAACAGTAGGAAAGTCGTAAGCGAAAGCGATGAATCTCTTCTCACTTCTCCATTGACAGTGGTAGAGCCGATCACAAGTTGGAGACTTTATTGTGTCACCCTGTATGTTCTTGGACCACAGCATTGTTCCGCTCAGAGACCAGTTTGCCAACATACTATCACCATCACTTGGACAATAGAGAAACAAACATTTCAGTGTATGTCAATTATGCCATATTCATCATCTGATTCCCTTGGTAATACATCACAATCTAAGGTGTCCCATACAGCATTTTTCGATGAGGTGCTTCAATTCTTAACGTTAAGAAGGCCAAGCGGGGTACAAATTGTACTCCACTTATAGTTTTCTATGATAGCACTGTAAGTAATGACTATTAGTTTTCCATTTTTCTTATAGCTGACTAAATAAATGAAGAACATGGCAATGAAATAATTTTTGTATAGAACGTGTTATTTTTCGTGGAAAAATACTATTTTTGATTGGGGTTCAAAATGCACCCCACTCTATATTATTGCAATGCCCATTCTTTTACATTTGGGCTGGCACTACTGCTTCGTAACATAATAAATTCTGAGGACAATGATGTAATATTACAGTACGTTAGTAAATATTGAACCTGTTACTTGACATTAAGTATCATTATGTAACAGCTAGCTAAAGATCCAGAAAGAACTCTGCAGCCCTGATCGAGTAAGAAACAGAATCTGAACTTCTTGCCCATTATTCTTCATCTGATGAAGATTATATTGAGAATTTCGAAAAAGAAATTGACTACTAAAGTGATGAAAATGATGACTTTACAAATTCTCACCACCAAACACGTATCATAACAAAAATACGTTCGGGTTCAATTTGTACCTCGCTTGGCACTCCGCAGGTGCTTAATAGATTGGCCCTTCAAACTCTTAAATAACCTTTTCTAAGCAAGAAGGCTAATACTCACCGCAACAAATAGCAGAATTTTATTCTACATTTAAGAAGCTCTTTCGGAAGAAACATCTTCCATGATCAACTTCCTTAAAATTCAGAAAGAATTTAAAACATGAAGGAGAATATGGGATGTTAAGGAAAATGGTTAAAAGGATTAAGAAATGTAAAACAAAATCCTATGTCAAAAAGTAAACATATGGGAATAGGCACTCACTATCATAGTATAGTCACGAACATAAATAAATGGAGGTTGGAGCCATAAGAAATAATGGCTTCAGCCTCCATTTATTAATGTTCGTGACTGTGCACTGCTGTTCACTTTTATTTTCTTGCTTTCCAGACGGCGACAGTACGTACTGAAAAGATTACTCCAAATGATAGTCATTTTTCCCCTATCCAAATTGAGTATTGGTTTCTCTTTATAGATGTGATATGATTCTTTGATTTTTCGTTCCGTTGCTTTTTTTTGCATTATCATATTAGCAACCTGGGAAAACTCTGCTATTTTTGGCGGTGTGTATTAGCCTTTTTAGCTTGTTTCTTATTAAATATCATAACCGCCTTCAATATTGTGATATAACATTTTTCAATGCTTAATTATTTTAACCCGAATATGTACAACGTATATTATAGATACTAGAGCTATATATATATATATATATATATATATATATATATATATATATATATATATATATATAACCTACATGCTGCACACCTATTTTCAGAAATATTTTAAAATTAATTGTGATGATTAACGCTACGATTCATATCATTCAATATAGAAAAAGTTTATCATCTAGTGCTAAGTTATTATTACCTAAGTACAGGACTGTTTACTTACCTCAACAAGAATCCGGTTCCCGTAAGTTGACATGATGAGTAATTGAATAACAGCACATATAATGTATTCAACGATATTCAATACTTTGAGACCATAACCAGTGATCTGGAAAACAGAGGCTTTTATAAAAATATGTAATAGGAGCAAGTTTAATATTTTTTAAAATAAAATTTTCTTAACTACATCTATTCTATATTTTTCTATTATAGTTTTATGGCTAATCTAAGGCGCATATAGAAATAATACATAGTTCAGTATGAGGGCGTGCTGGTGATGAGCAAGAACGTATCAACTGCTTCCGTCTCATACTCCGAAATATTTTACCTATTATAAAAATTGAAGAAAATTATATGAGTTGACAAATCAAATAATTTGCTATTTCTTTGTTGTTACTTGTCAATATAAATTCTATAATAAATTGAACTGCCTCATCTAAAGGTATGAAGAACAATACGGAAAATCTTTTTTACTTGTTTATTTGTTTATACTCATAATTTTGGGCATTACCGTTATTTATGGCTTTAAGTGCGTTACTTGTAAGGTATGATGTCTCTCGGCGAGCACACTATCAGGTGAAGGTGGAAGGAAGAAAGCGACAGAACCTCTGTATTAGGGTCCATCCCGGCATTTACCTTTCGTGAATGATGATGTCCCAAGAAAAGTCTCACTAAGGATAACTAGCCTGGAAAAGCGCTCACGTCTTTTTTACTAAGTGTTCACATTGAAAATTAAACCCGGGACCGCCCATATGATAGCGACCACACTTCTGGTTTGAATAGGGGATTAAGGGACAAGATGGTCTCATTCTGAGAACGCTAACTCG
This sequence comes from Thermobia domestica, assembly GCF_964235325.1. NCBI lineage: Eukaryota > Metazoa > Arthropoda > Insecta > Zygentoma > Lepismatidae > Thermobia > Thermobia domestica. Next base: position 43,003,907 of record NC_137461.1, on the reverse strand, counting down.
ATTAGAAAACACCTTCTCGCTACCCCTTATTGTCCTTGCTCCACGTAGATCATCATTGAAACGGAAAGATGTAGGGGAGTACTACCACTTCCATTCTTAGGTTAGTAGAGGATCAAAGATAGAAGATGTATTTTTGGAACGCTTTAGTAGAGGGTTAACGATGGAAGTAAGATGTATTGTTGGAACGCTTTAGTAGAGGGTTAAGGATGGAAGCAAGATGTATTGTTGGAATGCTTTAGTGGAGGGTTAAGGATGGAAGCAAGATGTATTTTTAGAACGCTTTAGTAGAGGGTTAACGATGGAAGTAAGATGTATTGTTGGAACGCTTGAGTAGAGGGTTAAGGATGGAAGCAAGATGTGTTGTTGGAACGTTTTAGTAGAGGGTTAAGGATGGAAGTAAGATGTATTGTTGGAACGCTTTAGTAGAGGGTTAAGGATGGAAGTAAGATGCATTGTTGGAACGCTTTAGTAGAGGGTTAAGGATGGAAGCAAGATGTGTTGTTGGAACGTTTTAGTAGAGGGTTAAGGATGGAAGTAAGATGTATTGTTGGAACGCTTTAGTAGAGGGATAAGGATGGAAGTAAGATGTATTGTTGGAACGCTTTAGTAGAGGGTTAAGGATGGAAGTAAAATGTATTGTTGGAACGCTTTAGTAGAGGGTTAAGGATGGAAGTAAGATGTATTGTTGGAACGCTTTAGTAGTGGGTTAAGGATGGAATTAAGATGTACTGTTGGAACGCTTGATCGATTGCAGATGCTCGGCATGTATTGCTGTTTTCATCTTATAGTGACCGTAGTAAAAGCCGGACGTGGTGGATTTCTACTCTTGTCAGTTTGAATAACCTCTATAAAAAAAACTGGGTTCCTAGCATTTGACCCTCTGCAAACCAAAATGATTAATAATCCTCATTATAATTTCGTATCACCAACTAAGTATTTTCGGACAAATGGGAAGCAACTTTATTGTGTCCAGTGCCAAAGTCTGGAAATAAAAGGGAAATACAAAACTTCAGACCTATAGGTATATTATCTCTTTTTGTCAAAATTCTTGAGAGTATTTTATATACACGAATTCTGAATCATGTTAAACCAGCTATATCAATACATCAACATGATTTCTTACGTAATAGATCTCATGCAACAAACCTAGCAGTTGTAACAAATTCTATAGCAACGGAGTTAGACAAAGGCGGCCAGGTTGACGTTATTTACACCGACTTCAGTAAGGCATTCGATGTCGTGGTTCATGATGTTCCAGTGGCGAAATCAGCAAGCCTAAACTTTACAAAGTAGACAATAGAATATATTGTGTAGTATCTATGTAATCGGAAACAACCTGTTCTATACAAGGGACACATCACTGAAAAGTTTGCTACTCTGTTTGGGGTTCCTCAAGGATCTCATCTGCGTCCTCTTCTATTTCTCCTACTTATTGATGATATTCCACTCTTTATTGAATACTCTGAGATTCTCCTATTCGCTGATGATCTCAAATTATATTCTAGAATTAATTCACTTGAAGATTGCATACAATTACAAGACCTAAAGCGAGTTCAAACATGGTGTGATGACAACAAATTAATAATAAATGTATGTTTTTCTTCTGTGTAAATACCTTTCTTTTACGAGAAAAACAAATCCCACCACCTTTGACTATACACTGAAAGAAATCAAACTGTCAAGGCCAAGTACTGTTAAAGATTTAGGCATTATTTTTTTAATCCTAAACTAAATTCCAATCAACACATAAATATGATAACAAACAGCGCATATTAAAACTTAGGTTTAATGTACAAAATAGGGCAAGGCTTTTTTTTCACTGAGACAACGTTAGCAACACTTTATTTTAATATGTTAGATCAAAATTAGGATATTGTTCTACTATATGGATACCCCCCAAAAAAAAACACTCTCAAGAAATAGAAAGCATTCAAACGAAATTCTTGAAAATGCTTACATACAAAAAAAAAAAAAAAAAAAAAAACTAGTTTATATGCCAAATATTTTTCATCCAATGATCTAGTAGACAACTTTAGTAGACAACTTTAATTTTCAAACTTTAGAAAAAAGAAGATGGATGTTGGACTTGTTATTCTTATACAAGCTATTAAATAATAAAATTGATTGTATGGAGGTGGTCTCGAAACTATCACTGCGGATTACCACTTGCAAAACCAAAGTAGAGAATACAGGTACATTTTATTGTGCGAAAGCCAGAAGCAATATATTATTTAAATCTCCTATGTGGAGGCTGTGTACGTTATAAAATGACATTGTAAATAAGATTGATAAAGTGGATGTACTTAGTTTATCAGAAAACAGGTTCCGAACATATGTGAAAGAAGAAATTTTCTCTGGAAATAATTAAGAATTTTATGTATGTAACATTTACTGTATGTACACAACACTATAATTAGGCATTAAGCCTGTTGTGTTGTATATTAAATAAATAAAATAAAACATAAATAAATATGAGCAAAATTTATTTATTTACTCTGTTCTTAAGACCAAAAGAAATAAATTATCATAATGAATTGTGGATTGAGAGCACATAATATCCGTGCTCTGAATGGAATTAGGAGCATTACAGACGATTTCTTTCAGTTGCCAGACTTGTCGTTTCAAAGTCATCAGGCGTGTCAAGTCCAGATCAGTTAACTTGAGGTGACTTGCTTTATTCCGATTACTTGAATTGCACGTACTTGGACCCCTTGCAGAAGGACAAGAACACTGCAATATTGTGACATTTAAAAACGACATACCCTTCAAAGCAACTCGAACCGTCGTGGTCGTCTTACAACCTTCAGTCCAGTCTAACGTTGTGGAACTCTAGAGCAGCCATTGTTCGTGAGTTTACTAGTGTAAATGTCCCTCGCTAGTATTTTTCCCAGACATGTTTTTGTGGGGCACTGTCCCCCCGGAGCTCTGAGAGTTCCCTCCCGGAGGAGAGCAAAATAATACTTCGATAATATAATAATAAGTAGAAAGAGTACCGTGTGAAAATAATATATCCCCCTTCGAATACTAAGTGTGCCCTCCGGAACATTTTTTTTTCTCTGAAACAAACACTGTCTCTCGCCCTCTTGGGAAAAATCCCCTGTACCTTTACGGCGCTAGACATGAGCAGGCACGAACAATTTGATTATTAGGGACAGTCGTAAGTATTGCAATGTTTCCACAATCCAAAGAGCAAGTGAATGTATACTCCGTGATCGACCTAATTAGCAGTTCATACTGACCCAAGATGTAGTGTAGTAAGCAGACTATTTCATATGATGGCTACCACTCCGTTAATATCTTCAGTCATTGTCTAGTTGCAATGGCGGTGGGTACTCAAAAACGTTTGATATAACTGTTATTGTATGAGTTCGAATTAGGACATTACATTGGGGCAGTAATCCAAGATATTTGTCATACGGAAGGGGAAGGTGAAGTAAACCACAACACACCAATTTGTTGGTTCCAGAAATTTCGTGCAAGTTGTAAAGATGTCGATGATCAACCAAGATAACCGGCCATTCCAAGCTAATTGAGTCTGAGGTCATACAACACACCATTGAGAACATCCATTCAACAGCATTCAACCATTTTCAAACCAACTCACCATGCCACAATTCACTGTAATGGGTCACCTTCACAAATTTGAGAAAACTATCAGGGATTCCTGCATTATGTCACATGAGGTAACACTAGTTCAGGCGAAAAGACCGACAGCTGCAAAATAGGCATAATGTGCATTTTCTGAAAAAGATTGACACATGCAACGAAAACCATGTTCTTTCCGATATCCAAAGTGCAAACATGGTGGTTGAGCAACGGACATCTTCCAGAAGTGATTATCAAACAAGCCCGTTTTAGCATAAAGTTATGCCTTTAGTGTTGTGAAACTATGAGGAAGTAATTTACTTCAAGTTAGATCCTGACGATCGTATCATAAATGTTGACATTTATTCCGAACAGGTGAAACCCCTGTGACACCAAAAATATCCTGCATTGTATAACGAAATACTTTGGATAGATTATTAATTACCTGTACCTTGGGCAGAAAGTGCTCATACATGTGCACTATACTTAATAGAATGTTAATTTAATAATAACAAAAGAAGAATGTTTTTAATATATGTAAAAAAATATATTATGGGATAGTGTTATGTAGTTAGTTGCTATGTAATTGTTGTTTATGGATACCTAATCATCATGTCTGTGTGCATGACAGTTTGAACGAAAATATATTATAAAGTGTATCAACTAATAAACCATTTAGTACCGTTCATCGACTTTATAATTCTGATAGAAAAGGTGAGAATAGTATATGTAATTATTAAAGATATTTTTACATGCAAACAATTGCTACCACTCGAGATTCATATATCAACGATCGAACCAGGTTGACGACTACCCTCTGGTGAGTCGTTATAAAAATTTTGGTTTACCTCACCCGGGATTTGCTGTAAATTCATATCCCGAAGCAAAGTAAGGGTGAATTTACTTTTGTAATAAAGTTAATGAATACAAATTTCACAAGACTGAGAAGTGGTAAAATGATTATAAGAAAAATGAACGGTGAGGCAATAGGAAATGAATCCAATGATGGTGACAACGGTGAACATAGTGTATCACCAGGAATGACATCAGAAGACCGAATCTTGCTAGCCTTACAGCGACAATTGATTCGGATGTCTACCGAATTAAAGCAGACGATAGAGCAGAAGTCCGAAGAATCCAACAAGCAATGCGAAGAATTGAAGCAGACGATAGAACAGAAGATCGAACAGAAGTTCGAAGAATCCAACAAGCAATACGAAGAATTGAAGCAGACGATAGAACAGAAGATAGAGCAGAACTCCGAAGAATCCAACAAGCAATACGAGGAATTAAGCAGACGAATGGAACAGAAGTCAGATGAAACGAAACAATTAATTATCCAGACGATGAACGATATCACCTCGCAGTTCGAGGAAAAGTTAAAAGGAATATCTGAGGAATGCCAGGATAATCACAACCACCTGAGCCAAGAAATCAGTGATGTAAAAAAGGATTTAGAAGTAATAGAATCTTCTGTTCAACAGCAAAAGATTCAGGTCATCAATAATTCTAACAACATACGTGCAAATACGCAATTGATAGCTACTCTACAGGAAGAAATTAGAACACTACAGGTTAAGGACAACACATACCACGATAATATGGGTAGTGATCGCTTGAAGTTTCCCCACTCACCAGAGATGACTTCGCCTTCACCTGTGTCTGATGAGGATATTATTTTGGAAGAAATTCATCCGAAGAGGACAGATGTGCGGAAAAGGGATGGTGCAGCGACACATCACGTCATGGATAGGAATTGTCACCCAAGAAGTACACGGAATGATAAAAGGAAGGTAAAATTAAGTGTTAAGATGAGTGAAATACGGGCTATGAGTAAATTCAGTGGTAAATGTAATGAGAACGCTACTTCTTTCCTGGAAAAATTTCAGGACGAATGCAATATAATGTGTATAGATAGATCACAATATATGAAATTAATCCCTCATGTATTACTCCCACCATGTTCTTTATGGTTTAAAGCAGTACGTGATCACATCCATACATATGAGGAATTTAAGGCAGCACTGATCGCGAATTATGAAAATGACTTTTTGCTTGCAAATCGAGATGCCACCATTAGAAATCAACATTTCAATCCTCGTTTGCACAAATCTGTTGTTGAATTTGTTGTAAATACATACAACGAATTAAAAGTCGTTAATCCATTGCAATCGGAATCTAGAATAATAGCATCGATTCGAAATTTGCTCCCATTTAAGTTACAACAGATCTTGTTTTCTACACAATGTATGAGTTTCAATCATTTATTAATGCTTGTCCAATGCTATGAAACTCAATACCATGCTTTGAATCAACAAGCAGGAGTAGGTAAAAATAAGAATAATTCAGATCATTTTGTACCTGTTCGGAATCTGAATATCAGAAGTGTGAACGATACGGAACACAATCTAAGCCGAGTAAATTCTAGCAATCAAAACGAACGAAATAGGCAAAGTTATGTAGGGAATCAGCCTAACCTAATTAATCGTGATAATCCTGATGTCAAATCACCCAACAGAAGTAGACATAAAAACAATTGGAATATAGGGCGAAATTACAAGAATACAACAAGCTACATGGATAGACGTAATTGGAGGTCAAGAGATGGCACTTCGTATCAAAATCAGAATCACGATGAAATACATGTACAACATATTGTTGAACCTAATCATGATTGTGCAGTACAATGTACTTTATTAGAATCATATGCAAGTACGAATGTAAGCTGATTACCGTTAATGAAATTAGGTTAAACCCATATCAGTTATAGATTCTTGTGAACTTTTATTTTCAATTTTATGAGTTAATGTTGATAATGAAAACGACTCTTATGAATACTTGAAGTGCTTAAATATAGTTTTAGATAGACTGGAAAGTTAATTTTCAAATGATTTTTATTTTTTCTTGTTAATGTGAAGAATCATAATTCGATTCATAATTGATTAAAAGCAAAGATTATTTATATTAGGTTGACTTGTGTTGAAAACTTAACTGCCAAAGATTATGTTAAGTATAAGATTCATCCTATTAAGTTAATTATTCAACGACTATCTTGAATGAAATTCTTCTATATTTTGATGCCTTATTGATCCAATGTTTATTTTAAAATATCACCCAATATAATTATTATATAATGCGCCCTGGATAATGGTAACTCATGTTTTAACTGTAATTGCTTCTTACGATTTTGACTTCGCACCCTTCAAAGATTAAATAAATAGGCGACGACGTTTTAATAATAAAATATAATAATAATGTAATGAATGATAATGAAATAAATATAATTAATGTAATAAAAAAAATAAGTATTAATGAAATGAAAGATTTGTTATAAATGTATCTATATCTATGATATGTAATGAAGATACATACGAGGGGCGATCAAAATGTGAAATGCATAAGTAGTGTAAGACCATTATTGTAAACGGACCAGTGGTTCTTGAAGATAAAAGCCAAGCTCGCTTATGACTTTTATATTCAGTCCAATTGTCGGGCGACATTTTATATAACGAAATACTTTGGATAGATTATTAATTACCTGTACCTTGGGCAGAAAGTGCTCATACATGTGCACTATACTTAATAGAATGTTAATTTAATAATAACAAAAGAAGAATGTTTTTAATATATGTAAAAAATATATTATGGGATAGTGTTATGTAGTTAGTTGCTATGTAATTGTTGTTTATGGATACCTAATCATCATGTCTGTGTGCATGACAGTTTGAACGAAAATATATTATAAAGTGTATCAACTAATAAACCATTTAGTACCGTTCATCGACTTTATAATTCTGATAGAAAAGGTGAGAATAGTATATGTAATTATTAAAGATATTTTTACATGCAAACAATTGCTACCACTCGAGATTCATATATCAACGATCGAACCAGGTTGACGACTACCCTCTGGTGAGTCGTTATAATTGGTGAACTGAAAGCACGCCCTGCTCTAACATGCTAATGCAAAGCCCACACCGAATAAAAAAATCAAAGAAAAGACAGGAGTTTGCTGACATTAAACTAAGGCCACACCCGACATATAGTCCTCACTTTGCCCCTTCAAATTACCATGTATTTCAGTCGGAGGCTCAGTGGTAGAGCATTCACTTCTGGTGCGTATGGTTCCCTCGTTCGATCCTGCACGTGTCAAGTGATCTTTGTGGTGGAGAACCATCATTTTCATGGGTTTTCTCGGGGTTCAACCCGTTTCCTCCCACTTTCTTCATTCCACCTTTTCACTCATTTCTCATCAGACTGTCTCCTCTAGCCTAGCCGGCATAAGCTGGGACGTAAAATTGAAAGATTCAATTTTCAACACAAGAGCCCATACTAAGGTTAATCTATTTTCTTTGTACTATAACAAATATAGGTATGCTGTATACCAGAATATCGTAAGATATAATACTAGTGTTTGAGGACAACAATTTGATTTGACAACTACCGGTCTATTAGTTATACTGGTCGTTAAATACGTATATATATATATATATATATATATATATATATATATATATATATATACCGGGTGAGGCATTTAAAACTGTTTTTTTTTTTGAATATCTAGAAAACTACAAATCGGATTTTAAAGAAGTTATAACAAAAGTTGCTCATCTCGAAGGGAAACATTCAACAATATCACCCTCGACCCCTGCTCAACTCCCCGGGGGCGGGAGGGGTTCAATTTTGATATATTAAACGAGATTCTCCATTTTTCAATAAAGGTTTGGATTCTCTAGGAACAAATACGTAACTTTTCTTTGAAATTCTTTTTAGTTTCGTGATAGATGGCGCTGTAATCGACAAAAATTTGTTACGGAAAAATATCCAAGAAATACGCATCAGATTAAGAACATTAAAGTAGATAGATTTGATATCTTCGCAAATGCTATCAAATGACACCATAGTTAACTACCGGAACGCTATCTCAGTTATTCTGAAAGGTAGTTATTCTAAAATCTGTAATGAGAAACTGTAATGTTTTAAGCTAAACACTTGATTCTCCAGAACATAATTTAATACTTTGCCCAAATTTTTGGTGTAATTTCTGTTACCGATGTAGTTGAAATTTACTTCAGTTGGACTACATGGACGTAGTATCTATTAGTTTGTTTCCTTTGGTTTGCTGATTCAATGAGAGTCCCCTTGCCTCTCACTAAGGAGGTGCTTGTTTCAGGTAAGTCCCCTTGAGTCTCATCATCGAGGTGTTTCTTTTAGTTGAGCCTCTTGCATCCTACCATTCTGGTGCTTACTGAACAAACGTTCGAAATATTCCCCTTTTTCTGCAATACACATTGCAAGTAGGGATAGGCGCGAGTCGAGCTTAAACTCGACTCGAGTTGAATTCGAGTCGAGTCAAAGGTAACTTTCTCAAGTCTAGTTCCAAGCCGAGCCACTGTTTTGAGCTCGAGTTTCGAGTCGAGTCGAGTTTGATAAATGACTCGCACGTTGAGCTCTTTTTAACTCGTTTTTAAATTATGGTCTGCTTAGACTGGAAAGCGAAAGCCATGAGAAATGTAAGCAGTAATGTCGAATACTTTTAATATTTCTCACGACAGAGGTACATCTCGTGGGGTCAGTTTAGTGTATGTCATCTCGTCTTGAAAACGAGACGACTATAGATTTTTATAACGAGACAGCCTCAAATGTCGTGGGCACCAATATAAGTATATACTGTAGTTCTTACCATCTAGGCTGAGACCTGCACGGTCGACTTTGAAGAAGCCCAACCTGTGCAGTGATGTCAACTGGCTCGGCTGGTTCAACTGAGCGAACAGCTCAAGCCGGCTCGGTTGGGATGGAAAACCATCGGCTCGGTTCAATTGAGCCGGTTTGGTTGGGACGAGCCACCGACTCGGCACAATTGAACCGATGGCTCGAGCCGGTTCCATGCGGATCAGCCACAAACTCGACTCATGTGAGCCATCGGCTCGAGGCAGCTCCGTTAAAAGCAGCCCATCGACTCGGTTCGACTCATCTTAACTGAGCCTATGGCTGAGCCCGCTCGCTTGGGTGAGCTGTTGGCTCACTTTTCGGTTTGGCTTGATAGTGTATAAGCTGTGAGCCAAGCCGCTCGAGCCGATGACAACCCTAAACCCGGACCGAGTAGTTTTGAACATGTTTGACTGGCGCCCTATAACTTTTATCAATTTTTGGCTTGCTCCTCCGGAACTCAAACCCAGAACCTCATGACCGATGTCCTTGCCGACAGACAGTCGACCACGCAGAGAGACAGTCAACTAGTTTTTAGTATTCAGACACAAACCGCCTATCTTTCGTATATTATTATTATTATTATTATTATTATTATTATTATTATTAATAATAATAATAATAATAATAATAATAATAATAAGTTGTAGTAGTGGTAGTATATTACTAGTAATATCATTGATAAATTTTATTATCTACGTAGGATATTTGAAAAGAGTATTTGGAACTGCACACAGGATTTACCTCGAATTGGGTTGACTTGACTCGAAATTCAACCCGAATTCGAGTAGAGTTTCGAGTAGAGTTATAGGACGTTTTTCGAGTCGAGTCGAGTTTCAAAGAAAACTTGCTCGAACTCTCTCGTGCCCATCCCTAATTACAAGTGTTACACCTACAGGAAATCTAACCACGGACTGCTACGCGTAATAGCTGCCTTGTTTCGTAGACGGCAGTTGGAATAATGCAAAATATATCGCAAAAATAGTCACAATTTCGATCATTTTCTTATCATTTGGTAGGGGCAGGGGGTCAAGTGTGGTATTATCGGATGCCCCCCTTCGTGACGGACAACTTTTTCAAAATCCGATTTGTAGTTTTCCAAATATTCAGAAAAAACAGTTTTAAATGTCTCATTTTTCAAATGTTTGTAAACCATTTTGTTTTTTGTCGATTACAGTGCCATCTATCACTCAACGAAAAAAATGTTCAATACAAAAGCTACGTATTTTTTCACGGAGAATCAGAATATGGAATAAAAAAATGGGGGTTCCTATTTAAGATTTCAAAGTTGACCCCCTCCCGCCCCAGGGGTGTGGGGGTAGGGGGTCGAGTGTGGTATCATTGGATGCCCCCTTCGAGACGAACAACTTTTATTACAACTTTTTCAAAATCCGATTTGTAGTTTTCCAGATATTCAAAAAAGCAGTTTTAAATGAATCACCCGGTATATATATATATATATATATATATATATATATATATATATATATATATATATATATATATATATATATAGATAGATAGATAGATAGATATACAGCGTGTTTTAAAACAACACCGACAACGTTTGGGAGGTGATTCCTGACACCAAGATAAGATAAAAAGTATAGACCAATCTGGGTGCACAACTTCTTCCCTTCGAAGCTATAGGCTGTGGAAAACATGAAGAAATAAAATTTCTACAAGTCTATAAAGAGTTCAAGGTAGCTGTGCACAGACATTCTACCGTAAAGGGAGGCTTTCGCCCGCTTCCGGACCACCCTGTATAGTTTAGAAATCTAATAAAAGAGGCGCGAACAGAAGCTCTTTACTTAAAATTGATTTTCTATATGCACAGTTATTCGTGTGCAGTTATTATCTCTTATGGAATTTTTAGAAACATTGACGATGTTGCTTATGCAGTTGTAATTTTAAAGGTATTGTCTTTACTTAAATGTGACTAAATGTAATTGCATTACAGCTTTCAAATAAAAAGAAGTTTATTTTCTTATCCATAAAACACAAATTTTTGCTTTTCAAAATTGAAGCAACTAAGTTTACTTATTTTCAAAATCTATGATGTTCAGAAATACAAACAATGTGTCTATTGCTTTGAAAATTTAATTAACTTGCTCTTAGGAACTCTGATCCGTAAGGCCTTAATATGATGTGAGGGGCTGGGATATAATATAACTGTAAGAAGAAAAATTTAAACTGGGAAACTAGTACCAATTTAAACACTATACAATGCAACAAAACTTCATAAAACTCAATATTCATGACGTCACTAATGTAAGCTACACCTTAACTTCCGACGATTGAAATTTTGATTTACATTTCTGTTATTTTGGGTCAATACGGTTATTAGAAAGGCTTAGAGAAATTTTATCAGTGCTACTAAAAAGTATGCAAAGTAAGAAAGACATCTTAAAATATTACCGTGCTTGCTTGAAACGCCAAAGTGCATAATGTCAGAGTGCTGACAAGAAATTGCTCCAAAACTATTACTCCAAACAGGCGATTCAATTCAACACAAAATCTGAAAACAAAATAAGAAATAATAATAGTTAATAATAATGACGATAACAACAAGAAAGTTCATGTTAAATTGACCATTCTACAAGAACAATAAGTTTCGTTGTTAAACTTACTCATTGGAAATAGCTCATTAAAATTATAATATGTTGAATTACAGGTTCTTATGAATTTAATTGCTACACACGAAAACAGTGCAATACCAGATTTATATTCCACTTTTTTCCAGGTATTCAGGCACGTAGCCAGGATTTCCTGAAGGGGGGGGGGGGAGGATCCGTGATATGAAATACTGTGGTCATCATACCAGGGACTCGATCATTCGAAACTATTTTACTGGAATATACAGTATATTGGTTCGTTTAGCCAGGATTTCGTAACGGGAAGGGGGGGGGAAGCTGAAATGAAATTCTGAAGGCCAGGAGCTCGATTAATCTAAACTACTTTACTATCAACACATACTGGTTTGTTAGGGCAATAAAATGAGGATATGTTGGTAAGTATTTCAGTAACAAACTATGAGTAAAATAATAAAAAAAAAAAATATTGAAAAAGATTATACAATATTTACGTCCTTCCTCTGTTTATTCAAATATTTCTTTCATTATGACCTCAACTATGTAAAAAGTATATACTGAATAATGTCTTGTAAAATATTTTACAATCTTTGCGTTCCTTTCTCTGTTGAATCAAATGTTAACAGGACTTTCTTTCCACATAAATTTTTGTTTTTATTATTCCCTCAACTACTGTCTGTTCCAAATGACAGGTTAAAGGAGAAGTAGAAAATTGTTTTTGAAATAACATGTTTGATACTGCAAGGATGCGATGACGAAAAATTATGATAAAAAATATCCACGCTGTTACAGAACGGTACTATGCTTTCCGAAGCTTGAAATCTCCCTGACTAGAAATTCTGAAAAATCGGTAATCTCGCTCACTTCGCCACCATGTACTGCAAGTAATACAAATCTCCTCATAAAAAAAAGTAACCAAAAGCTTCCTGTAGTTTATTTTTTAATTCTGATCCTTCTTTTTTTCATTCCATTTTGTTTCATCCTTTCTTAATTTTTTCATTTCTGGTCTCGAAGTGGGGGGTCCGGACCCCCGGACACCCCTTGGCTACGTGCCTGAGGTATTTCCATTACAGTTCTATCGCTCTCATAAAAGCTCTGATGCTACGTTGAATGAAAAAAAAATTAAGAGCGTGAATAGTAGCGTGGCATATCAAACGATTACGAAGGTACAGCATATCACGCACACTGTAAACAATTACGGTCAAATTTATTGACCGACTACCGTCAATTCTGGCTGCAAACTGATTACTCTAAAATTTACGGTATCACTGTGGTTACAGGCTATAAAAGACCACATTTATGTCCTATTACCCTAACTTTTAAGGTAATCGGTTGGCAGCCAGAATTGACGGCAATCGGTGAATAAATGTGACTCTGTAATTGTTTACAGTGCAGTTTCATGAGACAGGCTGGAGAGGGAAATCTGCTCGGGATGTGTGTCTCCAAAGCCTATCTCAGATGTTCAATTATGTTCAGATCCGAAGATTGGACAGGCCAAGGGAGGTGTTCAAGTTCATCTCGATATTAATCAAACCACAGTGTAACACAGTTCCAGCTGTGATAGTGGATGCAGTTTATCATGATGGGATATGGCAATATTGGCAGAAAACAACACTTGATTCACACAAAGCATACGACATTCTAAACTGACCTAAAATAGCCGGTAAGCGTTAGCACAGGACACACTGGAGACCAGGATATTTTAACCCACAACATTACAGAGTTGCCGACATGTTCCGTGGTTGGGCGTGGACACTGCGGAATATACGTTTCTTTGAGTGTCTGCCACAAATTAATACGGCCCGTGGTTTCAAATGAAGTGAACGGCGAGTCATTTATACATATTACAAGCTTCCAGTCATCAACAGTCGATGTTGCATATTCGAGGTACCATTGTGGTTATTGTCCTTTATCAATGGCTTCGCCCTTGCAAACCAAACCTGTATGTCTATGTTATTTAACTTGTTGCGAACTGTGATTATCAACACAGCTGTGGGAGGTGGTGTGCGGTTCACTTGCATCCCTGTTACACGAATGTTTTGAGTGACGATTCCCTTTAATGCTCGGCAAGACCTGTCACTGATGGTTTTCTTCTGATCACTGTTCCTCTCCGTCGAAGTGCTTTTCTATGAGTTGTTTAAGTGGTTATCATTATAGACACTGTATCTCGTCAAACACCAAACGTCTTGCCATTTACATCACCCTCGCAGCACTTAACCGTAAGCCATATCAGGTGCCCATCCACAAGCAAAACAGAGAAAATATGTACATGATTTTTTTCTCTGATAACTATGAAGTTCAGGTAACACATCATATTTTTGAGCATTGAACATTACGTACAGAGACATTGCATATGGTGTACTTCATTACATCCTAGATTGTATAAATGGAGCGTTTGAATCGAGACAACCACACGAGAGCGAAATCTAAAATCCCTTTAATCCTAGACAAATAAAATGTAATACATTTCACATGCAACAATGTCACATTTACCATTTTCAGCAGCACACCTATTGCTCATAATTTCGTTATGGTACTCTTTTGTTCACAGTAACAGGGCTCCCATTGACTCAACTTGCTTTGAGTATCCTCAGAACAGAAGTTTAACACCCACGTCTCATCTAACATCGTGTGACCTTATGTTATGTGAACATGATTTCATTCATATCATCATCTCATATGTCACCGCATTCATAAGTATTAAAAATAAACCAATAAATTCAAAAAATCCTGATACCCATTTCTAATGCCTTGTTACCACACTCAAATTGAAATCACTGGCCCAAGAGAAGGCGTTACCTTCTGAGGCCCGTCCATCTATTGATGGTAATGAATTTGCATTAAAAAATGTCAAAATTTTGAAATGAATTTCTTTTGCAAGTGTACCGTTTATAAAATGAATGTGTGTAAACTTAAATTGTCAGAACTAAATATTCCTACATTTTTAATTACCAATTATAAGTTAGGACTGATTAATAACGCTAGCTAATATTTTATATAACAATTTATAGTACTATACCGTCCTTAATACAATTATACTTTATGAATGTTTTACATTTTTGATACAAGTGACAAAAGATATAATATATGAACCATTCTACTTGATCGGGATTTGTGTGTCCACCTGTACGTTTGTTCTCAGTAGGTAGGTATTTCGAACCTTTCCACATAATCCTATAGTTTAGGGTTACAATCCATCAAGGATAAAGCGATAGACTGAAATAAAATATCCTTGTTTTGCAAGTTTGAATAAATTGATAGAAAGCACTTTTACACTGTAATCTACGCAAAAGTTATTCGATTTCTACATATGTATTTTAAGCAAATCCAAATGATTCCCATAAGTTGGAATTAAAATTTGTCAATAATGATGGATCATTTTACCCTCTCAAAGTCTATGAAATTTGTTCGACGAAAATTTTATTTCTACAAAAATATTTGATTTTAAAGCATTATGGTGAACATTTACTTTTGGGTATTCAAGTTATTGATCTAAAAGCATACAAAAGTAAAAGATAGATTAGGTCTTTCCCACTGAATTTTTGATTTTACGAAAAAAAAGTTTTATGATAGTTTTGTAAAACATATTAGGTTTAGGTAGGTAATATGAACATTTTCTTTGAGACTTTTGTTTTATAGTTTTATGTGTTTGGGATTAAAAACAGTGAGAAATACACAGTGAATTTACCTCCTTATGTAGGGTTAATATTCCCCCAAATTAAGAACATACGTTCTACGATAACTTTCTTACAATAAATTAGATTTTGATGGGGTTAAGTGTGAACTTTAGTTTTGATAATCATCTCCACTCCTTGTTTTTAAAATCAATCGACAACACGAGAGTAAATTTTCGCCATTCCTGCAGGTTATCACTCCTTATTAATTTTTTGAGAAATATCTTATTTATGCAATCTTGTAATTCTCTTTGTAGGGTCAATATTAGATCAAACGTGTGTTGCAAACATCCCTCGTGGGTATGTGGTTAGCGCATATGCCTCAGTGCGGAAGAACCATATTCGATTCCCTGTGGTATATAATTTGGTAAGGATCCCATGTTAATCTGTAATCTGTATTCCCACTTCCCATACAAATTATGTACTGAAGGGGGCCCTACACTTTACCCAAACCAATCAAGAATATCTGTGGTACGTGATTAATAATAATAAATAATATAATATACTTACTCTAGAATTAACTGATGCAATCTAACGCAATAGTCCAGGACATTAATATGCTCTTCTAAAGATGGTTCTAAATTATTCATTGTATTTTCGTTTCTATTTTGCACGTCACGACTTTTAACACTAATTTCACTTCCGGTAGTCTTGTCTACTCCACGAGCTTCAGAAAATGAAGACATGTTTAATCTTTTGTTATCCAGGTATGCTGGCTGGGTTGTTTGCTTCTGGTTCCTCTTGTTTTGTGATGACAACTGTATGTCAATATCTACTAGATATCCCAACGAGTACTTCAGATGTTTCATTTGAGCCACAGCGTATATCATTAGTGTAACAAAGAAGGCGTCATATGAAGCTAACTGTGCTGCAGTATACATAGCACCAACCGCTTGAAATGTTGTTACCAGCTCATAAGCTGGAGTTACGTAAGGGTCAAACGGGAACCATGCGTTAGCAGGTAAAGGCCGACGCACCTCGCTTGTGACAAGTGTTCCATTAGACCAAATACTTTCTGACGGCGGAGCCGCTACAGTTAGCGGAAATAAACACCATTTACCAGTCATACCAACCAATGAAAACATCATTAGGAAACTGATACGTTTTGCATGTTTCCTAGCTGCTTCAATAGAACTTGCTCTTGCCTCTCTTAAGGATGATGGAATGCCCATTGTGTCACTCCACAAACCAAACATTTCGTTGAACGCGTTTCTTCGATAAGTGTAATAATAAGTTTTGAACCAGGTATTAAAACTGAATATTATAACTACAACGACACTGGTTGCTTGGTCAATGTCAGTAATGTTTCTAAGAAATTCTACAGTGCAGGTTATAGCGTGCATGTCAATGAAGAATCTCGCTAGCAGCACATAAATAGCACGAAACATCATCCTTAAAGGAAAACATTTGCCTGTGGAACTTACATTCATAAAATGACCCGAATACCACATAAACCTATCTGTTAGTCTCATGAAACTTCTCAAATCTGTTTTGATTTGCATAGTTTGTAAACTTCTTGAGATTTTGAATTAGTATATATAAATGTATGTATATTGCCCTAATGTAACAGTTTCGTATGGTTAGAGCTATAGATGTTTTCCTTAACAAGATATCTTCATGACAATTTTAGTGAAGAAACACAATACAAGTAAAATCTCTGCTAGCCATCAGACTAAAGTGGCTTCATGTGTATTGGCTTTCGTGTCGACTGACGCAACGTAAGCAGTGATTTACTTTGTAATTATTGGAGCTTGCCGTGTCATTAGTTGAGCAAATGAAAAGGTGAAAGAAAAAACTTACAATCTTCCTTCACCCTTTTGTAGATAAAGTTATTCAAATTAGAAACTAAAATTTCTATTCCTTGAACATTTCGGCTACAATTAATCTATTCTGTCTCTCCAATGCAAATTAAAACATTGAAGTTCAAGAGATGAGTCGTATTTTTTTTTACTTCTTCAACAACAATAATTCCCTTTGCAAATCATGGGACCAGCTTAAATTTCATAAGGTATCCATTCTGCACGAACATAACAAGCGCCAAGGAAAAGAGAAATAGTTGATCGATCAATAATATCTACAATATCTACGACATTAATTAATTTGTAAATAGAGTACATTCAATCTACGTTTAATTTAATAGAATACTTTCGGAAGGCTTCTGTCATTTAATAAAAATCTGTGTTAAATTTTTTCTTTAGCAGAAATGGTGCACTTTGGGTAATTGTAGTGAGGAAAGATTTCTGGGATTCCATAGGACATGAATAAACATCGAGTATTCTTCTCTAATTGTCTCGGAGATACTTTTTATGGTTAATTCTAGTCTGCATCTTTCCTTGAAGCCTATTAAATTAGCTTGCAATTATTTGTACATTTAAAGATTTATTCGCTATATGACGTAAACAAAATTGAATTAATGACAGTTTCATGTGCAGCACGTGAATTTATTTGGAAATGTACAGAGTCCACCACAAAAATATATACTTTTTGTCACCCTGTGTCAGGATACTGGCGTTGACAATTGTTCTGAAATTTAAGAATGTTGTAGTATGTTTTTTCGCCCAAGAGTACTCGGCGTTGTTTTCAGTTAAAATTATATTTTAGTATGTTTTTCGATCAATAGATGTCGGTACTGTCAGCATTTGTTAGTGACGTAAGAAAATGGCATGAGCATGCTTGACGTTCGTCCAGCGTAAGTACGTTTTGAAGTGTTAATGGAGACCGATGCACATACTTCTGTAATCTTCTGGCGAAGGTTCTCGAGTGTCCCAAGCAACGGCCAACATTTTAACTGAAAACAATGCAGACATTTGTTCGGCGAAAAACCATACTACAACATACTTAAATTTCAGATGCCACTGCCAGTATCCTGACACAGGATGACAAAGAGTGTATACATTTTTCTGACGTACTCTATATTTATCAAACAGTAGTTTACACAGGAATGTTGCTGGTAACCACACGATAAGAAAATAATAATTGAAGAATTTGATGTAATAAGGGCGTAAGCGAGTTTACACCATTTTTGCATCAAACGCATTTGTGGCTTTTGCCATACTTGTTTAGCCTCCTGGTAACATTTCAATTTAATATCGGAATAAAATGCTGCGAATTACATTGCAAGAAAAAAAAAACACTATTTAAATTTTCAACATCGGTTTTCTGCAACTGCATGTTTCAGACTTACGCCCTTATTGCATCAAACCCCTCAATTATAGTTTCTTGATTAGTTGATATTTCAATTATATAACTTTCAAATGTTTAAACATTTCGAATCGGGAACCGGTCAAAACCCCCACAGCCAAAACACCCACACTCAAGAAATGTCAAAACGCCCACACAAACGGTCATAACCCCCACACAAATGGACAAATCTCCCAAATACACGAACGGTCATAACCCCCACAGCCAAAACCCTTATACTCAAGAAATGTCAAAACGCCCACACGATCGGTCATAACCTCCACACAAATGGACAAATCTCCCAAATACACAAACGGTCATAACCCCCACAGCCAAAACCCCCACACTGGTAGTCGGTCATAACCTCCAACGGTCATAACTCCCACACAAATGGACAAAACAGCCACACATAGCAACGGTCACAATCCTTACATAAATGGACAAAACCCCCACACAAATGGACAAAACTCCCACATGCAGAAATAGTCACAACTGCCACACAAATGGACAAAACCCCGACACAATCGGACAAATCTCCCACACTCTGAAATGATCCTGGTTGCATGTCTTGCCCTTGTACTTTTTAATAACATTTTTTATTCCACGTAAACTGATGTTGCAACTATTCTTCTTGGGCGTCATAAAGAGCCGCAACAAAGACGTGAAATGACGATCATTTCAGAGTGTGGGGGATTTGTCCGATTTTGTGGGGTTTTTGTCCATTTGTGTGGCAGTTGTGACAATTTCTGCATGTGGGAGTTTTGACCATTTGTGTGGTAGTTTTGTCCATTTATGTGGGGATTATGACCGTTGCTATGTGTGGCTGTTTTGTCCATTTGTGTGGGAGTTATGACCGTTGGAGGTTATGACCGACTACCAGTGTGGGGGTTTTGGCTGTGGGGGTTATGACCGTTCGTGTATTTGGGAGATTTGTCCATTTGTGTGGGGGTTATGACCGATCGTGTGGGCGTTTTGACATTTCTTGAGTGTGGGTGTTTTGGCTGTGGGGGTTTTGACCGTTCGTGCGTTTTGGAGATTTGTCCATTTGTGTGGGGGGTATGACCGTTTGTGTGGGCGTTTTGACATTTCTTGAGTGTGGGGGTTTTGGCTGTGGGGGTTTTGACCGTTCGTGCGTTTGGGAGATTTGTCCATTTGTGTGGGGGTTATGACCGTTTGTGTGGGCGTTTTGACATTTCTTGAGTGTGGGGGTTTTGACCTAGACCCTTCGAATCATTCAACCTTTTCTATAACGTAGATAGAAATGAATTAATTGGTTAAAAGTGTGAATGAGAATGTCAAAAACATTGTTAGATGATAAAGAAGTAGCACATATATTAAATCATAGTGGCTCTTAGTTCTAGGCAATAGTCCCAGAGTTAATTTTGGTAAAGACGTTAAAGAGGATGGAATAAAACTTACATTTATTAATGAAGTGTCAATACTGGTTGTTGAAGGAGTCAGTATATATTTCCTGGAACATGGTATAGCCTCCTTTAAAGTCAATGTTAAACATAAAGTTGTCAACGGATTGACTCCACTAACGAACGGACGTAAGTCACCATTACCCGTTAAAGATGTTAGTGGATTGACTCAACTAACGAACGGACTTAAATCACAGTTATCTGTTAAGATGTTAACATATTGACTCCACTAACGAACGGCCGTAAGTCAGCGTCATCCGTTAAAGATGTTAACGGATTGACTCACCTAATTAACGAACGTAAATCACAGTTACCTCTTAAGGAGTTAACAGATTGACTCCACTAACGAACGGGCGTAAGTCAGCGTTAGATGTTAACGGATTGAGTTAACTAACTAACATAAATTACCGTTACCTGTTAAGATGTTAATAGTTTGGTTCCATTAAGGAACGGATGTAAGTCGCCGTTACCCGTTAAGATGTTAACGGATTGACTCCACTAAAGAAAGGGCGTACTTCACCGTTACCTATTAAGGTCTTAACAGATTGACTCCACTAACGAACGGACTTAAGTCACCGTTACCCGTTAAGATATTAACAGATTGACTCAACTAACGAACGGGCGTACATGACTGTCACCTGCTAAGATGTGAATAGTTTGACTGCACTAACAAACAGATGTAAGTGAACGTACCCGTAACGAAATCAACCAAGTTAATCCCTCTGCCACTGCATTGCAACAAAAAAAAATCGCCTCTGTTCAAGAGTTGTCGTAACGAACGGACGTAAAACACCCTTTCTTGTTAAGATATTAACGGATTAAATTCGTTAACGTACTCAGCCGAGCTCTGGCGCTATCTATTGCAAAAGTCAGAAACAGAATTCAAAAATTATTTTCAATCAAAAGTTATCATGTGTAATAGCGGATGGACACAGATAGTAACTTTACAATCTTATGATGTCTACGTAATCCTAACAAATGTTTAATATCAGGTAATATAAAATAAATTAAGGCAAATAATTAGTAGACTGACTATTCATGATCATAATATAATTATGGAAATATATATATGTAATTAGAAGTACATTCTGCAGCTTGTGAGCATGACTGTAGAAGCACTAACTTCATAACAAATTAAAATATCATAGACAGAAAAGTCTCGGAATTATGATACTACTTATTGAACTTAATTACTGACGTGTACATGATCATAACATTAATCAACATTCAAGTAGAATATCAAGTAATTAATCATAATCTAACATCATTGGCGGAAACTTAAATTTGATTCAATCTGATTGGATGATAACTTTTAAATCTGTGTTTGCTTTTTACAAAAGTTTTGTTCAACAATTTTTCATCACTGTTTCAAACCTTTGTAGTTTGAAAATTTTTGGAATCTTAGTATTGTAGTTACAACCCATAACCTAAGGTCAATGATGGAAATGTTTTAGGATTTGAAACTTGATAGGTAAATTTATTGATATACACTATCAAGCTCATACTTTAAGCCTTAGGGTTTCTAATCATGGCTCATATTTCAAAATCATAGATGTGGTCGAAAATAGTTGTAAACAGTTTATTTATTTAATTAAATAGTAGAAAGCTGTTTATTTGTTAATCGAATAGTTAATTACCAGTAAAACGTTTAACGGTTAACCGCGAAACATTTCTTTATCACATATCTGATTGTAAATCTTTGTTCTGCTAAAGAATGTACGTAATTGAGCGTTTAAACTGAAGTTTTTGGAGTACCTGATAGGTAATCATTAAAGTCAATTGATATACAATAACATTAATTTGGCTTTTTGAACTTTAGTTACAATTTGTAGTTTAATATCATTGCAGGACCGTTATTGTTGGTGCAATCTGATAGGCTAACCTCTTTCAATTTTCTCCAGTTTTAAAATTTGTTTGAAATTTTAATTTCTTTAAAAATTTTAAACAATAGTACAGAGGTTACGACTCACAGTCTAAAAGAAGTTATACTTGATGCTGTCATACTGGCTGATTATTTTCAAATCTTTGTTTTAAAAAAATTAAAAGAATTCAAAAATTTTGCTTGATATTATTGGTTTGATACTTTTTGATTAATGTTTCGAAATTTAGTTTGAAAATTTGCTTAACGTTAGTACTGTAGTTGTGACTCACAATCTAAGGTCACTGCTAAAAGAATTAGAATATGGAACCTTGTAGATAATTATTATAGCCTTTCAGTATGTAAGAACAACAATTTCACACATTGAAATTCAGTCCAAACTCACAGGCGAAGGCCATTAGTGAAAAAGTTGTTCTTGGTGTAATTTGATTGGTTGACTTTCAAATCCTAGTTTAAAGGTTTGCATCTTTTTGGAAACTTCTTTAAATATTTTAACACTATTTCAAATGTTTTGTGTGAACATCTTTGCTTAATTTTTTTAACTTCGAACAATTTTACTCATTTTCAAATCTTTGTTTAACAATATATTAAAGATTTCGAAATTTTTGTTTAATTATTTTTCGATCAATGTTTTTAAATTATCGTTTAAATATTTTAATTGGAAACATTTGATTATTTTTTTTACTACCTGAAACTTTGTAGTTCGCTTAAATCATTTTAGAAGTCTGAGATAAGAATCGTTCCTAAAGAAGCGGAATCGTTTAAAATAAAAAGACCTAACAACACTGTACACAAGAATTTCTTCATCATGATGCGATCATATGTGTAAAAATTGCATTTATACTATCTCAGGAAAATTGCACCACGTATGTTTATAATTGATTTCTTTGATACCTTTGAGTTGTACATGAAATGAAAAACAAAAACTACATACGTTACAATTTACTTTTACTTTTTTTATAAACACGCTCGCCAGTTATGGTTATTTTTAATCCCAAAAAAGTGTCGCAAAGGTCAAATGAAATGGTTATTATTTATATAGTTTATTTTCAACTTCTTACAACAGGTTTTCTTTTCGTCATTTCAAATTAAAGTTTCTTCAAGTCTCTGACAATATCAATAGATGGAAAATTAAACAATATGTATTGTCAGAAGAAACTACTTATGAATACAAGTGTTTAGTTAGGAACCATGAACAAGCTTCACGTAGTATACATAAACGTTGCATGAAAAGCAGTACAAATTTTTCAATTTTTTTAAAAAAAGAAATGTACTTATTTTGCAATGCACCTTTAAGTTTGCTGCATTCAGTTAGCGACATGTGTACAATATTACGAGACTTTTGTTAAGTAGAAGTACCATTTTCTCGGCAACTATCCTATGCGTGACTACTTCGTTGTTTATGCATAATGATTTCATAGTAAACAGTTCTGCTTTGCACAGTATTATGATAAGTTCAAAGGAGCTAGTAATTTATAGGATAATCCATATGCAGCGTTACCAACGTATCACTAGATAGTAGTGGAATAAAGGTAACCAAGAAAGTTATTTCTCTTTTCTACCCACCACCTTGCAACATCGATATGTCACTTAAGACGTACCTGGATCAGCATCGAAGACCTTCTGCCAACGTTCTGGAAGGTCATAAATCCATAGCGGTAGAACTTGGTGGGCTGTGTCATGTGGTATCATGTGGATTTTGCACCTCTACTAGGGTTCTGAAATAGTGTCATCTGAGGTGATTATCCAAGGAATGGACCAGGTGATAATTGGACGGTGGAATGTCCGGTGAGTGCGGCGGAATCAATAGGGTTTCGTATCCATGGAATAGAATGGTGTCCCGGGTCATCCTAGAAACGTGGAGCTAAGCGTTGTACTGTAACAGACGTGGGACCCCTTTGCGATTTAGAAGTGCTGGCTCGAGAGTGTTGTGTTTTTCTTGAACACGACTCAACTGCTGACGGTACATTAATGTTCTGACCAGCTGGTAGGAGTTCCCGATATATCATGCCGCGAGCAGTGCATCAAACACACAGGAGGACCTTTTTCTTGTGCAGTGCTGGATTCGGCTGTTTTGGAACCGGTTCATGGGATGCTAAGCATTCATGATAGCGCCGTAGAGCTTCGTACATTACCAACTTCTCATCACATGTCGACATTCTGTCCAGAAATAGCTCCTTTCTCAGACGAGACAGCAAAGAAACACAGATTTCTGCTCGCGTTGTCTTCCGGCCCGGAGTCAAATTATGTGGGACACTTTGACCCAACTTCTAGTGTTTCCCAACTTGTTGGAGGTGCTGTCAAATGATTTCTTCACTCGCACTGAATTGTAGTCCCAGTTCTCATGTCTGGCCACTGTTCGCCTCAATTGCTGCCTGGAGATCTTCATTTTGTACATGTGTTAGTCTTCCGGCACATGGTGCAACTTCGAGTGTTTCGTCACCGTCCTTAAACTTGTTAAACCACCGCTCCTCACTAAAGGGCTGGCATATCTTCCGCCCTGTTTGACCCCAGTTTGAACTCGTACAGCATACACGCCTTTTTGACGCCCTTGTGGAGGTCCAATGTTCACTCTGTAATTACGCAAGTTGAATGTGTAACTGAACTGCCACTACCAGGTAGTATGTTGGATATACCCACAAAATCAATTAACCTTTCTTTATCCCCATTCGCATTTCAATCACGGTGTGAGGGCCAATCGAATACAGACTTCCACAAAGAGCGACAGAACTTGCTTTGTTATCTTTATATAATAGGAAGGGAATGATGTAATGTTGACGTTGTAAGACCAACCATTGTAGCCAATGTACGCAAACGGATTCACTAAGCATTATTTTCAATTATAACATGTAATTGTATTTCAGGAATTTGTGACTAAGTTTGAATTGACTACTTGTTCCAATAAATCCTCTGTACAACAAGAATAAGGTAATGACATTTTCAAAATACTTATTAGTTTCTGTTCTTTTTCAACTTCCATGTTTAAGTATCTTGGAGATAAAATAATATGTTTATCAGTCAGCAGTGTCACAAGTAATGTATTGAATTTTGAATAATTAACTTGGTTGGATATAATTTTATAAGGCGTATTGTGATGTAAAGAACAAATCTTGGCAAATGATTTCATTACATGAAGCTTGTTTGAAACTGTAAACGAGTAGCCATATTAACATTATAACGAATACTATTTCAAACGATAGTAATATATGATCATAATAATATACATGTCGTTAACGTATGTCATGCAATTAGGACCAATTAAAGTTACAGAGCTATATATTTGAGTCTTATAGAACATTTACTAAGTTGGGTTTATTCCCAAATTTAGTTCGTGGGCTAACACATCCTTTCCACATTTTGAGAATAGGATATCAATGTTCCTGTGTTTTATGTACGAGAGTTATCTCATGTAATCAACCATATAACACGATACAATCTCATCACAGGAGATAAATTAGTTCAATAAGCGACCGTATGATTAGCACACAACAATACAAATATTTTGGCAATTTTTTACCCATAGCAAAAACAGAACTTATTAAATTTACAAAATTACACATTCCATTCCTAAAGAACATTCACTTTCTTTACTTTTGGCGATGCTCCACTACCTGGTTGCTGCTTTGAATGAGGGTTCGAAATGACGTCTCATCATTGCTACAATGTCGAGAAAATTAGTCGTCATTCATCGACATATCGACACAGGTGTTGAAGACACACACACTGCAGTGAGACTTCGTGAGGGTTATTGTGCACATACTTTTACGATGCTCCAAATTCTTTCGCATTATATTGTACCACACAATTAACTAAACTCCATGCCTAAGCATACGTACACCTCTCCGTCGATTCTTCCCTATTGCAGTTTCTCTACAAGGTCATCACTGATGATCGAATGTGTCTGACCTGAACGTAGAGAGTCCGTTGTACGTTTCCGACCTTCCTCGAACATTCGTGTCCAATTCAATACATTTCTCTTCGATAAATAGCCACTACAATGTTTAGCGTGTGCTATGATACTGTAGGCAGTTATGTTTGTAATAACTGAATTTTTACGATTTCCATATGTCCTTATGTTAAATATACACATTTGTATTTGAATAGTTACTTAATAAGACATTTAAAGGCTTTTCAAAGCAACTACTATTGTTAATTTCTACTTACTTAAATGGTCGAAAACAATATGTTCTGTATAATAATCACAGTTCTCCATTGTTTGATGTTAATTCGGGTATAGCACAAGGCTCTAATCTTGGACCTCTTTTCTTTCTGCTATTTGTTAATGATTTACCATCTGTACTTGAACATTCACACTGTTTATTATATGCGGATGATATGAAATAATACAAGGAAATAAGAGAACTTGACGATGTTCTAAAACTTCAGAGGGATTTCAATAACTGCTATTTATGGAGTGTTGAAAATAAGTTACATTTTAATATAAATAAATGTAATTAATCACATTTTCTAAAAATAGAAACCCTATACATTATAATTATACCTTAACAAACACTATTCTTAATAGAGTACAGGAAGTAAATGATTTGGGTGTCATTGTAAATACCAAATTGTGTTTTAACGCACATATAGAAAATGTTGTCAATGAAGCTTTCAAATCTCTAGGTTTTGTGATAAGAAGTACTAGAGATTTTAATAATCCATATGTCATTATTATGTTATTCAATTTTCTAGTACGAAGCAAACTTGATTATGCAAGTATAGTTTGGACACCGTATTATAATCAGTACATTGCAAAAATTGAACGGATTCAGAATAAGTTTCTGAGATATTTATATTACAAAACTTATAGAATAAACTCTTATGAAAATAAAATATCGTATGCAACTCTTCTAAGGTCATTTGATGTTGGAACATTATCTGCTAGACGAAGGTATTTTCAACTTATATTTCTTTTTAAGTTAGTAAATGGAATTGTTGATAGTCCTGAGTGTTTGCATTTATTAAATTTTAATATTACACATAATTGTTTGAGGACAAGATTGCCATTTATTTGTAAAAGATCCAAAACCATTGCACATTTGAATACACCCTTGATAGGTATGTGTAGATTATTTAACAATTTAATTCAAAATAACATTGAAGTTGATTTTGCTATGCCACGTATTGCCTACATAAGATCGCTTATAACAATTTTACCATGTTTAGATTATCTATAGTATTGATATTTCTATATCTACTTAATATATAAGCCAATTTAATTGTAACATGATAATAATGTAAGTCTTGAACAATCCTTCTATTGTTACTATTTTGAATTTACTTATTAACAATATTGTATCTATTAAAAATTGCTTTAATAAGTTAGTTTATGCACTATGTTATGCTTCTTCACTAAAAGACGGATTTATGAAACTACTTTAGAAGTATGTCACTCTTCCTATACTCATAAAAATCATTATATATTACTTCTAATGTATTTTCTATTGTTTTTGGTCGTATGTGTTTTGGTAGTTTGTTTATCTTCTCTTTCCGGCATTTTATTCACATCTTGCTTTCTCCCTATGCATTTAACATTTTGCCATTATATGTTCTGATGTTTTCTTGTGGATATTTTTATTTATTTTGTTTCTTCTATTTTTATTTTTTCTTCTATTGTTCATTTGTTGATATAATATTAATTTTGTAAGCTTGTTGTAACTGGGATAAACTCCTGTAATAGGCAACAATAATAAATAAATAAATTTAAATTTTACATTCCCTGTACACTTATGGTAGTAAAATGTACAAAGATTAGAGTGAACCACTTTGGCACTGCTCATTTAGATTCAGTAAAACCTATTTTGGTACGCTGCTACTTGTTCATTTATGCGACGATTTGGTGTAACTGTGTGTTGAGTACGAGTGTTGAAGAGAACTTCATTGATCTGTTGAAAAGCGCATAGCTCACGATGAGACAATGAAATTAAACAGAGATGTATGTGACTGAGGAAGTTTACATGAGCAGTAGAAATTATTGAAATACATTGTAAGATTACTTGGCTTCAACAAGTATATCCTTTTAAGGCGCGTACTCAAGACAAAAAGAGTATCAGTCTCTAACGTTTGATTGTATTAAGATTAGAATTAACTATTTATGAAGAAGTAGTGCTCTCTACGTCTGCTTGCTGACAGTTATATTGAAATTTGTAACTGTTTAGGGTATTACAATGTAGAAAGAATTCTAGCATAAAAGGTTCAATAAATCGCAAAATTTGTTGTTGCAAAATTGTGAAAATGCTCTAAGCTCAGACACTCCTCTAAGGTACACTCATGCCCAAAATTATTGTCGCATGTCTATAGGAATATAATTTGCTGTAGGAATATAATTTGATAACGAATTCGTCCGGTATTTCTTATAATGTTAGTATGTGTATAATCGGCAAAGACATGTATGTGGCAAATGTCATGTCAAAAGAGCAGTAAATAAGAACAATAAAACGAAAATAAAACTTTCTTGTCCATTTAGTAACATTTTGTTTTACTCACTCTAATTTTCGCAATCTTAATTCTTTTGCTGTGAAATTTACCACAAATATATATTTTCTAATTATACTCATAGTATCAGTATTAAAAGTATCCTGCAAATGATTGATAATGTTTTATCAAATTATATTCTTACAAGAAAACAATTATAGATAGACGACAATCATTTTGGACATGACTGTACATTACGACCGAAAACGGGAATTAGTAGACAAAGTTTATCTATGTCGTCTTTTCTCGAACTCTAAAGTTTGGAATTAAGCTTCCAGCGGCTTATAGCCTTGAAAAATACATTTGTCTATCTATATTAGTGGGAAAAACATTATAAATTACTTTAGGGCTTTTAACTATGCTAGCAAATAAACTGTCTTATACAAGCAGGTTCTACTGAAGAAATTTGAAATTCCTCACCCAGTATCTAAGGCGCGTTCTTTGTGTGCACGTGGTACCAGGTTCGACTCTGGTAGAAAGTATACCTCGGATACCGAACCAACTAGGAGTTTAGATCCAAATTGAAACAGTATAATTAACTCATATAGACTCGGTGGTGAAAGTAGGTGTTAAAATTACATCAACCACTAATAAACCGACTTACAAAGAAATTATCTTTCCGTTAATTTTGCTTTTAGCTCTCTTAAAATTAGGTACTCCTGCATTGTACAATAATATGTTAAGATTTTTAGTGTATTCATTAATTTTATGGAATGCGTATTATTTCTTTATAAATTTCCTATAGATGTATCTTTGGATAACTTTTTCATTTTAGGAAAGAACTTTTAATGCTTATTGATTATAAACTAATATTCTGTGGAACTTCCATAATGTTAAGCAAAAGTCATTGATTGATTTGAATGGTAATGAGAATTCGTTTAATGATTCCACTCTTCATTTTGATATATTATTCTCTATGACTTTTGACCATTAATCAAATGTAGATTATGTTCTTATATTTTAATAGTATTTACCAATGAATACACATTGTGAAAGAACTCAAAATAATTTATGATTCTCTGACTATGAGTTATCTAGTGTATTTAATTATTGCATATCTTCCACCTTATTATAAGTACAGGTCAAGAAATATCAGAGCCATGCATAAATAATAGTCATGAAATTGTTCGTCATTAATATTATTATTTTTTTCTCACAAGCCATGATAACAAAACGTTTAAAGTTGTATTAGAAGATACAGTTGTCATATAAAATTTATAACATTTTCAGTTTAATGTTCTTGTAATATTAAATGTTGTTAAAGAATATGCATATAAAGAACTAATAATTGCTCACATGTTATATCAGTTTCTTAGTTTTCCTATTACATGTTTCATTTTCAGGAAAGAATTAATTATCCAATTGCTGTTCCTTAGTTTCTAACTTTCAGGTAGTGCAATAAGTAAAAGACCTCAAACCCCCATTCAATGATCACATACATGACAATACAGACGGTCTAATAGAAAAGTGAACCATATGGATCGTTAAACTTCAGAAGAAAAAATTCTCAAATCATTACAATACTGTTACTGCTTTGGTATAATGTTAGTTATATTTTTTTATGAAAAACTTCACCTGCAAGTGACGATATAATATCTCTCATGACTTGTTCTAATTTGGAAAAGAATATGTTTCTAAATTATGCTGGTTCATAACGCGTATTGATATCCATATCCTTAGGAACCAAATTTATGGAGCAGGATAAACTTTCAATTAGAAAACTGTTTGTATATGACGTAAAACTTATTAATATATCTGGTATAATAGAACTACCAGAAGAACCAGTTGATGGTTTCAAATGCAAACACTTTATTACTAGATGTGTGTACTTTATTATTACTGTAGGATTACTATTGTTACATGCTACGTTAGCTGTACTTGATTTGTTTCTTCAAGTGTCAGCGTTTCAAACAGCTATTGAGAATATTATAACAACTCTAGCATTCGTTCACTATGTAATTCGTGTTGGTTTTTTGCTCTCCAAGAAGAAACAGTTGGTACGATTGTTTGAGAAAACGGACATAATTATTCGTAAATCATCACTACATCCAGAGTTCCGAAACTCATTCGAAGCATGTATTGAGAAAATAGCTAAAAAATCTAAAAAGTTAACTCATATATTTGTTGATACATGGATATTAACTGCATTTTTATATTCCTTATTTACAGCGTCCGCAACCATAATACAATTGTCATTAGGAAATAACATCCGGCATGGAAAAACGAATGAAACAGATACAGTTGTGCATTATGAAAGGCCTCTTGTATTCCGTGCTTACTATCCATTTGATTTACTATCAAATTGGGTCTATGGAATAATTGTTTTGTTTCAAACTTACGTAGCTGTTATGGTTATTTTGAGTATATCATCTTGTGATTGTTTATTCCTAAGTTACATAATATTTATTAGACAATTTGTATGTCACTTGGAAAGGCTATGTGTACAACTGTTTGTAGCAAGTAACTTCAAAAATTCAGCTCTTGATTTTTCAATGGCGTCTCCACATCTTCAAAAGGAAGTACCTGATTTTTACGAAAGAGATGAGATTGAAATTGAAAGGAAGAATACAATTGAGAATGTTGGAATAGTTCTTACGAATAATGATATTAAATCTTCTAGTGGACTGAGGATTGAATTAATACTATGGATCAAAGAGCATCAACGTGTTTTGAAGTAAGTAATTTATAATGTTTCTATGCTATTGTTTCGGCACCAATATTGATTATTGGTAAACATAGATTTCCTTAAGTTTTATATTAGTATGTAGTGATACTTCTTTCTTATTTTGAATGAATATTGAAGATTACTTTCTGTTTTCAATTTCCTCTAAGTAAAGTAATGTTCACGATAAAAGATAAAGTGAAACGTCTTACAATATGAAGTATGATATTTTCTCCGTGAACGTTCAAGTTCTTTTATTAAGATTTATTTATCCCTTAATGTCACATATAGAAAGTAAAGATGAATAAGAGTTTATGGTCTTCAATACAAGCGTTATGTAATTCTTGTATCATCAGCTGTTATTCTTTTGTACTTTAAATTTCATGGATTGATAGCTAGATACAAATGGGTATTTACACGAAAATTTATGTATATTCTTGTTAATTTATAAATGAAACGATTACTCAAGAATAATTTTGCTATAAGTAGCATAAAATCTAGATGAAAAGCAAGACTGAATTATTGCTTATATTAAGGATATTAAAGTGTGTATTTTGTAGTAACAATACTCTGAAGATTGTAATTATCATATGGTGTTGATATTCCAGGACATTTTATTGCAAATTTCAATGATCTTATTATAGCCTTACTGTTCTCATTTCAAATTCTCTAGGATGAAAATTTTTAAGCACATGTTCTCTGTTTCTATGTACTGATTCAGTTTATATATTATACCTTTCATGCAAGTAGTTGTGAATAACAACACAAAAGTGTTTATTTCATGTGAATATATAGGCCTGATACACACTGTTTCAGATTGGTTAAACTTGAAAGCCATTCAGAAGAACAATATTTAAAATTTGCTCTTCATGTTGAGAAAGAATCTTGCCATACTTAATTTTGGAAATAAAGTATTGAATACTAACATATATAAATTTAAAAGACACATTAGCATTTGTTAAGTATGCGTTCCGACATAGACGTTCGCCATGCCTAAGTGGTTAGATACCACTTAAATATGCGATCCAAATGATTCAATTTTTAGTGGAAGCTGTTATGGTTCGGATCACGGGATGAACAATGAACATGTACCTGCCTCGTATAGTTGCAATGGTTAAAATGGACGCTAAAGTATAAAATAACCAACTAATTAACCATATTCTAGATATTACTTCCACCGTTGTTTCTGTTTATAATACTGTGCAATTATATTTCTTATCTTAATCATAGAATGGTGCCACTTGTGAAGTATACCACCTGACATTAAACTACATATAGAAGTAATTGTTAAAGTCTTATGAACGCAACAAAAGATACATTATAATTACCAGATTACCACTCGGTTGCATTCACTAGTTTCTGTTCGGTTCTTGTTTCTTGCCCGTTACTTGAAGATTCATAGCCTTTCTGGTCTCTGATTAAGAACCATACCCATATTCGTACAATTAAATTATCCATGACATACTCACTACTCAAATCTCGAAGTTGAAGTAATTTCCAGTTTAATCCAATGTTCTCGGGATTGCTGCCAGAGTGAGTGTTGCTGTGCTGAACTTTCGTTAATATACAGCGGCACTGTATGGTAACGAAAGCACAGCACAGCAACACTCACTCTGGCAGCAATCCCGAGAACATTGGATTAATAGTAGACGCCAGCAAAGCTTCAAGATCATAATTTCCAGTTTCTTTAAAGTTCAGTATAGTTTCTTTCAGGTTATTCGTATTCGTAAAGGTGTATAGAGACCGTATTAATAGAACACTATTTTACTTTCTGAACAGTTCAAAATTATAGTAACGGAGTTGGAAAATACGCAAAGTAAGGCAATATCTAGTGACAGAACGTTGTTGTACGTAAGAACTTCGACGATGAATAGAAGTGAGTTCATATTGCGGACAGTTCTCTCATATTTCTTTCATATGTTGTTTCCTGTAAAATTCAAGTTCCAAAAATATTCCTACTTTGAGATTAATATCAAATTAATAAAATAGAGCAAGCGTTCAGTAAATGTCCCATTATAATATACATTTGTTATTCAACCCACTATTGAATGTTATTTTTATCTACTGAATATAATTCAACACATGTGAGTGAACCATTAGCTTAGTTCTTATGTATATTTGACATAAGAGTTCTTGTTTCATTTATATGTATGCGCGTCACTGTGAGTTAATACAATCATTATATGAATCTAAAATGATATCTAAAAGAAAACATCAGTAACGAACACTTCACATCCACTGTTAACATGTACACTGCTGACCTCTGGACACTCTGTTGTATTGTGATCACCACTGCAATATTACAGACAGCAGCAAATGTAATCATTTCACACTTCTATCTTATGTTATTTGTCCACTTATTTGGGACTACACCTTCATCTCCTTCAAGGTCTCAGATATTCAATGTCCACCAGTTTAAATATTTTAATGCCAACTAGTGTAAATAAATGAATATAATACACTGATCAGCCAAAACATTATGACCACCTACGTAATAGTTGGTTATGTCCACCATTGGCACGGATAACAGTGGCAACCCGTCTTGGCATGGAAGAAATAAAGTTTGGTAGGTCCCTGGAGGGAGTTAGCACCATATCTGCACACACAGATCACTTGATTCCCATATATTCCGGGAGATGGGCGATGCTCCCTGACGGCACGTTCAATCACATCCCAGATGTGTTCGATTGGGTTCAGATCGGCGAGTTGGGGGCCAGCACAACAATTGGAACTCGCCACTGTTCCTCGAACCACACCATCACACTCCTGGCCTTGTGACATGGCGCATTATCATGTTGAAAAATGCCAATGCCGTTGGGAAACATGGTCATGATGAAGGGGTAGCCGTAGTCTCCAACCAGTATACGGTACGCCTTGGCCGTCACGGTGCCTTGCACGAGCTCCACTGGACCCATAGTTGCCCACGTGAATGTTCCCCAGAGCATAATTTAGGCGCCACCAGTTTGTCTCCGTCCCGCAGTACAGGTGTCAAGGAGCTGTTCCCCTGGAATACGACGGATTCGCACCTTCCCATCGTCATGATGAAGAAGTTATCGTTATTCACCAGACCATGCAACGCTTTATCATTGCGCCAAGGGCCAGTGGCGATTGTCACATGCCCATTTCAGTCGTAGTTGCCGATGTCATCATATTAACATTGGGTGGGTGTCTGCGAAGGCCCATCGTTAGTAGTGTTCGGTGCATTGTATGTTCAGATATACTTGTACTCTGCCCAGCATTAGTTCCGCCACAGTCCGCCACCTGTCCTGTCTTATCAGTCTGCCCCACCTACGACGTTCGACATATGTAATGAGGGGGAGCCGCACAATCCCTCGAAGTTTGGACGTCATTTCACCCTGGTTTCGCCACTTGATGAAAACACTCACCACAGGACTCACCGAACACAAACCGTGCAGTTTCCTAAATGCTCGTCCCATTACAACGTACTCTTGGTCAAACTCAGATAGATCGTGCGCCTACCCCATTCTATACACTGCGAGTACTGCATCTGACGAGCTGGCGTTCCTCGTCTGGGAGGCTGCACGCCTGGATGGCTTTATATTGATAGTATAGGTGGTCACAATATTCTGGCTGATCTGTGTATATTATATCGATTTTAAAATGAATTTGGAAATTTTGAGTGTTGGAGAAATGATACCACATCATTAATATTTACATGATTCTATTCTTTTTTACGCCAAATGAAATATCGATTTATCAGTTTGAGTGGGCAATATCATATAATACATCACATACTTGTAAGAGTCATGATAAAAGTATCTTGAAAAAGAGTGTGTATTGTAGGTGCCTAAACCTTAGCATTTGTTCCTTTGTTATTGCCGAACATTATAAAGTGTTAACATTGAGACCACTTTGATGCCAAAGGGCTTAATTCTAAAACATTAAATAATAATACTTCTGTTATTTTGACAACTAAAACCACAACCACTTTGCAGTTCATGGGTTTATAATTTACTACTTATAAAACTCATTTTAAAAATTTACCCATCTATAGACGTCAATGAAAGCATTAGTCCATTTGTTTAGTTTTTAGTGTTAGACTCTTTGCCTTCGAGCGGTCCATTTGTAGTAAATGTAAATGTCATGTCGCTTCCAGATTAAATTACTTCTTTTTCTGTAACTAAGAACATGAAACATTAATCTCCTTTTTGTAAGTATTATCCTAATATATGTGTTGATCTTTCTTCCAGCATATTCCGATTGGAATTCTATGCAACCTTCAATTTTCTCCTACACGATCCAACCTACGTATTTTAAACTACTTTCTGAGCAAAATAATACACTTTAATGTAAAAATATTAACTTATAACAGTTTCGCTAATTTTCCCCTCGACTTCATCAGACACTAGTGATGATGATAAAACCAAGTGGGTAGATGGTAAAACTGATAAAAGTTAATATATATGTTTTGCAACAAACGTATTGTTTTGCTCAGAGAGTAATTTAAATCCGATTTTAGTCTACTAAAGCAAAGCTTGTACAATGAAGAGTAATGCTTTTCGTGCTTATTTCCAAATTATAATACAGATCTCTTTAAGACATTTTCTTCCTCTGTTTTTCTATATTACTACAGAAACTGCATTATGGCACATGCAAAACGGCTTCATATATACCGGTAAAGTAATTTTCTATGCGTACTGTTGTTTCAAAGGACCATCTTTTGTGAATTCCTTATGTCTATCTTTGTAACAAATAAATGACTTTTGAACATTCATTACACCGCTTTTGAAACGAAAACACATTATTTTCTATATTCTCTTAATATGTGACCCTTGCGTACCGAATAAACTTCTGTTACACATTCTTTATGACAATCTTGGTACCAAATATATTTTATATTTGCTATTTCTATGTGTACTTAAAATATAATCATAGAGGCTTCATTAAGTACATTATATTAATTACGTGGAAAATATCTTCGAATGAAGTATATTATATGTGATTCGACTGCCTCACTCACACATACATTCCCGGAATTGAAATGTTTCAGTATTTTAACATTTATGTTTTCAAAACAAACTTTTCCGAACTTTATTGTGAAAACAAAATTGAATATAGTCAGCATGATTGAATATAAGTGCATTTATAATTTGGTGTAAGGAACTACTTTCCAAAGTTAAATGTCCTTTATGTTCATCTTATTATACGAGACTTTACAATCCAATTTCAATCCTGCCAAGACGAAAGAGGATATAAAGTTTCCACATCCTTGACATCAAGGATTTTAATCACAAAGGTGTATGATACTGCACTCCGTGTTTTATTTTCTGTCAGTAGGTTTCTGAAATTGAAGTTTTATGTGTAAGATATAATCTGACATCTATTGAATTATAATGTTATGATTTTATCAAAGTTTGGTTACCTGAATTTTATTATTTATAGTTATGTTAAAGGTTAGCGTCCAAGTATGTTATATCAATAGAGTGTAGTAAATTTAATAGGAAAAAATATAAAAGCTAGCAGTGAACAACTTTAATGTAATGTAGCTAATAAAATAAGGGGTATGTATAGTACAAGGAGTCCTAAAGCACGTAAAAAACACAATTTACAGAAGAAATGAGTGATGCAAGTACTTAGACGTAACATAACGTGACCAAATCTAACCTAACCTAACATAAACTAACGTAAGCTAACCTGAACTAACCTAAACTAACGTAATATTAGTAGAAATAAGCGACATTCTATCATTTTTTTGGAAAATTATGCGGGACTCCTTCACTAATGTAAAATAAACTAAACTAACCTAAACTAGCCTAACCTAACTTAAACTAACCAACCCTACCCTAAACTAACCGAATGTGAACAAATTGCCACAATTGTAACATTTTTTACAGAAAAGAGCTGGACCCCTTCTGCTAAACATAGGCCTAAAATAATAATACAGTGCTTCAAAGTTGAGTTACTTTGAACTACCTCGCTCCGTGAACTACTTGTAGTAAGTTAATTACTGTTGATTGAGTAGCGTTGTTGAATCTATCTTATTATACACACTGTCACAATTCAGTTACAATTCCTGCCAAGACGAAGGACGATATAAGGTGTCTATACCTTTAAAATTTGGAATTTTAATCTTGAAGATGTATGATTACCCGCTTCATGTTTTTATTTTCCGTCAGTAATTTTCTGAAATATTTGTTTGCATAGAAAAAACATTCTTTTCTTTTTTCTTTGTGAGTAGCTCAACAATGGTAATTCAGATTGAATATTGCAAAGGACTGACTGGGCTTTGACAGTTTCACCAATACCGTAAGGCTAATTACTTCAAAATTATTATGGGGATAAGGTAGTAAACAGTTGGGTAGTTATAAATTGTTGTAGTGAATCACTGGCAGTTGTGTTTATGTGTTTGGCAGTTATAGCATCTGAAAGTATACGACAAACGTTATGTACTATGTACTATGTGTTACTTTCTGCAAACACTTTACAGTGAATAATACTGATATTAACTTGAATTGCAGAAACAACTATATATATATATATATATATATATATATATATTACGAGCACATCTTTCAGGTTCACCCTATATCTATCTATCTATCTATCTAGGGTGAACCTGAAATATGTGCTCATACTTGGGAAGGTGATTCGTGACATGAAAAGAAGACAAAGATTCCTGTTGCATGTTGTCGAAATTCTCATCGTGTATGAGTGACAGTGCACACACCTTTCTGTTCCATTCCAATTTTCAGGATTCGAGTTTCGATTCCAAGTTGGTTCCCTGTCACTCGTACACGACGCGGAATTCGTCAACATGCAAGAGGATTTTTTTTTCTAATTTTGAAGTCACTAATCACCTCCTATTGTATATGAACATCTTTCTATTCCGTTTCGATTGTCACTATTCCATTTTTGATTCCAAATTTGCAATTACACGACGTGGGAATTCGACAATATGCAAGAGGACTTTTTTGTCTCCTTTTGTTTCACGAATCACCTCCCGAAGTTTGTGTAGATCTTTCACTTTCACCTTGTATATATTTGTGGATAGTAAAATATGATCAACGTTGGTAATCGTGACGGGGACATATAGCCTCGTTGCTGACGTCCCCATTACTCCCCCCACTCATACTCATAAAATGATATGAAAAGTACTATTTTCCGTACTAAATTACACCTCAGTAGTGACATTTAATTTGAGTACAAGATTGCATTGGGCAAATGCCCCTACCTCTCTTTCATGCACAATGAAATTCGTGGATCGACTTATCCTTTGCGAGTTAAACTGCGTATATGATATTTGGCATTTTTGTCATAGAATAAAGAAATTTAAAATAATGCATTTTATTTTGCAATACTACAAAATTAAGGATAAAACTAAGGATAATGTTCTGATTCTTATTATTATTATTTTCAGTTTGTTCTACGAAGTCGAGGACGTCTTTTCTCCGCTTGTCTTGCAGGTATTCTTGATAGTCATAAGCGAGCTGTGTCTAATTGCGTACTTAATTGCTACGGTAAGTTAGTTCTATATCACTGTAACTTTAATTGAGTGTTAGAATTGAACAGGTTTTGCATTCAGATTAAAAAAAAGTAAATCTACAACTTTGCAATAATTCAAACAGTTGTCGAGATATTGAACATTTTATAATAACATACTGTCAACTTCTACAACAGGATCTTGAAGTTAGTCTTACACCATTGCGAAATTTCTATTAAAAGTAGCCTATTACAATAATTCGATATTTCAGTAAATATGACGTTGCAAAGACTATTTGTTTCTTTTATCATTTAAGTGACCATTAATTATAGATAACAGAGATAAGCAGGTGTAATTCACTATGCTGTCCCTGATGATAGAGGCAATAGAGAATCCGAATTATCTGTTCAGATAAATAAAATATAGAAATGTACAATTAAAAGCTTGAAACGCTGTAGAATCTATAAATGAAAAGTTATTTATCGTATGATATTTGGAGATTTTTTTGTCAATCGTGGTCACTGATTCTGTAGTTAGAACTTGCGTCCATGATAAACGAAATTCCCAGTTTGGTTCCCGATGCTGGAGCTTTGAAATTTGAATATCCTACAGTGGCTTTTATTCCATCTTAAACTAAGGCGACCAGACATTCCGTTTTTAATAGCATTGCGTCCCTCCGTTTTGAAGAAACACTTTGATATTCGAAAATAATACAAATTAAGAGCAAAATGCCTTGCGTCTTGCTTGTATAAAGTAACGAAGAAAGTTATGTCCCTTTTTCAACCACCACATTCGGACATCAATATGTCAGCTAAGACGTACCTGGAAGATCAAAACAGTCCCCAACAGCATCGACGTCATTCTGCCAACGTTCTGGAAGGCCATGGATTCCATCGTAGTAGAACTTGGTGGGCAGTGAAGCGAAGAAGATATCAAGTGCTTTTCGCACCTCTACTAGGGATTTGAACTGGCGTCATCTAAGGTTATTGTCCAAGTAAGAGGACAGGTGGCAATTGGACGGTGTGATGTCCGGGGAGTATGTGGAATCAATAGTGTTTCCCATCCAAGGCGTAGAATGGTGTTCCTGGACATCATAGCCACGTGGGGCTTAGCCTTGTCCTGTAACAGGAGGACCCATTTGCGATTCAGAAGTGCTGGCTCCAGACTTATGAGTTTTGCTTGAACAAGGCTCTATTGACAGTACACAGTTACATTAATGCTCTGACCAGCTGGTAGCAGTTTCCGATGCACGATGTCGCGAGCAGTCTACCAAACACACAAGAAGACCTTCTTCTGGTGCAGTGCTGGTTTCGGCGGTTCATGTGATTCTAACCAATAATGACGGAGCAGCAGAGCTACGTACAGGACCCACTTCTCATCATATGTCAACACCCTGTCCAGAAATGGACCCTTCCTCAGACGACACAGCAAAGAAACACAGGCGTATACTCGCGTTGCCTTCTGACCCTGAGTCAAATCATGTGGGACCCATTGACCCACCTTCTAGTGTTTCCCAAGTTGATGGAGGTGCTGACGAATGGTTTCTACACTTACACTGAATTATAGTCCCAGTTCCTCACATGTCTGACCACTGTTCGCCTCAATTGCTGCCTGAAGACCTTCATTTTATATATATGTTGGTCTTCCGGTAAGTGATGCATCTTCGAGTGTTTTGTTACTGTCCTTAAACTTGTTAAATGCATCGCTGTACTGTCTGCGTAGTCACGACGCCCTTACCAAAGGCTCATCATACCTTTCGCCCCGCTTCAGAGGCCTTTGATCGCAGTTTGAACTCGTGCAGCATGCAAGCATTATGACGCTCTATGGACGTCCCATGTTTACTCTCTCTTTATGCAAGTTCGTCGTGTAGCTGTATTGCCATAGTTAGGTAGCATGTTGGATATACCCACACCAACAACTGACCGTCACCTATCTTCATTCGCATTCAACTTTCATTCATCCCCAAAGCAGATATAAAAATTATCGAAAAAATATATATTAGTGTCGGATTAATAGTTTTCGGGTCGCTGAGATGAAGAGTGACACTTCCGATGCCGTGTTAATCCAAATTCGTCCACCAATAGTAATATTTAATTTTTATTGTCATTTTTACCAAACATATGACGTTAGGAGTTGTACCTTTAAAGTTTTTATTTCTACCCAGTCAAGCGGAAAATCAACGCTAGTGGTTAGATATAAATGGATTCTAAAATTATAACAGTTTGCATAATGTACTCTTTTCTTTATCTGGTTATCCTAATTCAAACTCCAGGTACACGTCTCATGTACTCTCGGTACTTAAAAGGGATTGTACGCTTTCACGAACAAGCAAACAGACAATGCAGAGTGACTGACTAATTTTAAGTGTTAATAGGGAAATGACTTCGAGAATCTACATATATTCAAATTCAAACTTTGCCTTCCGTTGATATCCTACACTGACTCTAAATGATCAAAATTCTTAAGTCTTGGGCTTGTTAATAT
Source organism: Thermobia domestica (assembly GCF_964235325.1). NCBI lineage: Eukaryota > Metazoa > Arthropoda > Insecta > Zygentoma > Lepismatidae > Thermobia > Thermobia domestica. The sequence continues at coordinate 42,962,804 of NC_137461.1, read as the reverse complement.
TTTTAGACCTGTCAACACTTCTTAATACTTGGACTCTTGTTAAGAGTGAATCCTTAAAGAATGACTCAATATTACTCTTCTTCTAGAGCGACTTGTTTCTCCTTTCCAAAACAAAGTTGATTTATTAAGAAGGAAGCGTTTGAGTACAAAACCTCGCGAACAAAACCTCTCAGGCGGAACCTCGTGAATCTAGCAGGGCAAAAATCTTAAAGCCCTGCATCTGACGGAACAAACTCTCACCTGGCAAAAGGTTCCCACCCCAAATCTCGTGCAGAACATACCCTCGCTGGAAGAAATCTTCCCACAGTGATTTCTTGAGTATTGAGTATTCAAAATACTGTCCGTATTACTGTATGTATTACAAATAGCATGTGTATTAAAACGTTTACTGACGGACATATCTCAGTAACGAAACGAACAACTCTATAAGAAGAATATTGTTTATCCCCGTAAAATATATGTATTATTATTAGACAAATCCTTCTATTTCATGGACACTTTGAAGAATGGATACTGACAATCTTCTTTCCTCTCTGATGCTTTAATAACTCTTCATAACGGACAGGAGATTATTATTATTATTATTATTATTATTATTATTATTATTATTATTATTATTATTATTATTATTATTATTATTATTATTATTATTAAGTATTCTACCTTTCGGCAGTTCCTGGGACTAATGAGGGTTTTTCTTTCATCCGTCTTACTTTTCAGTTTGAGCCTATAAGTGTTTCTTTCATGTTTCTCAGTTTTCAACTCCTTCTTTTAACTACCAATATTTTCTTCTATTTTTCAATTCATCGATCACTTGTATTCTTCTTCTTCTTCTTCCTACTCCTCACTTTCCTTCCATCTTTCCTTCTATAGCGGTATGAAGAAAACAATTGCTTTGCAAGATTTGTCCAATCCAATTGACCTTTCTACGAAGGATGGTGGCTAGAAGTGTTTCCGTTTTAAAACTTCTATCCGAATCTCCTATCCGTTTTAAAATTTCTTCGTTTGTTACTCTTTCTGTCCATTTTATCTTCTCCATCTTCCTTCAGCACCACATTTCGAAACTCTCTAAATATTTCTTCTCTAACTTCCGTAATGTCCAAGTCTGAACCATAAAGTCCAATACCCCATTATATAGCACTTGACCAATTTCTTCCTTAGTCGAATATTAAACCTGCTAGTTAAGAGTGACAATTTCCTGTTGAATGCCTCTTTGACTATGGCAATTCTCGACCCGATGTCTTTGACACAGTATGCGCCTTTCGTCAAAATACTTCGCAGATATTTGAAATGATTGACTTCCTCCGCCTTCGTCTCTCGTGGGAAAAAGATAATGTGGTAGTATTCCAATTTCCTTTCCACATTTCCATGCCATTAACCACCTGCTGGTTCATCCGCTTTTTACGACAGTTTCCCCTCCTAAGGTCAAGAAGTTGCCCGGACCTCAACCAGCTCATCCGCCCTCCGGAAAGGACGTTGACACTTGGTAGAGGTTGATTTCTTATCCCAGGAGTCATTCGGTCCCCACCTACGTTAGCCGCCTAAAATATTGTCTGCTTTTTTCCTCTATGAGATGTATGTTGGGATTTTTCCTTCATTTAGGATGAGACCCGAAGGCTTTTCTCAAACCTCTCCAGTAGTATTAGCAAGCCAGGAAATATTCTCAGTTTTGACTATTTAGCACAGAGAACAGTTTCTGCAATTTGAAAATAAATCTGAGAGCGGTAGACAGAAAATGTATTTAACTGGTTTCATTGTTTTCCTCTGCTGATGAAATAGACAACGTAAATCTAACCTTATCCTAAGCTAATTGAACACCTTTGGAATGTTAATGAACCCCAGAACCGAGATCATTGTCCTCCTCAGAGGAAGTCACAGAAATTAAGCGGCATATGTGCAGATGTAACATGCCCAGTCTGCTGCTACCTACAAAGATCTTCTTGTTTCCATTTCAATGCACATTGCAAATATAAACATAGCTGATATTAGATAAGTGGTTATAATGATCTAGCTGGTCCAAGTTGGCATCCCTGTCAATCGTACACTATGTGCAATTCGAGAACATTGAAGGTTACTTTTTGTCTCTCTTTTTTTTTTTTTTTTTTTTTTTTGGTGTCACGAATCACGTCCCGGAGTTTGTGCACATCTTTCAGGTTTACCTTGTATATAATAATTTATAGTGTTGTTATATTTAAATATGTATTATTGTTTGGGAATAAAGTACTGTTAATAAATAAATCAATTCTATTTACTCTATTTACAGGTTGACGAATATTTCTTTTTACTTTCTATGGGAGTGTACGCTTTTGCAATACTATTTCAGATATGGCTATATGCTTCAATTGGTCAACTTGTTATAAATGAGGTAATTATATGCAATGAAAAATATAAGAAATATTGCACTTTTATTTTTATTATAAACTAAGATTATAAAGGGACATATCAGTTGTACAAGTGAAACGAAAACAAACTACATCAAAGAATCTTTTGTAGAAACATTATCATATGAAGGATATCCTAAGTATTACTTAACTAAAAACGTTGTATGTTGAGTCTTTTAAAATAGTAGTTACTTGGAAATGATAGGAAACATTTCTATTCCTTACGAATTTTTCAATAAAAAATTTTACTTCCCATTAGGAGGACGGATTTCAGAGTTTTTCAAAATTCCTAGAAAAGAATTCGCTTAAGTAGTTTTTATTTTAAAAGCATTTCTGAAAACGTCGAAAGGTATGTATACAGTCATTGTCAAAAGTGTTGTTATGCTTGCGTTTAATGAAATGCCAATTCTTAGAATTGATATGAGCTTTAAAAATTGCAGGCAGGTAATTTATTCAACTTTTGCCAAACTACGCGACTCTAGTAGCTCTGAAGAGTCTTGCAGAAACTTTTAGTATTCTTTGGTATCTATTTACGGACTGTTCTGTGAAATTCATCTTAGACGCGATAGATTGGTAACAAATTCCGTGACTGTGTCGAATATTCCACTTATTGGTGATGGAAAAGTCTTTTTTGCACTGCAAGTAACTGTTGCATAGAGTGGAAGAACGTTTTGGACGATAATCCTGTTGTAATACAAAGTTACTGCCCAGGATTTGCGTTTCTGATGAAATTCCACAGCTCATTTAAATATTGTGAAACAAGTTTTGTCCATTATCGGCATTAATTCGAACTAAATTGTCAACTTGACAGTCTGTAAAGTATCCCCCAAGCAATGACGCTACCTTCTTCGGGCCTTGCTATAGACATTACATGGACGGAATGAAAGCGCTCTTCTAGAAGACGAGGTACAAAGCTGTAGCATTGAAAGACAAAAAGTTGGATTTTAGATTCGTCGGTCCAGAGTGTAATTTTCAATTGTTCATCGTTTCAGTCTTTACTTCATTTTATTGTTTTGGCTCAGGAGTATCTTTCTGTAATGTTTCCTGCTTGAAGGAACTTTTTCTTTACTGCAATCTTACCTCAAAAAACTATAGATCTGACGCAGCGTTGCCACCGTTCTATTTGATACTGATTGAAAATGGATCTTCCATAGTCCTCTAGGTTCTTCATGAGTGATTAATGTCTATTCTGTTTATTGTTTCTCCAGTGATCTTGTCCTAAAGAGAACTTGATAATTTTAAAACATCAGTGTGTTTCCATGCAATATTTACATCATATTGCGACTATCTTTCAAGAATCCGACTCACTGCTCCGTCCAATCACTGAGCTACTTTTTTTCGAACAGAATGACTCTCTTCTCTCAAAATAACCAGTTACTAGGGAAGTAGATGAAGTGGTACGCAGGGATCTGCAAGTGTTATACATCGTTGGAAAGGTCATACCAACTATACCTCACATGTCAAATATCTCGCTTGAATGGGGCCTGTAGGGGGCGCGGCGACTATTTGAAAATCAAAACAAGGTACGCTGCGAAACACCAGAAAACATGGACAAAATAGGAACTATGATGTAATTGTTTTAAGACGCGGTATATATAGGTTTGAAAGGTAGCTGAATACGAATCTAACATCAAATGTTTACAAATCAAAATGGCGGATCCAACAACATCATCATCATCATCATAGGTATTCTGCCTTTATTGGCAGGTCACTTTCCGCAGCTGAGAAGCTTCCATGCTCCACGGTCCTCCGCTCACTTCTTCGTCTTCGGGTATGATCTTTCTGTTTTTATATCATCCATTAATTGTAGTCTCCTTCGCCCCCTCCCTCTCTTTCCCGCCACCATACCCTCTAGGACGTCCCTCATGATACAATCTCTTCTTAGGCAATGTCGCAACCGGTTTCTCTTCCTCTTCCTAATAATATCTAAAAGTGTTCTTTTCTCACCCACCATTTCTAACACTCTCTCATTCGTTTTGCGCTCGATCCAACTAATTCTTTCCATTCTTCTCCACACCCACATTTCGAGGGCTTCCAGTCGATTTTCATCATCTTTACGTAATGTCCACGTTTCTGCTCCATACAGTACAACACTCCACACGAAGTATTTTATGAGTCTTTTTCTCAACTCTTTCTTCAAGGTCCCACAAAAAAGAATTTTCTTCCTCCTAAAGGCTTCTTTCGCCATTCCTATCCTTGCTTTTATTTCACGTTCGCACTTCATGTTATTACTAAGAATACTACCCAGATATCGAAAACTATTCACTTGTTCTATTTTCTCCCCTCCTACTTTTATATTTGACACAAACCCCTTCGTTCCAATCACCATGGGTTTTGTCTTTCTAACATTTATTTTCATCCCATATTCTTCAAAGCCCTTTCTCATTTTTTTCTAACATTTTATTGTTTTCTTTTCAGATTCTGCAACAAGCGCCATATCATCTGTAAATCTTATGCATCTAATCATTCTACCTCCTACCGAAATACCATCATCATCATGTAAACTCTTTTTCACTATCTCTTCTAGATAGACATTAAATAGTGTTAGCGAGAGGCAGCATCCTTGTCGAACTCCCCTTCCAATTGCACTCTCTTCCGTCAGTTCTTCCCCTATCCTAACACTTACTTGTTGGTTCATGTATAAGTTTCTTATAAGTCTTCTATCTTTCCATTCCAACCCTATCTTCGTTAGAATTCCCAACAACAATTCCCAATTCACGCGGTCAAAAGCCTTTTCTAGATCAATAAATATAATATACACCTCTTTCCCTTTTTCTATAAATCTTTCACCGATCCCCTTAATAGTCCAATTGCATCTCTTGTGCCCTTGCCTCTTCTGAACCCGAACTGCTCCTCCTCAACTTCTTTATTTGTTCTTTCATATAACCTTCTGTTCAGTATTCGGAGCAGAATTTTAGCTGCATGAGATATGAGACTAATAGTTCTATAATCCTCACATCTCTTTGGGTTCGATGTCTTAGCCATCGGTATCATGATCGTTTTCAGAAAGTCTTTTGGCCATTCTCCTGTTTCATATATTTTATTGCATAGTCGGAACAATTCTTTCTTTCCCTTGTCTCCTATATTTTTAATGAATTCGATTGGTATGTTATCTATTCCGGTTGCTTTTCCATTCCTAATCTCGGATATAACCTTTTCAAACTCATCCCTAAGAATACTAAATCCTTTATCATCCTCGCCTACTTCATTTTCTACTTCAACATGGATCCAACATAGCGGACACAAATTACAAAAAAAGACAAGCTATGGATCTAAAATTGGGTATATAGATACATTCGAAGTCGCTATTAATAAATCGGATACCAAAAAATATAAAATTCAAAATGGCGGATCCAATATGGTGGACAAAATGCAAAACACTGCTATGAAACTGAAAGAAAGTAGATAAAGATTTTCGTGGTCGCGGGATACGAATCCAGTGCTAAAAGTACAAAATGCAATATGACGAATCCCATATGGCGGACAAAATGTGCAAAACTACAGAATGGACATATATGAAGGGCTCGGTGCAATAAGGAGCTAACCCTCAAAAAGTTGTTTCCGAGATAATAGCTTTTGAAAGTTTGAAAAAATCCATAAATCGGAATTATTATTTTTATGTTGTGCAGTTCATTCGAAAAGCTTCACTAAAGTTTCTAGTTTATATAAAGACATACAATTATGTACAATTAAAATGAAAAGAGGTTGAATTTGTTCTTTTTGTAATTCAATATTACTCATTGTTGGTTAGCTCCTTATTGCATCAGAATTTTAGGAGTCAGTTCTGTGGGATAACAACTAACATAAATGCACAAGAATTATATTGTGAACAAAAATATACATAATAATGAAAAATCAAACTGAAGTATGTAAGGAAAACTAAATACTTTACAAGTTTAATGAATATGTAAGTCAGTCACAATGCTCTTAGCGCTGACATGAAATAGTGGCATATTATTGCAGGTCACAAATTACATTGAATTCAACCAAGGTTGACCCTTCTTATGCATCAATCATCAAGTCTATCCAACATTTCTACACACTCTTCTCCAGCTACTTCCGTCGGAACAAGGCTACGATAAAAATTATGGTATATTGGGGGGATCCATTCCAACAGAGACATTAGATCAGAGTATTTCCGGATATCTATAGGAATTCCTTCCTGGTACTTGCATGGCAAATCGTTGAGGTTCACTTCTGGCTGTGGGCGGCCTCGTTTCTTTAGGTTGCACGTAGTCCATACAGGTGCTTCCTTCTGGTACGAATAGCTTACATGCAAAACATAGGGAGTAGCTGATTCCATCTTAAACACGGCTGCATCTGAAAACTTGAGAGGCTGTTTGGTGTCTGTGGTTATTTTCTTGGAAATTGATGACACAAGTGGTGTGAAATCCTTGAAGTCGGTTTGCTGCATGCGAGTTACATGAAATTTCTTCTTTCTGTTGGCACTGCTGATTACATGTGCCCACTCATCTGTTGTATACACAATGGGGTGATGCCTACGTGCGTACAGTTCTATGCGGCCAAAATCACGATCGCATGGCAGTTGTGTGTGGCCTACGACTGGAAAATGATGAAAAATTTTCTTAAATCGTCCACACCGAAGCAGTGCTTCATATAAGGCAATCAAGGTCCAATTCTTATTTTGCCCTTTGCAATTGTCACTAATAATATGAAGTTCTTCACTTTGCACGTTATTTCCCATAATGTATTTAAGTATGCAACTAGAAATTTCAGAGGAACCGCGTTTAGCTATATTTTCACTCCAGAGAAACATAAAGCCAATGTCCGAGCCACAATCATGAACTGCGAAATTATAACTCCAGAGTTTTCTCTTGTAGAAAGCAGGACCAACCGTTAATTTTGGAGTTGGGAGGGTCTTTTGTAAATCAACGCAGATTACATGATATTTCGTAGGATCTGAAGAAGCAAGCTGTGAGAGATAGGTGAGTTTCTCCTTAGCGGCTTCTGCCCTAGCTAGGTGTAGCGCTCTACTGGCTTCTAACTGTTTGGCTTCGTTTTCGTCATGTACAGATTTAGCATGATCCAAATTTATTTTATTCGAGTCGCAAAAGGAACAAGTGTCTGACTTAGGTAATTTAAACCCTATACAAAATTCCTCACAAAAAAGCCTTCGGAATCTGTCAGAACTAATGGACGTTGTCTGCTGAGATGCACACCACGGAATATACTTTGTCTCATATAGAGAATTTATCGTGAGATCGCAGTACAGGTACTGCTTGTTCGCGTTTTGGCTCCGGCTGTAGTGACTGGCATATTTCGGTATGGATGTTATAAACTTCCTTGCAGATTCCAAACTGGCTTCTGTAAAAGCATTTGGCCGGTTGTGATGCCTACCCCTTCCATCACTTTTGGCTGTGATGTTTCCACCCTTGATTTGTTCCTGAAGTAGCTGTATTCGTTTTCTGCTGCGGTGAAGTCCATGAACTGCAAGAAAGGCCTTCTTGCACACACTAACATCTACACCATTAATTTTCAAATTATAAGAAAACGTGAATGATCTCCTCGAAGATTGTCCTTTTGTGCAGGAACGTTTCGTATTCTGAATTCTCATATTTTGCATGAGGTAGGTGTTTTGTGTTGCATAATCAGCCAAGTCCCAGAATGAATGAAAAATAAACTCTATGTCCCCTTTAATTTTTTTCCAGCAATTTTTTGGACATTTACATGGTTCACCCACTTTCCTGGCTGAAACAACATCCTTCGAATGACTGGAGGTATATTGCTCCCCTTTATTTCTTCTTCTCTTACGCTTCACTCTCTCCCAGTTATCCCTCTCACATCGTCTCTTTCTGGCTGGAGGACGTTTGATTGGAGATCCCTCTGTCGTCCTTGTGATGTGAAGGTCATTCTGAAAAGGATAAGAGTACGATTTTAATAAATACACACTAGGTTCTTTACAACAGGAAATTAGAAATACCTAATGAAAATATTCTGGCCATAGTGCTATTGAATCTACTGTATTTCTAAACCGATATGACGTCTCAACCCCACTGCTATTCTGCGTGCGCGAAATTTAGCAAAAATCCTAGTCAGTAACAAAAATTATTTCCATTTGATGAAAATTGTTTCGTAAATAACTTCAGAATGTAAGGGAAATTTGAATACATTTTTAGCAAATTGAAAAGACTGTAATTTTCTGTACATTCCAGCCACACTAGCATTATTCCCAAAATAATTTTACGAAATGGAAAGAACTTTTGTCACTGACTGTACAATCCACTCGAAAATCATAAATATTCGAAACAAATTCATTATTGAAAATGACAAAACAATTCTGATCATTTATCGTGACACAGTGTTGTCACACTTGGTGCAATTGTACCAAATTCAGCACTTTGTCATTCAACGGCCCATTTTCATCCCCTTTTGTGAAAAAGTTGGTACAATTGTACCCAATTGTACCCAATGTAACAAATACTTCTCACATTTTCAAAAATGTCAATAAGACTTTTCCTACATTTTACAGTACTCATACTGTGTGTTGGACTCTTAAAAAATGCTGTTGGACATTCATTCTTTGACGTTGCATCGCTTAACGCTAGAAACTATACCAGGAAATAAATGACGATACATTGGCGCATCCGAGCCCCGTATGAACTAGACGAGAAAGTAACAGTGTTGTGGAAATATATTCTTAAAATAATAATAATAATAATAATAATAACACACAAATACGTTGAACCAAGTGTTGAATATTCTGAAGAAAACCAGCCTATGCTCAAATAAGTCTATAATTTATGCGTCGTTGCAAAGATTTTACACCAAACGAAAATAGCACGAAAAATATATTGACATAATTCCTGCCTTACCGCGGTAAGTTGTTTCTAATTACGCCATATTGACGTATATAAAGATACCCGAACATTTCTCCGTTTTATAGATCTGTATCGACGCGTTGATTTGGACCCTTGAAAGAGGGGGGGGGGGGAGGTCTAGAAATTTACTTATTTTAGTTTCGTGTTACAGAGTCATGTATTACACTGGAATAAATTCAACCCTTTTTGTTTCAATTTGGTACTATTTTTCAGCTCCCTTCAGACCTAGGACTGTGGCAACACTGTCCTGACATGATTGCTTTATTACCTTTCTCATTTCATAGCATTTACAGCACCGTTCTTGACGCTACATTGTCAGAATTTGTCATAATCAGAGAAAAATGTACATGTGTAATGTCGCTTTCTTTGTGGTTAATTATTTCAGCAATATGGCGCTAACCAACATTCATTATATTAGCAGCTGTTGTCATCAGAAAAAGTTCAAGATTTTTCTGTACCAACTCGCTAGAGTCCTGACGAATGCATAGGGAATTGATTTGCGTATTAAGATGCACGTAAAAACTCACACTTAAAGACCGTTTTTTACAAGCCTATATCTGAGGCAATAAGGTGTTAACCAACATTTTAACAAAATAACAAAAATAAAACTCGTTTCTTACCTCAGAGTCGGTGCTGTTGTTGCTTGACACTCCAAACACATACTCTGGGTCATCAAAGCTGTTTTCACCGAGTAGGGGGCCATCTTCTTCATCAGAAACACTAATATGTGCGGAGGTGCTCTGCATAACATTCTCGATAACTGACATTTTCCTGTGGCTTAACACCTTGTTGCACACAACTTTCCGCTTGTACGTTTCTTCTCAAGAAGGATATCACGTGATTGCGCGCGATGACGACACAGCACAAGCACCATCTGTTGATGAATGAAGCAGACCTTCATGCCTAATGTAGTACACTGTTTATCTCAATTTTGACAAAAGTGAGGGTTAGCTCCTTATTGCACCGAGCCCTTCATATGTATCGAGACGAACCTGGGCTCCGTCTCGATTTAGAAAAGCACATCACGGTCTCGAATTAGAGACAAGACCAAGACAGGATCGAAACTACTCTCGATGTTAGTACCATCCCTACTACGGAGAGTGGAAATTTGTCATACATATTTCTTACAAGTGTACACGGGATAATGTGAAACAGGAAAGACAGTTATGGAAGCACAAGGATATTTTAAACAAGCACTTTTCACTGTCACTGTTCGGATCTTCAGATGGTATCTGCCAATAGTCGTAACGTACTCTACAGGTGCCATTCTTGTGAGATATTACAGATGTAAAGTATAGTCGATGTGAGGTTTTTAACGATATATAACATATTCGGATCCCCGCGTATCTCTTCGGGGGCGGGTGAGGGAGTTGGTAGTAGAATAATTATTGTCTATGATTGCAATCTGTTCGTATCCTAAAACTTTCATATGAGCTACAAAACCTGCCCTACATACTGTGCCTCAATTTCGGCATGATTGTATGGCAAACCATGTTCCCTGTTTATTGTAAAACATCATCTGCCCCTATTAGCCCCCTTATGTACTATAGATATTGTTCTACTATATGTCTAAGAATAACATACGTAAGTTCTGTACATTTTTTTATGTTTCGTCCTCCACATTGGATCCGTCATATTCCATTTTACACTTTTTGCATTCAATTCGTACTCAGCGACCACGAAAATATCTACCCAATTTCAGTTCCATAGCAGTGTTTTGAATTTTCTCCGCCATATTGGATCCGCTATTTTGAATTATACACTTTTCGGTATTCGATTCATACATAGCAATGCCAAGTATCTCTATATACGTAATTTTAGACCCATACCTTGTTTTTTTTTTTTTGTAATTTGTGTCCGCCATATTGGATACGTCATTTTCATTTATAACATTTGACGTTAGATTCGTATTCAGTTACCTTTTAAACCTATATATACCGTGTCTCAAAACAATTACATCACAGCTTGCTATTTTGTCCATGTTTTCTGGTGTTTCGGAGCGTGCCTTTTTCTGATTTTCAAATGGTCGCCACGCCCCCTACAGGCCCCATTCAAGCGAAATATTTCACCTGTGAGGTATACTCGGTCGGACCTTTCCAACGATATTTAACACATGTAGATCCCCGCGAACCACTTCACGTACTTCCCTAGTTAGACATGACTCGAGTCTTACTTAACAATTTCTATTCCTCATTTTATAGCATTTGCATTTATTCAGGCTATTCACCTGGTTCACAAGAATGAAAACAGTAGGATCACATGTCGCAGATTTGCATTCAAACATTGTCCATTATACGCCACGATTCAATAGCACATACACAACTGTCCGTTGAAATAAAGAGACAACTACTGACATGGGTTCATACAACCATCACTAGCCCTTTCAGGTTCTAGGTACTGAACTAGTGAGTTCATTATTTGATTAAAAAGTACAAATAAAGCCTTTTACTTCTCTTTTCTGTTTTTCCAAGAATAGAGGCATTGTAGAATACGTTACTTATGGTTTCACACCTTTCAGCGTCGTGACATAGAGGTGATGATGTAATGACTGTAAAAAATATATTTTCGTTAGGCCTATTTTTATTATTTTTGACAAGCTTCTTTTTGTACATAAAGAACGAAATTTTGCACAAAAATTCAGTCCACCAGGTAGTATTTGTCAGATTTTTATCACATCTCTATGTTAAAACGGAGGTTCAGAGGGGAAAAGGTAAAGAAAAGGAATATTTCTAACAAAAATTATTTTTTTTCGCGATTTTTACGCCTAAAATACACGATAAAGACATGTGAACAGTACTTTTAGAAAGGACGTTCTATTCTGAAGAGACAGAGGTACAAACCATGATCCTAGGATAAGTTGAGATGTCTCAGGAAATTTTTACCTGAGCTCCTAAAAATATTCTTTAGGCCTATTTTTATTGTTATATAGTGGGCTTAATCTTCCATCTAGAAGATTGAAATTTTGCACAAACATTTAGTCTACCGAGTAGAATTTATTAATTTTTTCACATCGCTGCGTTAACACGGAGGGCTTAAGAGGGGCAAAAATATAAAAAAGAAAAGAAAGATATTTTAACTATAAAAATCCCTTTTTCACAATTTTTACTCCTCAGATACATATGGGGACACGTGAAAGTTACTGTTTGAAACGCTGTTCTATTCTAAAGAGAGCGAACTACATAACCTGACTCTAAGATAAATAGGGATGTCTCAGGAACTGTTTTTTACCTGAGATTAGGGTCTTTTGCGGTAATCTAGGGCATTGTGGGAAACATTAGTAAATACTTTTCCTTGTCCTTATTGTTAACCGTAGAAGCTTAAAATTTTATACTTACATTTAGTACAACCATCAGTATTTTTCAGCTGATTTTCGGATTTCTGCGTTAACACAGGGGGATCCAGAGGGCTCAAATTTGAAAAAAAAAATCAGAGAAAAATACCGATTTCTCACAAAAGTTTCCGCCTCAGGAACATGATATGAAAATGTGAATGACACCATTTGAAAGGCTCCTCTATTGTGAAATACATGAGGTTTGAACCATGATCCTACAATAGAAAGGGATTATGCTATAGCCGCTTGACTGAAAGTTTATAATTTATTAAAAAAAGGCCAGAACCTAAAAGGGCTAGTTGTCATTGAGACGATGTATCTTTAAATAAAGCATGACGTTAGTTGTTTGTTCATTAGTTATTCCTTTTGCAAGCAGCTTTCCTCAATAAATTTGTCTCGATGTCAACTAGACCATAAATTTTTGTATTGGTGTCAGAGCAATGTTGTTTATTTACAAATAAAAGTATATGAAACAGTTTTCTATGGGCATAGTGTCTTTCATTTAAATCATTCTAGAAGTCAATAGTGTGCTAGACTTTTGACTATATATATAATTTGTCACACTAATTATTCTATGATTTGAAAATTCTTTCCGTTAAAGTTATCGTACACATATTGGCAACTGTATCTCCTGATTACTTTTGTTTTTTTAAAAATATAACAAAATATGAACAAATTAGAACAGTAAATAAATCCATCTCTTAAAATGCTACAATAGCAATTAAGCAAATTGATCGATTGCAAATTTTGCGTAGATTGTCCAGCTCTAACTCAATATTTTTTTACAAAATAATGGCCATTATTTATTTATTACGTTTTTACGGGTACACTGGAAGTGTTGAAATTAAAAAAAAAAAAAAAAACTAAAGCATTATATCCTACCTATTATACATTCCAACACCGTTTAATTGTATATAGAGGCTGCATATCTCTCAGGTGCTTGTTTCATGGCCAAATTGTAATAAAAAACTAAAAATAACTATTTCTCCATCTAAGTTGAATCTTTATTGTTTGGAGTGTTTTGCCCAATGAACACAATATATCACTGACATTATAATTGATTGTATATGTAATGTATTAGCTTATTTTAAAATGTATAAAACGATAATCATGCATCTTCTTCTGTATGGTTGCAAAATATGGTCTCTTACTCGGAACGAAGAACATAGATTGAAAGTATTTGAGAACAAGATCCTGAGACGAATATTCGGACCCAAGAGAAACGGGAATGGGAAATGGCGGAAACTTCATAACGAGGAACTGCATAATTTATACGGTTTATGCAACATTGTTAGGGTCATCAAATCTAGGAGGCTCAGGTGGCAGGTCATGTAGCCAGGATGGAAGAAAGTAGGAACGCTTTCAAAATCTTAACTCTAAGACCAGTCGGAAAACGATCATTATGAAGACGTAGGCGCAGATGGCAGGACAATATTAAGATGGATCTTACAGAGATAGGAATAGAAAGTAGAAACTGGATCCAATTGGCTAAGGATAGAAGTCAGTGGAGAGCTTTTGTGAAGACCGGGTTCCATAGGCCATAGAGGTATTTAGTTTATGTATTTGCTTATTACATACTACATGCAAGAAGAAAGAAAACACAGATCATATATGAATTAAAAACTCCAACCGGAAGTAGGCTCAAATCTTGCAAACGGTACGAGATATTGAAAAAGTAATTTAAAAAATCCCCTTTCCGGTATCTCTTGCTGATTTTTACCAAGATTTCTTTCACTTGTGTCTGCAAAGGGACATGTACAGATTTGAGGAATAAGAAGGAGATTCATGCTCATATATGAATGATGCGCCGTGTAAAGAGCGCAGGTTCAGCTAGTAAATTAATTAAAATAACAGGAGATTCACTTACATTTTTAACCATTGTTCTCAACTGGTCTACTTGACATCTGTAGTTGCATGGGCCTACAACAAATAAAGTTCTTCATATCAAACCAAATGATATACTTGATTGGTGGTGAAGTGCTAACGAAAATATTAAACCCTTAAGTTCTCTTGGTATCGGTCTAATCATTTTTCCACTTTATAAAATTGAGAATACTCAAAACCGATGGGTTTTACAAATAGCTTGCAATATAACTAAGATATCTTGTTTCTTACAGTTAAGTAATTTAGCAACATCTTACTTTCCTAAGTTTTACATTTCATTCCAAAAAATAAACCAGCAGGTTCAGTGAACTATACATATAAAAAACATAATAGTTTTAACACATAAAAGATAGAGCATTTATGATTGCAAATTTCTTGTTACATTGATATACAGTTGATAAAATAATTGATAAATTTGTGATATGAATAATTTTTATACATTATAAAAATAATATGTTATTATGTACACAATATTTTATATATTATTATTGAGGTTATATATTGTTTTATTTCCAGAGCGAGAATCTATCAAGAGTGTTCTACAAAAGTAATTGGTATTTTTTCAACGCTGCGGAGAAAGAAGCAGTGAAATTAATTACTAACATGTCCAATAGAATCATCTATTTTACAGGCATGGGGTTCTTTCGTCTATCGCAAGAGTTCTTTACGAATGTAAGAACAATTAAATATTTTGGCTATAAAAATATTCGTATCACAAGTAGTGTATTGGCAAATGAAATATTATTTATTTTTATTTCATTATGTAATGAAAATTTATCGATTACGTATGTTTATGAATTTAGTCTATTAGTCAGTGGTAATCCATTTTTTCAAGGAAATGTTACATTGGATTAGATTAGGCTAGATCAAATTATTTCACATGATAGGCATGCTAACTGGACCATGCTTATCTGCAAACACATAGTAGAATTCTGTTGTTTTATGCTTCAGAAGCCTGAAACAATTGCGAACGAGAAAAACGTTTTTCTGCAGTCAATGTATTATGCGACTTCAACATATCGTTGTCAAAGTGCCAGGTGTTCGAAAAATAGTAAAAAATAGTAGTAGTAAATCAAAGTCAAGTAATGAAGAATTTGTTGGAGTTTATTGCACGCTACAAACGATATCACTCACTACATTATATCAATGTCACTAGCCTTTGGTGCGAGAGGTCCTGGGTTCGATTTCCCGTGGGGGCACTCGGTCGAAAAAGTGTAAAACGCATTTTGAGGCAAGCCACCCTGAATGAGGTTTTCCTGGGTTTTCCTCATTCACACTAGACAAATGCCGGGGTGGTACCTAACTTATAACTCCCAGGCCGCTTCCTTCCTTCCCATCCTTCTTCCTTCCCTTTTCCCGGATTGTGTGCTCGACGAGGGACGTCATCCCTCAAACGTGAAGGGCTAAATGGCCTTAGGTGCTGAAAGCCCAGAAATCTAAATCCTAATCCTAATCAATGTCACTAAAAATTACGTTTTTTAAAAAGAAATCAAGTTTCATATTTTCATTATTTGTAGCAAAGCCATACATGATTCGAATTTTAAGCTCATTTTAGGATTTTGCGGAAAGACTATATTCCAATGCGGCTCCTCATTTCAAAACAAGAGATCTTAGATATTGGTGTTGATAGATGGTAAAAATAGGAGCTCCAAGAATTGGACAAATCAGCTATAATGACTAAATACTAAATCTACATGTAAGTTGCTAAGATCATTGCATATAAAAAACTCTATTATAATTGTTTCTTATTTATTCAATGTATTAATCGCACTTAACGTCAGTACACTGACAAATATTACAATACTCTTACATTGAAATCATAGAATATTGTAGCATGAATCTAACTGCCAATACAATTAGAAATTCGTTATAACCACAGATGAATACATTTGCACCCTGTGACAATCAGTTGAAACTAATTCTAATATAATGTGCTGACTTAGGATTCCTGTATAAAAACATTTCATAAGTAATTCTTGTAGTTAATTTTGTTAAAATAACGTATTATATATGAAAATATGTAATAAAGTACATATAAGTTGCGACGGAAACATTGTGTGAAAGCCTTCCCTTGGCCTTATAGATTTTTTGAATTCTGAATACTGGAAAAAATACACACTAATGTTTGCTGAGCAAAACCATATATTTTCATTAAATATTAAATATGTGTTACATTTTCACCAACTAACTCTTTGGCTTCATCAGACACTATGAGATACAGGATATCTGTACAATCTTATATAGATATATAAGATTGTACAGTTATCTTGTATCTCTCCCTTATTTTTCTAAAAAAAATGTATGTGATTGCAAACACTTAAGGCCATTAAGACTCAATACACATCTATATATAATGAATGAATGAAACTCTTGAAGCTTACAAAAACAATATTTTGTTTTGCAGATCTGTGTTATTCTGTTATTATGGTAACATTAAAAAAAACATAGAAAGTAATACAGAAATGTGTACAGTGGCGATTTTCAGAAGGAAATGGCGAAAATAATGATAAAAAAGATTATAATAAGATTGTGAGTAATTACAATGAACATGAAGTTGACTTTCATTTGACATAATTAAAAAACACAAGGTATTCAAATGAATAATTGAATTTGTTTCCATCCATAATACAAGGTCAGCTAGTAATGTCTTGAAGTTAAGTAGGGACGTAAATATTTTTGCAGCGTGTCATAAAATGTATGTGGAGGAATGAAAACCATTTTTGGAAAAATCAACCTCCAGATTCTGAAGTCATAGCCTGTTAGTGACGTTGGTAGCAACATTTCGCAAGCATTTGGACTGCATCTTAAAATGAGAAAAGTGCGGTGAAATTATTTGTTAGATTCGGAATAGAATCCCTTGATCTACACATTCGTTTCTGATATTATGGACTACCTACGTGTTATATTACTAATAATTTATTTTGAGAGGTTCCGGATAAGGAGACGAGAAGTAACCTTTGAGGCAGGCCTGAGCCTCTGCCAATTTTGTCACAGACAAGTACCCAGACATGTCATGTATGGAGCTACCCAAGATTTAATTTCATCTACCTAAGTTGCTTATTGATATAATTCAGATTTGTCACGTGTACGTGTTTCCTTTTATTCAGCTTTTGTATTATAGTTTTTTAAAAAGGTATTATGTAATACAATGCTTCCGTCGATTCAGTATGTAGTAGCTTCTGATTTTTATCGATACAGAGTTCATAATTTTACGCACAAAACAATATCCACTTGCTCAAAAATTAGAAAGTCTTTGTATTTGATTGTGAATCCGTAAAATGTACGCAACTCGCACGATAGAAGATTCATTAGACTGGACGCTTCATTTTCACCCGTGGTTATTTAAAACATGATTTTCAAAATCAGCTTGATATCATGTTAATACTGGATCCCAAAAACAAACTGTGACTATTGTAGTAATATGGAAATTTCTACTTTCATGAAAATAAGTTCGTGGAAATTTATTGCTTAATCGATATTTTTTTAAAAAAATAACAGTTGAGTATTATTATTGTTCAACGACAGCTTACTATCGATTTGTAGTACTTATACTTTGTTACTCTTATTTTTCAGGTTGTTTCTGCTGCAATTTCCTACTTCATGGTGCTTATAACTTTCAAAGAATAATTCAAGCAACTTTGAATAGCTATTCTAGAAATCTTGTATTGGAAGATCCCATACGTATAATAGAACATATTAAGTAACTGATCATTTAACGTTTTATTTGTAACCATTAATCACTCCAAAACCACAACGTGCAGTTCACGAGAGATTGACGTCAACCACACATGTCAGAAAAACTGTCAACAGTGCAATATTAACGGATTCTAGACGAGACGCATTGATGAATGTTAGAAGTGATTGCTTACAATGAACAGAATTTAATGTTGCTTCTCGTAAATTCAACGAATCTACTTGTAACTTATTCTTAACTTGTATAACTTATTCATGAATCTCAATTAATTTTTACTTTGTGGTTTCCAGATCAAGAAAAGTTCACAAACCGAACGAGTTTGTTTCTCATGATTTACCGAAAGACTATTAAACGAAGATTAGCTCTGGCGAATCGAGTAGCTACTCGATCAAAAGCACTGGACGTTGTTGCATAGTATCCTCTGACCCCACAAAATTTTAAGTTATATCTGGCAAAGCAGAGCACCACAGCGCCCATTGCGGCAGGTTCCTCTGTCTGAACAGGTTAATGTGGAAGATCACAATGGTGACCCGAATGAAGAGACGAATAGCAGGTCATAATATTTTCAAACAAATTTCTCTTTTAGATGCAACATGAGGTTGGAAACGAGTTTAGTCCTTTTAGACCAGGTCACGCCAGATAACACATGCCCTCATGTTGCATGTGTTATCCTACACTTTCAGGCTTGGCTCAACCTTTCTCTGTTTTCTTGGTTGGAACGTTCCACTGATTTTTCGACAATTGAACAAGTATCCCCGATGGTTGCAGAATACCTCTCAACTTCGTATTTTGACAATTATTGGAGCTGTGTCATCATGTCGAAAATGCATTCGCTGCCAATACCATACAAAATCCAAGGTCTCATTCTTTCGATGCCTCCCGTATTGCAGCCGTTCAGGTTGCCTATATTAGGCCTACAGGTGAGACGGAATTCGAATTCCATATTGGACCGTATATGGTTTTTAGTATCAATATTTCTAAAATAACTTTATTTATTATAAAGAATAGGGTTAACGTAGTATTTTGTAGGGTTCTGTGCTAAATTATGGGTTTGTGGTAGTTATTGCAATTTTCATTTTTTCAAACATTATCATAAAAGCTCATTTTTTTCGAAGGAAAAATTCTATTAGTTTCCTTAGTTTTAATTTTTTCCCTTGAATATTTACATATCAAAATCAATCCTGAAACATTATTTTCAAGATTCGTAAAATAAGCTTCATAAAAATTCTTCAATTACTTATTTCTGAAAAACTTCATATTTCTAGAAAAAAAATCATCGTAAACTTTCCTTGTTGCTAGGAAACAGTAACTAATTATTTTCTTCAGATTTTTTTACACTTATGTGGTGTCTTTGATTTGAAAGTTTCTTTTGATCCATCCAAATCTTTCATATAATTAGTTTTTTTCATATCCATTATCCTTTTGTTGAATAAACCTTCAGCTTTGGCGGTCTTGCCGTAAATGTTAAGAGAGATATATGTCAAAATCCTGTTTTCCAACCAACAAAGGCGTTAAAGATCAGTGAGATGAGCTTTCATTACATTTTGTATTAACAGAAGTAGTCTGAAACCCGATCATTCAAAATCATATAAGTCTGGAATTTTCTAATACTTTAAATATTTTGGTGTACCTTATGGAGGCAGTTTTCGAAGAGTAATGCCAACCTAGTACTGAATTGGCCAATTAACATCATTACAAATTTCAAAACTAGTCTCCTAAGTTTCAGTATAATGAGATTTATCAATCCGCTCTGTTGATTTTCAACGCCTATTGATTTTCAAATACTAATGAGTGTTTAAGTATTTTGCAATGTTCCTCATGAGCTTGTAGTTTGGTTCGTGGCACAATCTAGTCTAGAATGATCTTGATGTACATATTTGGTGGCGAGAGATTACATCATATATGTTATACAAGTTATTTTTATGTATTAAAGTGTTTAAACACTAAGATCACTCATGCACAGTGACAATGAGTAAGTTATCGTATTTGCATTTTCTCCACAAGGCGAGAAGTAATTGATTTGTAAATCTTCTTCACATGTACTAATTGCCAAAGAAGTTTACAATTTACTATGCAAGTGATCGATTTCGTGTCCACATAGGGTGCGGCTTTCAGTGTTCACGTATCACGGTGGTCGTTTTGCTTAAGAGAGATATCGCAATAAGAGAACATAGTTGAGACTGCCATGTTAAAAATAACGTATATTAATTCGAAACATCACTCCCATATGTTTTGAACTTAACAGTAATATATTAATATGTAAAACGTTGAATTAATGCTTAGTGTATTAGAATATGTGGTGATGTGTATAATTATTTATGCAGTTATAATAAATGTGAAATATTGATGAGCTTAGCTGTTTTACATGAAAAATATGAATGTGACATTACTTTTGATTGTAATATGAAGTGCTCCCTATATTTAATGTATGCATATTAATGAGGGAGACAATGTATTGAAAGACACATGTACACATTAAAGTTACAAATATATTTGTAATGCATGTTATGAA
The DNA here is from genome assembly GCF_964235325.1 of Thermobia domestica. Lineage (NCBI taxonomy): Eukaryota > Metazoa > Arthropoda > Insecta > Zygentoma > Lepismatidae > Thermobia > Thermobia domestica. The sequence goes on along the minus strand of NC_137461.1, from coordinate 42,942,163 downwards.
TCATCCAGCTAGTCCGTAAATTTATGACTTGTCTTCTGATTGTAAAATTGTGCACTAACACAGTTTTGTTCCGAAATATTGGAAACATTAATTTGTATACAAGATGTATAATATTTGATGTATGTTATATGTCATTTGAAATGTGCATGTCTAAGTTAAGTCTCCGATTATAGGAACAAATTACTTGAAAATAGTGGAAATGTTTGATTTAAGAAATTTACAGTAGTATATTTTAGTGAAAGATTAAGTATGTATCAAGCGCAATGTATAATGTCAATATACACCATATAATCAGTGTAGAGATCAAAGAATAAGCAATAATATTATTTTAAATTTATATTGTAGTCTTTTAAACTATATATACACATGGTGAATATTAACGGATATAATACATAATTTCCATTTTATTAACTGAGAAAAAGTCGCAGAGATGATATATATTAAAATGAATAATGAAAACATTAGCTTCATGATCTCTTTATATTTTTTACTAACCATTGATATTTGCTTAATTAAAAAAAATATATGCCAATAAATATGTAAATCATAAATATACATTCTTCTCTAAAAAGGAAAACAATACTAAGAGTTTAATGGTGAAAAACGCAGTGTCTAAATTAAAAAGAGGAATACAAAAGTTTATGAGTTTCACTGTAAGCTTCACACTGTACGCGCAAGTAAAAGAAGGCATACAATTAGTTTAATCTAAAACAAAGAAAAAAAAGAAAGAAAGAAAGAAAGAGAAAACTAACCAGATTTTCTAGTAGAGTAGAATATGCATTTATATGCAACTTATATTATCTATTCGACTTAAAATACTGAAACAATTTCAATATAGTCATCGCTCTACTCTGATGCTTATATCCACAGCCTTGTTGACGCGTACAACAGAAATGAACATATTATAAATGAGTTTTGGTCTTCAAAAGGGTGCTTATATATTAGCAGAGCAACGTTTGATTTAATTTTGCTAACCTGATTTATAGTAAAGTCAAGTGAATACTTCTGTGAAAATATATATTTAATAGTTTTCGAATACTTAACTAGAAACAAATTTGTTCAATTTCTGGGATTTCCCCACTTCGTGTACGATACTAGTCACCTACAAGTTTCGGTTCTATACAAATACTTTTAATACAAGGATTACGTGAGTAGTTACACAGTAACTTTTGAAAGTCTATAATTTGTACGTTTACTCAACTTCTCATTCTTTGGTGAAAAAAAGTTTCAACTCACTACGGGTGAACTTGAACCTAAACTCACAAAGTGGGAGTGATGTATGCATTTCCTGAAAGCTAGAGTCAGTGTAAGATCAAAGCCGGTTACCAAAATTGGGGAGGACTCATGGGTTCTGCTTGGGGCAGCACTTTACTCATTTTATTAAAATCTTTAAGCGTGTCCATAAAGTTCGTTGCAACCCAGAAAAATCTGAAACAGTGAGACAGATATAAAAACAGAAAAGCGTATGTATTATCATTTTAAAAATACGACATATCAAAGTAAAATAAGTTGTCCCAGGGTCTCCCGCAGGGTCCCAGACGGGATCGAACTCAAAATTTGTAAATGGAAAGGGGGGACAACTTGCATATCGTATGAAAGTTGGCGTTTAATGAAAGAAGATAAATGAAGTATATACTCTCTACGATAAGCCTGTGCAAAATAGTAGTGGGTCAAAATTTCAACACAATCTTCGTTGCAAAAACCATTGCCACTCGTATGAATCTGAAACGGTATAATAGGTGTAAAAGCAGAAACACGGATACGTCATTATTTCAAAAGTATAATGATTCAAAGTAAAAAAAAAATGTTCCAGAGTCCCTAGCAAGATTCCAGACGGGTCTAACTCAAAATGTTGAAATGGCAAAGGGGTTCAAAATGAGTATTGCATGAAAGCTGATGTTAAGCGAAAGAAAAGGAAACAAGTCTCGACTCTTGATGATATGTCTGTGCAAAATGGTGGTGGGTCAAAATGTCAACACATGTGTGTTGATACATTCTAGACACCTGTCTCGCCGTTTCAGATTAATAGGAGTAATCATAGACTATTCAATGACGCTTGTGTTGATATCTTGACCCACCGCCATTTTGTACAGGCTTATCGTAGACACTCGAGACTTGATTTATCTTCTTTCATTTAACACCAACTTTCATAGGATATCCAAGTTGATCTCCTTTCCAGTAAATGAGTAAGGTGCTGCTCCCAAGCAGAATGCATGGGACCGCCCCAATTTGGGTAACGGGTTTTTGATCTTACCTTGACCCAAGCTTTCAGGAAACATATACATCACCACCCACTTTGTGGGTTCAGGTTCAAGTACATCCCGGGTAAGAGAAAAATCAATTTCATCAACAGTAAGGCATTACTGTTGTTTAATTAATAATTAAAGAATGATTGAAGATTTTGACAAATCAATCTTTGAGCTGAATAAGTATCAAGAAGTACGATATTGCTGCAGCAACAATCTGAAAAAGAAAAGGAAAACTAAAGTAGCATTATTATAGTACCACATATGATTTCAAATTAAAATAATATATTATTTCAAGTCGAAATTTATTGTTTCTCTTTCTTGTTTTACGATTGAATAAACAGGCTATGTATCTTAGCCAAAAAATTAAACCAACAATAATTTAGGTAAACAATTTTTTACAAAAATATATACCACGTATTTTGAATTTACATATAAATATATAACACGTATATCATGTAATATTCCAAACGGGTGTAACATTACATGTCCATAGCCACATATACATAATAAGCATATGGCATATCCCGATATTATTAATACATCCATTTTAGAGTATCTTGTTTGGAAAGCTAGTCGCATTAACGTAATACCTCATCTCCAAAATTACAATCATGTCATACATAATAACTTACTCTGGTCCTCTGGTCACACACATTTTGCATCATACATGCAGTACACTAGTTAGTATCTGTACACACACAGACATAGACTTTAACAAAAATATAATTATCAATTTGAAATATATTATTTCAAGTTAAAATAATATATTATTATAGATAATATGAATTCATTTCTTCAAATGAACTATTTGCATTTGAAAGCTGGGTTTTTAACATTTCCCTGAGAACTGTCAATTAATAAGTCTCATAAATGAGAGTGAATATATGAATCTAACGACAACTTTCTGAGAATACACGTAGTGATGCTTGCAGGAACATCTCTTTTGGTAATCTAAAAACTTTTGTTGAGCAAGGTAAAAGTATCGTCTTGTCTTGCTGATTATCTATTATTTAGATTTTGATTCGTTGTTAGAACTGAGCGTTAATAAGTCACTTAGTATGCCGGTCACATTGTTAAGAATTAAAACCTTCCTACACGTAGATGCTCGTTTAACAAATAAAACAAATAATTATGAAACTATCAGTCCTTGGATATAAAGATGTTATTAAAGTGTCACAATAGAGCCAAATAATGATCGAGAGGTAACCTTAACAGCATGATTTCTTCATTTAGCAGAGACATAGAATATCGTTTCAACTACTTGATCTAATATTTTTAAATTTTCATGCATACAATTTGATTGCTGCTAGTACATACTAATTGATCGTCCAGTTGGTAGTCAATGCTAACTACCAAGTAAGCTTTGTGGTGGACGAACGCCAGGTGAGTGAGCTTTCTCCGGGCTCTCACGTTTTCTCCCACGTACTTCATTCCATCGTTTCATTCATTCTCATCATCACCGTCTCCTATAACCTAACCAGCATGACCAAGGGACGTAAAACTTAAATATTTCATTTTATTGTGAAAAATATTTTATTTAAATATTTTTTTAGTGTGAAATCACTAAAGAAAATATTAACACACAATACTTCATAATTACTATTAAGCCATATAAGTTTAATAACATTGAGCATGGAATATTACAAAATATTACCTTAGATAACCTAACATACGATGTTACTACATAAAAAAATAAAAAAAAATGTTATTTATAATGTAGTTTAGCTATGGGTTGAAAACACTTATTATTATTTGTTTTTAAGAGAGCTGATTCATTAGCCGATGACAGCTAAAACTATCTGTTTCCACGCAAAATGGGAACAGCACAATAAATTGAAGACTATATACTTCAAAGTTTGTAGAATGTACTTCTGAATATTAGTACTAGATAAAGTATGTAAGCAGAGCATTAAGTGTAAAGACGCATAAAATTTCAGTCGTTAACAGTTCGACAATGGTGGTGACGAATTGCGAACAGATAGCATAACTCAAGACAACAGTTCTCCGCTCCAGAAATATACTAAAATGTCCGATAGAGGTACAAAAACCGTCCTATCAATCAAAAATTACGTGGGTGAAGGTCTTCAACTTGGGCAACGAGTGGTCCGGTGGTCTATTCCTGGTGGAGACACTCGGTGAATAAAATGTAACAGCTTTTTTAGACTGCAGACCGCTTCCTTCCTTCCCCATTACTATCTTCCTTCCGAATTCCCATGGCAGTGGGATACCCGAATGAAGTTATCTCTTATACAGAATCAAATAACATGACCATAGCTGCCAGAAATCTAGAACTATAATTCCTAATCTAACCTTGAAACGGTGCAAAGTTCGACTGCTAATATTTTTGTGTATTATGTCTTGTGTATAATGATAACATTTAAGATTAAAGACTGCTTAAATAAGAACATACATTAATTAGCCCACGAAAAAGGAATTCGTCAGTCGTTATTGAGTAAATTTTCAATAAAGACCCTCACATACGAAAAACTTGTGCAACGTTAGTGCTCCACAACTTAACTGAAGTACAGAAACAGTGGCCTCATTGAGCCTTCAGCTACGGGCAGTCCCATCCCCCTCAGTTTGAGATATGCAAACGTTTATATGAAAAATATACTGACAAAAATCAAGATTACTTTCATCGGAGATTTCATCCTGCTATCCTAAGCTGACAACACTCTCTGGCACAGAAGTGGACAAAGTACGTGACCTTTATCATTAATCTAGAAAGGCTTAAGGAAGAATTGCACACTTTGACGAGGTGTGTGCATCGGATGGTATTCAGTACATTCTTCATCTTTGGCAATGAGCCGTGGATAACCTGGATGAAAACTTCGAGGCCTATAAAGCAGAGGGTACTTGTAATTTGTATTATCATAGTATTGCGCCTGTGCTTTACCCAGCCTTCTTGATTCCGGAGAAAATCTAAAACTCTAGGAGAGAAACCATATACATCACCTACATGTTACACCTAGATCTTAATTGTAGACTGTGGAACTTTAGTGGTAGCTTATCCCCAAAGATATCTAGACAAAACAGTGTGGGATTTTGTTTGTGTTATGTGTATTTTATATGTCCCCAGGAAACAGTTTTGGTCTGTGATCTATGATTTAGTTCTTTTCTGCAGGAGCCTACTGCACCCATACTTAATCTAGTGATAACATTTATACATAACACCCTGAAATTAAATATTTATTTTAGGTTTTTCGTGCTATTTGAAGTTCTAGAGAACAGTAGTTGTTACTAGTTCTGAGTCAAGCTTTGTTTGTCGCCTTTACACCCATCAGCTAAATTTTTTAAGTATTCAGCATCAATGAGTAAATGATTTGTATTTTTATTGAAGATTATTTTTATTGATTCAGACAGGAAATTTGATAGGGGCCTGATATTTCCTGCCAGGGATCCAATAACGTGTTTATTTAAACGTATTACAAATGGTAAACTTACGTTTGTAAAGAACTCTTGCGTTAGCTGAAAGAATCCCATTCCGGTAAAGAAGAGTTCTTTTGCTGATATTAGGCTGATTACTTTCACAACCTGCTTTTCTGAGTTGTTAAATGTATACCATTCATTTTCATAAATCGCTTTGGAGAGATTCACGCTCTACAATAGAAGGAAACACATTTATTGTAACAGAAAGTGTATGAGATATGAAATACAAACGAAGAAAACTTTAAATAATATGCATTAGTGCTGTCCACATTGCTAAAGGAAAATGTTATTTCTGTATCCACATGGTGACAAAATTTGTAATGATTTCTCTTTGTTTGAAGTTCCTCGCTGTGAGCAATGATTTCCTGTTCTCTGTTTGCCTTGTAAATGATCAAATACTACGAAAAATATTAACGAAAACATTTTCAATTGTGAGACATATCCCATCCCATTCGATAAATATTATGTTGAACAAGGTAATATGGGCGAATGTAAGTCCTCTTGTGTAACTTTAGAGAAAATTAAAAGATACATTTCTGTAACAAAAATTGATTGTGTATGATATCCACGTCATGTATTAAGATACAAGTGATGATTGGTTTCCACTAATCAAGGCTTTCATTATGGCACTATTAAGGTGACTTTGTACAATATGGTTCATGAGACCATATTATACTGTACTGCACTGTACAGTATACTTGTACTGTACTATAAAACCAAAATTATAAACAAATCCTAAACTTTAATTTCAGTTTTCTGTCCTATTTTCCAAATATAACTTATAAATTAAGCAACACATCACATCGAGGTGAAGAAAATTACATTCTTTGAGGGCAAATTCTGATGTGTATTTTCGGAAAAAACCGTGACAACTAAATTCATGGCTATTAAATTGTATGTAATTCACTGCCAGTTTCATGCATTTGATAGTTCTTACTCACATGCTATATTTTTTTAAAAAATGTACATTAATAAACAGTAAAATATATCAATTGTTGTATAATTGCCTTTAACGGCGACAGATAAAGCTGACAATGACACTTATACTCTTAATAATGGCACGCATAACCAAAACAGTGATATACTAATACTTTACAATCGCAATATGTGTCAGTAATTCAAGGACGGGGCTATCGAACGCCTGTTGTACAACGAAATGTCATGCACGATCAGGGGGCGTCATTTAGGGAAGCGCAGAGAGGGGCATTTGCCCCCCCTGAGTTTGAGATTTATTAATAGAATATTAGTATGTCAGTGAAAAAGGCGAAATTTTACTTATACAAAGAGGTCTTGCCCCCTCCAAGCCAAAAATGGAATGACGCTACTGTGCACGTTACGAGCTACAGTAACCCACAACAGGTTCTTACTGCTTCGCGCCTGGACATAAGAATCAATCGAGATTCCCGAACTAACAATATAGCAACTAGCAACGCATTTAGAAAGAACGTGTTCTCTCAGCGAACTCAGCAAGAGCAATTGTTCGAAAAAAGGTGTAGATTCCCTCTCTATTGTCACATGACTATCCCTGACACTTTTTTATTGCAGAGATTGTTAATATTGGTACGAAAACACTGCAGAAAATCAAGGAAAGTAGTAAATAAGGGAATAAGTTATTTAGTTTGAAATGCACTGATAGTCGTTCGTGCATGGAGGATATATAGGTGAAAGGAGAATTCCAGCTTGTGGTTACTGTGACTATCCAAGACTCACTTGACGTAATATTTGGGAAAAATTACATCCCGCTCGGCTCTTTTCTCTCATACACAATGGTATTAGTAAAACGTCATATATTCTTGGAATATAAGATCATATTCTTTGAATGTGTCTGACTTCCACATTAGAGCAGGATAATGTGTGGGAAATCCATAATGAATCACTTTGTATATGACTGCTGTTCTGCCCTAGTAAGTTTTCAAACAGAAGCTATATCGAGAGCATGTAAGACATATGGGGTCGATGTTTGTACTGCCATGACACTTTTCCAGCTACACTGAAATAAAATACGACCGTGGTATAACACGTTCTAGCAGACATCATCACCTGTCCAAGCGTAAATTTGCATGAACAGTTGCTTATTTTTAGGACTGAGATGTTACGTACACTATAGTATTAAATCGGTATTTTCTTTAAATACGCTGTGCAACGTTTGTAATATCATTGAATGTACATTTTTGTGATTTATCTCTGTAAATGTTCGTAAATAAAATAATTAGAGTGGATTTTTTTGAGTTATGCTACTTCAAGGCGTGTTGAATTCCACTAGACATAAGAATGAGTGTATGGTTAGTGTACGCGCCTATAGCTCGGGAGACCCAAGTTTTATTCAGGTGAGAGCTCCCGTCAGTCGGACCACACATTAGGCTGTAGGTTCTCATCTCGTATAGCCTTGGTGTTCTACCTCAAATCAATCAACGAAAAATACATGATAAACATTACTACTTTCGATAACTTAGATGTCACAAGAGTCTTGGAAGTTGTACTTTCATCCAGTATGTATCCATTATATAAATACAAATAACTTTGGTTTCCTCTTTATATATTTTCATTTTATTTTGAGAATGGTGTAAATAAGACATTAGGATTCCTTTTATCACCAAGTTCACATTTATACATGACAAAACCATTAACGTCTTTTAAGTAGCCATACCTAAAAACCCGTGTAACGTGGGTTCCAACCACGGCATGGCGCGTCCTCATGTTGCTCATCGAGAAGAAGGCCTCTAGATATAGAGGTTAGCTGCGAATATACTGAATAAGCAGACCCGGACAGACAACAAGGAGTGTTCCTCAAGCTAGAGGGTTTGGGTAAGGCTAACAACCTCATCCTGTAAAAAAAGGCAGTTGTTCAGAAACATTCACATAAACCTCGGACAAGTAAGATACGCTGTCAGCTTTTACAACTCGAATAATAATGCAGCCAAAGGAAAACTGTTTATACGTGACTAAGCAGATAACGTTTCCTCCGCTTTTACAACGTCTGGCAAGATAGCACCCCGTCCTTAGAAAATTGAAACAATGACCCTTAACAGTTTGTTTTCACTTAGTCCATGGCAGACATTACCGATCCTCAACATTTTGTCCTCGCCTGTAGTAGGACGCTCTTGGTAAACCAACTCCTTTACAGGTCTACAAAAGAAAAAGATCAAGCGGAATCTGGTCCGGAGAACAAGCTGGCCAGGAAACCGGGCCGCCTCTTCCGATCCACCTGTTTGGGAATAAACGTGAAACAGTTTGTCTGCCCAGTCTCTCAGAATGAGCGTGGTAACCGTCTTGTTGTAGTCACATCATTTCACGAGTTGATAGTGGGACATCTTCCTAGAGCTCAGAAACAAGATCTGACAAAACAATAGCGTTAAATACCCCTGTTAAAGTAACTTGGAATATATGAGGACCAATTATTTAGCCTCATACTATGACATATCAGACATTAAGACTCCAGATATGTATATTGTCAGTTTCACGTACTCAATAAGAATTCTTGTAGGACTAATAGTGAACGTTTCGTATATTGACATCTCCGTTCTCCTGAAGGTCACCTCATACGTCCACAGAAGTTATGGTGAAAACACGGGTTCCTGGCGCTGATCCACTGACAAAACCTTTAGACAATTATGGGAATTTTGTTCTCAGTGTTCCTGATGCAGATGAACATGGTAAGAATGGAACGCATTATTGTGCATAATTCTCCAAATCGTCATGCTGCTCATAGCAGCATCCCTGGCTAAACGTCTTGTCGAGATTTGGGGGTCCGGAAGACCGTTCATCTTGAACTCGGCGCCTGATCTCTGATGTTTGTGTGATGAGGATGTACGTGCTCAGTTCTTTTCACAAGAAGTTCCAAGCGCCGAAATACTTCTCTCGACTGCAGAGTACGATCGAGAAACAGTTCACCATACAGCCGCGCTGCCTCGGGATAATTCTGCAGACATTCAACCAACACCATTAACATGTCAAAAGCTTCGATATTCGAAAATATCGTGTTAGTCTCCGCAAGCACATGCAATAATAGACAGTAGGAGCTGAAATTAACAAACATTCAACTGTTTATATCTTAAAAACAATTAACAAATAATCAACTGTTTCATATTGGAAATTTTTAGTTTCTTTTTCCACTTTGTCATATGGCACTAACGAGGAAGGTCCATAAACCGCGAGAGTTGAATTTTGATGAAAATTAGTGATAAGAATCAGTTCAAGTTGCTAAGTAATGTAGTAATAGTCACTCGATGCGCAAACGGTTCGTTGAGCTGCTACACCGAAGCAATCTTGAAATCCTGTAGGCAATGTCCAAGAATACCCTTTTGGTACAAAAATGAAAAAAAAAAAACTTTTGATAGATCTGACTTCAGTATTGTAAACCAAAGTAGAGCGTCTATATGTGGGAGTACTTCCAGTGCATGATCGCCATCTTGAAAGGCGCCATATTGAATCGCCGTCAAATATGATAAATGGCAAGGGGGACATGTGGGGTATCAAATAGCACTGGAATTTACTCCTGAATCCATTTCCGTAACCTAAGTTTACATATCTGTTTTCACCTTAGAGTTAAGAGCTCTCTCGCTCACAGGAACATATAAAAACTGAGCAAGTAAAATTTGTGTTATGAAATGCGGTCATGTGAGCACTTGCAGGATTTTATCTAATGCAGTAGTAGTCACTTGATCTTCAATAGCCACTATACCAATCAGATCTTGAGACTAGTAAGAGAAATCGTTAGTTAAATTGAAATGCCTGTAGTGAAAAATGGAATAGCAGCACTGTAACAAATTATACCTATTCCAAAGTGCGCTATATATATATATATATATATATATATATATATATATATATATGAGTCTGTGTGTTTTGCGATTATGCATAGCATTTAAATGATGTAATATAAGTTAGGTGCAACTTTACATACTGTATGACTTTACAAGAATATGTCTTGAAGTTATTAGAAAATAGAAAAATAATTGAAAAAATATTAGAAAAATAATATAAACTGGTGCACATAACCAAATATTAACCTACTAACCTTCTGCTCTTCAGTTGTGATGGTGGAGATCCAAAACGAAGTGATTAGCACACAGCATCATGGACCAGTGCAAACACTTAACAAATGCACTTTTGTCACAATCTCCGTGACCACAGACCCTATTTTCTACTAGTCTCCAGAACATTTGTAAATGAACCAACTATTGCTCCTGTTACATACCCACATTTCTACCATGCATATGCAAGCATGTACTTTAGGACTGGCGCACAAAATTGATGATACACAACAGAATGCATTTTCTTTATGAAAATTCTATCATATAACTTGTACACCGAACAAGTGAACACCTGCTACAATTAGTTATTTATCACAGTTTTGATATGAAAACTAGTCTTGCCCTTATTATAAGCAAGTATTTTATCGTTAAAGGTGGAAAGATGCAGATATTTAATTATTTAATATTGAAGAAAAAAGTAAGAAAGAGGCTTGCTTTATGGATTGCAGCTTGGTACTGAATCTTGTAATAATCTTTATTGTCATCTATTCTTAGCAGGTATTCATGCATTCTCTTATCACTAATAGCAGAACAGCCACAAGAAAAGTGAATTGTAATTTTCAGGTGTATCTTCTAAGAATTGGCTGTGAACTGATAATTTAAATCTCCTTCATTGTTCAATGCGACAGCAAATAAATCGATTGTATTTAGACAAACTGGCAATAAATGCATTAAAGTATTTTAACTTCGTAATATGCACGGTAAATTATAGGTTGTCAAGTTTGAGTATTGGAAAAGAATGCAACATTCTGCAACAATGATGGTCTTTGAGTAAGGTTTCAAGATTGGAGAAGGAAAATTAACACACTATAATGGGCCACCTAAAATTGCCTAAAATAAGATCTTTGGTTTGATACAGTTCAACGTCCCACACGCCTCTACGCTAAAGGAGGCGTGGACCTACTGATTATAGTGGAATCCGAACAATTTTGGTCGTTCAACTAATATGCATCAGTTTATCTTATTTTTCTAATTTATATATATCCGAACAATCCTTTTGGTATTCTCTGCTCGTCAGTACTAATTATTAGGCGTGTGTTTCATCGACCAGCAGTCTATTCCATCGCACTTGGAAATAGGTATAACTTGTAGCATACTGCTATTCCATTTTTCACTACAGAAATTTCAACTTAACTAACGATTTCTCTTACTAGTCTCAAGATCTGATTGGTATAGTGGCTATTGTACTGCATTAACTACTGCATTAGTTAAAATCCTGTAAGTGCTCGCACGACCGTGTTTCAAAAGACAAGTCTAACTCGCACAGGTTTTATATGTTCCTATGGGTAAGAAAGCTCTTAACTCTGAAGTGAAAACAGATATGTAAACTTTGGTTATGGAAATGGATTCAGGAGTAAATTCCAGTGTTATTTGATACCCCACATGTCCCCCTTGCCATTTATCATATTTGACGGCGATTCAATATGGCGCCTTTCAAGATGGCGATCATGCACTGGAAGTACTCCCACATATAGATGCTCTACCTTGGTTTACAATACTGAAGTCAGATCTATCAAAAGTTTTTTTTTTCATTTTTTTGCCAAAAGGGTATTGTTAGACATTGCCTACAGGATTTCAAGATGGCCTCGGTGTAGCAGCTCAACGAAGCATTTGCGCATCGAGTGACTATTACTACGTTACTTATCAACTTGAACTGAATCTTGTCACAAATTTTCATCAAAATTCAACTCTCACGGTTCATGGACCTTCCTCGTAAGTAATATATCTTTTTCGCTGCTAATAACCATCACACATTTCTCCTCTCTCTCTTTTCTTTACAGATTCTTCTCTTACTTCTTGATCAATTCTTCATTTATGCCTCAACTGTTTGTTTTAATCCTTCAGACATCCATCAGTTCTCCTTTTTGTATCTTTTTCTTCTAATTCAACCACCACCTTTTTCCTCTTCCTTGATTAATTTTTCTATCTCTTCCCTTCTCTTTAATCTTTGCACATCTTTATTGTTCTACTATCTACTTTACTCTATTGTTTTCCTTCTATGTTTCTTTTATTACTTTATTTTCTACGATCACCTGTTTACCATATTTGCTTCAGACTTCTATTATTGTTCCCTTTCTGTCCTTTTCTTCTATTATTGTTGACCTCGTAGGTATCCCCTGACTCATATTAAAGTGTTTCGTTTCTTCTATCGGGTTGTCGGTGCAGCGTCTACAGAACTTTTCATCTCGTATGAATATTCATGTTCAAGATTGTAGAGTTTTCTTTGAATTTCCTTTTACTAACTGAATTCGATTAGCTACCAGAGGGCATATTTTTTTCTCTATGTTGGCTATCTAAATGGAGTTTAACATAAAATCATCCAGTAAATGAAAGTTTTGTTTACTTTCTACATTCGTATTTGCTTCTATGTCATGTAATGGTTGTTGTAATTCAATAAAGGTGGAGGCCCTATTGTCTTTCATCTGTATATCTTTTTCATCAGTTAACTGATTGATTCTTATTGATTCTTTTTTTTGTAGCTATTCGTATCCTTTTTTTCGACAATACTGTGCAAAATGACTATTTTCTTTGCAATTCGTCTATTGCGCGCCGCTAGCTGGACATTGATATCTTAAATGTTGTTTTCCGCATGCTACACAAACATATTGATAATGTCCATATTGTACTGAGACATTATTTGTAAAGCAAGCCATTGATTTGAATGTAGTTGACTTGGTACGATTTTTGGATCTTTTCGTTGATCTGTTGCATCATTCGCTTCTGGCGAAAAAATGATTCTGTACACCGATTTAACAATGCACTTCGCTTAGATACAGCTAATCAGATTGAATTGCCTGAAAAGGATTTAGACATATTTTATAAATTGGATTCACAAGTGGAACAAGCAAATGCTGCGGCTCTGACCGCATTATTGACCTTTATTTTGGCCTATTTATTTGTTCCGTACTATCAGCCTGTGGTGACCGGATACAAAAGCGTTGCTAAAATGGTCATGCCTGTATCAAGAATCATAAAAGTAACTCAGAGTAACTTAACAAGATGGAAGGGAGATGTAAAGGGGATTGCTCCCTAATTTCAGGTGGGGAGTTTGAAGGCGCCCAACTTTTTGTTTTGCACAAATTAGTACTAAGCGAAGACTGCAAAGCATTTCCCGGAAGTAAAACTAGCAAGTTAAACATGCGAATATTAGTTCATATTCTTACAGTTCTGCTATTTTGCCCCACTATTTTGAGTTTGAGAAAAACTTGATGTTATATGGTTGTGTAGGGCTAGTATAAACTTTCGATTGCAGTGTTTCTTCTGGAATTCCCGCTACAATATAAACAATGCTTATTTTCCGGTTTATATATTCTGATAATATCCATTCCATTTTTATGTCGCATTCTTTTGAGGCGAAAAAGCAAAATTACTTGCCTACTGATATTACGTTTAAAAAGTTAATACGGCACTGAATACTCGTTTGTCCAAAACGTTGACCCGGAATGTGCAAGTCTCGGTGTTAACACTACATGATTATGTCCCAGCTTACAGTTTAACCATGGTTCGTTTAACCCTTCTATCCGTTAAACTTTGTATGCATGCAGTTCATTGTGAACCCACACAGTGTATTATTACAAATCGCAGTAATAAACGAAACGAATTTCCTGTAAAAGTTGTTTCTGTTTCAATAATACTTCCAAAAAGAAACCGAAATTGATATCACTTTCGCTTTGCAATTTTGTAGTTAACCCTCTGGATGGATTCCCGCTAAGTTACTACGTACGCAAGTATCACAATTTGATTACTCAAATACGATTTAGTAATAGAATATTTTGTTTGAAGTGTCTACTGCACTACGAGCCGAAAATTATGCTTGCCACGGGTGGTCTGATAGTAGCAATTCAACAACCAATAACAGCCATAGATGCCAAACCGTAGAATTTAACGAAAAGTGCTTCGTGTAAAAGTTGTTTCTTTTTAAATAACACTTCCAAAGAAATCGAAATTCATATAGCTTTCGATTTAAAATTTGCAGTTCATTCCCAGTAGAGGTATTCTTGCTACGCCACTAAATATGGAAGCATCAAAGTTTGATTTCTCACATACGATTTGTTCACTGAATTCTTTGTTTGAAGTGTCCACGTGCACTACGGGCCAAAGAAAGAATGTCTGGCACGGGTAGCCTGATAGCAATTCAACAACATAAACATATTACAGACGTAGATGCCAAACCGTAGATATTGTTCGGAGTGTCTACGTGCACTACTAGTCGAGAAAAATGCCTGGCACGTGTGTCTGATAACCAGGGCCCGGATCTTGTTGACAAGTCAACTTTTTTCTGTTACGCATAGGACAAGGCAAGTTCAACTAAAAACGTTATCCATCAACTCTAGGTACTAAAAATATAGTTTTTTAGGGTCAACTTTTGGTCAGTTTTTGCCGTTTTGAAATTTCAGGTCATTTTTTAATATTTTAAGGTAACTTTTAGGTCACTTATGGTCTTTTTATTCTTTTTCTTCTACATAAGGAAATCTTTAAATGAACACGGTTTACGAATGTGGAAAAGACGAAGTTGAATAATCTCTTTCTTCTTCCTGACTGTTGGAGTGGAAAAACTGCATTCTTAACAAGCTAATGAAAACTAAGCTGTAGCTGGTTAACGAAAGGTGGGGGTTAGTAGGTGGCCAAACAGATAGTTTTGGGTTGTTGACCACAAAGAATTTGATCACGTGAATAACTAAAAATGGATTAGAAGGCGTACAAGGATTTTAAACAGGTTTCTATATATTATTTTCATGTGAGTATATATTATTTTCATCTACACTTGCGAACTTTTTATTGTTTAAGAGTGCTTCCTAGTTTCAACTCGGGAGTGAATTGACATTTTCAGTACCTACAATGCCGTACATTGGACTGATCAATAAAAATAAGTGATCAATGGAGTGCAACTAACTGAAACCAGATTTCTTGAATATGAATGAGAAATGTTAATCAAAAATCCAATGGATATTAAAAAAATGTCAATGTTTAACGAAATAAACGTTTAAGAAAACGTAAGTTTTAAGGTCAATTTTTGTGATTTTTAGGGTCATTTTACAAGAATTTTAGTGTCATTTTATAGGTCACTTTTTAAAAATTTTAGGTCAACAACATCCGGGCCCTGCTGATAACAAATAACAGACGTAGATGGCAAACCGTAGAATTTAACGAAGAGTGTTTACTATAAATCTGTTTCCCTTTCGACAATACTTACAACTAATAGAAATCGATACCACCTTCCATTTGAAATTTTGTAGTGGACATCCATGGGAAATGTGTTAAGTACTGTGTACTCGAAGTAGTTGGACGGAAATGAGCAATTTCAGGTACCGATCGCTTTTCTTCGTCAAAATTCGTTGATTGATATGTTGCATATGTGGAATGGCTTGTAATATCCCACTCTAGGAAACTGTGTAGGTACTATGTACCGTATGTGGTTGACCATAACTGACAAATTACGGTACCGATCGCTTTCCTTTGTTAAGACATATTAATTAATGTATATATTATATATGTGCAATCGCTGGAAATGCTTCACCCCCTGGAAACTTTATTAGGTACCGTGTACTGGAAGTGGTGACCAGACGTAATCAATTCCAGCACCAATCGCTTTTTTCGTTAATAAAATTTGGTTGATATATATATATGTTGCATGTGTGCAATCGCTGGAAATACCCCCCTGGAAACTGCACTATTCCAAAACACCCCCTAATATGAGGACGTTTCATGTTGATAGTGTCTTTTTTGCTAATCGCTGATTTGGTTGGCAGTCACTGTTTTACTCGGCCGTTGCTTTAGCAGTGGATGTTTTGTCTCCAAATTGTAGGCATGACGAGCGTATAGAGTTCTTTCGAGGAGGATAGAACTATGAACATAATATCAAAGAACCGCCTATTCCTGGTTTCTTCCTAGGGGGACGAAGGGAAGGTCGTTATCCAGCATTTCATATTTGTACCTTATTTCAAATATGTAAAACAGTATTGACAAGTGGACAATACAATATACACACTAGGGATGGCCAAAATGTTCCGAAACCGGAAATTTCATTTTCCGGACTTCGGAAAAATTCCGATGTCAGAAAAATCCGGAATTCGGAAAAGTTTCCCAGTCTTTGCAAATTCTGGAATTTTCCCGAAATCGGATCTTTTAAATTCCGGATTTTTCCAAATTCCAAAATTTTTGATACATTGGAATTGTTCAAATTGAGGAATTTTTCCGAAATAGAAATTTTTCGAAATCCGGACTTTTTCCGCAATCAATTCTTTTCGGTAATCGGGAATATTTCCGAATTTCGAAAGATTTCCGATTTTACATTTCGGATTCCGGAAAGTAAAACTTCCGAAATTGGCCATCCCTTATACATAAATATCTTATCTTCACTTTCAATTGCTGACTTCAATTGCAATTAACAAGTACATTTAACAATTACAAGTTTCAATTATCAATTGAAATTAACAATTAAATGTTACAATTAGACCCTTTGTGATTGACAATTAACAATTACAAGTTTCAATTATCAATTGAAATTAACAATTAAATGTTTCAATTCGACCCTTTGTGATTGACAATTAACAATTACAAGTTTTAATTACCTAGTGGCTGACTAACAATGAACGATTGACGTAAATTTAATTGCAGATTTTATGATTGAATTCAATTGCAATTGAAATTAATTGCAATTGACAAATTGTAATCAATTATAATTGAAATCAATTGCAATTAATCTTCAGAGCAATTACTTTCAATTGATTGATCAATTGCAATTGATTTTAATTGATTTTGCTCAACCTTGGCATGCAAGTAGTCCAGCAGGAAGAAAGAGCAGAAGAATATGTTAGATTCAACACAAAAACTGAAGAGGTTATCACGTAATTAAGAAAGAAGGATACTTATCAATCAATTTTAAATAAATACCAGTAATGTTAAAGTGTTAATTTCAGACATAGTTCATCGATTCCTCTTACTATTAAACTTTGGTTTAACGATATTAACAATACTGATTATGCTATTACTACTGCTAACACTAACAATATTGTATTACGACCTATACTATCCTTACCTCGTTTGTAACAAGTTGACCAAATATCGCATATAGCCATACCTGAAGTAATATTATAAAAAGGTAAGATCCCAGACAGATTAGAATAAATTTGTCGTCAACCTGCAAATATAATCACAGATCTGTCAACAAAGGATTAAGTCTTTTTTTCTACATTGTTATTTATTATCTTTATTACATAATTCTTAAAAATACCTTTTCATAATTACATACCAAGATTATTATAATCATGCTTGTTCACTTGGAAAAGTTTGTAGGTACGTAGGAGATAATGGTTGTTACTGTCTTGTTTCTAAAATGTCGTGAAAGCGATGTGTTGACTCGGAAATGTATCTATTTATGTTGGAAGAACTCTGTCTCTTTTCGAATGTCATCATGAAAATTCTGTTTCACCTGTCTTGTGAGCAAGTCAATTAGCGTATAACCATGCTTAAGACACATATGAAGGTATAAAAGAAAGCACAGTTACCGCGTGGCTGAGAAGATTATATACTATGTGATCAAAAGTATCCGGACACCTGGCTGAAAATGACTTACAAGTTAGTGGCGCTCTCCATCGTTGCTGCTGGAATTCAATATGCCCACCCTTAGCAATGATGACAGTTTCCACTATCGCAGGCATACTTTCAATCAGGTGCTGGGAGGTTTCTTGGGGAGTGCTGAATTGAGGAGAGGCATCGATGCAGGTTGGTGAAGCCTGGCTGTTCCGAAACATCCCAAAGGTGTTCTATAGGATTCAAGTCACGACTCTGTGCAGGCCAGTCCATTACAGGGATGTTATGGTCGTGTAACCACTCTGCCACAGGGCGTACAGTATGAACAGATGCTCGATTGTGTTGAAAGATGCAATTGGCATCCCCGAATTACTCTTTAACAGTGGGAAGCAAGAATGTGCTTAAAACATCAATGTATGTCTGCGCTGTAAGAATGCCTTGCAAAACAACAAGGAATGCAAGTCCCCGCCAAGAAAAACCCGACCACAGTATAACATCGCCACCTCCGAATTTTACTGTTGGTACTACACATGCTGACAGAAGACGTTTACCGGACATTCACCATACCCACACCCTGCTGTGATTCGTCACTCCACACAACGTTTTTTCTGTGTTCAATTGTCCAATGTTTACGCTCCCTACACCAAGCGAGGCGTCGTTTGGCATTTACCTGCATGATGTGTGGCTTATGAGCAGCCGCTCGATCATGAAATCCAAGTTTTCTTATCTCACGCCTAACTGTCATAGTACTTGGAGTGGATCCTGATGCAGTTTGGAATACCTGTGTGATGGTCTGGATAGATATCTGCCTAACACAGTGGACCTAGGGATGTTTAGGAGTGTGGAAATCTCGCGTACAGACTTCTGACACAAGTGACACCCAATTACCTGCCCACGTTCGTAGTCCGTGAGTTTCGCGGAGCGCCTCATTCTGCTTTCTCACGATGTCTAATGACTACTGAGGTCGCTGATAATGAGTACCTGGTAGTAGGTGGCAGCACAATGCACCTAATATGACAAACGTATGTTTTGGGGGTGTCCGGATACTTTTGATCACATAGTGTATCTTTTGCCTTTTTACTGATTTATTTATTTATTTTATTCCTGTTGCAGAGTAAACTAATATTGCAGATATAATTAATAGCTAGTTCTGTGTCATTTCAACTTTAGTTACAGGAATAATTTCTATGTGGGTTGTATGATGATACATGAAACTTAAATATGTTTCTTTGTGTGTGTGTGTGTGTGTGTATGTGTGTGTGTAACCCTTTCATACAAATATAAACGAAGTGCATGTTGCTTCTTTAATAATTTGAAGTAATTTTAATTTCCTGGTGCTTAGTTCATGAATTATTTAACATTTTAATTTCAAGTTGGTCGGACGATCAGAATGCGACAAGAAAAAGAAATATTATATTTGGTTTCAATCGAATAACTTTTTTGGTTTTATTGGAAAATTGTTTTGCATATGCACTATCGAACGTAAAAAATAGGGTGGATTTTTACTCCGTTTTATTCCCTCATTTCTGATAAATTATAACCTCAAATAACACGGTTACATCTGCAAATTTATTGGTAGACATATACTTAGTATTACTAGAATAGGTTATGCTATACGAGATTTAACATAAAACAGATGTACGAACATAAAACTGTCATCAAATTGAATGGTACTTATAGAAGCTTTTTTACTCTTGCTTTAATTACCATTTAAACTATAATATTATGTCATACATTTATTTCGCTCCACGAGGACTTAAAACAGAATTATTGATTATAGTAATGTTGTATCGTTTTTTACTGGTTTTCTTTTCTTGTACCTTTTAATTATTTTCTGCTTATTGCGGTTTTTATGATTCTTTTAGCTCCTTTCTTAAATCAGTTAATATTTATAAATTTGAGTTTACAGAAAATACACAATACTTCAACAGTTATTGAATTAATATGTATTGTCTAGAAACGATACTAAAAGGAATGTTGAGAAACATTTTTTTTGTAAGTGATATTATTTTTTTTTATCATTATTCAATATTTAATGGATTATACTAAGCAACAAATTGCAACTTTTTTTGTAACTGGAATGAAAGTATGTGTCCTTTACTAATTTGAGATCACTGAATTCAATGGTGTATTTGAAATTTTCTATCACGTCACATGTTTGAGTTACAGAATATGACCAGTTTCCATTTCCCATATAGGCCTACTACATACAACGCATCATGTATTGGGGTAGTAAAGTAGCAAATCATTATTTTATGCACGAAAACTGCGAAGACACACTAGAGAAATTAGTTTTACGAAACACGTACTTGTTACTGCTGGAAGTAAGCCGCTGATGATCTTCTTTTATGTGATTTAGTGTCGGACTCCCTGCACAAAAACCAACAGTAGTCGCCCATCATTGAAGCACCCCATCTAACTTGGTACGGCGTTCCAGTTGGGAAATTTCTCGGTGCAATCGCTCTCTGTGTTCATTACGCACCTCACACAAGTTTGGAGGGGAAAAGTCAAAGTGAGAAACAATGAAATGTAGCTTCAATGGCATGCGACAGCCTAGAAAACGATAGGTTGCTATCAAATCATCGACCAACTGTACATAGTGAGGACTCCTGTATTTCCCTAGGAAACCGTTACATAACGCAGCAAATACATTCCATGCAGTGACTTCAAAGTGGTTCATTTTATTTTCAAAACCTGGGTCATGAAGTAATTTTCTTATCTGAGGGCTGGTAAAAATCCCTACTGCAACCTTTGCTTCACTTAAGTTGGGAAATTTTTCCCTTAAGTACTTGAAAGTTACGCTCTCCTTGTCCAGAGCCTTCACAAATATACTCATTAAACCAAGTTTAATGTGCCGTGGGGGAAGTGAGATTTGGTTAGCATCAATCAGTGGTAGATGTTGTATACTTTGCTCACCAACTGTGTATTGCTCACGCTTAGGCCAAACCCTTTGTACATAGTGGTTCGCAGTGTCTCGGCTCTTCCACAAACACAAAATCAACTATACTTTGTGTATTCTCCTTGCAAACTCTGGAGGGTGGCTACAACTTTAAGGCCACAACACACTTTCCACTTAAAAGAGTTGTATTTTATGGCAGACAGTCCATTCAGGCGAATGTATGAAACAGTCCATTCAGATCAGTACACACACATTGAATTTTCCATAAGATAGAACTGTGCGAATTCCTTCTCTCGATCCCTGTACAGTGAAATATACGTGCCTGGTGCTAAAAGATGCCACTGTTGTAGCCGAGACCCAAATATCTGGGCCTCATTTTTTATCAAATTCAGGTCTCGCACTAAGTCATTAAGTCCAGGCTGCTGAATAAGGTGAGACAACTGGTCATTTTCAAATTCCCATTTTGATAAAGAATCACTTCCACTTTTGTTGCTACAATCCTCATTTTCAGTCACTGTGCTTGATGGTGCCGAGGGGATTGGCAAATCCGGCCCGTGTGGTACAGGTTTCATTGCTGACATTACGTCGGCATACACAATACAATGTTTATTTTTACTGGAATAACCTGAAACACTAGTCAGACAAAAGTAACAATCCGTTGTGTGGTCCTTCGGTTCGCGCCAAATCATATGCACTCCGAAATTCATTGCTCGCTTCTTTCATTTCATCCACTCAGTTAGTGTTACCACTCTTGATACACAACACACATGAGGTACCCATGATTTATCTTGATCGCCTAGGGGACAATCAAAGTATGTTTTGTATGCTGTCCGTATCAGTTGCGAAATTTATTTCCTCTGTAATTTTAGTGTAAAGTTACCACACACGTAACAGAAGCAGTTTGGATTTGTAACACAACGGAGTTTGCGGTTCCGTGCTGTAGCCATTGAGTTCCAACTTGGAATATATTTTTATCCAAACCACAGAAACAAAATATTCTATTCACAACACGCTATTCACAATACAACTACGTAAAGCGGATGAACTGCGGCAACTATACTTCCACCACGATAAAAGACAAATAACATAACAGTCACGAGAAACTCCCACCGGTTTATTTATCACGGGTAAAGATCTAGCCGACTGATATACGCCACATGTTTTTTTGTTTCTTTAGTTCATCACTGTTGCCAGCAAAATTAATAAAAATGTTCTTCCGCAACGTATCACCGGAAGTGACGTCATGCGTAACTTGAAAATGATACGTGTTGGAAAATTTTGCGTTACGAATTTGGATTCAGAGCATCCGAATTAGTAAAGAACACATATTGGCCCCGCAGTTAGAAAATGGCTATCACATAGTGTTATTACCAACTTACCCTAGTAACTAAATATGCTGCCAGACAAAGTTGGACGATCGTTAACAGAAATATATGTAAGACAAACGGTGAAAATATGGTCTCTACTTCATGGAACAAACTATAGAAAATAAACAAAAAGAAGAAAATAAACAATTATGATCTATAATTATTTTCTGTATTACACTGTATTATTCTAATATTTCTTTTTTTTTTTTTTTGTTATTTCATGTCAAGTAAATAATATGAAATATAAGTGAACTGTCGTCTGATAATTAAGTAATGAGAATAATTTTATTGTGAGGAAACAATGTATGTAATCCGTAAACCCACATGTGCGTTCAAACGAGTAGTCCCTTCCCTACAAACTTTCAACATTGCATTGTCACCCTCGAAGCATGACGGGAAATATGACGCCATTACCGGCAGTCAATGAGAGCTACTCGTCACGCTGGCAGAATGGAACAGAGACCGAATATCAAGCTATGTGTTATACTTAGCAAAAGTCCCATTGACTGTTAATTTGATGCGAAGAGTGTATGTCTCGTGCACAGATCTTTAGATGATGTGAATGTTTTTGCGTGCTGTGTAATTGATTCAAGATTAACTTCGGCCGGGTCATTAAATGTATGTTCGCAAGGAATAACTCATTGCAATGATCCGTGAACATGTACCAGAAAGTCAGACAGTGAATTCTCAGATTTATGTAAGCGTTTTGGAGCGTTTCATAAAGACGAATTTGTCCTGTTCGACCTGTATACTGAGCGCCGGGTAATTGGTTCCTGATCTATGTCAATGCACCCGCTGATTAGTTTATGGTCAGGAATATTTGGCCAGAAAAGAAGTGAGTGTGCTGCGGCATCCTACTAGTCGCCATATTCGTCCGAATGCGACTATTATTTGATCCCAAATTACCATTAAAAGGGTGACAATGTTAAAGACATCCAAGCAGATCTGACAACATCGCTAAGGAACATAACAAAAATTCACTTCGAGATGCCATTCTATTTCTTGAGTGATTGTGCCACTCGCTATATTGACGAAGGATGGAGGTATTTTGAATAATAAACAGATATATTATCTTTATTTGTTTTATCACAGTAAAATCAGTCTCATTATTTAATTATCGGACGGTGTATCATTAATAAGAAATGGGTTGTATTCCAGAGAAGCAAACTATGGCAGATTACGTTTAGTTAATATTGAACTGGAAATCGTATACTATTATTTCCAGTTATTATAAAGACACGCATAACTTGTTCTACAGACGATGAACCTATATAAAAAGAACTGCTACTAATTATCATTTTCACTGTAAGAAGATAAAATTGAAACTTACAAATTGTACGGATTCCTACATGATTTATCTCCACCACTTCATTTTGGATAGATGGTGCAGAGGTGAAAAAGAACCAAGAATAAAAATGGTATCACCTTCGATCCTAAGCCCGAGTTTGACTCGGGTTGTATGTTTATTCCAAAACGCCGGAGCCCGAGTCTAACTCGTTTTTTTACATAACAGCACCTATATATCTTTTTATGGGTTGCGGTCGGTTGTCGGTCGTGCTAAATAGTTACTAAATTCCAGCCCTTGAAGAAATGCTATTCACCTGATATCTTGCGAAGAGTAAATGAAATGTCTACAGGTCGATTGTTGTGACAAGTTCCTGAGTTTGAATCACGTTAGATAAAGCTATTTCATTTTACAGAAGTTGTGCTGTTTGCGCAAATGAAATGAATGTAGAAGAAAGATTAAAAATTTTAGAAGAATATATTCCATCACGGAAGGTGGAATTGATTATTCAGATATGGATCCTGATTTTGAAATTCAGGAAGCAGGTGAGTACATAAGAACACCAATATAAAAGTAAGATATATTAAATGTTATTTCGTTAAATAATTGGTGTGTGTCTTTTACATACATTTCAACTTATGAATTCATTTCTCCTTTCAGAAAACCCAGCAAATGATTCCAAGGATGATGAGCCTCTATTGGGGTAACTGGTTGTACAGAGACATAGCTCCATAAATTCAATTAATCCTCCTGCACGCAAAAGGACTCAGGCTAGAGTACCAAGGGATGAGCTCTAGGGTGGACTAACAACGATGTAAAGGTAACGAAGGAATTTCTGTCGCTTTTTCACTCACCACCTTCGAACATCGATATGTCACCTGAGACGTACCTAGAAGATCAAAAATAGTTCCCAAGGCCATGGATTCCATCGCTGTAGAAATAAATAGGCCGTGAAGCGAAGAAGATATCAAGTGCATTTTGCAACTCTACTAGGGATCTGAACTGGTGTCCTCTAAGGTGATTGTCCAAGGGAGTATGGTGGATGCAATAGTGTTCCCCTCCAAGGAGTAGAATGGTGTACCGGGACCAATGTGTTATACTTTTTTTTTAAAAAAAAGCCTAAAATCCCCAAGATACTAGTATAAACAAGGCCAGATTACTACAGGATCGAAAGTGATATAAGATTTTTTTATGTGTTGTGATGACTGATGAACACGAACATCATAGATTTGTACCAGTTCCAATTTGAAAAAAGCACGACTTAAGATCAAATTTATTCAATGTAAGCCTATATTAGAATAATAGTTTTCCATAGTAGAGATGACACTTATTCTTGGAGTAACGAAAATATACCGATTTTACTTGAACACTTGTCGACCCAGAGATAGACAAAGTCAACTGAAAATATTTTTCGTAGTTACACATAGGATAATCTGATGTCCGAATCGATTGTTGCATTCAATTTTTCTTAAAGATAAACTCAAATTTTGTTCTTCTTGCCGGTTTTAAATAACAGGATGTCTGAATCTGAAGAAAGCAAAACACAAATGTATGCCAAATTTCGACGAACGGGACATCAGGAAGGACTTTTTAATGGAATAAGAAACAAAAACATAAGTAAGATGAAAAGGCACGCTGGGAAAAGTACAATGCAGTTAGTCTCCTGATTCTACTGCAGTTAGTAACGAATATATGACCATGGGAATGGCTTTGGGCAGAAGAAAAACAAGTGAATCATTTTACAACCAGTACTTGAGAACGTGTGCAGTCTGATGTATCTAACAGAACAGTCCTTGATGCAGAACAAGTTAAAGTTGCTCATCCAGAAGATCGTGTCATTTCATAGGAGGCAGTCATAGTGGTAACAGTATAGATGATAGTTTCAAAACATTAGAAAAAGGCAACATGTTTCTGATCCAGGGACAATGCCTCAGAAGCCTGACTTGTATACACAGAAAGATAGTCGGGCAGATTGTAGCAAATGGGACGCCATCTTAATAAGCTCTTTGCAAAAGAAATGCACATCGTAATTGTAACACCGCGCCATCGTGTGCGGAACAAGCCAATTACAGTTTAGGTGGGCGCAAAAAATATTCCAGCAGCTGTTTTTGTGCATAATTACAATATCTTCCGCGACAGTTCCAAGGACGGTGGTATGAGTCAGCGAAGGAGTGTATTACGCCTTCTACATGGCATAACTTTCACTCATATCATATCTCCATCCATGAAGAGATATATGAGAATAATTTTGTGAACCGTGTTCAGTTTTACACATGGATGTTACGACCCACTCTCTATATTTTTCGCGTATCCTATTCACAGACAATGCAATCTTTACCAATCAATTGAAGTTTTAAGAAATATGATCTATTGGTCTATAACAAGTCCATACTGGCTTCGCCAAGTGGAAGGCCAGCTCCCATGAAGTGTTAACGCCTGGTGCGAAATCGTAGCAGAATATCTTGGGCCTTTTTCATAAATGGGACACTAAATTCTGATTGATACACACACCTCCTAGAAAATGAACGGCTAACTCGATTAGAGGATATACCGATTCAGACAATGTGGACATTTGGTATCAACATGACGAGTCACTAGCTCAAAATACAGACATACTACAGTATGCTTGAATAATATGATTCCCAACCGCTGTACAGAACGGGGAGGACCATTAATTGGCCGGCGTTAGGCTGTTAGCCTTTTTCTGGGGTAGAAACTGAAGGTCATTGTCTACTGGATGTGCACTGTGAGATATGCAACCGTAAGATATGAAACAACACATTACTACAGTCAGTAAGGGCACAGTACTGTATTAGGTCTAATAACTCAAAACAGAGAGACAGATGGACATAATAGTTCTATAAAACTTCGGATATTTATACTGTTGTTTTTACCTAGTATTAATGCCAATAAAATACGAATATAAAGACGGAAAATAAAGTACAAATGTATACGTATGGACTAAAGTCATGAAAACATGTACCTGTGTATTACAGCAGACAAGACAATTCTAGTTAATAAAACATTAGAACAAAGACATGAGCCGGGGATTAAATTTACACAATAGGATTGTTAAACAATACATACCCATGGTTTGGAATACAAAACTATAGTGATTTATACAAAACTATAAATCAGTTTAAAGTAAAGCTTTCATGTGCCTTGTTGCTTTATTGTATAAAATCGAACACTCACTGGATACGTCTCTGTGGAATTGCTTCAAATTTTGTTTATGAGTGAGTCCGAAAACCGTTGGCACTAACTACTGGTAGGAGTTCCAGCTGTTCCGAACTCGTCGATAAGTTTTGAGCTTCATTATAACAAAAACGGAACTATTTTAAGTTGGAACGACAATTTTTCGAAAACACAAAATATGCGAGTGTTCTTTGTGTATCTAGAACACTTTTGACTAACGATGTGTATCTAGAACATTGAGATAACAATTTCATTGTTCACTAATTGTTTTACATTGGTAACGTGAAATCAGCGCTAATAAAGTATCTATTTGTATCTAATGGTTTGTAACTTACCATGAACAAACCGACAATATTAATTTTCTGTTTCGGGTTTAAATTTGCTTTGTAATTTTATTCAAGAATATATATATGTTTTTTTTTCTTTTATTCTAAATAAACTGTTCCATGGATGAATTTAAATATGAGAAGCTGGTGATTTCTACATCCTAGATAAGTATGTCTCACTTCAGGTTTGGCAACTCTACCTCCAGGGCTTTCTGTAAATCTGATGAATCAGGAATTATTAAAAATAATAAACTCGGTTATTCCAAGTAACGTAACTACATTTTGCCATCTATTTCTGCAGTGAAAAATCTTTCCCTTTTACAAACTTTTTTTAAAAGAAAGAGTTTTATTATAATAGCTTATGAGAATTTGTGTCTTGTACAAAGGTGTGTAATTTAACTAGCTATGACAAAGATTCACTACCAATATGTTATCAAAATGTATAATAACAGAAGTACAGCAATTTTCTACTTATTCAAGAGCGGAAATTTAAAAGAGTGAACTTCACGTCTACCTTCTATAATGGAAAGTTTTATCAGATTACTTTAACAGGATATGTATCATATGCAATCATATTCAGTATAGTTTAGTGTGACCTTAGCCCCCTGGTCTATATGAAAGATATTGATTGACATAACGCTATGCATCACGTTGTACTTATTCAAGGTAGATATGAAAAGTGCAAACTTCTTAAATATCTTCAAAATTCAATGTTATCGTGTCAAGAGATAGATGAGCTAAGAAATGTTCCATACTACCAAAGCATAGATTTGATTTTGAGATTAGTGTTCCTGTTAGCAGCATGGCTATATGAAACGTGACTCTGACTGCGTAACTACATGACCACCTGCGACGAATCGAACCCAGGTCTCCTATGATGAAGGCATAGTACACTAACCGCTTTACCACGAAGGGCCTCGCCCAAAGCATAGAAGATGCAAATATAATCACATCATTAAATGATTTGTCAACACTATCATGTCAATTTCCGAAATACTACAAATTACAAACTTCACTTTTGACTTGACTTAAAAGTTTTGAATTTTAATACTACCAACTGCATTTCTTACTACCTTTATTTTCTTCTCGTATAACACACTTTTACTCCCATATTTTGAATCCAAATTTCTCTCAAGCTGTATCATTTTGTATTAAACCTCGTTTACTTATTTAATTTTACTTTATTCTCCAATAATTCCAGTCCTTTTCTATATCTCTCTTCATATCAATGGTATACAATCTACGGTTCTTTTCTCGGATATAATTTCTTTTTTAATTGTACGATAACAAACTTTCCCTCTTCAATTAAGTTTTAATATATCCCAAATGCAGTCCTCTTCTACATCTCCCTCCGTTTTTTGTACACAATTTCCTATGAAACTGTATGATAACGAAACATCCTTCCCTTATTCCATTTCGTTTTACTATCTATAGGTTAGAGTCCATGTCTACCTCCGTTGTCATATCCTATAATATAATTTCTATAGAATTCTTCTGGATAATTTACTTCCACATTCGATCTTATCAATACCTCATTCCTATTTCCAACCACGATATAGTCTCCTAATTGCAGTCCTTTTCTACACTCCAATTATTTTGTTTCGAACACATTTTTTAATAATCGTTTGGATACAATGTTCTCTCAAGTTAAATCGAAAACAATCTTCCTTCCCATTTTCAATTATTTTATACTTGTTTTCTATCTCTCCCTTCTTTATATTTCACATATTCTGCTTCGTACTCAATCTTACACAATATCCTTTCAAACTGTTGTGTAAGTAAACCTTATTCTCTTTCGCACACATTCTTTAATGCATTATTTTACACTTTTTAGTCTTAATATTTCTTAATTGGATCGGCACAGAAACTTTTTTTAATACAATCATTTCGAAAATCAACAGTGTAATTTGTGATGTCTACATTTTGTTCTATACAATACAATAGGATGTGCATCACTTACCTTAAAATTGATTGATGTTCCTGAATCCATCTTGCTAACTCAGTTCTTAACTTTGCTGAATCTCGAATTTTGTTGATACAAGTGAAGTTTTGAAAATGAGTATTTTCAATTCTTGTTTTATTGTCCTCAACTTCTTTTGATAAGGCAACTTCAGAAGGAACAACATGTAAATTAACTCTGCTAGACACCTTTGCTGAAGTAACTCGAGAATTAAATGGATTATTCTCACGACCTATTTGTGCATACAGTCTTCCTAAATAACGGAGAAGTTGCCTAATAAATATCGTATAGTTAATGAACAAACAATCGCAAGATGCAATAGTTACGACGGTCAAGACAGTAGTATAAATCTGGAAGATAGCAACAATACCATAGACCCAATTGCTTTGTAAAGCAAAGGGATAGTAGGCACCAAAGATAGGTGGCTTTCGAACGTCAACAACTGCTGTTGTTTCATTCAATTCTGTAAAGAAATTATTCTCAATTGATGGTAAAAATATTATATTTGCTGACAATGAATTTAAACAATATAAAAATGCAAACACTATACAGGTATCAACGAACATGTGAGTGAATTTCCTAGTTTGATTAGTTGTTTCTTGAATACATATTTCAAACGCATTTTGAAACTCTGAATATCTGGATGGGTTGGAAATAAATGATATTGATTTATTGAACAAAATTTCCAGTTGTTTCTTCCTGTACAAGATAAAACAGAGATGAAAGACATACTGAAGATAGACTAGAGTTGCAATAATATTTTCAAATGCAGTCTGAAAACTTGACACCTCAAGAAATAAGCCAAGTATAGCCAAGTGAGTGTGTAATAATATGATTCCCACAGTAATAATGAAATGGACTGTTCTAGTAATATAAGGTACCCACTTAACTCTATCAACTGGTTGTGCTGCAAAGTTTATTATGCCACAGAGTTTAAGAAGTTTCATGTTATATCCGAATATTTGTTCATAGAAACGTTTTCCCATGAATTCAATTTCTGAGTGCAACATTGGATTGAGCACAATACACGTGAATCAACACTAATTTACCAGTACCTTATATTCCAAATTGGTGTCGCTGATAATATACACACTAAGATCTTACAAGTATTTTAATGTTCAAAGAAGTACGCAATAGTTTATCTTGAATTATTAGTAATGCAGTTAAAGAGAATATGAAAAATGTAACGATGCAGTGTTTAAGCGAAGGTTATGATTGTGATATAAGTCTTGTTCTGTCCGTGACCTACGTCCGAAGGAAGAAACAAACTTTTTCTATCTGGATTATCAATAGCTAATAAATCAACAATAATGATTAGAATGGAAATTCAAAAGTTGACAAGGAAAGTTTAAAATGAGACTACTGTAGTATAAAATTAAGGTAATTATGTTAAGGTGGGTCTTCTGCAGAATTATGAATTTCTTAAACAGATGTTGAGTTCCACGTATCGATTCTTACTGCTTGTATACAAATATACGATTCTGACTTCATACACGTGAAACAACCTACACTTCTCCAGAAAGTATAATAGTTCCTAGTTAATAATTAATAGATTTTATCATCTACGTATTTACTAATAATGGTATTACAATGACAATTTAATAATTAGTGTCAGCAATTGAATATATATTTCTAATATTTTTCCAGTTTCAGATAACACATGAAACAAAAAGAAGAGAGCGAAAATTAAAATTGTTCTTTAAAGAACATTTGAATTATAGAAGAGTGCATAAGAAATTCCATTAATTGTTAGTTATGTCTGTAATAATCTTTACACAAAATGTTATATCCAATAATTAATTACAATATGCTTACTAGTTTCTTACTTATAAATTAAATGAAATATTCCGAACCTTTTTTGATATATTTTATTTCCTTTAAACTTTAGTATACATCGAACAAAATCACTTTTCTTTTTTTTTTTTTAAAAAAAAAAGACGCAGGTTTGAAATTTCAGTACGTTAGTAACAAAAGATAGTATTAAATCAACTTTAGACAACACACACACAGCTTGCAAATATTAAAGAAGTGCAGTACGTAACAAAATGTATATCTTGTGACATAAGAAAAGCTATACTTGGTTCAGCCGTTTCGATTTCAAGGTTCTATATCCGTGTTATTGCACTACTTTAATCAAACTACGTATTACGTATTTTATGTGCTAATCAAAATTGATTCGGTGACAATGTTTACATTACTAAATAAATGGGGATGCTATAATGATGTAATTTATTTTACTGAAAGTAATTTGAGGCTATTTTAATGTAACAATTTACACACAATAAATCGAAACGCGCTTTATACTTAGCCTAGTGCAAGATTACAATAATTCATTAATTTGATAATAGGTGCAAATAAGTTCAGCTAGTCCCCAGAAATAAATTATCAAAATTATTTTATCTAACTGGTATTTGCTTATTCTAAATGTTACTATAAAATTCAAGTCATACTGTAAAATAGTTATTGTATATATAATACATATAAATTATTATTAAAATTCTTTCCTTTTTATACTAAGTACGTTCGCCTAAATAGATTAGTTGGATTTTTAAATTATATTTCGTTATTTTCCTGTGATTCTGGTTGGATCTCATGGAGAACAAAGTTTTAATAAATAACTACTGTTGGTTAATAGACATTTTAGATTCTAATAGAATAAACGAATGCTGGTGCTGCATTACAAATTTCATTATGAGCTTTCCACCTGGTCAGACTGTCAGTGTTGTCCTCTACTCTCAGCACTTGCACTGTGTATAGCCACAGAAGAAGTCAGCATTGGTGAATCGCAACGCTGTGCAATTTCCGCACGAAGCTACATGTAGCCAAAGGGACCCGGGAGACCCTTCAGCTACTTTCGTGGAAAACATTATGCTCTACACCATATTTATCGAGCCTCGCTCCAGCAGACTACCACCTGTTACATACCGTCGACAGTCACGTTCGTGGGAGATCCTTCGCAAATGACAGAGAACTGCGGAACGGCCTCAGTGAATTGTTTGCACCTACTACTTCCGAGGTTTATTACCATGGTATTCTGCTGCTGCATAGACGTTGGAAAAGGTATTGGATGCTGGTTGAGATTACTTTGATACCCACAGGTACGTACATTCAAATGTATGCTCTTTGTTTATCACTACTCTAGAGCAGCAAGAACTTTTTTGGTTACCTTGTATTTGTAGTGGTTGTTGTATTTGCTGGTTAATATAGCTAACAATATTATTAACAGATATAGATGTTGCTTTGATACTTAACACTTAGTTGATTTAAGTTTCGCTTGCAGTCAGTAACTGCATAGTTATTTTATATACAGTATATACTCGCTTTCAAGTACCCATTTGATTAAATTACTTATGAAATAAGTAGTATCTATTATTATTATTATTATTATTATTATTATTATTATTATTATTATTATTATACTTGTCTATATACAAATATGACTATTCTATATGTAGAACGCTTAATTGTATTATTACTTAGTTATTTATTACTTTAATGTATATACTTATCACGTAGAATAAAATTAACGTCGGTTAATAAAATAAGTATTTGTATCATTTTCTATTAATTAATTGTTGTTCATTTATTCTTCCTATACATAAGCACGAACAAGTAAATCATATAGTTACTAATCCTATCCAAGCAAATTGTTTCACGAATTCAGATTAACGTGTTCTTTTTACTGTAATACAAGATGCATAACAACAATGTTATAATATTATATACACTTTTAATATGTCACAACTCTAAAAATCCAGAGAGTTTCGAGTCGGAGAGAAAAGAGGTCATGCTACGGGTCCTCCAAGCCATATTCAAATTCCTTGAAATCTGTAATTGAAATAACGCCGTAAATCCGTACAAAACTGAACCGGATAACCATCATGCATTATCCACACGCGCTCTCTCACCGCTGTTGGCAGTTAAGTATACACTATACATCAAATACAATTACATATATATCTTTCTCTCATAAAAAAGAAGTTTAAACTAAGAGACAGATCAATTCTTGTAACACATAATTGTTGTAAAAACAATTAAAGAAGGATTGAATATTTTAAGAAATCAATCTTTGAATTGAATAAGTACCAAGAAGTATGATATAGCTGCAGTAACAATCTGAAAATGAAAATAAAATAAAATTAGTATTATTGCTATAGCACAATTGCTTTTCAAATTTTAAACTAAAATAACATTAATTAATTCATTATTATAGATAATGTGAATTTATTACTCTGCACTATTTCTAATTAACGCTGGGTTTTTAACATTTCCCTTGAAAATATCCGATTATAAGTGTTCTAAATGTTTGAATCTAATGACAACTTTCTTGTAATCCATATATTGATACCTAAATGACTTTTCATTATGAAGATCTACAATTTTTTTTATCGAGTGGAGTTTCTCTTGCTATTTATTCCTAGAACTTAGCTTTTGGATAGGAGAACCAACGTTAATAGGTCATTTATTATCCCTGTTACATTATCAAAAATTAAAACGTTCCTACATACAATGGTCATGTAACAAACAGAACGAGTAATTATGTAACTCTGCAGGTCTAGGATATTAAAGTTGGGGTAATGTACCACTAATAAAACCGAATAATCGTGGAAAGGATGAACTTGGATCTTCATTTAGTATATACACAGAATATCTTCTCAACTACGGGATCCAATATTTTCAAGTTTTCATGCACAAGGTTTGATTACAACTAGTATCTACTAATTGATTGGCCACGTGGTAATCAATATCATTATGGTACACTCTTAACGTTATTCCGATTAATTTACGAAATATGCAATAAAAAATTATCTACAGTAGTCGCAATTTTAGTTTTGGCCGTGATTTCTTTTAGTACAACTAATAACCAGAAATTTGGATGGTTGTATATAAATAATTATCCTCATTTATCGTCATAATTTTGCAATTACTGGTAAGGTGTAATACAGGCGAGTTAATACCACAATGGTGTAAGTCGTCACATATTCAAAAACAAGGACTTAGATGCAGAAACCAGATGTAAATAAGTAAATTTGTTAACAGGAAAATCAGAACTTCGGTTTACAGCTAACAAGGAGCACTGAAATTTCTACTGGTAAAGATTTCATCTGCTTAGTACAATAATTTATCGCTGTACCATTTGCATTATGTTCTGGAGAGAAAAAAGAAAAGTGACTTACAGCACTGTAAAATTTAACCCGTTCATATGATCGAAAGTTTTATGTTACTTTTTCAACAACATACTGTGCTCATATGACAGCAAAAGAAATTAGATTATGGTACGAACTATCTCCTCCATGCTGTGAAATATTACTGCTATTTCCCTATATTCTGTGGGTCTTGTTATTACTCTCAAAGAACTGCCAACTGCCAGTGAATATGTGAACATGTCAAGAGTATGTGTATCCTTTTTCAAATTTTCTTTCCGCCAATAAATAAATAAATAAAGAAGGCAAATCGCTGATTCGTAATGCTAGAGTTGTTGGTGAGTGTTTCATAAGAATGAAACATAACTCTCTTTCTGATCTATTAGAATCAGACCTTAATATTATTAAACACCTAGAGTCAGGATGTGAGCTCAGAACTAAAAACAGATATGGTATTTGCAGACAATTACCTCTAACTCCCAGAAATTCGAAAGCTTTATGTATAATAATTTTTCGTGTTATTTTTCTATCATCTTGAGCTGCAAACTTCGAGTTCTGTGCTGTTACAAAAGTTTTACTTACAGAAAAAGAAAACGGTAATTGTAGGTACCTACAAATACTCCACTTTGGTAACTGAAGATTTTATTTACTGAAAAGCTATGCTGCAAACCTGGAAAACATATACTTTTAATCATATCACTTTGATTAAAATGTGTATCTTAATTAGTGTAGATGAGGTTCACAGTTTACACCAGAAGCAGAATATTTCTTAAGTGGATTAAGTTTAGAGCTAAATATTATACTTTCTGGTGTTGCACTAGTGCAGCTATGCTTTACGTACCATCTTTAATTACAAAGGAAATATAAAGCTCTGGAGGCAAATCATATTAATCCACTATATCTTCAAAAATTCGGGAAATTCTAGAACCTTTGAATAATTTCATCCCCAAACATATTTAGATAAAACACTGTAGACCGGTGGTATCACATATCACTCATGAGTGCTTGAATTTTGGGTTTTTGCATGCCATAATGAATCAATCTTAGACAATGTTCTGTGATTTTGTTCTTTCCTCCATGGACCTTCTATGTCCATTTTAATTTGGTAAGAACATTCAACGCCACACAATTTTAAATATTTATCTTAGACTTTTCCTGCTGTCAGAAGTTTAACTACAAAAAAAAAAAAAAAAAAAAAAAAAAAAAAAAAAGCAGAGACAGTGTTGGTTCGGATCTACTTGTACGCGACTGTTTTCCTATAAACGTGTTCCAAATGGTATACTTACGTTTGTAAAGAACACTTGTGATAGGCGAAAAAATCCCATTCCTGTGAAGCAGAGTTCTCTTGCTGATATTATACTAATTACTTTCATAACCTGCTTCTCTGAGTTTTTAAAAGTATACCACTTAGTTTCATAAATCGCTTTGGAGAGATTCACGCTCTAGAAGAGAAGGAAACATTTTTGTTCTAAAATAAAGTGTTCCAGATATTAAACACATTTTATGAAAAATTTGGATAGTACACATCAGTACTGTCCGCAATATTAAAACAAAACAGTATTTTCTTATCTATAAGAAAATACATGTTTTTGTAAACCACAAACGGAGAATATGTTTTAAAACAACTACAAAATTTGATGCCATGGATGCCATAAGTCATTAGACGTTGTTTGTTTATTTATCCAATATTCAGTCATTTTCACACGACTTCTTTAAAACACTAGTGACTTTGGGTTGGCCTATTTATTTCTGTTGCTTTTAAGGATTGTGGAAAGAAGTTGTTATTATGCCTTATGACACAATGTTCACAATCTATAAATGGCAGTTTTTTGTAAGTAGTCATACCTAATGTTTATTACTGCTGTCCCCGCTAATAATAATAACAATTAATGATTTCTTAGGTATTTAATGGATTTTACTTTGCAAATTCAATAACAAAAGACTTTCCGCCAACACATTGCTAATGTAAACAATTCAATTCTATATATTGATGAGACGTATTAAAGTGAGATTTGGTATTGAAGAACTTTTATAAAAATAGGATCACATAACTAATTGTTCTAACAAAAATGTCAAGATGAAAATTATCATGAAAAATCCACCAACCAGGAATATTCCAATAAACCGACGCGACCGGTGATATAGTTTAAAGTGACTTCCAGAAGTGATCAGAATCATTGTAATTTCACTGCAAAAAACAAAGGTAAGCTATTATTACCATTATTAAAATCATCAAGACATTCGAAGAACAACTATTTTTCCCATTGGAAGCTGATATCTCGAAATTAGAGGACAAGTGCTGCGAGCGTTCGAAATGTAGCTCTGAAGAATAAGAATTTGTTCATGAATACATGAAACAACGATTTGATACTGAAAGTTGGAAAAAAAGGATGATACTGAGTAAAATTAAGCTCAATTGTTTCCTTCCCTGGCCAAGTCTTAGTGAATATCTGTAGGACTTACTACTATATCAAATTTATAATGGTTATGTTTTCTTTCTAACAATATAAGTATAGTGGTACATAAATAAACAGTAGGAAGTTAACGTAATGTAGGAGAAATTGTTTTTCATTAATATAATCTAATCTTTATTATAACTGCAGAATTTACTTTTAATCATCTCATTTGCTAAGTCCCAAATTTGATGGGACCAAACCGGAAACACCAAAAGTCTACAAAGGAAACTATTTCAATTCTTACCGTGTTTGGACAATATTTCACATGATAATATCTATCCATACAAATAATATTGATTTCATTGTGTCAAGTTTGTTCAAGATTGAGAACTGTATATTTTGAGAATTGTCACGAGATGTAAACAATATGCTTGACGGATAATGGCTAGTCACTATTCATCTTTACAGTACCGAAAATTCGTGTTAGAAGCAAAATTATTCAAAACATTTTTCGGACGTGCGATATGTATTTATCCAGTTGCGTTGATTTTGGGTTTAATATCCCTTTCAGAAGCGAAGCTATAAGAGACGAGACCTACAAATTAACGTAAATATGAAGCACATGAGCTCCCGGAGGGAATCTAGCTCGGGTCTCCCACGCTAAAGGCGCGTGCGCTAACCTTTTAGGCACGAAGGAGCTCGTGTATCTACCCAGTAATCTATTTCATCTCAAGTTGCATAGAGGTCTGAAATCTTCAACAAGAAGATCTTCGATTATGATTTTGACAATTATCGGTCTCTAATCAGGTTAATTACACTTTTATATATGATGAGTAAAAATTTCTGCCATTTATCTATTCTTTTAGATTAACTATAACAGATAACTCTACACTGCATGAAGTAGGATGTCAAGCAAATTATAAATAAGGATGTTTGTCAGATTGTCTTGATTAGATGTTGCTTTTATGGCAGGGATTAAATATATATAGCAGTTACCATAATGGTTCTGGAGTTTCCTGCTACGACTCTGATAGAACAAGTCTATGTATGCCTCCCAAAACAATCTCTTCAGATTTTCAAAAATGAATTAGAACACTTTTTTTTTGTAGTCCACAATTTGTCTATGAACTTAAGACTAGAAATACAAATTGTGTGATTTTTCAAAATACCAGTTATTTTGGCAGTAATTGACTTTGCAGTTACTCTTGCACACACGCAATAAGATCAATTTGAATAATTTTGATACTTCCTTGGTGTGGTATAACAAAAATTATATATTGTTTTAAACAGTAAACGGAAACATATTACAATTTCTGTTTTTATCCAATGATATTATCACTACCAGAATACTACAGACACGTTAGAGTCACGTCGCTTAAAGTTTTCCCATGAGAAAAATGTGCTCTTGGTTTCTGTTATAATATATACCAAGGAGCAGTCCGTATGTCAGGAAAAAAGAGCACATGAATAAAAAAGGTTCAACATAAAAACCTTACAGGTCATTCGGTTAATGTTGCAGTTAACTAAGAAGCAAGGTTATATCTTAATCAATTCCAAGTAAATATTAGTAACTGTAAAGTGCTCATGTCTGAAACAGTGCATCAATTTCTCATACTATTAAACTTTGGTCTAACAATATTACCAACAACACTCAACATGCAGTACTACTTACTAACACTATTACTAATAGTAATAATAACATGTGATGTTCTATATTATTCTTACCTCATTTGTGACAAGTTGACCATAGATCGCATATAGCCATATCTGAAGTAATACTAGAAATAAGTAACACGATAGGCAGAATACAATAAAATATTCATCAACCTGCAAAATATAATTATAGAACTATTAAAAATTAATAAATCTTGCGTTTTACGCTTGTTTTCTCATTTGTATTTATATAATTCTAAATATAGCCAATTTTTATAATTATATATCAAGATTACTATTATCATGTATGTTAGGTTGTAAAAGTTTGGAGGTTCGCAGCAGATTCAGGTTAAGACTAACTTGTTTCGTACACGTGATGTCTCGTCTCGAAAATATAAATGTTTCTACTGGAAAAGTGGTATCTGGTCTTGAATCTCGTCATGAAAATTCTGCTTCAACAATCTCATTCGTAAACCAACTATAGTAAACCACGTAGCACTCAAATAACGATCTAAAACTAAATATAGTTACCGCGTGATTAAAGGAATTTGTCAATTGAATCTTCTTGCTTATGTATTATTTCTTCCTGTTACAAAATAAAAGCTTATTGGAGAAATCGTTCATAGCTAGTTCTGTACCATTTCAAGTTTAGTTATCTGAATAATCTCTCAAACCTATTGTTCCTATATTTTTAAAAATGAAATTGGGTCGTGAATTTGTTTTCAAGTGACAAATTGAACTATTTTTTACATGGTTCATATAATATGACAACTTAGTTTATTTTATATGTATGAATATTTTTTTAGGTATTAATATGATAGACTAATGTCTTAAAAGTAATAATGCAAGTAAGAATTTTTGTAACGTTCAATTCATACATTCGCTTGCTTTCTCCTGAATATTCCAATTCCTAGAAAAGAAACATCTCGTTTTAATTTGAAGATTATATATGTGCACTTTTGGTTTATTTTACACATTACTGTCCAATTTATTGTTCTCCTTTTTGTATGTTCTAAATAATATTTTGTATTTAATTGTACATTATTACATTCTGCAATATATTGTACACATTAGCGTTACAACTGGTCATTATGGAGACTGCAAATTTAGTCCCGTTAACCTGCTAACGTTATTATCTACTATAAAGTTGGTAGTTAACATACAAAATTTGTATTTAAGAAAACCAGCTTAGAGCTTGGGTACAAAACCTCGCGGCGACAACCTAGTCTATTAAAACCTCTCCACCCAAAACCTCGCGGGACAAAATCTCGCCAGGCCGAAACCTCGCCTTCCCAAAACCTCGAGTCCCAAAATCTCGCCTGGCCAAAACCTAGCGGTCTGATTTCGGGACACAGAATCTCGCCTGGTCCAAACTACTCGGGACGTAATCTCCCCTGGGAAATAGTGTCGTCAGTATAAAACCTCGTCACAACGATTTCTTCGATACAGAATGCTCTATATTTTGCTATATGCATATATTTTGTAATAACACATAATTGTATTAAAATAATAAGAAAATATTCTAACGCGTGCATTGAAAATCTGTTTATATAAAAAGGAAAACGACTATGTTTGTGACATCATACCTCTTGAGCAACCCGACCGATCTCTTTCCAATTTTCAACATAGATAAGGTTCGGGCCTGGGATGTCTATTGTAATTTGACTTTGACGACACAACGAAGAGAAGGGGGAGATCTATAAAAATAACAAAACTTAATAACTCTTGAACCACGAGACCAATCTCGTTCGAATTTGTCACACAGATCAAGTTACGGCGTGGGATGTTTTTTTATTATTTAACTGTGACGGTGACCTTAGGAAATTCGAACAAGCTCGAATAATATCTATGGAAGTATAAATTATATCTGAGTTTTTACGTTCCTCGATTACGTCCCACATGTTAAAGGAGACGTACCTAAATGGTCAGAATGAAAGAATGAAGAAAGTGAGAGGATACGGGAATACCGCGAGAAAACCCTCACACACGACGTTTTGCATTTTCTTCTTCTTCTTCTTCTTCTTCTTATTATTATTATTATTATTATTAGTAGTAGTAGTAGTAGTAGTAATAGTAGTATTAGTATTAGTATTAGTATTAGTATTAGTATTATTAATATGGATTTGCATATTAAGAAACTCATTGGGTAAATTTTAAGGACAGGTTTCATTCCGCAAGTTTTTGGCCAAGCGAGATTTTGGTGCGCGAGGTTTTAGACGGCGAGAATTTAGCTCACTAAACTTTGGGGGGGGGGAGGTTTTGGCCATACGAGGTTTTGCGCCGGCGAGATTTTGTCGCGCGAGGTTTTGAGCGGCGATGTTTTGGCCACACGAGATTTTGGGCGGCAATGTTTTGACCACGAGATTTTGTCTCTATCCCTTGAAGCAGATTACACACCAGGAATAAAATAGATAATGTGGGAAACTATCAGGTAACAGCTAACATCTAAACTGAAAGTTGATTTCAATGTGAGTGAGGTAAATTCGTATTTAATGTGCAAGACAGTATCAAAACTGTCTTCCGAAATCGTGTGTATTCTCCATAGCGTAAGTTCCTATTTCATTGTAATTGATATATATTGTATCCAAACTTCATCATACCATATCCAGTCAATAACTCGATTTGCATCAAGGGAAAACTGAGAAACGGAATATGACTATTTTATTGTATTAATATTTTTACACGATGTGTACTGGTAGCAAAACCTTATGGTAATTTATCAGTTACAATCATATGATCAAATACAAATATAATGGAGCAAATACATAAACAAAAATAATAGACTATGGAATAGGTGATGCACGATAAATTTTATAATTATGTCACCAATATTTTAATAGCTACTATCGTTCTAAATAAATGTTTAATTTCAAAGATAGTGCAATAAATACTAAATTACACGTAAAGTACAACAGTTCGATTCCTGAAAAGAGATAATGTGGTTTGGTTCACACAGTAAGTTGTAATCAATGTCTCATAGAGTTTTACTGCTAAAAGGGACGTTAAAATCTCATCGTACCCACCCACGATGTTTAAAAATAGTTTCGGGACATTCTACAACTACGAATATAATACAAAGTGTCTATAAAATAATTAAGAGACTCTAAGCCCTTATCGTTTGCTTTGTGTATTGAAGTAATATATTTTTCTTTCCGGAGGTTCTGAAGAATATTATGAAAACTTTTCCCTGGAAATATAACGTTGTGTCATTAATTTTCACCTTCGCTTTACTTTAATGAAATCTTGTGGCATTACGGTGAAGGTCAGGCAACAGGACGGCAAATCTATTCAAGAATGTGAAGTATCGTATTCCATTATTAGGAACTAAATCTGGGATGACTATACAACATAACTGTATTTCCAAGAGTATGGGAGATCCCCACTAATAGATAGGTAAATAATTTAAACAATTTACAGAAAAAGATAATGTCTTGAAATTTCTAAGAAGGAAACTGTGAAACAAACAATTTACAGAAACAGAAAATGTCTTGAAGGTTCAAAGAAGGAAACTATGGAACAAACAACTTACAGAAAAACAAGAAATGTCTTGAAAGCTCAACGGAAGAACATACGAAAAAAATATTAAAGGAAAAGAAAATGTCTTGAAAGCTTACAGAAGGAAACTATGAAACAAACAATTTAGAGTAACAGGAAATAAATATATTGAAGGTTCAAACAAGGGAACTATGAAAGAAACTATTAGAGAAACAGAAAATGTCTTGAAAGCTCAAAGGAGAAAACTATGAAGCAAACAATTTACAGAAGGATTAAATGCCTTAGAAGTCCAAAGGAGGAAACTACGAAAAAAAACTATTTAGAGAAACAGGAAATATCTTGAAAGCTCAAAGAAGAAAACTCTGAAACAAGCAATCTACACAAACAGGAAATTTCTTGATAGTTCAAATGAGAAAACTATGAAAAAAAAACAATTTAAAAAACAGGAAATGTCTTGAAAGTTCAAAGGAGGAAAGTACGAAAAAATTACAGAAACAGGAAATGTTTTGAAAGCTCAAACGAGGAAACTATGAAATAAACAATAACAGAAACAAGAAATATATTGAAAGTTCAAAGAAAGGAAATTATAAAACAAACTATTAACAGAAACGGAAAATGTCTTGAAAGCTCAAATCAGAAAACTATGAAGCAAGCAATTTACAGAAGCAGGAAATGTCTTGAAAGTTCAAAGGATGATACGAAAGAAATAATTTACAGAAACAGGAACTCTCTTGAAACGTCAGAGGAGGAAACTATGAAACAAACAATTTAGAAAAACAGAAAATATTTTGAAAGTTCAAAGGAGGAAAGTGTGAAACAAACAGCTAACAGAAACAGGAAATGTACTGAAAGTTCAAAAAAGGAAACTATGAAACAAACAGCTAACAGAAACAGGAAATGTATTGAAAGTTTAAATGAAGAAACTATGAAACAAACAATTTAGAAAAACAGGAAATGTCTTGAAATTTCAAAGGAGGAAAGTGTGAAACAATTTACAGAAACAGGAAAAGTCTTGCTAGTTCAAAGATGGAAACTATGAAACAAACAGCTAACAGAAACAGGAAATGTATTGAAAGTTTATATGAGGAAACTATGAAATGAACAATTTAGAAAAATAGGAAATGTCTTGAAAGTTCAAAAGGATTAAAGTGTGAAAAAATTTACAGAAACAGGAAATGTCTTGCTAGTTCAAAGAAGGAAGCTATGA
The DNA here is from genome assembly GCF_964235325.1 of Thermobia domestica. NCBI lineage: Eukaryota > Metazoa > Arthropoda > Insecta > Zygentoma > Lepismatidae > Thermobia > Thermobia domestica. The sequence continues at coordinate 42,898,992 of NC_137461.1, read as the reverse complement.
AACAAACAGCTAAGAGAAACAGGAAATGTATTGGATGTTCAAAGAAGGAAACTATGAAACAACCTATTTAGAGAAACAGGAAATGTCTTGATATTTCAAGAAAGGAAACTATGAAACAAACTATTGCAGAAACAGGAAATGTATTGTAAGTTTAATTGAGGAAATTATGAAACAAACAATTTAGAGGAACAGGAAATTTATTAAAAGTTGAAAGAAGGAAACTATGAAACAAACAATTTAGAGAAAGAGGAAATGACTTGAAAATTCAAATGAGGAAACTATGAGACAAACTACTTTGAGAAACCGGAAATGTATTGAAAGTTCAAAGAAGGAAACTGTGAAACAAACTATTTAGAGATACAGGAAATGTCTTTATAGTTCAAAGAAGGAAACTATGAAACAAACAGTTTACACAAACAGGAAATGTATTGTAAGTTTAATTGAGGAAATTATGAAACAAACAATGTAGAGAAACAGGAAATTTATTAAAAGTTCAAAGAAGGAAACTATGAAACAAACTATTTAGAGAAAGAGAAAATGTCTTGAAAGTTCAAAGGAGGAAACTTTGAAACAGACAATTTGCAAAAACAAGAAATGTTGTGAAAGTTTAAAGGATGAAACTATGATATATATATATATATATATATATATATATATATATATATATATTTACAGAAACAGGAAGTGTCTTGCAAAGTTTGGAGGAGGTAACTATGAAAGAAAATAGTGTCATGTGTGTGTGTGAATAATTAAAAAGCCGCTAACGATCCGAGTTTAAAATTTGCAACCCCATGTTCAACATGAGGCTGAGGATATTTTTGTGTGGATCCTGGAGCTTATGGTAACTCTTAAAATGATTTGAAGTATGACAAGCCAAAAATATTAATGCTTAACAAAACTAGTGATGGCTTTTTGATACCAAACTATACGGTGTAGGAGCAAGTATGTAATGTCTAGTAAAACACATAGTATTTTGTATAAAAATCTGAAATCTTTAATAAATATTGACTGAAAATATGCAACATAAAATCGTGTAAAATAGTCCATCACGGTTGACCCCTTTCAACTCTAATCAGTTGAGACAATTAGAAATCTGCAAACCACATTACATCAAATTTAACTAAAATCAACTTTTTTGAACGAAATTTATCAGTTTCCTAAATCATGGGGAATTTATGCTGAGTCCTATATTTGGATGACTTCAATACCATGTAGTAAAAATTATGTGAGAATGTCAGAAGACACGTACACCATTTGTATCAAAATGGAATGAAATTTTAGGAAAATCGTAACCGACCGAAGGGGATAACGTCATTTGAACTTAACTTATTTAAATCCAAGTAGTGAGAATGATTGTGAAACCTCATGATATATGAGCTATATTACAATTGGAATTATATATTTTAAAAAAGATATTATATTTTAATCGGAAGGTAAATTATCCATCACATATTAGGGGATTATTTTCACCACTTGAAATATTTTATTCTCTAAGCACTGAGGACTAAAAAAAATTTATCAAACACAATTGCATCAGAGTCAAATCAGTTTTCCAAACGTTTTTGTGCTACCTAGTGCGGTAAACGAAAAATGAAATGAGATCTGTGAGTTTTACGTCCCATGGCTATGAGGGTTAGGCTAAAGCAGACGGTGATGATGAGTAATGAATAGAATGGTGGAATGAACAAATTGGGAAGAAACGGGAGAATCCCGAGAAAATCCACGCACACGGTGTTTGTCCACCACAAAGTTCACTTGGCGGGGCTGGGATCGATCCCAGGATCCCAAGCACCATAGGTTAACGCTCTACCAATGAGCCACCGAGGCTCTCCGGTGCGGTAACCGAATTACATTACTTCATACTGATTTTAACTTCATTCAGAATTAGTTAGAAAGCCTTAAAAAGAGACAGAGGATTACACCAACCATCATTTTGTTAAACGAAAATCGACATTTATTCTTTTAAATTGGAGTGGAGATACATTTACACTTTTGCTCTTTGCTGGTTTGAATTCCAAGTTGTTGGAACAATCGGAAAGCGGTAAGGAAATTAAACAGGATAATTGGCTTAAATTGAATAACTTGTATGGATTTATTGTAAAATTATCTTTATACGATCGTTTCCATGTATACGAACGAATCTAGAATGTAGGTTTTTACGCCATTTTGTTCTATAATTTCTAATGGATTGCAACGTGAAACAACACCTTCAAGTTAAAGGAAGACGGTACGGAGTGTTAGTAAAATTGATTATGTTACACGAGAATTATTGTGAAACAAACGAGCACAAAAATGATATCAAATTGAATGGTACTTGTGGAAACTTCGCTACGTTTGCTTCAATTAGCCGAAATTATGATCTTGTACTTTATTTCGCTTGACTCAGAATTAAGAAAGAATAAATAATAACGTTGTATCGCTTTTTCTATTGTTTCTTTTTCTAACTTCCTTTTTAAAGTTTTTTGCGTTTTTTCTTGCTATTATTTTTTTATTTGCATATTTTGTTATTTTCTGCTTTGCACTACTTTTATTATTTTTTCAATTTAAAAATTTATTTTAGAAAATGTTTAATATATATATAATTTAATTTTACAGAACATACAAAACAAATAAACAATAGTGAATTAATATGTACTTCTACAACGTTACTAAACACCAATCTCGAGAAACACTTTTTGAATGTAATAATACTGGGCCAATATTCAATACTTAATAGACTTTACCAACTTACCCTAGTAATTAAATATGCTGCCAGACAAAGTTGGATGATCGTTAACAGAAAGATATGTAAGACAAACGGCGAAAATATGGCCTCCACTTCATGGAACAAACTATAAAAAATAAAAAAAATGAGAAAATAAACATTTTTGATATATTATTATATCGGTATTACACTATATTACTATATTATCTATTTTTGTTGTTTCATTTTTCATAAATAATATAAAACAAAAGTGAAACTTTTCACCATTAATAACATGTGGGTTCAGTTTCCCCATTAGAAAATATTGAACTGGAAATCGTATAGGGTAAGTTTGGTAGAGATGGGCCCTCTCGGTAAAACGAACCAGAGCCATAACTCTTAAACTATCCACACGAGTGCAGCATGAGTAATAGTGTAGTGTTATGGCGGATGTATATTAGACACTGTGTTTTCTTGAAGTAGAAGTCCACACATTTCATCGGTAGACGAGATTTTTGATTTGAAGTAGGTCAAATCATTTTTTTACCATATTTCATTGAAAACAATATTCTACATTCTTGACGTAGATTTCTTCGCTTTTGTTTATGGTATTATCTATTCCAGGCAACCTGATAGGAAACTTCCCTTTCTCCCACCACTCTCCAGTACGGAGGGGAAAGCAAGCCGTTGACCTTCACAGGGAGGGAAGCTTTTCTAATAAACAGAATCGTGTACACTCTAAATTCGTACGTCAATTCGCTCGCACCTGATGGTGAGAAAGCACTGGTGTTTTTACCTGTCAACCCCGAATAACAAGCAATTACTGTTTTTAATTTTTGTCTTTAAGAAAAGTATTTTTTACTATTTATGTATTAAAGTTTTGGCTTTAGTCTTATTTATTAAATTGCATTTCTAGAAATAAGAACTAATTCGTTATAAAGTTAATTTCTATCATTGTTTCCCTTAAGAATCGGGAGAGAAAGCAAACCAATCCTGTCGACATTCGGTCTTTATTTACAATTTCAAGGAAGGTAATCTTCTGGCTGTCTGAGTATGGAGTGCGCAGACTACCGACCTGTGCAAATATTGTATGAATTTAGCGTGTGTGGTGACCATATTATATATAGTGTCGTGTGAAATTAGTGCATATTAAATTGTATTTTGTATAGTTTTTATTATCTGAAACAAATTTTAGTGAATATTAAATTGTAAATAATTGCGTATTTAGTGCTTTGTGAAGCGACAATTCATTATGCTTGCACTAGTTCTGTTATAAAACATAAGCCCGGGGAAGCGTTATGAAGTAGTTAGAAGCGTTGCATTTTGAATATATTCCATGCTTTAAGAGAATTTAACTGTTGAAGAATTAGCCGACATGACTGGGAAACAGACAAGTATAGGAAAGGTAACTGTTTATAGAAGTAGGAGGGAGGCTAAATTTAATGAAAATAAATTAAGAGGTCCCAAAAATACGTGTACAAGTATTTCCCCTCTCGGAAAACTACGACTACTTAACGAAATCCGCAATTCGATCAAAGGTACATCAGGTCTTTTCCCGTAATGAACTGTCAACGTGAAATAAAATTCTGATAGCTATAAATACCGATGATGAACTGCCCTGCTTTTGTCACTCAACTCTCCATAGACTGTTGAAAATAATGAAATTCAAGTATGTATAGCGCAATAAAAGGTCTGTTGTAGTTAATAGGGATGGCATAGTATTATGGAGGAGAAAATATCTCCGTTTAATTAAGAATTACAGAGCAGAGGGTAGGAAAATATACTATCTTGATGAGACACGGGTAAATGCTTCTCATGCCGTGTCAAGGGTAATGGTAGATGAAACTGTGAATTCTAGTAAACAAGCCTTTCTTTCTGGACTCTCCACTGGACTTAAGAACTCAACCAGTAAAGGTAAAATGTTACCTTGGTTTCAAAACATACTTAAACATCTAGAACCGAACTGCGTGATAGTCATGGATAACGCATCTTATCACAGTGTAAAGGTAGATCGGGTTCCCACCATGTCTTGGGCAAAAAATAAAATGGAAGACTGGCTTCAAAATAAAAGCATTTCTTATGACGACACGTTCGTTAAAACTAAGTTAATTAGTCTTATACCTCCTGCAGCCAAAAGTGAATGCTGCAAGTATAAAGTGGACAAAATGGCGGCCTCTTCAGGTAGCGAATTTTCAGAATACACCCTACTACTGTACATTTAATCCAATTGAATTGATTTGGAGTCAAGTAAAGCGACATGTGGCACGAAAAAATAAACGTTTTACACTTAGTGAAGTGAAGACTCTTTTCGAGGAAGGTTTAGAAATGGTAACGAGTGAAAAGTGGAAAGATTGTGTGCAACATGTAAAGAGATGGAAGAAACGAAATACTGAAAACTCGACAGGATAACTGACGAAGTTACAGAAAAAAATCGTTATTAACCTTGGAGACAACAGTGACGACTCTGGCGAGAGTAACCAGAGTATGAATAGAGAACCTCTGGAGAGCAGCAACTAATACTAATACCTTTTACTCAGTATTATTTGTCCTTTCGTGTGTATTTATATATTTTGATTTTATAGAGGATTTGAAGTCAATGCAAGTAAGCAGCCAATGCAAGTAAGCATTGACCTCCAGACAAGAGTTCTGTGAGAACTAAAAACTTTTTATGGGGCCGTGGTGGCTCCGTGGTAGAGAGTTCACCTCTGGGGCATAAGGCCCTGGTTCGGTCCCAACTCGTGCTTAGTGGGTTTTGTGGTGGACAAGCACTGTTTTTGCAGATTTTCTCGGAGTTATCCTGTTTCCTCCTACTTTTTTCTTTGCACTGTTTCATTCATTCTCGTCATCAGAATCTCCTTTAGCCTAACCTACTATGTAGAACTCAAAGATTTCATTTCATTTCCAAACTTCTGCTACTCTCCCTCCCCCTCAATGGTCGTCAGGACTGTTGACAACTCCGTTTTTATTAAAGTAGTCTAGTAACAATTCAAAAGTCAATTTCCTCTATTATTAATTGGCTAAACTCAAGGCCAACGAAAGGGTCGGTTGAGGATTGCAACCTCACAAGGCGCCAAATTTTAGGGGATTTTAGGGGCGTCAAATTCACTATGATGGTTAAGCTCCAATAATTATAATTTTGCTTGCAAACGGCAGACTCAGACATGGGTCTGTTCAAATTACGTATTATCTGTAGTTAATACTTCGTGTCAGGCTTCAATCAATCTGGGATTGTTTTTCTAAGTCCACCATAACAAATGTTCCCCCTTAATAAACTCAGAAGACTTCAATGTTGATGAATCTTGTATGTATGATGCTTTACTGTAAATTTATCGCCGAGTATTAATAAACAACAAACAAAAAAAAAGTACTTTGCCACAATCACATCAGGTGCACGTACGAAGAGAAAAACATAGGAAAATGATTTAATTAAAAAAATAATCAATAGAAACCAGTGCATTTGCCTGAGTTGAGGCGCCCGGGGCGAGACGCATGGATTCATTATTATCAGTGTGCATACATATGGTTATTTTTCTTCTGGTTCTTTTTAATGTAAGAACACATGTATATAAGAGAGGAATCAAGAAGTGTTTTATTATTATTATTATTTCAGATTCTATGTTATTATCTTAACGCACTGATAATAATTTACCCATACATATTGAACTTAGTTTCCGGTTTTATATTATGAAATTAATGTATCAAATCAGTAAATACCCATTCAATTACCAATCATGACATCCCTTGCCATTCCAACATTATGTCACAAGCCCGACTGCCAAAAAAGAAGGAAAATAAGGAATACAACTTTCCAACAACATTTCCATTAAAATGAAGCATGTGCTACCTACTCACTAATGCAGGTAAATGTAATTAAGTGTTTCCAAATACGCAGTGTTATTATGAAAGTTGTAATTTATTATTTAGACCTGGACATATTTAGATACATTCTATGCCTCCGTAAAAACTGTAACACGAAAACTACCCTTCTTCCTCTCCTTCTTTGAATAGATGAACCACTTCCATTGTGGGAGAGAAGGACCACATAAGAAATATGAGAATGTTTGTGATTGTCTGTCAAAGTTTCCAAATATGCAGGACAAGACGCAATATACGATAGGATAAAATTACCGGCACTGATTGTTTTCTTAAAATGTGAAACCTATGTATTCTTGCCATTTACAGATGTCTTCAAGATTCCACTTTAAAAATAAAGTTCATTTTTAGATGTTTTATATTTCTATCTTAGATTAATCAATATTAGATCAATCAATGTGATCAATATTACGTTTGAGTAAAAACTTGGTAGCTACATAAAATCTAGTTTATTAATATACAGAATTCAAAGACAAAACTGTTCCAATTTATGAATTTATTGTTTAGCTTCTGCATATGGTCCATCACTCCCACAGTGCATGGTTCATCTATCCCATAGTATTAAGGGATAGACGGAGCACTCGGCCATTTTCTCAAGCTTAAATTTCCGGTAGAAATGTATCTTCTCTGACCTTAAAATCCTTTAGGTATGGTTATAGAAAGTACTTTCTTGGATTTCAAGCAGAAAAACATGCTCTACCTGCTGAATTATTCGAGTTATTACAGGCGGAAAGAAAGTGGTATATGTCTACCGAACTTACTATACACTTTACTTCCAGTTACAATAGAAAGATGCGTAATTTATTCTCAGAATATGAATCATGGCTGCTTATTATCGTTTTCGCTCTAAAATTGAAACTACAACTTATATGGATTTCTACATGATTCATCTCTACCACTCCAGAGGATACAGAGAAGCAATATAACTTTCTCGTAGAACACAGAATTCAAATAAAAGAGGTTTCTCTCACTTACATATTATCCTTTCTACTATGTTGTGATCACTGTTGAGCAGGAACATCGTAGGTTTGTGCCAGTTCCGGTTTGAAAAGAGGCGCCAGACTTCAGCTCAAATTTATTGACTGTAAGCCTATATTAAGAAAAAATAGCTTTCCATTGTAGCTTCCAGCTCTCTTTTTGATGAAATCGATTTTGAAACCTAAAGTTTCAACAAGAAGATTTCTACCACTTCCGGTTTTAGTAGTAAGGCAATGGTAAAGATGGCACTTGTTCTTGCAATAATGAATACGTATCAGGAAACCTCTGGTCATTATCTCGAACGGATTTTACTTTAACACCTGTCAATGCAATAGAACCACAATGGCACTAAAATATTTCTCGTAATTACGCATAGCATAATTTGATGTTCAAATCGACTTTTGCATTAAATATCCTTACATACAAACTGTCGAATGTTGTTGTCCCTATCTATCTTAAACACAAATACTAATATTAATTTGTGAAATTAACACTAATAAAGACTTAAATGTTCTGACTTGTTTCGAAAAAGAAAAAAAATCACAAAACTAGAGCAGATTTATGAAATGAATGTAAATATTCCAAACATTTACGTACGAAAAATAGCTTCACTGAATTGATCAATCATGGGCAGCAATTGTTTTTACAAAAATATAAAAATACCAGAAGATATCGTATTTTTCTCTTTGTGTTGATTACATGTGAGTGACATTGAAACAGATGTTTATTTCACGATATTCTTCAAACTACTTAGAATTATTTCTTCTATGTATTTAGACATTGATTCTGGAATGTGGAATCTGAAGGAAACAAAAACCACATATATATGGTTATCTATTATTTTTTCTTATTCAATGTGACATATAAAAGTAACACCTGAAATGAAGAAGCTAGAAACGTTTGCAATCGCGTAAGGTGTCAAATGTCAAATGGAGTAAGGTGTAGTAGAAAAAATATCGACAACTGGGGGATGACGGACGAAGTGAATTTGTTCTAATGGAACGATAGACAATACGTATATTACATGAAAGAGTATAAGCGGAGAAATACAACGCCGCTTGCCTCATTTTTCTACTGTACACAATAACAGAGGTAAGACAATGGGAATGGTTGTAAATACAAAGACAAGTAAATAACTTGAACGCCAGTACATCGGTACGTATACAGTCTGTTATGTCTGACCGAGCAGGCATTGAGACGGAGCAAGTTGCGACTGCCGTGCAACAAGATCGTGCTAATTTATAGCAGGCAGTCGAAATGGTAAGAGTGAAGTTGACGGTGTTTACAAGCACAGATAAAGCCTGATTTGCGGTGAATGGAGGAAGAATGTTTCAGAAGCCGCCGTGTATACGCAGAGAAATATCCGGACAGACAGCAATCATTGCGGAGACTTTTTGGTATGGTCTTTGTCAAATTAATTCACATCGGAATGTAACACGGTGACCATACCGGTGAGGTGGACGAAACAAACGTTTTGTTCGCTGTTCCTGTACATCCACATGTTAGCTCATGTGATATATCCAGGGACTGAGGTGATATTGTGATTCCATAATATTGTCAGTGAAGTGTAATACGCATTTGCATACACGTTAGTTTGAACCATCCATCCATCCATCCATCAGAAACTACGTGTGGATAATTTTGTGAATCGTGGTTTATTTTGTTTAAGAGTGTTACGACACTACATTCCAGATTTGTTTCGTATCCTATTTACAGACGAGGAAACGTTTACCAAATATGAACTATTGGTTTGTGAGAAATCCATATTGGCTTTGCCAACTGGAACATTATTGGTCATGGAGTGTTAACATCCGGTGTGGAATAGTAACTGATTTTTTTCTTGAACCCTTTTTCATACATGGGACACTTAAAACGAAAAAAACTTATTTTATCTTTATTTTTCGTTCTAGCCCTAGTTCGTAGATATATCAAATCTATCTCTATGAGTTAGAACATTATACATACCGACTAATGTCGATTTATTCTTCCATTTATACATACACTATACACCAACAACCATACCTTTATATGTATATTCTATCAATAATAATGTTTACCATGACAACCGATTAATTACTTGATTTCTCTTTTAACTGTATATATGTTTGGTTATTGCGCCTCTGATCATGTATTGATAAAATAGATACAGATTGACAATACCATTATAATAACAGTATATCGTTGTATAAAATGTCGCCCAGAACGGGAATTCCGTAACAGAAATACAGTGAAGGAAAGAACCCTGGATATTTTCAAACATTCACCTTTTTGAAAAGCCCTCGTACTAATTATTATTATTATTATTACATCAGCCCTCGTATTAATTATTTTTACATCAATATAAATAGTCTTCTCTTCCTTCTCCATATATATATATATATATATATATATATATATATATATTCATAACAACATTGTATTTTATTACGAATCACATATCAGAAAAGCGTCGATTCAAAAAAAAGAATATTGTTCACGGGCCTATTCAAAAATTATAGCTAGTTAGTGGGTTACATTGAGTTACCAGTTAACGGTTCCCTTTGGCATTGAGCGATCCGTATACAAACAACATTGATTATAATTAAGATAGTCATCAATATCAAATGTCAAGTAGATCAGAAGGCATTAATTATACCTAGAAACTTCAACTTAAGACTGATGTCACAAATTTCAGTTTTACATAATCGGATCTCTCTTGAACGCATAAGGTAAAAATGAAGATGAACACAACACTACAAGTTATCACAAAGACAGAATGAACCAACAACGTAAAATATTTCAAACAACAAGTATATCATAATCATATCACAACATATTGCACACTTATAAAATTCAAATGAAGTACTCATATCATAACTCGCAACATCTGAGAGAATAGATTAAGAGTTGTTATCCAAGTTTAATTTAGTTAACACATCAGGATTGACTAAAGTTTTAACTAATTTCAGCCATTTGTTTTTCGTGATTTCCGAAGGTTGCCATATCTTCAATTCGTCGATATTACGAAATCCTACAGATTTGCCTGTTTTAACGTCAATCAATTCGAACAATTTAGGATTAATTTCCTTAATACATAGATAAAGACCAGTATAGACATCACAAAACCTATAAGTTCGCTTTAAATTAGCATTGTTGTGCGGATGAAGCTTCAGAAATACCATGTCACCAATTCTGATCTGATACTTATTTTCCTGTTCCTGCCCTACCTTTTCATTGTGTCGCTGAAATTTCTGAGATCGACGAGTTCGAACCATACTTATCAAATGGGAGGGTTCCAAATCCTCCGAATATCTTAATTTTATATCAAAACGATGTTCAATAGAATACAGTATATCAGTTCCGTTATGTATATTCGCCGGAGCCACACAGAGTGAATCGGAGATAGAATAATTTAAGAAATAAGTAACTTGAGTAACGTATTTTACCCAATCAGAATGTTTGTCTTTACACAAATGTCTGAAAAGCATGGCAAAATGGCGATGAACATTCTCCATCACGGAACTGCTAGGATGATATAGAGTAACAAAATGAATCTTGATACCCGCATTAGCCATTGACATATAAATGAGTCGCTACGAAACTGTGAACCGTTGTCGCATAGAATGTGTTCTACCGGACCGCAATGGGGTATATATATATTCAATATATGGTATATAATGGCTGAAGACGTCGCTTTTCTCAGAGAGTAGGCCACAACATAACGAGAAAATATATCCATCACAGTAAGCAAATAGGATTCTCGAGAAGATGCTCTTGGTAGAGGACCATATAAATCTATAGACAGAAAATAATGAGTTTTATCAGGTAGTATTGAAAGCATAGGCTTAAATATCACGATTATTATGTTTAATACGCATACATCCTTCACAACCATTAATATGTTTTAATAGTACTTCTGAGAGATTTCCAATAAAAAGATTTATTGATCAGATGGAAAACCTTACGGTAACCAAAATGCCCAAAATTGTCGTGTCGATTCAAAAGTATCTTAGGAATTAATGCAGGAGGAACCCAGATTTTCTTGCGGTTTTTGAATTTGAAGTCCTTTATTAATAATACATCATTTGACAGCACTAACGTGGAATTCCACCGTTTGGGACAATTACATCCTGGAGCACATGACGATAGATGGCTTATAACTTTCATATAATCTTCGTGATCTCTTTGATTCTTTATCAGGTCTTCCACGTCTACATGAGCAATTTCATCCTGAAGAATCTTAAAAAACGTTGAAACTCAAGGTACGCTGTTCTTCACCAGGGAATATTCTTGAAAAAGCATCAACCGGGACCATTATTTATCCCCTTCACATGCTGTATTTCGAAATCAAAGGACTGGAGTTCTAACGACCATCTTAATAGTCTATTGTTGTACCCCCGTATACTACGTACAGATGGTGATCAGAAAAATGGAAACACCTGAACGAAATTGCAACTTACCAGATTAAAATGGTGTCGGGCCACCTTTCGCCTTCACAACAGCCTTGATGCGACGTGGGATGGAGGCATAGAGGTCGTGAATGGTAGCAAGTGGAATTTTACACCAATACTCGTGCAGGGCATCGGCCAGTTCTGTGAGAGAGGATAGAGGTGCAAATCGTCGCCGCAGTCGTGTTTCCAAGACGGACCACAGATGTTCAATTATGTTGAGATCTTTGGATTGGGCGGGCCAGGGGAGGTGTTGAACTTCATCCCGATGTTCCTCAAATCACGCTGCAACAACGCCAGCTGTGTGAATGGGTGCATTATCATCCTGGAAGATGGCGTCATTGTCCGGGAACAACATCCGGACCATAGGATGCAAGTGGTCTCCTAAAATTGCGACATAATCGTTGGCAGTGATTCGTCCGCTAAGTGTGACCACAGGACCCAAAGAAAACCATGATATGGTGGCCCACAGCATCACCGAGCCGCAGGCATGTTTCACAGTTGGGCGGAGACACTGCAGATCATAAGCTTCTTTGGACGTTCTCCACACATAAACACAGCCCGTGGTTGGGAATAAGGTGAAGGATGACTCATCCGACCACATCACACGTTTCCAGTCCTCAACGGTCCAAGTTGCATGGTCCCGGCAACATTTGCGGCGTGCGAAAGCGTTATGGTCCCTGATGAGCAGTTTGGCCCTTGCAACACGACCCCGTAAGTTCATATCATGTAATTCGCGGCGGACTGTGATTGCCGAAACAGGGTGGGGGAGGCGCTGATTGGGTTCCTCCGTCACTTGCTTCGCAGTGGCACGATGGTTCTGCGTGACAATGCGCTTTAACACTCGGCGTGACCTGTCACTCATCATTTTCTTCCGCCCACTGTTCCGCTTCCCCGATATGGTTTTCCCGTGTGTTGTGTAGGCCGTCATTACCTTCGACACTGTCCCACGCGACACACCTAACACAGTAGCCACTGCCGTCACACTCACTCCACATAACCACGCACCAAAAATTTGCCACCTTTGAAAATCTGTGAGGTCTCCCATTTTACACTACCTTCGTGTGCCGCAGTCACTGGACACTGCTGTTCCACTGCGCCTGACTTAATATGGAGACCGGTCCGGCGCTGCGGGCGCCACGACACCACTGCCAACCCATACATCTGACGTGTTGCCAACTACAGTTGTTTCCATTTTTCTGATCACCATCTGTAGATAACATAGTGAACTGTGGTCGGTGATTACTGTAAAATGGAACACACTAATGTACGGAGCAAACTTCTGGATTGAAAAACGTACTGCTAGCAGTTCAATTTCAGTGGTAGTGTACCCCTTTTCTGCTTTCTTGAGAGTCCGACTTACACAATGTATGACAGCGGGAGTTTCTATTGTAGGCTTCGGTTGCCAAAGAATTCCAGATATTCCCGCTAGAGAACCATCACACTGCACAAAAAAGGCATATTATAATTCGTATGATTTAAACGAATATTTCGCATTACACAGTCCTTCTGTTGGATAAAACTTCGTTCCTGCAACTCACCCCACTGCCATGGTATTCAATTTTTGGTAATAGAGAATAAAGGCTGTGCGATTTCAGCAAAACGGATTATCGTCTTTCGAAACCAATTGATTAACCCTAAAATTTTGCGTGTTTGTTTTACATTCATTGGCGGAGGTAGATCGCTGATGGCCTGGACTTTGGACTCACTGAAACACAATCCTTCTGAATCAATCTGGTAACCAAGGAATTCTATTGACGTTTTGAAAAATTTTGGTTTTTCTAGATTTAAAGTGAACCCAGACAATTCCAAGCGTTTTAGCACAATATCGAGATATTTCAAATAATCTCGGTAAATTTTTCCCATAATTAAAATATCATCAGCATACACTATAACGTTACTCCACAGATCTTGACCCAGGACTCGATTTAAGCATGACGCTAAAGCCGCACTTCCATTGATTAGACCAAACACTACTCGGTTGTATTCGTAGAGATGTCCTTCGAAGGAAAAAGCCGTTTAGGGTCGTGATTCCTTATCTAGCACAATTTGGTTATATGCCATGACCAAATCGAGATTCCCAAAAATAACGTTCCCTTGCAACGTACTCAAAATTTCTTCAACAGGAGGATATCTAACTTGTTGTAGTTTTATACACATGTTCAATTTACGCATATCCAAAACAATTTTCAGACGTCCATCTTTTTTGTGTACAACGTGAATGGGATTTAAGTGAACACTTTGGGACGGGCTGATTATCCCGTCACGCAACATTTATGAGATTTGTTTCCTCCCATTTTCCCTAACCCTGTAAAGAATTATATACGGTTTAGTAACAATAGGGTTTTTGTTGTGTACCTCAAGTGAATAGAGGAAATCTTTACAACAACCAGGACGATTAGAAAATACCTTTCGATGCTTATACAAAATCTGTACAAATTGAGAAGTTATATATATATATATATATATATATATATATATATATATATATATATATATATATCTTGGTCTTCAATTTCCAAATCATGTAAAATTTTTTGAACATAAAGATCGAATGGATAAGTTTCCTCCCCTTCGTCAACGAAATTATCTACCACACTGCATTGTACTGAGCGTTCTTCTATGCAAGAAATTATTTTTTGTGTTACGCTGTCAGATAACCCAGGTAAAGTAAATGTTTGGTTCTCAAAGTTTAAAATTACATGAAATTGTGTTATGAAGTCAAGACCAATTAAAAGATTTTCATTTAATTCATTTATTACTAGAATGGGAAGATTAATATCCCGTTCTTTCACAGACAATACAACACGAGTTTTGCCCATGACTCGCTTTTTATGTTTCCTTGTATAATCGACTAATATCAGATTTTCAAGCTTTTCCAATCAAGGATTAGAATATTCTTTAGCAATCGTACTCCAAAATGAGAAGGACAACAGCGATGCGTTACCCCCGTATCAATTAAAGCATTTAGAGAAATTCCATTAACCTTCACAGGAATTCTAGCAGTACAGAACGATTTCATAAATACAAAATCATTGTCATCTTTATATGAATCATCAATGTGATCGTCGGTTTGCCAACAACAATTTGCAATGAGTAAATACAGATATATGCACCGTCTATTTACTACGTCTAATTTATATTTATCATCACAGTTATGCTCAAATAAATTACCATCGTTCTCAAACAAACTATTAGATGAAACTCGAGACGAATAACTATGGGAATCTTCAGCTGATATGAGACTAACCCAAACAATATCAGCGGGTTTTAGTTTAAATTAGGGTTAAGAAACGAGTCAATTAGAGTGCATTGAACAGCATAATCTTGATTACTTTCTCTCGATCCACTTCCTGTTCCATTCATTGCTTCATCCCATTTCGACAACTCCTGCCATCTCGAGACCTCCAATTAAATCCATTTTGAGTTGCATTAGCACGCATCATATTGTTACCGTAATTGCGTCTTCCATGGAAGTTTCTTCTGTTAACCCAATTATTCCTTGTATTGCCAGAATTCGTTCAATTTCTACTGCCGGTATTGAATCTTCCATTAGTTCCAGTACGCACATCGAATCTTTCACTAGTTCCAATGCCGTTATTGACACGTAATCTCTCATCGTTGCGAACATTTTCTGCATTCCCATTAGTTATATTTAGGTTCCTGACGGGAATCGGATTCGATGGATTACGATTACTCCCATTAGGATTCGGGAATTGATTCTCGAAGTTCTTGACTAACATTATGAGATAATTGAAATTTACGCAATGAGCTGACAACAGAATCTGTTGCAATTTATACGGAAATAAAATGCGTACGGAAGCGATTATTCTGGATTCGGGTTGTAACGGATTAACAAGTTTGAGCTCATTATATGCTTTGATTGTAAAGTCCGTAAGAGATTTATCAACTCGAAGGGAATAGTGTCGGGTTCGCACCATCGCATCGCGGTTAGCTAACAAGAAATCATTCACATAATTAGCCAACAGGGCTCGTTTGAATTCTTCGTAGGATTTTATGTGACCACGAATGGTTTTGAACCACAAGGAACAAAGAGGAAGTAACAAATGTGGTAACAACTTCATAAATTTAGATTGAGCTATGCCCATAATTTCACACTCGTCTTCGAATTTTTCTAGAAACGAACTTGCGGTTTCATCGCACTTACCGCTGAATTTAGTCATGGCCTTGATTTCGCTGACCTTAACATTTATTTTCCCATCGTTATGTTTTTGTAGCCATTGATAATGGTCTAGACCCATTTCACGCTAATTTATCTACTTTCTCCTTTTGCGATCACGACTTTGGAATCGTCTTCTGAGGTTTTCCGTAACTAAATCATCATCAGTAGAACCTTTAGAAGAAGATATTCCGTTAGTTTCCATTAATAGAGTTCTCGGGCCATGACGCGATGTTTCCTGTTGATTGGAAGTACCCAAAGCTTCCTTATACATAGAATTATTGTAGTTACCTTCCCTTTCTTGCAACGATCTACAAGTAATTTCCTCTTCTATGTTGGTTATCAGTATGCTATGTGAGTTGACCTGGGGAGTGATATTCACTATCTGATTTTTTTGTTGGTCTGTAGTCGACTCCATGACTTCAACGACTTTCTTTATCGACTCAGTTTCCAGGGTTAGTTGATCTTGTTTGCCTTGCCATTTGTTACAGAATTGTTGGAAACTGTTATCTATTTCACGCGTCACATCGTTGGTAATTTTGATGATAACCTCATCAGTCAGTACATGCAAATCCTCTTTCAAATTATGCTGTAGCCGATCGAAATGTTCATGTATATCCTGAACTCTATCTGCAAGAGATTTGTGTTGCGTCAATATTCGTTCTAACTTTTCATCATTCGATTTTTGTATCTGTTCTAGCTTTTCATCATTCGATCTTTGTATCTGTTCTAGCTTTTCATCATTCGATCCTTGTATCTGTTCTAGCTTTTCATCATTCGATTTTTGTATCTGTTCTAGCTTTTCATCATTCGATCTTTGTATCTGTTCTAGCTTTTCATCATTCGATCTTTGTATCTGTTCTAGCTTTTCATCATTCGATTTTTGTATCTGTTCTAGCTTTTCATCATTCGATCTTTGTATCTGCTCTATCTTTTCATCATTCGATCTTTGTATCTGTTCTAGCTTTTCATCATTCGATTTTTGTATCTGTTCTAGCTTTTCATCATTCGATTTTTGTATCTGTTCTAGCTTTTCATCATTCGATTTTTGTATCTGTTCTAGCTTTTCATCATTCGATCTTTGTATGTGTTCTAGCTTTTCATCATTCGATCTTTGTATCTGTTCTAGCTTTTCATCATTCGATCTTTGTATCTGTTCTAGCTTTTCATCATTCGATTTTTGTATCTGTTCTAGCTTTTCATCATTCGATTTTTGTATCTGTTCTAGCTTTTCATCATTCGATTTTTGTATCTGTTCTAGCTTTTCATCATTCGATTTTTGTATCTGTTCTAGCTTTTCATCATTCGATTTTTGTATCTGTTCTAGCTTTTCATCATTCGATTTTTGTATCTGTTCTAGTTTTCATCATTCGATTTTTGTATCTGTTCTAGCTTTTCATCATTCGATTTTTGTATCTGTTCTAGCTTTTCATCATTCGATTTTTGTATCTGTTCTAGCTTTTCATCATTCGATTTTTGTATCTGTTCTAGCTTTTCATCATTCGATCTTTGTATCTGTTCTAATTTAGCTTGTTGTTGATCGAATTTGGCAGTAAGTAGTTGACTAATCATATCAACAAGATTACACTGACTATGTTCGGACAGAGTTTCGGTATTTTCAGGCATGGTTTCCACTAAAGTACTTGGTAAGTCCATAACATCTGAACTTTGCATATCACTAGTTCTTTGAATTCTTTTCCCACTTCTCAAAACAGTGAAACTCATAAAAGAGATAACATATGTATACAAATATACCTCGTCCTTACTCGTATTCAGAACTTAAGGTCGTTATACTCCCGGTTATACGGCACCAGATAAAACGAAAAATACTTATTTTATCTTTATTTTTCGTTCTAGCCCTAGTTCGTAGATATGTAAAATCTATCTCTATGAGTTAGAACATTATACATACCGACTAATGTCGATTTATTCTTCTATTTATACATACACTATACACCAACAACCATACCTTTATATGTAAATTCTGTCAATAATAATGTTTACCATGACAACCGATTAATAACTTGTTTTCTCTTTTAGCTGTATATATATTTGGTTATTGCGCCTCTGATCATGTATTGACAAAATAGGTACAGATTGACAATACCATTATAATGACAATATATCGTTGTACACTAAACACTAACAGATACCTACACTTTCTAGAAAATAAAAAAGATCAACACTATTTGTGGATGTACCTCTGAGACTAGGAGAGAAAAGTGGTATCAACATGACGAGTACCCAGCTCACAGTGCGTGACCCAGTACAGTATAATAATGTTTCCCTTTGGTGGAAAGTATGAGAACATTCCTACAAATGACCGGGCCGTTCTTGGGGTTGCATCGTTAGACTTTTTGTGAGAAATTGAAGGACATTGTCTACTGGGATGTGCCAACAATTCCAGATAATATGCAACAATGCATTACTGCAGCGTGTAGAGTCATTCCCCATGTTTCTTTTCACTTTGTGGAACTACGACAAACTTCAAAACTATTGGGATTCAACATTAAACCTCAAGTATTATGTCTACCAATACGTTTATAGGATATAATATCAATCGAAAACAGGAATATTACTATCTGTTATTTTTCCTTACTCTAAGGTGAACCATATTCCTACAACTTAAAGTTTTAATACAAATATAACAGCATAGATAGTTCCTCCCTATGCGACATTGAGTGTTTAAATTATGAATTATAAATTTATGAGTACACTGACACAAGTGAAGATAAAACTAATTCTTGGGATTATGAATCCACATCAAATATACTTTCTCCCTATTTCTTATCGTTTCTGCAGCATCCAAATCAGTATATTAAACGAAAGTTGTTGTTAAGTTTCTACTACTTCCCAGTTTGGTAGAGTATGACAATTGGTTCTCTCCTTCGGATTCTGAATCCACTTCGCAAAAATAGTTCAGCAATCTATTAGATATTGCATTCCTGTGGTCAACGTTAAAATATTCTTTGGATGATTTCAAAAAATGGTTCGGTTTGAATAGAGAAATATAATAGTTTCTATTCTTGTGACGCTAAGTTCATATCATAAAATTACTGTTGTTTATCAGTAATAGCATTTCCTTATTAATGATTGGCGTTAAAACAGGATTATTAATTTCTTCAGTGTCATTAACAGCAATTATTAAATAGCGTTATCAATTTCTACCGCTTTCTGTATAAATCAATAGAGAACAGTAAAAATAAAACTTATTTCTGGGATATTGAATCCATATCTCTGTTAAAATAATGTGTTAGACAGGAAGTGTCACTGAAATAATCACGCAGTGATATAATTGTTTATTGCTAGGGAAGAGTTTGTGAAAGCAGAATATACATAATAATGTATCTAAATTTATCGTAAGAACATAAGATATTGTGAATTTAAATTATTAACAATTGTAATTGAGTAATTTTCTTTATCTGCCTCTCTTTCGCTTCAACATACTTTCTACCTCATTCTATTGTACACAATTTCTTATCAAACTGCTTTCTTCCCCGATTGAATTTCCCTTTACTATCTATCTCTCAACCGTAGTCCTTTTCTATCTTTTACCATATACTTTATAAGGAGTTATTTCAAATTTTATTGCAACATATCTCTGTTTTCAATTACGAATTATCATTCCTCAAGTACCGCCTTTTTCTACATCCGCCTTATTTTCGTTTCACACATTATTTCTGCGTTAGTTTGAATACAATTTTTTTCTCAAATTGCATCGTAACCAAACTTTCCTTCAATTTGCAGTTACGTCTTACTGTCCACTCATTGCACTTCTCTTCTACCTTTTCCTTACTCTCATTTTACATACTTTCTTTCGTATTCCTTCTTACATAAGCCAGGCTTTCTTATCAGACTATCTGGTTACCAAATTCTGATGTCTTTTACACATTACACTTAATATATTGTTCCACTCTTTATCTCTAAACACTTCTTTATTGGACACACTCCTAAAATTTTCAATGAACTTAAACAGTTCGTTACTGAACTCTCTTTATGTGTGTATGTGTGCCCGTCTGTCTGTTATTTCCATTTTTTCAATTTTAGGCCCGCCATTCGATAGAGCATCAAACGCTATCTAAGAAAGTGATGGAACGTTTCGCTTCATTTTTACCGTCCCCGAGATATAGGGCAAAAATAGCCGATTTCCGGAGATTTAAGGAGCTATATCTCGGAAACTATAAGATATAGATAGATGATATTGGTGTTTGCCCATACCTAAGATGATGGTAAATATTTTGGTACCAAATAGTAACCGGTGGCCACTGACCAACTGCCCACTAGTTTGACCAGTAGCCACCAGTTAATATCGGTACGAAAATGTTTACCATCTTCTTAGGTATTGCTGGGCATGAATTACATATCTATTTCACTTACCGTTCCCATGTATTGGTCAAAAATAGTTCCGATTTTGAGAGATTTTAAAAGCCGTATCTCGGGAACCGTAAGCCATAGACAGTTCACATTGGTGTTGATCAATACCTAAGAGGATGGTGAATATTTTGAAACCAAATAGTAACCAGTATCCACTGGCTAACTGGCCACTGTTCTCCAGATATTGGCCAAAAAAAGTTCTAATTTAAGGAGCCCTATCTCGGAAACCGTAATCCATAGAGAGATAATATTTTGCGAATTTTTGCTAGAAACAGAAGAAGGTGTGGATAAGGTTACATTTACACGTATTAACAATCACAATTATCCTTCCCGCTCCATCTCTTTATTCATTTGAAGTTCGTTCTGGGGATGCTCTTGGAGCTTCTCACCTGGTTTTCTATAAAATTATTAGAAAACCGGCAGTGTATTAGTAATGCTCACAATTTATTCTAAACAAAATAACACGCCAAAAGAAACAAATACATTACTCACCTTAAAATTGATTGATGTTCTTGGATCCATTTTGTTAACTCAGTTCTTAATTTTGTTGAATCTCGCATTTCGTTAATAGAAGAAAAGTGCTGAACGTTCACATTTTCAGTTCTTGTTTTAACGTCTTCAGTTTCTTCGGAAAAAGCAGCTTCAGAAGGTACAACATGTAAAGCAACGCTACGAGACTTCTTTCCCAAAGTAGCCCGAGGATTGAATGGAGAATTCTCAAATAGTATTTGCGTATACAGCCTTTCTAAATAACGGAGAAGTTCTGTGATAAATATCGTATAATTAATGAACAAACAATCGCAAGATGAAATAGTTATTCCTGTCATGACAGTAGAATACGTCTGAAGGAAAGTAACAATGCCATAGGCCCAATTGCTTTGTAAAGCAAAGGGATAGTAGGCACGAAACACCGGTGGTCTTCGAACGTGGACAACTGTTGTTTCATTCAGATCTAGGGATGCTTTCATCTCAGTTGATGATAACAATATTATATTTGCTGACAATGAAATTAAACAATACAAAAATACACCAACTATACAGGTATCAACGAACATATGAGTAAACTTTTTAGTTCGCTTAGTTGTTTCTCGAATACATATTTGCAACAAAGTTTCGAACTCTTTATATCTGAATGAGTTGAACAGAAATGTTGTTGACTTACCGAACAAAACCCTCAACTGTTTCCTTTTGTAGAAGATAAAACAGACACGAAACGTACATTGAAGGTAGACTAAACTTGCAATAAAATTCTCAAAAGCAGTCTCAAAACTTGATACTTGTAGAAATAAATCAAGTAAGGTCAATTGAGCATGTACTAATATGAGTCCCGCGGTAATAATAAAATGGACAGTTCTAGTGATATAAGGTCTCCACTTAAATCTATCAACTGGTCGTCCTGCGAACCTTATTAAGCCACAGATTGTAAGAAGTTTCAAGTTATAGCCGAATATTTTCTCATATAAACGGTACTCAGTGAATTCGGATTGTAAGAGCAACATTTGATTGAATTAAAGAAATGTGAATTGACACTACCAGTACTTTCTATTTCAAATTAGCGCGGCTTGTAATATACGCTAAGCTGTTAAAAGTACCTTAAAACTCGAAAATAGTTTAAAGCAGATGGTTGACGGAATTATAAATTTCTTAAAAAGATGCGAAGTTCCAAATATTACTTCTTATTCTTTGTATTTAAATAAACCATTCTGACTTAATTCATCAGGAAACAACCTATACTTTTACAGAGGTTATAACAGTTCCTAATTATCATGATTTTCTTTTGTACTTTACTTATTAATTAGTAATAGTAGTATAATGACAATTTAATGATTAGTTGCATCACATCAATATCAATTTCAAATAATTTTTACAATTTTGCATTACACGTGAAAAAAAAATACATAAATAAATAGCAAATGTTCATTAAAGAACATTTGAATTATAAAAGATTACAAAAGAAATTTCATTAAATATTGCTTATATCTATAACGATCTTTAGTCATGCTTTCATCAACTAAAGCACATCTTTAATGTGCAAAAAGTTACACAAAATATTATATCAAATAATTAATTACAAGATTAATACTACTTTCATACTTGTACATTAAATGAAACATTCCTAACAGTTTTACAGATTGTAGCTTTTTTCAGCTTTATTAACAATATTTTAACTTTTTTTTTAAAAGAAAAAAGATGTGTTTTAATATTCAGAACGTTTGTAACAGAAGGTAATGTGATTATAAAACTGAAACAAACACATAAACAAAACTTACAATTATTACAAAATTGTAGAAAAATATATCTTTTGAACTAAGAATTTACACTTGGTTTTGCCGTTTGATTCTACTTCATATCCATGTTATTTCACTCTGTCCATAAAAAGTAGTACGTATTTTATATGATAATTAGAATTGTTTCAGTGACATCGATTATGTTACTTGATGTTGTAATTATATAATTTTTTTGATTGAGAGTGACATGGCATTATTTTAAGGTAGACATTTGTACACAATAAATCGAAACACATTTCCTATGTAACTTAATTCCAGACTACGAGAATTTATTAATTTGTTATACTTGAAAACAATCTCTGCCAATTCTTAGACATAAATTAAGTAAACTACTTTTATCAATCTGTTATTTTGTTTATTCAAAACGTAACTATAAATTTGAAGTCGTGGTATGAAATAATTATTGTATGCATGATTTTATAGGTATTATACGTATTATGCATATTCTTGAGTTTGTTTCGCTTTTATACTAAGTACGTTCGTCTAAATAGCCTTTTCTGATAAACAAATGGTCACAGAGAGAGTCCGGAATGGAGAAAGGTTTTGGTCCCATTTGAGATGAATAATACGGTGGCATCGTTTATAGTTGGGAGAGTCAAAAAAAATCGTTTAGTGGATATTTGTGTAGATTGGAGTATACGGCTTCAAAATTACGCTGTACGATTTTTTAAACTGTGTAGTTTAGACAAACACGCTCGAAAGACTCAGGAGAAAATTGCGGAATCGCTCTCTGGATTAAAATTGTCTACAATAAAAGAAATAGTGCTGATACTTAATCTTTCTGGACATTTTGAGAGGGTAATGTTTAAGATCGAGGATCGCTGGCCATGTATGTGCCTCCTTGGTACTCCGTTCTTAAGATCTACGAATTCATTCATTAGCAATTCGAAAAATTTCTTTTTTTATATAATAAAAAGAAGAAAATTAACTTAAATTATAGAAGCACGATACAATGCTGTGATCAACTTGATGGATTGAGGTCAGGATCTCGTGCCGACCATGATGATTAGGTTTTGAGTCCAAATAATTTAGAACCACATCCTGGCAATATTATGATGGGATTCATTTCATTGAAAAGACAGGTTTGAAGAGGCGCCAGTGTTCAGTGTTGCGCGGGCTATCTCGAATTGGAATGGAAGATTTTAGAAATTTGCGCGTCGAATCGATTACAATTACAAGACATCGGAGCCATGATTAATTCAGAATTTTATATGGATCAGAATTAAGAGAAAGTGTTTGATTCCATAATACGAAAGGAGGTGCAAAGTCCTATTAGTGATGCTAGGGGTCGTGTAATATAAATGTCCTGCGATAATTCTTTGTTAGGTAACACTTGTGAAGACTCTTTAAACAGTGAACTCTAATAGATATATACATTATCATCTGATGCAACTGAACTGAACTATAACAATAACCAGAAAAAATAATCTGGGAATACGTGATGGAAATAATGTGTGAATATTGAATTATTACAACAGTTAATTGGGATTGGTGTTCATTGGAGAAATTTCTTTTCGGCTGAAGATTTTTTTTTTTTTTTGTAAATTTGTAATAAAGATTAATTTTGAAAAACTTGGTTTTGCTATTGATTATTATTATTGATACTACAGTATTTCTGCATGTATGCTTTATTAATTGTTTTATTTCTTAAACATTGGCTTATCAATTGACGGAAAATATTTGTCAACAGCTGACTCTTCCCACGAAAGCTCCCTCTGGGGCAAAATTGGACTCTTATTTATCTGTTTTCTTTCCAATGTAGCTAGGGATAGGAGCGTTAGAACACACATTTTCTTGACACCCGTTTTAATACAATGTTCTCTCAAGTTACTTCGTAAACGAACTTCCTTGCCATTTTCACTTACGTTATACTATCGATTAATTGAACTGTTTTCTATAACTCCCTTCTGTTGATTTCACAATCCTTTGAAACTGTTGTGTAAACTAACCTTGTTTCCTTTTACACCTATAGCTTAATGCATTATTTCCACTTTTTATTCTAAATATTTCCTTATTGGTTTGGCACACACTCTTTTCTGTATATGATCATTTCGAAAATCAATAATGTCATTAGTAATGTCTAAGTTTTGTTCTATGCGAAACAACATTTTAAAAGAAGGATGTACAACTATACCACTTACCTTAAAATTGATTGATGTTCCTGAATCCATGTAGCTAACTCAGTTCTTAACTTTGTTGAATCTGCAATTTCGCGGATAGAAGACAAGTTTAGAAAGTCAGTAGCTTCAATTCTTGTTTTATTCTCCTTAATTTCGTTTGAAGAGCCAACTTCAGAAGGTACAACAAGAAAATCAACTCTGCGAGACACTTTTGCTGAAGTAATTTGAGAGTTGAATGGATTATTCTCACAAATTATTTGCGCATACAATCGTCCTAAATAAAGGAGGAGTTGTCTAATAAGTATGGTATAGTTAATGAACAAACAATCGCATGACACAATAGTTATGCCAGTCAAGACAGTAGTATATATCTGAAAGAAAGTAACAATACCATAGATCCAACTGCTTTGTAAAGAAAAGGGATAGTAGCCACGAAAAATAGGTGGTCTTCGAACGTCGACAACTGTTGTTGTTTCATTGAGTTCTGATAAAAAATTATTCTCTGTTGATGGTAAAAACATTATATTTGATGACAAAGAACTTAAACAATATAAAAACGCGAACACTATACAGGTATCAACGAATATATGAGTGAATTTTCTAGTTTCTTTAGTTGTTTTTTGAATACATATTTCAAACGAATCTTGGAACTGTGCATATCTCGATGAGTTGAATATAAATGCTGTTGATTTATTTAACAGAATTTTCAACTCTTTCTTCTTGTACAAGATAAAACAGACATGAATCACATATTGAAGATAGACCAGAGTTGCAATGATATTCTCAAAAGCAGTCACAAAAGATGATGCATCGAGAAATAGATCAAGTACAGCCAATTGAGTATGTAATAATATTACACCTACAGTAATAATGAAATGGACGATTCTAGTCATGTAAGGTTTACACTTAACTCTACCAACTGGTCGTACCACAAACTGTATTGTGCCACATAGGTTAAGAAGTTTCATGTTATAGCCGAATATTTGATTATAAAAACGTTTTCCTATTACTTCAATTTCTGAGTGCAACATTTCATTAAATAAAATAAACCTGAATCAACACTAATTGACCAGCACCTCGTATTCTAAATTGGTGTCGCTGGTAAAATCTACACTTATCTGATGCAAGTATCTTAAAGTTCAAAGAAATAGTCAATGATATGTCTTGAAGTATTTGTAAGCTAGTTAAAGATATCCCAAAACCGTAGCGATACACACAGTTTTCAACCGGAAGTCATGATTGTGCTGCTAACCCTGTTCTGTCTGCGTTCTATGTCCTGAGGAAGAAACTCTCATTTTTACCGGGTTTATCAAAAATTAGCTAATACATCAACAATAATGATTAGAATGGAAATTCAAAAGTTCAGGGGAATGTTATAATAATTGCGCGACAGTGAATAAATTCATCGAGAATAAAATAAGGATATTTTGTTTTATGATAGATGATCTTCTGAATTATGAATTTCTTAAATACGTGTTGAGTTCCACGAAACAAAAAGTGAAACAGTCAACACTTCTACAGATATTAAAACAGTTCTTAATTAATAATTAGTCGTTTTCATCCTCTACTTATTTATTAATAATAGTAGTATAATGACACTTTAATGATCAGTGCCATCAAATCAATATCTATTTCTAACACTTTTACAATTCCACATTATACAGGAAACAAAAAACTAAGCACAAAAGATTGAAGTGTTCTTCAAAAACATTTGAATTTTAAGAGATTGCAAAAGAAATTTCATTAAATACAGTAGCAATTATCTCTATAACAATCTTTAGGCACACTTTTAGCAATTAAAGCACATTTTCAGTGATCAGAAAGTTACCCAAAATGTTATATCACATAATTAATTACAATATTCATATTAGCTTCATCCTTATAAGTTAAATGAAACATAAATAACTTTGTTATATATTACAGTAATTTTCGTCTTTAGTATACATTCAGCAAAAAAGATTTTCGTTGTTTTAGAGAGAAATAAAATACATGTTTCAAAATTCATTAATTTAATAACAACAGATATTATTAAATGAAATTGAGAAAAACACATACACCAAGTTTAGAAATATTACATAATTGCAGTACATAAGAAAATGTATCGTGTGAACTAAGAGCATCTATATTTGGTTCTGGCATTTGGATTCGTTTTATTCCTTATTAATGTTATTGCACTATGGCCATCAAGGTCTGTACCATGTATTTAATGTGTTAATCACAATTGATTCAGTGACATCGATTATAACACGAAATAAATGGTAATGCTATAATGATGTAATTTTATTTTACTGAAATCAAATTCACATTATTTTAAGGTAATATCTTATACACAATAAATAAAAATGCATTTTCTATGTAGCCTAATTCCGGGCAACAATAAATCATTAATTTGATTATACTTGATAATAGGTTCAGCTAATTCCCAGGCATAAATTATGAAAATTATTTTATTAATCTGGTATTTTGTTTATTCAAAATATCACTATAAAATCAAGGTCATTCCATTAAATAATTAATATACATATAATGAATATAAACAATATCGAAATTCTTTAATTTTCATACAAAGTGCATGTGCTGGATAGTTCTAGAAAAACAAGGATTAGTTAGTATTTTAAATTATATTTTGTTTTGTTTCGGTGACTCTGGTTGGTTCTCGTAGGTGGCGCGGTGACTCAGTGATAGAGCGTTCACCTCTGGTGCTTGTGGCCCCTGGTTCGATCCCAGATCGCGCCGTGTGCACTTTGTGGTGAACAAACACCGTGCTCGTGAGCTTTCTCGGGGTTCTCCCGTTTCCAGCAATTTTCTTCATTCTACCATTTCATTCATTTCTCATAATCACCGTCTCTTTTAGCCTAACCGGCAAAACAGTGGCACGTAAAACTGAAAGATTTAATTTCATATTTTCTCTGGTTGATTCTCTTGGAATCAGTTTAATTAGAAACTAGGTTCGATTCTGATAGAATGAGCGACATTTTTGGTTAAATTTACAATTGTCATATTGTACTTCAACGATGTATCTCATACAAACGTGTCCAAAATGCCATAATAGTGACCTTTGACTAGCGCAGTGTACATTATTAAGAAAATGCCTTACAAGTGTTTCAAAGTTGCGTTGTGCAAAATTCAGTTTTTGAAAATATTATCTATGCGATTGGTAAAATTAGCCCTCACTTGATCAAGCTTGTCATGTTAGTAGACTTTAACAAGATTATATAGAATACTAGAAATATTAGATACTACATATCAATTTACGTTTGGACTTGTATTTTTGCTGTAGCACGAGCAGTAATCTTCCATTGATATTTAGCAAACATTACGCACTTTACTTACTTACTTTAGACTATTTGTTTAGTCGAAACCATAAAAAGAGAATGATCAGTAGCTCGGAAACTAAAGGTCTTAACTTCACCAATTGAAGGAAGTGGTGGACTTTAACAAGCTTAATATGCATATAAAAAGTTTGATACTCGTATAAACCTATTTTTTTTTTCAGAAAAATTAGCTATATCAAAACTCTAAATTTTGTGGTCAATAACTCAGCAATCAGAAGTACTTACTAGATCATTTCTTCAAAGAAGGTAGACTATGATAAGCTTAGTAGTCATATGAATTATGTGCAGATATTCAGTTGCAGACTTATTGGCCATTACATTTGAGGTTTAGACTTCTTAAATAAAACTCCTACTTTGATAAACAATAAGTCAGGAACCAAAAATTAAAACACTGTAATATTTCACAGCCTACATTATTTAAAATAATCCCAAGTGAAAAGCCTTCTGATTGTGAGAACACAAATAACTTCATTTATTATTTACATTAGAGCCTGAAGCAAGAGGATATTTGAAATAAAGTTCTATCTTAGGTACATAACACTAATGATAATAATTGAAATTTGAAATTAAATAGTAGTATAATGTACTACATTCATAGCACTTTTAAGTTGTTATATTCAATATAGAAACCTAGTATTTATACATGTTTAGCTCTCTTAGTCAAATGAAAATGATGCAAAACACGAATCGTGACAAAGAAGGCAATATACACATAATTAAATTGTGTTTGTTGTGCATTTTGCTCAACGCTATTTGTTTTTATTAATTACAAAGTTTGTCTTAACATATGTAACACCATGATATTTCAAGCATAGACAAATGCCCACTCCAGTACATTAAAACACTACGAATGAGTGTATTTTTGAAAGTACAATGAAAATATGTGAAATTGAGGGAATTTTTCTATCTTTATATTTTTTTAAATTAACATCATTTACCCTTCTAAGGGTTTTGACTTTTACTGCTTTATAGACCCTGTATGAACCGTGCTTTTATTAAATATTAAAACATGATCGAATAGCAATTTTTGCCGATAAGAAAACACTTCTTTTAAGACTAAATGAGAGCTCTGTGTATTTAAAATCTAAAAGGCAGAGAAAATGATAATTTTTCACAGATGATAGGCGTCGTTTGAACATGTAGAGATTCATTTATGTATAAATATGTTTGTTCAGAAAATACTACTTTGTTAATTTTTAGAAAGAACATCGCTATGAGTACTCAATCCTTAAACTGAATTAGGACCATGAAGTACGTAAACGCTGCTCCAACAGTCTGAAAGTAAAAGAAGATATGTGAAACTTATAGTTACGTGCTCTTTCTTAAGTATTCTACTGCTAACTCATTTCTTTAACCTACAACACTAAAATTCACTTCTATCGCTATACGTTCAGTTATGTAAATTTCTAATTAAGCAACGATATGTATAATATGCTTTAATGAAGGAAATTGAAACGTATAAAAGCATATTTAATATTTTTCAATCACAAAAGGTCGTGTATTATATTTTTCGAATTAATTAGTTTAAGTAGGATTGATATATCGCGTAAAAATTTAATCAAAAATATTAATTGTAAATAGAATAATCAAAATATTGAGACACAATTTTCTTTATTGTGTTGTCCTTTTCCCAACAGAGTGTCAGAGTATATTTCGGAAGCCAGATATTACAAAGTAGCTTCTCATGATAAAGTTATTTCGTAATGGTTATATAGTCGTTTAACGTCTGATAAATTTAATATTATCAAAAATGGAATTAGCAGTAATAATTCGATATTAAGCGTAACTAATTCACACTGATGGCAATTAAACCCGAAGATATAAATATTGTTCTTGTTCTCTTAGAATTTTAAGAGAACGGTTAACGTTTGCTGAATTTCTTAACTTGATAAGTTACTAAATGTTTAGGATTTACTTAGCGATTAGAAAACAAATTTAGTGATGCAGCTGTTGAAGAAGATTAGATGAAAAGCATATAATTTTAAAAGAAATATACGAAATTTTGATTTACGTTGTGTAATACACCATGAAAAGACAGCTTTATTAGATTTAAGTATGCGGCCAAGCATTTTATCTAGATCATGTGACAGATCTTTTCTAAAATATTCTTTTACCTTAAAAAAGTTTGAGATAGAGTTGAAGATTTCTTTTATATAATTACAGAACATTATGGACACGTAGACTATAGACTGAGCAAACACACTCTAAAACTTCCAAAAGTTCTACAAACATTTCACAATCAAAATATTTAACATTTTCTCTTATAGAAAATTCTGTAATTTTTTAAAATTAAAACTATTAACTTACATTCGTGAAGAATTCCGTGGACAAACGAAAGAACCCCATTCCTGCGAAGAAGAGTTCTCGTTTGCAAACCTCGCATACGATCTTCATTGCATTCTTTTCAGAGTCACTGTAACCATACCAGCCAGTTCCATAAATCTCCTTACATAAGTTAACGCTCTGCAAAACAATATCAAGAAATTTGTTGGCAGTATCCTTTGTGCAATCATTCATAACTAATTTATGCTCACTTCTATTGGTGTTATATACTGTAATTGAGTAAGATTGCACTCACTGTTTGAGTAAATGTATTCCATGAGAGTTTTATTCGGCTATCACTCAATTATACATATGTGCATAAGGGCTAATCAAATTCAAACTTGTACCGAATATATGAACTTCTGAATTCTGAAGTACCTCAAATAATCATCTAAATGCTTACATTTTCAATTCAATTTTCCCAAAGAACGTATTTCTTAACACTCTTAGAACAAGAACCTGTTTCTTTACTTTTGTCAATGAAAATATCTATTCATTTCCTGTCGTTATAAATAACACTATTACTGTATTTTTTTCGTGTTTGAACTCTCAGGTAAATAATATTACATTCATATTTTATCCTTGCGTTAGGCACTATAATGTTTAACGTCCATTACAATCATGAATTTTACATAACGCCATATCACCAGTTTCATTTCTGAGATAATAAAATCAGGTTTATTTTCATTTTAACTAATATTAACTAACTATAACTAATATTAAAGCACTTGTCCATTACCCTGCCATCAAGGAAAAGTGAAATTTATTATTATTTTAACCTTCCTGTAAAACTAAATATATTATAAGCAGTAACCATGTTTTCAAAGCAGATTTGGCTCCGGTCAACGCTAGAAAAGTTGTCAAGTTCAACGTCCCACAATTATGCTCATTAGGCTAAGAGTCATGAGAGCGATGATGACAGAATTGATGGAATGAGAATGGGAGAGGAAAGAGGGGTACCACGAGAAAATCCATGACACGATATTGTCCACCACAAACTTTACTCTGGCCGGGGATGGAACCAGAGACCCACCGCATCAGAGGCAAACACTCTACCATTGATCCACTGTGGTCCAAAATCTGACACACAATGAGTTGAAAGTAGAAAGATAAAAATTCTGCGAGTATACTTGTGTCATTATTTTAATTTAGTCGGACCTTGAACATGAACAATTTCAGCATTCATAGTTTTTTTAAACATTTATTAAAAGTAAATAAAGTAAAAAAGGTGAAATTGTAATTAAACATATAAATCTCATAGGCATTTCATAGCAATTTTTGTATATACCCGCATAAATGTAAAATTTGCATTGTTATGTAAAGTAGAACAGAATACGGTATACGCAAGATTGGACTTTCCCTTCACCTTTTTATTACAAAAGACCCTCTTAAGTACAAAAGTATATTACAATAAGTAGTTTTACCTAATACATAGGTAAGTCAGGAACCCAACGACTAGGCGTCTTAGGGCTTTGTAGGCTTTGTAGGTGATTTGATCAGGGGTTGTGAGGGAATGGGAGTTTGTTGATTAGGTGCCTCTCTTTGACCGGGCATCGTGAGAGGGAAAAGGAACGCAATGACCGAGCGTCTTAGGGATTGTAGGAAACAGTGTAAGGCGTTTCCAATGACCAAGCGCCTTAGGGTTTTTGGTAGTTTGATCAACCGGGAGAGACTGGTACTTCTTAAGGTGTGCTGTCGTCTTTTACCCTAAAATGTCGGCTTCCTTCATTGATCTCCGTCTTGCCGACTGTTGGCGATGGTGAGATTGTACTGTATTCGTTATACTCTTCGTATTGTATTTGTTTACTGCACACATACATAGTAGACACACGGTTACAGCATGGTGGGAAGACATGCGGAATAGGGTAGAGTGAAGAAAACTTTTTTTCACCAAGCAAAACGCCTGGGATCGAAAAAGTTGCATAGTGGCCTGGTGGTAACGTGTGTAAAATATTTCCTTGATTGGTTGATATCTTCAGATTGCGCATGGGCACTGAAGTTTGAAATGAAAATGAAATGAAATGTTTGAGTTTTACGTCCCACGATTATGCCGGTTTTGCTAAAGGAGACGGTGATTATGAGAAATGAATGAACTGGTGGAATGAAGAAAGTGGGAGGAAACGGGAGAATCCCAAGAAAACCCATGCACACGGTGTTTGTCCACCACAAAGTTCACTTGGCGGGGGCTGGGATCCAACTCGGGACCCCAAGCACCAGAGGTGAACGCTCTACCACTGAGCCACCGCGGCCCACGCACTGAGGTTTGGCGAAAATGAGGAAAATTTGAAAAAATGGGATATTTTAATTTATTTTTTTGTCACCAAATGTGAAATGAAATAAAACTGTTACACCATATTTTTGTCGTTTCTCATTCATTATCGAAATATGTGTATTTACTATTTTTCATTTATTTCTTATTTATATATTTAACCTAATACGCATTTTTTCTTTGTTGCAGAGAGCGATTGTTGCCGTATAGTTAGCTGAGGAAGTGAAATGAACAAAGAGTCCACGCGCAACAGTCGCAGTTATGTTCCGAGACAGGTAGAAGGGTAAACGGACAATTACACAGTAAAAAAAAATGACTGAGAAAACTTATAATCTTTCGAAAACAAGACGTCAGGTTGACGTCAGGGAGTGCCTCCCGCCTACCGGATGCAGTTCTTCCCACACATCTAGATGTCCCGAAGTACGTGGAATTCAAGCGTGAAGAAAAGAAGCAGCTGAGCAAGAAAGACCCGCTCTGTCTTTCATCGCAGACGAAGTGGCATGTCAGGTAGAGGAGGTATGGACTAAGGCATCGATTCCGACAATGAGTCACCAGAGAGTCGTGGAACTAATTAAGAAGGATGTGGAGAATGTACAGAAGCTGAAGAAGTGTTCCTTAAGTCGAAGGAACGTCGACGCTTTCAAGAAATTCATGGACTCATTTCTAGATGAAAATGGCAAGTTATTCGACATCGCCGCTTGCAAATGTCAGAAATTTTCCATCTGCCAGTGCGAGAAAGGGAAGAAGGTCCCCAGACAGGAGCAAGAATTCATTGTCGACCAGAGAACAGCTCGGCAGATGTTCATTGGGAGACTGAACGTCAAAGTCACCAAGGCTATTCAGAAACGATTAAGTAGGAAGGAGTCCGAAGCAGCCAGAGCAAGATCTTTCAAAAAGCGGAAGGAAGACCCCGGTCCAAGTTCCCAACTTGACACGGAAGCTGACTATTCGGATTCCAACGATGGCGTCGATTGCGCGGAGTCTGCTACTGCTGAGACAACTGACCAATCAGTAACCTTCGATACCCGGAAATCCACAAAGCAGTCGCCCAGTACCAGTCTCAAACTCCCCACGTTTGTCCAGGTGTTAGACAGATATGGGATTGCTGACAGGTCTGCCGCAGCGATTGCTTTTGCTATTCTCCATGACACAGCCCATCCGCCAGTGAGAGTACGGTCATCGACAGAAGCAAAGTCAGCCGAGAGCGAGAGAAGATGAGGGAGGGTTTACAAGATCCTCCTCTCCAGCTCCAACCACTGCGGGCACTCTACTTCGACGGGAGAAAGGGCAAAACGATGTCTGTTGCAAGGATGGCTGATGGAAAATTACATAGCAGGGAGATTGTGGAGGAACACATGTCCCTAATCAGTGAATCAGGATCTACATACTTTGGACACATGACACCAAAATCCGGATCTGCTATAGCAATTACGAATGCAATCCTGGAATATGCAACCGTCGTGAACATGGAGTTGTCGGGACTGCAGGCGATCGGCAGCGACGGTACTGCTGTCAACACAGGAAAGCGAAATGGGGTTATTCATTGCCTGGAAGTTCAGCTGGGGAAGATAGTCTGTCAACTCCACTTCAATGAGCTTACCCTACGCCATCTAATCGAGTATCTAGAGGGACCTACGAGTAGCCCACGAGGGTATACGGGACCACTCGCAAAGAACCTTCATATTTGCGAGAACCTTCCTGTCCTGGAGTTCCAGCCTATCCGAGGCAGTTTTCCCGACGCCGTCCCAGACCTCAGCACCGACCAGTAGTATCTACTCGACATCTGTCGGGCTGTCGCAACCGGGCAATTCCCGCAAGGGCTGGGAGGAAGAAGTCCTGGCATGTTGTCCCATTCACGATGGTTGACTACTGCAAATCGAATCTTGCGGCTGTATGTGGCGAGTGAAATCCCATCTGAAAACCTAGTCATCCTGTAAACGTTCGTGGTCCGTGTGTACGCTCCAATTTGGTCCAATATTAAGCGCCATTGGAAGATCACGGATGCATCAAAGAATCTATGGCATTCCATGCAGTTGTCGCAGTACCTCGATCCAGAACTGAAGAAGGTCGTTTACGACACCATGCAGAGAAACGCCTTCGCCGCACATCCCGAAAACCTCCTACTGCCGATGCTGCATGACGAGAGATCTCATATTCGTACTTTGGCCAAGAAGGGAATCCCGAATCCAAGAGAGACTCCTACTGGTCCTGGCAGCTCGATTCGAACCTTCGAAGTTCCGCCGTTGAACTTCAGCGCCAAGGATTACACAGACATCATCTTTTGGCAAGACCTCGTTGCCACCGAACCGCCACTCGTTATTGGACTGCCAGAAGATATCCTGGATCAAGATCAACTTCAAAATCTGTGGTGGAAGGATCTACCGTGCCATACGGAAGCAGTCGAACGATGCATTCGTGTGGTGACAGAAGCTGCATCTCAAGTCTGTGGACAGGACAGGCGCGATGATTTCATCCGAGCACGTATACTGAATCGGCTCGTGATGCCGAAGTTTGAAACTAAGAAAGACTTTCGCCCCTGTTAATCATTAATTAATTAATGAACTAATTGCTTCTTAACTTACTCTTACAAACAATACATGAATGTTGCTAACAGAACTTCAGTGCACGAATTGGGCTTAATGAAATAATAGCATTTATTGGTAAAGCAAAAAAGGATGTTACTTCAGTGCGCATGGGCAACCTGAAAATATCAACCGATCAAGGAAATATTTTACACCCGTTGTCAACGTTTTGGACCCCTGGCGTTTTGCTTGGTGACAAAAAAATTTTAAAAAATAATTTAAAATATCCTATTTTTTCAAATTTTCCTCATTTTCGCCAAACTTCTGTGCGCATGCGCAACCTGAAGATATCAACCGATCAAGGAAATATTTTACACCCGTTGTCAACAGGCCACTACGCAACTTTTTGGACCCCAGGCGTTTTGCTAGATGAAAAAAAATAAAAGAAAATAAATTAAAATATCCTATTTTTTCAAATTTCCCTCATTTTCGCCAAACTTCAGTGCGCATACGCAACCTGAAGATATCAACCGATCAAGGAAATATTTTACACCGGTTGTCACCAGGCCACTACGCAACGTTTTAGACCCCAGGCGTTTTGCTTGGTGAAAAAAGTTTTTTTCGCTTCACCCTAATGCAGAACCTTACAATATGCTTTTTTTCCTAATTTTTAAACGCGGCAGGTGACTTCTATTCCATCATTACATGCTATAGAATGAATATATAGAATAATGAAATACAATTATGCATTAAATAACGTAATTATTGACATTAATAATATATCATTTAAAATTATTTCGAATGTTTCAATTACTAGAAACATACATTTTTAAAATTGATTATGACCGATTTTAGTCTATCCGAAAATTATAAATGAATTTCTTCGAAATGCAATAGTCTTTTCAAACCTACCAATATATTTCCTTACATATGAGAAATTAGAGCACACAATACTCGAGACATTAGATCTATTTTATTTTCAGTAGTTTAGTAGGGAAAGTCTTTCTCCCATTCTTTCTATCTGTCACTCATCGTTCCTACTCGACAATGATTGATTCCAAAATTTTGGGACTTTCTTAGAGCGATCAGGATGTTGGACCATTGATAATAACTACTGTAAATAGAATATCACAAATCTTTTCGTTCTGAAAAAGTACATACAATACTAAAAAAAGACATTTAAAAAGTATTCGCAGTATTTGAAAACTTTGCAAAATTCAAGATTAGACTCCATAGCTGTATTGGTCGTTTAACACCTAATAGACGCAGTATAAAAAATGAAAGTTACAGAAGGCTACCACACCTGTATGTGGTTTCTCTGATCACTTAGATCGATTGCTATTTAGCGTTTCTTTGAACATTGTGGTTATATGAGATATACATCTAAACTTTAAAGTGGAATCCGAGTCACATTTCATCGGCCGGTAATCGAATCCGGGTCACCCGGACATATGATGCACATCCTAATGATGTAGAAACGATAGAGCTGTAATCTTACCATTTGTAAGATTCCACAATTACCATGATGTAAAACAATCTGTAAATTTATGTAGAAAAACAGTCTAAAAAGTTTCTTTGTAGACGGTCTTACAAATGCAAACAATTAAAGACTATTATAATAAAATGTTGTAATGATAAATAAAAATTAGTAAATAAAAATGAAACTAGTAAACGAAGTTCATAGATATTTAGAAACAATCCCCATATATTACACCTTATTTCTGTAGAATGAAACTTGCAATTGTTGATCAGTCGTTTTATTGAAATCACCACCTCACATTTATTGGAAAATCTTAATGACCTATAGTAACAGTGGAGTACTAACCCAAAAATGAGAAGAGGTTTCGTAAAGCGGACATAAAGTTAAATATCACCATTTTAGAAGTGCTGAACGCATCTCAATGTCGTGTCCAGAACTCTTCTTGGAAACATTGACTGAAGACGACCTTAGTTATAATAAATAGCAGAAAGTAACACTGTTGCTGTTAGACTTAGAGGCTCTACTTTGGAAAGCGAGGTGCAAACACAATCAATAAAACTTTTCCGTTATTGCGATCTTTGTTTTTGTTTTTCATATATGACAAGAAAAGGAAAATCCAAGTATTTTTCTGTGACCTGGAACAAACTGAACTTCAAGGATCTTATAAAATATAGGATCTGCCCTTA
The DNA here is from genome assembly GCF_964235325.1 of Thermobia domestica. NCBI lineage: Eukaryota > Metazoa > Arthropoda > Insecta > Zygentoma > Lepismatidae > Thermobia > Thermobia domestica. The sequence continues at coordinate 42,861,455 of NC_137461.1, read as the reverse complement.
CAACAAAATATTGAAGCCATACGTCACAGTTTCGCCACCTCTACTCTGCCCATTCCGCCCAATAGGATCGCAATGTTTTGAGCCAACAATCATGGCGGAAATGAAAGTAGCCACTCAGACGATGGTGGAAACGAGAGTAGCTAATCAGACCTGCCGATGCTTGGTTGTTTTTTGGCTTCATAGATTTAATAGGATGACGATACATATGAGCAGATCCTCTATTTATAACATCCTTGCTGAACTTCAACAGAAGGCACTGATTTTTTAAACTTAAGTTCTGAGAGATGAAAAGAGTTTACTAGATTTCACTGAGTGAAATGGTGACTATATTTTGAGACAGGGGGGACACAATGTCACAAATGTGCACAAAACAAAGAGTATGATTTTGTACATACTTAAAATGTGCACTATATTTGTATCTTTATTGGCACGAACATTCAACTGTTGTTCGGAAAAGTTCTAGAAAAGAAGAAATAAATTATCTTTAGAATTATTCTTGTAGTTTTTGTGAAAGTCTGTAAGTTTCAACAAACTAGCACATATAGTAAATAATCCTTGACCTATTTAAACCAATCTAATTCCGTAAGCTGCAACTGTACTTTCGTCCCTTTGCCTTGAAGTTGTTTATCATATTTGATAAATTAAAACTTAGAGTTCACAAAATACAATGACAGAACCTATTCAACACTCTCTTTAAATTATAGCTTAACTTAGTATATTCTATAAACACTCTTGTTTCCGACAACTTACACATCATTTGCTAGTAAAGAACTTATAGACTACATCATTTCTGACATTATTGGTTGTACGTTTATTGTTACTTTGATTTTTTTAAAAAATCAACAGTATTTGTTTACCTCATTTATGACTCCTTGTCCATTGATTGAGTATGTCCATGTTTGAGTAAGTACCACGATGAGATAACCGCTGATACAAAAACGGAAAAAAGCATCGTCTACCTAGCAACGATAATAAAACATTTTAATACTTTATATAACTACTTTAAAACAATTGTCTCAATCCAGCGTATCACTTCTTCTTCTGATATACAATAAATATTTTATTTTCTCAAAATTGGTCTATTTTGTTTTTGTAAACTGGTTTAATATCACTGTTCTTTTAAACTTTCCCTAACTTTACGGTTATTCTGAACACTTTGAGGCTGATGTGTCTCCGAAAACTTTTTTCAACATATGATTGAAATTCTTTCTCAATGTCCGAGCAAACTCTCGGACAATAGTTTGTTTTTCAGAAGTGAGACACAAAATAGTATTCCAAAGAATCGGGATGGATTATTTGTAAATACAGTAGTGATGTTGTAAAATCTTCAATAGCTATTGCAAATAAAATGTGATTTATTGGCACTTTACTGTATAAAGAAAAAATAAAGATAACAAAAATATGCACTTCTCAAAAGCGTAAGAAGTAACAATATAGAAGAATGTTAGGTGACAGTCCTTTGGTACTGGTAGTTATTATGTTTCAAAACTAGATTTTGGAGTAAGTGATAAAACATATTAAGTTAATTTTAGCTATAGCTTTATAAGTTGCAGATACGTTTCACTTTCAATGCACTCAAAACTTGCATCAAAGGATATATCTGACACAAACATAATACACTTCTAGTTATTTTGAGAAACTGGTTTATTAAATTAAATTCTCTCAAAACGACATATATGGGTAATAACCATAGTACCGTACAAGAGAAATGGGAAAAGAAAGTATACCAAGTATTCAAACAGTTAAAAGAAAATATGTTCTATAATAACATTGATTGATTTTGGAAAAGAGTAGAAAGTTTAAGCAATCCATTTTCATATGAAAACTAAATTCTTTAGTCATATTGTTAAAAGAATGTGTTGACGACTGATTGGGTATATTTAATAACATTTCATACATAATCATCGAAGAGCAAATTTCTAATGTTAGCATAAAACGCTAACAACATGAGTAAAATATTTAAACCTCTGTATCTAAGAATTAAGTTTCTGGACTTGTTTGACTTCTCCGAAACACCACAAATATTTGTTTGATTATATATAACTTGCGAAATCAGTACTGCGACTTAGTTGAAGATATATACCAAGATTTGGGATGTTTATATTTTACGCAATGATGTTTTGCATGAAATTTGTCAATAAACGTTTCACGTATACTGCACTGATTTCAAAATCATGCTTACGTTTTTCCTAACGCCTCGCTGGAGAGATAAATATGCTTAAAGTACGCAGATCTCTTCCTAAGTGACTGATAGACACATTAGTTAGTAACAAATATTATTGATATAAACCCTTCTACCATATTATGTACTAGTTGAATATACCCATGCTTCGCACGGGGGCTGTATTTGGAAGTCAACGCCTGTGGAAGTATCACCATTGATCTCAGCGACCGCAAAAACTATGGATTTGATACTAATATGGGCCATTTTGGGCTAACTTTTACGTCTTGCATCTCCCCCCCCCCCCGCTGACTCCCGATCCGCATACAATTGTAACTAAATTTGCAAGTCATTGCTAATGGAAGTGTCACCATTGATTTCAGCGACCGCGAAAACAATGGTTTTGACACCAACTTTGGTCATTTTGGATTACTTTCATATGTCTCGGTATCTAACCCCCCTTCTCGGTGAATTTGGAAGTTAATGCGATCGGAGTTTCACCATTGATTTCAGCGACCGCGAAAACTATGAATTCGACACTAATACCGGTCATTTTCTACTACTTTTACATGTCCCGGTAAACGCCTCCTCAGACCCCCCCTAGTCCGAATTTTGACAAAAACGTTCAACTCTGGTCTGGAGCCTGGACCAATGTATTCGTGACTAAAATTTGGTAACTCTCGGTCAATTTCTCTGGTTCCGAAACCGGTTGCGGTAAACGCCTCCTTTGAGACCCCCCCTGGTACGAAATTTAAAAAAAAAGCTTCGTCTTGATCTGGGGTCTGGGCCATGGTATCCCTGACCAAAATTTGGTAACTCTCAGTCCACTCGTCTGGTCGCCAGGCCGCACACAAACAGATAGGCAGACAAACACACAAACAAACTTTTTATTTTATTTATATTAGAAGATAGGAGATAAAGAAACTAAGCGCCAATATCAGTATATCCAACTATATGGGTTGACTAGTTTCTGATGCATTATTATAACTTTTAAAAAATAGGTCAAAAATCAACAGCTTTTAATGGTAAAAGAGATCATTTTCATTCAGCTTCACTTGATGATTACATTACTATTTTACGTCAATCTTCGAACAGTTTTGTTAGAGGTGTGAGCAGGAGGTTGGTTCGATTTTGCTTAGCACGGTAGAATTATGCTGTATGAATTACATCAAACAATTTAAAAGCTTTATTATTTATTTGCTCATATTCAGTTCCTTAAACACATTAAAAGAGTTACAAGATGATAAAGGTAATTTTTACTGCTTATTAATGGAAACAATTACTGTTAGTGTTTAGTTTACTTACCATTGCAGCCACATAAGCCAACAAGCACAACGTCAGCATGCACTGTAGTGATGTAAAGAGTATTAATGGTGCAAAAATTGAATTAATCTCATCCAGTAAGCTAAAAAGAAAATTAAAGGAAAAAAATATAGACAAGAGAAATAAAATAAATTATTTCTGAGTATTACACTGCTTCATGTATGCGTATAGACACAACTAATAAAAGAATACATCCACAATATTCATTGTATGTTATAATTTTTTTAAAATCAGTTGTACCGAACTTTACAGAATTCCGGCTGAATCAGAAATGCGGGACTATAGGCGAACTTCATTATGAGTGAAAATATGAAACAAAAGACAAAAGGACAAAAGTTGTTGAAAAAAGGCAATTTTCAATTTAAAATAATTAATTTCTCAATTGCATCAACCGTTTCGGTTCTTCGTAATAATGCTCACTACGTTAAATACAGTAAAAGGTCAAACGTCCAGCTCAACAGGTAGTTCGAATGGAATGAAGGGCTAAGCAAAGATTGCATAAGGAAAATACATTGTGTTTGTGAGAGAGCTTAGAATATCTCGAAAAGGTTTTTAAGCAATGTGATATTGTGAGCATAGTAAGGATTCAAGACACCAGCTTGCTGAACTAGTCATGTTATTTTTTTAATATAACAGGGGATTCTATAGCCGCATATTGTGAAAAATAGGCTGTACAATTGAAAATATTCCAGCATTTGAGATTGATAACCACTATTTCAACAATTTTCCATTTCTTCCACAATATTTATAACAAAGCCACAGAAAGAAATAAAAGTTCTGTGTAGGACCCGAGGGTTTGGATTTGATGCATTTTGTTACACAGAATCCAAATTTCGAAATCCCAGGATAATTGACTGTGTCACTTTTTATGAGCGAAATTTTTTAGGGATTTTGGATAACGAAGACAAACATTTTTTTGAACATAAAACAAAATTGACACGTCACTCGTCCTGGGGTTTCGAAATTTGGATTCTGTGTAACAAAACACATCGAATTCTACCCTGGGATACTCTGAACAATTGTTTTTTTGAATAGTTGTCTTATGTGTATCATCCCTTTTCAACATCCCTCACTTTTTTCGTTCATAAAGAAGAATTGATTCGGTCAATCGTACTAGGGTTTCGAAATTTGGATTCTGTGTAATCAAATACTTCGAATTCATATTCTGGGGTCCGATGCACAGAACTTCTATTTATGTGTGTATGTGTGTGTGTGTGTTACCGTGTACCGTAATTATTCCTAAATATGTTTAACCATTATTGTAATTCAAATTGTTGCTACGGAAATAAAACAGAAGCATCGACATCCTGCTAGAAGTGTAGAAAATGTTCCTATATTGAGACATGAAATATAAGGCATTTCGTAAGAGGAACCTAAGCAAGAGTGACTCAAATATACGGTTGCTAGTTATCTCCGGAAGAAGAGATCGTAAGATTGAACAACTGGTGTCAAGAGGTTCAAGAGTGGACAGAAAAGGACGAGGTAGAAGTTGGAAGACTTTCTTTTCATTATCTTTCCTTATTAAGAGGGACAGAAGTAGGCATCATATAACTCAAAGCACTTCTAATTAACCAGAATTTGATATATTTACGAAGTTATGTTTGTCCGATTATAAAGTATACAAATATTACTTTCTAACTGCTAAATTCCTTTTGATACTTTAATGATAGGTTAAGAGTTACAAGATAAAATACGAATTTCAGATTTGTACTCGTGAAGTCTCACGATTTAATTACTTACTTGGATTTAATGAATAATTCACATTGAAATATACTAAGATAAATCTTTGTTATAGGCCAGTTTATCTGAACTTTATATCTCATATTAATATTTTTAGATGTAACCGTCACTTCTGAGGTATTTTAAACAATTTGAATACATGGTATTATTAATAGCGTAAAGTTTAAACATATACTTTCAAGTGGATGATGTCTTCTTCTTTTGACTGCCATTAAAAACTTAATTCATCTGCAATCTTATACGGAATAAAGAAAAAATAAAATCTTTAAGTTTTACGTCCCACGGTTATGCCTGCTAAGCTAAAGGATACGGTGATGATGAGAAATGAATGAAATTGTGGAATGAAGAAAGAGGGGGAACGAGAGAACCACGAGAAAACCCAGGCACACAGTATTTGTCCAACACAAAGCTCACTTAGTGCAAGCTGGGATCGAACCAAGGACCCCATGCAGCAGAAATTGACTCTAGCACTGAGCTATCGAGCTTCCTATATCGATTAAAGACAAATACGATTAAAATACACTGCATGAATTCTAATCTAATTTCTAGGTTGTGTCTTTCACATGAATATCCATCTCTACGCATTATCTACAAGGAAACATGAGTTCCTTAAAATCCCTCAAGCACACAAAAGAAAGCATAAATTTAGCGATAAATTAAAGTTAAGGTAGTTGGAATTACTGAAAATATATTAATTAGTCTATTCAAATTTCGCAAATAAATCCCGGCGTATTATGGTATATACTGATCATTCGGTATAATGTTATACCTACATAATCCTTTTACCGTTATGTAAAAGTTGTTACATTTGAAAATACAAATTCGTACAATAAAACTGAATTTCAGATATAGGCTATTTGAATTTGATAAGCTATAACAGTTGAGAGGGTAATAGGGAATGATTGAGAAATCTATCAAAATGTGCGGCAAATTATATCGATATATCATATTAAGGTAGGCACAATTTCATGTATCAGAGTAACTTTTCAGGCGTAGTTTCGTGAACAGAGACGAAGTCAAATTTCTTGGTGCAAATCGTTATGTCACTGTTAGTCAACGATAACAGGTTCAATAGCACATTAAATATTAAAGGTAAAATTTACGCTAAAACGTAACCAATCTAGAATTTCAATAGAACAATAGCTAGAGGACAACTCAAAATCTTGTTAGTGTCATAAAATTACTAAAATTATCATGAATCCTTGAACTTAAATTTTATCATTTTAAATAATTTTAATTTTATTCATAATTCTTGAAAAATATGATGGACATGTATTGAAATCATTTTGTAACTCTTTTTCTTAATTATTCTTTTAGAATAACTTTCGTTAGAAAATTATGATGCTTTTGAATTCCAAGCTATATAAATTTGAAATTTCGTGCTGAATCTAAACAACATGCACCGGACGCTAAGCTCTAGCTTCAAAACTAGGGATGTTGTTTTGTCACGAGAACATTACCTTTCTAATAAGAAGTGAGCTCATATGTAAGATTTTCGATATAGTTCTCGTTAAGTCCTGTGAACTTTTGATAGTTTCTGCTAATAATACACTGGTATTCATATAAGATAATATAACTAAATTGTTATTAAAACATATTGGACCATATGCAGAGCCTTTCTGACGCCTGATTAGTGTCATACAAAAGAGTTCAATTAACATATGTTAACTGCAGTACTCAGGCCTTTAGTATGAAGCTAATCATACTTCAAAACGACTCTGCCGATCATATCTTACCTTAACATTGTTTGATGATCTACAATCCACAATACAACTTCATCTCTAGTATTCCGCGAGTCTTGAAGGTAACCCATAATACCCTCTGATCTGTCATTTAATTTGAAAAAATCATTGGTGAAAGTAACATTTGTTTTATTTGTATTACTCCGTTCTTTTCTGTTCTTAACGACAACTTTATGCGTTTGATATTTAATATTGTATATCGTTTCGTCTTGCGGCAATCCATAAAAGTCACTAGCAAATCTCATCATTTTCGAAATTCTTTGCAAATGACGTAGATAATGCTTTATTAATACAGCGAACGAAAAGAATAAAGCATCACAGGATGTGTTTACAACTACACATATGACTGTCTCATAACTTTGAACGAATGCTACTATACCATATATCCAATCAACTGCCAAATCAAACGGATAATATGCTCGGAATACAAGGGCTCTTGCAACTTGACGTGTTGCAATTTCTGATTCGTTGTGATGAATCTCTAATGGTGATACTGTAAGAAATTCTGTGGGTCCTCCTGTGTCGTTCAGGTAAAGCATATCATCGTTTTCTGTTGGCTGGAAGAATATACTTTGGACAAAAGGAATTAGACCGAACGAGGATCCAACAATTAACGATATATCTACAATTGAATGGCTCATTATTTTGCTATCTTTCTCAATACCTTTATGAAGTTCTGCCATTGAATTTTGAAACGTAATATACTTTGTTTGCCTTGTTGTCACATTGTTGCACATCTCTACCAGTCGTTTTAAGTTACCCTTGTTATAAAATATGAATAGTGTCTTAAATACTGCTTGAAATAAATATAAAGTAGTTACCAAGTTGACAATTATTTCTCGGAATGAAGACACTTGAAACATCAGGTCCAAGATACCTATTACACAATGAATAGTTTGGAAACCAGCTGAAAATACAAAATATAGCACGCGCAACGGTAACATTACCCATCTTGGATCCTGTTTAGGCCAATCTGGGAACCACAGTCCAGAGATATACAAAAGCCTTATGGTATATTTATTGAGTTTCTCGAACGTATACTCTCCCACATCCATGGTACTAAGTAAGACTTTTGTTAAGTAGATGTTAAAAATTGCAATGGATTTAGTTCAAGGAATTAGTGTTTTTAACGTTAATCTACCACTAAGGTATTTACATAACGAAAATGTAGATATTAGTTTCTTATATGAGCCTTAATTAGATAACTGTATCTAATTACTGTTAGTTTCACAAGTCAATATTATGATGAAACATGGAATATGACATTTTCAGAATACAGTGCGTGACTGAAAACATTCAAAGGTAGAATGTTTACAAGAGGAACCTTTGAATTTGGTTAATAAAGTGCTTTTGGGGTTTTCTCATGTAAATAAATGAGTGGAAAAGTTTTCGAAGTTGGGAATGGTAATTTTGATTTTCAACGAGAAAGAAAAGTTAGTAAACTTTTGCTAGTAAATGTGCAATAATCCTTCTTTTGATGATCTAATTTGTGAAGCTATATGTTCGTGGTTTTAGGTAATTTTAATATTAATATGCTAATCGGTTATTCCCTTTCTGCTTTTTGACAGGTCATAATCTTGATTAATCATCCGAATATATAGCAGTTTGATTGTACGAGCTTCCCTGTGTAGTCACTGTTTTGCACAATAAAAATGACACACACATACATTAGGAGATAGCTGACATAACATGCGCTACGGTTTGCAACAATTTATTATTGATATGTGTTCTGTCACTATGTTGTTACCTCATAATTCTTGACAGTAATTAAATTATCCAGCTATTACATTAATTACTTATTTCCAGATGTATAACTGAGAATAGACTAAAATTATAACGAGTGTCGATGGTAGCACACACCTATTTAATCCCTTAAACAAACACCCATAAGAAGTGGGAACTTGGAACTTTCCTCTCGCTTTAGATTGTCTATTAGTACATTCGTGGCCTATCATATATTTTTTTGTATTAGAATAATATTATCCAATATTTCGACTGTTCGTTCCAAAACGAGTTGCTTCACCCTTCTGTATTTTGAAAGTAAATGAGCTCGGTTTTCACACAGTGAGTTTAAATTTTATTTAGCTTTGCAGATAACAAGTAATATATATATATATATATATATATATATATATATATATATATACACACACACATATATATATATATATATATATATATATATATATATATATATATATATATATATATATATATATATATATATATATATATATATATATATATATATATATATATATGAACTATTAAAGTGAAGCGCATTTGCATTTACCTCAAATTTTCCAACTCATTGTGTAGCTCTCACCAATAGTGCAGTGTCAAGCACCCGCCTTTGGTGAACGAGCTTCAGATACGAATTTCGATGGAGGTAATTGGAATTTTAATGCGTTATGATGGTGCCGATTTCACTTTAAATTGTAGATTCATGTTTTACGCAGCCTCAGAGTTGAAAGAGACCTGCATCATGTATATCAGCTGAATATTATCGTGATTACCGTTCTCGATCAACAAAATTATTTTATCATTTAGTTTCCTAACCTGAAATTAATAAGATAATATTTGTTTCTCAGTGTAGGTTACACAATATTGCATCTAAGTACATAAATACAAGTAGAAATACAACGAATAAAAGGAAATTACTCTCCTCTCTCTCTCTCTCTCTCTCTCTCTCTGTGTGTGTGTGTGTGTGTGTGAGAGAGAGAGAGAGAGAGAGAGAGAGAGAGAGAAAGGGGGATTGTGTGTGAGAGAGAGGGGTGTTATAAGTTTCCGTATGTTTGTTTATGTGTATCAAAGTGTCTCTTTTTAACACGTTAAGTAACACAATAGTCGATTTCATGTAGAAGCAAAACTACTTTGCCCTTATCATTCTTAACTGTATTGCGAACTCATCTCAATATCTCGCGAAGTTTGCAACATTTGAGCCTATTCCCGTTGGCGTTTTTAATTCGTGTATGATCAGTGTTATTTTTCTTCTTGCATACAGTATGCAATAAGCAAAAACATAAACTAATTCTTTGGTCTATGGAACCCGGAGGTTCAATACCACGTTAACAAAAGCTCTCCATTGACTTCTATCCTTAGCCAATTCTATCCAGTTTCTACTTTGTATTCTTATTTCTGCGAGATTCATCTTAATATTGTCCTCCCATCTGCGCCAAGGTCTTCCTAATGGGCGTTTTCCGGCTGGTCTCCCAGTTAAGATTTTGAAAGCGTTCATTCTTTCTTCCATCCTGGCTACATGACTTGCCCACATGAGCCTCCTAAATTTGATGACCCTAACAATGTTGGGTAAACCGTATAAATTATGTAGTTCCTCGTTATGTAGTTTCCGCTATTCCCTATTCCCGTTTCTCTTGGGTCCGAATATTCGTCTCATGATCTTGTTTTCAAATACTTTCAATCTGTTCTTCGTTCCGAGTAAGAGACCATGTTTCGCAACTATACAGAACAACAGGCATGATTATCGTTTTATATATTTTAAAATAAGATAATACATTACACATTCAATCAATTATAATGTCAGTGATATATGGTGTCCACTGGGCAAAACACTCCAAACAATAAAGATCCAACTTAGTCTGGAGAAATAGTTATCCTTCGTTTTTCATGATAATTTGGCCATGGAACAAACGCCTGAGAGATATGCAATCCATACATACAATTATATGGTGTTGGAATGTATAATAGGTAGGATATGATGCTTTAGGTTTTGTTTTTTAAATTTCAACACTTCCAGTGTTCCCCTTAAAAATGTAATAAATAAATAATGGCCATGTTTTTTAAAAAAAATATTGAGTCAGAACTGGACAATCTACGCAAAATTTGCAATCGATCAGTGAAAACGTCATCTTTCTAGAGCCTGTACTTTCCGAGAGCTCACTGCCGAAAGGATTTGCCACAAACATATAAACGTCCACAAACGTATAGTTTAAAAATCTCCAGAGATGACAGGATAATTCATTTGCATTTATTTCGGAGAAGAGTTATTAAAATGCAAAGTTTTTGAACAATAATTTAAAAGGATATACTTTGTGAAAAAGATCTCTTTAAGTAATTTATTTAAAGTACACCTTTTTAAAATATTTGTCTTTGTTATAAACGTGAAATTACAAATAACCGTAAATCAAAGGTTTCAAAGCTAAAGCTATAAGTTGAAGCTCAGGGGAATGAAATGCCTTTATGTTATGTATGTTATGTTATGTTATGTCTAGAACCGGTTCTTCGGATCCAGGTCTGGAACCGGATCCGGAACCGGTTCTGAAAACCGGATCTCAGAGGGTAACCGAAACTTTGTGACCATCCCTAAGCTAAACCCGAGCTGCTGGCAGGCTGTGAACAGTATGCTAGATGAAATGGTGGAAGCGACCGGCAGGCGCCCTGGCGGCGGTAGCTTGTCTCATTTGGCTAAATAACCTGGGTAACTGGCAAACTCATTGGCTAAACAGGCAAACTGGCCAACTCATTTTGCTAAACACTCACTCGTGGACCATTTTTTTTTCTGGGGCACAAGCGGGTCTTGGCGGGGAAGGCACAAGCGCATGGGTGTCTTTGCATTTTTTAAGGTGAACTTTGTGCCTCCTTTACGGGTCCTTGGGGGCTTTCGGATCCAGGTCTGGAACCGGTTCCTAAGATCCGGTTCTGGAACCGGGTTTTCAGATCCAGATCTGGAACCGGTTCCTAAGATTCGGTTCTGGAACCGGGTTTTCAAATCCAGATCTGGAACCGGTTCTTAAGATCCGGTTCTGGAACCGGGTTTTCGAATCCAGGTCTGGAACCGGTTCCTAAGATCCGGTTCGGGAACCGGATTTTCGGATCCAGGTCTGGAACCGGTTCCTAAGATCCGGTTCTGGAACCGGGTTTTCGGATCCAGGTCCGAAACCGGTTCCAGAACCGGTTCTGAAAACCGGATCTCTGAGAACCGGTTCTTAGCGGAACCGGTTTCGCCGCAACCGGAACTTTGTGGCTATCCCTAATAAAAACCCTGCCTGGCGACATGCTTCACACAGTCACATACAAATATTCGAAAGTGTTCGAACTCGAGCTGGTCGTATAATGACTGGTCACGACAGATACACAAGAAACAGACAGATTCTAGAAGATTTAGAGTTACCCTCTGTTAGAGAAGTTCTACGGCATCTCCACAGTAAGTTGTGGCGTAATTTACCCAGACATGTAAATCCAGCTATAGCTAACATCGGCACCGAATGCGCTCTCCGAAACGTCCATCGCACGCCACGCCTTTAAATATCTTTCTAGAGCTCGTAACGCAGTCATAATGAGCTAGTCTGCGACAGTTACAGCTGTAGCCTCCCATACAAAGCAAAACAATAGTAATATCCAACTAACCACCTACACATCTTTATATATTCTTTATACCATCCTACTCATGGTGACAGGGGCTTCGGCCCGATACTCTATACAAAACTACAATATGACCGAGACCGTGACCGTGCTCTTAATTGCTATTGCAGCATTTTAATAGATAGATAACGTGCGTTTGTACAAATAGGTAACTGTAAACTGTAGGCAAAACGTATATATAAAACTTTTACAATTGCCAATTCGTACAAATTCGCGTTATGTTTGAGGAAAGTAAGTTACTCAAAGCGTTAACAAATTTGTTTTCAAATGTCACACGCAGACAGTAGCTATTACAATTATTGAAATGAGTCATGGCTTGTAGGGGAACGAAACAATTTCTATATGTTCTAACGTAATGAGCAAAGAAAGAGAATAGGAATCATCACATTTTTAGTGAACTATTGACTGTGGGGGTCAAAAATCTATCAACTACAATGGAGTAAATTTTTAGAGATAAAATATAAAGTTTGTGGCACTTGGTCATGATTTAGAAAATGATGATACGGAGTGGACTCGCTTACAAACATCCTACCCTGATAGGTCTAATGGCTTGACAAATAATGAGGAAAGAAGTCATTTCTACTTTGCCTCTGGTTATGCTTCTCTTGTTGAAAAAAAAAAACTAATTTTATTGAGCAGATTGGTTGGTCAGAAAGTACTACGCAGTGTCTAAAGTTACGCCCTTATAAGATCACCAATTCAGAACTTCTGCTATTGATTGTAAGAAGCGATATCTGCTGCAGAAAAGTATAATTCTCATTCTAATATTGGGAATCATTACTAAGATATAAAACCAAAAGTTGAAAGTCACTATATTCCTTACGTGATATAAGAAAATTAAAATAAAAATGTCATAGCTAGTTTCAGTATCGATAAAAATGGATATTTCAAAATCCAATCATCTAGAAGCTAGAACAACTTCAAATGAGAAATTGTCATTTTATACAGGGTGTTTCTAAACAACACCGACAACATTTGGATTCCTGGCACCAAGATAAGAAAAAAGTATAGACCAACCTGGGTGCACAGATGCTTCCTTTCGGAGTTATAGGCTGTCTTAAAGAGAAGAACATTAACTTCAAAGGCCCATAGCTTCAATAATATGAGACCTACCGTAGTCAGTTCAAGACTTCACCTAGAAACTAATATGTGCACTATCCAAAAATCAATGTTTCAGAATTCTAAGGTACTCATGCAACAATTTTTATAGAGGGCGTTTGGCTGTAGGCATATAATTTAAAGTACTCACCAACTATCTCTGAAAATGGTTGTAGAAGTACCGCAGGATTCTGAAACATGGATATTTGGATAGGACACATACTAACTAGTTCCTAAGTGAAGTCTTGATGCGTGTACGGTACGTCCTATAGTATTGGAACAATAGACCTTTAAAGTTCTTTTTTTATTTCCGGTAGCCTATAACTCCCTAATGTAGCATTGGAGAATCCTGGTTGGTCTATATTTTTTATCATATCTTGGTATCATAAATCACCTCACAAAAGCTTTCGGTACTTATTTGAAACACCCTGTAAATGGGAAAGGAAGATTTGGTGTAAAAGAGTTTATTACTAGAATGCGAAAGAATCTATATGACTATTCATTTAGAAGGCGCAAAGAGAAAATATCAAACCTTTCATCATTTCAATTTCACAATGCTACATGTACGGGAAATGTTTAAAAGAGGGGGATAATATTTTGATGACAATCTATTCGAAAATTCAAAGCTTTTCAGTACAATGTAGTCTCAGCGCAAGGAAAATTATTGCCGTCAAAAGGTATTCTTCTTTTCTTTAGAATAATCAATTATTGTGACAGCAGTTTAGAAACTTATCATCATTGCCCACAGCAAAACGAAAGTAAAAGTGCAACTCAGAAATATTATTTATTTGTGTCTCATAGACAATTTCATTCGAACAAATTATGAAAATAACTGCGGATTTCATTTTTAGAGAAATCGGAGACAAAGAAGAAAATCATCAAAACTACAAATAAGAATTTGCTTTTTATTCATCAAATTTATGCTTCAGGATATAATTAGTAGTTAACTTTCAATGAATAGCAATTATATGTGCAGTTGGTAATACCAGGGATATAATTTTGCATCTAACTTTCTTGTTTTCACATGGTACGTATGGTGTGGGATGTTGACATATTTATTTCTTGTCCACATAATCATTGCCAATATAATCCTCAAAGAAGATATGAGCTTTGACCTAAACCTATTAATTCTAAAACTTTATCAAGTTTTCAAAAGAATTTTCAAGCAAAATTTTCATAATTCGTAATATCATAAACAAGCATCGAATTCCACACAATTTCTATTCTACACTTCTTATTCTTCTATACTTTTCTACACTGTTTTATCTTTAATAAAGTTCTCCCTTCTTTCGACATTTTATGAGCAAAATTTGTGTCACTTACTTTTCATACGTTAGGTGGGTTAGAACATGAGCAGGACACACTCAAAACTTTACTTGTAGACATATACTTATAGAACGTAGGCCTACAAGCTTAAAATGTGGGACATATTCTGGAACATTTTACTTTACATTAAAAATTGTTCTTTATCAATTTTTTGCTCATAAATATAGCAAATCACGTTACAAAACATTGTGATACGGTTCAGTTTTTTTTCCCAAGAAATCATTATCAATGTCAAGAGAGAGGTGCATCCATGTTGTTTTTTCTTAATTGATCTAATTGTTCTGACTTTTATGTATTTTGTTTCTTGGAAGATAAACTTCTTTAACCCTTTTAAGATCTTGGATTTTTGGGGTATTTTTTTAGACTTTGTCAAGCAGCTATAACGTAAAGTACCATAAAACACCAGTACGGTACAAACTGTTCCAAAGATCATAAAGGGTTAATGAATCTGAACAGAT
Organism: Thermobia domestica; assembly: GCF_964235325.1. Classification (NCBI taxonomy): domain Eukaryota; kingdom Metazoa; phylum Arthropoda; class Insecta; order Zygentoma; family Lepismatidae; genus Thermobia; species Thermobia domestica. Next base: position 42,846,225 of record NC_137461.1, on the reverse strand, counting down.
GTTAATAGTAGTGATTTATTTTCCACACATGATGTCTCGATTAATTATTAACCATTATTAAGAAAATAATAGATACCAAAATTACCTTTCTTCTGTATTGCAACTTCAATCCAATATTTGATATCTTGAATGATCGGAATTGCAATCAAACCTCAAATTGTAACGTGAAACATCTGTTTAGTTTCTCGTACGCATTATCTAAATATTTTCTTTACATTCAGTGTCTTGTTTTTACAAGTTCTTTCGTTTGCATTATCAACTGAATAGAACGTTAGATATAAGTCGTAACGGAGTTTCATTTAAAAATTTTTAAAATGTTAGTATTCAGCTTAAGTTTAATTTCGAAATTCTATCAATGATAATATCTTACTAATAGCTTTATGGCTTTTATTCTTTTATAGGCCATATATGGCGAACTTTCTTACCTGTTGTGGATGTTGTTGCCGTCACTGCTCTCAAACATTATACTGCATCTTAACTGGATATTTTAGTTAACATTTTAACTATCAAAATATCTCATTGCAAATAAACGAATTCAGCAGTAGCCCGTTTGTACTTAATTTCTCTTTGATTTCTTTCGTATTTTCTTCTCGTACTTATACCAAAACGCACTTTCGTCGCTGTGTCACTTATTCCAATGTTTTTAGTGCCTAAGTTTAAAACATATTTCAGTGCACCATGTAAGCGTTTTGTGCTATGACTATCTATATTCAATTGAAATTTGGTTTTTGCATTGCATAATGTCTTATTATATTACTGATTCTTGATTGAAGTTCTTAACGAAGGCTATATGATACGTGAATATCAAGTTTAGGATGGAATATGAACCACCGTAATGGTTCAGAGGTTGGTTCTTGCCCACCGAGATCGAACCCTTAACAATTAACGCCAAAGGCGCGTGCTCTAAGCACTAAATAGCAGTGAGGAACCAAAATGTTCGTGGTGCTTATAAGCCTCTGCCTTACTCTTGATACATGAAGTTCTAGGCAAGAAATATTAAAGTTTCCAGGAATACACAATAAACAGAAACAAATGAAGAAAGACAACTTAGCATCAATTAGACTACCAGGGGTAATGTACTTATACGAGGAATATAAGGGTTCTCTTTATTTTCAAGTTCAGTAAATGTTAACTTCAGAAGGTGTTTACCTTCCTCGGTTTTGGCGCGCAGGTACTAAATATGTCTACCAATTCCTGTATTGTGATTGGGATGGAATATGAAATATAAGTGATTAATGAAGTACTTCTAAAAGTTAATTATTTCGTATAATATTACTGTAAGTTTGGTTATATACTATGGTCTCCATTTTTTAAATAATTCTTCAATATTTGGCTGGTTTGGAAGCATGTTTCTCAACAAATTTAGGATTAGGATTAGGAATTAGATTTTTTTGTATTTTGGCATCTATGGTTGTGTTATGCCGTCATGTATGAGGGATGACATCCCTCGGGGGATCACACTATCCGCTGAAAGGGAAGGAAATAAGTAGCCTGGGACTTGTATGTTAGGTACCATCCCGGCATTTTCCTGATGTGAATGAGAAAACCCCAGGAAAACCTCAATCAGGATGACTGACCTGAAAAAGTATTGTACACTTTAGGACGGCATTCTAATTAGGACGGCATTTACTGATCTACGGTCTTCTCCACTCCACTCTTTTAAAATCTTACGTGTTGTTCATAACGGTGTTATAAATCAAACAAAATCTCATTGCCACTGGACATATATTACTAGGATGAAACTAAGATGGAATATACGTCGTTAAAATAAGAGCTATATCATCTATGTATAAAAGACATCCATCGTTTGCAATCCAGCATTAATGTTACTAAAATCAGGTATGGAAGGAAAGCTGAAGAACTTTGCGTATACCAACCTGCCGAGGCATGATCACCTTTAGTAGTGATATTTCGCAATATCTCTGTTCTTCAGCGGGTCGCTAAGAGTAGACCCTATAAGGAATCGCCTTGAGGATTGATAACACTGTAAATTTCGCTTCTTATCCTCTACAAAAGTGATCGAGTGGCATCATGCGCAGAATACTTTCCATTACAGACTCGTTTGCAAGCAGTTGACCAGCAAGTATTATTATTTTGACAAATCTTGTTTAACTTGCAATGTTTTCCGCGACTTTAACACTTTAAGGCAGTAAATCTACTTTAACGTTCTTTCAACTCAATCCTCCAATGTTAATTTTCGCAGATTTGAGTTCGTATCGCCACTTATAGAACTTTGCGTTGGCAGGTATCTGGTTTCCTTGGAGAGAGTGGGGTTCTACCTCGAAGGACTATGGTGCTGTCAGGACTATACGTTACACGGAGAGTTCTTCTGTGTTAGGCCTGTTGGTGTTTATAGGGCGATCTACCTGAAACACAACTGTTGCAAGACGTGTAAATAATTCCTCATAGAACAAATACCTTTACCTGTGTAGTCTACCATATAGAAATTGTGAAAGAAGTTGCAACTTGATCTATTGGCAGGTTGGTAGAGAATGCACACTGTAGTGTTCACTTAAAACGATTCCGAAAGACAGATAAAAATGAGTACAAATTTTTAGGGAGCGATTTCCTGTACTTGTCCAAAAATATTCACAGGGAAGTTAAATTATGCTTTATCTAGCAAGTATACCTCATAGAAATTATAGCCAAGTTCCAACGGGTCAGTTTGGCAACTCGAAAAAATGAAATTTTTGAGTTTTACGTCCCACGATTATGCCGGTTAGGCTAAAGGAAAGGGTGATGATGAGAAATGAATGAAATGGTGGAATGAAAAAAGTGGGAAGAAACGAAAGAACTCCGAGGAAACACACGCACATGGTGTTTCTTGGAGAGAGGGAGATTTTCGTTTGACACAATCATCACTTCTGCTGAATTTACCACTGGTCCAGGCACATATTCGTTAATTGGTCCCTAGCTTTACGGTGCTGGGACCGCTGGATCATTAGCGTTATAAATCCTTGTTATAGCAATAATCTTCCGATACTTCGTAAAGTTCTCTCTCTAAAAAATCATATTCTTCCTTATAATGAAAATGTTGTTGATTGGCAAATATTTCTAGAGTTCAGTGGCGTGAATCGAATATTATTGCAGCTCATTATATGCAAATATTTGAAGCAAGGATCGTGGAGAATTGAACAGATTTGTTCAAAGATCTGTAGATTTAATTCGGCATAATAGATTGCAGAACTCAGTCGGCGCACATACCTATAATTTTCTATAGGAACTGTTTGAAGAGATTTGAGTTGATTTTGAGTTTAACGTCAATTTTAGCAGCCAGGCTATACGAGACAGGACCTACTGATTAACGTGATATCCAAACCACATGAGCTCCCGCCGGGAATCGAACCCGGATTACTGCAAAAAATCAAGAACTAATATAATGATGAAATCACCAATCTGGAGGACAACAGCTTTGTATAATAGAATGTGTACAAATAACAATGAATTTGATATATGTGATATGTCGCCTAAGAAATTTCGGAATGCCATTATCATGAGTTATCAAGAGTTATGAACTCAAGTTATTTTATCATGAGTTATGAACATGAAACTGCGTAATTTAGAACAATGTAATTGGGCTATAGCCTGTTGTGTTGAGAATAAACAATAAACAAGGATCTACTGTTTGAAGAGAGCAGCACAGTTTCAATCTCCAAAGTTACGTTTATAACATCAGATCGGCGACGTTAAAGCCAATGAAAAGCACCATATCGACACCTGAAAGCAAGACTTGCCGTTGCTTGGAGGGGAATATGATTAAATAAGTTGCCGTTCCTCTTGCTTCAGGTAACAGATCGGATTTATTTGTGTTGGGTATACAAAAGACACATGTGCTCACGATAGTCTGTTTCCCTACCTTAAACATGCCGGTGTCTCTGTTTTAGTGTGTCGTAATTTCAATGCATTCAGTTAGTCTTATTACTATCTTTTAAGATCGAATAGCTGCCGCGACCACTTTAAGTGACATAGTACATCTAACGAAACGGATGTTATTCAAAATAAGTAACATCGTTCTCCAAGGTGGCAATACACAAACTTCATATGTTTATGTATGGTTTGAGGAACGTCAGGATGTACTTCACAATACCTCTAAAGTGCATGGAGCATGTGTCAATATGCTTTTGGACACGACTCACTAATTAAAATCGCCTGCATAAATTCTTCAACTACTACAACCTAAAGATATTCCATGTTATGTTAATCAAGTGAGTTGAACAAGATTTTTTTCAAGGCAGCTTTATAATACTAATACAGTTAAAGACTAAGATGTAATGCAGGGTACACCGTAGTATACCGTATATACACACTTAATATTTTTATAGACCGACGTATAGTTACTTTATGAGGAAGGATAACATCAAAATATCCCCTCCTCTCCTTCAAACCTAGAAAATATTTAGCGTTGTTTCGGACAGGTTACCAGCACAACACATTGTGAAGACACCAGCGTAATGCCGGAATAAGAGTTAGTAACTGGAGCAAGAACAGCCAAGAGTGAAGAATTTCAATAGATTTCAATAATGATTCCAGAAGCAATAAATATTATACCTGCAGATTCTATGTGCAGATTGCAACATATCACATATTTTACTTTGTTCTTCACTTAACAGGTGCAAAGTTGTGTTTGGTAAGAGTTAACAGGTCCAAAGTTGCGTAGCTTTGTAATGCTCTTGTTTTTAAAGTTCGTAATTTCGATTCTTAGATTTATCGTATTCATGCTGTAGTTCAATCGGTGTACCGAAGGATAGTTGTTCTGTGTTAGGCCTGTTGGTATTTATAGGGAGATCTACCTGAAATACAACTCTTGCAGGACATGTAAATAATTCCTCATAGAAAAAATGCCTTTATCTGTGTAGTCTACCATTTAGAAATTGAGAAAGAAGTTGCAACTTGATCTTTTGGCAGGTTGGTAGAGAGTGCACACTGTAGTGTTCACTTAAAACGATTCCGAAAGACAGATAAAATTGGGTGCATGGCGAGGCATATAATCCAAAGTACGATAAAAATCAATATTGTATTGTGTTTTTAGGTATCCATTTCCTGTACTTGTCCAAAAATATTCACAGGGAAATTTAATTATGCTTTATCTAGCAAGTATACCTCATAGAAATTATAGACAAGTTCCAACAGGTCAGTTTGGCAACTAGAGAAAAATGAAATTTTTGAGTTTTACGTCCCACGATTATGCCGGCTAGTCTAAAGGGGACGGTGATGATGAGAAATGAATGAAATGGTTTAATGAAGGAAGTGGGAGGAAACGGAAGAACTCCGGGGAAACCCACGCACACGATGTTTGATTTGGGAACTAGAGTAGAGTGTACTCAAAACGTGTACGAAAATAAGATAAAATTACTGGCGTCGCGCAGTGTATGTCACAGAGTCCGAAAAAATCAAGTACGCCAATCTCATTACCAAGCGAGTAGTCAAACTACCCATCTCATTAACTTTAATTCTATTTCTAATTGTACGTTGTGTCTTCATTGTTTTTTCTATTATTGTTTCTTGTTTGCTTGTAATGTGTCGTTCACTATTATTAGTAGTAGTGGTAGTATCATCAAAATATGAAGCGTAAAACACCATTTTACCAAAGTTTTCCTTTGAAACGCAAGTCATTTATAAGGAAATACTTAAAGGATCGAATTGTTTACATTAAAGGAATAAAAGGTCTCCAAACAAATTATTTTTATTTGTACTTATATTTACATCAATTGTATGAGTTAAGATCAACAACAATATGCAAGAAAGTTCTACGTTACATACGTATATGCAAAATATTTCTTCAGATATTTCTGTTTATGATATAATTGTCTAACTATATTTAACATGTAGTCCACATAGCAATGGAAAAGACACAACAAAATATCTAAGTGTGTACAGTCTCTAAATAACAGTAAACAGAACAGTGAAAAACAATGTTTAGAATATTGCGACACATATATAAATGTGCTAGGTGAATGACTATTATTATTGATTAAATATTGATATTTTCATTAAGGTGCAATATAATGTTTCTCTGATTCAAAACACGAGGAGATCATTCAAAATAATCATCGGGAAATTTTTCGTATTAAATGCAGGAATACTCTGCGAACATAGGTGATGAGAAGTCCCTTACATTTTTCTGGTGTTCTCATTTAAGCTCGATCTGTTATAAAAAGTTTTCAGTTTCCCAATATCCCGTACCTCAAACCTGTTTTGAATATTTCAGCAATCTTTTATTCCACCAAATTGCCTCAATGAGAAATTAATTCAACATTTAAAGTTTAAATCAAGTGCAGTTTTAATGTTTTAGTGTTACTGAATTTTTGTTTAAATCTGTTTAAGTGTATCTTACTTGGTTATTAGATATTATTATACACAAATGTTAATAATTTTTAGTCAAATTCAATTTAAAGAACATTGTACTCATAACAAGTACGAATTCATTTTGTAGAAGCAACAGACATTCAATAAAGCTTGTAGAAGAAATCGGTAGTTAAAATCAAATAATTGAAAGTCTAGCCCATTTCAATGAAAACATAAGAAATAATTCCCTATATAAATCGACGGACTTAAAAGACGAAGATGCGGGCAGAAACAAATGTTTCGGTCTTAATGAATCATGTCTTCGTCTTTCAAACAGAAGTCACTAGCTCAAAAAAAGTACAGATTGAGTAAGGCACTTTTCCCGGTGCGAGGACGATATACAAGATGAAATATGATTTTAAGTATCTCAAGCTCGAGGTAAGAGGCGAAATTATGATGTTAAGCATTATTTTGAATTAAATGCTGGAGTACCCTGTCAATAAGGCTGATGAAACGACTCTTAAATTCTGCTGATTCGTGTTCCTACTTAAGATATATCTGCTTTTAAATAGTTCCCTCATTTGCTACACCTAGCTGGAAATGTGAGATCTCCATATCGTCCTTTTACTGGAAGAAGTGCTTAATTCCCCCCATAATTTTTAACTATGCTATTGAATTATAATTAAACGACGATCATAATTACTTCTTGTATAAATCACACATCAAAATGTCTAATTGTTTACAACGTGTAACATTTTATTTACATACTTTGCGCCAATTACCAACTCTAATAAATAAGGATATTTCATCCAAAGATTTAAACAGAGGTAATAATTGGGAAACACTTTCTATAATCGCCACATTAAGATTTTTATTTGAGAAGAATGAAATTTACATTTGTGAAAATATCATATTTGTATCACCTCAATGTGACATTGCTAGGGAGAACAACCAGGAAATTGTTATCGAAGTACAGGAGAAAATTTACCAGCGCAAACCTGAAGTTCTTACAAAATTATTACATGCTTTCATTACCCACTTTTTGGTACGTCAAGAACATATTAGTTTCCATGACAGCGTTCATACACATGAATAACAAAAGCGTTATTCTAATTAAATTCATCTACTTGGGACATGCCAGAAACAATTTTCATCCTTAAAGATTGTTTTTACATTATGTCCGAGCTGATCATTTAATATATTAGTAATGTAGCTACAAAATACATCAATAATACTGTTTAAATACACAAAAAATCATACAGAGACAATAGTATTAAATATTTTACTTCACCGAGCATACATGACTCAACGCTAAGATTTCATGTTAAACTTCCATTTATCTCATAGTGCTGTTAAGTCTTTTACTTTTTCGTAGGCGATTACCAGCTTTATTTTTACTAGAGAAACAGTGCTTCCAACTAACTTTTATACTAAATATAAACCAAATATCGACCGTGGTTAACTTTAAAGGTAGAGTTTCAACAATACTGTCTATAATTGAATGATATAATCTAAATCAGAAACTTTATATATCGTAAGTAAAAGTAACAAATGACACAAAGCATAAGTCTATACTTCATATTACTAACTTATGTCTAATACTACTACACTTTCGGCAGTATGTCGTTGACTTCATTTGATAATTAATGTTCATAAGGATGGTACTGGTATACTTTCGAAACTTGTAGCTCACATTTGTAACAATAAAAATATGATTCGTTAACGTTTTACTTTTTTATCTTACAATTCAGATTATTTCATCGCAATAAACTGTAGTTAAGCTAATGTGCAATACATACATTTTATAAGAGACAAAGAGACTATATATATATATATATATATATAGTCTCTTTGGTATATTTATACTACATACACTATTGAAATGGTACTGAAAAACATACATCAATTTACATTTTACAATTATAAATATCTTAGACCTCGTGAAAACTGTATAGCTAGAAGGTTAATACTATACAACTTAATAAAAACACCCTAGTTGAAATTACTTAATTCAATTATTTAAATCTAAATATACTGTTAGTTTACAGTATTGTACAGGTTATATCTAAAATAAATTTAAAACTTTGGAAACTCATTTTGATTTCTTCATTTATCTTACAGACGTGGTTTTGTGGCAAAATACATTAAGTTTTAACTCAATAGTTCAGAAACAAGGCACCGCAAGCGCTGGCGGCAGTTGTAGCAAAGATGGCTGCCTTTACTGGTACAAGTAAATTGATCGGCCTAGGTGGCCAAATTGAATGGCCTCCACGCTCACCGGATCTGCAACCTCTTGATTATTTTCTTTTGGGGTTTCATCAAGGATACCGATTTTGTCCTACCCTTACCGGCTGCTCTACCAGAGCTCAGAATTAGGATCTACCTCGCAATTAAATATATCATACCTGACATGCTACAAAGGGGTTTGGCAAGAAATCGGCTTCAAATGGGATGTATGTTGCATCACCAATAGAAGCTACATTTAACCTCTTTAGGCATAAGGTAAAGAAAAAAAACCTTCATGTATTTTGCTAGAAAATGACACCAAAACCAAGGTCTGTAAGCTAAATAAATAAATCAATATAAGTTTTCAAAATTGCAAAATTCCTTTTGATACACCCTATATTTCTGACACTCGTGTTTCTGGGTATTCGTAAATACTTCGCATAATGGTTTGGTCATCTACTCTGTTTTCTTTGAGACAAGAATGAAATATTCATTACGCTCAATAAGTTCACTGTGAAAGGCAGTGAACTTGTTTATGACTGACGTAAAGCTGCACGAAAATGTTCGTTATCCAAATCAGTAGCATCATTTAATGATTCTACACCGATATCAATATATCTTAATTTTTTTAGTATATTCTTATAGATTTAACCTTTAGATGCATTTCGGGGGGTCAAATTGACACCTGAGGTATTCTTTTTTCTATTTTAAGTGTATGATTTTTTAAAAAAATCTTACTGGTTCTTTCTGACATCTTGTAGTAGGTTCTTCTGTATTATTATTTTATATTTATTTAATAATTTTATTCATAATAAGGCTGTAGGAATGTAGTTATTACATGTACCGTACTACTTATTATCATTTGGGATGTTAATTTGACCATTTCTTCAATTTTATTCTTTTCTGGTGGAATTTTGTGCAGGTTTTCATATTTAAGTTATGGCTCTTACTACATCGTCTTTTATGAGCACAAGAAGAAGAAGAAGAAGAAGAATATAAAAAAGAAAAGTAAAAGAAAAACAGGAGGAAGAAGAAGAAGAGGTGTGAGATAAAGTCCTGATGATTGTCTAATTGCTGGGGGATTTTTTTTCCCCGTCTGATAGCTGGTGTGTAAGGACTTCGTCTATCTGATAGATTATAGTTGTGTGGTCGAAACACTCTGGTGAAAGATGAGTTGTCTCACAAACGATGAAATTTTGCAGGAACTTATCTTAGATGAACAGGAATATCTTTGTTCGCGGATATGGGAGTGACAAGTTTGAAACCCTCGTGCACAAAAGATGAAGAATTCACCTAGTGTATAAGTTTTGCAATTTATATCAAAGTACGCAAAAATAGCAATTTGATATGAAATATTGATAATAAAGTTATATTTCTTTAAAGTATAAGCGAGATTTAATCTTTACAAAAAATAGGTACAGCACTCACTATTAATACAAAGATGGAGCCCTTGTGCGTAAATAGGAAATCAGTAAGAAAATATTGCTTGAAAATATTGAATATGGTCCTAGAAGTACGTTTCAAACAATAATTACAAACTAAGGTTCGAAGAAATAAGAAAAACGTCAAGGGGTCAAAATGACCCTCCAAATGTAATAATCTAGAAAAAGTCCCAAATGAACCTAATGGTTAATGAAAATGTATAACTCTGAAGCTGAAAAAGGGAGGAATATTATCTTGACTTGACTTAGTTGACTTTACTGCCCAGAATTAGATTCTGAAATAACCGTTCTATGGTGTTTTAGGATGGCAATATTGACTGCTGTGTTGCATCTTGGTTACCAAAAAAAATAAATAAATAAATAAAAATAAAATAAAATAAATAAATAAGAAAATCGTTTCTTTCCTCACACAAAATATTTGACTCTGACCGACCAAAGTCTGTTTAGTATCGGATGTTCCATATAGTTTTCTATAAACATTTAACTCAAAATGTTTATAAAAAGCAAATCAAAATGGTAAATTATACCAATGAAACTAAATATTTTGTAACATTTTAGAACAATATCAATTGTCATATTTAACATCAAAATACTAACTGAAAATAACACCAATTAATTTTATAGCTATCTCTATCCTCTAACAAAGCAATGGATTTAGAAAAATCTCCTAGATCTATTTAAAATTAGAACTCCTGCTCCGCATTCACTACCTCAACTAAAAAAAATATCAAAAATGAAAAGTTTATAAGTTTATAGCAACAAAAGAAATAACACGATACTTATTTCACACACAGCAGCTTACGTATATTACACGTAATATTAGATAGATAGAGACAAGGGCGCCCATCAGGGGGGCAAGGTGGGGCGCTTGCCCCCCTAGAGGAAATTGTACTTCAGAATATCGAAAATCCAATAGAATGTTTACATTAGTTACAGCAAGATTTGAAACTATTTTTGAAACGTCCCTTATATTTGCCCCCCCCCCTTGGAAACCACAACATGGGCGCAATTGTATGGATATAATTTATAGCTACGTAGATTTTTTATGTATAATATCTATATATTCAGTGATCGAAGTGAGACGGTATGCGTTGGTATGCCATACCGCCTCTGGTTTTTCAATAATAGGGACATACCGTCTCTGGTTTTTCACTGATCAAGACAATATTTAAATAGCCGGTATGTTGAGTCAAAATCGTAGTAAAATATACCGCTTCTGTTTGTTTACTTCCAACACTGTATATATTTAAAATCTCTTTAATCTGTTTCCCAAGATGTAGACAGTCATACATCAAATATAAAGATATTATTCGTACCAAATATACATTCACTAGATTGTGTGCATGGCAACTAGTTTGCTCATGCGTCAAGGGTCAGGCGCCATTGATTGTTATAGTCTGTTTGCTGTATTATTGTACTAGTTCCTATCACATAAGAATAATAGATGGCAGAACAGCTACTCATCTAAATGTTGTCAGACAATTCATAGGCTTACAAAACTATTTTCATAACCGATTACAGAAAACAGAGCATAGTATTCTTTTCTTGATATAAATGCCAAATGCACTGCTTAAAGCCAAATATAGTATACAATAAAAAGAAACAATGCAAATACTTCCTGTCAGTGAATGCTCTGAAAGTAATGTCCTTGGTGTAGTAACATAAATTATTTACTATAGAAGTTTTATCTGAGTTTTTATTTTATTGGTACTACGTTTTCATAGAATTTTCACCGAGTAAATGGTAATTTTTGCACTGAACTTGTACTTTATTAAAAGTGGAACAGCAAGTGGGGAACTGACGATAAATCTAAACCTGTTACCTCCAAAACCAGGCTATAGCGCGAAATTTCGAACATATAAATTGCGTTGAAAATACAGACTATATACATATCTACATTCTACATATAATATACATCACGAAGACGGACAACTAAACTACTGATATACAGGTATGTATAGTGTACGGAATCTATACAGATAATATACGCATACAAAGGCTAGATTTTATGTACATTACACATATGATATGCGTATATGTGCTGTGTGGGTTCTCGTGTAATACGGAGGTAAAAACCGTATTAATCTGAGATATTATCTCTAAACAGTAAAAATAAATTCTTCTGACAACGTGGTTCGTAAGTTTTCCGAAACTTCAATCAGTGATTCTTTACGTGATTCGAGATAAAATGCCATTTCAGATGACTACTCAGTTACCTTTTTTAAAATATCTTTTCAGGTGGCGTAAATGATTGACGTTTATAGTGTTACTAGCAGCTGATATACCCGACGAGTTACTCGAGTAAATTTCTAAATAAACTGCTTGACAAATTCTAAGGAACAGTGCACTTCTTCGGACTCATTCAGAATAAGACATTGAGAGATGAAATGAAACGCGGTACATTTGCAGTAGAGACCGTGTGCTATTATTCTAACGGAACATGGTAGAGATTGCACCACTTGGAAAAAGAAGAAAAGGAAAAAAGAAAAAGGCACTCTTTTGAGTATGTTGAAACACCCTCAGAAGGGCACAGATATAAGCTTTGTGACCTCCTCGGACACTAATTCAAATTTTGCGTCTGTTCTTCATGCTGTCCACTAAACTAGTGAGGAGTCCTTGGGCGATATTGTCCCACTAATCTCGCAAGATGTTTGTCAGTTCTTGCACAGTTCGAAGAGATGGAGTTTGCTGAAAACACGTCTACCAAGGACATCCCAGGCATCCTCACTCCGATTGAGGTCCGGAATATAAGCTGTCAATTGCATACTTGTAATATCTTCACGTTAAAGTGTGTCCGATAAAACAATGGTACTGTGTGAGCGCGCATTGTCATCCATAAGCACAGTGTATTGACCTACCGCACCCCGGAAACGATGCGGTAGGTCCGGTGTGATTTCGAGGAATCTCTGCAATATCGCTGCGATGTCACGCTACCTCTCTCAAAGATGTGAAGTAAGGTTCTGCCATTGTGCATAATACCCGCCCACTCCATCACGCCCTGCCATAGCAATGACGTTAATGAACGTTATGTTGTACATAACGGGTTCCTCGCTCTCTCTACAGTAATGGTGGCCAGAATCACTTTTCACAATGAAACGAGATTCGTCGGAGATCCAACATGTTCTTGACACCACTGTAATCGTTCGCGATGATGAAGTGATTGAAGTGAGATGCATTTAAACAGTCTTCTTTACATACAAACCAACCTCATTTAAGCGCTGCGAAATGGTTCTGGCAGATACATGTGTATCGGTAGCGGTTGCAAGGTGTGCAGCTATCTGACGCGAGTATGCTATCTGTTCCTTTTCGCCACTAGGGACATATACCGATCGTCTTTATGTGTGGTTTTCTTTCGACGACCATCGGCATACTTTCGCATAGCATTTCCACATGCTATGCAGCCTTTTTGACACTCTCATTGCTGTCGCTATAATAGTGACATTTTGATTAGCTTCTAGCCGTCCAAAGGCACATCCACGATCTACGCAGTCAAATGCTGTCTTCAAGTCATTTTGTACTTAATTATTGCCCCACCACACTGAATTTCACAGAACTGAGTTCCATCACTTACGGAGCTATTTACGTCAAGCACCTCACTGCATGCACTTTCGACTCAATACAGAGCTTTCATGTTCTGCCTTTTATACAGATAGCAGGTCCTGCTTAATTCCACCCTCTACATTGTCCATTTGACTGTAATTGGTCGACTACCGGAAATACTACGTGGCATAAATTAGTTGTTCCTTAACAATTGTCAAGCAGTGTAGCTTATAGTATCTTCAAATTTGTTCAACAAATGCTGAATTTATAACTATAATAATGATTCTTTTCCTATGTAAACCTGCACTGGAGGTTTCAGGATGGTTTAAAATTACCATTTTTGAAGATAGTAGGAATTAATTTTCCGGTAAAGGCAGACTGTATCTTAGAAATGTATGTCAGTTCAATTATTTTTAGTCTGCGACAAGTACCTACCGTATCGGCTAAGATTTCTAAATCTCATAATTATTAAAAAAAATCTACAAAATTTACTGACAATTAGTTATCGAGTATATTTAACTAGAAGTAGATTAAACCAATGATACAAAGTCAGCTCCAGTTCATATATTTTACTTATGTGTGTTTTATTGCAATCTGTACAGTTTTTAAGAACCAATAAGTATCAATTAGCTTACAAAGATAAAGTTTATATTGTAAGGTCTTACAATACAGATCCTACACAAGTACTAAGATATGAGAGATAAATTTCAATTTGAATTGATATTCACTTGTGTAATATTGAGAGTATTTCTCTCACACAGTGGAGTACACAAGGGAAAGTTTGAGGGATTTGATCATCTCCTAAACAAGATATTATTAAATAAAACATTCACAATGTATATGTAAGATATGTATACAGAATTCCTGAAACAATATCACTTGGGACCTTTATCTTCGCTTTATGAAACTCTGCGCACACAATGCCTCCATACAGAGCACTCTGATTTCTTACAATACCAACAAGCCAGATCGACAACAGATTAAATACTTAAAATTGCTTTTCTGAGTTGTAAAGCTGTCCCTACGCAACGAAACATTATTAATATACGTATTTCTGTCATATAAATGGTTTCGTGCTATTGTTACATTTTAATGTACTTTAATTATGCTGAAGAGTGTTGTAATATTTAAAGACAAACCGTATCCCTTAAAATAATGTCCTCCAAAAATGTGATGACTCAAAAAGAACAAACCTAAGTTTAAGGAACGCCTAGATATAATTACATTCAAAAGTTATGGATAATATTATGCGTGCATAGAAAATAAGATTGCCAGATTTTGCGTTTTGCAGTAAGTTTGCGCTTTGCAGTAAGTTTTACATTTGATCTGGTACAGTCCGCAGCAAAAAACCTGCAACATGAGCATGTAAGTTTATTATGAAACTACGCCTAAGAGCACAGGGAATCGACATAACGTCTAAGTGGCACGAATCACACCAGGAGAAACCTCGGCGTCCTCCCCTGCACACTTATTTTGAAGCTAAAGACTTCGTCGTTTCACAATAAACTTACATGCTCATGTTGAAGGTTTTTTGCTGCGGACTGTACGTTTTACATTATATTTATTATTTGCCCCGAGTAAAACATAGTTTTGTTTTTCATAATTATATTAAAGAAATGATAGTCCTAGGCCGTTTTCAAAAGTTTTTATAAGTCAGAGAAAATATTTTATCATGAGGTGAATTGATTTCTCACACTATGTTAACAACACAATTAAATTATGAAATTTGTCATTCAGACAGAAAATGCACGGGATTTCATTCATGTCTCCTATCTAACCTGTACCCCAACCATATGTGCATCCCACCCTTCACCTGTCAACAGCGTTTCCACCATATTGTAGTTTCGATCGAAAGTGACATTGTGGTTTCTAAAACAGAAGCTAGTGTGAACAAATAAAAGCACAACTACAATTGATTTTGAATTGTAATACGGTGTATGTACTGCAACGATTAATTTTGAAAATACTAACAAGTAGTAGGACTGTTAAGACAAGTAGTAGGACATGCAAAGTCTTCATCAGAATGCAATTAAAAGATTACAATGATAAGTGTAATATACTTAATTCATTGCTTTTTTAATTTAGCGTTCCTTTCAACACAAAGGCTGCATGAGGTGAGGATCTACAGCCAAACGCGGCATGAGATCGAATGGCATGAGAGTTCACCAGAAATTGAAACTTTTTTTTAAGTGTTTGATATGTGACAATTACTTTTTATGAAACTGGCTCAGTTTTCAGTTACAATTGCAGCTATTATATGAAACCACATATGTTCGTTATATATAAATTCTCGGTACAACTTATCATAGTTTTCCCAACTAAAACTCGTAAATACACATCACTTTTTTTTCTTTTCCTCTGAAAAATCTGGCAACACTAGCAGGCAGTCTTGTTAACCTTGCTGAACGTTTGTTGATCATTCCTTGCACAACAACTAAGGAAATTCTCGAATACCTGAACATCATCGGATAGAATTAAAGTAATTCTAAAATCTGATAATCAATTGAGATGGATATGTCACCTTAGATTATTAGATGCCAGTAGATAAAATGCCTGCTTAAAAATTGAATCACAAATATTAATGTTTAAAAAGGCAATATGACACCTTTAACAACTATCTTAGAGAGCATTATGGTTAACCCATTATTTTAACTACAGTAGATCATCGTTGGTACATGAAGTGTTAATAAACACAGTTACGGAGCCTAATCAAGTTGATATTTCGATTAATTCTGTTATGACGTAAGTAATATTATTTGACAGATTACTTTCCGTAGTTGGTAATGCATGGAATATTCATATTCTTCGTGTGTTTTATTTTCTCTCCAAGTTACATCTTTACTTCAGCTGTATCAGCACCATGAAATAAGTTACTACTGCACCCAGAACCTGAAAAAATGATTTTTTAAGTAATTTGTAAATACACACCACAAATACCAAACTGTACAGAATGATTTTTCTTTAGTTGTCCAACGACGAATTTCTTTTACCAAAATAAACAGCATATAAGGTAACTCAACCATTAATTTATAAATTCATTTGGTGCTCTAGCGCTATTGTCAGATGGGCCTGGCACGCGTGCCTCAAACGACTTTCACTCTACTCTACTGCAATCCGACGGTGAATGTCGGTTGGTTTCAGTCTTTCAGCTAACAGAAATCTATGACACTTTGCTGTTCCACGTTAGTAGTGCAAACCTACAAGGGCGCCGCCATCTTGTTTCACTGATTCCCAGCATCCTGTTTGCAAGGCAGGCGTGCCAGACCCATGTGATAATAGCTCTTGGACACCACCCAGAAAAAATAACAAAGACGCACAAACTTTGTTGAAGTTTTGTACTTTTTCTACAATTTTCCTTGTTATTTATTGAATGGAACTAAATATGAAATAAGAATTCGTAGCATGTCTTTAATGATGAGGCAAATATTACGTACAAGATCATATGAAAGTTCAAGTTCAATTAAACATATATATATTCGCTCAACCGCGTTACTGTCAGCCGGTGCCTCGAGCATTCAAAACAGCGAATTATCATCATTGCGAGGGATTCTTTATTTCTTAATTTGGAAGGAAAAACAGGAAAAAAGAGGGAAAGGGGACTGAATGTGAAAGTGACCTAACACAAATTAGAAATGAAATGAAATGAAATGAAATCTTTAACTTTTACGTCCCACTGTTATGCAGGTTAGGCTAAAGGAGACGGTGATGATGAGAAATGTATGAAATGCTGGAATGAAGAAAGTAGGAGGAAACGGGAGAACCCCGAGAAAACACACGAGCACGGTGTTTGTCCACCGCAAAGTCCATACGACGCGAGCTGGGATCGAACCAGGGATCCCAAGCACCGAAGGTGAACGCTCTACAACTCAGCCACCGCGGCCCCAACACAAATTAGACAAACTAGGCATACAATTAAGACAGATGTGAGTAGTAAACAAGATATATGCGAATAAAGCAACCAACCAGAAGGTTTTATATCATTAGCTCAACGTATACTAAAGGAACAATTTAAAATTGGTTTGAAAATATTTAAGTTATTAGCAAAACCACTTCTAAGGGTATTAAAGTTTAACAAGAAAAGCAAAAGACATTAAAATTAACTGATTACACCTCCCATAGAGAGCAATCTTTGAAATTTAGTCAAATGTGTAACATTGGGTAATTAATAAAAATAATAAAGTAACAATAACAACAAATAAATCATCAATTAAATTACTGTTAAATGGATAATTTAATTACATTTATAGAAACAATGAATAAATACAATTTTATAGGAATTACAAATAATTGCAATGTTAATATGTAATTAATTTTTAAAAGTATTAGAAAGTTAAAGAACATATTAATGTCGATTCATGGTCGGAAACAAGAAATATTAAATCAGAAATAATTATGTAATTATAACGTCAAAAGAAAAACTATTGTCCAGGAACTATTATATATAAAACTATTCTTCTCAGAGTATAAACACCTCATCCAATTCCTTGCCAGGTGGTAAAGTGCCAAGGACCGAAGAGACGTTACCACGTTGGATAGAAATGGATATGCGCTGTATTAGATAAGATATGGAGCGAACTTCGCCGGAAACACAAGAAATGCGTCTTCCTACCTCCCTAATGAATTCAAGACTTCTTGCACCCCAACCACCACTGGTTTCAATAGCGATTGGAGTGAAAACAAACTTTTCGAGAAGGTGGTTGTATTTTCTTTGCTTTTCAGCTTCTCTGCGATTAGCAACAGCTCCAGCATTCAATACTGACAGAGGGAGACTTGAATGAGCGTATGTATCAGCGCATGTGAAGTCCCACAATAAACATTTACCTCTCATCCATGGAACCAGTGCCATCCCATCTGGTTGCTTTCCATCCGAACGACAGCAACCAGAAGGTTCCTGTATTGAAGGAAATCTAGCTGTGTTAAGGGCTCGTAGTATTACATCTTTAACGGAGGGAGTGTCGGGCGAATCGACCAGTGCTCTTCATGCATAAAAGGCCAAGCAGGCTACTTTGGTTAACCTCGTCCCCACAAGCTGGACAGCGATTAGGCTCATAAACAGCTAAACCTAAACGTAAGGCAACATCAATTCGAAAGCTTTCATTTGACAAAGGCGGAGAAGGTATCGCCATCAACCATGTACACGCTTTGGGAGATGAGGCAGCAAGGAGCCTGGCTTTATCTTCTGGAACCACAACAGATTTTAACAGATGATTATGTAATTGAGATGCAATTGGTGTATACAATTGGGATTTTGCTAATTTCTGGAACACAATGAAATTAAACTGAAAATCTTAAAACATATTTGAATATTACTAAGTTAATTAAAAAATATATGTGACACTAAATTGTGAATTAGAATGCTTCATTTAAATTATACCACAAAGCCAACGGAACAATTTTCTATATTTGTACAATCTTTATGATGAAGGTACAGTTGGTTTTGAAACGTGATCAATAAAGTATAAGGCTGGATACAAAATGCAAGTTTTATATATTTATTAATTGTTTAAAGCATTTATGAAAATTATGTAAAATATATAATGTAAATCTCGTTTAATGCTTCAAAATAATGTAAAAACTGTACAATTTTATTCACAGTACATTTGTTGGTATGATATTAATTATAACTAATTGTTGCACCCAAACCGTTGTTCCGTTGAACACTATATAAGTTAAAATCGCGTTTCAATTTCGCAAGTTGGTATCGTGTTAAATGTTTATATCCCAATTCCAATACTTTTCTATATTTTTATGCAGTGGCGTCATTTAGGGAGGGCAGCGAGGGGCATTTGCCCCACCCTGAGTTTAAGATTTATATAGATTTTATCAATAGAATAGTAGTAAATCAGTGAAAAACACGAAATTTTACTTATATCAAGGGGTCTTGCCCCCCCCCCAAGCAAAATCTGAAATGACACTCCTGTTTTTATGTTGAATAGTGCGAATTAAAACACGGAATCCTCTTCCTTCTTGCGTATGCCTCTAGTGTTTCTAGCAAATGGTTGAACGTTGAGTTTTATATTTGGTTACTTTGTCAGTGTTGCAAATGATGATATACTTTTCTACTTACAATTATAGATGGGGCAACATTTCAAGAAAACAGGAGTACTGTTTCGTTTCCCATAAGTTCAAAAATGTGTGTCATAAAACGTAGAATTAATTAGTTCGAATGAAGTTGTAAAACCAGAAACAAAATAAGAAATACTATGAGTACAAAAGTTGATTAATTATGAATTCATTACTCGGTATATTTAAATGCTAGCTGAAACCTTGCAACTATAAGGCTATTGTGAAAGGGTATTCTGATAAAGTGAAGAATGAAACTTTGTGCGTATATTGACTTTCCTACTTTAATGCTTCCTTTATACTCATCTTTACCACGTTATGCTTATTCACAAATAGGCCAACTTCTCGCTATCCACGTACGTTATCAGACCGCTGTTCTCTATGACCCTTGTAGGAGGCACGTATCCACGGGGGGCCAGGTGGGGCCGGCCACCCCTAAACTTTAGCAGGCCCCCATTAAATTTCACGGTAGGCTTGCAAATGAACTTTAATATGGTGATGAAGTATAATATGATTGGGTCCGCCCCCCCTAACTTCTACCAGCCCCCCTAAATTTAATGCTATTTTTGACCACCCTACTATCCCTTCCCTCCCCTTTTTTCCACTTCTTAAATCAAAACTGAATCCTTCCCCTCTTTGTTACGTAACACTCTTTTATTTTCGTTTTTCACCAGTTTTGCTTACTTTGCTGCTTATTACAACAAATGAATATGTTTAATGGTAGGACTTTTGTATTATAAAATGCTTGTATTCTGAATATATTTTACTGCTTTTCACAAACAAATCAAAGTATTAGAAAATGGTAGTACCGTAATAATATTTTAACCTCAAAGAGTTGTTTAATTAACAGTTTTAATTCTTCGAAATTGCATACTGTTGTTTTCCCATGGAGATTGCGCCCATCCTTTTAGGCCACTGATGTTTGGCATAGAGAAAATATTGCTGAAAAATACAGGCGGAACAGAATCTAAATAACTGACATCGATCTTATTTTCCGGGATGCAGGATGCCAGTCGTTCTTTCAGAAAATATGTTCCGGGGGGCACACTTACAATTCCAGGGGGCACTGCTGGTACTATTCTGTTTATTATTATATTAAAGACGTATTGTTTTGGTCTCCTACGTTGCGGCAGTGTCCATCCAAAAACATTTCTGGAAAGAAACACTGCAGGATGCTTCGTGTATTTGAAGTTCGCCAGTTTCAACGATGCATTCTTCCTCGTCCACCACAGATTTCAAGTAACTGCACACTGAAGGAGCAGGGACATTTTTTGGAACAAGCTTTCGAGCATCTTCTTTAGACTTGTACTTCTTCAATTTAAATTCTTCTTGTCCTAAATCAATGCCAGAATCCAAATAAACTCGATTTCACCAGAAATATTCAAACCCACGGAAACCAAATATTCTTGGCCACGGAAACAATGAAGAAAACGTCGCTTGTAGAGAGATATATCTTGAGGTATTTTTAATCTGGCTAATCAGAGTGCTCCTTTAACCTTGTATATTCGACTATAACAATTTGGGATCAGATAAAATGCGCTCGCCATGTAATTTTATAACAAAATGACGCGCATCTATTTACTTTATTTCATGGCTCTCCCATATTCACTTTCAAATAACAAGTCACAGTTGCCATCTAAATCCATACAATTACACCCTTTTATCTGAAGATTTTTGAGTTTATGATGTAGAAGCAGGGGTTACTCTTGATCCCTGGAGCTCACTTTAGGAACAATTCGTCAGGAAAAAATAATATATAATAATAACTGGATGCACATGACTGACGATAGTTCGTGTTTGTCCCTTCGCGATTCTCCGCGTCGAATCGAAGGAGCGCGGATCAAAATGAAGTCCTCACTGTTACGCGTTGGTAAATTCAACACCCCGACTCTAGATATCTCTTTCGACTCGACGAAACCCTGCCGCCAGTGGCACACTAGCGGAATTCCTTCGACCCGTCGCTATATCGACGATCGACATTTACCGGCAAATGATCCACTAGGTGTTGGCGACAAGTACGGCATAGTGGAGTGCGCTGATTATATAGTTTCGACGGATTTCCCCACGGCCACGGCATAAAGGTCGTGATTTTTGCTAGTGTTGCTCACGAAACGAGATTTCGGATTCTCTTGTCTCCTAAAGTGTCGTAAAAATTCAATTTCGTTTCCAAAAAGAATTACCTACTTCTATTGGACGCGGTCGTTTTGTCTCTTTCGTCGGCAACACCAATTTCTACACACAGTAACACACACAAGGGTAAATAGAATTTTTATGAATTTTCAATATTATGGTGTTGCGTATACTCGTCATCCATTTAAATTAAAAGATCACAGGTTTAGCATCTCATACTATCGTAATTGTGTATAGGTTAAATATCCTAGTTATCTATTGCGTACTTGCCGCTCGTGAAATTTTTCAATACTGTTTCAATCGTTTAAGTCAAGTGGCTCCATTATTCTTTTTGTTTGTCAAGGGGAAAGTTCAGAAACAAATTCTTTATAAGAAAGATTAAGTAAAGGAAGAATCATACTTAGTCTCGAAGGAGGTAGTAGAAAAAACCTTAATTAACAGGGCTAAGAAAGAAATGAAATGAAATGAAATCTTTGAGTTTTACGTCCCACGGTTATGCCGCTTAGACTAAAGGAGAGGGTGATTATGAGAAATGAATGAAATGGTGAAATGAAGAAATTGAGAGGAAACGGGAGAGCCCCGAGAAAACCCACGCACACGGTAGGGCTAAGAAAAATTTCGTAATGCTGCCCACACATTAAACAGGACAATTTAATTCGCAACATTTATGATGAAGAATGTCTCAGACGTCTTCATCTTCTATTAAATAATCAAGTATCAGATCTGGTATAAAACACTACAATAAACTTGTTGATTCAAATCGTTGCGAAACAAAATATTTCATCCACTGTGTGTTCCTGGGTGAACTTGGAAAGAAAGGGGTGCAGCTTTTTTTTAGAATAGCTATTCTCAGTGAGGTTTATCTGGGAGTTTCCTCATTCACACCAGGCAAGTACCGGGATGGTATCTAACATACAGATCCGAGCCGTTTCCTTCCTTCCCCCATCTTGGGAGTGTATGTTGGCCAAGGGATGTCATCCCTCATACGTCACGAGCTTAAGACCATAGCTACCGGCAATGACCAGAAGTATCTATAAATAAATAAATAATCCACTGTGTGGCCATCCTTAGCGTTTGGCTAAATCGTTAACTGCTGCACCATCTTGCTGGTTGAGCTTGAGATTGGTTTGTAATGTAGGCACGTTAGTAGAGCAAACATGGAAAGTAGAATTGTTAGGATATTATAACGAAATACTTTAGTTTGTATAATATTAACCTGTACCTTGGGCAAAAAGTGTTCATAAATATGTAATATACTTAGTAGAATGTTCATTTTAAATTAACAGAAAAGAAGAATGTTTTTAATATATGTAAGAGATTATTATGGGATAGTTGTGGCTATGTACATGTTATGTGTTGACCTAGTCAAGTGAATTTATGTATTTTACGGTCTTAAAAGGAATATTTAAGACATATCAAGCAATAAAGGTGAGACTAATAATTTTTGAATATCTGAGTTCGCATTCCTTTCCAGTAAAAAGATTTATTAATCAAGGCACATACCTTTACATACCCAAAATGTCCAAAATCGTCATGGTAGGCCTTTAAGATGCGTGCTGTTAACGTAGGTGGAATACAAATTTTGTTCCTAGATTTGAACTTAAAATCCTTAATGAGTAAAATTCCGTTATTTAATTTAAATCTGGAATTCCAGTGCTTGGGACAACTACATCCATCGCCACATGAAGATAAATGTTCCATGATTTGTTGGTATTCATGATACTTCATTTGATGTTCTCTTAAATCTTCTATTGAAATGGTAGCTATTTCATCTTGTAAGATCTTAAATTCATTAATAGACAAAATATGTTGCTCTTCTCCAGGAAACAGGCGTGATAAAGTATCTACGGGTCCATTATCCACTCCTTTAATGTGTTGCACTTCGAAATCATAAGCTTGCAGATCTAACGACCAGCGAAGTAATCTGTTATTATACCCCTGTACGCTATTAAGATATCGCAATGAATTATGGTCTGTAAGTACTATGAAATGACATCCGCTCAGATAGGGAGCGAATTTTTGTATAGCAAAACGTACAGCCAAAAGTTCAATTTCTGTTGTAGTGTATCCCTTCTCAGCTTTCTTTAAAGTACGGCTAGCGCAATGTATAACAGCTGGTTCCTGCATAGTTGGGTTAGGCTGCCAGAGTACTGCAGAGATTCCAAGTTGGGAACCATCACATTGTACGTAAAAAGGAACGTCGTATCTGGGGTGATTCAAATGGATATTTCGTTTTACGCACTCCTTCAATTTATTAAAACTGTGTTCCTGGATCGGACCCCATTGCCATGGTATACCCTTCTTTATGATCATAAATAAAGGCTGGGCTATCTCAGCAAATCGCGGGATGGCTTTGCGAAACCAATTGAAGAGTCCTAATATTTGTCGTGTCTGTTTCACATTTACTGGAGCAGGCAGATCTTCTATGGCTTGAACTTTAGATTGACTGAATTGCAAACCAGAGGCATCAATTTGGTACCCAAGAAATTCTATAGAATTCTGCAAAAACTTGGATTTCTGTAAATTGATAGTAAGGCCTGAACTTTCCAATCTGTCTAAAACTATATCTAAATACTTCAAATATTCATGTGGATTTTTCCCCATGATTAAGATATCATCAGCATACGTTATCACGTTGCTACGCAAGTCTTGACCTAGAACTTTGTTCAAGCAGGATGCTAATGCTGCACTACCATTGATAAGCCCAAAGACTACACGATTGTATTCGTACAAGTGACCTTCAAAACTAAATGCTGTAAATGGTTTTGAATCTTCGTGTAACTCGACCTGATTATACGCCATTACTAGGTCTAAATTTCCGAATACGGTGTTCCCTTGTAAAGAAGCTAGTATTTCTTCTACTGGAGGATACCTCACTTGTTCCAGATCAATGTGACCGTTAGTTCGCCTCAAATCTAATACCACACGTAGAGAACCATTTTTCTTTGGAACAACATGTAATGGATTAAGGTGGACGCTCCTCGAAGGCCTAATGATCCCATCTCTTAACATATCTGCTATTTGTTGACGTACATTCTCTCTGTATCTATATGGAATTATATAGGGCTTGGTTACTATAGGTTTATCAGTTTTAACTTTAAAAGAATAAACAAAATCCTTGCAGCATCCAGGACGTTCTGAAAAGACCTTTCTATGTTTATATAAAATGTTCTTAAAGTCTGCTATTACGGTATTATCAGCAAAAACAAGGCTGCTTTCGAGAGATTTAACATGTTCAGAAAATACTACATCATCCTTTACATCCATCAAATTTTGTGTCTTTTCCAATCGTTGATCATTTAATTTATCACCTTTTTCACTAATAGAAACATTATTCACTATAGGAGACAGATCATTATATTGGCAAGCGCTATTATCTAATTTTGGAAGCAGTTTCTGAACAATTTTCTGAGGTATACCCGGTATCGTCAAAGTTTGGTTTTTAAAATCAAGCATGACTCGTAATTGGGATAGTAAATCTAAGCCCATAATTAAGTTCTCGTTAAGATCTTTTATAACCAGAATAGGGATTGATATTTCGAAATCTTGGATAGATATTGACACACGGGTAATTCCTGCTACTCTCTTTTTATGTTTACCGGTAAAATCAACTATAATAAGGTTCTCAGCCTTTTGTAGCTTAGGATTCGAATAATTACTAGTGATTACTTTCCACCATGAATACGATAATAGAGAGGCGTTTGCTCCCGTATCGAGTAAAGCTTCGGTACTTAATCCATTGACTTTAATAGGTATTTTAGCGGTACTATATGATTTTAAAAATACAAAATTTTCTTCGATATTAAAACCATCATTGACAGTATCATCTTCAAACCAACAACGATTTACAACAGGTATAAATTGATATTGACACCTGTTAATTGCTATTTCCGAATAGTTATTCACAGAAACGTCATAGGAAAGATCTTTTTCATAATTAGCATGAATCGGTAAATTGGAAGATAAATGTTCATAGAAATTATCGCTTAAATTTTTAGATAAATGCTCATGAGAACCTACAGCTGACATGGGTTTAACCCCTACCATATCAGCCGCAATTAGTTTAAATTCATACTCGAGTAGGGTTCCAATAGGGTACACTGTACAGCACAATCATGATTATGTCCTGTATTATTGTTTTGTACAGAAATTACTTCAATACCTGGATCTTGATGTGAAGTGCCATCTCTTATCCTTCCATTACTTCTATCCACGTAGTTCGCTGCGTTGGTGGAATTTCTCCATACATTTCGTCTATTTTTAAACCTATTTTGACTATATGGTCTAACATAGGAATTATTACGATTAATTAGGTTAGGCGGATTCCCTACATAACCTTGTCTATTTTGTTCATTTTGATTGCTAGAGTATACTCGTCTTAGGTTCGGTTCATTATTATTCACACTTCGGATATTCAAATTCCGAACAGGGACCAAATGATCTGAATTATTCTTATTTTTACCCATTCCTGATTGTGTTAGATTCATAGCATGGTATTGAGTTTCGTAGCATTGTACAAGCATTAATAAATGACTGAAACTCATACACTGTGTGGAAAATAAGATCTGCTGTAATTTAAATGGAAGCAAATTGCGAATCGATGCAATTATTCTTGATTCCGATTGCAAGGGATTAACAACCTTTAATTCATTATAGACATTTACAACAAACTCTACAATAGATTTGTGCAATCGAGGATTGAAATGTTGATTTCTAAGAGTGGCATCTCTGTTTGCCAGCAAAAAGTCATTTTCGTAATTCGCGATCAATGCCGCTTTAAATTCCTCATATGTACTAATGTGATCACGTATTGCCTTAAACCATAAGGTACAAGGTGGGAGTAATACATGGGGTATTAATTTCATGTATTGTGATCGGTCGATAGACATTATACTGCATTCGTCTTGGAACTTCTCTAAGAAAGAACTAGCATTTTCATTGCACTTACCACTAAATTTACTCATGGCTTTGATTTCGCTCATCTTGACACTTAACTTTACCTTTCTTTTCTCACTCCTTGTTCTTGTGGTGTGATTGTTCCGGTCCGTAGCGTGCTGTGTCATGATACCATTTATATTTCGTTCATCAGTGATCTTCGGACAATTTTCCTCTAATATAATATCCTCCTCAGATTCCGGCGAAGGCGTATTTATATCCGGTGATTGGGGAAACTCGAAGCGATCACTGCCCAGATTATTGCGATAAATGTTATCTCTAGCCTGTAACGTTTTAATTTCTTCCTGCATAGTAGCCAACTGGATCTTTTGATGTTTAACGGAAGATTCTATTAACGTTAAATCCTTTTTTACAGCGCAGATTTCATGATTTTGATGATCGTGCTTTTCTTGACACTCATCGGCTAACCTTTTTAACTTCTCTTCAAACTGCGAGGATATGTCGTTCATCACATGGACGATTGTTTGTTTCGTATCGTCTGATTTCAGTTCTATCCGTTCTATTCGTTTACTTAATTCTTCATACTGCTTGCTAGCTTCGTTGAATTTCAATTCTATCTTCTGTTCCATGGTCTGGTTAGCTTCATAGAACTTCTGTTCCATGGTCTGGTTAGCTTCATAGAACTTCCGTTCCATGTTTGTGTTAGATTCATTGAGCTTCTGTTCCATGGTTTGTTTTATCTCAGTCGTCATTTGCATAATTTGTCGCTGCACAGCTAACAAAAGTCGATCCTCAGATGACAAACTTAGTGTTGCACTAATTTCACCTGGATTACTGGTATTAGATTCCTGTTGCACTATTTCACTATCCATTTTTCTTTTGATGACCTTACCGCTTCGTAATACGGTTAAGTTCGTATTCATAAATGGTAATATCCAAGTAAATTCAGCCCTACTTTCCTTCTTCGGGAACTGATATTTTACAAGACGAACCAGGTTGACGACGCTTTTCTATAGAGTCGTTATAAAAATTTGGTTTACCAAACCATTCGGCGCGAAGGACCCGGATATGTTTCGTTATCTTTGTGAAATGTGTGATATACTGTACAGTATATTTTTCTTTCTTCTCCTTACGATATATGAAATTAACATTCCCGTTACTCTTGTATGGAATTAGAAAATGTATATACATTGAGAAAAGTTATAGGTTTTCAAACAGTTAATTAAGAAGAGTAGATAAATAGACTATTTTATTTTGTATATCCCTGAAAAAAACATATCGTTTTCTTTCTACTTTTCTTCAAGATGTCCTTCAAGACTCAATATGTGCCAATACAACTTTAGAACAGGGCTGGACGTGTACTTTTTCTTTTTAGTGGTTTCATGAAAAAATATATATTCTTTCCCTTCTGTACAGACGTTTCAGGAAGGGACGGAAGCAAATTGAAGACTTCGAACATTCAGATACAGTAAGGACAGTAAAAACACAGGAATAGGTAGAAGAAGTGAAGACACTGATCATGGAAGAACGAAATGCCACACTGCGAACTATTGCTTAGAGTTGCACTAAACTAGGAATGCAATGTATATACCCGATTGCAATGAAATGAGCTGAGCGAGCTTAAACTACGTAATCAGGAAGCGTTTTTTGGTGATTATTCCTCGATGGTACATCGGATTTTTGATTTCTACCTATGTTGTCACTCAGCACGACATACTCTATCAGCGTGCTAAGTTTTGTTGAGATCGGCCAAACGGTCTAGGAGTAAGCGTTTTTCGGTGATTATTCCTCGATGGTACATCGGATTTTTGATTTCTACCTATGTTGTCACTCAGCACGACATACTCTATCAGCGTGCTAAGTTTGGTTGAGATCGGCCAAACGGTCTAGGAGTAAGCGTTTTTCGGTGATTATTCCTCGATGGTACATCGGATTTTTGATTTCGACCTATGTTGTCACTCAGCACGACATACTCTATCAGCGTGCTAAAGTTTGTTGAGATCGGCCAAACGGTCTAGAAGGAAGCGTTTTTCGGTAATTATTCCTCGATGGTACATCGGATTTTTGATTTCGACCTATGTTGTCACTCAGCACGACATACTCTATCAGCGTGCTAAGTTTTGTTGAGTTCGGCCAAACGGTCTAGGAGGAAGCGTTTTTCGGTGATTATTCCTCGATGGTACATCGGATTTTTGATTTCGACCTATGTTGTCACTCAGCACAACATACTCTATCAGCGTGCTAAGTTTTGTTGAGATCGGCCAAACGATCTAGGAGGAAGAGTTTTTCGGTGATTATTCCTCGATGGTACATCGGATTTTTGATTTCGACCTATGTTGTCACTCAGCACGACATACTCTATCAGCGTGCTAAGTTTGGTTGAGATCGGCCAAACGGTCTAGGAGGAGTTCGCGGACAACCAAACGGCTAACCCGAGTATAAGAGCTTCGCTTCGCTCAGCTCAATAAAGAAGCTGTAGCAAATAATAACGTACGATTTCAACAAGAGGAAGGTATGTGTCCCTTTCGTGTCTCTTTCCTTAACAAATGACCATCAAAGGGACAATTGGTCACTCCAAAGAACTGACTGCTACTGACATTAGAAACCTTAAATTCCTTCTGAGTATCGTAACTAGGAACGAGACATGTGTTTTCCAACATGGCTTAGCGGCAAAATGACAGAGTACAAAGGGAAGTCTCCTAGCTCTCCGCAAGTCAAAAACCTGCATCGGTCATAATCCAAAATCAAGCTTTTGTTTTTATCTTTAAGGATAATAAGAACATTGTGCGTAAGGAATTTGTTCTTACACGACAGACAGATAATATATAATTTTTGCCTTGTGGTATTGAAGTGGTTACTTTAGTGTATATACTAACACGTGTTTGGCTAGAGTATCAGCGTAACTTTGGTTGAGCTCCATGGCAATGCTCAAAGTCACAATGGAGTGATTGTACAAGACGTTTTGTTCTAAAACAAAATATCTGTGTTGCGCCCTCCTCACTATTCACCAGATCCAGCCCTGTGGAATTACTTTCTGTATCCTAAACTCAAGTCTACACTCAAAGGTCTGTACTTTGATGAAGTAACGGTCATGAAGAGTACTACGACAAGGGTTTTGAACATCATTCCACAAAAGGACTTCCAGCAATCTTTCTATGCACTAACGACCAGGAGGTAACGATGTATGAATGTAGGAGGGTCGTGTTTTGAATGATCGAAGGTAAGAATGTTTCTACAGTATGTTCACTCTTTTTTCTTCTACAGCTCCAACCTCGATTCCAAATGGCTGCACTCTCATTTTTCTTGTAAAAATCCAGTAGTTTAGTCTTGGGGCGTTTTTTCTCCAGACAATTCTCTTGAAAGTGACTAAAATGATTTTGTTCATATTTCATAAATAAGTGTGTCATTATTAACTCCCTAATA
The DNA here is from genome assembly GCF_964235325.1 of Thermobia domestica. Classification (NCBI taxonomy): domain Eukaryota; kingdom Metazoa; phylum Arthropoda; class Insecta; order Zygentoma; family Lepismatidae; genus Thermobia; species Thermobia domestica. Next base: position 42,816,220 of record NC_137461.1, on the reverse strand, counting down.
TGGAATAGGTTGTTCCTCATGGAAAGTTCCACAAGAATTTCTTTACTCTACTTGATGAGTCTTTTTGGACTAATTCTTCAAAAGAAAATTAGGCAATTTTGTTCATATTTCGTAAATGAATAGGTGCAATCTTATTAAAGCACAAAGAACTGAAAGTGCGAGCTTGTAGTATACCGGTATAAAATAAACCACGTCTCGTCTGTACAACATTTGATGTTCCCCACTAGCGTGCCGCGAGGGAGCGAGCAGGACGACGGCCTCGGGCGCCGGAGTAAGGGGGCACAAAATTCGGAAGAAAAAAGAAGGAAAGAAAAAAGGGACGGGAAAATTACTTGTAACATTTAAAATCAACAGTATTATTTTTCAACCTAATATTTAATTTGACCAGGGTCAAATTAATACTGTTTGCGTCCCTATACACTTTCCTAAAGCGCACCACCCGTTTATTTACACCGAATCACTCATAGGAAAATGCATGCAAGGGCGTCGATGTTGTGGTTTCCAAAGGGGGGTGAGTATAAGCGACGTTTCAAATATAGTTTCAAATTTTGCTGTAGAAATTCTATTGGGTTTTCGATATTCTGAAATACAATTTCCTCTAGGGGCAAGCGCCCCACCTTGCCCCCCTGATGGGCACCCTTGAATGCATGTACGCAGATATAAAATGGAAGAAAAACAGTAACAATAAGTGTTAAAAAATCAAGGCAAAACGGTTTATTTTCGACTTTTTTACGCTTCCCGTCAACCATGGTGTCCCTTCGCAACTGGTCTATCTACTTCTCATATGTACGGTGATGCCCCATATACTCTTGCCCCGGGCGCTGATTTTCCAGAAATAGGGTTATTTCCTCAACTGTCTATTTCCCCAACTTTCCAGAAAGGTGTCATTTCCTCAAGTGCTTATCTTTCTTCTTAATCTGACGATCAGTAACCAAAAGATGGCTATTTGAGCTGTTGCTGATAACTAGGGTTGTAGGGTGTCAAATAAAATCATACTTTATCGAACAAAATTGTATATAATGTTACTTGTTTTATAATATTAATCCAACTGAAGATGAAAGTAAGGTATGTCTGCAGAGTATGAAATGTCTGTTTTACAATGAATTCATTGAACTGTTCTTTAGAAACAAATCTCAAGGCAGAATCACTACACGGATTTATTCTTTAAATCCCTTAAATCTAAAAGTGCTGGGTAAAGTATTGTGATATGGAACAAGTCACACGGACAATGAGAAGTTACATTAATCAATTGCCGAGTTCCTATTGACACTGTTGGAACCATGTTCCTCCAATATTTGTTGAATAAATTAGATATTATTATCACTTTTGAAGGAAATGATCTATTTTAATTCAAACTTTAGTTCATTGGTCAAACTTTCTGTTGACACGTAAGCTTACTAGTAGTTCTGTATAAGATCAAGTTAAAAGAGTGTGAGGTAAACAGTTTGCGCTGCTCTTTTCAATCGTGAGATTTTGGATACAAATTTCAAGTCTGTATATCCTGATTAGGCAGGCTAATTTTCTCAGTCTTAACACGATGATACCTTCCTGGATGGCTTTTCCCCAAAGTTTCTTTTACTTGTTAATCTTTCAAAGTGAAAAGACTTTCCGGTTGTATCTTGAACTGAAAGTAAATAAGTTTCCTTGAGCGCTTAGTAACCTTGCACTTACAAGAAACATTATTTTTATTATTAAAATCGCTTATGTCTTCAGTGATTTGAAGCTGTAACTGTCGGGAACTTACAGTTGTGTAGTACCCCAAAAGTTCCATAATACCTATTTATTTATTTCAATTTATTTTCATCATTTGAAAACATGACAAATTCTAGTAAGATTAACAGTTTTCTTTTAAAAGCCATTCGACGCAGAATTGATGATATTCTACATTTTTAAATAAATCTAAAATAAAGCATTATTATGCTGTATAGAACATAGTGATCCAAAACAGTGCTATTCAACCTTTTTTCTCGGGTACCCCTAGACACAATTCTTCATTCAATTGTGTACTCCTGAAGCTGTTTAAGAGATATTAAATCAAAATGAACTTATTAAACTTAATACACGTTTTGTTGATTAAAAAGGGGGACAAAGAGAGACCCAACAAAATGACAATCTGTGGGCCAATCAAAACACTATTTATAGGGGGATAAGTGCACATCCAAAAAAATTAACGTGAGAAATTTAAAAATATATGGGGGACATCCAGTTCTACTGAAGAGGATTTTTGCCTCATCCTCCCTGATAATTCGTACACTGAAGACAATGTTAAAATTTCAAAAACTAAAAGTAACTTTAGACCTAACCTGTTAATGAGATAACTGAGCTTGTTTCCGGAACGCAAACTACTCTATTCTTGGTCGAATCTTCGAGAGTGCGAGAATCAGAGCGGATTCTGGATTCAAGCAATTTCTGTGTTTCGTTTTTATTGATGTTAATGCAGAGAAACACTGTTCACACACACATGTTGATGGAATGGAAGAAGTTGTCAAATAGCACTGTCACTAATTTCATTTTACTCTTTTCGAGCATAAATACAAAAGTCACAAATTGACAAGTTATCCAATTTCATTTGCAGTGAACTGTCAACGGACATTTCCAGCAGACCCCCAAAGGCAGCATTACGTACCCCCAGAAACATCTTCGCGTATCCGCAGAGGTATGCGTACCCCCGGTTAAATAGCACTAATCTAGAACATGGGAAGCACTAAGAAATAGAATAGTAAGAATTTTGATATGGTATATTTAGGTGCTAAGCATAACACGATAAATTTATGAGGTCATAACATTATTATTAAACATATAATAATAAATAATTTATGGGTAGCAATCCTAGGGTTTTATTTACAGGAAATCTATCCTGTATCTCGTTCTGTCAACTAGACCAAAAGATCTTGTGATGCATGTACATTATTTGGTCAAAACAATGATAAATGTTTTCAAAAATAATAGTGTGACTCAGTTTTATCGAGATCTGTATTACCAGTGTTCGAAGTGAAAAAAAGGCGGTATGTTTTATTATGATTTTGACTCAGCATACCTGTTGAGTGCCAAACCGTCTCTGGTCATTTAAATATTGTCTTGATCACTAAAAAACCAGAGACGGTGTGTCCTCATTACTGAAAAACCAGAGGCGGTATGGCATACCACCGTATATCGTCTCACCTCGACCACTGTGTATTACCATATTGTTTTGTTTTCAATACTGGAGAATTTGCTATAGTTTTCTTCAATCAGCTTATTCGAATTATATTATACACAATCCAAGAAACTAATATGATTTACTGAGGCAATCGTGCGTATAGGACAATTTATTTAAAACAATATCGCCTGTAATTATTTATTGAGTATTTAAAGAAACCTTTTGTTTTGAATGGTTCAGATGCAGGGTTTTGCCTTCGTAATTCAAATGGGATACTGAAAACGTGGAAACTGCTATGATTTAATTCTAAATTGAAAGCTTGTGTAGTCTATATAGTTTAGGAATATTCAGATGTCCTTTGATATAAAAGACCTTCATTCTTAAAATTTAATAGTAAAATTTTATCTAACCAACCAGTGGCAATATTGTATTTATTTTATCACGCATAGAAATCATATCCCCCCATTCTGGTTGTTGGCCAAGATTTGTATCTCTGTCTTGGATTTCTAGTTCATGATCAATATCAAGATAAGGCACTTGAGGAAATGTCCCACATTTTCTGGACTTGAGGAAACCGTGCTTGAGGAAATAACCCGATACCGATTTTCCATGCCATGACACTGATGCTGCCTTGCAACATTTAGATTTTTCACAAATATGGCAATTCCATTTTTTTTTATTGTTTTTAGTCCTACATATTTTTGACTTGGAAAGGATATTTTTCATAGATAAAACCGACTGATTCCATAGTATGACAATTTGCTACTAGAATGCGTAAACGTTCTGATCATTCTCATTTAAATACATTGTATCTAAGTTACTAAAATGCTCACTACTGAAAAATCTCGTTTGATGGAGTAAATCGGTTTGGTATCTGAACGGCTTAATTGTAGATAAGATGTATGTTGCATAAAGAGCAAATATCAAGAAGCGTTTATTATAACACAACTAATGCATTGGTTTAAAAATCGATTGTTAACCCTGAATTGATAACCAATATTTTAAAGGAATTCTAGAGAATGATTAATAACTTTCTCCGATGAACTGAAGATGTTCATATGCCTATAGACAAATTCATTCCTTTGAAAATGATTTTTCCTCGTGTATTTTAAAGGTACAGTCTAATTCCTAAAATTATTTTAAAAGAAATGTTCTCTGAGAAAGATCTATACTAGTATTCCAAAATCTGTATTTATTACTTTAAAATACAGAATGGCTAGACTCATAGTTAAACTTTGGAAACCAAACTTCATTATTAAGTACTATGTAACATTAGTGATATTATTAATGTTCTTGCGTACTTAACACACTTTTAATGAAATTTTGTTGCAAACTTGTATAGACTCGATGTAGGGTATCGCTATACACTATAATTTTCACGTGTCGAGATATTATAACCACTGTTGCCAGATCAATCAGTTGGAAAAGCAGGAGATTCGAAGATAAAAAACAGGAGAAAGCAGTAGACACATACAGTGGTGGCGTTTGAATTTAAATCCGGGGGAAGGCAATAAAATTTGCCATTAGTAAGGGGGCAGTAGTCAAACCAAGCACTCCAGAATTCATTTCCGATGAACTACGTTGAGCAAATAAAAGTGAAAGTCCCGATTTATATTAATATTATTTGATACGCATGTATGTGAAGTAAAACGTAGTGAAAGAGCAAAGTGAAGTGGGAAAATGTCTTTTCATGCACGTAGCGATAACGTAGCTATGTGGTACAGTCACACGTAATCGTGGCGTAAGACGATTTCTTGCTGACGATCGTGGAGAAGTGATCTAAGCCACTCTTCCAACCCAAGTCACAATCTAAACAACACTTACTTGTAAATCTTACAGAAAGTCAGAATATAGACGAATCTTATAGAAGATGACGTACAGTTGTATTCTTGTATTCATATTATATATAGCCTAGTAAAGCTCTATAACTATACGCTCTACAGAACTTCGTGTATTATAACAGAGAAATTTCATCTTTTTATGTGAGGAAACATTGAAAATTCAATATTAATAATCTTCAACTTCTCGAAGTAAGGAAAAAGCAGGAGATTGTTCACTTTTCGTTTTCTTTTGCAGTAGATCAGTAGAACGCATAAAAAGCAGGAGATCTCCTGCAAAATCAATAGATCTGGCAACACTGATTATAACATAAAATATTAAAAATGTCGAGATCGATTACAGTCCATTTGATGCAACTTGTCCCATCTGACAGTTGCTTTCCTCTGTTTTTTCCTTCCTGCACGTGGTCACAACAATCAGGCAAGTAGTAATTGTGGTGGGTCATTTCTCTCGTTCTGCAATCGTAAACATTCTACCCTTTCGGCACATTGCCAATTTAAATATAAACAAATACACATTGTTTTAGTCGAATGTCTACTTGAGTAGCGGACCTGCTGGTTATTGAGAGAATTATTTTTAGTTATCTTTTGTGTCATTTAATTTTATAAAACTGAGATTTACTTGCGGTGAATAATTTCATGTTTCAACACCAGACGCAAAAGCCGACAACACAGCATTGAGCACCACGTGCGTGCAGCGAGCTGTCAGAAGGGACAAGTAGTATCAATAACAGTATAGTTGATTGGATTGGAATCCAATGTCATCTATATGAGATGTGAATCTACAGCTTAATGTAGAACGAGAGCCACATGACTTAACATTAGGAATATAGCCTGTGTTATATCTAACCATATTGTAAAATTTTCCCTGTGAAGGGGTAGGTAGAACTTGGTAGAGTAAAATTTTACCTATAACCGGAATCTTTTTCCACTTCAGGTTTTATTATAAAACCTACTATAAACAGTATTCTATAAGAATAAAGAAAGTAGAAAAGGGGGACGTAAGTCCCGAGCAGGATCTCCAGAGAGCTCCGCAGCAAGCTAGGTGGGGTGGATTAGGAATCCCCAAATACTCCGAAGTAAGCAGAGAAGAGGATTGGAAATCAGCGAACTTCGAAGCAAATTAAGTGATTGAGCTTAAGAATCCCAACAGAGCTCCGAAGCAAGCTAAGCGAGAGGAAATACAATGCCTAGAGTGCCGAAGCAAACTAGAAGCTTTGGGTTGAATATCTCCTAAAGCTTCAGGCAAGCTAAAGTAGCGGTGACCAATCACAGACGGATGACTCCCCATGGAATACTCTCCGCTATATTGGAGCTCCAGAAGACGGTGGCGTAGCTGTTCCCTCGTCATCATGTGACTGAATGTGTCGTTGTAATCTCCGTCCTCCGCAACTTGTAGAACTTCAACCTAAGGCGTAGTACTCCATCGTAAAGTCCACATGATTGCTGTTTACAAACAGGAGAATGTGTAGAATGTTTTGTAAGCATAATCATATTTTGGGTGTTTGTAAACACAAGCACGAAGTACATTACAATATAGTCACGAGACATCTTTGTACTGTGTATGCTGGGAAAATGAGCTAAGTTGAAATGAAATTATTTGTAAAAGACAGTCTGGAATTTATGATTTGTGTATTCGAGCCTTACGTGCTGATCAATACCATGATTGGTTTATTTTTCAAAACAATGTCGCATTGGAACAATAACTTCTTTACGTACCTAGATAATTTTCTAAAGAACACGAAATAACCAATATTTATGAATGGTCTTCTGGGTTCTTGTTTAGGTTCTCATCTAATAAAATAAAATCATAATTGAATTGAAGACTTACTCTTCTAGAGAATGAAACTTATCAACACAAATTATTCCACTGCAAGTGGTATTTTTAAGTATTAAATAATTACGTAGATTTTTTTAAAAGTCATTTTTAATTTAGCACCTCAACGTGAAATATGAGCATCACCACTGGCGATAACCATTTAATATTAGTCCTTCTGAAAATGTAAATTTTGTCAAGAAAATAATATTTATATAACTATAAAATTTGTAATTTTAAAATCGGTTTCTTTAGGTACATTTATGTAAGATGATATCTACTGGTTAATTTGAAAATTATTATTAATGTATTAATAGAGCACAGCAATTAATAAATGTAAAGAACAGTATGAAAGCTATAAAATGGGTAAACAGATAAAACATAATATTTTAACTTTTCTCTGAGTTTTTTTTTTTATATTTCTTTTAGAAAAAAAAAGAAAAAGTATCAAATTGACAAATCTTGTTCCCAGTGAGCACAATGCACTGAACATCCTTCCTTGATACTTTAGTTTCGGTTTCACTGAGTTTTCTCCGCTTACACAAAATGAATTTTCATCTCAATATTCATTATGTACTTGATTTACAGCTTACTACCAGCTATTGTAGAAATGGACTAATATACTCGTAATGTGCAAATGGAATAATCAGGGCCGTAGTGCCGTGGAAAATCAGCGCCCGGGGCGAGAGTATTAGACGCCATACATACATTCCAAGCAATTTTTCCTATTTTTCGTTTTTTCTCCCGAATTTTTCGCCCCCCTTACTATGGCGCCCGGGGCTGTCACCGCGCTCGGTCCCCCCCAACGGCACGGTCCTGGGAATAATATAATATTTATCTAAGAGTGGTTGATCGTACATTTGAAATTTAAAAAAAAAATATCAGTCCCTTAGTGGCAAAAGATTTCCAACACAATGTGGCACCGCCTCAATAAATTTTTGTGCATTCGTACCATATTTTTTAAGACCAGGAGTGCACACAGTCTCTCTTTGGCGTTCTCGGTCTGTGGCTAGAAATATTACTCTAATAACTCATAGTACTGCGTATATAATTTCAAATAAAATAACCACATGGAGTAGTTCATTCCTGGAAAGTGGCGAATCTAGAGGGTAAAAAAACCGGAAGGAGGGGCAGAAAGAATTCCATTCACTGTCGCATTGATTAACTTTAAATATACATGTCTTTACATTTGATTGAATGGTCGTGTATCTAACGAACCTACTCGTTACAAAATACATTCGAAAGGTAGACAAAACATGCTGTTATTTACTGCCGCTACTTGAATCTTTACATTTATATTAAGGAAGTAAAATAACACAAAGATAATAAACTCTGATTAAAGGCAGTAAAGAAAATTACTTTAACAGTACAAGTATGAGATATGAATAGAAATATTCAAAATCATCGTCACTCGTGAACATATTGAATTGATTCCATTAACACTTTGAGTGCTAATTCCCTATTTTTACGGCGTAGCCTATCTTTTGTAGACTGCGGATTCCGTATTTATACGTGATTTGATTCAACATATATTTCAATAGTTTTGTTGCTTTATTATACGAAGTTAACACTCCGGGGTAATGGCAAACATTCTGTCTGGCATTTTCCCATGAGACGCCATTTTACTGTTAAAGTTGAAACTAATTGTTGACTGCATACAGTCTAATAAGATTTCAAAGAACTAATGCTCAAATATAGGGGAATATATAGCCTCATCTCTATCAATGTAGATAAGATAAGAGACAACTTACCTTGCCGAAATTGTTGAATCAACGTTATAAGTGATTCGACAAAAAGAACCTCACCCTCAACCAATCAATCAATCAAACATTCGCTTCCGTACAAGGCCGTGTGCGAGATGTATGTACGTACTAAGAGTACATTATTATAAGCCGAACTAGCTTGATCCTAATAAATGAAGATATGAAATACATATAGCAATGAAAAGGAATTCTCATCAGTTTTCCAAATCTTCATTAGTTACTGAGGTGGAATGTTGTACCCAGACTTATGGGACACCCTTTATATGAAATGTATTCACTACAAATTAAATTGTTTTAAACTAGCATGATATTTACCGATGCGAACAGATCCAAAGACACTGTGAAAAACTTGGCTCCTGAGATGGATAACGCTCGTTGACATTGTTGGCAAACAATTTGTATAAAAGTTTTAGCTTCCTCTGATCCATTATACCATGGGCATTCATAAGCAGCTTTCATCACTGAGAGACTCTGCAAAATATAATATAAGTAGTTAAAAAACTTATTCCTAATACTGGAATTGTAAGATTTAATGATGAAAGGATGTGGCACAAATTAAAGTGTACTTTTCAATACTGTGAAGGAGAAAAGTAACTAGGAGTTACATGCTATACAGTCTTGAGTAGTGGTTCTCAACGGGGGTGTTCTCGTTTTCAAAGCGGGCACTAAAATAAAAACGGTGAGAGTCGATAGACTATTTACAGCGCGATTGCATTTCCATAGTCTATTAGACTTTTTGTCTTGTTAACGTACGGAAGTTACTATGAATTTAACAAATTATAAAGAGTTTACACTTTTTTCTTACATATAAATAATAATGTAAATTCTTCAGAGGCAATTTTAAGAACTGAATCAATGTTTTCTTCTTATCATACTATCTCATTAAAGTGATACGGTCAGCCTTGTGAATGGATGAAATGAAATGAAATCTTTGAGTTTTACGTCCCACGATTATGCTGGTTAAGCTAAAGGAGACGGTGATGATGAATAATGAATGAAATGGTGAAATGAAGAAAGTGAGAGGAAACGGGAGAACCCCGAGAAAATCCACGCACACGGTGTTTGTCCACTACAAAGTCCATTTGGCGGGGGCTGGGATTGAAACCGGGACCCCAAGCATCAGAGGTAAACGCTCTACCACTGAGCCACCGCGTTGTGAATGGATGAATTAAGTCAAAGGTGACCGGGAGCACTCAGGACAATCGTGTTCACCCAAGGGGTGCTAAACTGAAAAAGGTTGAGTACCACTGATCTATTCTAGATTTTTAGATCTGAAGTTTAATTAAACTAATATTCTGTAAACAGACACGTACGACAGTGTTTCTTTCAGTAAAAATGTTCCAGAGGGCACACTTAGTATTGGGAGTGGCACTTTATTTTTACAAGGCACTATTCTATTTATTATTATACTATAGACGTATTATTTTGGTTTCCTTCGGGAGACACTCTCAAAGTTGCGGGGAGGCAGTACCCCCCAAAAACATCTGGAAAAAACACTGCCGGGAAGGTCTAAAGTTTATCGGGGTTCGTCCAGATTCAATATGAGAATAAATTATATTAAACCTTATAAAATAAACCCTAAAATTAGACCGAATTTACGGAAAAGTCGAAATTTCGGGTAACCCATCATCTGCTTAAGTCCCTAGCTAAGGATGTGAATTAAGGCCAAAAAGATTTGTTACTAGTTTATGGCTATCCAGTGAAGTTTTTGTTTTCCTTTGGTTGATATTTAATTTAATAATTTTATTATCTATCGTTAAACATTATTAATTTTATACTTATGAAAGAAAGTTCATTACAAAAACACATGTTCACATTTATGCCATTCTAATTAGCTAAATTTAGTTTTGAAAAACTTTCGTATAAACCTACCCATTTATTTTATCTAAATATCTCGTGGTTTAGTATTACACCAAAATCACATTTAAAAAAAAGAATCAGAAACTTACTATATCAGAGTGGATTAATCATTGGTCAACACGGTCTATCCCTGTGATTCCTTTAGCAGGGTTGATCAGAAAGTAAGATATTACAAAGTCTGCAGTGAAACGTGTATGTATTATTTAATACAAACAATACAACCAATAGGTAGTACATACATTAGGTTATTTTTCGACAGTCCCCATATCGCTTGAGGCACTTGTCGCATCTTGGGATGAGTTCGAAGATATCATCCTGGCAGGCGCGTAGCCAGAATTTCGTAATAGGGGGGTCCGTGACGAAATACTGTAGTTATCACACCAGAGGCTCTATCATTTGAAACTAATTTACTGGCAACATAAATTGGTTCGTTTAGCCAGATTTTTGTAATGAAGGGGGTCCATGACATGAAATAAAATTAAATGAAATTTTTAAGTTTTACGTCCAACAGTTATGCAGGTTAGGCTAAAGGATACGGTGGTGATGAGAGAAATGAGTAAAATTGTGGAATGAAAAAAGTGGGTAGGAAACGGGATAACCCCGAGAAAACCCACGAGCACGGTTTTTGTCGACCACAAAGTACCATGAAGCGCGAGCTGGAATCGAACCAGAGACTCCAAGCACCGGAGGTGAGTTTACAACGATATGTTGTATTTTCAATTGTATTCTTTGGGCAAAATGTCTGATCTTTTCTATAAATATGCACTAGCCAGCTAGGTTAAAAAGAAGAAGAAAAGGAAATATCTCTTGTTATAAATCAATGTATGTTTTGTTGTTTATATTTTCCTTAATAAATCACCAAGATGACGAATATACATATGTTACGATAGAAACAGAAGCAAGGTTAGACATAATGATAACTAGACCTACTTTTTAAGGATCACAAAGTTTATAATAAGAAAGTATAAAATAAACATTTTGCATTATGTCAATTTAGTTTATTCATTGTGGCTCAATAAGTTAATATAATGTTAGAATCAGGACTAAAACCAAAATAAGAAAAGTATATTGTTATAAATTCTCTACCGCCGCCACCGCGCCCCCTTCATGACATGAAATATAGTGATTACACACCAGAGGCTCGATCAATCTAAACTATTTTACTGGCAACATACCCATATTGGTTTTTTAGGACAATAAAATATGGATATATTAGTAAGTATTTTAATAACAAACTCTGAAGAATTCTTCAGTTAAAGAATATTTATGTAAAAAGTAGCGAGAAAGATATAGTCTTCCGAAGTCATTGGAATTCGGTTCTTCTTGTCTTCTTTCTTGTTTTTCTTATCTTCGTTTAATGCCGTCAAGGATAGCAACGAGATGTCTTTCGGTAGGAAAGACATCCTATAAAATGGATTAGTGTTGCCGTGAAATTAATTTTTTTAATAAGTGTAATAGGAATTCATGTTACCAGGCTCATATTATTGGTGATTGTGGGCATTTCTAAAGTTCTACCTGAGAGTCTATATGATCGAACAGGTTCATCGATCGTCATTTGTAATCCATGTTATTAACATGAAGCTAGATGGAATTCGGAATGCTCCGTTACAATAATACCCATTTTTAAACTTGATCTCCCTTCCCCCCCGTTTCCTCCACACAAAGCTCCTCATAAGAAAGAGTAACTAAGCGCTTGCTGTAGCTTTTTGACGCTGATTCTTCTTTTTCTCGTTTCTTTATGTTTCGTCCTTCCGTATTTTTTAAAATTTGGTTTCGAAGGGGGGGGGGTCCGGATTCCTGGACTTACCCCTTGGCTACGTGCCTGGCATATTTTCGAAATACACTCAGCCCTAGCCAGAAGGCATTGTAAGCGAGTTACGTTTGGCAAACAACTCGGAAACAAATGAATGTTGAATTGCATTCTAACCCGTTCCTCCCCCCTCCTCCTCCTCCTCCTACTACTACTACTTCTTTTGCTATGGATCTGTATAGTACAAGGGCAAACTTATTTTAATGAAAGAAGTTGAATGGAACTTTTAAAAAATAATCGTTAAATCACTTTTTGAATATTATTTTTAATCTTATTTTAACGAAAAAAGTGCTATAAACCTTTTTAAAAATAATAAAAAAAAGCTTTCCTTAGACAGGGTTTGAGCCCACGCCAACGATTTTCCTTACTAGCATACTGCGCTAGTTCACTCAGCTACGAGGGCCGATAGCATTTGGCGTTTTTTTTTTTTTTGTGCTAGATGTAGGTGATGTGATGTCACCAACAGGATCGCGATATAGACCCCATTTATTTTCCCTACATTATTGCCAAGCGTAACCCGTTCACAATGCCTTAAGGCTAGATTTCAGTGTATTTCGAAAACACGCACGTGCCTGATCATGGTAAAAATGCTGTCCTTTCATCTTCAGTATCAGAAACAAACTTCCCGGTACTGCAGAATATCGTGCACAGTATGCCGAACGACATTCCCGTTCGAAGATTCTATCTGGATGCCGTAAAGTGATCCTCCTGTAGTCCTAAATCGAGTTCTTCACTCAAGCTGTGTTCAAATCTGTTGATACCGTGCTGGGTCGGCCACTGCGGTAACATTTTCTCTACCAGCCAAGGGCGCCGATTTCTCTGTAAATTTGGAAGGCCCATTCAGATGCAGAAGGCATATATGTACCGTGTTATGCAAAAGTGAACTAAGCGCCAAATTTTGAAAATCCACGTAAATGCGACGATTGGTTCCTGATAAGCATTAGAACGTTTTGCACAATCGAAAAGAGAGGAAAATCATCACCTTTCCAAAAAAAGAAACATAATTTCACTTTTGATTACGGCTACACTAATGCTAGACATCAACCTTTAAACGTAATTTTCTCAAAAGTATGAAAATGGCGCTTAGTTCGTTTTCGCAGGACACGGTACATATGAGGATTTTAAGACAAATTTAATTAAAATTATGCCAAATATTGTATATTCATTAAAGAAATAATAAACACTTCTGACCAGAGTATATACACGTGTTTATTAAAAACTAAATTCCAGTGTAACAGTTTCAACAACGTAATGCTGTCTTCATCAGACACTAACTGCTTATATACTCTGGTCAGAAGTGTTTATTATTTCTTTAGTGAGTTCCAGAGTCGTGATGGATAGAGTTGTATATTCATAAATAAAATGCAGAGGCCCGGGCCCCCCAGTATCGGCGACCTTGCGACCAGCTGCAAACTTTCGACACCGTTCTGCGACATACTGACGAGACATTACAGTCTCTTCGTAAACCCCTTATCAGCTACCAGTAAATCTCAGCAGCGCACACATGTTTTGCCCACAGAAATCGAATAACTGAGTGCACTTCTTCGCGAGACTAGTATTCCGAAAGAGGCGCCATTTGTGTTTACCAAGGATGTTATAAAATAGAGGATCTGCCCATACGTATCTTCAGTATATGAACTCAATGAAGCCAAAAAACAACCGAACATCGTCTCAGACGGCACGTCTGATTGGCTGTTGGCTCGAAACATTGTAATCTTAGTGGCGCGGAGTGGGCAGAGTAGGTGTGGCGAAGCTGTGGCGTATGGCTTCACGATTTTATTGTATGGGCAGATCCTCTATTTTATAACATCCTTAGTATTTACTTACAACTAGTGTCGTAGGTGGGGGGGCGACCACCCACAACAGTGCACAGTTGCCAACTCTATTATCAAAATTACCATACATGCCTCATTCCTCTGTAACAGACTAAACTCCAGAAATATTAGCCTTGTAATCTTAGTTTCTCATTCTTCCTCCTGTATTAATCATCAATCCATAAGAAGACAAAAATAAAATTCAATTCAACTGCTTATAACAGTAGTTCCCAAACCTTTTGACTGATGGTACACTTTACTATTAGTAAACAGTGGCGTATTTAGGGGGCAGCTTCCGGGCTTTAGCCCCCCTCCGAAATCTTACTTACTATAGTAAAGTATATGAAATATCTTGCAGAATGTTCATATTTTCAGTCACCCCTTCCCCCTTCCCGAAAGTTAGAAAAGTCCCTCCGAAATAAAATTGTAAATAGGCCACTGATTAGTAATGATTATATATCGTAATGAGCATTGTTCGTGCCACTAAAAGCGTTGACCAATACTGTGTCTAAAGCTGAATTTAAGTATCTACTAAATGTCATATATATTTTTTTTTAATTCAAAAATTTTGCAACATTTCTTAGGCCTACCGCTCACTGGCGACAAAACAGTTGCGCAACTATCTTGTCGCTGTCGCCTACAGTCAGCAACTTCACGGCGACAAAACATTTTTGTTGCCTCACTCTCGCTCACTGGCGACGGCAACAGAAAAGTTGCGGGCATTTGATATCATACAACACGATGACCTTGAAAGAATGTGGTATTGTTTGTGAGGTAATGTTGAACTTAAGAAGGAAAAAAGAAGAAAAAGAAATACTGCGTACATCGTATATACAGTGAGAAATCGCTGAAGGGAAAATTTTACAAGCTAAACAGTGAATAGAACTATTTTTCTTAACATGTCTATCCATGGGGTCTGTAGAAAAATAATCTCAAAATTGGGTAGATTGAGCTTCCTCAAATTAGTACAAAAGGTCTATTAAACATGTATCCTAGAGTGGGCACCTTTAACATGGTCATGAGAGGTAGTTCTTTGTCAATTCACACTCGGACTAAGTCTGCACAGGTTTTCGGGTGTGTTGAGGTTCAAAGGAGGACATAAAAGTTCTAAGAATAATTTCTTCGACAATGGGAAACCTATCTTAAATGCGGAACTAAAGAATTTGAAGAGATTAACAATGAGGGCGGGGGAGGGACTCAGACGGCATATATAACATTATTGTAACAAGATCTAAAATGTTCTTGCAGTTTTTAGAAGTAAGCAAAAAAATATCCTAAATACGCCAATGCTATCAAAATTTTGAAGGTAGCATCAGGGCCGTTAATTGTGCTGGGGGCAGGGGCCAACTGCCCTCAGGGAAGCTCTCTGCTGTTCGAGGGGGGTCCACTTTAAGACAAAATTTTCTTAGTCCATATACGATATGAACATGAAATTATAAGTGAAGCATCAAATAGATTCACTACATTACCTAAACAAAACAACACACGAAAGGTAAATAAAACAAAAATGAGTCGTGTGCACATTTCAGTAAAAATTGTCTATTATTAGGGGCCTTAGAAATAATATTTATTCGTATGGCTTTGAGATTTGTCAACATTGTCCCCTTAATTAATTTGTCATGTACGGCAGGTCGGACACAGGAGCGTAAATAACTGTCCCGCAGACCTTGTTGTGCGGGAATGCCCGCAGGCTCCGGGGTGCCTATAAAGAGTTGAGTTGATTTTGAGTTTAACGTCCTGTTCAGCAGTGAGGCTATATGAGACGTGGACCTACTGATTAACGTGGAATCCGAACCACATGAGCTCCCGCCGGGTGCCTATAAAGAGTAAGAGAAAGATGGAAAGAGGGGGGCCCAAGAATTAGAAAAAAACATTTTATGTAGGGGCCCAAATACACGTATTAATGCTTGCCCGCAAGAAAAAACCTAAGTTACGGCGCTGGGTTGCGTGAATGAGTGAGAAAAGATAAGAGCATTTTACATCGTAAATAACTATAATATGAACGGACACGATTATTCAAATCAAAATATAATAATAACAATGAAAATATAAAACGACTTGAAATAATTAACAAAACGAAACTTAACTGCAATCCGACAACACTGTACTATGTATTCTCAGATGTTCTGCGTATAACCATAAAATAAAACTTGGCTTTCCTTGTTTTCGCGTACTCTTCACGTTTTAAATTCGGTCATTTTTATATTGTACAGTTTTTTTAAAACATTTGAAGTGTAAAGAAAATTGAGAATGATAATTTTATCTGTATTATTTTCTAGTTGTGGGAACTCAATAAATATAGTAGTTTGTAGTATGACAGCCATATGTAATTATCGAATTATCTAATTTATCTACCGGTATTATTATTTTCTTGGTTGGAAAGCTCATTCAAGTTTCTTACAACAGCGAAATACACTTCCTCCAACAATTTCTTTTTTAAATTTATATCTGAATAGTTATTCTTGCAAACTATTTTTTTTATATAATGCTGAACGTTTCTCTATTTCCTCAATTAATTTTTAATGGTCTTCATCACTAATTAAAGACATACATGTATTAGCTTCCATTGCGAACACTTCTTTTCACGCGATACAGACGGAACAAATTGTTATGTATGTGAAAAAAACTTGTAAAAAGCATTTATTTTTTCGTTCTCTGCTTGGAGGTACCTCGGCAACTTTTCTGTCGCCGTCGCCGCAGTGAGCGGACTCCCATAAGACTCAACGTATTTTTAGATGTTGCGCAACTGTTCCGTCGCCGAGCTGTTGCCCTGCTGTCGCCCTGCTTGGCGACACCTCGGCAACTTTTGTGTCGCAGTCGCCTCAGTGAGCGGACTCTCATAAGACTCAATGCATTTAGCCAGAGCAACAAGATAGTTGCCCGACAAAATGTTGCCAGTGAGCGGTAGCCCTTAGAGGACTACGTGACATACCAGTGTGTCGCGACTAACCGATTGAAATCAGTGGCTCTTCTTTAACCGCTTCAGACAGTTAATTTTGGCTGTCCCCTTACAAATAATAATAATAATAATAATAATAAAATGCTCTAATTTATATAGTAAGCGTATTGTGCCTTATGGAGAGTCGTTCTGGCGCGTGATTAGTGCCATACTAAAGAGTTTCACTAACATATATTTCCTGCAGTAGTTGCGCCTTTAGTATGACGCTAATACTACAACAAAACGACTCTAGAGGGCAGACTCTCACGTATTATTATGCCTAATAACACATACTACACCGTACGTACATATTTAATATAAAATACTTCAAATATTTTATAAATCTACTTTGTGTTAAGAATCAAGATTAAAATTTACATATTTTACCGTAGTTCTCAATTATAAAACGATACATTTACACTACTCACATAAAAAACACAAAGACTAGTGGTAAAAAAGATATCCCTAGTCAGATAACTTATTTAGTAATTTATCATAATATTATCTTTTTGACATAATAAGGAATAAAATAATTTTTGACTCTGTGATCTATATAAAAAGCATTGAAAATAAATGTTACAATGGGGCTTGGTAACTATACGATAATGTATTGTAATATACGCAGGGTTAAAAGTGGATGTGAAAAGGTAGGGGTACACACGACGTCACGCCATGACTCATGCCTATCTTTGCCCATTGTAATTTTTCTACGAAGCGGGGTGACGGCATGCATATTTATTGAAAGTGGGGTGACGCCGTCCCCCGCGTTCCCCTCACTTTTATCCCTGAATATACGATAATTTAAGCGTTAACGCTATATACGATAAAGCCCTTGAGATACTAGGAATATATACGATAAATTTAGAACGAACATTTTTTTCTTTTTCTTTCCTTCTTTCTTTTTTTCTTTTTTAGTTTGCAGATTTTGAATTTCCAAATAAATTGTAGACGTGCATTAAATAATTATAAAGCAAACACTCTGATGTTTTTAACAGCCATTTCCGCTAATATAAATCAAGAACGATTTAAGAATTGGCAGAGGTATTCCTGCATTTATTCTTTAAATTTAAATATTGTTACGAGGGGATGGAAATATTCCTGCTTTTCAGAGTAGTTATTAATCGTAAAAAAAAAAGTGACGACAGTAAAGCAGATTTGGAGTTCGAAACTGAACACTATTAGATAAGTTTATTATATATAATTTTGTTAACAGACAAAGCTGTGAAATTCAGTTTTCCCGAGATTTCCAATTTGTTACATATCACGTTTATCCTTTAAGCTCTGCAGTTATTTCAACATGATAGCTGAAAGTTAATTTAGGATCAAATATGAATCCTACATCTTTAATTAACTTAGATAACTCTAAAATATTTCCTTCAATAGATTAGTGATGTTTATTTTATCTATTATTATTATTTTTTTTACGGGTAAAGGAAATTGTTTGGCATTTATTTACTTTCAAGTTAATTTTGTTATTGTTCCGTATCCGTTCTAAGTACTGCACAAGTCTATTTGCATTTTTACACAATCCACAAGCAAATTTATTTTGGAGAATATTTTAAAATCCTCCTCGAAACGAAGTTGATAGATAGAATAATGAAAATAGTACAGTAAATCATTTATGACTAAAAGAAATAACAATGGGCCCGCCAAGTAAGGCTGTGAATTTTTCTTTGAAACATATCTTTTTGTACAGAACAGCCTGCTTACGATTTTGCAAATATTTTGTTTATATAGAGAAATTGAAAATAGTTAGTTTTTGTAGCAGTACAACATGAAGTACCAAATCAAATGCTTTTGATATGTCAGTATAGTTGACATGCACTTGAACTCATCTATGTAACCCATTCGGCAAATTGTAGTAATCTGTTACTAATAATATGATACTAAATGTTACTGAATGTAGCAACAATCAATTGTCACGTTAAGTAGTCAGAATTCTAATAAAATGACAAGTGTCATATATTTGTGGTATTTATTAAAACCGTCACCATAAATGCAAACGATATAGATACAAACAATATTTACAAAATCATGATGTGAAATATAGGTAGTACAATGGTAGGGGTCTATCAAGGAGAAATCCCTGATACTCTCGTGTGTTTATAATGTCACGTAGTCCTCCTTTCACGACATTTATGTCATGCAAAAGTTCATCAGCGCAAAGCTTATACTCACAAACACAGGCCTTCCATCACCGCTGTCAGTCCTGGGTGGTTCCTCTGGACGCAGAATAATTGTACCATACCACACTCTTAGCAGGTGTAGGTCGAATGATAATAATTTTTTAAAAATGCCTGGTTTTATAGTATCACAAAACTGTTTTTAGCAAGGCACTGTTTATGCTGGAAAATATGTTTTTTCAATTTAAAATAGACACCTTGAAAGATTTTAACTTATATGTTTTTACACCATCACCTTGAATAAGCTTGATATTATCACTTTGAAGGTTTTTATATTTTGAAGCCACTGAAAAATCCGTTTGCGTAGGACGTGTTGTTTTTCGTGGTTGTATCGTATTGTTAATCTTGATCTTAAATAGAATATTTACAAGGAGAAATCACGAAGTAGGAATCACGAAGTATATGAGTGTTTAATAATTTTAAACTTTTCATCGTTTATTGATTTTGGGAATATAATAATCCCCCTTTTAATAAAGTACAATGGTCAACTGTTCATGAGAACCAGTGACATGGGATCCCTTAAAATTTTTCATCGTTTAAGACCTTTATAACCATGAGGCTGGTGCACAAAAGAAAGAAAAAAAACACTAGAGGAAGGAGGCACTAGTAAACACACACACAAGAAAAAAAAATCACTAAAACTGCTAGGTCCGTGTAGATGTCGAGCGTGATCCCAATGGTGTATCCGGGAAGTCTGGAACTCGGGAAATTCTGATCGTGGTGGTGCAGCACGTCGAGAGTCAAGGGCTATCTCCTGGAAGTCCGCTATCTGGAAGGCTTGATCCTTGAGCCAGAATGGACAGCATCTTGTGGTCTGGAAGTCGAGAGGTCCATCATCCAGAAAAGGAAACTGCGACTTGGTAGGCATCATCCATGGAAACGGGTAGCAAGATGATGGGTAGCCCAGGTGCGTTTGTGAAAATAGGCCGGATGCGGAAAAGAAATTACATGACAGGAGGCACTGAATTACTTGTTAAAGACCATTGTGAAAACCTATTTTTTTTTAAAAGGACTAAAAGAAAGAAAGGAGGGAGAAGAGATAATTGCAAAAGTAACGTACAAGGAACAAAAGGGATAACGTAAAAATATGTATAATGGCGAACTGTAATGAAGAAGGCACCTGATCAATCTTTAGGGAGATACGGAGAATCCGGGGTGTGTGACGTTATTGGTATGAAAAAGAGGAAGATAGATTGGGTTCGGAGCAGCGGGAGGTGTGTAAGATACGGTGTAAGTGTGGCTGGTAGGCGTTGGGTGGGTAAAGGAGCGACGAAATTTATGAGTTAAAAAAAACTTGATGTAAAAGAAGCCACCAATGATAAAGAAGAGAAAGATGAGGGGGATTGCAATGTATAAAGATATGGGAATAAAGTCGCCAGCTGCAACACCGGGTATAACCAGAAAGAAGAGGATGCTAAAAGAAAAGAGAGAAAAAAAATTGTAAGAGACGAGCCCCTTATTTTATTTTTATTTATTTAAAATTAAGGGGAAGATTTTGAAGGGAGTTATAAGGGAGAATCCTATCAGCGGGTAAGAGGAGTAAATCGGAATCAATGATATGGATATGATGAAGGACTAAATGGACAGGAATGATTGTGGTCGGAAGACAGAAATGAGAGCGGGGTATGAGTTCGATAATTCCTGAATGGAGGCTTGTGTCACAGGGTAAAGTAACACGGAGATTTAAAGAATTATTAATGTATAATGGCGTGGCAGTGCCATTAAGGAAAAGATAATGAAGGTTGTTGGGTGGTCGGGTTAAAATAAATTGATGATCGTCTACTTGGGTGATGGTAAACTGTTGTGTGAGGGTGCAGCTGTAAGAACAGGCGTTTTTTAGTAAGCCCGATATATGTTGATATTTCAAAGTGTGTAAACAAGAAGCTATTGTATGATTATAAATAGTAGGGATTTTGCACAAGAAATGTTTAGATGAGAAGGAACAAGATGTAAGATCAGCCGGAGAAAAAGGGATAGCTTGCTTATCCATGAAGACAACAAAATTGGAAGGAAGCTGTAAATAGCAATTTTGTTGAGCTGACGCAACCGGATAGGGAACTAATTTAAATAAACGTGGTAGCGTATGGAGGGGAATAGCAGGGAGTTTTACGTGTAAGATGATATGATCGGGAAAGAAATAGCAAGTGGTAAGGGGTAGGGTGTAAATGATCGGTGCTGTCAAAACGGGATTGACGCGTAAATTTTTTGAAACCAATTTGAGATTAAAATCATGTAAGTCAGAATGTAACTGATGAACTGGTATGATTTGAGGAGATAACCGGTTTTCTTTACATTGGTCAAAAATGTCGTTAAAATTAATTAAGTAAAGTAACTGACGAAGCATAAGGAGGATCGCGTTGTCAAATTTTAAATACATTTTAGAGAAAGTAACAAAAGAGGAGTGATCCGTGCGCATGGCTTCAAGTAGGCGTGTCTCATCGGCAATGAGAGCAGAAACCGTTGTTTGCACATCTTTGAAGGAAGAAGAAGTTTGTTCAGCAAGTGTTGCAACCTGATGAGAAATATCAGAAAATTTAGAACTGAGAACAGATTCATGGTTTTCAAGCTCTTGTACGTGTGTCTTTAGTTGTTCGGAATTAATTTTAGTTGAATGTATTTGGTCTTCAGTAGCAACTCCTGTGAGAAAGTTTAATGCTGATCCGATGAAGTTAAAAAGACCTCTTTGGGGTCTCGGAGTCCTTGAAGAAGGGGTTCCGTTAGAAAGAAATTTAACCAAGTATGTAGAAGTTTGAATGTCATTAGACAGAGAATTTATTGAGGATAGAAAATCTTGAAAATGGGTACACAACCGGGAAGTATTAGTTTTGCATTCTATGGTTGAATTGATGGACTGAAAGGTAGGTGTTGAAATGTTATAGATTAAAGGAAAGGTTTGGGAATAGGGGATCGCTTGGGGAAGGGGAATATAGTCAATGCCATTAACAAACTGTACGCCTTGTGGCATGAACGTGCCTGAAGCTGATACAAATAGGATGGAGAGAATAAACCTGAAAGAAGAGAGAGAAAAAAAGTCACATAATTGTGATATATTGACTGTAATGTATGGGTGTGGGATGAGAGAAAGCATTTCGTCCTAGCGACCTTAGTGATATCAAGTGGGGTCGGACCAGCCGTTCCCGAAAAAGGACGCAAGAAGGAAATGAGATGGAAAGTCTTTCCTTACGCGTCTAGGAAAGAAAAATGACGTGAATAATGAATGATGCCGGTATATTGCTTATGGGGAGAAGGAAAAGCGTAGAGTTTGTTATGAGCGTAACTAGGAGTTGTTGCACGGGAGAAATAGTACATGTACAGCGGGTTGCCTAAAACAGGAGACGAAGCATATGCAATAATAATGAACTACCGGAAGAGAAAAAAAAATGCCGCACGGGAGAAATATTGCCTGTAATGTGTGTTGCCTACCTGTATCTGTAATTATGGCATAACGAGAGACAAAGTCGGAAGTTGTGCCAGTGTGGTACTACAGAAAGGGATCATGTTTCACTAGGAACGTTAAATTAGATAATCAAAACATAACGTGAAATGTAATTGGTAGTTGGGTTTTGAAGTAATGTGTGGTCGGATCCTATTTAGAGGTACTGAGGAAGCGCTTGTATTTATACTCAAATTCGGGGTCTGGGTTTGTAGGTGGGATGTACAGTTTCAAACGGGTCTTAGCAATGACCGTTGGCTTCCCATCAATATCTAGAAGATACTCATCAGCCGAGACATTCGAAATCACTTTGTAGGGTCCCTTATAAAGACGGGATAATGGCTTACAAGTGTTAGGTTTTGTTGAGGTATCTAAGACCATAACTAAACTGTCAGGGAAGAACTGTGTTGGATTTTTGACCTTCTCAATGCGCTTCTTCAGATCAGTGAAAACTTGGTGTTTTCGAAATTCAACGAGGTCCCTCATTTCTTTGAGTGCAAGTAGGCGATCATTAGTATTCAAAGTTTCTTGTTGAACATGTAGCAAATTGTCTAATGGTAAGGTGGGATGAACGCCATAGAGGAGAAAATGAGGAGAGAGACCAATGGAAGTTAAGGGTGATTTATTCAGAGCCGCAGTGGCACGCGCAAGGAAGCGAGGCCAAAATTTCTGGTTGTCTTGGCACAGAAATTTGAGACTCGTTTGCAAGGAGCCTAATCTTTGTTCGACTGTGCCTAGAGAACGATGTTGATAGGGTAGGCCGTACTTAACTGTTATGTTAAGAGACTTGAGAAAGTTTAACGATACGGTAGACCGGTGTGAACTCTGAAGAGCTAAGTAGATTGTGCGAGGAGTATTATATGGAAGAATGATATGGTTTGTGATGAAATTGATGAAGTTGTCGCTGTTTGGAGTTGTTATGGGATGAGTAATGGTGAATCCAGTACAGTGGTCCGTAGCTGCATAAAAGTATTGAAAACCTTCGGGATCGCTGGGTATTAGTTTGCCTGCTAGGTCCAAAGAAAATGTTTCCAATAGGCCTGACTGAGGAAAACGCTGAATTGTGGGGTTATTAGGCATGTAATTGCGTTTAAAGATGGCGCAGCCTTTACATGATTTAAGTTTCTGAGCTAGCCATGATTTTAGGCGCGGAAAAAAATACTTGTATCGCAACATCCAATACATCTTGGTAAAACCTATGTGAGTCATTGAGTCATGATACTCATCGAATAAAGCTGGTTTAAGACTATCGGGTACGCAGAGCAGTAATCTAGAGTTAGGTACTCGGTACAGTTTTTTTGTAAAGTATGCCTTTCTGAATAACGTATTGTTTGTTGAGACGTTGGAATGAAGGATCTGTCTCGTCTCGTTTGTTGAGAGTCTCGATAATTTTGGAGAAGAATTTATCTTCACCCTGTAGGCGAGATAGGTCTAAGTTGTTATCGATAGTTAAAACTACAGAATCAGGCACAACCTCATTGTCCATGTCTATCGTGTCTTGCGTAAGAGGAGCAGGATGCCTACTAAGATAATCAGCTATGGGGTTCTGATGGCTTTTTGCATGTTTGATTGTAAAGTCAAATGTATTAATGTAGTTTAACCATCTCAAAATTTTTGAGGATGGAACAATTGTTTTCCGAACAGCAAGAAGAGAAATATTGTCAGTAACTAGGGTGAAATGGTGGCCTAACAAATATTTTTCTAATTTCCGGAGAGAAAAGTACACTGCATATAATTCTTGATGGAAGATTGGAAGGGGGGAAACGGTTTTGGGATGTCTGGAAGAGACATAGCAAACAGGTTGCACAATGTTAGTAGTGAGATCTTTCTGTAATAACACCGCCCCGACGCCTACTGATGCGGCGTCTGTCATGAGAATGTGGTGTGTATTGCGGGTTGAATATAGAGCAAGTACGGGGGGTGAGGTTAGAAGTTTCTGCATTGTTTCAAACGCTTGAACGCGCTCAGGAGTCCAGATGAGCTTTTTAGGATTGTTTGACAGAGCCTGATAAAGGGGTGCAAGAATGATGGAAAAATTTTTGAAAAAACGTCGGAAAAAATTTGCACTGGCTAACCAGCTTTTGAGGCTTTTGAGAGTGGCCGGTCTGGGTGCCTGAGCTAAAGCCGAAATCTTATCAGGGTCAGGTTGTAGAGTGTGATTGTCAATAATATGGCCTAAACATTTAATTCTTTTTGATCCGAGAACTGATTTTTTAATGTTAAAGAGCAGAGAATGTTTGGCGGCTTGCTGAAAGAAGGCACGAAGCACAATCATCATCTGATCGAATGAATCTGCGTGGACATACATGTCGTCAACGAATGATGTAATATTGTTGGGGAAGATGTCCCTATAAATGGTTTGAAGAGCTTGTTGAAGTAAAATGGAGGCATTTTTGAAACCCTGAGGAACAGATGTCAACTGAAGGTGATTGAAAGGGAGAGAAAGACCCTTAATGGAGAACGCAGTGGCCGGTCTGTCCTTGGGATCTAAGTCTAATTGATAGAAACTGGAGTGTAAATCAAAGGAGTTGAACCAAACTGAGTCAGAAAGAGACTCGAGAACGTCCTGTATATCTTCTAAAGGAGAAGCTAATGTTCTGGAACGGGAGTTAAGGCCCCTGAGATCAAAAACCGCCCTTAGCTCAGTTTTGGAATTTGGTTTTAAAACAAATAATATGTTATTTCTATACTGAGAATCTGATTGTTCAAACACTCCTTGATTAATGAGGCGCAGGACGAGCTCTCTTGCTCGCGGTCTAAGTCTGTGTGGAATGACGAATTGGGGGGACTGAAAGGGAACGTCTGATTCTAAGTCTAACGTGGCCGAAAAGGTGGGTATTTTTGTAAAATCATTGTCGTGCCATTGAAAAAGAAAAGCATATTCAGAAAGTAGCGCCTTCATTTGAGCAGTTTGAAGTTCGTTCATGTCAGGAGAAAAGTGAAATTTGTTAATGTCAATGAGATGACCGATTTTTTTAAGGCGTTGTGCTTTGTGTCGTGAAGCGTCCTCGTCCGTGGGAAAATGAACCTGTCTGATGGTGTAAGCGTTAGTGTTTTGTTCCGGTGGTGAAAATATGGAACCAATAACAATGGGAGTATTGGCCTTTATAATCTGGGGACGAGACGAGACGTTTGCAAGTGGCAAAACAAGGTTATCTATGGAAACAACAGCATGCGTCATATAACATTTACTTAAGTTTCGTAAGATAGGAGTATGTAGCCGGAAGGATGTATTTGGAAAGTGACCGTTAACCTTGAGAGGAACTGCTTTAGCTGAACGGGGTGGTATGACAAGTCTCCTACGTGCTTGAAAAACAATGTGAGGAGTGGGATGTTTTTTGAAAAAGTGAAATGTGTTTGTATTTACGCTGTGTATTGCATTATCGGCTGGAGGCATGCGACCTAGATGACGTAATGATAGAATGCCTTTGTCAAAATCAAGGGTTGCTTGATGGTCTTGAAGAAATTTACTGGAAAGGATAGCAGGAAAGTTTTTGAAAGGAACCAAACGAAAAAGTACAGAGTATTGATGACCATTAAAATTCAAGTTGAGGATGGTAGCACGGGAGAGATGTACCGGAGATGATGAAAGACCATTTAGAACCGTGTGAAGCTTAAAAGTACGAACCGAAGGGTCGAGTTGGTCGGCTGGAAAGAGACTGACTTCAGCACCAGAGTCAAGGCAAAAGAAAACATCCTTGGTCATGCAACGGGCTTTTACGTAAGGTAATTTGCCTTTGAAATGCAACGGTAATTGGAGGTAATCTGAGGAAGAGGGAGGGGAAGAAGGGGATGAGGGAGAATTAAGCGCGAGGAGACTGGTGCACTCTCGCGCTAATTTTGGGCGTTTTTTGGTTTATTGGTACGAGAGTTTGTGGATACAGGGGAAGGGGAGGGGAGTGAGGGTAGGTGGGTAGGGGTAGGATATTGAAAAAAGGGATGATAGAATGGATATGGTGGGATGGGTATGGTTGGCTGTTGTGTAGTATAGACGTTTTGGGGTTGGGAAGAATGCTTAGTGTTAAAACGCTTATTGTTCTTGCCTTTACGAGAGCCGTTATTGTGATCATTTCGTGGAGTGTTACGGGTTGGGGGAGACTGAGGGACAGTTTGACAATGAGAGGAGGCGGTACATTGACAACAATGATATGGGTGTGTGGAGCAATGAGTACACGAGTTAGAAGAAGAGGTCGGATTGGTGGAATGAGAATGTTGGAGACAGGAGGACGGCGGATGGGGTGAGAGGGACCGTGGAAAGGGAAGGGATTTATGGTTAGGAGAGAGGGTGTTGTGATTGTGAGGACTAGGAGAACGAAAACGGGTAGGAGCGAAATGAACAGAGGTAGGTTGAGAATTTGAAAGGGTGTTGAGATGAAGCTGTAACTGTGAAACTTGATGAGTTAATTCTTGAATGGCGCTAGAAGTTGGGACATCTGAAGTTTGGCGTGAAAAGGAAGAGTCCGTTTCTCGCTTTTGTTCCATGAGCTGAGTGCGTTCTAAGGTTGTAACCTCATCAATAAATGTGGGATAGTCAGATATGGTGCGAGTGCCAAACCAACGTATGTTCTCGGGTGTCATACTCGACACGCATTCTAAAAGAAACTCCTGAAAATCTAATTGCGTGTATGCCTGATCTGCCAGAAATTTCTTTGCGAAAACGTAATGAGAAAGTGGTTCATTAGGGAGTTGAACTCGAGCCCTATACTGATGAATGCGAGATCGTGGAACCTGTTCGTCGCCAAATTGTTTTAGGAATTTTTGTTGGACGGTTGACCAGGGAAGGGTAGAGAGATTTTGGGTGGAGAACCAATGTTGAGCGGGTCCAGAAAGGGACTTTTCGAAAATCTTTATGCATTTTGAGTCATCCCAGTTATTGACCAGTGCGATCTTCAAAAAATTTTGTAAAAATAAATCCGCGCTCTGTTCCTTGGACGCACTGTATATATCGGGAATGATGGAAGAAATGCCTGCCATATTGTTTGAATTTTGAGCTTGAGGTGTGTTTAAGGGAATGAAAGAAGCCTGACTGCGAGTCGTGGGCATGACAAGAGAATGTGAGAAATGAAATGACCACAATGGAGTTAACAAAGCAAAAAAAGTGCCTTATATGTGTGAAAAGAGGAACACAAACACTAAGAACCACACGAGAGAGATTCCTCTGGGGGAGCCATAATCTGTTACTAATAATATGATACTAAATGTTACTGAATGTAGCAACAATCAATTGTCACGTTAAGTAGTCAGAATTCTAATAAAATGACAAGTGTCATATATTTGTGGTATTTATTAAAACCGTCACCATAAATGCAAACGATATAGATACAAACAATATTTACAAAATCATGATGTGAAATATAGGTAGTACAATGGTAGGGGTCTATCAAGGAGAAATCCCTGATACTCTCGTGTGTTTATAATGTCACGTAGTCCTCCTTTCACGACATTTATGTCATGCAAAAGTTCATCAGCGCAAAGCTTATACTCACAAACACAGGCCTTCCATCACCGCTGTCAGTCCTGGGTGGTTCCTCTGGACGCAGAATAATTGTACCATACCACACTCTTAGCAGGTGTAGGTCGAATGATAATAATTTTTTAAAAATGCCTGGTTTTATAGTATCACAAAACTGTTTTTAGCAAGGCACTGTTTATGCTGGAAAATATGTTTTTTCAATTTAAAATAGACACCTTGAAAGATTTTAACTTATATGTTTTTACACCATCACCTTGAATAAGCTTGATATTATCACTTTGAAGGTTTTTATATTTTGAAGCCACTGAAAAATCCGTTTGCGTAGGACGTGTTGTTTTTCGTGGTTGTATCGTATTGTTAATCTTGATCTTAAATAGAATATTTACAAGGAGAAATCACGAAGTAGGAATCACGAAGTATATGAGTGTTTAATAATTTTAAACTTTTCATCGTTTATTGATTTTGGGAATATAATAGTAGCTGCTTTCCACCTGTCTAGAAATACACTTGTTTTTAATGATATATATAAAATAGTATGAAGCGGATGCTTAAATGTTTCCATTGTATGTCTGCATTTCGTCACACATGTACTATTCAAAATGTATAAATGGTTCCTTATAAACAATTAAATACTCGTTATAAATTATATAAATGAAAACATTTTTTTTTGTTTTTTAATGTTTCTTCAAAAGTTGCTTTCCCTTACAACTACAGTATACATCTTAAGACACAATATTAACTTTAAATTGCATGTTACCTCTTCAATCAAATCGTTTCCAAAGATGCAGAACAGGAAAACTTGAAGTAACGTATAGAGTAGGTATCCAATAACATTCATGGCGTAAATATCGAAAGCTGATATCTGAAAACATAAGAACAAAAAATAGATTATCTATAAAATTAGTAGATACATCAACATTTTAATAGTTTATCCAGTAAGGAGTCATCTAACATATTATTTACTAATTCATAAAAGAAGCAAAAATCTATTTACCTAAGTATAATTTATGGTCAAAGCAATTCAATTCGTTCATTTGACAATGATTTTTGAAATCTAACAAATCATGTTCCAGTCACTTTTTTTTAATATGTTTTACATTATCCCTTTTTCTTCTGATACAGACGGATGTTGCAAAGTTATTTTTATCCTTGTTAGTATGTTACTTATTCGCTTTATTGATTTTCATCGTTCTTCCGTTTCTCTTCATTTTCTTTTCTTTTCCTTTTTAAAAGAGAAAGATACCTGCTATTCACAGTAGTCCGAGATGGTCCATTTGTAACGTGAAGATTAAACACCACATTTTCTTCGCTTCAGCACGTACGGAGAAGAGCGCCCAAATTCAAGTTTAAAACTCATGATAATATTTATAGCGGACATAATTTTTCATTCGTACAATTAAACTGGAACATG
Organism: Thermobia domestica; assembly: GCF_964235325.1. Taxonomy (NCBI): domain Eukaryota; kingdom Metazoa; phylum Arthropoda; class Insecta; order Zygentoma; family Lepismatidae; genus Thermobia; species Thermobia domestica. The sequence continues at coordinate 42,786,742 of NC_137461.1, read as the reverse complement.
GTAAATTTGGAAGTTTTGTTCGGGAAGTGCATGTAGAAGCATAGTGGTAAATTTGGTGGAAGAATGATTTATTTTCGGGCTAGAATCGTATATTGTGGGTACAATCCATTAAATAAATTCTACAATATATTTATGAATATAGGGTGATTATAAAGTCATTTATTATTTCCTCGCTATGGTTGCATATGGTGCTGTACTGAAGAACGAATGGTCATGATATTACGTACTATAAAGTAGAAGAAAGTTTCATGCGTAAGTTTGAAAAGCTGTCCTTCAACAACATAAGTTATTATATTATAATTAAGAACATTGTAAACAAATTCAAGAGAACTGGCAGTGTGCATGGTGAAGAGTAGCCTACTACATGGGAGACCATCTGTTTCACAGGAGATCATCCAAAGCATTAAGGAATCCGTGACTTGCAGTTCATGTGTATAAGCAATAAGACTCTCCAGGAAGCGTTACATTCCTCGAAGCAATGATTGGAAAACATTATGCTTTACGTTGAAAAAAAGAACCTATCACGTGTACAGTTTACATAAATGGAAGACAGAAGACTATGCAGCAATAACAACGGTAGTATATGCTACATACTGTTAGGTTTGAATCATTAATGGAAAATGTTCTGCTTGGTGATGAAGGAATGTTCTACACGTGCAGTTTGACAATAGACACAATTGTAGGTCTTTGGCACTTTAATTAACAAATGCTGTGTGAGTATGGGAACAGAATACGCCAGTCTTCGAAGTGGAAAGGAAGTATGTTTTATTACGATTTTGACTTGACATACCTGCTATCTAAATGTAGAAATACAGTGAAGGTATGTTGCCTAAAAGATTGCATTTCTATTTACATAATGACTGAAAAACGTTGGAGAGTTTCTCTGTTGCTACGGGGGGAGAACCTGGAGAGAATTTCTGAAGAAAGATCTCTTATGCTGTATTATAGATAATGATATACGAAAATTCTCAACAACCGAGTATTTATATTAACAATTTCCTACAGGAAAAGTTCTGGACCCCTATTCGACTAAGGGTTATTACAAACTCCTGGAAGATCTGTCCCTACAGCAGGCAACCCCTGTGCCCTAAGTCCGCCCAAGATCAGAACATGACATTAAAGGCAAGAAGACATTCATACATAATAAAGAAACAATTGAGTACGGTACATCAAAATATAAACTAGATGAACTTCCTTGAAGACTTTTTATTTTAAAAACAAGGGATACGAAAAAGATAACAAAAAGGTTTCTGTTGTCAACTTAGAAATTAGTTTTGCATAAGAAATAAAATATTTTTACGTGCAAAGCTATTCCTCAATTACTGAGTATAAAAATGGATTTATTAAAAATATTTAGCATCTACTCCTCCACTGACGGTATGTCTTGATCACTGAAAAACCAGAAGCGGTATGCCTTCATCACTGAAAATCCATAGGCGGTATGGCATATCTCACATACTGTCTTACTTCGACCACTGGGATACCCACCAGAGAAACGTGTAGTTGGTTATTACCAGAAACAAAATGTGGGCCATTCATGTTTACAGAATGAACAATAACAGGGTAGATCTACCTAAACATGCTGCAAAATTACCTGGTGCCTCATTGATCCAGGATGGCATTTTGGGTAGTGTAGTTTCGCAGCAAGAAACATCCTTTTGCTTGAATTTTTCAATATAACTTTCCAGAGAACATGGATTAACCATGCAGCACCAAGGACTTGTGTTTTCCGGTTATCTAACCTGGCTAAATGAACTTTTTGCTTTGGAGCTTCTGTAAGTTCCTTCTGTATCAAATAAAAGTCACTTAGTACGTGAAATAGTTAAGGCAATGCGTTTACACAGCGTGTAAGATATTACCCCAGCTATGTTTAAGCAAGTATTTTGAGCCTCAGACCAGCTCTTGGAAGCATTCGCATACCATGGACATCACGTTGAAATTTACTGATTTTTTTTAAGTACGTATGCCTGTATGTATGAGTTAGAGTGAAAATTACAGTTATCAGGTAACCTAGTTAAAATGTACTGATTCACGTTCGTAGCGAATGCAATTTTCTGAATGTTTGTTCTTTCGTTTATAAGGTTCGTATAAAAGAAACTGTTAAACACCTTCATAGTGGATTGTTGACAGCACTGGTTTCGTCCTCTTATCAATGTACAGCAGATTTTTCACTGGCCTTTGTGTTTTACACTTTCCGCTCGGCCCGAAACTTATTTTTCTTATACTGTTTTTCTGTGTCTATTTTCCGACAGGAAGCAAGACCTTGTATGTCATATATTGAGGAACTGAAAACGATTGATCTACTTTCTGCTCTATTTTATTCAAAATCAGTGGTAGAGTGTTAACCTCTGGTGCATTGGGCCTCTGGTTCGATCGCAACTCGCGCCAAATGAACTTTGTGTTGTACAAACACCGTGTGCGTTGGTTTCCTGGTGGTTCTCCCGTTTCCTCCAACTTTCTTCATTCCATCATTACCGTCTCCTTTAGCCTAGCCGGCATAACCCTGGGACGTAATATTCAAAGATTTCATTTCATTTCTTTTAGCACAAGTTTGTTCATGTTTATATCACTATCATTTTTCTTTTTTACGTAAGTCAGGATGCACATCTATAACCCGCCAGGGAAATCACTTCAGTTTTCACTCTTATTATTAATATGTATACAACTATTTAGGCATTAGTAGTGGTGTTATTTTAATTTTTAACAATCGGTTATATCTATCTATCTATCTATATCTACATCTGGAGGAGCTTTTTGCACTTTTGTTGGAAATTCGATGACAGCTACTGCGGAAAAGGTGCTATTAGTGGCACCGACCTTACTGATTTTTTAATTTTAATTTTTTTTTTTTGGACAACCTGTTACCCTGCCCCAACGGACTTAAAGTTTTTCAAGTGTTTGGTTAGGTTAATTATGAGATTAAGAAATAAACACTTTTGCCTTGTTCTGGGGGATCATATGTTCAACCCTGTAGCGGTAAGAATTTCTAAAACCAAAGATAGTTCAACTAAAATTTACTGTTCCTGAGTATAATTAGGTAAAATTTAGTGCTATGCCTGGGTATAACAAACAGTTCTGCGAACTGGAAAAAAAAAAATAACAATTAGTTCTCGGGAACAGCTGAGAACCGGCTGAATAGCACCACCGGGCATAATCTCAGTGGCGGATCTAAACTGGGGCCGGGGGAGCCTAGGCATCCAAGTTTTTAAAGTAACAAAAATAATTTAAGCTATTATTTATGTTTTTCAAAGTTTATAGTGAACTCATGATATACCTATCATAATCAGGGTTCTGGTTGCCTCCCCGTTTTTACTTTCTAGATCAGCGTTTCTCAACCTGCGGGTCGCGACCCATAGAGGGGTTGCGGGAGGGTTTCATGGTCGTCGCGAAAATAAGGAGAAGAGATAAATGGGTCATTCCATGTCAAATCACCTAATTTTAAAACATGACCGTGCTTCAATGTGTCAGATTCTCTTGAATTTTTTTCATAAATTAATACCAATGAAATTATGCTAAATTATTTTTTTCCGATTTCTTGGATGAGAAATGGGCCGGGGAGAAATTTTTGAAAAATGAGTATTTTGCTGCAATTTTTCACTTTCCTGCACTCAGCATCATGGAAGTAAATTACCATAACTTCCTTATTTTTGAAGTTATTGGGCTTATCCAGGTGTCAAATGAAAGCTTAATTGTTCCTCTTTTAGCAGATTTAAAGTAACCTTGCAAGAAGTTACACTGTCAACATTAATGGGCATACAAAGAAAATTTTAAAATTTTTACAAATTGTGCCATTGCTCAAAAATTACAACTATGAAACTTCTGAAACTTTTTCTGTGCATTCATCTTAAGACGTACTTGATACGGTAAAAAAATAAAGATGGTGTTTTTTTGTATTTTTGTAATTATTATTTTTTTATGTCCAGAAATATACAGTTTTAAGTTCTGTTACAAATTGTGTCATTGCTCATAAGTTACATTTATGACACTTTTGAAGCTTGTTTTTGTAAAATCGTTTTATCACATACATGATATGGTTAAAAAATAAAAAAAAAGGTGCTTTTGGTATTTTTGCAATTATTATTATTATTATTATTTGTGTTTTAAATGGACAGAAATATACAGATTTACTGATGTTAACAGATTATGCCTTTCCTCTGAAGTAGTGATGGCTAATTCCGGAATTTTTACTTTCCGGATTTCGGAAATTAACATCTGAAAATCTTCGGAATTCGGAAAAATTCCGTTTTCGGAAAAATCTGGAATTCGAAAAAATCCGGAAAGTGAAATTTACGATTTCGGAAAATTTTGGTCATCCCTACTCTGAAGTGACAACTGTCACACTTTAAAACTTTTTCAAATAATCATCTTAGTAAATATTAGACCCTAGGTATGCTTAAAAATAGAACTGGTGTAACGTGTAGTTTTGGTATTACTATAATATTATATTTCTGTACTTTAACTATGACTTTCAACTATTTTCCCAATTGTACCATCGCTTATAACTATCAGACTTTTGGAACTTTTTATAACGGGTTACAACTAAAAATCTGCACAGAATGCGAGGTAAGATAAAAGCAACAAGACGACAAATGGTAACTATGTTCTAACGTTTATTTACAGTATATACATAGACAGAAAAGAAAATGCTAATGACACATTGCAAATGGTCCGTGATCAGCTACAGTCCGCAAACGTGTTGGAATAGACGCACAGGCTGTTTGGACGCCACTTGGGTCAATTTCTTTTAAACATTTGCGTATTCTTCTTTGAAGCTGCTGAACAGTTTTTGCCTTCCAATTATGTTTGTACACCTTATCACTCAATTGTCCAAAAAAACCTTCGATTGGGCGGCACTGGGGCAAGTTAGTTGGATTTTTGGTTTTGGGCACAAAAGGATGTTTTGGGACATGAGGTACTCCTGAGCCTTTCTCGTATAATGAGAGCTGGCTTTGTCAGTCCAGAAAATAAAATTATTGTCAGAATGATATTTTCGTATAAAGGGAACTAAGATCTTTTGAAGACATTGCTTCACGTATACATCTTGATTGATTGCTAACCCACTAGGCTTGAAATAAGGCTGGAACACACCTTTGTCCGATACAACTAAATAAAGCATCACTTTGTCTTCAAATTTCTGCTTGCCTTTATATTTTATATTAGAAGGAGTGTGTTGCTTGTCTGAGGAATAATAAATGTCATTTCCGAGCATTTGGGATTTAGAAAGGCTAAAGTAACTTTCATCATCCAAAACAAACGATTTTCCTTTGTAATTTCTGACCATCCAACGACAATTGGATTTCGCAGTTTTTATTTGCGTGTCTGTGTAAGATGGAGCTTTTTCCTTTATGCATGCTTTGATTCCCATTGATTTTAATGTTTTAGATATGTATTGTTGTGAACACTTAAATGTTTTTGCTGCGTTGATCTGACTAATGTTGTCTTTCTTGTCAAACATCATTTTTAGACTTTGTTTATTTTTATTCGTCATAATTGCTGCCTTTCGACCACTTCCTGCTTTTCTTTCTATTGTTTCGGATTTAAGTATCGCATAAATTGTTCTTTTTGGCACACCTTCAGCAGCAAAGTGTATCACACAATATGATTTCCCCAATTCGTGATGTTTTTCGTGGAAATTTACAATGCCTGCACGGAAAACCTCTCCCTTTGACGCCATTTTCTAACAGTTATTTCGCACCAAAAAGAAAGCAAACATATTGTGAAGTAGACAAAGAGTGTACTATCAACATACCAAAGAATAGAGATGACTGTGTCGATAGGTTTTATTTTATGATTCCGCACATTTTGTGCAGATTTTTAGTTGTAACCCGTTATGATTAGTTTTCATTTACTAGGTATGATTAAATAACAAAAAGGGATACCTTTCTTGTAATAATCTTGCGGTTTTGTGAATGGAAAACATAGGCCTAGCAATGTAAGGGGTTGAGTGATTATTACAAACCATATCAACAGAAATAAAAAGTAATAGAGTAATGTACATAAACAAGAACAATAAACGTACATACCAGTAATACTTCTTAGAATTACATAGATTTACATACAAAATGTTGGGTCCTATATTTCACAGCTCATTCTTTTCATTGTTGATATGATGTCTTCTTTTAATTTGGCTTTCAGCTGCGTACGTCCGAGCCGATAGGCTTGTAAGAGATGGAATAGGAACTTCCCAGATGATATTTTCAAAAGATATTTAACAAAAGCCTTAATTTTCTAGCCAGTAGAATATAGAAGATACAGAGCGAATCATGAATTGCACTCTGACGTACAAAAATAATAATTACAAAAATACAGAAAGCACACTTTTTATTTTGACCATATCATGTATGTGCTAAGATGATTCTATTTAAAAATTTTCAAAAGCTTCATAGATGTGACTTACGAGCAGTGACACAATTTGTAACAAAACTTAAAGCTGTATATTCCCATACATGTAAAATACCAAAAAAATAATAGCTACAAAAATATCACAAGCAACCGTTTTATTTTTTAACCATATCATGTATGTGCTAAGATGATTCTATCAAAAAAGTTGCAAAAGTTTCATAGTTGTAACTTATGAACAATGACATAATTTGTAGCAAAACTTAAAACTGTATATTTCCGTACATAAAAAAGAATAATTACATAAATACAAAAAACACCCTCTTTATTTTTTAACTGTACCATGTACGTTTTGAGATCAATATACAAAAAAAAGTTTCAAAAGTTTCATAGTTGTAACTTTTGGGCAATGGCACAATTTGTAAAAACCCTAGAATTTGCTTTGTATGCCCGTTAATGTTTGACAGCTTTTGCATGATTACTTAGAATCTACTGAAAGAGGAAGAATCAAGCTTTCATTTGACACCCGGATGAGCCCAATAAGTTAAAAAATAAGGAAGTTATGGCAATTTAGTTTCATGATGTTGAGTGCCGGAAAGTAAAATTGAAGCAAAATTTACATTTTTCAAAAATTTCTCCCTGGCCCATTTCTCATCCAAGAAATCGGAAAAAAAATAATTTAGCATAAGTTCATTGGTATTTATGTATGAAAAAATTTTGAATAGAAGCTGAGATATTGAAGCACAGTGCTCTAGGTGATTTGACATGGAAGGACCCAAATATAATTATAATCTGATACCAGAAAATATTTTAATTTAATATGTTGAATTTTCTATTATTATTTTTATACATACTGTTAACAACAAAAAAATAGGTTTACCAAATATTTTCAAGAGGTGGAGAGTTGTTTAAAAATCAATTCAAATGAAAGAGATACGATACGAAACTAATGAAAACTGCATATTGAAATACCGTAAAAATTCAAACGTAACTAAACTTGCATATTGAAACAATTAAAATTAAAAGCTAATGAGATACTTAAGCATGGTGTAATTTTACTAGTGCAGCAATGCCCGGTTGAATCTTCGTGACGCACATTATCAAGTCATTTTCAGATGCATTTCGGCAGCCCCCCCACCTTGGAGTTTCGAAACAAAACCTATGGCAATCGTTTGTGCTACGTTTGTGCCGGAATGTACCGCAAAAATTTTCGTTTGTACCACTTCCGGTACGAAGTTATAAGGGTTTTAAAGTGGGGGGGGGGGGGCTGGAGAAACGGAAGCCTCCAACCTTGGAATTTCGAAACAAAAACTATGCCAATCGTTTGTGCTACGTTTGTACCGGAATGTACCGCAAAAATTTTTGTTTGTACTACTTCCGGTACGAAGTTATAAGGGTTTTAAAGTGGGAAGCTGGGGAAACGGCAGCCCGCCACCTAGGAATTTCAAAACTAAACCTATGCCAATCGTTTGTGCTACGTTTGTGCCGGAATGTACCGCAAAAATTTTCGTTTGTACCACTTCCGGTACGAAGTTATAAGGGTTTTAAAGTGGGGGGGGGCTGGAGAAACGGAAGCCTCCAACCTTGGAATTTCGAAACAAAAACTATGCCAATCGTTTGTGCTACGTTTGTGCCGGAATGTACCGGAAAAATTTTTGTTTGTACTACTTCCGGTACGAAGTTATAAGGGTTTTAAAGTGGGAAGCTGGGGAAACGGCAGCCCGCCACCTAGGAATTTCAAAACTAAACCTATGCCAATCGTTTGTGCTACGTTTGTGCCGGAATGTACCGCAAAAGTTTTCGTTTTTACCACTTCCGGTACGAAGTTATAAGGGTTTTAAAGTGGGGGGGGGGGGGCTGGAGAAACGGCAGTCTCCCTACTTGAAATTTCGAAACAAAACCTATACCAATCGTTTGTGCTATGTTTGTGCCGGAATGTACCGTAAAAATTTTCATTTGTACCACTTCCGGTACGAAGTTATAATAGTTTTAAAGTGGGGGCATACTTCAGAAACATCAAATTTTATACAAATAGAGATAGAAACATAGAGTTAACGGCAATCGTTAGTGCACTTAAAAGCACTAAGCACTAACGTTACTGCTATCATATTTTGGAATTTATTCAAGATTTTTGGTGGGGGGCCAACTTCAGAAATATCAAATTCTATACAAATAAAGGTAGAAACATAGTGTTAACGGCAATCATTAGTGCATCATTAGTGCATTTAAACGCACTATGCACTAACGTTAGTGCTACTATATTTTGAGATTTATTCAAAAAATTTGGTGGGTGGTCAACTTCAGAAATATCAAATTCTATACAAATAGGGATAGAAACATGGGGTTAATGGCAAACGTTAGTGCATCGTTAGTGCACTTAAACGTACTAAGCACTATCGTTGGTGCTACCATATTTTGGAATTCATTCAAGATTTTCGGTGGGATGGGCAACTTCAGTAATTTCAAATTCTATACAAATAGAGATAGTAACATAGAATTAACGGCAATCGTTAGTGCATCGCTAGTGCACTTAAAATACTAAACACTGACGTTAGTGCTACAATATTTTGGGATTTATTCAAGATTTTAGATGGGGGCCAACTTTAGAAATATCAAATTCTATACAAATAGAGGTAGAAACATGCAGTTAAAAACAATCGTTATTGCATCGTTAGCGCACTTAAATGCACTAAGCATTAAGGTTAGCTTACCATATTTTGGGATTTATTCAAGATTTTTGGTGGGGCCAACTTCAGAAATATCAAATTCCATACAAACATTTAGTGCTTTCTAGAAGCACTAACGATACACTAATGAATGGCATTAATTTTTTGTTAGTGCTTGAAGTTGAAGCAAGTTCACCGTGCCCTCCAAAGATATTGTACCTGTAGCACCTACACTAATGAAGTACTAACGTTAAGGGTTGGTGCACTAAGAACCACTAACAATTGCACTAGAAGATATCATCAGTGCTTTTGAATATGGCGGAAATTTGATGCAATTAAAAATTCCCAATAAATGTCTTATAGGAGTTTAGTGACATTTAATTGTCCATAACTATACTAATATTGAAGGACAAACGAAACTGTTAGTGTTTTCTAGAAGCACTAACGATGCACTAACGATTGCACTAGAATAGATCATTAGTACTCTTGAATTTGACGGAAATTTGATACAATGAAAAATTTCCCATAAATTTATTATGTGTTTCGTTACATGTAATTGGCCATAACTAAACTAATATTGAAGTTCTAACTAAATTGTTAGTGTTTTCCAGAAGCACTACCAATGCACTAACGAATGGCACTAAGTTTTTAGTTAGTGCTTGAAGTGGGGGCGCTAAGTTCACTCTGGCCTCAAAAGGTATTTTAATTGTAGCACATTTACTAAGGAAGCACTAACCTTATATGTAGATGCACTAAGAAGCACTAACAATGCACTAACGATCGCTCTAGAAGAGATCATTAGTGATTTTGAATTTGGCGGAAATTTGATTCAATGAAAAATTTGCCTAAATTTCTTGTGAGTCTCGTGATATGTAATTGGCCATAACTACACTAATAGTGAAGCACTAACGAAATTGTTAGTGCTTTATAGAAGCAGTAACGAATTGGACTATTTTGTCCGTTAGTGCTTAAAGTGTCGGTGCGAAATTCACGCTGACTTCCCCATAGTTTTTTTTACTTGTAACGCCTACACTAATGAAGCACTAACGTTAGGTGTTTGTGCTCTAAGAAGCAATTATGATGCATTAACAATTGCACAACAGAGGTAATTAGTGCTTTTGAATGCGATGGGAATTTGATACAATTAATAATTCCCCATGTGTTTCTTATGGGAGTTTTGAGACTTATAATTGGCCATTTCTACATTAATGGTGAAACACTAACGAAACTACTTGTATCTTCTAGAAGTACTAACAATGCACTAACGTATAAAACTAATTTTTTCGTTAGTGCTTGTAGTGGGGGCTAAGTTCACGACAATTTCGAAAGTTTTCTTTCCTTGTAACATTAGTGCTTCCTAGTGCACCAACACCTATGTTTCGTGCTTCATTAGTGTAGGTGCTACAAGTAAGAAACCTTTGCGGGCCAGCGTGAACTTGGTTCCCACTTCAAGCAGTAACGAAAAATAAGTCCATTCGTTAATGTATCGTTAGCGCTTCTGCAAAACACTCATAGTTCCGTTAATGCTTAACTATTGATGTAGATATGGCCAATTATATGCCACAAAAATCCCATAAGAGATTCATGTGGAATTTTTCATTGCGTCAAATTTCCGCCAAAATCAAAAGCACTAATGACCTCTTCTACTGAAATCGTTAGTGCTTCTTAGTGCATTAACACCTAACGTTTGTTCTTCATTAATGTAGATCCTACAAGTAAAAAAACCTTTGGAAGCTTTCATGAACTTGGCGCCCCACTTCAACCAATAACGAAAAAAATAGAGCCGTTTTCGTTAGTGCTTCACTATTAGTGTAGTTATGGCCAGTTACATCTCAGGAAACTTACATAAGAAATTTAAGGGGAGTTTTTCACTGTGTCAAATTTCTGCCAAATTAAAAAGCACTAATGATCATTTCCAGTACAATCCTTAGTGCATCGTTAGTGCTTCTTTGTGCACCAACACCTAACGTTAGTGCTTAATTAGTGTAGGTGCTACAATTAAAACATCTTTGTCAGCGTGAATTTGCGCCCTCTTCAAGCACTAACAAAGTAATTAGTGCATTCGTTACTGATTCCTGAAAATACTGACACTTTGTATGGAATTTGATATTTCTGAAGTTGGCCCCCACCAAAAATTTTGAATAAATCTCAAAATGTAGTAACACTAACGTTAGTGCTTAGTGCATTTAAGTGCACTAATCACGCTCTAACGATTGCCGTTAACCCCATGTTTCTACCTCTATTTGTATAAAATTTGATATTTTTGAAGTTGGCCCCCCACCAAAAATCTTGAATAAATCCCAAAATATGGTAGCAGTAACGTTAGTGCTTATTGCGTTTAAGTGCACTAACAATGCACTAACGATTGCCGTTAACCCCATATTTATACATCAATTGTATGGAATTTGATATTTCTGACGTTGCCTCCGAACCTAAAATCTTGAATAAATACCAAAATATTGTAGAACTGACATTAGTCCTTAGTGTCCGTTTAAGTATACTAACGATTTTTTTTCTAACGATTACCGTCAACCCCATGTTTCTACCTCTATTTGTATAGAATTTGATATTTCTGAAGTCGGCCCCCCACCGAAAATCTTGAATAATCCCAAAATATGGTAGCACTTACGGTAGTGCTTAGTGTGTTTAAGTGCACTAACGATGCGCTAAGTTTTATGAAAATCTGTCTGCATAAAGATGGGTGGGGGGCTAAATTTATATGAAGTTGGTCCCCCACCAAAATCTTCAATATCTCGTAAAAGCTGATAGCACTAACGTTAGTTCTAAATGCACTAACGTGCACGATTCACTAACGATGTGCAACCTTTGGTGTAATTTGGGAGAGGTGGGGGGCCAACTTCAGCCACGTAATTTTTCTTGCGGTACATTCCGGTAAAAACGTACCACAAACGATTGACATAGTCTTATCTCGAAATTCCAAGGTGGGGGGTTCTGGAAACGGCAGCCCCCTAGTTAAAACTGTCATACTTTTGTACTGGAAGTGATACAAACAAAAATGTTTGCGATACATTCCGACACAAATGTTGTTAAACGATTTGCATAGGTCTCGTTTCGAAATTCGAAGGGGGTATGAAAACGGCAGCCCCGTAGTTTGAAACTCTCGTATCTTTGTACCGGAAGTTGTACAGAAAAGAGTTTAGCGTATTGTTCCTGTTCAAAAGTATCACTTTTGTTTGTATCACTTCCAGTACAAAAGTATGACAGTTTTAACTAGGGGGCTGCCGTTTCCACAGCCCCTCTTGAAAACTCATATAACTTCGTACCGGAAGTGGAACAAACGCAACTTTTTGCGGTACATTCCGGCACAAACGTAGCACACACGATTGGCATAGGTTTTGTTTCGAAATTCCAAGGTTGGAGACTGCCGTTTCTCCAGCCCCCCCCCCCCACTTCAAAACCCTTATAACTTCGTACCGGAAGTGGCACAAACGAAAATTATTGCGGTACATTCCGGCACAAACGTAGCACAAACGATTGGCATAGGTTTTGTTTTAAAATTCCTAGGTGGGGGGGCTGCCGTTTCCCCAGACCCCCACTTTAAAACTCTTATAACTTCATACCGGAAGTGGTACAAACGAAAATTTTTGCGGTACATTTCGGCACAAACGATTGGCATAGGTTTAGTTTTGAAATTCCTAGGTGGGGGGTGCCGTTTCCCCAGCCCCTCACTTTAAAACTCTTATACCTTCGTACCGTAAGTAGTACAAAAAATTTTTGCGGTACATTCCGGCACAAACGATTGGCATAGTTTTTGTTTCGAAATTCCAAGGTTGGAGGCTTCCGTTTCTCCAGCTCCCCCCACTTTAAAACCCTTATAACTTCGTACCGGAAGTGGTACAAACGAAAATTTTTGCGGTACATTCCGGCAGAAACGATTGGCATAGGTTTTGTTTTGAAATTTTTAGGTGGGGGGCTTCTGTTTCCCCAGCCCCCCACTTCAAAACCCTTATAACTTCGTACCGGAAGTGGTACAAACGAAAATTTTTGCGGTACATTCCGGCACAAATGTAGCACAAACGATTGGCATAGGTTTAGTTTTGAAATTCCTAGGTGGCGGGCTGCCGTTTCCCCGGCTCCCCACTTTAAAACCCTTATAACTTCGTACCGGAAGTAGTACAAACAAAAATTTTTCCGGTACATTCCGGCACAAACGTAGCACTAACGATTGGCATAGGTTTTTTTTTTTTCGAAACTCCAAGGGGGGGGGGGGGGCTGGCGAAATGCACCTGTCATTTTCAACTGATAAGTGATTTCTTGTATATGTTTTAATGTTTACCATGGAAGGAAAACCACTTTCACACAGCTATGATATTCCACCTGAAATTGTTACTTTTAAAGCAGCAAATACCAGACCAGATATTATTCTCTTCTCTTCAGCCAGAACTTCATTCAGGTCTTTGTTACAGAAAACCAGTTGCAAGGACGCTTTTAGGGATGTTACTGTATCCACTATATACGAAAGGTAGGTCCTAATGTTACAGAAATAGATGGATATCGTGAGAACACCGCAATAGGTATATTAAAAATTCCACACAAGCTTATTACAAACCAGAAATTATAAGGGGGTCGCTAGCAAGAGCAGGATGTGATAAAATGTGGGCCGTGATAGAAATTAGGTTCAGAACCACTCGACTGTATTCTTCCATAAAGAAATAAATGTTTATTTTTTGTAGTATTTTACTGAAAAAAGGTCTCGGGGTTTAAATTTCCAGTGCGAATGCCACTGCTTCATACAATTTTGTCCCCTTTAGGGAAACCAGGCTGCAGTCACAGTTACGTAGTTCGTGCCTTCTGTACAGCTAGTATTTTAAATTTTATAAAATAATCATGATTTAAAAATACTTTCAGTTCGACAGATGGTAGCCAAATTTACTTCGAGTGTAATTGTTGTTCTAAGAAATCATGAGTAGTTTCGTTTTACTCTCAAATGAAATACAACATACGCATTCGTATTCAATGGGAAGGATAACAAATAAAGTCAATAAATAAATACAAACATATTCAATCAGGCCCTTAAGCACTACAATAGTCATTGCTTAATTTGCGTAATCCGAATACTACTTTAAAAGTTGAAAATATTGTTTTGCGATACTACTTGTTTCCAAATTACAGATTTCATGATTTTTTTAATGTACCGTAAGCAAATCGTAGTCAAAGCAGGGAGATAGTGTTTTCTAAAGGATTTGGGTATGCTGAGTTGATTTTCACTGGTTACCAGGCTTGATCTGTTCTCGTTTTTGCGCTATGTTGCCATTATTCAATATGGCAGCCACAATTATGAAAAATTTAAAATTCGTGATAATTCGTTAACTTTAAGTCAAATTATACGTTTTTGTGGCTAAGCAATTCAAATCTGCCGTCCATTTTTGCATAACGGTGACTGGGTTTCATGTTTAGCTATATTCCAATATGGCTGCCGTAATTATTTCAAATTTAAAATCAATGAAAATGTATCATCTTTATGTTAAACCTTGTGTTTTTGAGGCTGAAAAATGCAAATCTGCCGTCCATTTCTCCATAAAAGTTACCAGTTTCAACATTCTGCCATTTTACAGTAGACCCTATAGCTATCATCATTATTAAAATTTCAGAAAGCCCATCAACATTATAATGACCTTTATATAAAACCATATATTTATGATGCTTCCGCTCAATTTTCAGGAAAGTTAATGCCTGTAAGCATTTCATAGTCAGAGTTGGCAATTGGTATATCTTCAGAAACTTGAAAATTTGCCGTGCCACATTAGTCTGTTTACATGACTTACGTTGACTATGACAGTTAGTGAAAATGTGTGACCCACATGAAATGTTGAGCATAATTTTATTCCTTTTTAAACAAGCAATCAAACAAACAAAAAACCTTAAAATAGAGAAGTAGTTTGCAGAAACTTTTAGTTGGAATATTACTTTATATAACTTATCAGTATGTCCCATGCGTCATTTTCATGCCAGTTCTGATGAACTTATATGCAGATGGTGTAGGTTCTCCTGTTCACCCGCGCACAGAGAGAAAGCAACTTTCAACTTCATCTGCAGGTATTTCAACAAATGTTGCCTTTTTCATGAGATATAATCATACACGATATGCAAAGTGAGGGACTATGTATCTATGTGAAATGCACCAGTTTCCAGAAGAGGTCAGGGCTGAATTTAAGAATGGTAATTTTGTTGTGAAAATAAAAAATCAGAAATTCAAACAACTAAGAAAGACCACAGCCAGGAATAAATGAATGACATAGGCAATAAAAGTGGTGGAATTGCTGGGATCACCAAGGTATCATCAGCTCTCAGCCAATGGAGTTTTTCATACAACCTGTGAAGTCATTTGCTAGTAAAACAAAGTGTATCTATAGAACTGGACGGGAAGATTCCTTCACTCACAATGAATACAACAAAAAGCAGGCAGAAACTGGACCTAAAAGATAAAGAAAATCTGGTGAAACTCTCCTATTCAATCAAACTATTTGCTGAAAATCCACCTGCACATCTGCAAAATATTGCAACAAAGGACATCCTCACGAAACATGTGAAAGACAACCATGTTCTTGCTCAACAGAAGGGTACGGAACAGTTTGTTAAATTTGTTGAGAATAGGCTTTTGCCTCGTGCTAAGGTTCTTTCAGAGGTAGTTTACCAAGGAACATGTACCTGACCTTTGCTTCTCTCTTTGATATGTAAAGGAAGAAAGTTCAGACAAGTGGTCATAAAGTAATCCAAGCATATAGGATGCTCTAACGACACCTCATCACTGTCATAAATGCTGAAAGAACTACCAGCCGTAAGAACATGCTGAAACATGAGCTGACTCCAGCACCTCCTCTACTTGCAAAAATTAATGGTGATCTATGGACAGGACAGAAGTCACTTTTGATAGATACTGTGATTGGTGAGACACCTTGTCCTATAAGCCTTGATCCAGCAGACTTACAGCAGCAACTTACACAAATTTATGGCTAAGCTTACATATTTGCATTGGGAAAGCCCCCTAAAGCAAAAACATTTGGTGACTTTGCTAATGTGTTTATAACCTCTATACATCAAATTGGATGTGCATTCTGCCCCATAGACGTTGTGTTTGATAGTCACTTTGACATGTCACTCATAGAAGGTACCAGGAAGAGAAGAGCTAAGAATGTAACACCAGTGAGGAGAGATATACAAGACAGGAGTGCCCCTCTTCCAAAAAATTGGGATAACTTTATGGCTATGAAATAAAATAAAGCTGACCTGGCGAATTTTCTGTCTGAACAGCTCATTTTACAGGCTACTCCAAACAAAATCATTCTTGTATCAGATGGCTTCACTGATGAAGAACAGGTACAGCCATACAAAAGAGGAGGAAGCCCGACAAGCGGAAGCTGACACAAGCCCGAAGCGAGAAAGCAATTTTGCATTGTATAGTCATGTTTCCTCTATTGTTGTAGCTGCTCGAGATACAGATGTATTTGTTCTTCCATTGACTTATTTCACAAAGATGTCATATCCAAAGATCTGGATGAATGCAGGAACATAAAAAAAAAAGTATATTCCAATTCATGAGATTGCATCTCAACTTGATGATAATGTAATCACCAGCTTTCAATTCTTTAACAGGTTCTGATACCACACCTTTTCTCGCAGGACATTCCGAAAAAAAAAGCTGTTGAATAATTTCATAGCAAATCCACATCTTTTATCAAACTTGGGCCGAGGAGATCTGACTGACCAAATATGTGCTGATGCAGAACAATTCATCTGTAAACTTTATAAGATTGGCACAACTGAATCAGTGAACGATGCAAGATCAATACTCTTTGCACAAGGACGTCCTGTGGAATATCTGCCACCAATGAAAAATGTCATCTCCTTTCACATCAGGAGAGCAGATTATCAAGCATAAGTGTGGTATCAAGCGAATGAGCAGTACCTTGTGTTCGACCACCTGAGACTGCTGGATGGGAAATCAAGAATGACAGATTTATTCCTATTTTAACATCCCTGCCATCAGTTCCAGAGTCTTGCTTTATATTTACAACCTGAAGTTGTACAACACAATGCAGGACGGCTAACTGCAATTGTAGAAAAGAAAAAATTGAAATGTACTGCTGCCTGCAAGTGCAGCATGAGCCAATACTTCTGCAGGAATATTTTTAACATTTTGTGGTGTGCATTCACTTATTAAAGTTGATGTTTTTCCTTCCTAAAAATTAATTAATTGTCCAGATCCTCTGTGTAAATGTATCTCTCCATTGTGTCACACAAATGCCTGATTCCAAGACAACAGTACATGTCATTCCAACCACATTTTCCTCAATTTTTTCAAAGAGTATTCTGGTGAAGTCAAAGAAATGTTCTAGCCACCTCATTAACTAGAGTTTAATTTTATGTATCATTATATTTGTGAAGAGGTCCATGCAAACACACAATATGCTGCTTTCAGTATTCAGTGTGCTTATATCTGAAAAGATAAAAAATTAAAACTCGGTAACCACTGAAAATGAATTTAGTATGCCCTAAATCCTAATCCTTTAAATGCTAAGTTGGACTACAATTTGCAAACAGCACATACAGAAGCTGAAATCTGAAATACCGAACCAGTCTATAATGTAAGATGGCTCAACTACAAAACATGTTTGTATTATTGTAAACCAGCCTTTTAATTGGTTTTCTGAATTTTGAATAATGACAGCAGCCATATTGGAATATGGCTGAATAACAAGACAAATCACTCGTATCCAAAAATGGACAGGAAATTTGAATTTTTCAGCCTCAAAAACATGTGGTTTAATATAAAGATGATGCATATTCATTAATTTTAAATTTCGAATGATCATGGCAGCCATGTTGGAATATGGCTGAATATAAAACCCGGTCACTCCTATGCAAAAATAGACGGCATATTTGAACTTTCCAGCCTCAAAAACATATAGTTCGACTTAAAGGTCATTAATTTTTATGAATTTTGAATTTTTAATGATCATGTCAGCCATCTCGGAAAATGGCGCCATAGCGCGATACAGAAATCAGGTCAAGCTTGGCAACCGGTAAAAGTAAATTTAGCAAGCTGAAATCTTTTAGAAAAGACCATCAGTCCACTTTGACTATCAAATGCCTACGGGGGTTAACTTTTGTGAAAATTGCACTAGTCTATTAAATTTCTGGCTGATAATATCTTCTGGAGGCATTAAATTTGTTAAACTGACCACTGATACGATGTTCTAAACTGACATGTCAAGAACAAACTTTCAGTAATCCAGAAATCTTAGTTTTGTCAATCTGAAGCAGTAGTAAATAACAATAAGAATTTTATAAATGATCCAAGGAAATGGATCAGAAGATAGGGATATTGGTTAATAATTAGTGTTTGGATCAGGGACCACATTTTTTTTCTTTTTTTTTTGAACGGCCACTGATGGAGTTTTCCTATTTTCTACGGAATAGGCATCATACTGAATTAATTGATAGTTTGGGTTTGGCTATACTGTATGCAGTTTTACAGATATAAGGCATACAAGAAAAATTTTAATTGAAATATATTGGATCTTTAGATCCAAAAAAAAAAAAGTACTTTCGTAGTGTATTTTTATTAGACAAAATTAGACAAAATAGACAAAATGGTGGAAAATATTCATAAAAAGATAACGATTGACCTGAATGTGTGGAATAGTGGTCCAATCAACATACTAAAAGTCCCGGGAAATCCAAGTGGAGCTTCACCCGCCATATTGGAAAATAAACTCCGTCGATTACGTAAAACTAAGTTTTTCGTTATTCTCCACACAAAACGCAAGGAAATCGTAAGAGAGAGATAAAAGTCGGTACACGTGTGTGGAATAGTGGTTCAATTAACATGCTAAAAGTCTTGGACAGTTCGATTGGAACTTCAGCCTCCATATTGGAAAATGGCCACCGCTAATATCGTAAAACGACGGTTTCTTTATTCCGCACACAAAACCGAAGAAAATCGTCAGAAAGAGATAAAAGTCAGTACATGCATGAGAAATAGTGGCCCAATCAACACACTAAAAATCCTCGGAAGTTCTAGTAGAACTTCAGCCGCCATCTTGGAAAATGTCCGCCTCGTTACGCCGTTTACGTTATTCCACACACAAAACACCAGTAATTCGTCAGAGAAAGAGAAAGAGAGAGAGAGAGAGAGAGATAAAAGTCGGTACAGGTGTGTGGAATAGTGGTCCAATCCACATGTAGGGATGCGCACGAGACAAGATTTGAGACTGTCTCGTCTCGAAAATGTACTGTAAAAGTGATGTCTCGACTCGAAAAGAATATATTTTTCTATTGGAAGAGCTGTGTCTCGACTCGAATTTTGTCAGGAAAATCCTGTCTCCACTCGACTCGAACGCATTCCCACATGCTAAAAGTCCTTGAAAATCCGAGTAGAGCTTCGGCGACCATCTTGGAAAATGGCTGCCACCAGCTTTGCACTACAAAGCTGTGAACCAGCAGCAATCTATGGAAAGGAACAACAATTATATAACATATAATTATTTATTGATTTTAATAATGTCAGTACAAAAATTTCAAAATGGGTAGTTATATCGTCTGTCTAAAAAGATAAATGCACCTATCTCACTGATATATTCAATTTCAACTTGTTACTATCTTCGTATTGACGAATAGTCTGGGATCATTTGCTGACTCACTATTATTATCCATTCATATCTCTCAAGAGCAAAACCAGTTCACGCCGTAGGACCTGGACTCGGACCCAGGGACTCAACGATCACCAAACTTAGAAACGAACTACTCATAGTCAGCATAAAGCTCACTTGATGATGTTGTACGAGAGATTCATCCAGTTTCTAGATTCAGTGCAGAAGGACAAGCAAATGGCCTACTTATGGATTCGGCATTTTCGTCATGTTCAACTCTTAGAGCAATTATACATGCTGATGGAAGTGGAAACTGAGCATTACATCTTCAGTGTATTAATGGTATGCTTCGGACTCTACAGGATAATAAAAAAGTCCACAGATGAGTAGGGAAATACTGTGACAGTGGGTATTTTACTATAAGAAGAACTGATAAATTCTGGAGAGGTGTGTTGACTGATAATGTCTTATGCGGTCCGTTAAGAGTATTGGAGCGATGTCTCACTATCGCAGGATGTCAGACCGTGTTGTGACTAAATGGATCTTGAGTATCCCAGCCAAAAGTGGAATGACCAACAGCCTGGAAAACTTTTGTGATGTCAAATACAAATCGGGTGAGCAACACGTAGAACTTAAACATTTGCGGAAAGCTCGTGACGATGCCGATGTTAAGAAATTGGTCGACTGGCTTCGATGCTACAATACTTTTCCTGAACACAACGAACTTATAAAGTTAACCAAGAACATTCTGTTTCTTTTTCACTCACCATCTTAGATCATCGATTTGTCACCTAAGACGTACCTGGAAAATAAAAAACAGCCCCCATCAGCATAGATGACTTTCTGCCAACGTTCTGGAAGGCCATGGGTTCCATCGCTATAACACTTGATGGACCGTGAAGCGATGAAAGTATCAAGTGCACACTGTACCTCTACTAGGGATTTAAAATGGCATCCTCTAAGGTGATTGCTCAAAGAATGAAAGAGGTGATAATTGGACGCTGCAATGTCCGGAGAGTATGGCGGATGCAATAGAGTTTAAAATTCAAGGTGTAGAATGGTGTCCGGAATCATCCTAGTTACGTGGAGCTTAGCGTTGTCCTGTAACAGAATGATTCCTTTGCGATTCAGAAGTGGTGAGTCCAGAGTTTTCAGTGTTTCTTGAATAAGGCTCAATGCTGACAGTACACAGTTGTATTAATCCTCTGACCAGCTGGTAGCAGTTCCCGATACATGATGCCGCGTGCAGTCCACCAAACACACAAGAGGATATTCTTCTGGTGGAACTTTTGGTATGTTGATTGGACCCCTATTCCACACATCTCTGCCAATTTTTATCTCTTTATGATTTTTTCCCGCCATCTTCATTACTTATGTTTAATTTGCCCAACAGAGCCAAGGATGTAGCAGGTGACCACCTTGAAAGTAACTATGTACACACATGGACGTAACATTAAGATAATGATGGAGAAAAGTAACTTCCATCTCATCCACTTATTTGCTTGAATCAGTTTGTACAATTAATATTATTAATTACATTTATGCCAAAAACAATTACAAAAAGGATAATGTTTTATGTAAGTTTATGTTTCTGGATTGCATCAGAAGGTTTCAGAAAAAAAGCTCTGTAACTCAGCACGCACAATCGTAGAGAAAATGAACCTTCATATACCAGTATGCTACGTAATTGGCATCATCATATGTACGGCCTTCTTCAGAAGGCTGACTACCCATCTCCCTTCAAATGCTCTGTACACTTAAGTAGCCTACAGTTGCAATTAAATCAAACAAATGTGGATGTTCTTTGGCCAGACTAGAGCTTTATATAGAAACAAAGTATTATGATTTCCTATCATTGTTGCCAGAATATGAACTTCTACAACAAGGTAGGTAGCCAAAACATTTTGTATAATACCTGCACAATGCCCACTCAATAGGTTCTACTTTGGCCACTCACATTGTGACTCCGATTTCATCCCTACACTTAATAGTGAACACACGTGCAATCCCGCGGAAACAGGGCAAATATACCACAGATATCTTTGCCGTGATTTGTTAAGTTTAGAACAATGCTGCAAGGAGTGGTGACAGTTATTTTTAATGGATTTTTACAAAATGTACGTTGATCATTTTAGAACTTTCGCCAGATGGTGGGTCAATAATTCGTAGGAGTTAGTATTTAAATTTCTGGGCTCTCGGTATCTTATGGCCATTTAGCCCGTCATGATTTGAGGGATGACATCCCTCGGCGAGCACACTACCCGGAGAAAGGGAAGGAATAAAGGATTGTGGAAAGAAGGAATCATCCTGGGTCCTATTCGTTAAGTACCATCCCAGCATTTGTCCGGTGTGAATGAAGAAAACTGAGGAAATCCTCATCCATTATGGCTGGCCTGAAGAAAACATTTTTCAACACTTTTTCGACCGAGTGTCGCCAACGGGAATCGAACACGGGACCTCAATAATTCGTTTCTGGTGGCAAGACTTTCAATAGAGAAAAATTAATTGAAATCTTTAAGTTTAACGTCCCACGATTTATGCCGGTTAGGCTAAAGGAGACAGTGATAATGAGAAATGAGTGAAATGGTGGAGTGAAGAAAGTGGACGGAAACGGGATAACCCCGAGAAAACCCACGAGCACGGTGTTTGTCCACCACAAAGTCCACACGGCGCGAGCTGGGTTCGAACCAGGGACCCGAAGGTGAACGCTCTACCACTGAGCCACCGCGCCCCCCTTTGAATGGAGAGTTCCAATGCAATGTTTTATGACGTCTAAACGAAGACATTAGGCCTAACTGACCGGATTCTGTATTTTTAAAGACGACCAAACACCCTACCATCAAGCTTGCTTCACTCCTACCATTTCCTGTTTTCATATCCACTTTACTGGCTCCTGTTTGCATATTTTTCTTTCTGAACAGTATGATCCAGCTCAAGTTTCGTTATTTAGATGCCACTGCAGAGACCTGGTAGAGTCGTTGAAGATAGCTTGTCAAAACAATTTATAGAATATATTCCACAAGTGTCAGGAAGGTTCTGAGTATGGTATTACTATGCAAACATACTAGTTTGGAGCATGGGCGCAAGAAGAAAATTTTGTAGGGGTTGCTATACTAGGTTTGGTATATTAAAATTGTATCAAGAAAATCGTATTATATATATATATATATATATATATATATATATATATATATATATATATATATATATATATATATATATATATATATATATATAAAAGTTGTTTCCGTGAGCCAGGGGAGGCCGGGCCCCACCCTGCCCTTCTATTATTGGAGGTAATAATAATTACGTAAATTAATGTTCTCTAGTTTTATTTCAAATATATATTTCTGCAGAATAAAGTGAACAGTTGATGATTATTGAATTCTTATAAAGCAACTATCAAAATACATGTTCTTCGCACGGAGAGAATCCGTTTCATTTTGGATATAAAAGGCTGAATTTTGATGTAAAGATGATAGGAAGTATCACGTTCATCTCAGCGACCCAGACAACTATGGATTCGACACTAACATCGGTCATTTTCGATCATTTTTAAATATCTTCCCCTACCCCAAGTTGCGGGTTGAATTTAGATTCAAACGACATCGGACATGTCCCTCTTAATCTCAGCGATGCCGGAAAGTATGGATTCGTCACTAATATCACTCATTTTTGATCATGTTAATAACTCCTCATCCCCTAAGTTGTACCGTCAAAGGAAATGATGAGGCCATCCCAGGCCCGAACCTGATTTATGTTGAAAATTTGATTGAGATCGGTTGGGTGGTTCAACAGGTACAAAATCACAAACACAGCGGTTGTACGGACAATTTTCTCTAAAACGGTTTGGGCCCTTTTGATTTTCCTTAACTATATTTGAATAAATAAATAAAAAAAACATGAATTTTTGTTAGATATTACAAATGCAGCACCATTTAAAAATTTTTGAATTATTTTTTAAAAAGTGATATTTTTCTTTTCAGTATTACGGTTATAAAAATGTTTCTGTGGAAATAATGTAGAACAAAAGTGCAGTTGGAAACAGAGAGCACTTCTTATTTATGTTCTCATTAATTCATCGGAATTTGACTACTTTATTTAGCACTAAGTTTACACCAAATAGGACCTAACATTGGACACGGAAACCTATACATTTCTGCTTGTGCTGAATCTCATTCAAATAATGGAAGAAAGCATGCTGTTTACGAACTTTAATTGATTGCCTAAATTTCATCCACTTGAATTTTCTTTGAATTAAAAGAATTTAAAATAAACTGGTAGACAGTAGGTGCTAGAAGTAAAAATTAATGTTAAAAAACACCACGTAGAATATAAAGCAATAAAAACTTATATATCCTGATACAGGCCCGTAGCCAGCCCCAAAACTTAGGGAGGGGGGGCCGATCGAACCATATGATAGTTCATCACAATATTCTAGTTCTTTTGCACGCCTACTGTAAAACTTTTAGGGGGCCAGCAAAAATTTAGGGGGTCCCGGCCCCCCTGGATACGGGCCTGTCCTGATATCCTGACTTATGACATCCTGACACATCCATACTCTAAAAGACGATGGGTTAGATACGAAGATCCAATTCTCACATAGCTTCAATTCCTGAAAGGAATGAGCAATTTATATCCAATTTATATCTAATTTACAGATTTAAACAGGAGAATGCCACAACTTTTTGAGTACGCTTAGTCACTTCAGGACTAAGTTTATAAACCAAATTCTATACCTTTTCACTTGGGTGATTGTGCTAATTGAAAGAAACATTTTACGGCTGTACTGTAAAACGAGCGGCTGCATTAACATTTTATTATCGTATACGGAATAGAATAAGTACTGCCTCTTACTGTCGACTATGCACCCAGTTGATAACTTGAAGTAACAGCGCTGCCAGTAATAGCACATTCTTGCCATCTACATGCGTATATAATAACAACTTGCAAAGCATCATCAACGTCATTCAGATTGGTGTTGAGTTGATTTTGAGTTTAACGTTTCGTTCAGCAGCGAGGCTAAATGAGACGTGGACCTACTGATTAACGTGGCAAACTCCCGCCGGGAATAGAATCCGGCTCTCCAGCGCCAAAGTCGCGTATGCTAACCGCTTAGCCACGGAGGAACTCGCGATCAGATTGGAGTTTGTCCGCATGGTGTCATAATAGGCGGTCTATAGAAAGGAGAAAATTATTTATCATGTTTTACATCACAAAATTTTTGTAACTCATATTTGTATTTTAAATAACTGGATAAGCTGAAGCGAAAGATAAACAATAATAAAACGATTAACAGCAGTAAATTTGTTTCTATATAAACTTTCCTTAGTCCCCCCCCCCTAAAATTGTATTCATGTTAAAATTGATTGCAAAGTTGATGGGCAGAATTTGAAGCTTTGCATTCTTTGAAGAATTGGGTTCTTTGGAAAATTGTTATTTACTAATTTAAGCTTCGGAATACGGTCCAGACCAGTAGGAAGCCCAAAAATGTAGGGGGGCCCGGTTGAAGTTAGTGGGGCCCGATCCAACCATAATAGATATAGTTCATCACCATATTATAGTTCATTTGCAAGCCTACCGTGAAAAGTTTATGGGGCCAGCAAAAAGTTAGGGGGGCCGGCCCCCCTAGATTTCCCTCGATACGGGCCTGGACAGGACCCCATTAAGGAACCTCCGTGTGCGTACTGTAGTTACTGATGAGATCTGTCGAAAGTGGAGACAACTATGCTTGCCTCTAATAAATAAACTTAAGTGAAATGGAATGGCACGAACCACAGAGAACACGGCTTTTGATAGAATCTAAAGTACCTATACCCATAACCAATATTTATTTAATAGTCCATATCTAAGCTCTACTGTAGTTTAAAGTATCTTTGACATGAAAACCCAATTTCACTCACTGTGACGCGAATCCAATATGAATTACCAAAAATCTTTAGTAAACTATAAATACAAGAATATTATTAATTAACATCCTCAAAAGAACATTTAGTTAATTACAAAATGTACGAAACATTAATTTGATCCTTAAATTATTAATTGTTTAAAAACATACTTACGTTCATGGGCGCCCGAAGAAAATTTTCTAGGGGGGGGGGCTCATCTCTCTGGTTGCTATATTAGTTGTATTTTTTTATTTGTATTAAGAAACTCCTAAGAAATTTAATACATTTCCGTGAGCCAGAGGGGAGCCCGGGCCCCACCCTGCCATCTCCTTCGGGCGCCCATGCTTACGTCTTTAAAAATATTAACATTTGTTTTAGTTATCTTTGTTAAGATTATTACATATGCTTCTACTTTTTTAACATCCTGTATGTATGTTTTCTGACAGTTTAATAACGTACCTTTGTCGCCTCGTATGCCAAAAGACTAAGGGTGATGGTACTCGTAAGCATATGAAGTAGCAATGCCAGACCATAGGTGTCTCCGACGCTTTCTACAAATCTGAAGGAAAAAACAACAGCACCATTAGTTAATAAGCTTTTGTTAACCTCAATAATCTCAAATAGTTGATCTCTGAAAGTAAACTAAACTAAATGCCTTGCTATTGTAGGCCACGAAAACGTTTGGTCAGCGGAACTCGACGGGATAAGCATATTCAGCTGGTTGAGGCGTGGACAGCACATTGGCTCCAGCAATCGACGACAGGAAATCGACATTTGCAGAGATTTACATGTTTCATGGGCCCCCATATGCTGGTTAAGTAATTTTTGGAGGTCTTTCCACCTGATCCACTACCCGTCGTCCGTATCTTGGTTGCTATGTATTTTGCACATGCTTTGAACTCATACCACTCAATGTATGCGAACCACATTTTAAAGTTGAGGCTCTTACAGAGCACCAAACTTTAAATTATATATTTTCAACAAATATTCGTTACAGAAGCAGGAAAAAAAATAGAGACTAGTTAGGAGTAGGAGTTAGGTTCCTGGGCATTTGACATGTACGTACAGCCATGCCAGCCCTTCACGTATAAGGGATAATATCTCTTCTCGCTCACATTACCCGGGAGGAAGAAACGAATGGGGAAGGAACTAAGCGTCCTAGAATTATTATGTTAGATATCGTTCCAGCATGTGCCCGCTGTGAATAAGGAAAACTCAGGAAAAAACTCACTCAGAATGGCTGGTCTAAAAAAGGTTTGACACCTTAGAAAATATCTAAAGAATGTACTCACCGAGAATCAAACCTGGGACCGCTTGCAAGGAAGGCAAGATTTAGAGGTTTGTATTCTACTGATACTTCAAAGGATACACACAGTGTACCTAGAGGAATCATATATGGCTTAACCTCGAGATTAGATTTGGGGCTGTCTTATTTGGAGAAGGAGTCCTGAAAGAGCAGTCTCGTCTCGTCTCGTGGAAAACACTATTGAACACTAAGAAATAGTGGGCACAAAAACCGGTTTTTCGGTTTTCGGTTTTTAGAAAAACCGGTTCGGTTTTTCACCGAAACCGGTTATCGGTTTTCTCTAAAACCGGTTCGGTTTTTTACCTGGTACGGTTTCGGTTTTCTTCAAATCCGATTCCGTTTTTTTAAAAATTTGTTCTATTTCTGACCAGAATGGTGTTTCGTTGTTCTCCGGAAACCGAATCCATTTCCACAGAAATAGTTTTATGTGTTTTCGAAAAGTGTTCACCGAAACCGGTTTCGGTGAAAAACTGAACCGGTTTTGGAGAAAACCAAACCGGCTTTGGAGAAAACCGAAATGTCGGTTTCTCGGGTTTCCGTTTTTATAGAAACCTGTTTTCGGTTTTTATGAAAACCGGTTTTGCCCATCCATATAACAAACTGGCAACAAGACTATTGACTGAAGAAAATACATAAGGATATAGAATTTACATAATATTTAAATGGACTAGTGTTTCGGTATACAAGTAAAGAAAGAATGAGAACTTGGAGAACTATCCTGCATCCATATTATAGATTAAGGTTAACCCACTGACCAATGCATGACGTCACAGAAGTATTTTATCTGGAATCACAGACTCTGAGAAACAGAGACCATGGACAAGTATTGAGGAATGTTAAGACCGTTCTAATACTGTCTATTTGAAACACCTTAACTCAGTTTTCGATATTCTTTGCTTAACACATTGTTTTCAAAACGAAGTTCCCCTTTACTAGACATAAAAATTGCTTGTCCGAATTATCCTCCTATTCGTTCATGAAATCAATTGATGCACTAAAAAATCTATGAATAATCAAGAAAAACCTATCATTTCGCTCAAAATTAAGAAACAGGAAGAAGGATAATAAATATCCCTCACTGACCTATAGGATTACCCTGAAACAGGGTTTGGGGCTGCGTAGCCTTCAAAAATGTTTTCTTGTCTCGGAAGGTATATCTGTATGCTAACGAACTTATGTTTCGTCTCAAGTATTGTTCCGAAAATTTGTGACGTATCGATCGTCGGCAACACCTGGGACAGCGGTGGCTCAGTGGTAGAGTATTCGCCTCTGGTGCATGCGGTCCTTGGTTCAATCCCAACTCGCGCAAGTGAGCTTTGCGGTGTGCAAACACCGTGTGTGTGGGTTTTCTCGGGATTGTCCCGTTTCCTCCAACTTTTTTCATTCCATCATTTTATTCATTTGTCATAATCACCATCTCCTTTAGCCTAACCGGCAAAATCATGGGACGTAAAACTTAAAGATTTCATTTCATTGTGTTTTTCTTCGGCAACACTAGTCAGTTCCGTACAGAATAAGTTTTTTGTTTCTGCTACGTTGAACTTTTTCAATTTCGTGAGACTCAGATAATTAATCAATAATATTTCTTTTTATGTTGAGTACCGTTAACATATTATTTTGTTATTTTCAATAATATTCATCGAAAATTATTCTTCTGCATGATCACGTGGGCGAATGACAATTTATATTATTTTAATCCTTTATGCATTCTTCTTATTATTCACAGAAGCAAAGATGATTAATAGAGGGCAGAGAGTAATTGTAACGTATTTCAACCGGAATTTAATTATTCCTTTTCATTGTCCATTTTTAATTTTCACGTTTGAAGTACTGCAGAACTAGGTCTTTGCAATATTCATGCGGCAATGTCAGCTGCATCCATTTGTGGTTCTTCGAATTCTGCTGATGTATTTCGCTTTAAGAACATATTCAAGGCCAACGAAAAGCCAGGAACTGTAAATCAATATTCTCAATGACTTTGAAAAACCAGGTTAATTAAAATATAATAATAATACTTGTGAAATAGCTATGAAATAACCAATATTTTCACACGCCATACTGTCTCTCGGATCATTTTAATGTTTCCTGAATGTGCTGACGTCAGCAGGACGACAAAAATCAATTCTCGGAAGCGGGGTTTAAAAAATGATCGTCTCATGCTAAGAGTTATCTTTGCGAATTTTAGATGTTTTTATATTTATTTATTTCAAAATTCAAGTTTATAAGCCCTAATAATAGGTATAATAATAATATTAAATATAGTGGAACATGGGCTATTGTATTCCACGGTTTTGAACAAGGCTGACTGTATATACATACTAGCAAGTGTTTCTTACTTGTCAATATATATATATATATATATATATATATATATATATATATATATATATATATATATATATATATATATCAGGTTACTCAGTCGAGTCTTCAATATACTAATTTCAACGTACTATCACTTCATTTTCTAGACTTTGACTTTAAAATACAATATAACGACTTATTAATCCATTTACAGAATTGGACTTTCGAACTATATTGCTATCGACAGTGCTGTTGCCTTCAGGCAAAAATTAACGACAAATCTAGTTCGCTCTAACTCCGCTATTGGCACTATTAATACAGGTGAGGCTCTATGAAGATTAACTTTTTTTTTAATCAATAACTTTTTTTTTAACGTTACGTACTCTGGGATATAATGTATGTATTTCCTTCTGCACCTTTCATATAGAAATATTCGGAACTCAAAGTCTCTTTGAGCTCCGTCCTGGGCGTATGGTTAGAAAAGACTCGAGTTCGATTCCCGAGGGACCTAATTTTATAGGGACACGATAAGCTAAAGGTCCATTTCTCATATAACATCGCTGTTGAGAGGGATGACGCATTGAAATACAATCAATCAAAGTTGCACACGAAATTGAAACATCGCATATTGGCCACTTAGGAAAAGCACTCCTACCCCTTTCTCTTCCCGTTCTAGGCCAAACTTAAAAAGAAACAAAAAAGAAACAACAACAAAAAAAGTTGAAACACTCGTTTAACAATTTCATATGAAAAATCGAAACTCGAAATTTCATAGGTGGGCACGGTGGCTCAGTGGCAGAGCACTTACCTCTAGTATGTGGAGTCCCTGATTCGATCCCCGGCCAAGTAAGTTTGTGGTGGACACCATCGTGTTCGTGGGTTTCCTCGAGGTACTCCCGTTTCCTCCCACTTTCTCATTCCACCAATTCTTCCATCATCATCATCATCATCATCATCATCATTCACAAATTCTTCCATCTTCCATCTTTAACCATCGTCTCCCTTAACCCCAAGGACATAATCGAGGGACATTAAACCGACAGATTTCATTTCATTTTTATTTTAATTTCATGTCTCTAACCATAAGGAATTCCGAAATATGGACATTTTACCAAGGTGTAATAATTGCAAGCAAGGAAAGAAGTTATATCATCCTAAATATGAGACAAAACTAAACTTCATCCATTTCCGAAGCTCAAAGGATCACAATCTCCTAAATAACGTGTGGTCTATACCCAGTTCCATCGCACTTGTACTCATCTTTCCAGATTAAAATACGGAACCTCTTAATTTAAGTAGCTTTCTAATGTACTTATTACGCTGCGTAAACTCGGAACCTCTTAATTTAAGTAACTCCCTAATGTACGTATTACCTGGGTAAACTACAAAACCTCTTAATTTAAATAGAACCCAATTGTACTTATTACGCTGGGTAAACTACGGAATCACTTAATTTAAGAAACTCCCTAATGTAGTTATTAAGTTGGATTAATTCAGAACCTCTTAATTTAAGCAGCTCCCTAATGTACTTATTACGCTGGGTAAACTCGGAATATCTTAAGTAACTTCTTAATGTACTTATTACGCTGGGCAAACTATAGAACCTGTTAATTTAAGTATCTCCCTAATGTACTTATTACCTGGGTAAACTACAGAAGCTCTCAATTTAAGAAGTTCCCTAATGTAGTTATTACGCTGAGTAAACTACGGAACCTCTTACTTTAAGTAGCTCCCTAATGTAGTTATTAAGGCGGGTAAACTACGAAATCTCTTACTAGGGATGATTCCATACCGGGACCGAGTACCTGTATAAAACCTATATATCGTCTGAAAGCTCTTGCCATTACGAAACCGTAATCAAATCACGGGCAAACCCGCAAACTGACCCTATATGGAGCCAGTTTGTTGGGGTTTGTGACCCTACGTATGGTATATTCGACAGAAATGCATCACACGTAAGCTACTGAACCCATCATGTTCCTGTTTGGCTCACTGCTAGAACGTGACTCGGGTAAGGATTTGATAATATCACTTTGCACCCAAACGTACCCATTTCGTCAGTGTTGCCAACGAATTGTAAATACAACGTGGCAGATGGTTTCTATACCACTCGATGTATATCCATGTAGACGCGGCATATACATCATTCGTCACTAGAGAAAATGTACTTCGGACATATTCCTTTTCCAAGTACCCCAGTTTATTAGTGTTGCCAACCAACTATAAAAATAAGAAATTGTAAAACACTTTCCGTAGGATGAGATGTTTATACACCGACCTTGGCCGAAACATCACACTAACTGTAACAAAAAGATGTTGAGTGTGGCCGTCTCCCAACCATTCTAGGTTGTCAGTGTTGCCAACAAGTGTAAACATCACAATGTTGAAAATGGCGTGAATGTCATTGAACGAATATGTGACAAAAGGGATAGAAGCAACATTGGACAATGGAAAAGATAGTGTGAGTGTCCCCATCTCCCAAGCACCTCAGTGTGGCGGATATAATTCGACTGTGGCCCATACTAGGTTTGTAGTATGTTAGTGAACCCACAAGCACCCATGTTGTCATGTTTGCCGATGCGGTAGACTTCATGCTAAAATCTTGAATGTTCGCATTGGTTGGCAACATTGCCACACTGGGGTGCATACACTGTTTTCCATTGTCCAATGCTGCTTCTATCCCTCTTGTCACATATTCGTTCAATGACATTCACACCATTTTCAACATTGTGATGTTTACACCTGTTGGCAACACTGACAACCTAGAATGGTTGGGAGACGGCCACAATCAACATCTTTTTGCTACAGTTCGTGTGATGTTTCTGCCAAGTTTGGTGTATAAACGTTTCATCGTACGGAAAGTGTTTTACAATTTCCTATTTTTATACTTGGTTGGCAACACTGATAAACTGGGGTTATGGAAAAGGAATATGTCCGAAGTAAATTTTCTCTAGTGACGAATGATGTTTATGCCGCGTTTTCATGGATATACATCGAGTGGTATAGAAACCATCTGCCACGTTGTATCTACAATTCATTGGCAACACTGACGAAATGGGTAAGTTTGGGTGCATAGTGATATTATCAAACCCTTACCCAGTCACGTTCTAGCAGTGAGCCAAACAGGAACATGATGGGCTCAGTAGCTTACGTGTGATGCATTTTAATATTCAGTTTTATTTCTGCCGAATATACCATACATAGGCTCACAAACACCAACAAACTGGCCCCATATAGGGTCAGTTTGCGGGTTTGCCCGTGATTTGAAAACGGTTTCATGCTTTTCATGGCAAGTGCTGTCAGACGATATATAGGTTTTCCCCAGGTACTTGGTCCCGGTTGCCTAATATATCCTTTACGCTGGGTAAACTACCAACTCTCTCAACTTAGACAAGTTCCTAATGTACCTACTACTACGATGGGTAAACTACGAACCCTCTCAATTTAAGTAGATCCCTAATATATTTAGTACGCTGGGTAAACTACGGAATCTCTTAACTTAAGTAGCTTCCTAATGTACTTATTACGCTGGGTAAACTACGAAACTTCTTAATTTAGCTAGATCCCTAATATACTTATTACAGTAGGTAAACACCAAATATTGTATATACATCCTCATCTAGAATTGAATCCCTACCACACTCACACACACAGAAAAAAAAATCTTGATCACTTACACAGGAACACTATTAAGAAAAGTGAAAAAACTGAATCAACTTACCTCACGACATGTTTATGCCTCTCCACCCAATACTTAATCGCCGACCTCACATAAAGTTGTTGCTTCTTGGTAAGAACGTTTTCTCCAATATTCGCTTCATCGGTTGAATAGGTGACCATTGGCTCCTTCAAATGAGCAAAATCACTCAGGACTAAAGATCGTTCCATATCAACTCCTAACGTTTCTGGATAAATCCTGTTCCTTGTTGCTGTTTGATATGGAGGAGGTGTGCCATCCAATCTTGAAGCAGATTTGTCAATAGCTGTAATCTCTGGCCACAATTCGGCTTTCCTTAAAGCTTCGGGATCTCTTCCAGCGCTGAGTTCGACCAATGGAGTCATAATCTCTTTCAAATGCTTTAGTTGTTCACAAGCGTAGATCAGAAACGAACAAAACAATACGTCGATGGAATTGACTTGGAAAATGCAGAATATCAACCAATACAGCTATGGAAAACAACGTAATATTTCAGTGTATTAGTTTAATATTATCAGAATCCAAACTTTAATTTATAAAGCATTCAAAACAGATTAAATTACGTTAGATGTGAGCTAATTATCATATACATATAAGCAGTGGCGTATTTACGATTTTCTTTCGGGGGGGGCTTTGCTAACTTTCGGGGAGGGCTTTGCCTGAAAATGTGAAAATTCTGCAAGATATTTCATATACTTTACTATAGTAAGTAAGATTTCGGGGGGGGGGGCTTAAGCCCGGAAGCCCCCCTAAATACGCCACTACATATAAGCAATTATCAAAATACAGTGTATTTCAAAATGGATATCGGGGTTTTATGGCTTTGCAGTAGACTAGTTATTACAGTTAACGTAGAATTATAAGATATACAACAAATCAAATAGCAACTCAAACAGTTTTTGCTACAAGTGTTCAATTTGAGCACCATTCATCACAGTCGAGAGGCAAGAAAGACCCATAAACTTTCCGCCGAGATATGGCACAAAACACCTTCAATTTAGTGGAGTATCGTTGCAACTGTACAATCTCGTGGAGATTTGCTGGCCCTCTAGATGCGAACAATTTGAGTATTCACATCGCCACTTAGGTGAAATGTCGATTCATCACTGAAGACGACACGATTCAGAAAATCTTCATCGTCATGTAGCAACATTTCATTTGCAAAGTTGGCACGTAAACCGTAATCTCTAGAGCCTATAACAACTGCAAACAATAAGGACGTAGTAATAAGCACCTCCTTAAAATTCTCCACACGGACGGTTGCACTGTAGCTACAGATTCATTTTTTGCAAAACGTAAAACAAACAAACAAAAACAGGCTTCCAGCGTACTAGTCGCTGTCCATGCTACTAGCGCTTTCTAACGGCAGACAGAGGAAATAGTGCATGCGCATGCGTGCGTACAAAACTGTTTGAGTCATTCTTTGATGTATTATTTATAACTGTAAGTTAATTGTAGGAAATACTGTACTGCAAAGCCTTAAAACCTCGATATTAATTTTGAAACACCTTGTATTATTGCCGAAAAAAATCATAAGTTTAACTAAATTATAACTAGTTGGTAAATTTGCTTTTTAAACGATCTGACTGGTTTACTAGACCTAAGATGGTTACTAGTTAACTTAAATATACTATATATTCAATCATTTAATAGTGTTGCGTGTAATATTTCAGTGTATATCGAAAGTGGAAATCACTAGCATCCAAGTCATTGTCTCCAAGAGTGTAACTTTACAGCAGTTCAAATACATTAAAGACATCTAAAAGTATAATCATTCACAAGTAACTAATAAACACATGTAATGCACCGGGTCTGTCCTATAAGTACTAAGAATTGTTTGGTTACTCTAGTTAATAAGGTTAGTATAGAGATGTATGGGGCGCACCATCCACCATTAGGCTGTACAGTAGGGTGGGGCGAAAATTTATTTTCGAAATTCGAATTAGGATAGGGGCAAAAGTTGCATCATATCGTAGTACTTTACCATAGAAAATTACAATTCTCTAAAACAATTTTTAGTCGGGGCGCAAGGGGCTTTAAATTTGAGATTTTGCAAATCAATTTCATTTACTATGTAACTATTTAGCAAATATTCGCTGAAAATAGACTTTAATTTGTATTGTGGAGAGACGGCAAAAGATGTATCCTTTGTTAATAGATAACATGAATTTTTAATTCTTTAAAATTATTTTTAGCCGGGACGCAATGGTCCTGTAACATGGGAATAAGACGAAAAGTGATCAACCCTAAGTATTTTGCGAGTTTGTCATAAAGAAGCTTCTTGCTATTTAAGAAGTCTACTTATATCCTACAATGAACCTTTGGTTAATAGTGCAATAGTTTGGTTTGTGTTGACAGTGACGTAACTAGGGGGAACGGGGCTTGTGCCCCGGGCGTCGAATTGGGGGGCGCAAAACTGGACAAATAATTATTTTCACTATTAAGAAGGAAAGGAGTTTTAGCAAACTAAAGATCATAAAAGAATTACCTCAGAAACTTAAGAGGCAACAACGACTCACCAACCTTAGGATCATATCCATAGATCATAAGTTAGCTTCAAAGCTATGTTTTGAGTACATTATAAAAACCTTTGCATCCAAAAGTGGACGTAAGGTTAAATTTTAGTTCCAGTTTTTTGTGTTTTCATTTAATTTACATCGATTTAAGAGATTTGTAAAACGTTCGAGTATACTCGAGACGACAGCTTCATTGTTTTTCATAATTAAATATTCTATTTTCAAGCAAACTACTGTTGATTCATTTTACACATATCCACGTCCCAATATAATTCCAAAAACATTGCGATTTCCAGTTATTTCGTTAAGACTGCAAGAATGTGTCAAGCATGCTACTCTCAGATTATTTGTCAATCAGTTACAAAGTAGTTTAGTGTTTTATCTTGTATTAAAAATTAAAATATGTACTAGAATTGTGAAATCAAGCTTTATCACTTGAAAAAAGAATGGAATAGGAGTACTGCTGTCTGATGCCAATATCAGGTATAGTTGGGGAGCCTTTTGGTTAGGTCGGTCGGAGGACGCTAAGACGAGTCCTTGCCCCAGGCGATAACTAGCCTAGTTGTGTCGGTGGATGGTGAGTAAAAAATGATATTCGGTATTATTGATATTACTTGGACAAAGAAATTCAAGAAAAGAGAAGGAAGGAAAGCCAAAAAGCGATCTTTCGGTGAAGCTTTCAACCAAAGAGTATTATACTCTACTATAGTTACATTATCGAATCTTCAGACTACTTGTCATCTTCGGTGACAAGACAGGAAGGCAATAAAGAACACACTGAAGCTGGAGGAGATCATATTTTAGTTGGAAATATCCTTTGAAGATGACAAGAGAGCAAGCACAGATTGGATGCAAGCAAATGAGAAAATTCTTCCCAACATTAGCAAAAGTGAAGGAGGAAACCAGCGTGACTAGAAGAAAGATTGCAGTAATTGCTAATGCGGTTTCGGAAGATTTTAAATATGTGAGTCTAGAGCAGTCGCAAAACATAATTGACAGAAGTAAAATTCAAAGAGAGGATGTGAAAAATGGTATAAGTGTAAGAACTGTTAATAAAGTGAAACCCCGTGTCATCTATTTTGATTGGAAGAAAGACCAAACGCTCACTATGTCCGGAAATCAGAGATATGAAGATGAAGGAACGTTATTCTATCCGGTAGAAACGGGTAACAAATTTCTCGGCTATGCCGGAAATGCTTTGACCGGATCAGCATCAGCAAAGAATTTTCCTAGTTTCATCTTTCGCGAATTACAAGAAAATAATGTGGACCTATCAGATATGGTACATATCGGCTGCGATGGCACTAATATTAATGTTGGGTCAAAAGGAGGAGTGATTAGAGTGTTCGAAAACCATTAAGGGAGGTCCTTGGAGTGGTGCATTGCTTATTGCATTTCATTGAACTACCACTTCGTCATTTATTAAAATAAATCTTTAGTGTAAGTATTGGCCCTTACACTTTCTTTGGATCTGTTAGTAGATCATTTGTGAATTGTGAAACAAATTCAGTGTACGGCTTCGAAAAGATTTCTTCAGAACCTCCAACACTCCGAAATGTGCCTGATCTCAGTTATGATCAGAGGTACTTATGTGAAATACTTCAATCTGTCATAAGATGAGGCTGATAAAAACCCTGCAGATTAAGAAACCTGGGAAACTTGGGCATGTTCGCTGGTTAACAGTGACTTACAGACTTTTGCGTCTATAGGTGTATATATTAATGCCAAATCCTTCAGACGAGCTCAAAACTTTATCAAAGTTCGTGGTAAAAGTATATGCACCAGTGTGGTTCAACATCAAACTGAAACCTCTTGTCAAATATGGAGCTAAACATTTGTTCCTGACTTAAAACTTTCGCGATGTTTGCAAGAACCATACAAGACTCCAGTCAATAAAGTAATTTCCAGAAGTGCATTCTATGCGAATCCTTAAAACATTCTCATTGCCATGATTGGTATTGACAGATCAACTACACGAATATTCCAATCCAGAAAGCAGTGTAAACCTTCTGAAATTTGTTCCTTCGAAGTGCCAGTATTAAACTTCGAGACTAATAATTACACAGAAATGATAAACTGCAATGAGTGTAAACATAAAAGAACGCTAATACTGACTCATGAGACAGATGAAAAATTGCAAGAAATTCGCTCTTCAGAAAATACATGTGTTGATATTCCTGAGTTCAAATATCATACGCAAGTAGTGGAAAGATTAGTGAAAATAATTAGTGAAACTTCTTTCAGTATGTGGGGCACGAGAGAGCGATTTCTTTATTCGTTCCAAAATTGACTCGAGAAAATACATGCCTACTTAAGAGACAAAGTCGCAGTATTTTGCAGGAAGACGCGAATAAAACTTATGAAACATTCAATCTAATGTTGACGGGTGGGAGGGATTGAACTCGACGGAAGCCACCTCTTAGTGGTGAATTCTGGCTTGATGCAGCCTGTAACATAGAATATGAACTTCGGTAGCTTTAAAAATTGAACTCGTCACGACAACGAATCTTAACACCCTCAAATTACAGTCTATCTCAAGCAAAGAGCTGTCTAATAATTACACAAATACACAACAAACGTGTATTTGTTTACAAAATCTACGAAACTTAAGGCCCATTGAGCCCCAGCTAAAAATATTTTAGAGAATTGAAATTTTCCATGGTAAAGTACTGCGATATGATGCAACTTTTGCCCCATATCCAAACTCGAATTTAGATTTTTTTAAATTGGCCTCTTTTCACTTATTTGTATAATCTAGCAAATTTAAGGCCCATTGCGCCCCGGCTAAAAATTATTTTAGGGATTTGAAATTTTCCATGGTAAAGTACTATAATATGATGGAACTTTTGCTCCCTATCCAAAATGGAATTTCGAAAAAAATTTTTTGGCCTCTTTTTCACTCCACCTTACTGTACAGTCAGATCCAATTCAGTTACCTCCTAGCCTTTCAAGGCTGTGAATCATTAGTAAAATACTAGCAGCGTTCACCCCGCTTCGCTGGGGTCACCCCGGAACGCAATAAACTTTGTTACTTAGATAATTTTTACTTTTTCGCTTTCAAGTGATATGATAAAAACCATAGAAGATTGCAGTAAATGTTAACATTATATCGCCTGTCATTTATGTTAACCCGCCGAGTGACACGGTCATATGGGTTGCATATAAATACGGTTAGATTTAGCTATGATGAGCTAACAAAGGATTTCTACGTTATGGACACTTGAATGGTCAATTATCTCAAGACACTGGTAATTGAAAATTAAAGTGATATGATAAAAACCATCTAGGGTCCAAATCTTAATAACCCCCCAAAAATGAAAGAAATTGGTTCAGCCGTATTAGCGTGATGAGCTAACAAAGGATTTGTACGTTCTCTTTTATATATATAGATAAAAAAGTGTGACTGACTGGCTTCTTTCCGATTCCGAACAACATGAATTCGACACAAATATCAGTCATTCTTGACATTTTATTTATCATCTGCTTTCAAGCTCTTCTGATGGGGCTGAAATTGCAGTTATACGGCATTGGGAGCGTCATTATTGATTGCAGTGACCCCTAAAGTAATGGATTGTATGTACAAGGGGGTTGTAAACGAGCACAATCATTTGAGTTAGCTCAGTAGAGCGCTCTCGTTTTTCATAAGTTTTAACATGAACTAACTCGCTTTGAAAAATGTGAGTGTGAGTTGAGTTTAACCCGAAATTTAGGTGAGTTTGAGCGTAAATCCACGCTCAATTTCACGCTCATCACCGGATATTTATAGTATCACAAAATACTGTAATCATCCTTTTGTATGTTTGCTGTTGTCCCATCTCAAAGAATGCACCTTAAATATTAATTTGCCATTAAACAAATTATACGGGTCAGAGACGTACAGCTCGAGGAAATTAGAAATACATCTATTTCAAGTTATATTTGGTTAGTTGGCGCAAATTATCATATTTTTTAATGTTTGATTAAAATTATAATATTGTGCCTATGTATGATCCAAAGACCGAGGAAATATCTTACCTTGTGTATAACTGGTAGGTTATTTTACTTTGAAAGAAATCAACAGAAAAAGAATTTTGTAACTTGCAAATATTGTAGAAAAAATTATCTTCATGTCATATCTCGGTATTTACAAAGTAAATTGTTCCCGAATTTCTACATGGAGTAACAAAATGTAAGTAATAGGGTCAGATGTTTGACATTTTTCTTTTATTTCACGTTTCATGGCCCCTACATGCCGATAGAATGTTCCTCTGTTCGTTGGTTCTTCCCGCTGTATGTACGTTTGCCTAGAGGCCATATTGTTTAACGTATCCGCACCAAATTTCAAACGTAAGATTTTTATGAGATTTGCCAAGAGAGTCTTTTGAACTTTCTTCCTACACCTCAAGATAATCGTAGTTTACTGAAGGATGTAAATTTAAACCAGTTGAAAATGCTCCAAGAACATTGCGAGAACGGATTTCAAAAGAACTGTTTGTGGTCTACGACAAATTACGAGGCACGTCCAGAAAGTAAGTTCCGTTTGGTAATAAAATTAAATTGTGTACAGATACAGAAAAATTATTTATTGCACAAAATTCTACAACTCTTGAACTACTTTTCCACATAACTGTCGAAATTTTGCATGCATTTGTCATAGCGTGGCACAAGGTTTTGTATACCTTCTTCATAGAAGTTTGCCGCCTGTGTCTTCAACCAGTTGGAGACAGTTTCTTTCAGCTCGTCGTCATTGTTGAAGTGTTGACCGCCAAGGAAAAACTTGAGATGTACCGAGAGCACTAATAGCAAACCTGCGGTTTTCCTGGATCTTGTCATCAATCGCTTGAACCAGTTCTTCTGTAACCAAAGATGGACGCCCACTTCGTTCTTCATCGTGCACGTCACTACGTCCTTCATTGAATCGTCGGACCCATCTCACCATTGAATCACTCATCGCATTTTGTCCGTAAACATCGCAAATTTGCCGATAAATTTAACTTAGTTTCACTTTCCTCGTTTCACTTGATTTGACAAGCAGCGGGATTTTCACTCAACACCGACATTGTAAACAAGCACAACAAAGCGTACGTGACTGACAGCGATCTCCAAATGGCGCACGTTTCTTCTCCTTGATACAGAGCGTCTACCGCGCATGTGCGAAACTGCGATCGCAGCGCTGCAGCGGAGATAAATTGAAACGGAACTTACTTTCTGGACGTGCTATGTACTTTTATATATATAAAGATGGTAGGCTATTTGTCTCTTATAACTAGAGGAAGAATAATTGCATAATTGCATATGGGGAGCTTGAATGCCTAAAGTTGCTCGAGTCATGAGCTGGATATTGAAACAGTCATATAGTGAATTGAATGATTCGAAGCACAATGGGAACAGGAATTACAAACTAAGGCAAAACTGAGTAGACCGCAAGTAACAACGGAACGCGAAAATGTTTCTATTATTGAAGCTAACGTAGCAAACCCGTTCGCTGCTGCATCAAACCTGAAGACAATTTTAGATCTGGAATACAGTGCAAAGACATGTAAACTGTACTCATATTATTTGTTATGCTTTGCAGATCAAATTAACAGATCCACATATACATGTTCGTTTAGAGTTCACAAGGACGCACATCGACAACCCACAAGACTTCTGGAATCGTGTAATCGGGAGTGATGAGACAGTCTTTAGTTTATACGAAGGAGGAAACCTGTTAAAACGTTCTAAGATATATATATATATATATATATATATATATATATATATATATATATATATATATATATATATATATATATATATATATATATATATATATTACGAAGACTCATGCTCAAAATTGAAAAATTCGCAAAACATAATCTTTCTATCACGGTTCCCGAGATATTTAAGCTCCCGAAATCCGAGTTTTATGGGCCAATATCTGGGGAATTGTCACCAGTTGGCCACTGGCCACCGGTAACTATTTGGTACCAAAATGGTCACCATTCTATTAGGTATTGATCAACATCAATATGATCTCTCTATGGTTTATGGTTCCCGAGATATGGCTACTTAAATTTCCCGAAATCGAAACTTTCTTGGCCAATATCTCGGAAACGGTAAGAGTGACGCGAAAATTTACATCACTTTCTCAGATAATTTCTGATGCTCTATCGAACGGAAGGATCAAAATTGAATACTTCGCAAGTAGCACACACTCACTCACATACACACACACACAGAGAGAGAGAGAGAGAGGGAGGGAGGGAGACATAATTCAGTGCGATTTCCTTAACAAGGGATTTCAATAGTAACCGTATATTGTGGTATAAACTTTTTCTGAAAGAAACATCCAGAAGTGCTAGTTATTCTTGGGGTGGGTTATTTTCCGACAATTTTCTCAAAAACGACTCAGGCGGTTTCTTTCATATTATATCTTAAATAAATATTTTTAATAATAAACTGTTAATATTAAAATTCGTTTGTCCTTTAAAAAATCCACAAGGCATAGTTCATTTTTGTGGGAAAGTTTTTCCAAGACAATTTTCTGTAAAACAACCCAGCCGATTTTGTTCTTGCGGTATTTCATAAATGTTACAATATTACTAGCCGAACCTGCGCTCTCTACACAGCTCATCATTTACATATGAGCATGAATCTCCTTGACATTCCTCACAATATCTGTTTACTTCCCTATGCAGACTTAGGTGAAATACCTCTTGATAAAAATCGGCAAAGGGTACTATAAAGAGGAGATTTTTTGATTATAATATTCAATATTTCGCCCCATTTATAATATTTGAGCCTACTTCTGGTTGGAGTCTCTAATTCATGTATGACCTTTTCTTTCTTTTTGCATGCAGTATGTAATAAGCAAATACATTACATACACAACTAATGAGAATGTCAGTGCTATATTTTGTTCATTGGGCAAGAATATTCATCTTAGATTGGAGAAATGCTTATCCTTTCTTTTTCATTATCATTTGGCCCTGATACAAACACCTGAGAGATATAAAACCCCTTTATACAACTGTGCTGTGTTGGAATGTATAACTCATAGGATATGGTGGTATTTCTTTAAAAGTGAAATGAAATCTTTCAGATTTACGTCCCACAGTTATGCCGGTTAGGCTAAAGGAGACGGTGATTATGAGAAATGAGTGAAATGGTGCAATGAAGAAAGTGGGAGGAAACTGGAGAACCCCGAGAAAACCCACGAGCATGGTGTCTGTCCACCAGAAAGTCCACAAGGCGCGAGCAGGGACCTACGTCTTTAAAAATTTCATCCTAAAAAATGCCAGTGTACCCTTAAAAAATGTAATAATGAATTAACGATTACGTTTTTCAAATATTCAATTAGAACTAGAACATCTACACAAAAGTTGGAATCGATCAGGGAAAACGACACGTTTCTAGCACTTGTGGTGTTCGAGATTTCATTGTCAAAAGGATTGGGGACAAACACAGAAAGCGAGCATTTTAATACAGTATACCTATATAGATTAGAGCTTAACGAAACTAATCAATGGAGGGAAACTAATCAATTTGTGTTCCTAAAAATTGATTGAAGTGAAAATGATACTGAATCCGACTGTAATTACTACATAATATATGTGAATCCAAACCTTGTATGTGTACAGAAATAGTCATATACTAAAAGAAACATATGCAGTTCGTAAGTTCCAAAAGCTGACTGGGTTGTTAGTGGTATTATCACGGGTATCAGAATATTTTTGTTATTCATTCAGAATAGTAAATGAAAAACGAAATTATGTTAACACATTACCGGTACTAAATATCCTTCTTTTTATTCAATACATTAATTGCGTGTGTCAAGGTGTTGATCTCCAAAATTTTGTGCGAGTAACATTCAATGATATCACTAGACATACCTGCTCTCAATATTATAGGAACACGAGATTGAGACCTTTTTATGATGGATAGATGAAAATGAGTTTCACGCGAAGGGGCTATGAAGAGTGTCTGTCTTACGCCAGAGTATTTAATATGTAGAACAAAACCAGTGGATAGGTGTCATGCAAAATTGTGAGTACTAATAAGATCTCATCATAAGGAAAAGTATGGAAAGTATTGATGTAAGATGAATCAGTATGCAGTGCCTGGCCGTTGTTAATAGGGTACTAGGTGATCGTCTGGTCTCTAATATGCCAAGTGTGGAATAGAGGAGATATGGTGAAGTGGGCAGACAGTGATGGGGCAAGACATATGATCACTCAGGTTTCAAAAAGGTTAAGGTTATTTGATGTGTGTCTAAGGTGATCATAGTCTTACTTAGTTTAGACTGAAGTTTAACTTCCCTTTTAGCACCAATGTTAAATGGTATATGGATATAGATTTTAGGGTGGAATAAAAACCACGATCATAGGTTAAAATTTCAATTGATGTCACATCGGTAATCGACCCAAGAACCTTGTATACCAAAGGTGTACGCGCTAGCCAGTAGAATGTTGGGAAAGCATTTAGAATGCAAAGGTGTACAAATGGACATTAATTAAGTCTCTCATTTTTGTCTGATTACCCTACGCGCCTTAGGCTAAGAAAGGCCTTCCTTCGATTCCAGATAGGAACTCATGTGGTCGGATCCAACGTTAAACTGTAGGTCCATGTCTCGCTTAGTGTTCAACGGGGCATTAAGAACCAAGTCAACTAACAAACCAACAAACAGTAATGTCGACCTATAACATTCCCTTAGTTACTGTATAAACGTGAGACGTTAAACTCAAAAACTGAAACTAAACAATTAAAATCGGTGAACAGTAATAAAGGACGGAAGACAAGCCTCACAAGTAAACCTTCCGTTTGGGTGAATCGCGTTGCTGACTGAGACACATATGAGAAAGTAGTACTAAATGTGGTCAGTATCTCAGTGAAGTTGTAGGTGCGAAGCTCCAGGGGTTTAGGAGATACAGCTACCAGAACATCACATGGAAGTACAGAATAGTCTTCATACAGTTGGAGGTAAAAGTTCTGTAAGACCTCTTATAACGACAAAAGGTGAATAACAAATATATGGGTACATATTAGGACTAAGGGGAAGTCATATAGTAAGAGTATACCTGACGGCGGCCATCTTGAAATCGCCATTTTGAATTAAGGTTAAGTTTTTAAAATAGGAATAGGGTCATGTGATACATGATTTAAGGCGCAAATTTAATCAGAAGAACAATGGTGACGTTAATTTAGATTTACGCGCAATTGGTAAAAAGTTACAGGGAAATTAAATATTGTTGCAGCATATGTACCGGTATTAGTCCTTTACCCCACCTTGTAAATTTTGTGTTAATGATAATAATCAAATAAAAAGCAGGTGGATAAATATTAGGTCTATGGTAAGAGTTGCCTTAATGGCGGCCATGTACAAATCCGCCATTTTGAATCAGACAAAGTTTTAAACAAAGCGCATAACAGTGACACCTTATTAATAACATTTTACCATAATCCATACGTTAATTTTGATTTACGAGTACTGCTTTGACGGAATTGTTAAC
This sequence comes from Thermobia domestica, assembly GCF_964235325.1. Classification (NCBI taxonomy): domain Eukaryota; kingdom Metazoa; phylum Arthropoda; class Insecta; order Zygentoma; family Lepismatidae; genus Thermobia; species Thermobia domestica. The sequence continues at coordinate 42,741,943 of NC_137461.1, read as the reverse complement.
GACAAATGTGTCAAGTGTAACTCGATTACATTTGTGAGGTGTTCTCACTGTCAGCAGAGCATTTGTGCAAGTTATGCACTCTTTTCTGAACTACACCTCTGGTGCTTGGGGTCCCGGGTTTAATCCCAGCCCCCGCCAAGTGAACTTTGTGGTGGACAAACACCGCGTGCGTGGGTTTTCTCGGGATTCTCCCGTTTCCTCCCACTTTCTTCATTCCACCATTTCATTCATTACTCATCATCACCGTCTCCTTTAGCCTAACCGGCATAAACGTGGGACGTAAAACTCAAAAATTTCATTTCATTTTTCTTTTCTGAACTACATATTGATTGTACTAATTGAGGACTTTTTTGGAAGAAAGACCCAAGTTCAATTATGACTCAATTCCACTTTGGTCATTTTTCCTTAAATTAGCAACTTGTTTATGCGATAACAAATGCTGGTTAAAGATAAAGCAAAAATGGTTATACCGTTGGATTTATGGTAAAATTTGCTATTAATAAGGTGTCAATGTTATGCGTTTTGTTTAAAACTTTTGTCTGATTCAAAATGGCGGATTTGAACATGGCCGCCATCAAGGCAACTCTTACCATAGACCTAATATTTATCCACCTGCTTTTTATTTGATTATTATCATTAACACAAAATTTACAAGGTGGGGTAAAGGACTAATACCGGTACATATGCTGCAACAATATTTAATTTCCCTGTAACTTTTTACCAATTGCGCGTAAATCAAAATTAACGTCACCATTGTTCTTCTGATTAAATTTGCGCCTCAAATCATGTATCAAATGACCCTATTCCTATTTTAAAAACTTAACCTTAATTCAAAATGGCGGATTTCAAGATGGCCGCCGTCAGGTATACCCTTAGTCCTAATATGTACCCATATATTTGTTATTCACCTTTTGTCGTTACAAGAGGTCTTACAGAGCTTTTACCTCCAACTGTACGAAGACTATTCTGTACTTCCAAGTGATGTTCTGGTAGCTGTATCTCCTAAACCTCTGGAGCTTCGCACCTACAACTTCACTGAAATACTGACCACATTTAGTACTACTTTCTCATATGTGTCTCAGTCAGCAACACGATTCACCCAAACGTAAGGTTTACTTGTCAGTCACAGGGATCGCCGAGCACTCAAGAGGGTTACCCCAAGGAACGTAGAACCAATGCATAATAAGTGGCTGCGTGACTTAATAAGCACCTGGAACAATCATAGATCAACGGGAATTGAAAAGCTTTAACATTCACAATCGGGTTCTAATTTGCTGACCCTCGGATGGCCTTTGCAATTTCATAGTTTTCCGTAAATTCCATGGTTACGCTCACAGGACGTATTACTAGCAGAGTATACGTAGTCATTTTAGGTAACCACGTGCAATTTACAGTTGCGATGTTTCCAGTCAGTGGGGCTGCTGAGACATGGGTAACTTTATTTGAATGCCTGTAGCTGTGGAGGTCGACTCACAAGTAAATTTCACGTTTGAGTGAATCGATTGCTGGTGGAGTAGTGCTAAGTAAATTTCACGTTTGAGTGAATCGATTGCTGGTGGAGTAGTACTAAGTGTGCTTAATATGTCAGGGAAGATTTAGTTGCAAAACTCAAAGAGTTAGGAGATATAGCTACTAGAACGTCACATTGAGGTAAATGTTATAGTCGTAATACATAGTCCAAAACATAGGAGAGAAGTCTTATGTCTATCATTTCCTCTAAACTAGAATACGTTCGTGTTTGCAGCATATTTAAGTGATGAAACACAAGAGAAAGTTGCTTGTTTTGCAAATTCGAAGTGGTTTTGTTATTGCAGCACGTAGCCAAGGGGGGGGGGTCCTGGGGGTCCGGACCCCCCCCCTTCGAGACCAGAAATGAAAAAATTAAGAAAGGATAAAACAAAATGAAATGACAAAAAGAAGGATCAGCGTTAAAAATTAAAAAGAAAACTACAGGAAGCTTTTGCTTACTCTTTCTTATGAGGAGATTTGTATTACTTGAAATATGGTGGCGAGGTAAGCGAGGTATTCTGGAAGAGTCAGGGAATTTGAAATTTCAAGAAAAGTTATGGGATTCTTAGAATTCCTGCTACTAGTCAGGGAGATTTCAAGCTTTCGAAAGCATAAGTGCCGTTGTGTAACAGCGTGGACATTTTTAATCATAACTTTTCGTCATCGCATCCTTGCAATATCAAACATGTTATTTCAAGGACAATTTTCTGTTGCTCCTTTAACCTGTCATTTGGAACCGACAGTAGTTGACGGAATAACAAAAACAAAAGATTATGTTGAAAGAAAGTTCTGTTAGCATTTGATTCGACAGAGAAAGGAACGCATATATTGTAAAACTAGTTGAATATACACATGCTTCGCACAGTGGCTGTATTTGGAAGTCAACGCCTGTGGGAGTATCACCATTGATCTCAGCGACCGCGAAAACTATGGATTTGACACTAATATCGGTCATTTTGGATTACTTTTATATGTCTTGGTATCTCACTCCCTCCGGTCCCCCCGGCACCGAGCCGAATAGCGTGAATTTGGAAGTTAATGCGACTGGAGTTTCACCATTGATTTAAGCGACCGCGAAAATATGAAATCGACACTAGTAGCTCAAGTGGTGAGCGTTGGCTTCGCATTCGAGAGCTCGTAGCTTCGAATCCCACTGCCTACCACCCTGACTGAGGTTTCCCAGGGTTTCCCTCAGTCCTACTAGGCAAATGCCGGGATGGCACCCACTAAACAGGCCCTGGCCGATACCTTCCCAAATCCTTTCCATTGTTAATGTTGTTGGATATTCAATGTAAAATGGCCTCTGAGCTGTATCTGGTGATTGTTAAATAAATAAATAAATATCAGTCATTTTCTACTACTTTTACATGTCCCGGTAAACGCCCCCCTGAGACTCCCCTGGTTCGAATTTCGACAAAAACGTTTAACTCTGGTCTGGAGTCTGGACCAAGGTATTCGTGACTAAAATTTGGTAACTTTCGGTCAATTTGTCTGGTTCCCAAGCCGGTTCCGGTAAACGCCCCCCTAAGACCTAACTGTTTCGAAATTTAAAAAAAAAAACGCTTCGTCTTGATCTGGGACCTGGGCCAAGGCCCCCCTGACCAAAAATTTGGTAACTCTCGGTCCACTCGTCTGGTCCCCAGGCCGCACACAGACAGACAGACAAACAAACACACAAAAAAACTCTTTATTTTATTTATATTAGAAGATAGTTTACAAGACAGTATTCAGTATGTACTTTGTGTAATAATTGAGGTCATAACGAAAGGAAAATTGTTATATTTGAATAAACAGGAGAAGGACGTAAATATTGCAAAATCTTTTTCAATACATTTCTTTTATTATTTTGCTCGAAATTTCTTCATAGTTTGTTATTAAAATACTTGCCAACATATCCTCATTTTATTGTCCTAACAAACCAATATATGTTGATAGTAAAGTAGTTCAGATTGATCGAGCTCCTGGGTCTTCAGAATTTCATGTCACTCACCCCCCACCCCACCCCGTTACGAAATCCTGGCTAAACGAACCATATATGTTCCAGTAAAATAGTTTAGAGTGATCGAGCCCCTTTTGTGATGACCACAGTATTTCATGTCACAGACCCCCCCCCTCACGAAATCCTGGCTACGTGCCTGATATACTTATCTTCAAACCTGAACAGTGTTCCACTTCTGTAATCGTGGTCTAGATAGAAAAGAAACATATCTTTGAACCTAGAAAATTCTCGGTTTTCTATACATAGTGCGAATATAACTTCAAATGTGTGCACCTAATGTGATACAATTTGATAGTGATTTAAAAGGCTAGCAAAGACGAGATAATAAATGCAATGGCAAATTGAGAGATGTAGTCACTGTGAAACTAAACTTTGTTCCCTTAATCTCTGAGTTAGGAAAATGTATAAACAAATAAGTCTACTAACTGAATATGTGTTACTCAAAACTTATAAATGTTATTTCATGTGTGCGTATCGACATAAAGTGAATTTAAGTATATGGACACCAAAAGAGGTAGGATTTGGATTTCTGGGCTTTCGGCATCTAAGGCCATGTAGCCCTTCACGATTTGAGGGATGACGTCCCTCGGCGAGCACACAATCCGGGGAAAGGGAAGGAAGAAAGGATTGGGAAAGGAAGGAAGCGGCCTGGGACCTATAAGTTAGGTACCACCCCGGCATTTGCCTGGTGTGAATGAGGAAAACCCAGGAAAACCTCATTCAGGGTGGCTGGCCTGAAAAAGCTGTTACACTTTTTCGACCGAGTGACCCCACCGGGAATTGGACACCAAAAGAGTGCCTTACGAACGTGCGATATAAAAGGTCGTCTGAAAGTACGAGAAAGGACTCGCCGAATCATCTTTTCTTTTAGTTTATTTCTTCAGATGAGATATGGAGTCATTTAACCATCATTTTCAGTTTTATTTTTCTTTCACAAGAAATATTATAGAATGTAACTAGATTTTTTCAAATGTATGTTTTATTTTATCAACATTTAAATTTGTTTATTTGTTTTTCTCTCATCTTTTTGTTAAGATCAAATACATATTGATGTAATCCAAGATTCTAAGTGGAATGATACTTTTATATTTGTATTCAATTACATGTTATAATCATTTTCTTTGTGTTTAAATTCTTAATAGATGTAATAAAATATTGACCAACTGTAGTTAAATTATAGTTTTTTTAAACTGAATCACCTATATCAATACGTTGTCCTGTATGTATGTGTGTGTACGGGAATGAATGACAAATTTAGCTTCAGTGTAGCCCTTAATCTTTATTTACAACAGTAGTGTTGATAATATGTGTGTAATATTTAATAAACATGTGTATTGATGCATAGCCGAGGTCATGAAAGACAACTAAATTTAAATTATACTAATTCGGCTCGGAAGGGAAACCCAAAACAACAGAATGAGCTTGAATAATGACAATCTTCTCAAGAATCTCGAAAACTTCTATTTGTGGAAAATGTGTAAATCAATTTGATTTTTTTTTCTTCCCTTGGCTAATTCAGTCGTGTGTTCGATCTCCAATATGGAAATTCAGCTACGAGATAAAGGTTATTGAACATTCGGAAATAACAGACAAACGATTAAATTAATACTTCTCATCGCCTGGGCTGGGTCAGGGCCACTCCCATTTGTGAAGTTGCCTGGATCCCGGTCAGGGTTGTATGAGGGAACATGTGTCTCTTCAGGATCACTTCAGAATTGATTCTCAAATGATAAAATTCGGGTATAACTCACCCTTTTAAAAACTATTCAAGTTACTTTACCCTATTTTCATCATTACCCAGTAATTTTCCATCTCTAGTTCCTTCTTCCTTTCTTTTTTCCTCTTCCTCTTTCTTTTTTACCCTACCTTCCTTCTTTCTCACTCTTCCTTTTCCTATTTCTAATAAAACTGAAAAGGGGTCGTGACTGGGAGTCGTCGCTATAGACACGGTCATTAAATTCTTTTCATGTTTCTCTTCAAAAATCCGATAGAAAAGTTGCCATTGCTACTATCAATATGCAGTTCAGAAAAGAGTGCATGCCTCGCACAAATACTCTGCTCACAGTGAGGAAACCTGACAAACGCAATTAAGTCGCACTTCAAACATTTGTCGTTCACAATTTCGTCAAAGCAGTAATCGTAAGGAATAATCCAATTTCCAGGGTCATCATTTAAGTATCTAGGCTTGTAGGAAGTGAATCGAATCATATTGCGAAAACGAGAAGCACTGAACTGGTTCGTTTCATCACTGATACAGCAATAACATGAAGTAAAGTGAATATTTGCCATTGTGAATGACTGAAGTTGTATGAACCTGTCACGATGGCAAATATTCACTTTACTTCCTGTTATTGCTGTATCAGTGATGAAACGAACAAATGCTTTATATGGATGAAGCAGTGAACATCCAGACGCCGAGTCACGCCACTACATCCACCAGGTATCAGCCGTTTGATCAATGCAAAGAATTCTGACACACACTGTGACTAAAGACTGTCGTCTTTCTTTGCAGATCATGAATCAAGTAACAGGAGGACTTTCTTCCTATCACCTGGAATGGTTTTCCACAGGACGTCCGAATAGAGTCTTAATATCCTGCTATGTTCGCTGGTTTAGCAACAAATGGGATTAAGATTATTGTAGCCGGATCGGCTGGCAACTTACCGTTTGGTTCAAACACCAGAACAAATTCGGACGCAGAATTTCTCCTTCCATGAACACAACTGCATATCATGTAGGAATGAGATATTGCACTCACATATCCTACTGTTGTTCTTAATTTCACCGATCATTTCTCCCTCAACGTCCGGCACAAATGCAATTTGTTCTCGAAGCGACTCTGATCCGCATTGAAGACATTGACAGCTGGAATGTCTTCAGTGATCATATGATCACGTACTGAAATGGACTATAAACGTGTACCTCAATGTGACCTTCTAGTGGATGTATCTCCTAAATCTTTTGTGCTTTGCACCTAAAACTTTCCTGACATATTACCACACTTAGTACTACTCTATCACATATGTCTCGGGCAACAACTAGATTCACCCAAATGTTTACTTGTCAGAACTAAACAAATATCCCCTTCCATCCTCGCTGATGGAACAGAGCGCTGCACTCTGTAAGGAATGACCAATATTTCACAGCTTATATGCTTCTATTCTATTAAGAATCAGAGTTGTTCTGCAGGCTGACGACGGTCCCACACCTTATTAAGCGAGTAAGGTACATTGCCTGCAAGTGTCTTATGATTTTGATTTTAAGAGCAGTTTCATTCCATTCTTATGATGGGCAGATAGCAGAAGGTAACGCCTTCCCTAGGGCCATGAGTATCAATTTACTTTCACGTCTATTTGGAGGTGAGTAACAGAATTTTATTTATTTATTACATTTTTACTTACGAATACTTGTACATAAGAAGATTTTAGTATGAAATGTAATGTAATTTTAACCACCGTCCGTACCGGTACATACATACATGCAACCAGTACACCACCACTTTGAATTTACGTCAATTGAGGCGTTGAATGGCAAAGTGGGATAAGAGACCAGACAATAGGCCAAAAGATGGGAGCACAAAGAACCGATTTTGGAAGACTTTTCTATATCGATTCCAAATAAAAGTTTCAACATCTAACAATGTCTCAAAACTGAGTTACGCCAGCTTGCCTTCCAACGCCTCAATTAGGATATGTTTCCTCAATTGGATGGTTTGTATAGTATATTACTGTTTATCACCTACTTTTGATTAACTTATAAAATGAAAATAAATTATTTTTACTAATAAATAATATTATGAATATATGTGATATTATTATCTACTCTTCTATTTATAACTAACAACACACACGTCCTACTACGAACTACTACAATCGCAGACAACAGGAAAACGAGTGATACCACTAGACACATCATTAAGAAGGACTATCAGCGTCTCCGCCACATTGGAGTAGCTATAAAAGTAATCAAGAAAGTTCTGTCGCTTTTCCACTCACCACTTTTGAACATCGATATGTCACCTAAGACGCGCATGGAAGATCAAAAATAGAACCCCTCAGCATTGATGACCTGCCAACGTTCTGGCGGGCTATGAATTCCATTGCTTTAGAACTTGTGGGCAGTGAAGCAAAGAAGGTATTATCACCTCTACTAGGAATTTGACCAGGCGTCCTCTTAGGTGGTTGCCCAAGGAATGATAATCGGAGATAATCGGATGGTGCAATGTAAGGGGAGTACAGCGAATGCAATATTATTTGCCATCCAAGGCATAGAATGGGGTTCCGGTTCATTCTAACCATGTGGGGCTTAGCATTGTCCTGTAACAGTACGATTTCTTAGCGATTCAGAAGTGGTGGCTCCAGAGGTTTGAGTTGTGTTGAACACTGCTCAACTGCTGACAGTAGTAAGTTGCACTAATGCTCCGACCAGCTGGTAGTAGTTTCCCGATACACGATGTCGCGAGCAGCCAGGCAAACACACAGAATGACCTGGTGCAGTGCTGGTTTCGGCTGTTTTGTAACCGGTTCATAGGATGCTAACCAATAATGACGGTGCAGTGGAGTTTCAGAAAGGACCCACTTCTCATCACATGCTAACAACCTGTCGATAAATGGCTCCTTCCTCAGACGAGACAGCATAGAAACACAGGTGTCTGCTCGCATTGCCTTCTGGTCCGAAGTCAAATTATATCAGACCAATCGACCCAAATTGTAGTGCTTCCCAAGCTGATGGACGTGCTGCCGAATGGTTTCTAAACTAACACTGAATTGTAGTCCTAGTTTCTCACATGTCTGGCCACTGTTGCCTCAATTCTTGCCTGGAGATCTTCACTTTGTAAATGTGTTTATTTTCTGGCAAGTGTTTTGTCACCGTCCTTAACATTTTAAACCACCGCAGCACTGCCCAGGTAGTGGACACCCTCAACAAAGATCTTCCACCCGGTGGTTGCAGCCCGGTGTTTGACTCCAGTTCGAACTCGTACAGTATACACACTCTTATGACGCTCTTTGCAGGTCTCATGTTCACTCTGTCGTTACGCAAATTCACGATGTAACTCAACTACCACAACCAGAAGTACTGTATGTTGGATATACTCACACCAACAACTTACCTTCGCCTTATTTCCATTCGCATTCAACTCACTGTGTGAGGGCCAACTAAACACAAACTCCCAGAAAGTGACAGAAATTTCTTGGTTACCTTTATATAAAACCAGGAAGACCTTTATACCTGATATCAGTCTTCAGCTGGTCAACTCCACTCCCTCAGCTTGCCTGGAGCTTTGAAAGGTACCTACCCCAAAGCCTTTACATTGCATGTAGCTCTATACTACGGCCGCTGTATCTCTGGCACTGACAGCTATGCGGAAAATAAAGCGAGGGTTGATACTACACTGACACACATCGATAAGGCCCAATGAGGTAGAAAGCTGTCACCGCCCTTGCATAAAAACCAGACGTTGTTGCCGCTACGTTTTCTTCCATTTGTTTGTGCATAGTTGAATGAAAAGTTCTTTGAGATTGTGTTCGATTATTGCGACTTTGTGTTTTTTTCTTTTTGTGTGTTTGTGTGTTCTGTTAAGAATAATTTTGTAATTAATTGGTGACAATGGCTGGTTCTTCAGAACCGAAGATAAAGAAAATAAGTGTTTATAAAGCACAAAACCTAGAATTGATATACAGACTTCGTGAATATTTCGAGAAAGAGCGCGATAATGGTGGCCCTCTTCTTCCTATGACCAGGGTAGTGGACAGAGTGGTTGACGCCATGCGTGTGGGAAAGTTCACTGTTAAGAACATAAAAGAAAAAATGTTCGGAAAAACTGAATTCTCCTTCTGAGTTTTGATTAGTCCAAGCAAAAAACAAATCCATTCAATGTTTAAATATCTCTAGATCGTTTCCAGGATGACGCAATAAGGCAACACATCTATCAATATTATATAGGTAACCACGAAAGCTCTGTCGTTTTTGTGTAGCTCTGTGTTCCATTGAGCCTCACACCCTGCGTTGAATGCGAATGGAGGTAAGGTGGTCTGTTATTGATGTGAGTATATCCAACGTACTACCTTCTTGTGAGAGTTCAGTTACACCGCGAACTTGCATAAGGACAGAGAGTAAACATGGAACCTCCTCACAGTCAGAGTATCATAAGGGCGTGTATACTGTACGAGTTCAACTGAAGTCAAACGCCGCTGCAGCGGGGCGGAAGATATGCCAGGCCCTTGATGAGGGTGTCGTGACTACCCGGATAGTGCAGCGGTGGTTTAATAAATTTAAGAACGCTGACGAAACACTAGAAGTTGCACCACGAGCCAGAAGACAATACATATATATAATGAAGATCTTCCGGCAACAATTGAGTCGAAAAATTGCCAGACCTGTGAGAAAGGGAACTACAATTCAGTGTGAGTGGAGAAACCATTCGGCAGCACCTCCATTAACATAGGAAGCACTAGAAGTTGGGTCGTGGAACTCACATGATTTTACTCCGGGCCAGAAGGAAATGCGAGCAGAAACCTGCGTTTCTTTGCTGTGTCGTCTGAGGAAGGAGCCATTTCTGGACAGGGTGTTGACATGTGATGAGAAGTTGGTCCTGTACGAAGCTCCACGGCGCCGTCATCATTGGTTAGTATCCCATGAACCGATTCCAAAACAGCCGAAACCAGCATTGCACCAAAAGATGGTCCTCCTGTGGGTTTGCTGCACTGCTCGAGGGATCGTGAATCGGGAACTGCTATCAGCTGGTTGCAGCATCAATGCAATTGTGCACTGTCAGCTGTTGAGCCGTGTTCAAGAAAAACTCAAACCTCTGGAGCCATCACTTCTGAACCACAAAGTGGTCGTCCTGTTATAGAACAACGCTAAGCTCCACGTGTCTATGTTAACCAAATACATTATTCAACACTTTGGATGAGTAACGCAATTGCATCCGCCATACTCCCCGGACATTGCACCGTTCGAATATAACCTGTTCCGTTCCTTGTACAATCACTTAGAAGACGCCAGTTTAAATACCTAGTAGAGATGCAAAATGCACTTCGTATCTTCTTCACTTCACGGCCCACTAAGTTCTACCCAGAAGGAATAATTGGCCTTCCAGGACGTTGGTAGAACGTCGTCGATGCAAATGGGGACACTTTTTGATCTTCTATGTACGTCTTAGGTGATATATCGATGTTTGGAGGTGGTGGGTGAAAATGTGATAGAACTTTCTTGGTTAAGTGTGTATATATAAGAAAAGAATTCCCGACTCGCAGTAAGCTTCTTAAGTCTTTGAGCCAAGCCAGGCTTTTCGAGCGAGGGAAAACAAGCTTGAGTGTTGTGTCAGCAAGCTTCGAAAGCTGAAGGTGTCTTCGAACAAAATGTATATGATTTAATTAAACATTGGGTGATGGTGACGATGAGAGCGATGATGAAGAAGAAATTGAGGCAGTTAACTCTGACGAATTATTTCAAGATTGTGGAGTTCAAGCTATCGACAGTGATGAATAAATGTAGCAGCGAAGGTGACTCAATTTACTCGATTACTTTGTTATGTTTAATTCTGGTTATTTTTATTGTATTCCCTTACACGGAAAGTTTGAAAAATCCACAAAAAATCAGCATTTATTAAGCAATTCATTTTGATTGTATTTGTTTGTTTCTCATGTTTATTCTTAGTGTGTGCGTATAAACCCACGACAAATTGGCTATAATTGTTTTGTCCACGCGCTGAACTGTAGAGCCAGAGACGTAACGGCCGTACCATAGGCCTCATATCATGTCCACTTAGTTTGCTCGAAACTCTGTATGATACCTAATCTCAGCCACCCAAGCTTGGTTGGAGCTTTGTGGTTTCCTAACCCCTTTCTGCTTGCGTGGAGCATTAAAGATCCTAACTTGATTCCACTTAGTTTGCTCAGAAAGCTGTGGGGATCCTCTCTTAGATTACTCGAGCCTTAGGACACATTTCATACCCAGTTATTAGAGGATTTCTACATTATTGTGATTTTGTATCATACTGTTTATAAAAAGGAAGATTTTGTAATAAAATTGGTAGTGGGGGAAATGATTCCCGACTATAATTTGCTCTACCTTTTACCTACATAAGGAGGACTTTACAATATTTTCACTGGATAATATATTGCTCCATACCTCAACATAATTCTAGTTACAGTATTATAAATATTAGTTGATTCTATAATGTGTTACATCTGTCTAGTCTGTGTTTTCTTTCGTCGTTCTCTGCGTTTCCTGTATGTGCCGAATGTTAAAACAGACGGGTAGTAAGTCATTATTATACGCCCGAAACAAGTAGGCAAATAGAGGACATTGATTCCAAAAATCAAGTGAAATTTAAAATGGCTGAGTAAATCGAAAAATCAGATTCCAACTGTAAAACTAATCAGTTAATAATTCTCAGTGTTATTGAGGTACAGGACATTGCATGCATGTAGATAGACTAAAACACTTAGAAAGAATAATAATAAGTTACAGCAGTAGCAACACAATTGAAATTGAAAGTATTAGTAAATTTCAACTACTTCCGGTTTTGGCATATTGGTATGTTCGGGAATATTGGTAGTGATTCTGTGTTCTATTGAGACGATGAATCAATTGTAAAATACTGCTTCCCGCTATATATTATCGTTTTTATTCTATGGTGACTACGTTGATACCCGAAACAGTTTATTTCTACCACTTCCGATTTTAATAGAGGGTTAATGAAGGAGACGGAACCTGTTCTTGGAACTTTGAACCTATTAAAAACGAAAAAAAAAAAAACTAGATATCTTTTTCCATTTTTGGTCTACGGAAATCAATGCTGAAGTCGAAAATATAGTAAATTTTAACCACTTCTGGTTTTGGTAGAATGTTACGGATAGTTATAATATGTTGTCTTAAGACACTGAATCGCTTGCAGTAAACCTCTTTTCGCTGCTACCGTTTTCGTTCTACGGCGATGAACATTGTAACCGGAAATGGTTAATTTAAATCACTTTTGGGTTGAATATACGGTTAACGAAATTGATGGAATCTATTGTTCGGATCCTGAAACGATCGCAGAAACAAAAACAGAAAAAAAAAGAAAGAGAAAAGAATGAAAGAAACTTCTTGACACTTTTTGCAGTTTTTTTTATAGGAATCATTATTGAAACCGGAAGTAGTAGTGCATTTGAACCACTTCCAATTTTATTAGAATGTTGTGGATATTCCAGATGTGTTGTCTTTAGACACTAAATCAATTACAGAAAACCTCTTTTGGCTATCTGTTACCGTTTTTGTTCTATGGCGATAAAAGTTGAAAGCTAGAAATTGCCAACTTAAACTACTTCCGGTTTGAAAATATGGTTAAAGAGGACATGGAACTTCTTCTTTGGATGCTGATTGGAATTGCAGATAACCACTTTCGATATCGCCTTCCGTTTTTGCTCTGTTATGGGGCGTTTACACTTAGTCGATTTAGTCGCACGACTAAATCGACTCGCTGCATTTGCCACTAAATCGAAGCAACTAGGCCGAATCAGATTGATGGATGTGTTCAATTGTTTCAACCACAGAAAATAGAACGTCTTTTAATTCAGTTGCCAGTCGATTAGTCGCCTTCGATCAACAAGCGATTAAGTTGAAGTCCCGTTTACACGGTCGATTAAGTTGAAAGTGACGTCAATTCAACTGAATCGAACGCAAATCGACTAAGTGTAAACGCCCCATTACCTGTCGAACGACGGACGACGGACGACGGACGGGCTTAAGCGTTCTATACGACTTCCAAAACTTATGCAAAGCGTAGTTTGCAAGTGTAACAGTAAGCGAGATATCTCTAGTCAGGAATAATATGTAGGTGTACTCATGAGCAGTGTGTGCCACAAAGAAGGCAAGTAAGCATCAGATGTGCTTAGCTTCTTTCTAAATTATCAGATTGAATGTTTATGTTCATCACATTTCAAATAGTGACACATAAACGTTAGATAATCTGAAATAGTTTAAGATGTAACCGTATTTAAACATACTATATTGCAACACTGTTCTTTTAAATTTAATTTATGTTTTAGATAACAAACACTTTCTAGTAAATTTGATCAAGTTCTTATTCTACATAAACTTGGTTAACTGAAAATTTAATTTACAAGAAAGAGATAGTAAGTTAACATTTAAACTAATGATATGTAGTGTAGTATAGTATCCGAAAAATTTTATATATTCTTTATTTTATATTTTTACTATTTACTTAAGAAAATACCTTGCATAACGCGACATTTATTATTAGTTTTTTTTTTTAAATAACGAAATAAAGCAGCAAGTAGCACTCATATTTAGTATGCATGGAATATCGTGTCGACTATTTGTGATGTGATAATATCAGCCCTAAAACATGTATGTTGGGGATATAACTTAATTCAGTTTCTATAATGTGGCCACACTGTTTGTTTAGTTTCTCAACAGCGATGTACTTGCACACTGAACAGTGAATAGTGAGCTGATGCATTTGAATGAGTTTCATACACGTTTGATGAAAAATACATTGTTTTTATTTCAAATGGATGTGAATATAATATATCATGCCATTTACACGAACATGTCATTGATTCGAAAGTTACAAGAGGTTTGAATGTAGTTGGCAACCTGGTGTTTATCAGTATCACTAGCAAATAATATATTAGTAATATGATATGTACTATAACGCTAACATATATGGAAATAGGGTTAAAATTCTACTGTAGCATAAAAATGCATCATAGCATATAAAGGTTAAAAAATTCCATAGTTGCCTACCCTTAGTACAGGGATGAAAATAACCACTTGTCCACTCGCCGGGGTGAGTGGCTCATCGGTCCGGGCGAGTATTTAATATCATACCGAAGGTAAGTAAATGATTTCTATTGTGGAATTTGGATAGTAGCTTTCTCCTTGGGCGAGTAAAATTTTGTAGTTTATTTGCATCCCTGCCTTAGTATATTGATTTTCGTACTTTATGTATGATATATTATAATTATATTAGTAATTTGTAGATGATTGTCTGGATGTTATTGATTAGTACACGAAAATAAACATGTGTCTACTGATGTTATGCAAATTGACTAAGGGTTAAACTTAATTGAATATTAAAGGCATGGTATATATGGTGGGAGAGAACACAGGATCGACCTCAGCAGAGATGGTTTGGGCCAATGAAAACTTGACTTGACCCACTGACCCACCACTCATGTTCACCCACGACCCACTGAATCCACTACCCACCATGACCCACTCTGATCTACGACCCACCATGTCTGCCATCCTAACGCACTCTGACCCACTGTGACCTACTCCGTTTCACCACCCACCGATACCCATCATCATCAACTGGAACCCACGATCCACACCCTTCTCTCAACTAAATAAAGTGTTTACACCTGCAATAAAACAAGGCTGTGAAATTATCACTAATTTGGGTTGAATTTTACGGTCATTCGCTCAAGCACCGCTCTGTTACAATACCAGCGGATCTAGCCTTCACGACACCACATGAAATGGTATAGGGTTTGCCATGGGCGGTATTACGACGAATTTCAATTTAATTATCACAGATAATTATTTCCTTGTTGAATTACATATACTTTTCAGTTAAATGAAAGTCTCAAATCAAGGTAAAGTACACCAACGGAAAAGGAAAAAGTAGTGTAAAATTCGACTGTCTTGAAAGCCAGGTGGTAAGTCCTATTGCTACTATTACAATTACAAATATCAATATCCCAAAGTGCCTGAACTTCTCTTTTCACTTAGATATACTCTAATAGGAACAAAAGAAAAAGGAAGAAAAATGGAGATCTGGAAAGTAAGTCGTAGCAACATTCACCAGTGATCGGAAGATGCTGTCTACAGTGTACTAAGCAGAGTAGGTCGGTGGGTTGATGAGTCAGATTGGCTCAGGGTGGGTGTTGGTTCACAGTGAGTCACAGTGGGTCACGTCTTATTGACACAAATCCAATGACTCACTCTTAACCCTTTTAAATTATGGCTTTATGGAGGTACTTTGTAGACTTTCACTCAATCATCTATTGCGTCAAGACTATTTATCGTAGGATCATGGTTCATACCCTGTTTTGTTTCTAGTAAAGCAGTGTTGCCAACTGCGTACGTAAAAGTTTCCTAAAGTGTAAAGAATGCGGGAAATTTCCGCTCAAAGTGGGAAAAAGGGATTTTATTTTTCAAAAATACATTGTTTTATCGCGAATGTCTTCCTTTTGGTATAGGATACGATCATGTAAATGCTGCTAAAAACAACTTTGCTTTATGGTGAAGAGAATGAGATACAAAGAGTGGCCCTGGGATGAATAGTTTTGATGCTACAGCCGATTTACATACTTTCCCTTGATAATAATTTTTAGTGAATTTCTATCATCATCATCATCAAGACTGTTCATTGTTGGAATATGAATTGTACCTCGTTTTCTTTGCAATGTACCAGTCTTTCAAACGGTACCACTCGCATGTCTCTAGCATGTACCATAGTGGAGAAAATTTGCGAAAAAAGGGAACTTTTTGTTAAAAAATCCCCCCTATGCCCCTATGGACGGCCCCGGTCTAAAAAGCTTTACTAGAGACTTATAAAGCAAATTCCGAAGGTCGACGCCATGGCACAGGTGTTGTGTCATCACAATTTAAAAGGGTTAAATCTTGACCGACTTGACCCACGACCCACTGACCTACTTCATCTCTGGACCTAAAGGCCATGTGATTTTTTGATGGAAAACATCGTATCCATTTTTCTCGTCGTTTTCCTCCTTTCCTCCTACATGGTCATTTCACTTTAATTGATCATGAACAATTGCAAATTTAAATCAATTGTATATCGATCTTCAGTAATGTGCTTCAGTACTGCAGAGATATTGTGAAACCTTCATGTTCTTCGCTAAGTGAATAATTAAAATACAATATTAAAAATATGGTCAGTGAGCCAGGTGGTATCTACTAACGTCTACTGAATAAAACAATTATCGTTTTCCAAACCTTATCTTATAGACCAGAAATTCGACTGCTCAATTGATGATGTGGTAATTGCTGAGTACCCAGATGTATACACTGTAACAAAGGTCTTATAAACAATTATTAGAACATACAGGAGGCTACTAAAATGTGTCAAACTATTTTGTGAACAGAGTCCTTATATTAAAAAAAAGTGCTTATGGAGTTGTGCTCTAAAGTGGATAGTTTATAGGGTGACGAAAACGTGAATTGAGTGAACTCTAAACGTTCATAGCTACACTACTATGAGACCTATCGTAGTCGGGTCACGACATCGCTGAGTAACTGGTATATGAACTATCCAAATATCCATTTTTAAGAATGATCCAGTACTTGCACACCAATTTTCAGAGAAGTAGGTGGAGAATGATCAAGCACTTCCAAACAGCCTTTCTAAAATGATTGTACAGGTACCGAAGGTTCTGAAAGATGGATATATGGATAGTTCACATACAAGTTCCACAGTGATGTTTTGACCCGACTACGATCGATCCTATAGTAGTGGAACTGTGGACCTTTAAAGTTCATTTTTTCACGTTTTCGGCACTCAATAACTACGCAACTATGCACTTTCGACCACAGGTCCATATAAACTTTTTTTTTCTTATTTTAATGTGAGAAATCTATACACAAAATATAAATTTCTGATAAATTTTGATAAATTTTGGTAACACTCTGTGTATGTAGAACCTATTTGGCTTACCTTTTATATATTTTTTTATATTCTTCGTTACCTTATCGTTATACACTAAAATTAAATTTTGAAAAACAGTAGGGGAGACCTCAAGGAAGAACCACGTTATACAAGGCATTCAACATACAACTTCTTAACTTTTTTCTGAAATACAATATTAGAGAAAGAGTAAGGTAAATATATAACCTGGTAGAAGTACGATGCTGCAAAGAAAGTAAAATCTTTGAGGCTCCACGGATACCATGCATCCACTATCAATGGAGAATTTTCCACCACTATCGTTTCATTGCCGTCCATAATAGTACGAAACGGTGCAACAAAAAATGGCCGTATAGACCAGAAGATGATGAAAAGCGCACATCCTCCAGATACAGATAGCAGAAGTATCTTTGTCCTTCGAATTGCACTCATTTTAAAACGAGCATTTGATTCGGCAAACATTGGATGACTATTGGTGACATCCCAACAATCTAGTGTCTCATAAAATGCTTTCTTTCTCACGGCGAAATAGATCATTTTCGTTACAGCGTGGAAAGCAAAGAAGGTTGATATAGCATTGGCCACCAGACCTTCTATGTCGTTCATTTTAAACATAATGCTTACCGCTCCGAGTAAGAAATGTAACGTTATTAATGAAATATTAGACACTGAATAAATAGCTCGAAATGCTCTTTTCATAGGACCATCATCTTGGTAATATCGCAAAATATAATGTCCCACAAATCTCATTGTTCTTATGATTGGGTATATGTCCGCAACCAAACCTTGTCGTATGTACTTCATCTTTAAGGCTATTAATTATAAATCTGTACCCAAATGTCACAATCAATTATAATATAAGCAAGTAATGAAAGTCTTTTCAAAGATATTCCGCAGGTATTTCTAAGTACTGAATTACGTACTATTTGTAATTTGACTAATTGTTTACTTTATCCTTATAGTCATACTTTTAGCTAGGATATTAGTATTGTATCACTATTTTAAATAAACAAATTCGTTCCGGAAAGAAAGATGACAATAATACAATATTTTCACAGTTACTAGACGGTGCAATGCTTCTCCCTTGCATAATAAATTCACAGCTGTTTTCTTCCAAAGATTAGACTGTTCTTGAATATTAATTCATATATGTAAAATAATTATTAAAAATTTAATTATTATATTGTCTGCACAAATTAATCTTTTCGGTCAACTTAAGAAACCACAAAACACTTATAAAAATTAACTGGAAAACTTCCAAAGAGAAGTTCTTCAACATCCCAGATTGCTGTACAAAGTATCGAGGAAATGTACGCATGCTCCGTTCAGATTTTTTTTACTATGCATTTTGAAATACAACATCTGGTGCTTACCCACGAAAATTTCGTATTCTGATTTGTTCTGTAATTATAGTTAACTCGTAACTAACATTTTTTTTATATAATGACTTCGATCACGAATCATAATTAAACAGTAGATGTAACACGGATGATTTCGTGTGACTCTTCACATCCAATAGTTATAATGGTGGTGTTTTCAGGTTAGATGAATGATGTTTGTAATTATATTTTAGGCATCCATCTGACCCACAAGGAGATATTTAGGTAATAACAGAACGAATTTTTGTCAAGGACAAAGTAGACATATGTATACTTGACCCTTTTATTTCACATCATAAATACATGGTGTCAGCGAAATTAGCTGTCAAAAATATTTGTCATAATCTCATATTTCATTTAAAATAAAATTACTGAAAGAAGGTTTATCACCAGCTGTACATATTGTTCTCGTTCTATTATTTTCAGTGTATTACTCATCCAATTTAAACTTTTACACGAATATGAAGGTCAGAGAATTCCAATCAGTTGAAGGACATTACGTAGGAATACCATAGGGCGATAAACAAACAAAAAAATAATCTTTCAGTTTAACGTCCCACGATTATGCTCTTTAGAAAACGAGTAAAGCAAGGAAATGATGATGAAATAACTGGTGGAATGAGAAAGTGGGAGGAAACGGGAGTACCCCGAGGAAACCTAGAAACATGATGTCCATCACAAACTTAATTGACCGAGGATAGAACCGGGGATCCGATGCACCGGAGGTAATCGCTTTACCATTGATTTACTATGCCCTTCATCAAAGGGGCGAGTTTCACGCAATATACGTCATTGAAATTTACAGGGAATTTAGAGAAAATTTGTTGGAACTATTAAGAAATCAAAAAGATTATGTAAAATTTGTTAATCTATATTAGAATAACAGTTTTTCTTATTTAATTCAGAATACAGATTTGGGGACGAAAAACCAGTTGTAAACATCATTGAAGAAAGGATACATGTTATGTCAATTGGATGGTGCTCTATAGATCAAGATGAGAAAAGGCAGTAGTCCGTAAACCATAACGACTTTGTTATTTTCGAGTTAAGTTAAGGAATTCTGACATTTGGTTCATCGAATTACACTTCTGGTCTTTTTCTTCTTAACAAAAAAGCTATTAGTATGAGAACTAATTGGATCTGAACAGTTGTAATGAGCTCGATGTTTCTCTAATGGGAATCGAACCTCGAACCTTATGCATCAGAGTCACACACGCTATCCACTCGATCAGCGAGAAAGAATTGGAAGTTTTGTAGTAATAGAATACAGGGGCGGATCCAGGACGGACTTCTGGGGGGGGCGGTCGGCGGTAATACTGCTACTTTTAAGAGCTCCAAACTTGTTATGGATGGGTTTATTTATATATAAAATAAGAGTTTCCTCTTGTGGGGGGGGGCGATCGCCCCGATCCCCCCTCTGGATCCGCCCCTGGTAGAATATATTGAATTTGATGTTTTTTAAAAGATATTTACCTATTTACATATCCTCTACAGTAAAAACTTTCAACTCTATACTGTGTGCCGTAAAAGCTTTCTTCTCTCGTTCTTACCAAAGAGTCATTTCCCAACTTTATTCTTCATCACATCATAGTTAGATTCTTTGATTCTTAGCAAATAGTAATTTCAGATTTAATAATCTATGATGTCATACTTTATTTCCGTCATTCTCAGAAAATAGTTATTTATGACATAATAGTTGGCACTCTTAGCAAATAGTCAGTTGAAGCTTCATACTCTTTGATGTCATAATTTAGCTCTCTCATTCTCAATAAATATTCATTTATGACTTGATAGTTGGCTTCTCTCATTGCTAGTAATTAGCCATTTTCTACTCTGTTATTTGGGACGTCATAATTGGCTTCTCTCATTCTCAGCGAATACTTATTTCCAACTCTATTCTTTATTACCTCATAGTTGGCTTCTCTCATTCTCAGGGAATAGTTATTTCCAACTCTATTCTTTATTACCTCATAGTTGGCTTCTCTCATTCTCAGCGAATATTTATTTCCAACTCTATTCTTTATTACCTCATAGTTGGCTTCTCTCATTCTCAGTGAATAGTTATTTCCAACTCTATTCTTTATTACCTCATAGTTGGCTTCTCTCATTCTCAGCGAATAGTTATTTCCAACTCTATTCTTTATTACCTCAAAGTTGGCTTCTCTCATTCTCATCGAATAGTTATTTCCAACTCTATTCTTTATTACCTCATAGTTGGCTTCTCTCATTCTCAGCGAATAGTTATTTCCAACTCTATTCTTTATTACCTCATAGTTGGCTTCTCTCATTCTCAACAAACTCAGTAAATAGTAGGGTAAAGTTTGGATAGCAGTAGTGACAAGCAAATAGGAGCACCGATATTTTAGATGTACTCTACTAGTGCACCTCATACACTGCCAACTTTTCTCGTCTAACTCCTTTCCCTTCTTGGCTCTTTGTTCTTCTTTCTGTAATTGTTCACTCTGGCATCGTACATCCTGCAATCGAAACTGACTATCCCATGCATTTTGTTACACTCAGAAAATGGGTAATCTTATAGAATGACACTCTTCCTTCGTCTGTCAGTTGACAAGAATTGTTTCTGGTAAATCAGTAGCGTAAATAAGGACCCCGCAGACCCCGCTATGCGGGGGGGGGGGGTACAAAAGCTATCAGTGGGTCCCCAAGTCGTGAAGTGGGACTTAGAGAATGGGCTCCACTCCACACTGTCTGCGGGGAGGCCCCCAAGCCTTTAGTTACACCCCTGTCTGGTATGGATTCTCCATCTCAAGAATAGGTCTTATATCCACCTTATTCAATCCCCTTAGTTTGGAAGGCTACCTTAAATTCACGTTGTGGAACGGAGCACATTTATCTTAACACAAAAACTAAGAGGGGGAGCACGATGGTTCAATGGAGAGCGCTTCCCTCCGGTGTATAGAATCCTGGTTCGATCCGGTCAAGTAAGTATTTAGTGGGCAATATAGTTACAGTGGATTTTCTGAGGGTACTCCCCTTTCCTCCTAAATTCTCATTCCACCTATTGTTTCATCATCTTTCAATTGCCTAAGTTTTCGTCCCTCTTAGCCTTGAGGGTATAATTGTAGAATGTTACACTGACAGATTTTATTTCATTTTTCATAACACTGTTATACTTTTTCGTGTTATCATCACTTTATTACTCCATAAGTATGTTGACAAGTATGTTTGTCTCTTGTTCGATGCAATTTTACTTTTGAAAAAAGAAGTAGTAATTGCAAATTTCTAAACTCCGCGATTGGCCGAATGCTCTTGAACATTTCAACCATTAGAAAAATGCATGGTTCCTAAACACGAAAGAACATTTCCCCTTCCATTTCCGATTATTTCATAGATATACTATAGGAGATTTTACAAGTATGAAGTAAATTCTTCCTCATCCTATGATGAAGAATATGGGACAGGTATAATTCTCGAAGCTCACAGCGGACAAGAGCTAACTAGCTTTTCTTTACAACGGACAATATTAGGAGCCGGAACAAACGTTTTGTTTAATAAATCTCATATTACGAAGTTACGTATGCTCTGTTCTGTAAAGTTATTATTATTATTATTATTATTATTATTATTATTATTATTATTATTATTATTATTATTATTATTATTATTATTATTATTATTATTATTATTATTATTATATAATTTTCTGTTGGCTGGTTGATTGACTTGAATCTAGCAACCCACTTTCTAAGTGGCAAATATATAAGGAAAAAAATGTATGACATACTGTTTTATACTACCATGTCGCAAACCTACCATGAATTGTTTCCTTTTTTTCTTAGTGGCAAATTATTACAAGACCCTAAAATCTAAATCTAAACCTAAATCCCAAAATAACGAACACTAAGTTTATTGATTGTTTCAAGTTAAGAACGTTACAATTTCACAAAGACAGAAATTTAGGTTCATTTACATCTGTAATATCGTAACACAGACAAACGATGCAATAGATATGCAAGGTATTTTAGTGTTACATAATCATTTCTATAATCATAAATAATATAATCATTAAATGTGTTTCAAATAAACAGGAACAAGGTTACAAGGAATTAAATATTTGACTTCTATTTTATAAAGGCCTCATTTACAAGATTTGTTAATTAATAATTAGACCCACATTCAGACACGAATATTGTTTCCAATAGAGATAAATACAATAAAGTGGTTTACAGCAATTTGATATCTCAGTCCGTTTCGAAAATATGTAAAACATAGCTACAGATTGCTAAACTCCTTTAAAAACCGTATTTGTGGGAAACGTTTGAAATAAATGATTCTTTTCTTTGCTTCTGTAATACTTACAGCAAGAGCTTTAGATAGCTGTAATTACAAGTACTCAAAAATACACAATTGTAGAGAGTGTTACAAATTTTATATAGTTTGTTCCTATTTGCGGAAAAGTCTGAAGTATCAAATTACTTTTAACAGTATTGAGAATTAATCTTTACGAATTCTAAAGAACCATCTGTGTAACGGGTGCGATAACTGAGGAAAGAAGGTATTTAATTCAATGGATTTTGAAAACCGTTAAATTTTCAAAAACTTGTATCTCTGTTCCTCTTTATTCGAAATACGTAGTATTATGGTCATAGTATTCGACCCTAAGGTACTAGAGGTGCGTATTACCTGGTCCATCTCACTTCCGTTACTACGGTTGTATAAGCTTACGAAATTTCGATACTTCTGATACTATGGCGTGTTTAGTTTTTAGTGGTAGAAGCTTTTGTATTTCAAATATGTCATTATCATCATCATTATCATAGGTATTCTGCCAATATTGGTAGGTAACTTGCCGTAACTAAGAAGCTTCCATGCTGCACTGTTTTCCGCTAAATTCTTCGTTTTCACGTACGATTTTTCTATCTTCATATCGTCCATTAATTGTAATCTCCTTCGCCCTCTCCCTCTCTTTCCTATGCTATTGCATATCTATTGTTATGTGTAGTTAGTAATTTTGTGTGAGTGCGTGAATTTTCTGTTAGGACAGTGTACAAACGTGCGTGAATTTAGTACCATTTGTCTAAATCGAAGTATATTAAACAAGAGTAAATATTATAGTTCAGATTAATAAGTGTAAGGGTGTATTTTAGTAGGAAGTACAAAAGAATGTCAGCATCCGTTCAGCGATTATTTTTAGTTGAGAGGGGGAGCTAGGACGACGTTGTTCTGTCCCGCCATTTTAATGTTCCGTTTTCTCAGGAACGGTAAGGGAGCAAACGGAGCTACTGTAGAGCAAATGGGAGCAAACGAATTACAAACGACTGAAATTGTTTTCGAATGATTACGTGATGGTGGGGGGGCAAGACTACCCACGTCACAATTTGAATAATGACAAAGGTCTAAACCAGGTTAATATACGGGTGTTTGAAAAGTCTGGACTGATAGGATATTATGAGTGAAGATATGGAAAGAAATTGAAAGAGAGAAAGGGTGTTGGAAGTAGGTTGGTTTTAATATAAAATGCTCGATTTGTCAAAATCGCTAGCAGTTGTTTGGTCTTCACACTTCTAATTTGGTCTACGTTAAATGAAAATAGTAGGGGAATGCATAAGTGGAAAGTTGCAACCCGCAGGCTTTCCTTTGCTACAAGTGGCAATCATTGTTTTTATGATTCTTAAAAGTGGTTTTAACAGAAAATCGCGTTTGCCTCCCGTCAATTCCTTGGATTCACCAGAAATCAAAGATGGCGGACAAGATGGTCGCCCGAAAGGGAAGTAAGTTTACATTCAGTAGACTTTTCTTTGCTCAAGTGGCAATCATTGTTTTTATGATTCTTGAAACTGGTTTTAATAGAAAATTGTATATTCCTCTCATCAATACCTTGGAGTCACCAGAAATCAAAGAAGGCAGACAAGATGGCCGTCCAGGAGAGAAGTAAGTTCATATTGGCATATGACATCAAACGTGGTGTCGATATTTATGCTTTTGTGGCTATTAAATTAAAAAATGTGTTGAAGATGTTTATGGTTGACAAGGGCATTAAGGAAATTAACATATATATAAGCGAAAAATATGATCACATTTCAGTAAAGTGATCTATTTAAAAACATCAAATCTCAGCAATAGCAAGTATTCCAAATACAGAATAACACATTTTCTTTAATACAAGAAATATTGTAGTTATGTTGTTTTATCTTAACTATGTTTTAAGTTTTAAATTCCCAATATATATATATATATATATATATATATATATATATATATATATATATATTGCATACGAATTATGAATAAGCGTTCTGGTATATTTTGAGTTGTTGGGTTCATACTTCAAATGCAGTTATGTGCCGTGTTGTTACTAAAGAGCATCCGACTTGTGAATATCAATAGTATGAATAGTTTCGCAAATAAGCAAATCATTAACTCTAAGGTCCACCACATTAAACACAAGAATACGTATCCATAACAATGTTTATTGAATACGATACTTCAATTTTCCTATAGGCTATAATTAGACCACCAAGTGCTAGTATTCCTGAATCATAACGAACTGAATAATATAACATCACTTATTTAAATGAAACGAAAGGTTTACTTTACTTCTGTTATTTTTTACAATAATTGTATTCAAATCATCTGAATACCAATGTTAATGAATATACCTTTAAAACGGTATAATTCTTCAATTTCACAATGAATTCAAAGAACACCAAAACTTTTCAATACTGCATATGATTAAGAAATAATTTATCTTAAAAATCACTGTACCTCCATATTAAAAACTCATCATAAGTAGAACTACAATGTAACCAATATTTGAATCAAGAACTAAATATTTAAAAACCTCCGGTTAAATCCATTCTGCCCATGGTGGACATTCATTCAAAAACACAAGCAATTTTACATACAGACTTGAATATAAATAAAATATAGTATTAACACAATCAAGTATAATGAAAGGCTTATATCGGAAGTAATTTTGAAAGACGACTTCATCACTTGTTTTGTTATTGTACTTCATAAATGGATTCAAGCACTTTCTATCAAAATGTGAGCATCCTGGAATACAAGTCATTCCAGCATTCTTGCAGGAACATGAAGTATTACAGAACTACTTAAGGCATTTGTATATTGACATATACAGGTGCCTTTAGGGAAAGGATCTTTGATGAAAAATTTGTTTGAGACTACCAACTTTTAACTCCCAACTACAGTCAGTAGGACAGCTGGTAAACAAGGATTCTGCTCTGTGCAGTTTTAGCCCACACTAATGCTTGATGAAGCACGTAATCTCCCTCTTTCATTGTATGTTAGGTCCTACCTCGGTCGAGCACTCTCTCGTATACTTATATTGATAAGTCCTCTACATATTTTACAAATTTTGTTCACATGTTCCATTGCTTGGTCTGACGGTATTCTGACAAATGGTTTGTCTGTACTTCGCAAAGTTTCCTCTCAGAAACTGTTCATGAACACCAGGAAGTTCTTGCTTCAAATTCTCCACATCTATTAGATAACCAGATTCCCACGCATGTAATTAGTGGTCATGAATTGCCAATAGCTTTAAAATTTCCTTGAAATATGTAATATGTTCCGCCCATCGTTCTTCTCGTGATGCTCTGATGAAGTTTGATAGGACACCAATGAGATCTATGTAAAGAATCCAATACTTGAAAGTATAATTTGAAGAGTTTTCCTCAATGAATTCAAGAAGCAAGTGCTTAATATCTTGTAGAAAGGAAGGGAATCCCTCAACATCGATTCGTGTTTGCATAAAATCTCTGCTCTCAGTCTTTATAGATACGTTTTACATTGTCATCAATTATATGCTGCTCATCTTCGTGATTCTTAAACGAAAGCCAATTTTTGAATGATGTCATTAGAGCTCTCCATACAGCTTCAAAAGTTATTTTATGCAGTCGCAAACAACAATTGTAGTGCTTTCAATTCAACACAGAAACAGCTGTTGTTTCTGACTATACCACCCTCTATCCAGCAGTCTTCAAAGAAGGTGCTTGCATAGTGCTCCCCAAGGGCGGTCAAATAAACCAGTGAATCGAATGAAAGCTACCTAGTGAAGGAATAATATTCTTTGTTTCATCTAGTCGGAGCTTCATCTATATTTTTACTTTTGAGTAGAGAGCTCCATCAAAAATTATCACAATATAATTTTGGTTTAGTTTTCAGAGATTATCTTGCATCTGGTAGTGACAGTCTATAATGTGTCATATTTGTGACCTGGATTAGGTAATTTTAAGCAGTACCATATACTAGTTAAGGGCTGTTCATCTTCTGCAATATACTGGTTAAATGTTGTTTATGATGGCACTACATTCTTCACATCATTTTTTGTACATGATCGACTAAATAGCCAAGCCAAGTCCTAATTTGGTGGAAACACTGATATAGAGTATGTAATAGAAAAGTTAATGTGTTAATATCTTTGGAACTGTGTACTTCTTCTATTTTGAAAATGTTGATCGTTTGATTTTTTTTAAAGTTTCCAGGCACACTTTTCAAAGTGCTATTTTTCCCCAGTGGCAAAGACGAAGAGACAACATTAATTGGACCTTCTTGATATGCAACAGTTTATGTTGCATGAAATGTTTCTCTTCCATCTAATGTGTCCTCTAAAATGTCAATATTATCTGCTGCATAATGGATAAACCGGTTTGGTACAAGATTTTCAGGAATCATTACATTATTTTTTTTAAAAAAAAACATTTAACAGTTTTTTGTGCAATGATAATGTCAATGTGTCGGATTACATCATAAGATGCACAACTTCCAGCAGCATGTAGTGTGTTAACTAGCTGCTTTGGTCTGCTTGCTTGAAGTACAAGTACACCGGGGTTAATATGTTTCTGAGTTGTTTTTTTTCCTTTCGAAGCTACGTAAAGAATATCTTAACATAATAAAGCAATTTGTCTGTCATTTTTGGTTGTGGATATTCACGTTCAAAAACTTTATCTTCATCAGATAGAACAATGCGGAGAAACGTATACAGACTTTCATGTAAACATTGGCGTTCAGCATTTAAAGTTAATTGATTGCAATCCTCAATTTCAGGAACACGTTGAAGGTTTGATCGGATTTTCTTGGCATCATTGAATATGTTTTTTAGTATCAGAAATAATTTCTTGGACATTCATCTTGAGCCATCTTACACTATGACTACTTCTACAGCTTCGATTATACTTGATTTTCTTCGGAAGACAAGCTGAGGGAGGTTTCTGCATATCCGTTGTTGAAATTGTATGTTTCCATAATATTCGGATAACATTTTCTTCATATATTTGTTTCTAACTGCCACAGAAAGCCAGTTTTTTTCTTTCGTCAGTTGGCTATACCTGTATACTATTTCTTTTATTATGGGAATGTTTCCAACATGAAATCCTCGCTCAAGCTACCTCAGAGAATATAGGGTTTGCATGAATACAGTGAGTACCATCTGCGAAGTACCAGTGGCTTCCACAATATTTGTCAATTTACTTGTCCTCTTTTCATTGTTTCGATAGTTTGGATGATAGTGTGTCTACTGCAATCAGGTCTTCTGTATCTATTCGACATCGAAGTGGTTCATTGGAGTCCGCAAGTCTGCGAATAGTAGAAGCACATTCAAATGTTAAGACTTGAGATAGTCTTTTGATATTTTCTCTTTTCTGACAGAAAATACAAAGCTGCCAATTAACTTTAGGGACCAATGGTGACATAGAAGCTTTCGTAGGCTGAAAAATCTCTTCACCTGTAGTTGGAAGCTTATCATCTTGATTCACTATTCCGCCTTTCCTCTGTTCATCTTTTCTTGTTTCTTCATCAACCAATCAATATGGCCTTGGTGTGTGAACTGATTGTAGCACTTTTTATGCCAAGATATGTTCTCATTTGAAGACAATCTACAAATGATTCTTTCTTGATGTACAATATACTCTTTAAATACAGTGGCAATAGATGATAATGCTTTTCTTTTCTCAAAACATTTCTTCACTTTATTTACAACAGATAATGTTACTTTCATTAACTCATTTTTCTTGCCACCACTGACACATATGAGACACAACACAGGAATATCTTCTTCAAAACGAGGCATCTTGGTAGGATGAGAACTTTTGGTCACAGACTTCATTATATAGGTTTCATAATAGTTCCAATCTATACACCATCATAAGAAAAAGCAGAACTTGAAATTTAAAAAGAGAGAATAAGAAATAGTTAACTAGTTTAAATTATGGGAAGAGATTCTTTTTAAGAGAAATCTTTAGGAAAATGTAAACTTTTCCACAAAGAAAACTTTACTCATCTTAAATTTCAATATAGCATATATTTTACCTGAATGTTTGTTAAGTTTACATTAACTTTATTGTTTCCCACATTTCTCTATGTCTTTCTGTGAACAACTGTTAACTGTGAAAACAGTTATTAATTCTATGACCATGAAAACATAGAAATCGATACAAAACTTGAAACCACATGACAGCTAAATTTGTTTATGTTTTCGGACCGCCACATTGTCATCCATCTTGAATTTTTGTTTACTCCATAAAATTCACGATTGCAAATATGATTTTTTCCTATCATATGATATGAGAAATAGAAAACCAATATTATTGCCGCTTGTAGCAAAGAATTGTTTTTTGAAGACTTGTTTGTGAAAAATTTTACTCTACTAAAAAGCAATGTTTCCAGTTAAGCAGGCTGTTCGCCTGGGCTCTTATCATACCAATAATACAGTATTATTGAGTAAGAAATTTGAGGTATTTTAGGTTTTCCTCATGTAACAATGCACTTCTCCATGATAATTGGCTTACCCTTATGTTTGGTTCGAACTAGGGATGGTCAAAATTTTACGGAATTGGAAATTTCACTTTCGGATTTCGGAATAATTTCGGATTTTGGAAAAATCTTTAATTTGGATAAAATCATGAATTTAGAAAAATAATCAATTCAGAAAAGAATTATGAATTTTTCCGAATTCAAGATTTTTTCCCAAATCCGATTCTTTTCCAAATTCCGGAAATTTTCCGAAATCCGGATATTTCTTCGAATTGCGGAATTTTTCCGAAATCAGATTTAATCCGATTTTGCTTTTCGATTTCAGAAACTAAAAATTCCAGAATTAGTAATCATTAGTTCTAACAACCTGCTGAAATACAAAGATTGCCTTCTCATTTATCATGAATCAGCTTACCAATGTAAAGCTCAAGCGGCTGGCGTAAAGTGGAAAAAAATGAGCATTTTAGATCGGAAACCAGCTATTCCCGACAACTTCCATTTCTTTCTAGTTTTTCGTATCTTCATTCATAACGGAGTTGGCCTATGCTTTGGACTTTTCATACACCCGGTATAATCCATTTGCTTCAGTGCACTGCAACTATGTTTTTTTTTTCATAACATGAATGGATGTTCCTTAAACGTTCTAGGTAATAGTATTGCACCATTTTTTCAGACTTAATGTTTCCATCCATTGACTTACTATTTTGTTCTCAGGATCGAAATTAAACACTAACAAGGTTTCATAGCATATGGATAACTTTATGAAAGCATTCTGGAACACTCCCAGAGAAAGGCAGCAGATCATCACTCACGTTCTTCCTGATTTGCATCATTTCCCCTCTTAAGATCCGAGAATTACAGTAAGTAAAAGGTTCTTCTTTTCGAAATTGTATTACCCTTATTGCAGATTCTTGTTTCCATACCCATGTGTGGTATGAATTCTGCTGATGGTGTATCTGTGTTTCTGTATGACATTCTGAATTACAGTTGTTGATGCGGCTTCATTGGTTCTGACGGTTGATGGTCTATCGTGGCTGGTACTGGATGATGCAATCACCATTTAAAAACAGCCATCAACACACATTACCTCACTACCTAACTAACTCTATGGCCGACGAAACCCGGAGGTTCAATGCCGCGTTCACAAAAGCTTTCCACTGACTTCTATCCTTAGCCCATTGGATCTAGTTTCTACTTTGTATTCACATTTATGTGAGATCCATCTAAATATTGTCCTCCCATCTGCCCTTAGGTCTTCCTAATGGTCGTTTTCCGGTTGGACTTCCAGTTAAAACTTTGAAAGCGTTCCTACTTTCGTCCATTCTTGCTACATGACTTTCACACCTAAGCCTCCTAGACTTGACGATCCTAATGAATTTTAGGAAAAGAGTATAAATTATGCGCTTGCCTGTTATGAAATTTCCTCCATTCCTCATTCCCTTTCCTCTTGGCTCCGAATATCTGTCTCAGGTTCTTATTCTGAAATCGACGCTCATTACCTCGATTTATTGTGTTGTTCTCAAAGAATGGCAACAGCTTACTGTGAATCTATGTTGGGGAGAGGAATTTCATCGTTTCACGCTTCTGTAGTAGGTTGTCACGTAGAGAGTAGACGGCAGCTTTCCCAGGACATAAAAATTAGGTATAGGTTAGAGGATAAAGGACCAATGATTCTACTAACAAAAATTCATTTCCGTAGTGCTTACATTACTAAGATACAGCTGAATGTGCTTTAAGTTTTGATTGACCTTTGTATGCTAAAGCCTAAATGAAACTCACGAAATAATTACAAATACGAGAACAAGTAAAGTATTGTAAAGGCAGTATAGAGGATCACGCGGAATATTACCATGTATGAGATATAGATAGTTATTATTATTCACCGTTACCCGTTACGATGTTAAGGGATTGGCTACGTTAACGAGTTCGGAAATGATCGTTGCTCTATTGTAAAACATCAGCATTTAAAAATTCACTTACGTGCATGAGATATGGGTAATATGGCCACCGTTAAAAGTCTCCGTTACCTGTTAATATGCTTAACGGATATATGACACTAAGAAACTCGACCGAGCCAATCGCTCTATTGCAAAAAGACACAGCTCAAAATTCTATTACATATATATGATATAGGTTACAAATTGCAATCATTGAAGACTGCGTTATCCGTTAATTCTTTAACGGTTGATTCTGTTAACGAACTCGGTCAAATGAATTGCTCTAGCTATCTTCAGAAAATTAAGTTTGCATATAGAAATAACTTTATTCCTATGTGTTTTGATTGAGTTTATAAGAACTACAAATATTACATATTCCATACAAAGAAGTGAATTCTGACAAAATACATTCGTGAAATATCAAATCGGAATTCGTGTAAAATTGACTCAAATATAAAGTATTCTGCGGCCCATACCTGTAATTTCCATATTTATGAGCCTTCACATATCCGAAATTAAATTATAAACTACTATAACGCTTGGAGATAAAATTACTTTTAGTTTCTTTGGATGTGCGATGGGGTGCTGATAAAAATTGAACCTTACTAGGGGGAAGTCTAGTAAGCTGAAATTAGCAGGGTATACAGGGTAGGATCTGTATAGACTATGTTGATGATCCATGAAATGAAACACACTTTGGGGGAGCGTGGGCCATCAAATCAACTTTTAAACTCTGGGTGGCAAACTTCAGAACTGGCCATTTTGATGTTGAAAGTGCGAAACCCAGTGGCAGGCTTGTTTCTGTGTCTGTTCCCGAAAATGTGCAAGCCATCAAGGACATGATAATGGAATATCGTTGAATATCGACCAAAAGGTTTGCTACATGTGTGGGCATACTACATTAAAAAATTGGTACAATTATTCATAATGATCTGGATATGAGGAAGGTTGCAGCAAAGCGAATCCCCAACCTTCTGACAAAGAAAAAAAAGCGGGAAAGAGTGAGAACTTCGCGGAGAGTTCGGAACATTTTCCAAGTAGTGAGATTGGAGAAACTCGTAACTTCTGATGAGACCTGGATCTATTGTTATGATCCCTAGACTAAGGTTCAGTCTAAGGAATGAAGACACAGTTCTTCTCACCGGCCAAAGAAGTGCCATGTGCTGAGTTCTGCACAGAAACAAATAGCAACAATCTTTTGGGATAAGGATGGATTTCTGCTGGTGGACTATCTTCCATTGGGTGCAATCATTAATGCTACATGTAACTGTGCTATTTGAGAAAGTTGCGCGAAAATATCAAGGATAAACGTCATGGTAAGATTTCCAAAGGTGTTCTGCTTTTGCAGGACAATGGCTTCTCAAACACGGCATCTAAAACACAAAAATAAATTGCCAAAATAGACTTTCAAGTGTTGCCTCATCCCCCTTATTCGCATGACCTAGCTCCTTCTTATTACCATATGTTCCTGAATCTCAAAAAACATATCAAAGGTCACACTTTTCAGAGTGTTTAAGTAGCAACTGATAATATAGATGAGTAGTTACAGCAGCAGACAAAAGACTTGTATTTACAAGGACTTTAAAAGTTGCAGGATAGATGTAGCAAATGCATTTACCTACTAGAGGAATATGTGGAATAGAGTAGGAGTCTCAGTATCCTAGCTCACTTTGTTTCTTGTTAATGTTCATTCTTTATTAGCTCCCCATCGTTACTGGATATGAATGTGGGTACGAAATAAATTTGATAAAGTACTGCTTCCCTTACACATGTTACACACCTCAGCCGCCATCTTGGATACGCCATATGGGACTCACCTGTCGGTTTTTGAAATGGAAATAGATGCAAGTGATACACCAAATTCACGACCAATTTTCTCGGAAACTCACTTGCACCATTTGCAAGGTAATACATGTTAAATGTCAAGCAATTCACACAAATATTGAACCAATTAGAAAGTAGGACAATGCCCCGTGTGTATATATAAAACATTTTACGTGATTTATCTGTGACGAAATATTCTCTAGACGTACCGACAAAACAGACGTCAATACGGAAACGGTAGGTCTTCACCCAAACTTGATCGTTTCTGGAATGACGTTATATAGTAAAAGATAAGAAATACATATCTGAAAGTCTAGATTTTGAAATGGTGCCTTGCTTTTCCTTTTGAAGTTAAATTTTGATACATAACATTATCTGTTCTTATTTAAGAAGAAATATTCATGGAAAATATGCAATAATGAGGAATGCTGCGCAACCTTGCCTAAATAAGATTGTAAAAAGTATATTTTCGCTATAAGCTAAGAAAAGCAATTATACCTAATGTACTAAGTCTTGCAGACAACGTTTGGAATATATTTAAGTTTTCTTCCCTTCCATACAGCGACAAAAAATTTTCCTTTAACTAATGAGACTTGGCTTAAGGGAAGCCACTGCCACCTCCAATACTAGCAGATGGTCTCCTTTACTTGTATTTGGTAGAATAGTGTGATAATTTATAGTTATTAAGTCCATACAGGGAAACAATATGTATTCAGTAATGAAATACTTGTGTTATATTATACTGAATAATTTTAACATTTGAAATTAATGCATTATGCGTATTAAAATGACTACTTAATCTCTAATGATTCTTTTGTGTTACGATGAGGAGAAAAGCAAAATGTTCGTATTAAACACAGAGGAATGAATCCATTATGTATTAACTTAAACCTTACCTGATATATATAAACGAAGATAAAGTTTTCCTTTTTGTACACATCTATAGGATACCAAGCCTCACAAATCAATTTTGGTTTGTAGAATATTTGAGTTGAGTTTCCATCTTCAATGACAAACATCTTTTTAACAATAAACGGCTTTATGGCCCAGAAGAATCCTGCCAGTTGTGTACCTACGAGGACGAGAATAAGGGTTCTCCTTATTCGTCTTACAGCCAACGCCTGGTACTTCTCATCCGATTTAATAAACAAAGGATGCGCGTTTTTCTGGTCCCACATACCAAGAGTTTTGTAAAATTTCTCTCTTCGCATGAGGAAATAGTATAGTTTGGTTACAGCGTGGACGCTGAAACATGTGGAGATAGCATTACCAACTAGCTCGTCCAAATCAGAGATTTTCCGTACAAGGTCAATAACAGAAAATATAAAGTGACCAGTGACCAGTCCAATATGCATTAAAGAATACATTGCACGTAATACCTGCTTACATTGACTCTTATCATCTCGGAATTCCAACATGAAATGTCCAACATACTGCATTGCACGGACGTTGGGCCAAAGGCATTCCATCAAATTTGTGAATCTTCTTTTTCCCATTATAATAATGGAGACAATTATAAATCACAAATTTTAACGGTTTCAGTTACAAGCTACAAACATATTTGAAACTGCTGTTGAATTAATTAATCCAATTTCAAACTACAGTGTTCAATACACCTGATAAGTATTCGAAATCCTAATACAGTTCAAAATTCTAATAAACCTATGTCATATATTACCATTTCACGAGTATTCAGAACAAATTAATCGCGAGATTTTTAAGTGCAAAATGAAACTTAAGATATGGGAAATCGCCAAT
The DNA here is from genome assembly GCF_964235325.1 of Thermobia domestica. Lineage (NCBI taxonomy): Eukaryota > Metazoa > Arthropoda > Insecta > Zygentoma > Lepismatidae > Thermobia > Thermobia domestica. The sequence continues at coordinate 42,707,146 of NC_137461.1, read as the reverse complement.
TTAAATTGCAAATTGCTGTGCAGTATTAAGTACGCATGCTCAATTGTATCATTTCGACGAAGATTCATTAATCGTTTACCTAATAACTTTCTATCATTCTTTTAATTGTACTTTAGTGCGCTAAGCTTTATTCGCATATTGCTTGATAGTGACCATTATCTCCCAGAGAAATAAACGATATCTATTCTCGTTTCTGTCACATACGTAAACAACAAATGCTATATTTGTGATTCTCTTTGTTGACTGTTTATGATGCCATTTTTTTCTTGTGTGTGTGTTTGCAAAATGAGTTATTCTTTCATGCCGATTTCATGGTACAGATAGTCCGTTAGGAACTGAAAGCAGGTAGCTAAAAAATTTATAAATCATAAAGAAACAAAAATTATAAAGAAAGTACTTTCAGGCGAATAAATGTTATTATTACTCCAAAACAGAAAGAGAAATTAAAATCAACAACTATATTGATACTTTCTATTTTTTTTTTAAAGAGAGAATCCTTTCACATCGTTCATTCTAATTTAATTACTTCCGTAAAACTCTCTTCATGACATTAGATTTATTGATTGCTTAGGTGTCAATTTCTAAACATAAAATTGCGTGTTTATTTTATGTATTTAACACTATATATAGAGAGATCAGATTGACATGCAATCTTTTGAAATTTGTATTTTTTGCGTGATAATTAACTACTCTAGTAATCCTCCTCTTGTCACTGTTAGATTAATTAAAGAAGTTTAACCGTGCCAACAAGAAAGGAACACTAGAATTCAGAATGTCTATAAAACGTGTTGGTGAAGTGAAACAGTGATTCTATAAAGAAGTTCAGAAACTTAGTATATATATTGTCTTAATATAGTTTTTCCTCCTTCGTACTTTTCCAAATAACACTTAGAACAAATATAAAGTTTAACGAAACGTTTATTGTGGTTTAAGACAAATTTAATCTGTGATTGTACGTTTTTATAATTTCCCATCTCAGCTAGAACAAATATAAAGATTAACGGAACGTTTATCTTGGTTTAAGACAAATTTAATCGGTGATTGTACGTTTGTATAATTTCCCATCTCAGCTTCTGTCTTCCATGTTATCACAGCTTTATCAATTCTCAATTATAATATCCTTTTATAAAAGTAGATGATACTGATAAATCACACAAAATTATAACAATTCTTTTGTTATTAATTGTCGATCATTTTCGTTTATCTTTCGATGTTAAGAATAATGGTTTTTCTTTGATGATTGTTACTTCTTCTTTATTTTCACTCAAAACATATTTAGCAATGAGTTTTGTTAGATAATTTAGCTTGCACTAGATATTATCTTACTGTGTTCTTCAAGTTATAAACCATCTATATCCGTCCATTGTTTTGTTGAATTTTCCAATACAAGTTCTTATTGTGATAATTACACAAAACTAGTCCAAAATAATTGCTTTAGAATTCTTGCAAGATTATAATAATTAATTATATTATGATAATAAGATTATAATATCAAAAGTTGGGAAAGTCCTTAGTTCTACATATTCAAAATAAGGCGCACCATATACAATAATAATCTTCTAAAGGTGTCAAACATTTTAATCAGTTTCGTATCTATTCATTTTCATAAATCTCATGTTCCTTTAGGAGAAACAGTTTATATTGTGACACGATTCCGTCAATAGAAACTAACAACTTATCATTTTTTTAGAGAAAAGTCCTACATAAAGACTTACTCAATACAATCTTTATATTATAAAGTGAACATTATCGTTTTAAGAAGTTACAAATATATATAAGTAAAGTTATATTGTAAACTGTATTCCTATAATAAGTTTAGAAGTTTCTTATTTGACTTTCACAAAACTTTTTAAACCTTTCATTTTACTTTAATTAAATTGGTTTCATTACTTCGTACTTTATCTTGTTTTTAAAATGGTAGTCTGTAATACTAAGTTTCAGTAAAAGAAACCATTTTCTGGATTCATTTCCCTCCAAGAGTCAAATCTTACTAACATGTAAGTTATAGAACTCACTATAAAATAATTGCTATCACAATTTTCTATAGGATCCTGTAACAATAATCACAAATTATATTAAAAATATCCAACAGTAGAGAGACATAAAAGTAACTTATTACGTGCAAAAGGTTTTCATGTACAATGTTCACATGGAGAAATTCGTATAGAGAACCTGTCTAAATAAATTATATGTTTCAAAATATTAGTACATAAAGAATAACATTTAAGAAACCACTTCAAAACGAAAATAGAAAAAATAACCGTATTTTAACGGTTATATATCTTGCTCAAGAAAAATGATATTGTGTAATTATTTCTTTTAAAAAAGCAATAAATTTATGAAAATTGCTTTGATAATTGTGATCAAAGTCTTGTGAGGATACACGGTTTTGCTATATTAGATCATTTTTTATCTTTCAATATTGTTTCAAACTATTCTTCCAGATAAGTGTAATGTCTAACAGCTCCTGAGGATTTATGTAAGGAAGTAAAATCATAAATAATTTCCTTTTAGGAAACCCGTAATATACAGTAAAATAAACATGGGAAATCAATCTGATTATAGAAGATATCCAGGTTTGCCTGGATTGTACTGGCGCAGCGTTCGCCTTTTCCAACTAGGTGGTCATTTCTTCTACGATTTTCACACGAACTACAATTTCTGGGTTGTTATTCTACGAATAGCGTATTCTGTGTTTAGCATATCTGTAGTGACACTTCACTTTATTCTGTGTATCGTGGATATCTTTTACAACATAGTTGATTTCCGTAAATTTCTCAGTACAATAGCTACCACTACGTATGCATTCCAAGGTATTTTAAAGGGCTGGTATTCAGCGTTTCATATAAAGTCTTTCCGAGATCTTTTACATTCTTGGGACCATGTACAGACGCATCCTTTGTTTGCTCCTGATAATGAGATTTGTGAACGGACTGCTTCTCGAAGAGCGAAGAGGGTCGTAACCATAGTCTTTGCTCTTATTGTCTTTGATGCTAACTTTTGGATTATAAAACCTTTATTTGAATACAAACTAACCGAAGTGGATACTGGTAATGAAACTATCATTGTTAAAGAGAAGAGATTGGTGGTTGAGTCATGGTATCCGTTTAACAAAGCGGAAAACTTCGTTGCAGCATATGTGTTTCAGGTATGGATAATTAATGTTAAGAATTATTTACATAACTTCTTATATAATATTTAAATTAATTTTCTTTCCACTAGCTTAATATCATCTTCAAAGGTATAAACTTAATCTTCCTCATACTGAAACACAAATTTTCCTATGTGTATTTAGCCGCCTATTTAGCTTCCGTATTTACACTCATGTCCAAAATTATTGTCGCATGTCTTCAAATATGTTGTTGTAGGAATATGTTTTGATAAAGAATTCGCCCGGTATTTTTTATAATGTTAGTATGTGTGTAATTGGCAAAGACATGTATGTGGCAAATTTCATGTCAAAAGAGCAGCAAATAGGAACAATAAAACGAAAATAAAACTTGTCCATTTAGCAACATTTTGTTTTACTCTGTCTAAGTTTCGTATTTACAATTCTTTTCCTATGAAATTTACCACAAATATACATTTTCCGATTGTAAATTTCACAAGCTGTAATAATTTAGACAAGTCCAGAAAACTATTATGATCCAAAGTGGAGAAGGTGACAAGTGGACAAATCCCCTTTTACATCTTTTCATTATTCTCAGCGTGTGAAACTTACAAAACGTTAAACCATGATCATTTCAAAGTGTGGGAGGTTTGTTCGGTTGTGACAATTTCTGCGTGTGGGAGTTTTATCTATTTGTGTGGGAGTTTTGTCCATTTATGTGGGGATTGTGATCGTTGCTAGGTGTGAGTGTTTTGTCCATTTGTGTGGGAGTTGTGACCGATTGTGTGGGCATTTTGACATTTCTTCTGTGTGGGAGTTTTGGCTGTGGGAGTTTTGATCTAGACCGAATTTGTGATGCAAGAGAAAAATTTTGTGATTCACTGCGATTGCAAAGTTGGGAAGACAATATTTATTCGGCTCTATTGTTTCAGTCATTAATGAGTAGTGTGTAGTTTGGAACACCTAACAGTTCCAAGCTACTAATTTTGTACAGTAATAATATATTGATGAATATGGATGTAGGAAAGAGCAAAAGGAGCATGAAAATAAGAAATATTTGTGATTAATAGTGAATGGTGAAGGCCAGAAATAAACAGGGGTAATTGTAGGTAACGTGTATGAAAGTAAGAACAGGTAAGTTGTAACACAACGTTGAAAACATATTCATCTGGGCCTTATCAGGGGCCGCCTTCAGTGACAATTTAGCCAGGGTTATTAATGGAATATTGACCCAAGAAATGTGAGCAAAATCGTTCCAATCGCTTTTGGGGAAAAACAAAATCGCGCAGAAAGAACCAACTCCCATGAGCGAACTACCACTAGAGGAACGACTAATATCATACTACAAGATTTTTCAGGATTATTGATTTATGAAATATGAACAAAAGAGGCTTTTATGAGAAAATCCCTTCAGTAAACAACTCTTATTTTTAGAGCTGTAAAGAAAATTTGATGCTCCCCGTGGAAAATATTATGAAAACCTTAAGTTTAAAATTATGTCTCGATATTTTAAACGGTAGTGGCAATAAGAATGAAATGCATATTTACATCGCGCTGAACGGACAGACAAAAATATCGACAGACTTCCAAAAGTCCCTGCTCTAGCGCCCACAAAGTGTGTAAATTCGTTTAAATCTCGATTTCAATATTTTTTAAACTAACATCACAATACTTCTTTCGTATTGTAGGTTGAAAATAAAAAAAAATATACACAAATAAATTACAGTATTGTGTCCTTCAGACTACAAAATACAGATGATTAATGAAAGAAATGGATTACGAAGCAATTGGTGGACAGAGAATGAAGGAGGAAATGGGAAAATCCCGAGCAAAGTCAGAGAAACAATGTTCTCCAATACAAACTTGAGGAGTCGAGGATTTACCCAGGGAATCCTGCCACAAAATGTGAGCGCTCTATTATTTTTTCAAACACTCCTTCTCTAAACTAATTTTAGTTTCTAGCTGTTATCATGACTAACAGATTGTACAGGGACATGAACACAGAAATATCGAAGGTAGTTAAAGCGCCTTATAATGATCTACAGTGTGATTATAATCCATAATGATTGTTCCTCGTGATCCGAAGTCGGACCTCCAGACCGCTGGGCTATTTCCAGAGGAAACCACTGTGAAACTGTGGTTACACATAGAAATAACAGTATCTGAAAGAATAACAGAAGTACAAAGGATATGTAAAAGTTCTGCTATTTATTTTACAAAAAATATGTAGACAAAATGCAGTTCATTCTCATAGATGTGATTACTGTATAGCTTACTGCACGAAGTGCAAACTTTCAAATATTAGTATCTGAAAGTATAGCTGCTAGTATCAATATTAACAGACAAAAACCATATCCACAAAGAAATTAAATGCCATCCGGAAACAAGGAATTCGTGTTATTATTCAGTTCAAAATATTTTTGTCGTCACAAATTTATTGATGATGTCTAACCTCTCACGTTCTGGTACACGAAATGTCTATAGAATGTTCAGAGAGCTGTTACCATTTAGTGTCTTTCTTGAAGAAAAATCGACTGATGATAGGGTTTATTGAAATTGCTCACCACATATGAACTTTGGGACAACCTTGCGTATGCACCTCAAAGTGGATTTTCAAACAGCCAAATTTAAAGTTGTGCATGTACACTTTTTCTAAACTTCAAACGTTGTCTCATCTGAGAACAGAATTCGAGTCGGAAGGTCACAATCATATCTTACACGGGTAAACATTGCATCACAAAATCCTATTCGAATATCAGCTATCATTTATTAGATCGTGTATCATTCATCTTGAGCCGTATGACTGTTGTAACGTTGACCTTGTCACTCTATTTAAACGATATTATTAGATCCTATTCCAAGCTCTTCTACACTATCCAGGCCTTTTACTGTCTAGCAAATCTAACACACTATTCTACCTGTTGCCTTAAACTTTTCAAGCCATCTCTTAATTCTTGTCTCTGCTTTGAGTATTTTCCCATACGTTGTTTGGAACATTGCTCGCACTGAAAGGTTACTCCATAACTCACAACACACACACAGTGCCATCTTTTGTATAGACGCTATCTTAAATAATGTGAACACTAGCATGCGCACCGACTATGTGGGTTCTTCGGGGCTCCGTCATCCACACAAATAATCTTGTGGGTGCGTGGCACCCACAAGATTTTTAGTTCGGATCTGGGTTTGAACCCGTTTCTCTTGCGTTTAAGTCAGCCGTCTTACCGACTGAGCTAGGGCAGCCCCGACTTATCCTTATAGTACCGGCATATTTTACTTTATCACAGCACAGCCCTTTATGACAGTGTTCATAAAAGATTTTAATTAAAAAAAGAAATCAAATCAAATATCGAGACTTCCCTGAAAACATATAGACTAACACCTCCCGCCATTGTTATGCAACCACATAAATTTTGGAAAGTCGGCGCAGTTGATCACTAGTGCAAGGGTTATTGAATAGTGTGGCTTGAACAAAACTTAACTTTCCCAAAATTTTATAAACATATCACTGGGAACTTAATTGGGTTTTAGTTTAGTAGATGACCTTATGTGTTCTCTGCACATACATTGTAGAGAGATTGTGATACTCTAGTATTGATTGACGTGTATTATATTGAAATTACTATGAGTTTTGATGTGTATTATTTATTAACTTCTTACACACTTTCTTACACATTTTCTTTATGTAGAAACTTAGCAACGCAAAGTAACAATTATTTTCCACATGTTTATTTTCCATAATCTAGTAGAAAAGACTTATGAAAATACATGTATGAAATTTTCCCTATTTCTGTATTTTGCCCCATTGCTGGGGCAATATGCCCCTTCTGCCGGATTACTTTGAACTTCTGCAACTTATACTATGTTGAATTGTCGAAAAATCTTTACGTTTGCAGATAGCAGAAGCTTGGAACAAACAGTCTTTAATTTTCATGCTCTTCGTTCAGTTAGTTTTGTCAAAAAGTGCGCATATTCCTCCAAACTATAGACTGGGCCTTATTTTTCGACTTCCTAGTTTTATTGAATTTCACTCCTTGAAATGGTTCCATATCAGAAAAAAGTAAGCTATAAGAAGCTATTAGCTCATTACGTGGTGCCCCAAGCGACCTGAACTTTTGAATGTATTTACATACAGTATACTGAATGATTCAAAAGCACCTTATAAGTATGGAAAGAAAACTGTTAAGGTAATAAGCAGATATTATGAGGGTAATAAGTATCACATCTATCTATCTATCTATCTATCTATATCTATATCTATCTATCTATCTATCTATCTATCTATCTATCTATCTATCTATCTATATATATATATATATTAGGATGTCCCTTATTTAGGGTAATTTCGTATTCCGATACGCACACCCGCTAAATGTATTCTATGTGACCAGTGGCGTAGCACACTTTTGCGGCCCCCCCCCCGCAAAGTATAGAGAAGGGGCCCCACTTGTAAAGCCGACACAAGTAAGGTGGAAGTTCTACTTCTTTAAAACTTTATTCATCGCAAGACTTCGGGGCCCCTATACATCGGGGCCCCCCCGCACTGCGGGGGTTGCGGGGGCAGCTGCTACGCCACTGTATGTGACCGTAAACACTTATTAGTGAAATAGCAGCTCCCTACAAGAACGTTAACTCGTGCCGACTTGACGACAGTCATGAAATGAAGTGTCCACATTATAATATAATTTAGAATGTCTAACCGTGATAACGGAGAAACTAAAAGAGACAGAGAAACGAAACTTTGCACTAAGCAAGTATAGAAAGGACGATACCTGTCTGTGTATTGACGAACATCACCGGATGAACAGTTGTTGCCAACCCAAGAGAAAGTGTGTTTTTGTAAACTGAATGACTTAAATTGGATATCATCATTGGAAGCAACAATGAAAATAAAGACAAAAGGAATAGTAAATGCAGATCAGTGTTGCAAACGTTTCGACAAGTAACCTAAAGCATCTGTTACATGGAAACGTCGTGCCTGTTACTGGATAGCATTATCACTATGAGGCCCAACTCGGTACTGGTTCCTGTTAGTGGATTCAATATGGAGGGCAAATTCATTATGAAATTCTCCAAATGATCATTTACACCCATTTTACCCAGCGTATTGGTTCCAGCATATTGCGTTTTACATTTGTGACACCCAAAACGTTATTAGAGAACTCACGAATATAACAAACTTAGTGTTCATCCTATTTGGAACATTCCGAACACATTTTGTAACCCAAATTGGATCTGCCATTCTGAACTTTTCACTTTTGACGTCATCATCGAAATCAGTGATCTCGAAAACCCACGGGTACAAAACCCCATACAAATTGCACGCTCTTTTCATATTTTGACCAGTGTTAGGATTCCAACCGACTGTGCAGCCTTGCCATCTTTTACAAACCTTACTTCGCAGCTTTAACAAGATACCGAATATCTCGGTAAGTACGTGATTTATCCATGTCAGTGCTCCTTTTGCTCTACTGCCTTGCATTATAGGTTTAAAACCATACTGCACTAGTGCCCTTTTCCAAGTTATTGTACCTTTTCCTAACTCAACATTTTTCTTCTGTTGGTGGCAACACTGTTCAAGCGACCTTTCTGGACTTGGAGTCTGTGTAAACAGTTCTTATAAATATTTAGTTTAAAGTCTAGGAAACGTTAGTATCTCACTCGCTGTGTGCGCAACGGCGTTTGCAACACATGTTGCACGTTATTTCGTGAAAAGTTAGCAACAATGATCTGCCTTTACCAATTCTTTTCTCTTTATTTTAATTGTTGCTTTCAATGATGATATCTAATTTAGGTCATTCGATTTACAAAAACAAAACTTTCTCTTGGGTTGGCAGCACTGTTCATCCGGTGATGTTCGTCAAGAAACAAGCAGGTATCGTCCTTTCTATACTTGCTTCGCGCAAAGTTTCGTTTCTCTGTATATAGATAGATAGATAGATAGATAGATATCCAAGTTTGAAATGACGTAAAATGTCTATTCTTGAAACATTATGTCGCATGATCTTTTCCTATTTGCGGTAGCGTACCCGTCACTGGCGCGATAGACCCGGCTTCGATTCCTGGCGGGAGCTCAAGTGGTTCGGATTCCATGCTAGTAGGTCCACGTATCATATAGCCTCGCTGCTGAACGGGACGCTAAAATCAACTCCATGCCATGGAGAACCCAGATGTTCAATTCCGCGTTCACGAAAGCTCGCTAGGAAAAAAAACGCATGAAATTTAAACCTTTACAGAAAAAAAATACCACCATTTACCGTTTACTCGAGCTTTCAGAAGTAATACTGAATTATTTCTGTCTTTCAATGGAAGCTCTGGTAGCTAAATGACTAGGAAGGTTAAAATTGTTTTCCGTTAGATAAGAAGACGTAGCCTATCAGAAAACAAAGCGGGATTCTGGAGATGTCCATCGCTGTATGGGCTGTATATAAGCCAAGCTCATTGACGCTTCGACTAATTCAATTAAGTAAAAGTAAAACAAACATATAAAAACTGTTTCCAACTAATAGTACTTGATTTGTCCACATCAGAAAAATACCTAGATTTTGTAAATATGTCTCCAAATCGTCGTTTAAAAATCACCAAAAATGTCACTAATCGGAAATGTTACGTTTCGTCGCTATTCTGAAAGTTTAATCCCCTAGATTTTGTAACTTTTCCCCCAAATTGGCAACACTACTAATAAGTATATTCTTCTCTAGGAACGAGCAAACTTACTAGTTGCATTCTATTTTATTAACTAGCATTGCTACCTGTCTGTAGTGTGTAAAGTATAAAATATAAAGCTAATAGCTCCAGCATGAGATTGACTGTTTAGTAATTTCCTTAAAGTTTGGAAATAAATAAATAAATAACCAGTTCAGAACGCTGCAAAATCATTCAAGAACGAACTTCAAAAAGAATTAATTTTTCTTATTAACTTTACAGGCTTAGTACCAACTGCTCTATGTACTTTATTATTATAATTATTAAACAGCTCTTGTTATATCTCTTTCCACTTAGAATTTCCTTGAGTACTACTTTTTTCCTACATGTTTCGTTTAAGAGTTCTGCTAAAACATCCTATTACGTGTTATTTTACGAAGAAATCAAACTCAAAATTGAAAAATTCGCAAAATACCATTTCTCTATTACTTACGGTTTCCGACATACGGCTCCTTAAATCTCTCGAAATCGGAATTTTTTGGGCTAATATCTGGGGAACGGTGAGAGTGGCGCGAAATATTCTACCACTTCTTTGAGATAGCTTTTGATGCTCTTTCGAATCGTGAGGTCAACATTGAAAAAATCTCAAAATATCAGATACATACACACATACACACACACACACACACACACACACACACACACACAGAGAGAGAGAGAGAGAGAGAGAGAGAGAGACAAAGAGAGAGAGAGAGTTCAATAACAAACTTTTTAAGTTCGTTGAAAATACACCGAACCCTTGACCATCATGACTGAATATTATGTTTTAAATTTTAATTTACTATTATAATTTTATTTATTCATATAGAAGTTTACCAGATTTTAAACACGTTAAGAATGCTGCTTTTCTTAGACGTTTGCAATAATTTCTATATAAAAAATAAAGTATTGAGAATTACTTTTTTTTTTTGAGTGAGCTGGTAACTTTAATCTTGTTTTTTATCGTTTAAAAGTTGAATTAAAAAACTCTAAAGACATTAAACAAACGAATTTAATTTTCTTGTCTTTTGCAGACAGTTTGGTTATATTGTTGCCTTTTGCAAGTGACGTCGCTGGATTTAGTATTAATTTCCATGACCATCCATGCGATTCATCAGGTGATACACTTAAAACACACTGCAAAGAAAATTATATATTTGTCGTCCTCTCTGAAGGTTCCTGAAGATTATAACCATCTCAGTTTTGACGAATCAAGATATAACAGCAGAAAAGATGATCAAGGAAGGCAATATATGTTTTCCGCTGTAGCAGATATCCAATTGGATCTTGTAGAAGGTTTAGGTGATCTTAGGTCAACACGTACGAAGTTGGTGTACTCTCTAATCAAAAGCTGGGTCGATCGCCATAGAGAAATTATACGGTATGTATATCTATCTATCTATATACATATATAAGATTCAAAATCACCGAACAAATGTTCCAAATACAAGAATTAGTCCTAAATATTGTAATATTCTGATACATAACATTCTTCTTTCTTATAACAGATTACCATTCTAAGTACAGGACCGTCGTATTAGACTGTCTCCAGGCAACTTCCTGTCAGTTCCGCGATTCTACTCGATAATATTTCTTGTTATTACAGGAAGTAGACTCATTTCAGGCAGGAAGGTGGGTTAAGATTGTCCACTGACGTAGGAGTTTCATGGTTTCTTTTAGTATGTAATTTGTTAAAAAGACATGCTTCTCGAATTCAGGAGGGAATGCAATTACCCCTGCCTTTCCCGAATGACGACCCTGCTTACAGGTAAAGAGATAAGTCACTGTTGTTTGCACCTCCTGCTGATTGGTGAAGCATCGTAATTTCAGGAAGTGCGCCATGGACCGAAACAAGTAGTAACATGAATGGACAAGATCAGGAATACATGCCAGATGGGGCATCGTTTCCATGCTTTCAAGTTCGTTCAGTTTTTGTTGCATTTTTCGAGCCGAGCTTGGTGTTGCGTTATCCTGTTTCAGCAAGGCTCGCTTTTCGTTTACCAACGCAGGATAGTTTTGGTATAGATGAGCATACATCTGCTCTAATTGTTTAGAATAAAGGTCGACGTTGATAGTATGACCGTTAGGAACAACTTGAAGTAAACCATTCCAATACACACATACATAAAATGACCTTATGCTTTAACCGGACATATTCGACGACCGATTCTGAATGTTGGCCGTTGCTTCAACACCGATTTTATACATTTGGATTTAAGAAAAAAAAATCCACTTCTCGTCTCATATGATAATCCGTTCCAAAGAACGCACATCACGTGGATTTTGCTAAACTTGTCTGCACATAGGCACTCTGGTTTGGGCCTATGTTGGGGTGAGTTCATGTGGGACAATGTATCGGCAGGTTATGATTATTTTCCCGACGTGAAGGTGACACCTACAATGGACTGCAACATGGCTAGTTGGTTTGACAATGGTCGTGTATTGGTGAATGGATTTACCTCAATGGCGTGTCGATGATGTCAGGATCTGTTATGCTGGGGCGGCTGAACCTTGAGTACTCGTCGACATTCTTACCTTATGCAACCAACGAGTTGCAGTGCTATGGTTCACTGTATCCTGTCCTTTTTACATGAATAATGTTTTGCTTACTGCCTTAACGTTATGCTCGAGTTCGAAATAAAACAGTAATAGTTCACGTATCCGACATTACCGACCACTCTTCGTCTCCGTCAGTAAAAAGTGATCAACGATATTGACGGAGTAACGGACTCCGACCTAAACAATACACTTGTTATGCCACCTGTTGGGCCCTGTACTTACGTCGAGCGTGGTGTATATACTGTACAAGCGCCTGTTGTTTGAGGTGCGCTTCACAAATAATATTATCATTTTCTCCAACTTTGTGTAGTTGTCGCAGTAAATTGAGGTATTAAAAATTAAATTTACACCAACGTAAACATGAACAGAACGATGTCATGGAGGAAGAAAATGACGTGAATTATACTATTTAAGAGGGCATTAACAGCTATTATATAGACGGGGACAGTCAGAAAAAATAGAAATATAAAATACGTTGACGGACGCTATTGTTTCGTTAATATCTATACGTAATATCTAGTAAATAGAAACAGCAAAGCGCTTTTGGACTTTCTATAAACTTACGAGAAGAATCAGTACGTATTAAAGATCCATACAGATATTTCTATGGAGAAAGTTTTAGAAAACTGTTTTATTTCAGCATGAAGAAATTTAGAATCCAATGAAAAAAGCTATAATGAAAAGAAAACTACAAGAAATGTAATATGAACATTATTCATGTTAGTAGTTTCACATTCCGAGTTTATCCGACTATGTTCCTTGACTTTGAATAGGTATTGCTATCACGGCTGGTAAACTACAGAGAAACCTGTCTATGTTAGCCACCATCGGTTCCATTAAAGAATGGCCAACTTAGACCACGGATAGCAGGAAACTAGTATGATTGGTGTATCTTTAGAATATGATTTCTAACACTACTTGATTGTAAAATTTTTATAAATATTTTCTGTAAATACCTTTCGAAAAATAGCGAATCAGTTATTATAAAAGTAATCAAAAAAGTTCTGTCACTTTTTCCTGGAGGACTGTCTTCAATTGGCCGTCACACCGTGAGTTGAATCAGAACGGAGATAAGGCGAAGATCAGTTGTTGGTGTGGATATATCAAACATACTACCTGGTTCTGGCAGTTTAGTTATATCGTGAACTTGAGTAAGGACATAATGAACATGAGACTGTACAGAGCGTCATGAGGGCGTATATGCTGTACGAGTTGAAACTGGGGTCAAACGCCGCCGCACGGGGCCCGAAGATATGCCAGGCCTTTGGTGAGGTTGTCGTGATTACGCGAACAGTGCAGCGTTATCTTAACAAGTATAAGGACGATGGCGAAACACCGGAGACTGCCGGAAGACCAACACATTTACAAAATGAAGATCTTGAGGCACTAATTCAGTCGAACAGTGGCCATATATATGAGGAACTGAGAGTATAATTCAGTGTGAGTGGAGAAACCAATCGGCACGCCTTCATGAACTTGGGAAATACTGCTACTTGAGCCAATGGATCCTACATGATTTGACTCCGGGCCAGAAGGCAACGCAAACAGACATCTGTGTGTCTTTGCTGTCTCGTCTTAGGAAATATCCATTTCTGGACAAGGTGTTGACATGTGATGAAAAGTTGGTCCTCTACAAAGCTCCAAGGAGCCATCGTCATTGGTTAGCTTTTCCTGAACCTGTTCCAAAACAGCTGAAACAAGCACTGCACCAGACGAAAGTCATCCTGTGTGTTTGGTGGACTGCTCGCAGCATCGTGCATAATTGCTCAGAGCATCAATGCAAATGTGTACTGTCAGCAGTTGACCCGTGTTCAGGAAAACTTCAAAACTCTGGAGCCAGCACTGGTAAATCGCAAAGGGGTCCTTCTGTTACAGGACAACGCTAAGCCGAACGTGTCTAGGATGACCCTGGACATCATTCTACGCCTTGGATGGGAAACCCTATTGCATGCACCATTCTCCCCGGATATTGCACCGTCCGATTATCACCTGCTCCATTGTGGACAATCATCTTAGAGGACGCCAGTTCAAATCCCTAGTAAAGGTGCAAACTGCACTTGATGCCTTCTTTGCTTCACGGCTAACCTAGCTGTACCCCGATGGAATCCATTACCTTCCAGAATGTTGGCAGAATATCGTTGATGGTGTCTATTTTTGATCTTCGAGGTACATCTTAGGTGATACATCGATTATCGAAGGTGTGGGTTAAAAGCAACAGCACTTTCTTAGTTATCTTTATACTAATAACAAATTCATTGATGGTGGTTCATTTTAGACGTGTTTTTTTTCTTTTTGGCACATGTGCACATTCGTATTTTGTAGTTGACTATCTCTTGTTAATGAGCTGCAAGTGTTTCCCTCGTAGCAAAAGAGGTTTTGAGAAAAACTTAAGGGAATTCAAATCTCAAAACCTCCGCTTTCACTTCGACAGGCCGTCAGTTGTCAATAGTTGACAATTGAGATGGTTAGCTTTAGCCTTGAGAATTTTCCGTAACTATTAAAGCCCCCACTGACGAAAGGAGCAGTTATTCATATTTTAGCAAAACTGACAGGGTAACCAAATATGTACGACCATTTCCTGAATTCCTGTACGTGCTTTTCCCCTTTATGAGATTAGTGTTCCGGCCATTGACCTCAAACAACAATTCGTGGGAATTCATGCGTCTTTATCTCCAGTCACACATACAGAATATCTGCCTCTCACATCAGAATACAAAAAAGCTAAGAAAAATTAAAAACGCATGGCAAAGATATGTAGGCAAAATTATCTTATCATCATAGCGTAAACACTGTTTCAATTCGGTCAACTTCCAAGATAGACAAGTGGCCAACTTCCAGAGTAACATGTAACTAATATGTTATGGAAAAATGCATGTTAAGGACGAAGTATGCCAATATGAACAGGTGACCAACTTAGAGAGGTGGCCAAATTGACAGTTTTTCTGTACTGTAGATGGAAACTTTTATCGATGCATTAGGAAAAGTTCCAAAACATATAGCTAGAAGTCGCCAGAAGTAAGTCTGTAATTTTGTTTATTCCCTATTATCAAGTGGATTTTCTTCAATGGACATTTGCACTATTTTTTTCTTTTCTTGTACTATAAAAATCTTCAGAGCGAGCTGATTACGGAAAAATTTCCTTTCACTCATACAATGATTGTAACTAGTCGAAATTTGCGATTGAATTCCCGTCTGATACTCTTGCGCCTTAAACAGTAACCCTCCATGTTTGTACATCATGTCTCTGTTCAAGGCAAACTGTCTTTCCCACTCAGTAGGGAAACAATTTACGATGCATGTTTTTCAAATGTGTGCGACGTTGCTAGTAAAATAAAGAATAAGGAAAGTAACAGAATTTAAGGTTTCTTTAAAAAGTAAATTCTCTATTTATTTATTACCAATAATTTAAATAAACTTAAGCATCTAAAGAAAAAATTGTAGTGTACGAATTTGCAATATTACTGACATCGTTTGCAACTTGAGTAAATAAACTAATTAGTGGTCTCACTTTTGGGCACCGACTGACCTTACGAAGCGAATTTTATTCATTTTGAAGAAACAATCAACAATATAAAATTCTACTGATTTGAAAGCAGAGTGCTAATTTCTGATATCTAAGTTGGTCATGGATTCGATAGTTATGCATTCAGGCACAGCTCTAGGAAATTAACGCATGAAAAGCCATTTTTCCAAATAAAAATAATGTTAATTCTTTACTGATGAGGAAACCGATTCAAGTGTCACACGCAGGCCCGTATCCAGAGGGGGTCTAGGGGGCCGCCCCCCTAAAATTTTCACTGTAGGCTTGCAAATGAACTATAATATGCTGATGAACTATCATATGGTTGGATCGGCCCCCCCTAACTTCAGCCCGGCCCCCCTACATTTTTGCGCAGGCTACGGGCCTGGTGACACGAAATTGTGAACAAGTTTATGCGCAAACGAAGTGTTTTTTTTTTTGTGTGTGTGTGTGTGTGTGTGTGTGTGTGTACAATTAAACTCATTAGAGGGATAAACCCTCGATCTCTAAAGCTATAGAAGAATACGGGGGAAGCTGGTGCTTTGATATTTGGCCACCGTTTGAATATGTAGCGATATTACAGGTAAAAGAGACGTTGAAAATGAAGAATTCCTTCATCCACGAAACTTTAGTAATACGTCGCCTTAGACATGAGGGTTACAAAACCGAAGAGTCTATCAAAATTTTAAGGATAAGAATGATTTGGAGTGTGAAGGTGAAAATAACGGAGCTCCATTGTCTCTTGAAATAGGCGTGTAAGTTGTGTATGAATAGGTTTCTTGCTATATTAAATTGAATAAAAGTATCGTCAGGTCAAATAGGATTAAAAATGTAAAAAAAAAGGTGGCCGTCTGTTCTTTCAAAACATTTATAACTTCTACAATTGTTAACCGATCGGAACAAAAAGTAGCCCAAAAGTGTGTTTTACTATATAGTAGTCGAAAGTGAAAGTCGGAATGATCCTTGAAAAAAAAAGTAAGTTTGCAACAATGTGTGTTTATGTTTCACATTATTTTATTTGTTCTTTTTCCATAGGGCTTTTGCACAGAATATTTTGAATTTTTGTTCACATAATAACGTCTCTGCTCCTTTAGCAATATAGGCTAATTAATACATTTTCATATCACTTTTCTCATTTTCTACGAACTAAAGACATCATAGACTTGCAAATTGTGATATTTGCAAGCAATATCACAATTTTGTTCTTCTTGTCAATAGCGTTTGTTATTCCTCATGGACCCTACTTTCTTCGGCGCCCGGTAAAAGGGGCGCCACTTTTATTCGCTCTGGTGCATCTTTCATAAGGTTCAAATGCAATTTTCAAACATATTGACTCACAACATACCCGAAAATTCACAAATTATCAGAGCACAGCTTTCTCTTCATCTATTTCCGGAACGGTTGAGGTCGAGGTTTTTTTTTCTCTGATGGAAATCATTATTCACAAAAACATTTCGATTACGCATAAACTCGTCCATAATTTCGTGTCACACACTTGAATCGTTTTCATTGTGCCCCCGTCAAGTGAGCTTTGTGGTGGAGAAACACCGTGTGCGTCGGTTTTCTCGGGATTCTCCCGTTTGCTCCCACTTTCTTTATTGCACCATTTCATTCATTACTCATCATCACCGTCTCATTTAGCCTAACCGGCATAACCGTGGGACGTAAAACTCAAAGATTTCATTTCATTTCATTTCGTTTTCATTGTGAGGCGCATAAACTTAAGATGATAATCATGTCCATGAGCTTCCTGAGAATTCACCAGTGTTATTATCGAACTACTTTACACGTTAGCAATATTGAGCTCCTCCGTGGCTAAGCGGTTAGAGTACGCGCCTTTGGCATGGGAGATCCGAGTTCGATTCCCGGCGGGAGCTTATGTGGTTCGGATTCCACGTTAATCAGTAGGTTCACGTTTCTTATAGCCTCTGCTGAACGGGACGTTAAACTCAAAATCAACTCAACTCAACATTAACAATATTATTTCACTAGAATATTTTCTCTTAAAATAACTTTCTTTAGCGCATAGAACATACTCTTAAATTGCTTATATTAGTCCATGTGAATATTTAGAGATCGACTTAAAAGTGTTTTGAGCACATGAGTTAACATTTACACCAACAAATAAATAGATATGGCAACACAGTGATAGTTACAAACTAGATACAATAAATTAGCTTATTCCAGAATAAAATAAAATGAAATGTTTACTTTTATGTTCCATCAATATGTCGTGTAGGCAAAGGGAGGCGGATGATTAACCAAAGTCAATTACTGTAAAATAACCGCTGGAATGGTCATGTGGGAGGAAGTGTCAGAATTGCGAGAAAGTCAACGGACACTATGTTCTCCACCACGAACTTCTATGGCCTAAGTTCGAACCAGGAACCCTTCGCACTAAGAATGAGCGCTTCTACTATAGATCCACCGTGTTTTATGATAATGAAAGTTTGTGATATGTAAAAGTTATGTGTGATATGTGATATGTGAAAGTTTCTGATAATGAATGTTTGTGATATGTCATGTGACGAGTGATAAACACAATATTCTGTTCTAGCGAGTAAATCAACATAACGGAAATCATTCTACACGGACCCCTTGAAACATTTGCTTTTACGATATTTTTTCCTTATGAACCTCCGAAAACATACAAAACGCAATACTTTCAGACATTATCTTTTCCAAGTGTACTACCATATACTAAAAATTAATCACCTCAGAGTTGACGACAAAAAGAATGTAAATAAATTTATGTTCGTATTTCATGTGCGTAATAGAAAAGCAAAAGTTGAAATTTCAAAGTAACAATTCATGTAATACATAATGGATTTCTGTCAATATTCCTCTTTTGAAGCTCGAAAAATCCCAGGCGCCAGGTAGTCATGGCGCTTAAAATTCTAGTCTGACGCCTAAATGATTTAAATCCAAAATAAAATTTTGTGCTCATATGTATGTAATTGTATTATTATGATGCTTAGGTACGAGAATCAACGCCTGGGTCAGAAGAAACATTTTTGAACACTTTTCTTGTTTATGATGCTCTTTTAGTGCCCTACCCATCTATCCTCCTCTATTTGCTACAGCTTTCTTCAGCTCCAAACCACCGCAGTGACCACGACAATATTTCTCTTAAAGAAATAGAGTAAAAACGTAAAGCCTATTATAATACAATTGTTATAGCATTTGAGATAAGAATATTTGTAGCAATGCTATTAATGATGAGCAAATGCAAGACCAAGACCAAGACCGGGATGGTCTTGGTCTTGGTCTTGGTCTGGCCTTGCACATCCAGTCTTGGTCTTGGTCTTGCACCCCTTGGTCTTGGTCTTGGTCTTGCATCGGGATTCCTGATCTTGGTCTTAGACTTGGCCTTGGTATTGGTCTTGCATGCAAGACTTGCAAAAACTGCAAGACCAAGACTCTTGTGCTCATCACTAAATGCTATGGGGTGACCAATACCCAAGATATAGAGCAAATAGTAGAAACAATGTAAGGATTTAGTAGGATACTAATGTTTTAAAAGGCATTAAGAGCTTTTTGATGCAGAAAGTGCTTATTAGTAGACGTAGGATAGTGGCATATCGACTCGCGACGAATTTTCAGGACAAAGAAAAACTATAGTATGATGGTTCAGATATTCTCATTTTGCACGTGATTTAGCTTAAACTTATATAGTATACTCGTAATGTTTTTAATGTAATATAATAATAAAGTAATCCCGCTTATATGTATGTCTATCTAAAATATTTGATGATTACAAATGGTCTTTAATGTATTTTAAACTGGGTATTATTAACATGTTACTTTTATATACAGTAATTATTTTATGTATTGTGTTACTTTTTCTCTCACTGTTCCACTTTTTTTTTTTTTTTTTTTTTTTTTTTTTTTGTAGTTTACATTAAGAAACTGCAATATGAAAGAATTACCTGAAGCTTCAATACGGCTGAAAAAGAGATACCGAGATATGACGTCACACGAAAATGCTTGTTTCTTTTCCCGTGACATAAACAATTCATTTTTTTTTTTTTTTGCATTGTTTGAAGCGTTGTATTTCCGTAAATAACAAATATTTTTCTGATATTTTTGGTACGTGGTATATTGAAGACCAGTTTCTGATGGAGTCTTTAAATTGCAACCTTTGGTCCGAAAGAAATGTCAATTTCAGTTGGTTTTACTTTTGGTTGGTTGATTTGGGGTTAAGCGTTCTTTTCAGCAGAAAGGTTCATGAGACGAGGACCCACAAATTTCGACGGTTTTAGCTTTTATCAAAAAAGAAATATAAAATGTATGCTCTTCATATTTGAATGGAAAAGATATTTTAAGTTTTTAAAGCAAGAAAAATAAATTTATTTACATTACAAGCATATTAATGTAACATTTTGTATGGCTGAGTAATACATTCAATTGAACTTTATCCTCTATTTTCGTTTCCAATTTTCTTAGAACAAAGGAAAATATTTTATGGCATGTAACAATGAAAAATACATATTTAAATGTAATACTGTAGTTAGTTCATCCATTGTTGCGCCCTAAATTATTCTATTCTTGGCATACATTTTGAACCACCAGAAACTAGTAGTGGGCACAAGAAATAGATTTTCCGTTGGAAACATTCAAAAACTGGTTTGCATATCCAGCAAAACCAGTTTCGGTTATATATATAAAACGTTACAGTTTTAAGACATCATTAATCGGCTTTCTAATTTTCGGTTTTTCTACAAACCGGTTTCTGGTTTTTATAAAATTGGTTTTACCCACTCCAATACAAAGCTCTTTACTTCAGGTATTTTAATCGAAATTATATTACGATGCCCAGCTCTAAGTAGGTACTACCCAGCCTGTGATAAAAAAAAAAAAAATCATATTAATTAGGTGCAACAATTGGATCTTGATTTAATTTAGCGCTCACCTCTGGGGCATGGGGTCCTTGGTTCGATCCCAACTCGCGCCAAGTGACCTTTGTGGTAAACAAACACTGTGTGCGTGGATTTTCTCGCAGTTCCTCCCACATTCTTAATTCCACCATTTCATTCATTTCTTATCATCACTGTTTCCTTTAGCCTAGCCGGCATAACCGTGTCACGTAAAACTTGCAGATTTCATTTCCATTTTGATGGAATTTGATGGACAAGAGTACAGCTGTTTATAACATCGTGGATTCACGAAGTTGTTAATTTCCACAGTAGATGGCAGGAGTGAACAGACGGTGTTCTTAGTTCGTGCAACAGTTCCTAAGAGCAAATAAATTAGCTTTCAGCGAAGTCGATGTTGACATTCCAAATGTTTTAGATTAACATAGCTATATATTCTGCAGGGGATGAAACGAATTCCATTAGAGTAGTGACGTACGTGGGGATGGGTCCTGGGTTTCCAAATCCCCACGCACGTTTCTATAAATTTAGTCTAATTTTATAAAGATTTCACAAATTTCAACGTAATTTATCTTGATACGTATTGAATTTGGAATCTAAGAAA
This sequence comes from Thermobia domestica, assembly GCF_964235325.1. Classification (NCBI taxonomy): domain Eukaryota; kingdom Metazoa; phylum Arthropoda; class Insecta; order Zygentoma; family Lepismatidae; genus Thermobia; species Thermobia domestica. The sequence continues at coordinate 42,685,796 of NC_137461.1, read as the reverse complement.
GTGGCGTATCTAGACCAGGGCCGTGAAAGCCTTAAGCGCCCTAAGATTTTTGAATGGCAAAAGTAATTTTATTTAAATATTTTTGAGTTTATACTAAACTAATTATATGCCTATTATCGACTGAGTCCTGGCTGGTGCCCTCAGTTCTTCCCTTCTAGATCCGCCACTGACCTCAAGACTTTGAGCTCCTTTCGAAACAAATGCTTAGGTACTTACCTGCATCGGATTTTAGTTTATGAGAAGTAAATGGAAACAATTGTATACTACTTCTTCTTGGCATATATATATATATATATATATATATATATATATATATATATATATATATAAACCCGTTTTTAGGTATTTTACTACCTGGTCTCAATAACATTTGGTGCCTGTTACCCCTTTATTTATTTATTTATTTATTTGTATTTAGTATAGGCAGGCCGGTAGCCAGCCCAAAAATGTAGGGGGGGCCCGGCTGAAGTTAGAGTAATATCCAGTAATATTATAGTTCATCATTTTATTATAGTTCATTTGCAAGCCTACCGTGAAAATTTTAGGGGGGACAGCAAAACTTTAGGAGGGCGGCGGCCCCCCTAGACCCCCCTGGATACGGGCCTGAGTATAGGTACAAACAATACGGTTCCGACGCTTACATTTAGCCAAGAGCAACGGGGCGGGGTATACAGAAATAATATATATATATATATATATATATATATATATATATATATATATATATATATTAATAGATATATAGAATCGAATCTTTCACCAGAATCGAACAGTAGACCATGTACACTAAACTCGCGTACGTTAGCCACTAAATTAGCGAAAAGGGCTAGTGCTTCTATAACAGTGTATGAACTGTCAGTGTGTTAATGAGAAGAATTTGAGATCGTGTCAAGAAATGTGTGTACCAGCCAAGATTATACACTTTTCTGTTAGTAAATGTTTGAGGACCGCGGTGGCTCAGTGGTAGAGCGCTAACCTCTTGTGCATGGGATACTTGGTTTGAACCCGGCTCGCGCGAATTGGGCTTTGTGGTGAACAAACGCCTTGTGGGTGGATTTTCTCAGAGTTTTCCCAGGCCTACCACTTTATTCATTCTACCATTTCATTCCTCCTCATCATCATCATCACCTTCTTTAGCTTACACTCCATAACCTGGAAGTAAAACCGAGAGGTTTCGTTTCATTTTCCAATATTCTCCACCGGGAATCGATTACCAGACCATGTGCATCAAAGGTGCGAACGTTAGCCATTTAATTAGTGGAGAGGGCCAGTGGTTCCATAAGATCGTACGGATTGTCAGCATGTTAGAGAAAAGAGTTTGAGATCGTGTCAAGAAATGTGTGTACCAGCCAAGTTTTTATACGAGTAAAAGTTTGAGGGCCACGTTGGCCCAGTGGTAGAGAGTTCAACTTTGGTGCACGGGGTCCTTGGTTCGATAATGGCTCGCGCCACATGAGTTTTGTAGTGAACAAACACCATGTGCGTGGGCTTCCTTAGGGTTCTCCAGTTTCCTCCCAATTTCTTCATTCCACCATTTGATTCATTTCTCATCATCACCGTCTACTTTAGCCTAGTCGGCATAACTCTTGGACGTAACACTTAACTCTCTTAGGGTTTATGGTAACATTTGTTACCGTGGCGTAGTATTGTTTTTGACCGCTTATTTAGGTCGGGTATTTTTATTTAAGCCGGCTACTTTTTATTGGTCAAGTCAAAGATGGACTAAAGAACACTTCAGATGCGTTTTCAAAACGGATGAGCAGCTTAGACGCGCCAAGTGGGGGCGGAGGGGAGTGACTTTTTTTTCCTTAAGGTAAATTTCAAAAACATTTCACGCCTTTATTTTCAAGATATCAGATTGAAGCTCTGCATACGGATTGTGTGCACCTTTGGGTATATCCCAATATTTTTGAAATACCTACGTGGCACGGGGACGTGCCCGAGGGACGCAAGTCTTCCGAGGGGGTAATTTTTTCAGAAAATCTGTTTTTTTTTTTTTCGATTTTCCCGTTCAGGCATATGATACAGACCCGTGACTGGTACCTATCGTCGGAAAGGGCTGGTTATAGTGAAGAAAATTATTTTTGAACCATAACTCTAGGTCAATAGTGATGACGCAGTACATATTTGAAGTATATATATTATATATATGAAAAAAATGGATCGCCTTCAGACATTCAAAAATTTATCCCGACCTTAGTTTTCAAGATACAACTTTGAAATTTTGCACACGTAATATGTACGTAACAGTGTATTTTGTAAGGATATTTATATCCCTACGTCAACCCAGGCCCGGGCCAGAGAGGAGTAAAAAATTCGAAATTTGCTTCGAAGAATATCCCTGTTTTCTCCCAATTTTCCCGTTTGTGGTGCATAATACGGACAAGTAAGTGGTACCATTGGAAAGTATGATTTATCCTGCAAAAAACACGGTATAAGCTATGAACCTTCGATAAACAGTAAGGAAGCAGTAGCTGTGTGAGTGAAGGTCCAAAATTTACCTCAAAAAGTGGAAATCCTAAAAGGGTTAAAGATGTCGCTTTAGTAAAAGTTTGAGAAAATAAGTGCTGATTTGGAATTTAGTGTCCCTTTAAACACTGAAGCTATACGATACGTGGGCCTACAAATTAATGAAGGATCCGAGCCACAGGAATTCCCAACGAGAATCGAACTCGGGTCCCCAGGACGGAAAAGAACATACACTAAATGTACAACCCAGGGTGTTAAATCCTGTAGGAATTGGAGGAAATTCCTCCACTTAAGATTTTAAAAAGTGTACAAAATACTGGGCATGAATAAAGAGATACTATTTTTTAAAAGTTTGGAAATTTATTACAGAAATTCATTTATGATTAACATGTATTTCAAATGTAAATAATGAGCTAACTAGAGTTTAACGGTCTAATTTTATCTAGTTTAATAAATTATGAATGCTTTAAGATGAGAACTCTCAATATTGAAAGATTCCAGTGCGACAGTTTTTTTTAATACAACCGTCTCCTCCCCTCCTACCCACTTCTACTGTTATGATTTCGCACCTTTGTATAAGCGTGAGGGACCTCGAGAAAATACATTCGTCACAAGGTAAGAGTCTCTGTATCTATTCCAATAATTATTATAAAATTAATGCTTATTGAGAATTAAACATTTAATAGTTCAATGTCTTACAATAGTGTTTTCTTCTATATTTGGTAGGTTTGTGGATTCAATTGAAGAAACATTTGGTATTGTGATGTGCTTTCATATGTTCACGGCAACAGTGACGGTCAGCGTCCTGGCATACGAAGCTAGTAGGGTAAGAATTTGATCTAGCACTCTTAACGGTATAAAATATAGATATGTACTTTTCATGTATAGTATATACTATCATTCACACATACAAAATTTTATAGAGATGGCTTATTAACCATAGTCTTAGAAGAAAACAATTATTGTTTCATGCAGCACTTTACCCAGAATTACGTTAAACTTTATTATGCAACGTCTTACAGACAGAAATAAATGAACAAAATACGCGAAGTTTAATTGCCTGAAAATGTAGGATCTTTTAAAGAGCGATACTGTATAAAACTGTACTACTGGTTTAAGTGGACTCACAAACACTACAATAGTTTGTATCCAATGCGATTACTGGAACCGTCTTTAAATGCACAAAAAAACTCTCGTTCCAGTCACTTGGCCACGAAGTGGATCTCCCTGTGATAAGAAAGTAAATCTAATATGGTGCAGATGTTTTGCTTTCTGAGCTTAATAAACTTTCTAATCCATGCAGATTAAAGAAGTTTTTAGACTTAATTTTACTAGATTTTATTTCTTCTAAAATCTTGTTATTGTTCCCAGTTTCTGCAAGGTTTAGTATCTTAATATATTTGAAAAGGTTTAAAATTCAACACACACACACGTATATATATATATATATATATATATATATATATATATATATATATATATATATATATATATATATATATATATATAAATTTTTTATTTAAAGGATACATTTAACATATCCAACAAATTAAAATGCCTCCTTTATGATCTCAGGCCCGGGATTTGAAACCCATTTGATTCTACTTCTCTTCCATAATTTGTCGGGTAGAATTTTCAATCACACTTTAAGTAGTTGCCTATGCCTCAAACAGCCTTGGTTCTGGAAACGGGGATTATACACGAGTTTACCAATGAATATTTTTTTTTAAAAAAAAGTTTTCGGTTGGACTCATATTTTGACGCCTGACACAATATTTCGTTTCTATTTATCCAGTAAATCTATACAGGGAGTTTCAAAACAACACCATCAACATTTGGGAGGTGATTTCTGACACCAAGATAAAACAAAAAGTGTAGACCAACTTGGGTGCACAAAACATAAAAACATGAAAAAAATTGAACTTTAAAGATCCATAGCTCCAATACTATGCGACCTACCGTAGTCGGGTCAAGACTTCACTTAGGAACTAATATGTGACCTATCCAAATATCCATGTTTCAGAATCCGTAGGTACACACGAAGCAATTTTTATAGAGGGACTCATATGGGCATATAATTTTAAGTACTCTCCAATTACCTCTATAAAAATTGTTACGGAAGTACCACAGGATTCTGAAACTTAGACATTTGGGTAGGGCACATATTAATTCCTAAGTGAAGTCTTGACCCGACTAGAGTAGGTCCCATACTTTTGGAGCTATGGAGCTTTAAAGTTAATTTTTTCAAGTTTTTGGGAGCCTGTAACTCCGAAGGAAGCATTTGTGCACCCAGGATGGTCCATACTTTTTGTCTTATTTTGATGTCAGGAATCACCTTCCAAACGTTGTCGGTTTTGTTTTGAAACACCCTGTATATATGTAAATGAAAGCGCCTATGTTTGTGACTTCATAGTTATTCAATCACCCGACCAATCTTGGTCAAATTTTCAACACAGATGAGGTTCAGGGCTGAGAGGATTTTTATCATTTCACTCTGACGGTACAACGTACGGGAGGAGGAGAGAGGAGATACCTATAAAATAATATACAAAAGTTAATAGAATTTGAACCAAGTGACCGATCTCGATCAAATTTGCCATATAGATGAGGTTCGGACCTGGATTGGTTCTTATCATTTCATTTTGACGGTATACAATGTAGAGAAGGGAAGGAGAAGATATTTAAAAATGATAAAAAAAAGATCGATATTAGTGTCGAATTCAGTTTTCAGGGTCGCTGAGAAGAACAGTGACACTTCCGATACAGTTTAAATCCAAATTCAGTCCATGTTGCCCTTTATGCCCAAAAAGAAACATATTCTCTCCGTGCGAAGAACGGATATTCTGATAGTTTATACTAAAGTAAACTTCTGACGCTACATCCGTCAGAGACTGGTCTCTATCAGACGGAATGTAGCACTCATGCGTTTCGGATGATGTGTGGTCATCACATGGTGTCTTCTATATATTAATGCTGGATTTTTAGAACGAAGTTCACTACTTCTTTCTCTTAAGTAGCTCTCCAACTATCTTTACGACACCGGGGAACGCCTAAGGGCCAATACCATTTGGTGAGTACGAACAATCATCTATCTTCTTCGCTGATCTGATGAGACGCCTATTCAGTGGATCACTGGTTTCTCTACATTCTTACTTTCAAGAGCTCCTCCGTAGCTTAGCGTTTGGCGCACGCGCCTTTCGCGTGGGAGACCCGGGTTTGATTCACGGCGGGAGCTCATGTGTTTCGGATTCCATGTTAATCAGTGGGTCCACGTTTCATATAGCCGTGGTGCTGAAAGCGACACTAAACTCAAAATCAATCAATCAATCAATTCTTACTTTCATGTTTTGTTTATTCCTTGACTCAAATATAGGAACGTAAGTTACTACCATTAATTATGCAAAATTCATTTTGGCGACTTGAAGCTAGATGGTTAGATAGTCCGAGATAATATTCGCATCCATGATCAACATTTTGAGTCAAATTATAATTTGGTACCATATTCTACGGTAGTATGTCAACAGAATGTTCTCTCGGAATATATCTAAACCGAGTGAGATTTGCGATATAGTCGGGTTATTAATAGAATATTTTTATGTTGACTTATGCCTTATTTATGAGTTCTTACTAAGACAAAGAGATTATCTCACGCAATCTAGAGGGTTACTTACGCAATAATTACGAGGAGATTTATTAATGAAGTATCAATTTACAAGACAAAGGAATTACGTATATTTCAGAGTGGTATATTTCATCATCACTCGAAAAGAATTAGAGGAACGGATGATGCCAAATTTAGGAGTGCTTTATGAAGTAAACTCGAGCAGGGTTTACGAACATTCCAGTTTGCGAACAAATCAACTTACAGACAGCTTTCGTGGATATACAGGGTGTTTCAAAACAACACCGACAACGTTTGGGAGTTGATACCTGACAGCAAGATAAGACAAAAAGTATAGACCAACCTCGGTGCACAAATGCTTCGATTCGGAGTTCTAGGCTGACGAAGAAAATGAAATTTAAAGTACCATAGCACTAAAAGTATGGGATCCGTCTTAGTCGGGTCAAGACTTCACTTAGTAACTAGTATGTGTCCTATCCAAATATCCATGTTTCAGAATATTGCGGTACTTCCACGACAATTCTTATAGAGATAGTCTGTAAGTACTTCAAATTATGCCCGTAGCCAAACTCACACTTCCAAAATTGTTGTGTAAGTACATCAGGATTTTGAAACTTGGATATTTGGATAGCGCACATATTAGTTCCTAAGTAAACTCTTGACCCGAGTACGGCAGGTTCCATAGTTTTGAAGCTATGGGCCTTCTAAAGTTCATTTTTTCATGTTTTCGGCAGCCTATAACTCCGAAAGGAAGCACTTGTGCACCCAGATTTGTCTAAACTTTTTGGCTTATCTTGATGTCAGGAATCACCACCCAAAGTTGTCGGTGTAGTTTTGAAACACTCTGTATTTATCTCGGCTTAAAAACATAATTTCGAGATACGAACGAACACACACGCTTCTATCGACTATTTCACAAACCATGCCGTTTGCTGTATATACTATTTTTAAGATACCTGTGTACGAAAACTACTTCTTGTTCTTTTTTTTCTGTATTTCTTATTACAGTAGAAACTCGATTAACCGTCACCCTCGGGACCGGGACCATGACGGTTAAGCGAATAGACGGATAACAGAAATATCGTTATAAACCTCTACAGTAAGTAGATTTAAAAGGTTCTGGAAAAAATAAATAACCTTATACAAGTGAATAAACAATACATGTTTATACTGTATTTAAATTACATACGTCAATTAAATTAAATTAAATTAATGACGCTGTAATTAAATTACGGCGTCAATTACGGCACATTTAAAGTACAGTACTGTCCGGAGCATTGAGGGATAACAGAGAGTGACGGTTAAAAGAGGGACGGTTAATCGACTTTCTACTGTACTATTTTTAATTATCATACTGTTTCGTATGATTTAGTATTACTTTTGTCTTAAAAAAGAATAATGTTACTTTCATTCCGTATTCTTTACATCACCAAATAATAAAATAAAATAAAATAAAATAAAATAATGGAAATAAAATAAAATAAGAATAATTTACATAGAGTACCGGGTTTCTGTGTCTAGAACCGATTAATTATATTTACATTAATTTCAATAGGATAAATAATGCCCGTTTATGAAGTTCGTTAGATACTGATTAAGTTCATAACCCGTGGGTGTGCCATACTGATTTATTAGAGAAATAGATTTTTCGCCATATCTGGAATGACTAATGAAGAATAAATTTATGATACAGTAGAATTGTGTGGTACACAAAGGTTTTAGAAATAATCATCTTTGAGATAAATAGGTGTCATATTGGAGGATTATTAATTAAATATTTTTATGAGTAAATGAAGGCTCGATAATACAAATACAATGTGTGTGTGTTAGATTTTGCCGTATTTCAGTGTTATTAATGACAAATAATCCTATAAAAAAGTAAGACATGAAATATTTGAAGGTTATTAATGAGATAGTTATTTATAAAAATGTACAAAATGTGTTTAATTGTTTTGAGGAAAAATTATTTCATAAGACCTATCAACGCCACTTAACTCCCACTCTAGTTATTCAAGAGATAAGATGCTAAAACTATATTACAGGGTTATAAATTTAATAACCTAACTATATATAAAAATACATGAACTGACATAAAATAAAGGGGTACTTCCGGTTGACGTAGAAAATTGAAATTTGGCAAGATTGTAGCTTTCGAGGACTAACGAATAGGAAAATTGCCAAAAGTGAATATTTTTAATTTTTAGTGGTCTCAAGCAGGAATGAATTCCATATTATTGAAATGGGTGTTTCCTTGGGATACAAAATCTTATCTTTTAGGTAGTTGAAAGACGAAAAGAAACTTGAATTTCGTTGGAATTGTGGATTTAAGAGGTGCGAAGTAGTGGGCCGAGCAAAGGCGAGGGTGTGGGGGCGAATCAAAAGCGAGGGTCTGGGGGCGGAGCCCGCAGCTAGCCAAAGGCTAGTTGATTTATAAAATATGAACACAGTAGTTGAAGTTTTAAAGAAAAGTTTGCATGTCTGATCACTTGTTAACTACAGCTATTTTTCATGTTAAGTGTAGAGCATATCACTTACATGAAAAAAAAAAAAAAAATCCTATACAAATTCAAACAATTTCATAAATCCGTACAATTTCTTTACTTTTAATATTCTCAGTGACTTGAAGAGTTATGATTACAGGGAGTGACACTGAGAAGAGTAAACTAAGAAACCACCCAAGGACATTTCTAGAGATCAGATCAGGTCATGCTGTATAGAATCTGTATTACAGACCGTTAGTATTTCCGCAATTAAATTAATTATTTAATTAATATTATTTTCAGGAAGAAACTATAGGAGTTCAAGCTGGAAACTTACTTGGTTATATAATACATACGCTTGGACAAGTTTTTATGTTTTGCTACTACGGAAATGAACTAATGGAAGTAGTAAGTATATATAGTCTTTAACTTAAACTTTGATTTCTTTATAGTTAATGTTATCCTACATAGCTGGTATCTGGTGACATACGTCTAATATGAGTACACATTTATCACGTAACATACAAGGAACGTTCACAAGGTACCCCACAGAAATTAATGTTATTGTATCAAACAGTACACACATTTGAAGAATGCATGCGACCTACAAACATATACGAAATGCGATCTACAAACATATAAAAGGTATCATGTTGTTACGTATTCACAAAAATTATCTTATTTATTAAGAATAGATATTTCGTCTTCCATTTTCTAACCGCAACCCTTTCATGTTATCTCTATAGCAACGGTCTTCTTAGAAGCCAGTAGTAGAAAATGGATCGATCTGGAACAGACCTGGCTCATAAGAGGACAACTCACAAGCCACTGAGAAAATGACCACCGTGCACCGTGAGACCACGGCCTTTTACGACCTCCATTTTAGGGGTGTATTCATTCCCTTTTATGAGCACTTTTAAGGGGGTGACCTCGTTCTCTTTTACGACCTCCATTTTAAGGGGTGAACTCGTTCCCTTTTATGAGCATATTTTTCAACTCCTATGTTAATTACGAACACATAGAAGAACAGATAACACATAACACTACGTAACACACAGCAGAACAGATATCAGATAAGAATATGAAACATAGAAGGGGTGTATTCATTCTCTTTTACGACCTCCATTTTAGGGGTGAACTCATTCCCTTTTTTCAACCCTTATTTTAACATAGGAGATAACACATAAGATTACGAACGCATAAAAGAGAAGATAACACATAAGAGTACGTAACACACATCAGAGCAGATAATACATAGCACAGCTAATAAAAGAACATGGCTTATTTTCAACCCCTATTTTAACATAACAGAAATGACACTGAGATTATGAACACACAACAGAACAGGTAATACATAGCACAGTTAATAAAAGAACATGGATTATTTTCCAACCCCTATTTTAACATGACAGTGAATACGAAACATAGTGAAGATTAGATAACACATAAGAGTACATAACACAACAAGGGTGTATTCGTTCTCTTTTATGAGCATATTTTCCAACCCCTATTTCAACATGCCAGAGACTACGAAACATGGCGGACATAGCACAAGGGGTGTATTCATTTTCTCTACCCTTAATAGACCTCCATTTTAGGGGTGACTTTTAAGGGGGTGACCTCGTTCTCTTTTACGACCTCCATTGTAAGGGGTGAACCCTTATTTTAATATAGCAGAAATTACACTGAGATTACGAACACACAGCAGACCAGAGAATACATCAAATCATTCCCTTTTATGAGTACATTTTAAGGGTGGACTCGTTTTCCAACTTTGAACCGATTTGGATGAAACTCGGCATATGGGGGGTTTTCAACCATGCTGAGTACGAATATCATACCATTTTAGGGGGTGTATTCGTTCTCTTTTACGAGCACATTTAAATGGGTGAACTCATTCCCTTTTCCAACCCCTATGAACAAACAGCAGAACATCAGACTACGTAACATAACGAACATACAGAAGAGCAAATTGAACCCCTATTTTAACATAGCACATAGCACAGCTAATAAAATAAGGGTGAACTCGTTCTCATTTTTCAACCCTTATTTGAACATAGCAGAGAATACATTCGAACCCTATAGCAAAGATTCTTTTAAGGAGTGAACTTGTTTTAACTTATAATTGAACACAACAGAGATGATTATTTAAAGAATGCGAAACTTCCGTGTTTTGTTATCAGTTACATAATAACTTCCGCCATATGTAGATAATTCTCATTACGTCACTCATCCGGATTTTTAACCTAGTTTTCTGTTTAACAGACAATAACTTGTCATTCAACGATAGGAATCCCTGAACGTAATGTAATCAATCACAAAGGTATAAAAAAAAGAGGGGAATCCCCGGAGCATGACTCATACTATTGCGCAATATTGCGCAATGCAATCAGACAGGTATAAAAGACTGACCGACATGTTTTCTTGTAATCACTTCCTGTGTGCCGTCTGAAGCGTAAAGTTCAGATATTTTTTGTGTGTGTACGTTTATATTATTAGTGTGGTTTATTAATAGTGTGGTTTTGTTTTCTTTTGTAAGTAAGACATTTTATAATAATACTATTAATATTATATTATAAAAACTCAGTTCAAAATTATTATAGTAACTTTGAAGAGTTAGTTAAAAAAAAATGGCAACAAAAAAGGTTAAATCAACTACTATCAATTCTGATACTCTATTTAATAATAATTTAAAAAAATTTATTTTAAAATGTGATACTGATTTAAATGAGGATAGTGGATGTTTTTTAAATAATAAAATAAAAGACTGTTTAGATATATTACAACAAGAACAAACTAAGACATCGTTTAAAGTAAATTTTTCTTTGGGTACAACTTTTGTAAAACCAGTAGATTTAGAAACATGTCGATTCTTTGTAAATAGTGGTAACGAAATTATTTTACCGAGTACAGATGTGAATTCTATAATAGAAAAATTATTTAATAAAATTTTAGTTGAACAAGAAAATAGGGCTATTAAGAAATCAGGGTGGTCTTTATGTTCTGAACCAAACCATCACTTAGAAATTAAAATCAGTAAATATGATCCGCTTTCCGCTTCTTCTTTTATAAAATTACCTCAATGGATTTTATCCAAAAAGAAATGTGTTATAAATATTCAAAATAATGATAATAGATGTTTTATGTACTGCATTCTAGCTGCGTTGCATCCAGTAAAAGAACAACCAAATCGTGTGAATAATTACATACAATATAGTAATACTTTATTACCATTATTTGAAAAAACCAATATAAAATTTCCAGTCGAAATAGAACACATAAGCAAATTTGAACATATGTATAATTCCATATTTCCTAAGGAACAAATTTCCATTAATATATATGGCATTAACTATGATCATGAAACTATTTTCCCATTACATATAAGCGAAAATGCAGATGTATTTAAACATATTGATTTACTGTATTGTGAAGAAAATTCCAACAGTCATTATTGTCTTATAAAAAATATCAATGCGTTATTGAAGAGTCATAAAGAGAAAACTTATGTAAAATTGCCTCAATGGATTTTATCCACAAAATGTGTTTTAAATATTCAAAATAATGATAATAGATGTTTTATGTACTGTATTCTAGCTGCGTTGCATCCCGCAAAAGATAATCCAAATCGTGTGAATAATTACATACAATATAGTAATACTTTATTACCATTATTTGAAAAATTTCCAGTCGAAATAGAACACATAAGCAAATTTGAACATATGTATAATTCCATATTTCCTAAGGAACAAATTTCCATTAATATATATGGCATTAACTATGATCATGAAACTATTTTCCCATTACATATAAGCGAAAATGCAGCTGTAGGTAAACATATTGATTTATTATATTTAAACTCTCATTATTGTCTAATAAAAAATATCAATGCGTTATTGAAGAGTCATATAAAATTGCCTCAATGGATTTTATCCACAAAATGTGTTTTAAATATTCAAAATAACGATAATAGAAGTTTTATGTATAGTATTCTGGCTGCATTGCATCCCACAAAAGATAATCCACATCGTGTGAATAATTACATACAATATAGTAATACTTTATTACCGTTATTTGAAAAATTTCCAGTCGAAATAGCACACATAAGCAAATTTGAACATATGTATAATTCCATATTTCCTAAGGAACAAATTTCCATTAATATATATGGCATTAACTATGATCATGAAACTATTTTCCCATTACATATAAGCGAAAATGCAGGTGTATTTAAACATATTGATTTATTATATTTAAACTCTCATTATTGTTTAATTACAAATTTAAATGGTTTAGTCAGACATCAGTTAGGTAGTCATCAAACATTTATTTGTAGACGATGTTTAATATCTTTTTATAACAAATCAAAATTAGATGAACATGACAAATTATGTAAAGAACACACTCCAACCAAAATTAACATGCCGAAACAAGGAGAAGTTTTAAAATTTCGAAAATTGAAATTGTTATTACAGAATGATGTGATAATAATTGCAGATATGGAAAGTTTATTAAAACCTATAAATAAACAAAGTGGATCTCATACAGTACAAATTCACCAACATATACCATGCAGTTTTGGTTATATTGTATGTTGGAGTAACAACTATATGAAATCAGATTTAGTTATTTATCGGGGAGAAAATGTATCGATGAAGTTTATGTCTGCTATGGAGAATGAATTAAGAAAAATCATAAACATATTAGATCAAGAAAAACCATTAATACCATTAAATAGTTCTCAGTTACAGGAGTTTAACCTATCCACTGAATGCTCAGTTTGTGATAGTAAATATACGAGTGACAATAGAAAAGTTAAACATCATAACCATTTAACTGGTCAATTTATTGCCACGGTGTGCAACAAGTGTAATTTACAAATTAAGCGTCAAAGTAATTTTATCCCTGTCTTCTTCCATAATTTGTCTGGGTATGATGCACATTTATTTGTGAAAGAATTAGGTTGCACCCCTGGAAATATTTTTGTAATTGCTGAAAGCACTGAGAAATACATAACATTCTCTAAGCACTTTAATTTTAATGGTAGACCTATCGAGTTACGTTTTGTAGACTTATTTAAATTCCTACCGTATAGTCTCGAAAATTTGGTGTCAAAATTAAAACCTGAGCAATTTGTCTATACAAAGCAATATTTTTCCGATGAAAAGTTTCCTTTAATTCTCCGTAAGGGAATTTATTTTTATGAATACATAACAAATTTAGATACATTTAAAGAAACTGAATTTCCTGGAAGAGAGGCGTTTAGTAGCAAATTGAATGGAACACAAATTTCCGAGACTGATTATCAATATGCAAAACTGATTTGGCGTGTGTTTAAATGTGAAAATTTAGGGGACTACCACGATCTATATTTAAAATGTGATGTACTTCTCACAGCAGATGTGTTGGATAATTTTAGAAAGACATGTTTAAATGCTTTTTGTATTGATCCGATTAATTGTTTTACTGCACCTGGGTTGGCATGGCAAGCCATGTTATATAGAACAAAAATTGAACTTGAACTTTTATCAGATATCAATATGTATATGTTTGTAGAAAAATCGATTCGCGGAGGTATTACTCAAGCTGTGTTAAGATATGCCAAAGCTAATAATCCTTACGTACATGATTTTGATGCGGAAAAAGAAAAATCTTATTTACTGTATATTGACATGAACAATCTGTACGGACTATCAATGATTGATTATTTACCATATGGTGGTTTTCGGTGGGAGGATAAAATTGACAATTGGCAAGACAAACATAAAATTATCAATTGGCCCACGGATAGTGAATGGGGATTTTTTCTAGAAGTGGACTTAGAGTATCCAACTGATTTACACGAATACCATTCTGATTTTCCGTGTGCTCCAACTAATGAAGTTCCACCGAATGGTAAATATTCAAAATTACTATTGACACTTAAACCGAAATCGAATTATATTTTGCATTATAGAGTATTACAATTTTATCTAAAACAAGGTTTAATATTGGTAAAAGTACATAAAATATTATGGTTTCGTCAATCTAAATGGCTTGCATCTTATATACACGAAAATACTCAACGTCGTGCAAATGCTACAATTGAATTTGAAAAAGATTTCTATAAGTTATTAAATAATTCTGTGTACGGAAAGACAATGGAGAATGTACGAAAACGAATTGATATAAAATTAATTAACAATGAAAAAAAGTGTAAAAAATTAGTAGCGCAAAATCAGTTTCAAAATTGGGTAAAATTGGCTGATAATTTGGCATTGTTTCATATGGTAAAAAAATCGGTAACCCTTAATAAACCAATTTACGTAGGAGCAACAGTTTTAGAATTATCCAAATTAGCTATATATAACTTCCATTATAATATAATGAAACCGCGATATGGAGATAAAATTAGAATTGCATATATGGATACTGACTCTTTCATTTACCAAATTAAAACTAACAATATTTATAACGATATAAAAGATATGAATGACTATTTTGACACCTCAAATTATCCTGAAAATAATTCTTTATATAGCACAAAAAATAAACACGTTTTGGGTAAAATGAAAGACGAATTAGGTGGAGTTCCTATGATTGAATATGTTGGGTTACGAGCAAAAAATTATGCTATAAAAACTGGTGAAAATAAAGAATTGAAAAAATGTAAAGGGATCAAGAAAAATATAGTTAAAGAACAAATTACGTTTGACGATTATAAATCATGTATATTTAAAAACGAAACGATCTATAAAACACAATTTGAAATTAAAAGTAAATACCATAATTTAACAACAAATCAGGTAAGAAAATTAGCATTAGATCCGTATGATGACAAAAGAAAAATTTTAAATTGTAATATACACACTGTTCCTTGGGGGTATTATAATAATAAAGATGTAAAATGTACGATTTGTATATTATAAATATGATATATTTTTTGGGGATATATTAGTATTAAAAAAAATGTCACAATCAGTTCGAGAACAAATAGTTGCAGAATTACATAAAAGTGCAAGACGAAACTATCCTCGAATACCCGTTATAACGAAAGGGATTCATGATTTATGGCAAGCTGATTTAGTTGAAATGAATAGTGGAAAATTGAAAGGTCTAGCAAAAATTAATCGAAATTACAAATATTTATTAACTGTGATAGATACATTCTCGAAATATGCTTGGGCTATTCCTGTGAAAAATAAAACTGGGAAAGAAATTACACAAGCATTTATAACAGTGCTGAGAAAAGCAAACAACAGCCCTAAATTTTTACAAACTGACAGGGGTCGAGAATTTTATAATTCAGAGTTTCAGAAGGCGATGAACCAAAATAACATTAAACATTATTCCACGTACAGTGATGTGAAAGCAAGTATTATTGAAAGATTTAACAGATCTTTACGTAACATAATGTGGAGACAATTTACACTGCAGGGAAATTATAAATGGATTGGCATTCTGCCGGAATTACTACATAAATATAATAATACTATTCATTCCACTATTAAAATGAAACCTATCGACGCTGTTAAAAAAGAAAATGAAAAACATCTATTGACAAACATCTATTGCAAAAAGTTTTCTGTGATAAAAAGAAAAAGTAAATTTAAGATAGGTGAATATGTAAGAATTAGTAAACTTAAGCGTCCTGGTTTTGATAGAGGTTTTACACGCAATTGGAGTACAGAAATTTTTCGAATTGCTAAAGTTTTCTTCACTAATCCTCCGACATATCACTTAGTAGACTCAAATAATAAACCTATTGAAGGAAGATTTTACGGACACGAATTACAATTAACGAAATTTCCAAACACATATTTAATTGAAAAAGTGTTGCGAAAGAAAAATAATAAGGCCTATGTGAAATGGTTAGGTCTGCCAAAAAGTGAAAATTCTTGGATTGATTTAAAACATACTATATTGTAAAAAAAGAGAAAAGAAGAATTTATAGGTGAAGCATGTCGTCACAATATCTGTAATAGAAATGGAATGGAAAATTCCTTTTACATGTATGGTAGCAGGTCCTACAGGTTGTGGAAAATCATATTTTGTTAAAACATTTCTTGACCATTATAGCAAGTTATTTAAAAATATTGTATGGTGTTATGGTGAATGGCAACCGTTGTATGATACTATTTCAAACTGTACGTTTAAAGAAGGTTTACCTCAAAATAATGAATTTCAAGCACATGAGGGTCCACATCTTGTCATTATAGATGATTTAATGCGTGAGTGTGACCATCGGATTGTAGATATATTTACTAAGGGTAGTCATCATAGAAATATAAGTGTAATATTTATAACACAGAATATTTTCCATCAACAAAAAGGAATGCGGGATATTTCGTTAAATTGTCATTATATTGTTTGTTTTAAAAATCCTAGAGACCAAGCTCAAATTAATTATCTCGCACGACAATTGTATCCAGGTAATACAAAATTTATTCAAGAAGCATATCAAGATGCAACTCGAATTGCACATGGTTATTTACTCTTTGATTTAAAACAAAATACTCCTGATGAGCAGCGAGTTCGAACAAATATCTTTCCAACAGATTCTTTTAATTATGTTTATGTACCTGTAAAAAAATAATAATTGTAATATGGTTTATATTCTAACAACTATTTGTGCTTTAATAGCCGTAAAAATGATTAGTAAGGAAAATGCACTTTTGTTAAAACTTTTAGCAAAGTCAAAACCGAAAGCACGTAAGGCAATTTTACAAAATGCAGATCCTGATTTAATTCGCTCTATTTGTGAATGTTCCTATAACGTATTACAGGGAAATGTTCCATTAAATAAAACAGAGATAAATAAGCTAAAAAAATATAAAAAGGAACTGAGATATTTGGTGAAAAAAGGTCCGTCATTAAAACAGAAGAAAAAACGAATAATTATACAAAAAGGTGGTTTTCTTACTGCTTTGCTTGCACCTATTATTGGAGGTATACTATCTAGTTTAATTAAATAATTATGCAAAACGCACAAAAACTTATTTTAATCACACCAGAAAAATTACATCATTATCAAACGATATTTAATCTTGATGATGAAATGAAAGAAATTTTAAATAATAAAAGTTTAAATGTAGAAGATAAATGGACAAAATATAGAGAAGTCTTACAAAAATATTTAAATATAATTCAAAAACCGGCAGCAGTTACAACAACAGCAACTACCACTACTACTACCGAGGAAGAACAAGGGGACGAGGATGAGGAGGATGATGATGAAATAATATCTACTCTCCCTGAAATTTGTAAACGTAAAGCGAGACCTTTATTACGTAAATTGAAACAAAATCCAAATATTCAATGGGACGATAATGGAAATGTGAATATTAATAATAAATTAATTCCAGGTGCAAATATAGTGGATTTGATATCCGATTTTGTTAGATGTCGTAAGAAAAATATTTCAGTTGCCGGATGGAAACCTTTTGCTACATTATTAGCAAAAGCCAATATACCTTTAGAGTACATTGGTAATCCTCAACGAATAGATTATATTAGAAAACTTACAGAAGAAGACGAAGAAGAAGATGGTCCTCCACCCCGTAAACTCAAATGGTGTACTTATAAGCAATAATAATAATAATAATATTCTATTGTAATCTATTGTTATTTTTAAGTATATAGAAAGAAAGAAAGATGAATGAGCCCTACCTCAACTATTACATACACCAAGCAGGAGGTGATTATAATGTGTATAGAGGTACACCATATCAAGAAGGTTATGGCATTGGTAGTTTACTAGGAGGTTTATTTCGTACTGTATTTCCTTTATTAAAACAAGGTGCAAAAACTGTTGGTAAAGAATTGATACGTACAGGAATTAATGTAGCAGGAGATGTACTAGATAATAATAGACCTATTGAAGAGTCTTTGCATGATCGATGGCAAGAAGCTAAAACAAATTTAAAAAATAAAGCTCAAAATAAATTAAATCAGGTGTTGGAAGGATCTGGAAGACGAAAAAGAAAGAAAGTTCATTTTAGTGGTGGTGCTGGTGTGAAACGGATAAAAAGATCCAAAGATATTTTTGATTGATTGATTAATTATGGAACAAAGTGATAGTTTTTATCTCACACTTCCTAGCAATAGTTCTATGAAATATTTTCCTCAAAATACTCTTGCTTGTTATACTACTAAATTATATCAACCTATTGTACTGGAGAAAGGAGTGTGGGAAACAGCTGTTGTTGAAGTGCATTATACAAGTTCATTTCAGAATGTTTCCAAATATACAAATAATATTTATTACCGTCTCATAAATACAAAAAACTGGAACATAACTCAAATCTTACCAGGCCACTATTATCATGTTGATGATATTCTATCTCAAATTAATCATAAAAGTGATATATTAAATTTACAATTAAAAGTCAAAGCATCAGTGAAACGAATTGAGGTTAATAGAGTAATAAAAGATCAAGAGAAGCATATACAAGTACGCCTATCTCCTGAACTAGCCAGAATACTAGGTTTTGATCATATTCAACAAGAAGATATTGCAGTTGTTCATCATGCTCGTTATCCACCTGATTTACAAAAAGCACTACCTACACTTATGTATATTTACAGTGATATTGTAGAACCACAAATGGTGGGTGACACCGTAGCTCCATTGTTACGTATTATAAATACAAATATTACAGAGCATGGTATTAATAATGTACATATTTTTGATAATCCTCATTATGTCACTGTGCAACGTAAACAATTTGATCAAATTATTATTGATTTAAGAGATAGTACAGGTAATCCACTTCCTTTCCAATATGGCAGTGTATGTGTAAAATTACATTTTCGTAGACGTAATATGGTATTGTAAATTTTACCATGTGTGAATATTAATAGTAAGAAAAGAGAAGAAAAATGCAGTGTGAGTGTATGAAATCAGAATTAGATTTATTTGCTGGTTTACCCACTCAAACCAGTATTATAGGTAATAAAATAGTTCCATATAAACCTGTGGCTTCAATAGCTGATAATGCACCAATAGAATTTGTAGTCCCCGGTCATGGGGATGACTATATTGACTTACCGCACACAATGTTATATGTTAAATGTAAAATTACTAAATCAGATGGTTCTAATTTAACTTCTGCCGATAAGAAAATCGGCCCTGTAAATGATTTTCTCAATGCAATGTTCAGTGAAGTGCAATTATATTTAAATAATCAAATTATTTCCTACTCTTCACATACATATCCATATCGATCGTATATTGAAAAACTACTAAATTATAATGCTGAAGCTAAAACAACGCATCTTCAAACATCAATGTGGTTTAAAGATACTGCAGGGCATATGGACAGTGTGGCCGATGCTAATGTAGGATTTAAACAACGTTTTCTTCTCACTGCTTTAAGTCAGTCATTTGAATTATTGGGTTATATTCATGCTGATATTTTCAATCAGGAGAAATTTTTACTGAATGGTGTACAATTGCGTATTAAACTAATTCCAGCTAAACCTACATTTTGTCTAATGGGTGACGCAGATGCTGATGGAAAAGTTGTAATTACAGATGCAACATTGCTTGTGAAAAAGGTTGATGTATCACCAGCAGTTAAAATAGCACAAAATAAAGTATTACAAAATCCTAAATTTAGAATAAAATATCCTATAACAAAAGTGCAGGTGAAGACAGAAACTCTGCCACAAGGAATTATGGATAGTACACTTCCAGATCTGTTTTCAGGCATAGTGCCTAAACGTATTATTATTGGTTTTGTTACTAATACTGCTTTCAATGGTACTTATCAAACAAATCCATTCAATTTTCAACATTTTAGTATGTCATTTTTTACATTGTATGTTGATGGAAATCCAATGCCCTTCAAACCTTTACAACCAGATTTTGATAATAAGCTATATGTACAAGCATATTCTACGTTATTTACAGGTTCAGGTATTTATTATTCTAATCAAGGTAATAATATTTCACTCGCTGAATATCCTAATGGTTATACTCTACTGGTGTTTGATTTAACTCCTGATTCAAGCGCAAGTGCTGCATTTCATACTAGTCCACAACGGCAAGGAAGTGTACGTTTAGAGGTTCATTTTAAAGAAGCACTGCCATCTCCTGTAACAACAATTATTTATGGTGAATTCTCTTCAGAATTAGAAATTGATTTCCAGAGAAAAATATATATTAATTAAAGGGAAAAAAATGTTAAATACAATTGAGCTTTATGAAGCATTACAACAAAATTTGCCTAAAGATCATTTTATTGGTGTGTATGCCGCCGATGAGTTACCTTTGTTTATTCATACATTTCCAGCCGCCATAATTATAAACACTGATTCTAGTGATAAGCCTGGTGAACATTGGGTTGCTGTTTATATATCTAATATGTGTGTGGGAGAGTATTTCGATAGCTATGGTATACCTCCCTATATACAACATCATATAAGGTTTTTAAAACGAAACTGTCTGTATTATACATGGAATAATAGACGTATTCAAGGTGATTTATCTCAATTTTGTGGACATTACTGTTTCCTATATTTAGCATGTCGTGCATCTGGTTATTCGATGCAGGATTTTTTAAACAAATTCTCACTCACTACTATTGATGCTAATGATATTATGCTTTATTCATTTATGAGAGTATGATGATGTTATTTTTTTAAACTCCGCCATTGCCGGTCCCAAGCCCTGGATGAGAAAGGAGGAGGGTTGGGGGTCTTGCTACCCCCGTAAAAGAAAATATGCAATGAATACACCCTTGAAAAAGTGTTATGTGCTCTACTGTGTGTTACGTAGTGTTAAGTTTTATTAGCTGTGCTATGTAATTTCTGCTATGTTAAAATAGGGGTTGAAAAAGGGAACGAGTTCACCCCTTAAGAGAACGAGTTCAATTTGCTCTGCTGTATGTTCGTTATGTTACGTAGTCTGATGTTCTGCTATGTGTTCGTAGGGGTTGGAAAATATGCTCATAAAAGGGAACGAGTTCACCCCTTAAAATGATGGATTCAAATAGGGTTGGAAGGGTGGAACAAGTCTTATGTATCTGCTGTGTGTTCACCTCTGCTATGTTTCGTAGTCTCTGTCATGTTGAAATAGGGGTTGAAAACGAGTTCACCCTAAAAATGGACTATGCTCAAATAAGGGTGGAAAAATAGGCCCACTGCTATGTTACGTATTCTTATGTCATTTCTGTTATGTTAAAATAGGGGTTGAAAACGAATTCACCCCTAAAATGGTATGATATTCGTACTCAGCATGGTCGAAAACCCCCATATGCCTAGTTTTATCCAAATCGGTTCAAAGAGCGTATCCAATCGCTATGTTACATAGGTATTCATTGTCTTAAAATAGGGGTTGGAAAACGAGTCCACCCTTAAAATGGAGGATGTTGTGTGTTACGTACTCTCAGTGTAATTTCTGCTATGTTCAATTAGAGGTGGAGAAAATGAATACACCCCTTGTGCTATGTCCGCCATGTTTCGTAGTCTCTGGCATGTTGAAATAGGGGTTGGAAAATATGCTCATAAAAGAGAACGAATACACCCTTGTTGTGTTATGTACTCTTATGTGTTATCTAATCTTCACTATGTTTCGTATTCACTGTCATGTTAAAATAGGGGTTGGAAAATAATCCATGTTCTTTTATTAACTGTGCTATGTATTACCTGTTCTGTTGTGTGTTCATAATCTCAGGGTCATTTCTGTTATGTTAAAATAGGGGTTGAAAATAAGCCATGTTCTTTTATTAGCTGTGCTATGTATTATCTGCTCTGATGTGTGTTACGTACTCTTATGTGTTATCTTCTCTTTTATGCGTTCGTAATCTTATGTGTTATCTCCTATGTTAAAATAAGGGTTGAAAAAAGGGAATGAGTTCACCCCTAAAATGGAGGTCGTAAAAGAGAATGAATACACCCCTTCTATGTTTCATATTCTTATCTGATATCTGTTCTGCTGTGTGTTACGTAGTGTTATGTGTTATCTGTTCTTCTATGTGTTCGTAATTAACATAGGAGTTGAAAAATATGCTCATAAAAGGGAACGAGTTCACCCCCTAAAATGGAGGTCGTAAAAGAGAACGAGGTCACCCCCTTAAAAGTGCTCATAAAAGGGAATGAATACACCCCTAAAATGGAGGTCGTAAAAGGCCGTGGTCTCACGGTGCACGGTGGTCATTTTCTCAGTGGCTTGTGAGTTGTCCTCTTATGAGCCAGGTCTGTTCCAGATCGATCCATTTTCTACTACTGAAGCCATAGTAAGTATATTGACCGTGTATTCAATAAGGCTGTTACTTCACCGAAAAGAGACTTTCCAGATGAAATGTCTCTAGGATAAAGATAACATGAGGCGGTAGTTAAACTGTGAAAATAATAAAGAAAGAAAAGAAGGAAAGAAGAAAACAGAAGAAGTGCAAGAAAAGAGAAGGAAGATGAAGTATCAAACTTATCCACATAAAAGAATAACCTTAAAACGAAATATTCACAATCCTATTCTGTAAAGAAAATTATTTCACTATTTCAACAATCAACTGTTTCAACGATTACGCTATCTTCTTCTGTGCTATGCAGCATTGAATATATATATACAGATTATATTTAAATGTAATAATAATAATAACTAGATATTCCTTCATAAGTTTCATTGACATTGTTTTCAGTGTATGCCTAAGCTGAACATTGACTCTATTGGAATATATATAAAAGGGAGGGCTGCTAAAATGTTGGTTAAAATCATTCATTATCAGATACTCTATAGAAATAAACATAGTCAATCCATAGCACCATATTTCAATTTGAAATTTTACACATAAATTAAATAAATAAAATAAAATCATAATTATACTAATATCATTTGCTAGGAAGCCTCTATCTACAGTTTATAGGAAATAAAACAAATATTTTTCCAGCTGGATTTTATTTACAATTAATGTTTCAACATATTCAAGTTAAAAAATAGAAACATCTTGGCAGAAATAAACAAATTAATAGTTTTCAAAATGGCAATACCTCCATCCTCTACGGAAGTAAACGTAATACAGTTTCATCAATATTTTACATAAGGTTTGTAATTTCGGATAATTTTCAAAACAGACAATGATTTTTAAAAAATGTTTTCTTATGGCTTTACTTGCCACAGAAAGTTTCCTTAAAGTTCTTAATAACATTTCACAAAATTGCACCGTTAGAAAGTATATTAAAAACGTAAAACAAAAATTCTGAATTTTAGTTCTCAGGGAAACGTTCTATAGCATCAAGTATATTCATTTTCGTTCAAAAGGAAAGCTGTGTGTTACAGTAAAGTTCCAATAAGAAGTGAGTTCCTTGCTTCCTACAACGCTATTCATGTGATTTATTTAAGAAAATACTAACAAAGGATTAATCAATAAAGCACAGCAGCTAACATATTCACCAACAGTGAACAGTGGTTTCTTCCCTCGCGAAGAAACTACAATTACAGACAGAAGAAGCAGATCTTGGTAGTAGGAATAATCTCGTTCACTTAACGACATTCTTGAGGTGTCACGGCAAAATTTTTGTTCTCCTGGTGGAATTTTTTCGACATTCCCTGCTCAATAGAAAAAAAGTCTTTACCTTCCGTAACATGTCACTTTCAGACAAATATACGCATAGCTTTAGACGGCTAATTTTAGGACCATTTTGCAGAATTCATATCTCAGGCAGCAGATTTCCCTTCTCCGCTAGTTAACGCAAGAAGGAAAAAAGAATCCTCTAAAGATTCCACATACAGAACCAATAGAAGGAAATATTAAATTCAATCCCCACTTCAGTTCGTCTGCAGACGAGAGTTAGAAGTTATCCTGTATCCTTGAAGTGGAATTCAGAAGTGGGCCTGCTATGAGGTGAGAAATAATTGTCATTGTTCTCACACAAGAGAAATTCTTCATCTCCAACATTCTTAGAATGCAATCAACTAATAGACAATCTCATTAATGCAATCCTTAGCTTCAGAAAATACAACGAACATTCCACGTTCGTTGCCCGCTGGAAATTTTCCAACACGGTAATCAAAACACCTGTTCAGTCAAACGAAAGTTGATGTTCGCAAATGTTATTCCAACACCCGTGGCTGCAAACAAAGAATAACCCAGATGTTCTGTGCCACGCAGAAGACAGCGGCGACCGTCTCAGTGCCCTAGAAGCAGCTCCTGCAAAATGATGCCTAAAGTAATCAAGTACAGCTTTCCAGCAGCAGTCAAGAACTCCCACAATTTGGATGATCAGCACCTCTCCACAAAGCACCTGGACCTCATCAACCTTCAATAAGAAAGACTCAATTGCGAAGAAATAAAATATAAAATGAGTGTTCGGAAAGCAACGGTGAAGCCAGCAATAACATCATGAAATGGGGAGGTTTAGATCGTTACTGCTCAGCAAGACCACATAAACAAGTCACTCTAGCAAAAGTAGCAGCAAACATTTCTTCATCTAACTTATACTTTAAACTAGACAATAATCAAGAATCTATATGTGTTCTTTTCTCACATCCAGTCAGTATTGCAGCTAGACAAGTTAAGAGATGGAAATTCCCCTCCTTAACGCTTTGGAATACCCCCCAAATTTTTGAGGATATACGTTTATATGTAGGTAATGAGTATTTTTTCCTTACCGGAACATTACATTCCCCTCCTCTCCCAAAACACCGAGGAGATAAGGCACTGCTCACAACACTAACAAAAACGAATACACTGCCATACAAACATCACATAGATGTATAGTATATTCCAGCATGTAGCTGTAAAGAATAAACAAGGACCTTCAAAAATTTTAACTTCTAATCCAATACATGCACAGTGAAGTAGTAAACTAACCGTCATTTTTGGTTGGGGGTGAAATTGTGATTAAATGTATAAACAAGTAGGTGGGTCGCTGAACTCGTTGTCAGATAAAGTATACTTATTATTAGTATTCGAGTGTTCTTTAATGGAAAAATAAATGAGGTCAATGAATAAATGATGTTTCTTTACATGTTTCGATACAGTGTTCTTGTATCACTTCATATGATCTATATTGACTTTTCAGTGGTAGTTAAATATGGATTATGTATCGTAAAGTGTGGCGGATGATTATTTGGTATATACAGTATGTTGCTATTTCACTTGACGTGCCGAACATATTGATTCTGCATCGTAATTTGTTTTGGTGTGTGAATACGAAAGATACATGGAAGTAACTATTAATGTTATGACTTAAGCGTTAATATATATTTGGTTAATCCTGAACATCAATTTCTAGTATATATATATATATATATATATATATATATATATATATATATATATATATATATATATATATATATATATATATATATATATATATATATATATATATATATATATATATATATATATATATATATATGGAATATTGTGTTATATGATATACGTCTAATTGATCCTTTGATTTGGTACTATTCTTGGGAAGCTCATTCATTTCATAAATTCATTTGAAGTTTATGGATTAACACAACAATTTTATGTATCTATCCTAGACGAATGTAAAGATTGACCTCAGTCCCACATAAATAGTGAACTGGAAACTAGCATGGCATTAGGTCTCTAATAGCCAAACTTTTTTTTTTACTTCAAAGCACGCACACAATAATACACCTAAATAAACGTAGCTACTAGCTAGCATAGGGGTCAAACCTTCGAAACAATTTAATATATTCCTTGAGTAAAGTAGAGTTCCTTCTTGACCGAGCGATTAGCGTATGTGCCTTTGACGTGGAAGAACTGGGTTCGATTCCCAGCGGCTCATGTAGCGACCAGATTCCACGTTAATCAGGAGGTCCCGTCAACATGTAGCCTCGCTGCTGAAAGAGACGTTATACTCAAAATAAATTCATTGAGTAGAGTAGTAAGTTCTAGACGGTTTTCCCAATCCCTACAATTCCGATCTTAATTATCATTTTCACTAAATCGAGTATGCAAAAACTAAAAACATCTGCCGGTATCATGTATAGTTGATTGCCTAAGTAAAAGCACGGGAACAATAAAGTTAATTACTCAAGCAGTACAATAAATAACTGATTTCTACGGTTAAGACGTCCTCCAGGCAACATTTGTGACATATAATGCGACAGAGTCTAGCATTTTCCGTATAAGGTTATATCCTACAGGTTACACGAGAACCACGCCTGATGTATCAAAATTAAAACCATAAGTTTCAAGTAACAATCACCTATTCCTTGTAAGTGACAGTTGTATCAAACAACTCATTTCGCTGTGTTTCTTTAAATTACGCAGCACTGTCTGCTAATTGAATACTCAAACACGAAACAGTAACTACTTGGTGAAATTTTCAGCTGGACACAATATCATGTACTTGCAATCGAGATTCTTAGATTTCTTATTACCTAAATGCGAATAATATGGATTACTTTAAGGGTCTTCAATTTTCGCGGCTCCTATTGAGTTCTCTATTTTATGACATTCTTACTGAAACCAGAATATTTTGCAGCAAACGAACCTTTAGTCTCCTTGATTTTGTTAATGCCGGCACCATCTCTTTCCAGCACATTTATTTATATGGATAATTATTATTTTATGTTTTCTCTCAAACAGCCTAGACATTTAGTAGATTATGTTCTACCGATTTTTACGTAAAATCAGGACCGAAGCGTGCCATAAAAAATTGGCCACATAAAAGACACTACACAGAAACACACACACACAATATATATATATATATATTCTCCATATAAATAAGGCCCATCCTAATATACAGGGTGTTTTAAAACAACACTGGCAACGTTTGGGAGGTGATTCCTGACACCAAGATAAGACAAAGAAAATATAGACCAACCTTGGTGTACAAATGCTTGCTATCCGAGTTATAGCTAGCCGAAAACATGAAGAAATGAAATTTAAAGATCCATAGTTTCAAAACTATGGGACTTACCGTAGCCTGGTCAAGATTTCACTTAAGAACTAGTATGTGCCTTATCCAAATATCCAAGTTTCAGAATCTTGCGATACTTCCGCAGTAATTTTTATGAAGGTAATTGGAGAGTACTTCAAATTATATACCCGTAGCCAAACTCCCTGTATAAAAATTGCTTTGGGAGTATTTCAGGTTTCTGAAACATGTCTTTTTTTTTGGGGGGAGGGCGCATATTAGTTCCTAAGTGAAATCTTGATCCTACTACGGTAGGGTCCATAGTTTTGGAGCTATGAACGTCTACGGTTTACTTTTTTATGTTTTCGGTAGCCTATAACTCCTAAAGGAAGCATTTGTGCACCCAGGTTGGTCTATACTTCTTTATCTTGGTGTCAGGAATCACCTCCCAAACGTTGTTGGTGTTGTTTTGAATCACGTTATATATATATATATATATATATATATATATATATATATATATATATATATATATATATATATATATATATATATATATGTGTGTGTCTGTGTGTGTGTTTTTGGCTGGGTGGGTGTCCTCTATGACCATATCTATCTATGCAAGTTGATCTGATTAATGCCCTAATTTGTAGGAATATGACACTATTCCTAAAATCTAGACTTTGAAGGAAAAACATGCTTTAAAATCAATTTATTGTATCATGAAAGAAAACGACTAACATACCAAATAATATTGAAAATTCAAAACATAAATGTACAGTAATTATCGGGATCGTCAAAAACGGTCTTTACATACTTCGAACTCGTCAAATCCCCAGGAACTCACAATTCAGAATGTTATTCCAAATTTTTGAAAGCACCTATAGTTAAGAGTGTTATTCAGTAAGATTGCGAAGTTTAAAAAACTAACCAAGCTGATTACAGTTCTGAAAATAGCCCATCTACAAGACACCACAACATACATCATGATAAAAAGTATTCCCATTTCTCCTTCCATCTAAATGTTCAGTGCATTATTGAATTCAATCGACCTTCAATTCATTCTACAGTATTCTTGTAGGTAGATGAAAAGGGTTGTAAAATTCAAATCGTATTTTATGATGAGGCTAGCGAAAGCGAGACCTTTCTGAACGGTGTTGTGACGTAAAACTAAGACAACAATAAGCTTATTTATTTTTTGATAATGGTTCAGGTTTGTTTGATATAAAGGATAGTTAAGAATATAAATAATCGTTCGCACACGACGAAGGTAGCTGAAAATTTTATTATAGTGAACTATTAAAATCCACTCAGTGCATTGCAGCAATAATAAGAAAAGTTTCTATAAATGAGATGAAAACGAAATTTTGGGAACAGCTCTCCCCGTTATAGGAGTTAGCTTGTGTGGCTTTGTGGTCCCGGATTCAAGTCTCATTAAAAGAGCGTTAAATGTTGAAGGAATTACGTTGTTCCGATTTTTCCTTAGCCTATAGATCCACGTCTTATATAGTCTGAGCGCTGAAAAGAAATGCTAAACTTCAATGAAATCTTTGAAGTATTTTACATGACAGTTTCATAATACACTGCAATGTAAACACTCATTTACACACAAAGAAAACCCGCTACCCCTACTTGTCAGTTTCTGGAAATACACAATAAGGGTAGAGTTGCCAATGCAACACTTAAAGTTTCCGCTAGTATATTTTCCACGAACACACAAGACGACAACAAATGAAATGAAATCTTACGTCCCACGGTTATGCCGGCTAGGCTAAAGAGACGGTGATGATGAGTAATGAATGAAGTGGTGGAATGATGAAAGTCGGAGGAAATCTGAGAACCCCGAGAAAACCTACGCACACAGTGTTTGTCCACCACAAAGTTCACTTGGCGGGGGCTGGGAACGAACCCGGGACCCCAAGCACCAGAGGTGAACGCTCTACCACTGAACCACCGTGGCCCCTTACACAAGACGACAAAATGTGTAAAAATAATCGTTCTTCAAAGACACCAATTTACTATTTTATAGAGAGAGTTAGAGTTAAAACGAAGTTACCGTGGCCCCGTATTTTTCATATTTTTGGGACTTAAAATGTAGATTTCGATTAGCGGTGTCCACTGGCACCAATTTTGATTTCTGTAACTGACCGTTTGAAGGCCAAATTAAGGGTCAACAATATAAAGTGGGACCATTTGGGTAATTCGGACCAGTGACTGATTAGGACGAAATGGATGTCATTTTATTCGTATCCACACGTACTTGAATAATTGATATGCCATTTTCCCAAAAACTATATTTTGACTCCGAAAATTATCGAAAATCTGTAATTTTGTATCATCAAGGATTTTCGTAAATTTTCTGGATAAATATTGAATTTTCGGGAAAATGGAATATCAGTTATTCATGTACTTGTGCATACGAATCGAATGACACCCATTTCGTCCCAGTTGGTAATATGTCTGCATTGCCCAAATGTTCCAGTTTTTATTTTTGACCCCTAATTTGATCCTGAAGTAGTAGTCGGTTCTAGATATCAAAACTGGCGCTATTGGACACAGTTCGACAAAATCTATATTTTAAATTTTAAACATGTTTAAAAATACGGGGCCACGGTAACACTTTTTAACCGGGAGTTTGAAAGGTGATTTAAAATTAACAGAAATATCAACAACAAGAAAGTACCGGTGTTTCTCGCACTTACAAACCAAGCTAAAAATAAGATAGGCAAGCAACCCTGCAATAGACAGATGTCGAACGTCTTTTGAGGGCAACTGCACAGCGAGTGTTCGGCCCTTGGATTCGCATGGGTCTAGTACTCTTACGTTTCTATAAGTTGGTGTCAGGAATATGAATCCAACAGAGAGATAATGTTCAAGGATCATTTTAGAGATCTGCCAAATTACATGGAAACAGATAATATAAAAGTGTGTAGTTTCAACATGAAAAAATAAAAGAATTTATAGGAAACTTAGGAAAAATTCTAAGCTTAACGCCTATAAGAGTGAAATGAATAGGCAATGTCTATCTTGTCTCCAATAAAGCCTTATCGCTGCTTAAAAATGTCATATATGCCACACACTTCATTAAAACTATGTTTTATTGTATCAGTGGCGTATTTACGATTTTGTTTCGGATGGGGCTTTGCTAACTTTCGGGGGGGGGGGGCTTTGCCTGGAAATGTGAAAATTCGGCAAGATATTTCATTTACTTTACTATACTAAGTAAGATTTCCGGGGGGGCTTAAGCCCGAAAGCCACCCCCTTAAATACGCCACTGTATTGTAAGCTACTTTTTACATTGCATGATCAAATTTTGTTTAAGGGGACACACTGGGTTAGTGGTAAAGTTCTTACATCTATTACGAGAGTGCGTGATTCGAACCTAGGCCATGTAAATTTGTTGTGGAAAACTTTGTATTCTTAGGCTAACCTAAGATATTCCCAGTTCATCCCAATTTCTGTGGTGCCGATTTATTTGCCACCTAAATCAAGAAGAAACCTGAAACTCAGATACCTGAGCCTATATCGCATCAAATATCAATGAAGTAATTTTAAAAGCCACGGATGACACAGAAAAAGACTAGGGATGGCCGGAACCGGTTCCTGGTGGAACCGGTTTTCGGGTCTGAACGGATCCAGTTCTAGAAGATCCGGTTCCGGAACCGGTTTTTCGGATCCAGGTCTGGAACCGATTTTTCGAATCCAGGTCTGGAACCGGTTCTTCGGATCCAGGTCTGGAACCGGTTCTGAAAACCAGATCTCCGAGAACCGGTTCCTCGTGGAACCGGTTCCGCCGGAACCGGAACTTTGTGGCCATCCCTAAAAAAGACTTCCAGTCCAAACAATGAACTTAGGAAGGAAGAGAAAATACATGATATGAAGACTTCCTCACACGTGATCAAAACTATCTTATACATGTATGATTGCCCTCGTCTAGGAATATGAATAACAAAAGTTAATAATAAAATCTTGGAGCAAACAAGTTACTTTGATATTAGTGAAAGATACACAAAAATTAAGTGCAGGGTTCAGAGTGATTATAGAGTCGTGCAAAACATTTTTCCTCACCATCAACTTACAATATGCCATAGAAATCAAGAACAAAATTGAGACCATGAAATCAGTTTTTCGCCACCTTCCAATTGATACTAGTGTTGAGGAAATCATAACAACACTCAAGGAGAAGAAGTACCCAGCGAAATGCGTCAACTGTAAAGGCGCTTATCTAGCTAATTATTCCGGATGTCCGTGACTACAAAAAATATAAAAAAAGAAAACAAAAGAAAACTTGCAAAAAAGAAAACAACGCCAGCAATCACGTTTAGCACCTCTCCAACACAACACTGCTACATCCACTTCAAGACCTGAGCGTATAATATTATGCACTATCGAAGCTTCAACATCGAAGACGTCTTCTGATAATAACTCATCGTCCGAAGACATCACCCAAACTATTCAAGAACTTCAACTTCTGAAGGATTTAAACCTGATCAACATAGTGCACATGCTACGCACCTACATGCCAAAGCTGAAAGCCGCCCCAGATATGCTCAGCAAATTCACCATATCATGAATTTCTTCTCTGAATTATTTCCGAAGAATCAAGAAGTCTCTTCAGCATTTCAGCATATTTAGAGTTTCATTGGTTGTTGTAAGGAGCATTTCTTTTTGTTTTGTTTGTATTGTTTTGCATTTTTTTGTATTTTGTAATTTTGTACTGTAGACAACAATTTAAATTATATTTGATTTAAGCTTACAAAGTTACTAAATGCATAATAACACACAATACCGCAATTCTCCATAAATATTAATTATCTATCAATATACATGTGTACAGTACTTAAAATAAGACCGAAGTAGTTGTTTTTCTACATAAAAAATGTCTGTTTAATAAATCAAACCGGGTAAGATAAATTGATATTCATGTACGATTAAGTATTACGTATTAGCTACTGACATATTTCCACACACATACGTGAATTACACTGAGTCTTGCAAGCTTCAGCAATTTTTATGATATCTCCGAAACCGATTAAGATAGCGAAGTGTAAACGGGAAAATGATTTATTAGTCAATTGAAAACCACACACATACGTAGGTATGATACTCATCTGAGCATTTATCACAATTAAGTCTTTTACAAAAATTCAAATTATCATCTCACTGTTACTTCGTCCCTATTTATTCGAAACACGTCACATCACGATCCAAAGCTAAGGAATTTTGAATGTGTATTGCCTTGCCGTTTTGTTGTACTTTAAGGAAGGTGTCCCCATTCCTCTAGTTTATCCATGCAACATTTCTTTTCTCTCCCTCTTTTGGTATCTCCGTTATCATGGTTGAACATTATAAGTGCTTCACCCTATATATACGTAAGTATAGTATGTATATTCAACAGATGTTCTAAATCATCATAACATATATCGGGTACTCAAAAAAAATGGCGCCTACTTACCACTGAACACTATTCTACAAGTCAAACTAAAGCAAAAAATCGGATCCTCGTTAGAAGACATGAATTGCACTACGTAGCAATGCCGCAAATGAAGAACCATAAAGTATCAATCTATCAAATAGTACCAATCTATCAATCTACCATCGATTGTTTACAGCTAAAGTCGACATAGATTGATAATAATATCACTTATTAATGTGGTAATCAACTTAACTGCTTGCTGTATTCGTAGAGTAATGCTAATTGTTCCAAGTTAATCTGCGACGTTGCAAAATTTGTTATTGCTAATAGCTGCTGAAGGGGGGCCCGGAGTAAATTCCATCATATAATGTTTTGGCTTTCTTTGTTCCTGCAGAATAGTGATCTGTGGCACATCGGCTCCATTTTACGAACAACCTATATATTAAACAGATATTCTAAATTTTATTTTAATTTATAAATCATTATCTCTCATTCCAGAGCACAAACCTTGGACGGGACCTCTATGAAACACCTTGGGATGATGCAAATGAAGACACACATATGTTTATAAAAATTGTGAATGTGCAGTGTCAGAAACCTTTAAAACTTACTGGTTACAAATTTTTTACTCTTTCCTATGATTTTTTCACAACGGTGAGCATTACGTAGTATAGTTAATAAATTAAATTATACAATATATGAGGAGAATATATATATGAGGAGAATTCAAAAAGTAAAGGCACATTTGAGAAATCCTGTTCTTATCCTAATGATAGGAAACTGAAACATACCTTATTTTTCTACGTAACCTCTTGGACTTCAATGCATTGTTCCCAACGTTCCACAAGTCTTTTTGTTTTTGATTCTGTCACAAAAAAAGTTTTTCGGTTCCATCTGTAATCTATAATTTTGCACCGCATCTATGAATAGCTGATGGTTGACGTTTAAATTTCTTAATTTCTGGTAATGATGGGTGTTTCCAAACCATGCTCGCAGCCTTAGTTTCCGGTTCGGGATGATGTACCCAAGTTCCTCAGTCGTTGAGGTCGATGGCCTGCCGGATCTTTCGTCGTCATATAAAGAAGTTCTTCCCTGTTTGAAACGCTTTTTCCATACGTAGATATTTCTTCGCGATAAACAGCTGTCACCATACTGTGGTTGGATTCGACGAATTATGTTCGCAGATTTCAAACATTCCACATACAAAAAGCGAATCAGTGCTCTCATTTCCTCTTTGATGTAGATTGCCAGTGGAGCTGCCATTAGGAACATGAGCGACACGTTGTCTCGAAGTATTGCCAACTACACTCACTGAGCACTGGTTACTGGCAGTGTTGCCAATCCCTCGAAAGAGAAATCGCGAATGTAATTTTACTTTTTGAATTCTCCTCGTATATATAATGTGTGTGTGTGTGTGTGTGTGTGTAAGTTTTGAAGTAGTCTATACAGTTGAAAGAAAACACGTCTGTTAAGAAACTAAAAGGACATTTGAAGAGAGTTTCAGAACTTAAAATTACAGCTGGTTAATGATGTCCGCGGAGCGTCACTGTTTCTTTGTGTTTTCCAAGTCCTTAGTAATATTTAGTGAAGAACATTATTATTATTAACATTGCACAGCGTTGTTTATATAAACTGCTAATAATATATCAGTAATTATACCGATAGACGATTAACGTCATGTGGAAGTATTTTGCTACTGCTACTACTACTACTGTGAATATTGCTGGGTATTTTGAAATGTGGGTCTGGAGAAGAATGGAGAGAATCAGGTGGGTCGAGCGGAAAGCGGATGAGAGTGTCTAAGAAATGGCGGGAGAAGAAAGAACAATTTTAAACATTATTAAGAAGAGGAAAAGAAGCTGGTTGGGATATTAGCTAAGAATGAACTGCATTGTAAGGGACGTTTCAGAGGGTATGGTGGCAGGAAGGAGTGAGAGAGGGCGAAGAGGACTACAATTAATGGACAATATCAAAACTGAAAGATCGTACTTGATGACGAAGAGGATAGCGGAAGACCTAGGAGCATGGAAACTTCTGAGTTGCGGCAAATGACCTTTCAATAATATCAGAATACTTAGGATGATGATAACTAACAGGGAAGGGATCACGGTGGTTAAGTGGTAGAACTTCCACCTAGAGTGGGAAGAGTTTTCGGTTCAATCGTACATCATGCTGAATCAATTACATAAAACCACTTGTCTGTATACTGAAAAAAAAATTGTAATTAAATTGCCAAACATCAATGCAAAATCATTTGCCCTTTATTTTGCATTTCAAGTTGATATACATTTCCTTAGATTAAATTACAAACTTTGCTGGGTTATTTAACAAATTTACAGTAAATTTATAAGAACGTATGATATTGTTATTAATGAAAATGTAATTTTACACCATTTCGTATTAGTAATTTTATTTTATAGGTCTAAATTGATTTACCTAGAGGAGTGGCAAAGAGATTGCCATCTTTTTTTTTTTTTTTTTTTTTTTTTGTAAATTTACCTATGAAATTTTTTACAGTGTATCTGTTAACGTCATTGTTCTATGACGATGAAAATTTGAAAGGATGTCGTTCATCTTTGATATTTGATTTGAATTCATGGCTAATGGATAATATGCTGGAATATGTGTTTGGGACGTTGACTCGATTTCAAGAAACCATTTCTATGAATCTCTGACCATTTTTGCTCTAATACACAAACTTCGGAAATTTAATAATAATGATAAAATATAGCAAAAGAAAAACAAAAAGTTCGTGCAATTTCTTATTTGTAAGAAGGAAACGGGGAATATCTTTGCTAATCACACTACTTACGGGTACTATGCTGAAAAATGACATTAAGGTATATTTGGGCAATACTGTACATCAATGATAACCACCTTCTTTAAACTAAGTGGCCGAATCATAAAAAAATTCTATATGACAAGAGCGGCAACTTCATACGATACTTCACATTTATAATATACATTCATGACACTCTCGCCCAGAAATCGACGAATTTGCGGGTGTCTATTAAGACATCGACAATCAAAACAGACAGCGATTCACCGATATTTTCTTACTCATTATGAAGTGACACTGACTCAAAAGGCAATTAAAAATAATGTATTTCTTGAGGAAACACATCGCAATTCTAAAGTATGCTGATATAATACACCAGTCTATGACACAGGCGAGTTGCCAGTTTTCAACATCGAAGTTTCTTCGACGAGTCTTAGAAACCCTTTTGTTCAAAAATATCTTTATACTCTTAAGGCTGGGTGAAAATATCTTTAAAAAACAAGAAATATTTTAAATCGCAAGTAAAATAATACCTGCCCGCAATGATACTGACGTTTAAAAATATTCAAAACTACTCGTTTTTCATGCTCATGTGTGAATAGAAATAGTAGATACGCTTAAACTTTTGGTACTACCTGACGTAACCAAATTGAAATAAAACACTAACCTAACTAATTAACCTTAAATTTGTTTTTGGTTTCCGGGCCTAAAAGCATACATCCACTTTGTGTATTAGTTCAAGTTGGTGCATTTTAACTATTTTTAAATTTTTTATATACTTAGTACAATATATGAAAATGCTAACATTTATCTTCCCCAGAGCCGCACTAGAAGACCTCGCAAACCGCATGCAGCCCACGGGCCGGTAATTGACTATCCCTATTCTACATTATGTTACAGGTCTCCAGACTGTATGAAGAAACAACAGAAAGCAGATTACATGTAGTAAATAGGAACAAGGTTTAATTGGCTATTCCAGAATGTTAGTAGATGCACTGAATTCCCCACCCCCACCTCCGAGCTACGAAATTTCTTCCGCGTTAATATCCGATCATGTTCAATAACGATTAGCAGTATTTTCAAAATAGTTCTTTAACTCTCGGTGTATTGAAACTCCGTCCCGGAACTTGAGTGGAAATCGTCTGAAATCATCAGAGTAGATGTGTAAAATCAGTACTCTTCATGTTAAGTTAAGCTTCTGTTTCATTACTTTTATGGAAACTGTTAAACTAAAATTCTTCGTTTCAATTTAATAACAGTAAATCTCTATACTCCTTATGCTTATGACCAACATTTCGTCAAATTGTATGACTGTAGGAGTAGGAAACCAAATATAGTGCTGAAGCAAATACTTATCATAACACATGTTTATTACACAAATTACAAAATCCATATCATATAACGAAGAACCGGATTATGAGAATAGCTCCTCTTGAGAAAGCAACCTACTGAAATGGAACTAATGTGGAAATAATATTCTAGCATTAGTGAATGGGTAAAGACTACAGAGTTTATTAACTTTAACAATCTGTTTCTTTAAAATAATTTTTTACTTGTTAAACTTACATTTTATAATAAAATAAACTAATGAATAAGCAAAAGTATATTGCAATGTTCTTTTATGTCAGTTGCATGTAAAATACAATGTTTGCAACTTCTATCTGTTGAACAAATCAGTTACTATGTATGTCGCAGAAATACAACTGCTCAACTCATCAGTTAATGGGCTTAAATTCCCTCACAAACATGACAAACAGCAAAAATAAATCCATATAGGCCTACAATGCCAACAAAATCCCCCATATATTACCTCGGTTAATATTTTGCGCTCTATATTATGTACACTCATGTCCAAAATTATTGTCGCATGTGTATAAATATGTTGTTGAAGGAATATAATTTGATAACGAATTCGCCCGGTATTTCTTATAATGTTAGTATGTGTATAATCGGAAAAGACATGTTTGTGGCAAATTGCATGTGAAAAGAGCAGTAAATAACAACAATAAAACGAAAATAAAACTCCCTTGTCCATTTAGCAACATTTTGTTTTACTCGTTCTAATTTTCGTATTTATAATTCTTTTCCTATGAAATTTACCACAAATATACATTTCTAGATTATATATATAGTAACAGTATTAAAAGTACCATGCAAAATCATTATCAAATTATATTCTTACAAGAAGACAGTTATAGATATGCGACAATCATTTTGGACATTTGTGTATCTCTACATGTGAATTCTAAATCGCGCACAAAATTTTAAAAAAATTAATGTTGGTAACTTAATGA
Organism: Thermobia domestica; assembly: GCF_964235325.1. NCBI lineage: Eukaryota > Metazoa > Arthropoda > Insecta > Zygentoma > Lepismatidae > Thermobia > Thermobia domestica. The sequence continues at coordinate 42,647,911 of NC_137461.1, read as the reverse complement.
CGCACCAATACATCTTTTCCTTCAGTGACGGATCTAGCCTGGGACCGGGGGACCAAGGCCCGCCACTTTTTTGAGTGATAAATATAATTTAATTTATTATTTATATATATTTTAAAGTTTATAGTTATACTTGTCATATGCTTTGTTCTGGTTGCTGCCCCCCAATTTGTATCTTCTAGATCCGCCACTGCTTTTCTTCCCTTCTAGATCAAATATAAAACACGGTGACTACATACATTTCTTCAAATGCTTAAATTCTTGAAGAACTAGCATATCAATTTTGCAATGTAAAGTCTTTTTTATGAACTTGACATATATATCAGATATTAGAACATTCTCGTGCTATATGGTTAGGCTACGCGACTTTGACACTGAGTACCCCTATTCCACTCCTCGTAGGAGTTATGTGATTGGGATTTTACGTTAATGTGATCAATTCTCATGTGGCCTCGATGTTGAAAGGGAGATTAATTGCCAATCCTACCATGCAGGTCTGAATTTATGATTTTCTGCAAGGGATATGTGGATTCTCTTAATGCTCATGTAGTATGTTAGTGCTCCCATGCAAAAAATATTAAGTACCACTTTTAATATTGGCAGAGGAAAGATCTCAACTTCTGAAGAGGTGGATTTGAAGTGATAACCCAATCTCTTCCTGGTAGTAAAACTGTGAAATTCCTTTGAAACTACGATCATTGACACGGACATAGTATATATTTTCTCAGAACTTCCTGAATGAGGCCTAATTTTGCAACTGAAGTCGACTACAAATGGTTGAAATGAAGCAAATGTTCAAACAAATATGTCTGGAAGAAACACTGTTCGTTGTAAGAGGAACTCCATTTTCCATAAACTGAAACTTTCCATGAATTGATCTGTCGGGAATTTTTTTAACCAATGAATACAATTCCAGTCAATTAAATCCCCTTTCCGTCCTCCAGTTTGAAAACGAAGAGAAAAAAAGAAAACATTTCAATAAAATATATTTTTTCATCTGTGCAATTTTCGCGAAGCATTCCTTCTGCAGTTGGCAGTGACAATGCTTGTCATTACTATATATATGATATATATATATCAGAGTATTCGGGCACTATGATATATATATATATATATCAGAGTATTAATAAAATACAGGATGTCGTATACCATGCTCCTAGCGTCTGACTGCATTCATCTGTAAAAACCTTGAGAAATGGAGATAATTTGTACGGAGGGCTTTAATGTATCTACTATATACATCCCAGATCTAGTACTCTCAAACTATAATTTACTTCGGTATCTGCAAAACTCTCTCGATGGTGTTAAGTTGTCTTAAAAGAGGCCTGTGATTAGTGTTGTAAATCTCTGGAATTTTTTGTGAAAAAACAGCTTTTTATCGTTTTTCAGGAGCTTGAAAAAACTCGGAAAATTTGGGAAAATTGAAATTTTCGAATATTTTTTTAAAAATGAAAACTATTTTATATTTACTAGTTTACAGTTAAGATCATTGAGTACTTATGTTTATTGTATTAGAATAGGGAAAATTCCTGGAAACAAAACCGTGATAGATTGGAGTTGTATCTACAAAAGTTACTAAAATATGGTCCTAGTTAGATTAATTGATATAGACACATTCAAAATATCTTAAGCAATCTTACGAAGTTCCCACGTTATGGCTGGGAAGTGTTAAAATAACGGGACCAGAATCATTTTAGTTAATACTGGTAAAATTTCCAGAAATTTTGAACCCATTAGAAAAAAATGTTACGAAATATTGGCAAAAGCGGAAAATATAATTAAAAAACTATTTCTTCGCTTGATGCTAATCTTATTTTTCTGTAACGTATCTGCTGCATGCACACAATGTATATATTTCGCTAGCAGGAAAAATACTTAAAGCAACAGGTTTTAATTTTACTTTTCAATTTTCTGATTTCTGGTAAAAATCCCACTTTATTGTTTGTACATTTTTCGAACAACTCAAAAAAGAGATGATTTTATTTAAATATACACACATACACCAAGTCGTAAATTTGAGCAGCGAGAAATATATTAAAGAATTTAACATGTGAAACTTCCGTACGTTATTATTAAAGACTACCAGAATATCCATTCTTTGCACGGGGAGAATAGGATACTTTTGGATATAAAGGTTACCAAAACTGTCACCAATGAACTTCGGGGCCCGAAAAAGTATAGATTCGACACTAATGTCGGTCGTTTTCGATTATTTTATGAATATATATATATATATATATATATATATATATATATATATATATATATATATATATATATATATATATATATATATATATATATATATATATATATATATATATCCTCCTCTCCCAATTTGTGGGGATGAATTTTCACCTGTATGAGAGAGGTGAGGGAGGTTCTCCTAGAAGGTTTTTCTCGTGTTTGAGAAGTATTGCAGCAAAAGACTGCTTAAAACTCAATACAAAATAAATCTACATGTAAAAATATATATGTTTCGAACACTTTGTGCTGTCATAATATATTAAACAAACTACATTTGAAAAAATGCACTCTCATTCATTTGATCCTCCTCAGGAAAACTTCTGCTTTTAACATGGCGACATGGCTGTTCTTGGTACTATGCATTCCGTTCATGAACTGCGAGAGCTGCTACCCTTTTCCGATATAAGCCTTAATTTTAACGATATAAATGCTTAAACTAGCTACGGCCTAATCTATTTAAATAAAAAAATTACGAATATATCAAGAGAATTTTTAACAACTTTATAAAGAATTACGTGTGGAAACATCTATACAAAAAGGGGGTGAAGTCTCACAGACGGAATAGTACCAATTCATAGTCTTTCAAGTAGCGTTTGAAATTATAGCTTCGCCTGGCTGGCGGAAGACGTCCGTTGCTTCCTAGACGCTTGCATATTAAAAGCTGCGAAAAGTGGGCGGAGTTTCCCAAAATCACACTTCTTTGTACGCTGGGTTTTGGCATGTATATGCTAGGTTCCAGTGCATCCCAGCAACAATAGCCCTCTGCGACAGTCGGACTCCAAAACAAAATGTTTCTCCCTCATAAAGCAACAACTAAAATATAAGACCATATCAGGACATTTCCTTCCTGCGTCTATGCCTGTCTATAACTTGAAAATTTAGATGGAAACTATGCACTAGTGTTCTAACTCAGAAAGCATAGCTTCTGTACCAAACAAAGGTTCTGCATTGAAACTTTTTTTTTAAACTCTGCGTTCATCCACAGCGTGAGACTGAAGCTACGTCGTTCCATATAGTTACATGATATATAAATTATTATTAAATGAATATTTGATATACATATATTTACATGCTTTACCTCTTGATAAATTACAAAAATAACATATGCAAATAAACTTAAGTCTAATTAATGCTTCCACACCGAATCCTTTATTTATTAATATTTATAAATATGATTAAAAATCCAAACATCTAATTATTCCTATGTGCAAATGAGGCAAAAAAGTTGATGTGAAAATTAACTATATCTATGCACTATACACAATAATACTACCAATAAGTAAATATTCATGGCCTCAGAGAAGGCATCCCCTTCTACGACCCGCCCATATTCACATGGGAATGAAATTGCACATTAAAAAAACTCTTCATTCATGTGTCACTGTTAGTAGATCAAAGAAGAATTCATACGCAATCTGGTACTTAATAATACATATTCATCATATACATTGCTCTTATATTTAAATAAATACATAAATAATAAATTTGGAGAAGAACAAGAATTTTAACTATATCTGGTTGGTGAGAAACATGATACATTCAAAACCAAACAAAAAAAGGAACTTGTTTTTATATTTTCTCCAAATCCACGTGTTATGTCTTAACATTAACGATGTCATTTTTTAAAGCAGGTTGTAGTCTATAATATTGATATATGTCTTATTCTTAGGCAATATGATAGTTAAAGAAGATTTCAAGTTTAAAAGATACTAGGGGGAGGGTAATAATTTCGTGGAATACCTGATTATCAGTACTATATACACTCGTATCTTCTTTTAACAGACAAAGGGACGAGAGTAATGATTCGATGTTGCCCATTGTCCTAAAGGTTAAACCACACACAGTACTCCGTTCGCATGTCCGTGCGTGGTCCACGACGTTTCTTTTCAGACTTTCACATTGAAAATTCATTGGGTTGACTATTTGTTTATTCACACATGACGTGCCGTGCCTGTAGTGTTCCCATGCTGTATCCCGATATACCACCATGAAGAAAAACCGTGGCTCATCGGCCGCGATTCTTTGGCTTTCTTCGGAGCACACGAAGCGACACGAAGCACAAGAACAATGCCTTCATCCTTGCAATCCGTTATGGGAAATAGTGTAGTGAGCAGCACTGGCACGGTACGGCGTGCCACACAGTGCTAGGTGTGAATGATTGCGGCCGTGGCACTTACGGAGCATGGAAGGCACCCTATGTGTGAATCGGCCTTTAGTCTCCAGCAACCAGTGTCAACTCTTAAGGGAAGTTACATGTATGTAAAAAGTTATTTTATTTTGATACAAGATAACGGCATAAAGTTTCATGAAGCTTCAGAAAAACACATAAGAATTGATACATTATGTAAGCGTTCTTCGGATAACTTGTAGTGGCGAATAAAAACTCCTTTTACTCATGCGACTTTCCTCTACAGCTGCAGTACTAATTACCAATATCCACAATTACAATACAGAAGAAGGAAGGAGAAATACAGAAGTGAACATTTTTGTCTTGTCTTTGTGGTTCAACTACACATCTTCGGAGCGTGTGACAAACGTTCGATTCCCGTGGGAGCTCATGTAGTTTGGATTCCACCTTTAGCTGTAGTTCTGCGTCTCATATAACATTGGTGTCCTTACAGGAAGTTAATCTCCAAAACCAAGCAACCAGTACAGTTCTGTCCTTAATCAAACATACTATCCAAACTGGCAGCGTAAAATTCGTGTATACTGAAAAATATATACTATCATATACTAACGTTAGCATTCTAAGTTTAAAACCAGGATCTTCAGGTGTTCAAGATCCATTAAATCGATATCTTTAAAGCTGAATAATGAGTGAACTCTCGTCTTGCTAGTGAAATACTGAAAAGTTTGATTAGGTTATATTTCAAAATCAGTTTAAATTTAAAATGGTAGCGTAATAATTATTCATAATCAATTTTAGGTTTATAAAAGACTTTCTGTCGATTTTCTTGAAAACTGTGTATAAGGAATTACTTTCACATATGTATTTCTTTCAGCTTATTCGGATCTTTCGATTACTATTTCTTTTCTTTTTTTTAAAGCATTTATAATATTGTGAAATTTTATTCTTGAGAATACAATGCAGGTCGTAGCAAAAAGTTTCTCAGTTTATATATTTTTCCTTAATATTTTAGTTTATTTTAAAGTAGTTTATAATATTTTATGCTGAATGTAACTTTATTGATTTGATTATTTTTTTATTTGCAGTTTCTCGGAGCTGTGACGTCATATTTCATCTTCTTAGTACAGTTTAAGTAACCATCACTAGAAGAAGAAAAGCTAAGCTCTTACTAAAAATAACATTTATTTTAGTAACTTTTATTTTGAAAAGTACTTTAAATGTATATCACGTTCTTCTTTTGCAAAATAAAATAGTTTTATTATGTTAAAAATAATAACTCCTTTGCATTATAAAACATCTTTTCCTACGTTTCGTTCGAGATGGTGAACCTAAAACCTATATAATGATACTGTATTACTTTCAATACATGTCGTTGGAATGTGTGGCTTGACATGATTTATACAGAGTGGACCATTTCTCTTCATACACCAGGAAGAAATTGTTTGACGTACAACACGATTCAAAAAAATTAACAGTGTTCCTAATCCTACATATTGTATTTAAAAAAAAAAAAACATTACGGCACCTTATTAAATATGTTGCATAATTTCAAACCTACACACTAAATGAAAACTTACAATAGCACACTTGTTATGCACTGCTGCAAACTAAGAGCGTTTAAATATCACAAACACAGAAACGGAACCAAATTATGGAGGCTTCTACAATAGCAATAACTCAACTGAAACAGACAGAAGATGCATGCAGACAGGGCAATGCAAGTATCTCAGTGTTCAATATTATAGTCGGCATAAGTAGACTCGTAGTAGTAGTAATTGTAATAGTAGTAGTAGTAGTAGTAGTAGTATTTCGTATAAGTAAGTAGAAACAAAGTTACAAAGAATTGCTATTTTAATTTTATTTTAATTATGTTATTGAAGAAAAGTGCTGTTCGAATACCCTGAATAGCTGTTCGACAAATCAGAGATAAGTTATCATTTTCCAGTTTCGGCCAACAGAAAACAAACATTTGTTCAGATATTGCAGCTATGTTTTGATTTGTGCATCCTAGTAACGGCTGAGCACAAATATATTAGTAGTAAAAGGAAAGCTATACATAGTTTTATCACAAGCCGATTAGGGCTGTGTTTTCCAGTGGGAGAATGCAATGCAATAACAATTTATTTATTTACATATTACTGGGGTGATTTAGCTTCAAAGTTAATCTTTAATATTAATAATAATTAAAGTGTAAATCTACTAATGATTAAACTATTTGTTTGAAAGTGAATGTGCCATTCTCATGCGATTGATTTAGTGCTCTTGAACAAGACCAATTTCTGAAGTCAAAATTCACCACAAAACTATTCTTGCTGGAGTAAGACTCGAAATTTACCAACAAGAATAGCTACAAAACCAGTGGAAGTTAAACGTGTCAAACATCTTGGTATTTGAAGGCTGCGTTCCAAGTTCCCTTTAAATGCTGCTAGCAAAAGAGAGGCCAGCGGAATTGCACGTTTTTTTTGGTACACATCTACGTCTATCTTCTGCCACCTGATCACGCTGTAGTTCGTCTGCTTAGCCATAGCCACACCCCTTAGCACTCGGCAACGTCACGTCAGAGCTTGCGTTTTATTTGTTTAGCTGAAATGCCAAGATATTTGTCACAGGCTTTAGGTATATATACTCAGAGTTCTCACCAGAAAACCGAAGAACTCTCTCATTCATCCGATGAATAAAACGATTTATCGTTTTCTACAATTGAATATCAGTTCAAGAATTTAAAAAAAAAGCACTGACGAAATATCTGTTGTAATAGGTTATTCAGAGAACCCGAAATTTCTGGACTACACTACATATTTCTTGGTAGCGAAATACTTAATTCTAAAAGTATATATTTAGGCAAGATAAAATCTCAAATGATTAATGAAGAATCTCTTCAATCCGAGAAGATTGGTGTAGTATGTCTTGGAGGGTTATGATTAGCCTGATCTTCTTTGGTGCAATCGTGCATATAGTAATATTGTAAACATTTTTAGAAATCAAATGGATGATGAGAAACTTCCTATCATGGAGCTACATCCCACATATCGCACTACAATATGATGGAAATTCAGTCATTTCTCGGTGGCTGTGACATTTCAAAGAGATTTTTTTCATTTCGCTTAACCCTTTACCGCATGCCGTGCTATATATGGCACATACCTTTATTTCAATTTAGCTTTTTTGTGATTTGTCAAAGGCATCAAATGGCTGTTTTGTCTGCTGTGTGAGATATTGACGTGTATGAATAAGAGATTTTGGTGCCATCTTTGTCATATTTTTTTGGGAGTTGTAAGTGTGTCATATATGACACTTACTTATTTCTCGTCGGAATTAAGTGAAAAATCTAAAATTCAAGTTTTAATCAATTTTTCAAGTTCCCATATGAGGATTTCCAATACTGATTTTTTTTTGGCTAAAAGAAAAAAATCATGCAGAAAGGGGTTATACTGGCTGATTTTTCCTATGGGAATGCCTCAAAAGAAAACAAATCATTCCTCCCTCCCAACCTTGTCCAGTGGATAAGGTGTAGGCATACGATACCTATTGTATCGTGTTTCATATCAAGTGGAAAGGAAATGACCATATTATAGCGATTCAGTTTATGACGATCTTGAACTCAAGATAATCATTTCAAGTAGTTTTGATTCCTGTAATGGAACGATGAACTTCACAACTTTAAGGAAGAATTAACGCTATATTTACGCTTTAAAGGTAAACATCAAAGAATAAATTGTGGCACTGGTTACAGTCATATATACAAGTATAATTCAAAATATATTCTCATGGCCAAGCGGTCAACATACGTGCCTTTGTCGTTGAAGACCCGAATTCGATTCTCAGCCGGAGCTCATATCGTTCTGATTCCACATTAATCAGTAGGTTCGCCTCATATAGCCTCGCTGCTGAAAGGAACGATAAACTCAAAATTAATTCATCTCAACTCCCGATTATATAAGATTTCACCTTCTTTCTTTCTTTTTTTTTTTAAAGCCAGGTTTGTTTTAAATTTCTTTATGATAGTTTCTGTAACGAATAGGCTACTCTGTTACAAAAAATTGGAATTGATAAAGTGTATACCTTAGAATATTTAACACTATACAAAATAAGGCAAGAAAAATTTCAAGAGATGAGATTAATAATTTATCAAGTCCTGACAAGAAACCAATAATTTGCTTTCCACACTTCTCAAACATAAAAAATGCAAGAAAGATAATTGACGAAATGATCAAAATGTAGACACTAATAGCTAAACATGTTTAATATTTAACAAGTGCAAGCTACATTGACATTTCTTCTTATGTCGTGCCACCCAACGCCGAAAAACAAACTCCGTCTACATTTTAATTACATTTGCTGTCCAAGATGCTGTCGCAAGATATTTTAAAAATTAAGTTCGAGGAATTATAAGAGAGTAATGAGTACTGGGTCATTACTGTAGAAAATTCTAACGCACTTGAGTGATATATCTTAATAGGTCAAATTTATATTGTTTTCTTGTTTTGTGCTTATATTGTTAATACCATTGTGAGTAATCATATTCAGAGAAGCAAGACAATATTAAGTACACATAGACTCTTTATATGACGTCATAATTTTCCTCTATAAGTTTCTTTTACTCTGTTTACTAACTACGTTGATATAATGACTGTAAGAACGTGTTGGTAAAAATGTATACATTTATGAACAGTCAGATCGTTTGTTAGATCGATAATCATTTTTTTTTCGCAGCGGGACTATATAAAATGATGATCCATATTTTATGTACTTTGGGATCTAAACACCTCGAATTTCGTGCACAGATATAAGCCAGTTATCCCGTGGGAAAGAAACATTATTGAGCATTTAACCATTTCACTTCTTAATCTTATAAACTGTTCTGCAACTTAGCGTACTACTCATAGTACAATGCAACGATAGTTAGCTTTAGAAAAGTGTCATAAATACTCGAGATGACTCTTAGATGAAAAATAACTCGAGAAAAAGCTATTGTGTTAACTTACTCCATAAACTGAGATAATTTGTAATTTCAATAATCGAATATTGAATTTCTTCACCAGTATAACAATTGAATTAGGCTCTGTACCACAAGAAAGTAAAAGCCACTAATCGTTACTTTCAGCGTCATTTTCACCATGACTCAATCTATTAAAATAAGAGATCTAAGGGAACAAACAGATGGCCGCGTACAACCAGGACTGGCTGGATTATACTGGTATAGCGTTCGCTTTATTGAGATATCTGGTCATTTCTTCTTCGATTACAATGTGAACTATAGTTTCCAAAGGAGAATTCTTAGATTACTGTATTCCACTATAACTTTCTGCGTCACTCTAAGTCATTTTTTATTATCCACGACATATATTGTGTTAAAGACAAAAGATTTACGTCAAGTTATCAATGCAATAACAACTTATGCATATAGCTTTCTTGGAGTCTTAAAAGTCTTATATTTAATCTCCCGAGTAAAGGGTTTCAAAAGACTATTACACTATTGGGATGATGTTCAACCCCATCCCTTGTTTGTTAACGAAAATGAAAACTGTGAGAAGACTACTTATATACGAGCAAAGAATATTATAACGTTTTCAATCACCTTTGGTTTAGTTAACTGTCTATTTTGGATTATAAAACCATTTCTTATTACTAAAGTACAAGAAGTAAATATTGGAAATGATACCACTGTTATCGAAGAGGCCAGTTTAATTGTTGATTCCGGATATCCATTTGACAGGAGCAGTCTTGCTACTTTCATCTCTGTCTATGTGTTTCAGGTATGGATAAATCATTTAATTCTATTTATAGAGATAGTGAATGTAATGCCAGAAGAATGTTTTAGGATCTAAGATACCATTATATAGATCTAGGAGAATCTGGAATTTTTAGTTTAGGATCTAAGATACCATTATCACGTTCCTTTTTACTGATGACAAATGTGACACCATAGAGTTACGTGAAAATGAACATCTACATGGTTCGTTAGTAGAAAGTAAATAAATAAAATACAGGTGTAACATACATTTGAAAAATGGTGACTGAAATACAGAATGTGTAACGAATTTGATTTCTAGGTGGTACTACATACGAAAAAGTTCAAGAAGTTAGTTTGAAAGTGCTGTGTGCTAACTTCCAGGGAGAACAACAATTTTGTGTTATTAGGTAGTCATATGGTTTCGAAAATTGCGGTCTTTTGCAAGAGACGTACTTGTGTTCTTTTTAACATTTGTTATAGTGTAATTAGTAAAGCGTGTATTCCAATATATACCAATGTTTCAAAGAAGGGGATCAATGCTGTGTTGAATGTCAACAAATCGGGTATTCCAAATTTTTTTTTTTTTTTTTAATTTTATGTTCCACAAATCTGCACTGAAGCTAACGAAGACGAATTCCTGTCTTTGTTAGGTCCTCTATTCCTGGCCATCGTAAACGTCCTTGGCCCAGTTTGTACTCTAGATGGGTGCAACACGTTCATTACTCGATGATACGAGAATCCACCGTCTCAAAGGACAATAGCAAGGGCAGTACTGTGAAGTAGCTGTGTATTAGATGTGAAGTGACCATGTGATAATTGTATAAACTCTTAACTTAATTCGCCAAATTCAATTATTTTATTAAATCACATTTATTAACGATACAACCATGAACTTTTAAAATCCAACGGAACAAAACTTTTCTTAATGTTGTACATTGTCAGAGTTTGAATAAGCATATACACTATTTGTTAATTGTTACTTTTGAAATTGTCAATAAATCCGATTAGTTTCCTTCTTGCTTTTCCGCGCTCCTTTCCGTCCAGATGACACTTCCTAATTCACTGAATGTCAGACTCATCGTTTTCGATTAAGCAGTACCACGGAGGACATATCGACAGGGGGTATTCACCTCAAGGTTTAGGAAGGTGCAGGATCGCCGTGAAAGGCACGTCACTCCATTGGAGAACAACCAACTCCATGTCTTGGGATTACCATTCTGTCGGTTCATCGCCACAGATTCAATAGAGTCCAATATCTGACTAGTGGAATGAATGTGTAGGAAAACATCATTGGATACGTATCGAGACAAGAGGATTCGACGCCCCTGGGAGTCCAGCAGGATTAGGATCTAGTTGTTGGCTGACTCCAGTAATCCAGGCTCCTCTAGGAAAAACCATTCGTCATCCAGATGACCAGGACGACACCAGTTTAATCGGATCTGTCTGGCTAGTGCTCATCCTTTATCTCTTAGTCATAACCTATTTCTCTTTCACATTTTCCCAACTAGTCATTTTCAAAATTAAAACATTTGAATTTTATTTAAATTCAACAATAATTTCGCAGTTAAGTACTGTGTTGTGCATCAGTTTCATCCCCAATTGTTACATTGTTCTCTGAATGTTCTAGAGATTATTCTGAGCTACAACTGATGGCACAGCACCGGCATAGTACAATACTCTGACACCAATGGAAATTTCATAATTCGACAAAATTTAAATCTAATACAGAAACATTATATTCGAGTTTATTTGCATCATCCCTTACATTATCAGATTAACAGTAGAAATATGTACAAACGAGAACTTCCAGGGTAAAGGTAGTTGTTTGTAGTGACTCAAAAGAAGACGTCGTTGTATTTATTAAAGTGCGTAAGGAAGAATATCATCTTTTATCTTCCCGTGATTATTCCAACTGGTTCTTGAATGTGCAGAAAGTTTACCACTTGGTTTAGTGATTATATTTGCAGTTATTGTAATATTGCAGACAGACGCTAATCAGAGTAGACAAAAGGGCTGACATCAATGGAGCTTATTACCAGACAATATTTTAAACAACTACACAGCAATGATGATTTATTCCTATACGGAAGTAACACATATGTTGTTGATATTTCCCAGAGCCATAGTCATAGGTCAATCAGCAATGACGTATATGGAATGGATAGCACACAAAACATTAGCTCCTGTTATCCTTATACAGATATTCAAGGGCGCCTCTGTAATATAGTCAGAAAGGAAAATACCTTCTCAATAAATACCAAGAATAATAATTAATAAAAAAGTATTTATATACACTTATTTTGTATAGGAATAACGAATGAGCGAACAAAAATTTTAACTATTTTGATATGAAATCTGTAATCCTGATTGATGTCCATCAGAGATTTAGTTAGCATCATTGTGCAAATTGACTTCTAAATGAGCTGCCCAATAAAGGCCCTTTGGAAGTCATAAGAAGTAATCTTCGATTCGTTGTCACTTTTCTGTAAACAAAATCGAGTGTTGAGCAGTTTAATCCACGTTAATATTATAACTTGCTCATTAAAAACACCACATTAAGTGGTTTACTAGATTTTTGTTACTGCCAATAACTCACGTAATTATGTTTTTATATAACATATGTTATTTTAGGCCTATGTTTAGCAGAAGGGGTCCAGCTCTTTTCTCTAATAAATGTTACAATTTTGGTAATTTCTGTTCACATTCGGTTAGTTTAGGGTAGGTTAGGATAGTTTGGGTTAGTTTAGTTTAGTTTAGGTTAGGTTAGGTTAGTATAGTTTGTTATATTACTGTAGGGGTCCCGCATAAGTTTCCAAAAAATGATAGAATTTCGCTTATTTCTACTAATATTAAGTTAGTTTAGGTTAGTTCAGGTTAGCTTAGGTTAGTTTATGTTAAGTTAGGTTAAATTTGGTTACGTTATTTTACGTCTAAGTAATTGCATAATTCATTTCTCCTGAAAATTTTGTGTTTTTTACGTGCTTCTGGACCCCTTGTACTAAAAATACTCCTTATTTTATCGTGAAGAACAAAGAGTGTACTTTAATTTGTCTTTCTGAAAGTAAGAATTAGCTCATTTAGGTAATGTAGATGGCAGAACTAATAAACTTGTTAAACTAACTGATTTGACGTTTCGTACTCTCTATGCTTCATACAAGATACACGCAGTACACTAGTTACACATAGGTAGACATAGCAAAATATTTATATCCAGGTTAAAATAATTAGAATTAATTATAAGAGCGCACCATATAGAAAATCTTATATAGAAATATATACAATTTGCCGTGCTTTATTATATTATTCTGACACGAAGTAAATCTGACTTCTGATAGTGTTAACAGCTGGAATTCTAAACAGAAACTAGCTATTCCATATTTCTGTACAGTACTTATTATAATATAGTAAGTATACAGTAAAAATAATCCTATTAAAACTGTCTTTGCAGGTAATATGGCTTTTCGTATGTTTCATGCAGATAACGTCAATTGATGTGTTTCTCTGCTGCGTGATAATCCATGCAATAGAACAAATGAACTATTTAAGGAAGTGTGCAGAGAAAATAACTGACTTGTCAATAACATTGAGCCACTCAGGGTACACGACAGGTTTCTCTCCGGAGTATACTACATATGCAAACACAACACGTGTTCCTAAATATGGAAGCTCTATAAACGAAGAAAATTGTCAATTTAAAACATCTTCAAATATGCCTGAAAAAATATCTATAGCGATATCAGATCCTGATGCAAAGTCCAAATTTTGGTCCGCTGTTACCAAGAGTTGGGCAGATCGACATACTAAAATTATCCAGTAAGTAATATATTACATAGAATATACCTAAGTTTATCCAAATGGCCAAGGAAATATTAACTTATAAGTATTATTTTAAATGATTACTCATCGAATTGATACAAGTATATAAATGTTGCCATGAATTGGGATAATATTATTACTAATATAATTATTCTGTAATCAGTTTGTTCTATAAATCTTACAATATTAGTAGAGTGACAAGAAAAATTAGGTGAGAAGAAAGATAAAACGTGTTTTATGGTAAATAAGTTCGAGGACGTGGCAATTTTTTACGTTCTAGAGCGTTATTTTCATTTAAATAAACTTTCTGTAACTCAAACTAGAAATACAATTTGCAGAACAAAAACAGCGTTTATTTAAATTTACTAAATGTGTAACAGTTTCGACAAATTACTGAACAGTGTGCGAATTGAAAAATTTTCCCAGGGGGGGATGAATTTCACCCATATGCGCACCCAGTCCTCCCCCCATATATATATACACTAACAAGTACAAAACAGTTGAGATGTGAGATCTTTCATAAATTTAGCTACGCAAAGTAGACCTACTTATCTTTATGTCCACTGAAAAATACTCCAGAGGGGGGAAAAGTTATCCCTGCCAGGGATAAAATTTTTCTTCTCCAGGGTGGGAAAGATTTTTGTCAGGGGGGGAAATCCCTGGCATCCCCCCCACCAATTCGCACCCTGTTACTGAACATCATTTGCTTCATCAGGCAGTGTCAGCCAATATGTTCAGTTAGTTGGCGAAACTGTTAAACATTTATTATTTTTAAATAAACGTTGTTTTCCTTAGTTGTATTTCTAGTTTAAATTATTTAAGATGTCAAAACTTTCTGTGATCAACATCTTCAGTTTCGTCCACGATTGTGATGTTTCGTAATACATAACAAGGCATGAGACTAAACCTTCCACATAACGTAATATGATATTAAACTTTAGAGTCCACACAAAATATAATTCATTATATTGTGATAATTTCCAACAATACACGGTAGGATCACAAAATATTTTTTTCGATAGGTAGTGGCACATTCTTTCTCTTTTAACCAGGGTCTGAGTACTTGAGTTGTTGTCATACCTAGATCATTGGTAAAACCTTATTTGTTACGTACTACACATCTGATCGTATCTATTGCATAATAGTGATTTTTGTTTAAAGTTCACTGCCATTAAGATTGAAAGATACAAATCAGTAATCAACCATATTCTCCATTGTTGATTTTGGCCTGCTAGTAAATCACATCGTAATATACATCGTCAGGATATAATCGATTCGTCCTATAATGCAATTGTGCTGATGTACAAAGGAATGATACGACAAGGAATGATACGATTCTACTGGCTTATAGAATTCCTATTTATGGTCTTTCATAAATTGTTTGTCTGATGAAAACTTTATTTCTGAAATTGCATTAACCTGTACTATCAGACATAGTAAGGACGTCCGATTTCATAGTATATTTTATATTTTTTGAAAAATGAGGCGAGACGTACGGGTTAGTCATATCATCTAGTAAAAGCCAGCCTTGCCTCGAAAATAACTCTTCTCGTCTCGAATTTCCAGTCGGTATGGAAATAATACAACTTAAAAATTCTAATCAAGACATAACAGCGTGGCATTTACAATATCGTGATCAAAATAATACAAGTTTAAATATATCTCTATTTAGGGTCATTTGGGGACATTTCCACACGTTCAGAAACAACTCGACACTATTCTGAAAGTTGTGATAATTTCGCTCTGCAAAGGCGATCATATTTCAGAATAAATTTTGTCCTAGCTATAAAGCACAAAATCTTTCCCGCAAATTCAAGAACACATAAACCGAATGGTGCGGATAAGTAGATTTTGGAAGTCTTGTGGGAGAAGTAGAAACTTACTATGAGAGATGTTGACATTGTATAAATAATGAAATCCTTGACATCTTTGAGAACAGTGTCCTTTACAACAAACATAAAAGATAATGAAATACTAGATATAAGGTTTCTGCTATCTACGTATCACTTATTTGCAAACTTTGCTGCGCTTCATTACAACCTAAGTTTAAATTCAATAATACTGAAACAATGTAAGCTTGTTAATAACAAACTTTGCTTTCAACCTGTTTTTCTACATATTGCTTTCAATATTTCAATACATATAATAATCAATAATCGAACATCACAATTGAACTGTCATTTTCGGAATTCATATGCGATGAATGCAACAGAGGCTGATTTCTTCCAATTAAAACTGACTTCTCATAAAGTTCTTTCCCAACATTTTGCCAGAGGTCCTACCAACAAAGTTGCAATAAGTTCAAATTGTTTTTCAAACTACGGAAGAAAGATACATAAAGGATTGACAATTTTGAGTACCGTGTAGTGGGAGCATTAGAGGCTTTCTTTAATACATCAGGATCTTTGACACGTGCACTGTACTAATCTAAAACCAAAGGTACTTTACCATTAAGCTTATACCGGACTACATGACACAGAAGCGGAGAAAGCCTGTTTGCTATTTAACGTAAATCTATGATGTATACACTAAGATAGCCAGACAGTAGTCCTTTTGTCTGATAACTTTCCTTATAACGAAGGAACTACATGTCGAAGTCTCCCTACAATCACTGTCGATTTATCCCCTAAATACATTCATTATCAAAAGCTGGCATGAGTTGTTACTGTAACTAGCAATGTATGTCATCCTGACACACATGCGTACAGAGGATATAGTCTATCATAATATCAATCCTTTCCTTCCTCTCGTATACATATATTACCGCATTACCTTATTTTTGATTTACTGGAACTTATAACATGGATATGTGTTCTTAAATAAAACGAGAACCGACACTTCTACGTACTTAATATTTCTTCTCGCGAGCGTGTATGATCACTAGTTTTGTCAGATCATAAAAGTGTCGAGATCTCCCTAAATGACACTATATATAAATGAAAGTGACAATGTTTGTGATTTCATACCTCTTGCCACATAGATGGGATTCGGACCTGTTATTATTATTATTATTATTATTATTATTATTATTATTATTATTATTATTATTATTATTATTATTATTATTATTATTATTATTTTGTTTATTATTTCACTTCGGCGGTGCAACTTATGGTTGGGGAGGAAAGGAAATATATATAAAAATAAATAAAAATGAAAGTAACTATGTTTATGATTTATTGACACTTGAACCACCCAACCAATCTCGATCAAATTTTCAACATGAATGAGCTCTGGGGCCGGAATGGCTTTTAACATTTCACTTTGATCGTGCAACTTACAGTGAGAGAAAAGGAAGATATACAAAACGAATGAAAAGCCCGATATTAGTGTCGAATTCATAGTCTTCGCAGTCGCTGAGGCGAATAATGACACTTTCGATGCAGGTTAAATCCAACCTTCAGCCCTTTATGTACAAATAGAACGTACTCTCCCGTGAGAATAATAGGTATATATATACGAAGGATAAGGGGGAAAAGCAAGGAATGTCGCAAAACTGCATTTTTGAGAAAACGGCATTTTAATTTTAAAAACAGCTTTAAAAGAATAGTGTTAGTTAAATCTTTTGCCCCTTTTTACACGGACATTTCTACATCTACGCATGTATGGCATAGACAGTCAAATAGTACGAAGAGTTACCAACAGATAGGACAAAGCACGCGGAAAAGCACATACATGGACATTCCTTGTTTTTTCCCCTTACCCTTCATATATATATATACTTGTTAGTGCAGGGCGCAAAATTTCCGGTCGCCAGGACTCCATTGACGACTAGACATTTAGAGCTAGCGACCAGTGTTCAGTAGGAATTTTTTTCTGCCTAAACTCACAGGACTACCAATTTCTGTTTCGCACGAAACTAATTGTCTCTGAGTGTGATGTCTTCACAACGGACATGAAAAGTGAAGTCATCACAACGTTGTAGTTCGTTCCTCCTTTCCCACCCTCGGTCGAAAACTTTATTACGAGATTCGCTAGTTTGTTTCCAATTGTCACATTTTGTGCAGTTTTATCCGTGAATTTTGCTGGTGATTTCCTGACAGTTTCTATCAATGGCCCTTTACTTAAGGACTTTGATCCGAAAACTGCAACCGAGAGCGCTACAGAAACGTGAAGTCTTAAGGTAAGATATTTTTTAACATGTATATGAATTGTCCAATTCAAAATTGATTATTCCGAATATAATTGTCTGGTTTTGAAATTTTATACTCTGATGCAATCTCTTTCTTAGTAAAACCAAAGGCCGTGCGGGGGAGGAGGACCTCTCATAATTTGTACGTGAGAGATACTGGCGACCATCATTTTTGGATTGGCGAGTGCGTCTGACTTTGACATTTTGCGCCCTGTGTTAGTATATAATAAAACTTTAATTGTGTGAAATTTCCAAATTGTGGTGCAGGAAATCCTACAAGCTAGGGTGAAATCAACTGACCATCAGGCAAGACGGTTGGTGTACAGACAATTTCTGTTTCTTAGAACTTGTCCAGCTCTGAGGTCAATAATATCATTTATTTATTTAAATTTTGAGTTTTATCAATAACAACCTCATTCAACCAAATTTTGCCTATATAGTAAAAGTATGCCTAAAATGTCTCTAAGTAATTATTTAATACTTAGAAAACATCATTTCGTTGAACAGCTTGTGTAGTCGGTACGCTTTTATTTATTCTGAAAGAATGAGTCTTCAATTTATGTTTTTATTGATTTAGAGGGCAAACAAAGCAAAATACGGACACCATCTCAGAAAGTTTTGTTACTTTACTAATTAAAATTTTGTGTTCTCTAGATAACCACACACAAATATATATATTATTATTTCATTTCTGAACTAATTATTTTGAATAGAAAAATGAGGATGGAACTGATATTCGTCTAAGGCTTTAATACACGAGTCACAAGTTTTATTTTATTTTATCGAATTTGAACACAACAGGTTAGAACCCATTTACAGTGTTCAACTTCGTTTATATTATTTTTGCAGACAGTATACATTACAAACTTCTTTGATTATATTTTTCTTAAAAAAGTCTCTATATTACAACTTATATCAATTTCGTTTACGTTTTTCCTTTTATTATTATAAATTGCACTCATTCTTCGCGATGGTGACTTCTAGAGTATATTAGTCCTTGGTTTTCTGGAATAATATGTATCAAAGGTATCTGGTTTCGAGATGGAACTTGAATATGAAAAAAAATAAATAAATAAGCTTGTTACAGTCAATTTTACCATTAAATATCTTATAAAGGTATACCATGTCAAATAGAGATCTTATTTCTTGTAAACTCATGATACCAAACTTTGTATTTAAAGAGTCACTGCTACCTGTCTATGGATACCTGTTTGTTACTTGTACGTTATATGCCTTAAAAAATTTGATTGAATTTTTTTCCAGTTTGGCAATATTACTTTTGAAGAACAAATTCCAAATAGTACGTGGATATTCCAGTTTGGAATGAACATAAACTTCATAAAGATTTTATATATATATGGTGTTCTCCAGACAACCACAGAAATATATATTATTGTTTCATTTCTGAACTATTTTGAAAAAGAAAAATGAGGATGGAATAGGGAAGTGAAACAGAAAAATGAACAAAAATGAGGAGTTTTGATAAAAGCGCTACTCTAAAATTGATTTATGTAAATAAGTTAAAATTTATATGCGACTACACTTATTATGTCGCAAGTATATATCGATATCACTTGCGTTACCATATACATTTAATAAACTTGGCATGTCATTTACTTGATGTCGACACTTAGCTGCCTAGTGGCTATATGGTTCACATACGACTTGCCTTCGAATTCCGGTAATGGTTTATGTGCCTCAGATTCTGTGTTAAGCTGTAGACCAATGCCAGAAATAGCGTCGGTGCAAAGGGAGACATCAAACTCCAAACAAACTATCCAACCGACCTTGATACTTAAATATTCCTGTAAACGTTATTAAAAGTATATATGCATTATACACTGTACTACTTGCATACCCATAATTTCATGGAGAGAATGTTCAAACACCCAATTGCATTCCTAAATATTTGTTACTACTACTACTACTACTACTACTACTACTACTACTACTACTACTACTACTACTAATAATAATAATAATAATAATAATAATAATAATAATAATAATAGTACGAATGTCCTCTAACAGTGATGACAGTTGAAGAAAATTTGAACATATTTAAGTCTTTTGGTTCTAATTTGATTACTTTAAGCTTCACCTATTAAAATCTAAAAACATTGTATAGGTAAATATATAAAGAAACCGGAGGTATTTTTGACAAAACATCATATTTATATGGTACGCGACATTTCTTTCATTGCATATATTGGCACATAAAATATGCTCTTCTCTCTTAGTTCTGTCTATAGAGTTCCTATAATTTATTCCAATGACAAATTTTGACTATTGTTTCTACACCTACCTACACAAAACAATAATATTTACACATATTGAATGTAAGGGTGTGCTGAAACATACATTTATCGTTTTGCCGAATGCAGTGCCAGGTTGTCTATAAAGTATTGAGCCTTTGAGGACAAGATGGCAAAATTGTAATTGGAAACTCCAGGGGGAAAGGAGGCAAGTCAGCTTTTTATAACTTCACAAAATTTCCCTATTTTCCACTGACTTCCTTCCTTCTTCCCCTGTAGGCAAAATCTTTAGCATTAAATTTCGGTGTACGAGGTCTGGCGTTGTCAGCCTGAAACGTGACATGAATTGCAAGGTGAAGTCGCGCTACGTATCGACAGTGCAATTTCGAGTCCAAGTGATGCGCGATTTTTTTTCCAATCCACCAACTTCAAAGTATAACTTTGCAGAATGTCATTAGAAGCTTTACCACATAATCTGGAGATTCTCCCCACTTAATCCACAATCTTTTTCGACCATTGTTGTCGTAGGTCATCGATCTTCCATCGCTCGTGATCAACTGTGTCAGCAATGACTGAGTCCTTAACGTTTCAGTAAAGCTACACAAGTAGAGATTCGATCAAAAAAATGTTTTTAGTCAAATCATTTGACGCCTAAAGAACCAGTTCTCTAAAAATGGGTTAACAGTGTTTGGTGGTAGATGTTTAGGTTATTGGCATCGATGTCGAATTTTGTCAAAATATCATCCACATTGTTTATCATTGGTTGTCGATTACGATGAACATGTTCGACATCGAAATTCCAAGAACGACGCAATTGAACATCTTCATGACTGTTACTTTTGATAACGTACCTTACCCAAAAGGAAAGGACATTTCTTCAGGAGTGTGTGCACAGTAACGTCATTTCAGATTTGGCTTGGGAGGCAAGACCCTGTTGATAAAATCTATATAAATCCCAAACTCAAGGAGGCGGAATGCCTCTCCCTGCGCCCTAAATGACGCCTCTGTGTACGCAGCGTTTGCGTCTTCATCGAAGATTATAAGATTTTTTTTTATATTTTCTAATTACAACTGTCAGCTGTGAAGTGATTAAATACCCCACTTGCTATGAATCATATATCCTGAGACTTGGGAGACTAATTGTCTAGTACACAATAAGTTCAGTACTTATAAGTTAACTGATATAACTGCAAATAGTATCTTCCCCTTCTACGGAACGTGCCATAATTTAAATTTCAAATATTTCATGCATTAATAATTTTGTACATTAATTACTCACAGATTCAGTAATAATTAGTAATAGGGTAATAAAAGCACAATTAAGTCGCTATTTGCTATTGCCGTAGTAAAATTTTTTATAACATAAATGATAAAAAATGATTTAAAAATAATATACTTTATATACCTTTCTTTACATAAAAGATTTAAAACCACTATACTTTAATAAGCATACATTTGATTTTTTTTGTAGGTTCGTAGATAGGATGGAGGAAACTTATGGACTGGGCATTACGTTACACATACTAGTTTCATCTGTGACTCTAACAGCCATAGCTTACGAAGCCAGTAGGGTAAGATAAGCTTACATACCTATGATATGGAAATTGCCCTTAAGTTAAGAAAATCTTTAAATATTAACCATAAATTTTACGCTGAGTTATGCGGTGCAATGATGCCATGGTTTTCTTTCAATTAAATATGAATTCTATTTTATTTACCGAGAACGACTGCTTAATTATTTGGAGAAACTAGTTTACTAAATTGTATTTGCAAAACGCTGTCATAAGAATGAAGAGGAATGTGCAGACAACTCGGTAATTAATTTGTAAGAAGTTTGATTACAAAAATTCTTCTATATATTTATTCCATGTGACCGTGTGTCTATCCAAGAGACGCGAAATTCCAAGAACTGCTTGATGGATCGCCACCAATTTTGGCAACGATGTAGAAACTTGAAAGCTAGTTATCGTGTTCGTTCACGGAGATGATCCATACAGTTGATACCAAGGTATAGTCAATCAAAAACCGTTTATTGATGTATTCCTATAAGAGTATTAGTCATATTATTGTTGCTTGAGATGCTACAAGCAATGCTCTTGATATTAGCGATTTTGTATAATCTTCAAGATGAGAAATATTAAGCTTTCAGTTGAATATAACGCTAAAATTGAACTAAATGACTTTGAACTCGACACATCTAAAGACCTAAATCTTTTCTAATTTTTAATTTTAAAGTATACAATTTATTTTTAATTAAACTGTTATACTTAAGCCTACGTTTGGTAAAATGTAGCTTGTTGAAGAGTTTGGTTTACAAAAAATCAACACACTCCTACCCTTGTGTACGCTGCGACACAGGTACTTTCTGCAGTACAGAAATCTACACTCCTAAGTGCACTCTGTAGCACTGGTACTTATTGAAGTCTGGCAAGCGTATACTCTCAACTAAACTTTTGGCACTGCTGTTTGTTGGAATGAAGGAATGCAACTCCAAAATACACTCTGTGGAACTGATATTTGTTGGAGTAAAAGAAATATATACATCCTAGTGCACTCTGTAGCACTGGTACTTATTGAAGTCAGGCAAGCGTATACTCTGAACTAAACTTTGTGGCACTGCTGTTTGTTGGAATGAAGGAATGCAAATCCCAAATACTCTCTGTGGAACTGATATTTGTTGGAGTAGAAGAAACGTATACTTCCAAGTCCACTTTGTGGCGCTACTACTTAATGGAAAATATATAATAATTTAACGTCTCACGATTATGCCCTTTAGGATAGGGAGACGGATGATTAAGTCAAATGGATGATGATGCAAGAATTGGTGGAATGAGAAATTAGGAGCAAATGGGATTACCACCAGAAAACAAACAGACACGATGTTATTTACTACAAACTTACTTGGCTGAGGTTCGATCCAGGATTCCCAGGCACCAGAGGTCAGAGCTCTACCAGTCAGCTACCGTGCCCGTTACTACTTGCTGGATTCAAAGAAGAGTATACTCTCAAATGCACGCTGTGGCACTGCAGCTTCTTGGAGTGAAAGGAATGTATATTTCTAAGTGCACTCTTTGGCACTGCTGCTCGTTGGAGTGAAAGGAATGTATATTTGCAAGGGTATTCTCTGGTACAATTATTTGTGGCAGTGAAAAAAATGTATACTTCGATGTACAATTTGTGGCACTGCTGCTTGTTGAAGTAAAAGTTATGTATATTTCCAAATGCACTCTATGACACTGTTATTTGTGGGAGTGAAAGAAGTGTTTACTTCAAACTGCACTCTGTGGTGCTGCCATTTAATGCAAGAAAAAGTAATAAAAAGTGCTCAAAATTAAGGAAAAGCAGGACTTATTTTTTGAAACTTTTCTTGGCTTTGCGCTAGAGTGTGACCTCATTAATATCTACTAGGGCGCCGTCATATATTCTCGCCCCAAGCACTGATTTTCGACGGTATGGTACTGTATACGCAGGCCATTGAAGCGATCGAGGATTGACAAAGAGGTAGTTAACAGGCTTTCCTGACACATAGTAATAACAGGATATCTAGCCGATGCGCTCTTACGAGTACCAAATTAAATTAGAACATCCTGCAGGACAATTTACTTCTTGGCAAATCTAATTTTTCCCAATTAACTTTGCTAACTTAAAAAACCTAAGTCCCATAATGCACAAACTCGTCCTGAGTAAGGATGTCAGCAAAATTCAATAAATTGTATAACAATTTCCTCTTGTGTTTTTCGGACTTAGATTTAAACATTAGAAGACTATATTTAAACCAGAATGTTATATAGAAAATGTAATTTCAGATCATAAGGATCTTTTACTTAATCCTAGATATTATATAGAATAGGTAGTAACCAAACATTAGGACCTTTTACTTAGTCCTAGATATTATATAGAATAGGTAGTAACTAAACATAAGGATCTTTTACTTAATCCTAGATATTACATAGAATATGTAGTAACCAAACATTAGGATCTTTTACTTAATCCTATATATTACATAGAATATGTAGTAACCAAACATTAGGATCTTTTACTTAATCCTAGATATTACATAAAATATGTAGTAACCAAAGATTAGGATATTTTACTTAATCCTAGATATTACATAAAATATGTAGTAACCAAACATTAGGATTTTTACTTAATCCTAGATATTACATAGAATTTGTGGTAACCAAACATTGGGATCTTTTACTTAATCCTAGATATTACATAGAATTTGTAGTAACCAAACATTAGGATTTTTACTTAATCCTAGATATTACATAGAATTTGTAGTAACCAAACATTGGGAACTTTTACTTAATCCTAGATATTACATAGAATATGTAGTAACCAAACATTAGGAGCTTTTACTTAAACATGAACATTTTATAGAAGATGTAATATAGAATTTTTAATTTGATTGTCTTTTAAAGTATTAAAATATCCTTCGTTAAGAACATATTGAAATTTTCTATCGAAGAGTTATCCACATTTTTCTAATTTTTATTACTTTAGCTTTGAATATTTACTAAATATTTGAATGACTTGTTTCTATAGGAAGGCAATAGTGGACTACATGTTGGAGCACTGTTGTGGCATTTCATTCATTCCATAACTCAAGTATTTATCTTCAGCTACTACGGAGATGAACTTATGCAGACCGTAAGTATATTACGAGACATAAGTTTGCAAGATGGTGATAGATTTCAATAAACGGGTTAAGATGTGATAATTAATTGAGATAAACTAACTTCATAGATTAAGAAAAATGATCTTCGGCCATTGGAGTGTATATCGCTCTCTTCATAAATATTATTACTCACCACATTTCTGAGGTTTATGCAGCGACAATTGAGACTGGTGGCAATTGCAGCTAGCGACAATTATGATCTAGAACTAAGTATGCTATCTTTATCTCAAGATTCCGTTCACAATTTTGATCAACTGAGAGTGTTGATTGAGAACGTCAACTAAAAAAATATTTTTATTATTGTATAGAAACGTCAATTTTTGAATACTGATTTCTCTCGTAGTTTTTCAAAGTTTGCATGTGTACGCTGCATTACGACAAAGCGCCAAGTCACACTTCGCTTCTTGTGTACTAAAAATTGTAGTGCATAGAGGGAATATTTAATATAAATTGAAAATTCTGAGGTAAACATTTATATTTCACTCATATGTATCAAGTGAAATTGGTAGCCTGAAATCTGCATGAAACTTTAATTTAAAAAAAGAAATATAGACCTCTACAATCTACATGTGTAATAATAATTTTGAAATTTGAAACCGCAGTTAGTATTTTTAAATAGTGTAATATGATTCTTAAGTCAGGACTAATGATTCCTAGTCAAGTGAATTGAAATTCGAAAATTAGATCTAATATCAATTCCTCCTTTAGAGTACTGTTTCCTTTATAAACTATAATTGAAGTACTTAACCCTTGTATCAAAATCAGTCTAGAACTCAAAATTTGGAGCTTGGATAAAACATAAAAATCGTGTGATGATATTACAACCCTGTAACACGTTTCGCTTGATACCAACTAAGTTAAAAATAAACAAACGAAGATTTAACGGCTAACATAATATTGGTATTCGAATTTAGGGGTTAGTTAAATGGATTCATGAGACCCAATTAAATTTAGTTGGTTTTTAGACATATTACTTTGTCACTGAGAAATTTAGCAAAACATGTTAGATGTAACGATCGATCGTTGAAGTTGGAGATACTGGTTGTCAGTTACAGGTTGATTGATGATTTAAGTTTTGTTGTAAATTTCATCTCAATAGTTATATGGTTAAAATCTATTTTTTATAATATTAAATTTGAAAACTTAAACAACTTCTGAACATTAGTTTTGCTGGCAAAGTTTACTGTGCGAATGGCCTCGCACCATACGTAGGCCTACTTTCCCGAAACTTTACACAATCGAATCACAATCACAATCGAACGAGGAGAACTTAATAAAATATATATTTTTTTAGAGTCTCAAAAATTATAGGGTTACCTAATACATTATGCAATCCTGTGAACATTATACAAGAATCACAAAAATTTAATGTAAAAGTGAAACCTGTTGAAGCTTTCGTATTTTGGAAGCATAGAAGCGACTTCCCTCTATCCTTTGTGGAAATGGCCTATTTAGTTTTATATTATTTTCTTACATTAGGGTTACTTTTCCAACCTACGTTAAGTCATTCGAGGAGAATCAAGTGAAATGACGAAACCGGGATTTTAAAAAAGTTGCTCATTGTATGGAATCCATTTCCAGATTGCTAGACATATTTTGATATTCAGACATCGCAAAGTAGAAAGCGTGAAAAGATACCGACTGTAATCGAAGCGTTCTCCGAGTTCGAATTATGTAGTGTAATTTGATTTCCTGTGGAAAGGGAATAATGCAACTGCAATTTATTCTCGAATGAGTAGGAAAATGGCTAAGAATACGAGCGTTGCAGACACCTTAAATTAGCGTTACCGACGTAGACAACGTGAGTATCTAATCTGGTTTTGCAGACGAGCGAACGGCACGCATGAATCATGTGATTCATGAAAGCGCAGATTATTATTTGTGAACTGTCTCGTCTTGCAATTTCAGCGAATGCAACACTCGCCTGAAAATATCGAATTTCATCATGCAGGTTACACTTGGCGGTTGTTTCATTGGTATTTGAGATGTTTCTTTCTTTATATTTGACATACAGCACAAAGTCTGTTTATTAGTGTGGAGAATAGATAATGCCTAACGAACAGCTTGGTCAAATCCCAGCTTCAACACCTCACGTGATCGTGTACTCATGATGTAATGGATACTGAAATCAATAGCCACGTATTTCTATTTCTAAATGTCGCAGAAATTTTATACGGTTGTAATTAATTGAAATATATATCAGCTTAAATACAAAAAAAATGATGGTTGCTTCTATTTTTCGCAAATGGGTACGCCGTCCACTCGGAAGTGAAGTTTCCCTTATAGAAAATAGTGTTTTTTTTTTGTTGTTGTTGTTGTCTCTAGAAATTTGCATCAATTTTTCGGCAAAAGAAAGAATTTATTTAGACTAAAACATACGAATTATAATAACGGAGCTTTAAGAAACATTACAGATATCAGTGAGTTAACCTCATTGATGATGTTGTAGTTCGAAATTAGGGACAAACTTGCATACTTACTCGAGCAACGCTTCTGTTTTAGTGTTGTGTTGTTTTGGAGATCTTAGATTTATGCATTCTTTTTTGAAGTTTTAAAGACAGTTTTTTGAAAACAAAAAAATTCTTTTAAAGCTATTAACATATGAATAACAATGATGTATCATACTTCACAATTCGTGTATAGTACACAATATAGACATCTATTGGTAAAGTTATTTTGATATAGATTCAGATGAATAAGAAATATGTATAATACTAACTACACTCAGGGGTGAAAGTGGATCTGAAAAGGTAGGAGGAACGCATGACGTCAAGCCGTGCCCCGTGCCTATCTTAGCCCACGCTGTAATTTTTTAATAGAAAGCGGGGGAATGCGATAGACATTTTCTGGAAGTGGGAGGACGAAGTCCCCCCGCGTTCCCCTCACTTTTAGCCCTGATACATCTAGTGATCGTTGCATCATATAAAGGCTCTACAATCTAAGTATTAAACGATAGGGCCTACTTGAGCTAAATGGTTGAAAACGCTGATGGTTTCAGATTATTTGCCCAGGGTCAAATCTCCAACTGTGCTGAACGTGGGCAATCAGTATTACTCTAACAACTGAAGGGTTGGATGCAAGAACCAGGTAGGTCCATTTTTGTTTTAGCGAATTTGAGATTTTCACATGTTTCGTGGATCCAATGATCATAATGTAAAAGAGGTACCTAGATTC
Organism: Thermobia domestica; assembly: GCF_964235325.1. Taxonomy (NCBI): domain Eukaryota; kingdom Metazoa; phylum Arthropoda; class Insecta; order Zygentoma; family Lepismatidae; genus Thermobia; species Thermobia domestica. Next base: position 42,619,747 of record NC_137461.1, on the reverse strand, counting down.
AGTGTTCATCGTGAAGTTAGAACAAGAAGCAGGCAGCTCTTGAAAAATTTCTAAAAGTGGACTGGTGGAAGTACCTGGTTTTTGCATCCAACCCTTGAATTTGTACTTTGATATTCCCTCGAGAGAAAAGTTCTTGATATTGCCCCGGTTTATGGTCTTCAGTACAGCGAAATTAAACTACGGTTAACTTTAAAGTGTTTCTGTAATATCTTCAAAACACACACACACAGAAAAAAATAAAATAAAATAAAAAAAATCGAAAAACAAAAACGTAATGAACTACACAGTACGATTTTGCATGTGATACCTTTATCACAATTCACCTATCTGCTTTTGGTATGTCGCTATTTACAGAACCCGGAAAAAATGCTAAATCTATCTATAGTTGCAAATGGAAAGCGGATAGATGAGTTGTTATAACGGATTCACATGCAAAATCTTGTTGCCTAATTCACTACGTTTCTCTTTTCCGAAAATTTTTATTTGTTTTGAAGGTATTACAGAAAAATTCTAAAATTATCGGTAGCTTAATTTCGCTGCCAGAGTGACCGGCTGAAAACAGCATTAATTATCATAAGGTATTGCAAAAAGCTTATGTGACCATTATCAACTGTGCTAGTTTCTGTGTCCAATTTTATTCTACGTTATTAGTTATCCCTCGCTATTTTGAATCATTGTACGATAATGTTTCATTTATGAACGGATTTTATGAAATTACTAATAAATGAATGCTCATGGTCCTAGAAGAAACGTTACCTTCTATGGTCCACCCATCTTCGGATGGGAATGAAATTGAACTTTAAAAAATGAAATTAGTAAAGCAGTTTTTGAAGTTTCGTTCATTATGTTATCACAACTCTACATAACCAGCAGCATTAACAACATATTTTCTTAATCGAACTTGTATTGCCTCAAGGATGAATGTTGGTTTATTATTGTTACTAGTTGATCTTAACTTCCTACTTTTCTTTTGTAACGCTCCTTGTTTCTCTAGATCTAGAAGAAAAGATCCTAAGGCGTTAAATGTAGATTGTATGCCGGACATTTTTCCACTCCAACGATATAGAGCAGAGCTCCCTCGTGGTTAGGCAGTTAGCACACGCACCTTTGCCGTGGGCATGGGCGCCGATCCTGAAGGGGGGCCGAGGAAGCCCCCAAAGCTCATGTGCCCCTCCTTATTGTATTTAAGAATATACAATGTTTGGCATAATTTGAATGTAATTTGTCTTAAAATCCTCATATATGTATGCTTTCTGCATCTGAATGCCCCCCAAATTTACAGAGAAATCGTCGTCCTTGGGAGTGGAAGACCTGGATTCGATTACCAGCAGGAGCTCACGTTAATCAGTAGGTCCACGTCTCATAAAGCCTCGCTGTTAAAAGTTACGCTAAACTAAAATCAACTCCAACGACTGATGATGCAGCCATTTGCAGGTCTCCTTATCGCAAAGCTGGCCGCAACATTGTGCAAAAACTTGTGTTTTGTCTCATTATGAAAATACCAGCCTCACATAGTTATTATCATATTAAGATATCTGTCGCCATAGATTGTGTTTCGTGTAAAGAAAGGAACAACATATTCATATGTCATCAAATGACGGGAGACCTTAGGTTCGTGCATTTTTATGTCTTTTCAACACACATATTCGGATTAGCACTCTCACAGAAATGATTGTTTGTATGTATCTAAATCAACCAAAATGAAACATTTCTACAAAATGTTGAACAGTTTAGCAGTCATCGCACACAAAAGAACATTCCCGAAAACTTCAAGTGTTTGTGGCAGTCATTAAGGAAAAAATGTTGCACGTAATGTTGTTCCCATCACTTTTACTAGTTACTAGACTCACTGCTTTCTTCGTAATCCACAGAAATATCTCGTTGGCTCTCATAAGGCTCTCCGGTGTTTTCGATTTTTTCCAATCACTTTACATCAGTGATTTCCCCAATCATTTTGCTTTTACTTAGGCTGTTGTTTGGATTCTTTATTCGGACATCCTTTCCATTTGAACTCCAACAATTCACTAAAACTCACATCAAGATGTTATTCTAACTTGTTCTTCAATGCTCAATACTGACAAAATTTCAATTCATACTGCAAACACTCCAAAATAAAATATACTTGAACCGGAGTTACCTGGGTTATTTTTATTAATTTATTCCAAAGACTTTTATGGAATTTCATGCGAAAATTCGAAGAGTAAAGAACCTAATTTTTTGACGTGATCACATCAAAGCCATTAACAAGATTAAAGTTTAAAAAAAACAGCTTACATTACTCTTATATGAATATCTTTTGCAGTATATTTCTAGCAGTCATAAACTCCAACCTGAACTCAAAATTTTTTTTGTATCATCTCCTTCAATTACCTCTAGTGCCGCGGTAGCTCAATGGTAGAGAGAGATCACCTCTAGAGCACTGTTTCCCTGGTTTCATCCCAACTCCTGTCAAGTGAATTTTGTGGGAGATATACCCTGTATACATTAGTTTTCTCGGAGTTCAGCAATTTTCTCCCACTTCCTTTCAATTATAATTCTTCTCTCCATCCCTATTAGCATAGATTACTTGCAAACCACTTGCTGTAAGCTTGAATTGCAAGTTCGACAAACTTCCATCCAACTTGATTGTAAAAATACAACCATGCCGAAAGCTGAATTCCAGTAAGCAGGCACGTAGCCAGGATTTCGTGAAGGGGGAGGGGTCCGTGACATGAAATACTGTGGTCATGACCCTGGTGTGATGACCACAGCATTTCATGTCACGGACCCCCCCCCCCCCGAAATCGATCATTCTAAACAATTTTACTGGAACATATATTGGTTCGTTTAGCCAGGATTTCGTTACGGGGGGCAGGTAACATGAAATTCTGAAGGCCCAGGAGCTCGATCAATCTAAACTACTTTACTATCAACATACATTGCTTTGTGAGGATATGTTGGTAAATATTTTAATAAACTATGAAGAAATCTCGAGTAAAATAAGAGAAAAGCGTATTGAAAAAGATTATACAATATTTACATCCTTCCTGTGTTTATTTAAATATAACAATTTTCCTTTCATTACGACCTCAACTATTATAAAAAAGTACATATTCACTATTATAGAAAGTACATACTCAATAATGTCTTGCAATATCTGCGTTCCTTTTTCTGTTGAATCAAATGTTAACAGAACTTTCCTTCCACATAAATTTTCGTTTTTATTATTCCATACACTACTGTCTGTTCCAAATCACAGGTTAAAGTAGTAGTAGAAAATTTGTTTTTGAAATAACATGTTTAATATTGCAAGGATGCGATGACGAAAAATTATGATAAAAAATGTCCACGCTGTTACACAACGGCACTACGCTTTCGGAAGCTTGAAATCTCCCTGACTAGTAGCAGAAATTCTGAGAATCCCGTAACTTTTCTAAAAATTTCAAATTCCCTGACTCTTCCAGGTTATCTCGCTCACCTCGTCACCATGTATTGCAAGTAATACACATCTCCTCAAAAGAAAGAGTAACCAAAAGCTTGCTGTAGCTTTTTATTCCTTGAAATCCTAATGGGAGCTACCCAGTTAATTTCGAAAAACTTGATTTACTTTATGCAATCAGCACATTCTGTTAGTTTCTTACGGAAACAAGAAGGTGCTATTTCTTTGGGGGAGGGGATCAAAATAGACGAATATTGGTACAGTTAAGATTAGGACATAAAGAAAACTAGAGGTGACGATCTGTTTCTAATATTGTATTATAAAAATACTAAGTGCTTGTTACTACTAAAAATAAAAGATTAGTGGACTAAAGAATGAAGGGCCTCCAGCGCAGAAGCAAGGTTGTTCCTTAATCTCGGAAAGAATGCTGTTGCGGAGAATTAGCATAGTTAATGTTTGTCTGGATTAGTGTAATTATAACAGAAAATTTGAGTGAGAAAAATTATGTCGATTGCGGGATTAGTATGTTAAGATATTATTAACTTCACGATTCGTTAGGTTATTATCTCGAGAAATCCCACGCTAATTTTACCCTTAAAAGGCCCAGGGGGTGCCTCTGAGGCTCCCTGCTGCATATACAAGCTACCTGAACTCACCGCTATCATTTGTGTTTTCCGTCATTAATAGGAAAGGCTAGTCACTACTTTGCTATGAAATAATTTGTCAATGGTAATAAACAATGAACAGTATCAAATAACTGGAAAAGTACATACTTCAATAGGAGCCTCAGAGGCACCTGTTAGGCCTTTACGTTAGTATAAAAAATAATGCTATTTTTCCTGAGGTAAAGAAAAAAATGCTTAGGAAACACAATTAGAGGGTGCATTTCAAAGAGGTAGAAGAGTTCTAGAGCGCAGGACACGGGATGAAATATCTATTATAAGAATAATGGCATTAAAAATTGACCAGTGTGCCTCCGATGCACCCCTTTGGATTTTACGTGAATATAAAAAAATACCCTTAATGGCATTAAAAATTGACCAGTGTGCCTCCGATGCACCCCTTGGGATTTTACGTGAATATAAAAAAATACCCTATTTTTTTCTGAAGTAAAATAAGAAAACGTAAGAACAACTCAATCAGGGGGCATATTCCAAAGAGATAGGAGAATTCTAGAGCAGAAGACACGTGACGAAACATCTATTAAGAATAATTGCATTAAAAGTGAATCAGGGTGCCTCTGAGGCACCCCCTGGGCTTTCTCGGGTTAACAAGTTTATTATTATTATTAGTAGTAGTTAATTTCATGATGGTTAAAATAAGATGATTTTGTAGCTCGGATCATGTCTAGGTGGCACCATCTACAGTAGATGTTTCAAGTAGTCATAATGGACTTTTACATAGAATTTGCAAATAATTCTTATTTAGTTGAATTTACAAAATTTAATAAAATAATTAGTTTTCCTTGCTCTAAAAGAATTATATTTTTATAGTGTTTCAGTTACTTTTATTTACAACGGCTAAATTAACATGTCAAATACAGTGGCGTATTTAAGATTTTCTTTCGGGGTAGGGGGGGTTGCTAACTTTCGGGGGGGGGGCTTTGCCTGAAAATGTGAAAATTGTGCAAGATATTTGATATGCTTTACTATAGTAAGATTTAGGAGGGTGCTTAAGCCCGGAAGCCCTCCTAAATACGCCACTGGTTCTATAAATGTTTATGACTTTATATGGAATTTATTTTGAACACATTTCTATATGTTGACATTTTGTGGTTTATTATAATTATTATTATTATTAAAATGAAATCCCAAATAAAATGATAATGCGCTTATAAAAAATCTTATTATAACTTATTTGTATTTTTATTATCAAAGTTTTTATGAAATCAATTTCTGTTATTCTATATTCAACACAATTAGTTGATTATGTCGCATAAAATTTCATATTTATTATAATTATCACATAAGTATTACATTTTCTAAAAAAAAATATTTACATAATTAGAGCGAGTTTTCTGTATACCCTCTTCATATATTCATACGGTGAGTTTGAGTTGGAAATTTCTGATGAATTTAAAGATATAAATATCTTAGTGTAAATACTCTACTTATGTCTCTTGATACATACATTAGGTATTTCAGTATGACGCTGTTCTATTCCATATCTCATGACTGTCTTGATGTCACTCATTACATTTCCAGCACATGCTGACAGTGTGTTTCCCACAAATTGGCACTTCACAGACTGCATATCATACCGTTTTTTTTCTGTTTTTCGCAAGCCCTAGCAGAATCTACTCCTTGTTGTTGTCAATGATCTCGGAAAAATCACTCACGCCGACGATCCACAGGTGAGCCTGAGGCTCACAAATTACACATAGTCGCATTTATAAGGCCAGTGCTACTCCAACAGAAGAGACTGAAGAGTTTTCACTTGAGTCTTACACACAAGACACATCAAGAGACAACTAGACGGCGCCTCAAGACTGTAACCCTACTAGGGCGGCTTTGAAAAGAAAATATAAACCAGAGTGAGCGCTGCGCTCACCTGCCGAACGTTCCCGGGTTAATAAAATTTCCAGTGTTGTTAACTGTTATTTTAGTACCAAGGAAAGATGTGCCGTATTTAAATAATAGAGACGTAGAATTGGATAGTCGTGGTCTGACCTACAAAATTAGAAAATATCTGGATAAATTATGTTTTATTTTTCAACGTAATCGCACTCCACCGAGAAAGATTTACGCTGCCTCCCCAGTAACGTTTCCATACCATTTTTTGAAATTGATTCCTCTAACCCTGCAAAATATCCCACTACAGCAATTTTCTCCTCTACAACCGAAGAAAATCAGTGCCCTCCACAAAAACGTTTTACGGTTTCTACACAAGTAAAAGTCCGAGGGGCAGATCAGGGTACGGACACAATTTGGGTACGGGCAATAGAGTGGGCACGGCAACAATTCGAACCCACAGGAATAAATTGCTGTCATGGATTTAAGAGAGGTGTAAACGCGCGCATTGTTCTGTCAAAACAACACTTTCTCCGCACTATTCCTGGTCTTTTAATTCTGATTACCTCAACCAAGCGTTGCAGAATGGTTCAGTAGTATTCAGAATTTACAGTATTTCCATTCTCCAAGAAATCAATCAGGAAAATGCCCCTAGCATAAAAATATGCCATAACCTTGTTTGCCGACAAAATTTATTTGCTTTCTCTGGAACAGGAGATGCAAGGTCATTTACATTGTTTTGATTTCGGTGTATGATGGTGTACTGATGTCTTCTCCATAGTCACAAATCTGCCAATACATTCTACCGTATCACTTTCAAACTGTTGCAAACAATCACGGAAAAGGGTGTTATATATACTGAATTTATAATAAAAATATCTGGCGATACCCTTTAATGGTACCACGCAACACCTTGGATGTCGCGAGAATCTACTTGCGCATTCTTGATATAGGCCTAGTAGGTCAGAAGTAAGAAATGAAGTTAATTTATGGACTTAATATTTACATCGAAAGTGGTAAGAATAAAAAAAATCCGGATTGAATATTGATTGCAATAAAGCAGAAGATAGTATTATATAGAAAATAGCGATCTCCTGCAATCAATTAAACATCCAAAAATACATCCATCGTTAACTCTACTAAAACCGGAACTGATAGAATTCCATTGCAACTTCCGGTTTGAATATTGATATTGATATATAAGATATAATAACACTATTTCTTCTTTTCTTTCTTTCGAATTGGTTTAGCGTTCTATTCTCTTCTATCTTAACTCTTTATTCAACAAGAAGTGAGCAAAAACATACACTTTTAGATTGAACATAAATCATTATATCATAAAATCGGTAATAGACAAGGAGAGACTGTTCTCCGTAACCGATTAAGTGTCTTAATAATGAATTTTGTCTCCATTTTTAGCTGTACTAAAATCGCAAGCTGTAGAAATCCACTAAACTTTTTTAAAATCAATGTAGTGTCGTATGAATACTCGTAGCTATGATCGACTTTCAGTAATACTCTATTCAAATCGGATAAGGAGAAATTAAACAATTTCGGGTTTAACGTTGATTGATATAGAATGAAGACCACAATACAGGTTGGTCCGGAAGTTAGCGTAGTTTCAACAGTAGGCTATAGTTTTAGTTATGGTAGAATGTCTGTACACAGTTACTTTGAAGTCTTAAGAGTCTTAAGAGTCATAAGAGTCATAGGTACGATCACCATTCATATTTTAACATAGCTGATTTCTGAGCCAAGTTCTCGCAATGTTTTGCGGAAATACTCCGGAGGTATAAGGGTGAAGGCGTGTTTCACAGCTACTCGCAATTTTTGCGTTGTGTGATATCGAGTGTTTCTTACGTGTTGCTTTATGAAACCCCAGAGAGCATTGTCTGGTGATCGATCGGGACCTCTTGGATGCCAGACAAGGGGGGCTGGTGAATACGCACAACCTCTTCCAAACCAGCGGCCAGGAACTATCTGATGCAGGCAATTGCCCACATGAATCGCGAAGTGCGCTGGTGCTCCATTCTCCTGTATCACAACAGTGCCTTTGATACCATTTTCTTCCAGTTGAGGAACCAACCACTCATTAAGCATCTCCAGATAAGAATGTTCATTAACATTTTCCTACAACCGCTAGAAAACACCAATTAGGGGTACGCCCACTTCCGGACCACGCTGTACATAGCGACATGCGGTTTTCTGCAATATCATAAGAAAATATTCTGTCTCGTCTCTAATCTCTTTATTAAAATAAAAAAATTAGAAATACCTAGGTATGACTTATTGCTATTTACAGTTTCAATATTAATTAGAGAACATAGGATGCCATATAAACAAAATCCCCTCCCGTTATATAAATGCTTTGTACTTATTATAGAGCTTTGTATCCATCTCAGTCATCGTAGATTTGATATTAAAGGTAGAACATATCCACTTCTCCTAGCACTGTTGTTTTAAAAATAGTAGATGCTATACTTCTCGGGAACGTAAGTGGCGTTTAATCTGAACCAATATACTCTCCAAGCATGGTTCCGATAAGATATTTACTTTCACTGGGGGTAATATCCTCATAAGTTGGTAAGGTTCTAGATTACATAAGAATACAAAACATTCATGGTCAAATAGGATTTCAAGAAGACTACGCTAGCAACGTTTCGGTCAGTGTTGCCAACATTTGACTTGAAAATGAATCTGAAGAGAATGATGCAAAGAAATTGCATACCATGATGTAATAACATAAATGCTGCTTCTAGCAGAATGTTTAGAAAAATAGAATGCTACACTTATTTTTAATGCATATTTTTTTTCAACAGATATGTTGTCTGAAAACGAGGTTGGTCTATTTCTAACAACAAATGGCTAGAAATGTGATTTTACGGGTGCAGAGTTGACTCAAATTATACTAAAATATCAAAACCACATATGTACTAGCTAATAAGTGTATGAAAATGCCTAGGTTTAGTTATGGAACAGCTAAATTGGCAATGTTGATCTCGGTATGCGAATTTGTGGAAGTACGAATAGCGGTCAAATTCAAACGCTAGTTGCCGCACACAACACAGTGCTAGTAATTTCTTACTTCTAATTTTGACTTAAATCTGAACTGAAATTAAAGTATTTGAACTGAAATTAATCATGATAGTTATAAGTTAATAGTATTTTCTCCCTTTCTTTGTAGCACAGCAATCTCATTCAAGATTTATATAATGCACCATGGGAAGATGCAACTAGAGAAACACAAATGTTTCTGCAGGTAGTTAGTGAACAATATGAGAAACCATTGAGACTCACTGGAACTCAATTTTTCACTCTTTCGTTCGACTTCTTCGGGGCGGTAAGAATCCTACTTATTTTTACTCAGCTTATATAGATATTTATTATAGTATTCTATATTGATATAAAATCTCACTATAATGCAAAATAACAAAATTTATTTTGTGACAGTTGAAACCCCATTGGCTAATATTGTTGGCATAAAAATGTTTTAAGTGGAGCAAATCTTTACTCTAGATTCTTAATTGTTCATTGATTATTGCGTTTCTGACATAACCAGACAGGCCCGTATCTAGGGGTACTATGGGGCCGAGATCCCCTAAATTTTTACTGTCCCCATCTAAAATTTTCACGGTAGGCTTGCAAATAAACTATAATATGGTGATGAACTCTAATAAAGTTGGATCTCCCTCCCCACTAACTTCTACTGGCCTCTCCTACAGTTTTTGGCTGTCTACCGGCCTGTAACCATACTTTATTTAATTAAAATTATTAAAATATTATATTATATTATTTAGTGCACACATAATCCGTAACTTTGCTACATTTATTCCCAACTTACATCCATCAGTGAGTATCTCTACATTCGTAAGAGTTCGTGAGGTTTAATTCTGCATAAGACCAAACATAATCACACATGATACTCCCAAGATATTTATTGCACTATACTTTCTACAATAGACTTTTCGTTACTAATAGTACTCCAAACTAATCCCCACATAACATATTCACCTAATTTGAGATAGAGATTCTAATCCATGGAACTACATAAGAGATTCTTAAATTACCTATTCATCTTCATCTGACTGCGAGTCAACAAGGTTTTTGTTTTCTCAAAATTTCTGAGATAGAAGAAAGATGGGCCTTCGTTTGTACTCACTACCTGATCTTAGCACATTGAAGTAAACTTCTCAGGGTCGAAGACAAATTGGGAACTATTTCAATATTGAAGTAGCAAACTTTGGTCTAGAAAGACAGTTGGTCACATATAAACCCAAAGGTATGAATACCACAAGGCGGGAGGTAGGCCCTAGTACTCTGAGTGCTGTTGCACAAGAAGTTTAGTTTTTATTTTAAAAGGTAATTAAGTAAAATGAACCTATTGAACGTGGGGGCAAATTCTCTAATATTTTAATAATGCGATTCGATGAAATATTACCTTATCACATAAAAAGTATTGCATGTTATTCTATTGTTTCAAGAGCCATACGGATTGACCAGTTATTATGACAGTATTACGATTAATTTGCATGTTGGGGAAGTTAATTGAAGTATTTTATGCCTTCAAACTTCTGGTTTTCCCTAGAGGGGATGGCAATGAAGTTTTAATTTTAGACATGTCAAAATTTAAAACAAACGAGATAAATGTTTACGAAAATTTTTGTGGAACGAAAATTATAACGAGAAAACTAAAAATATCTAATTTTCTTTCTATACTTTCCATGTTATTATTTTTCTCGAAACAAATGAATGAGTTTTTTCTTTCTATTTTCTTTCTATTGTATTTTAGACAAACTTTATTTTGTTTCAAAGAGGCTCTGTTTGCAAATTAGGTGACTGCAGTGTTGACTCGTCTTTGTATACAGCCTTGCAGTTTATGTATTCAGCATCCATTCACACTTGCATAATCCACACTCATTTACAACAAGCCAACGTCCCTTCACAGTAATCATTTCATTCGTTAAACCCATTTCTATCGATTGTGTTTCAGTTCGACACTGTAGAAATCTTTTTTCATTAAAAAAAGAAAAAAATATGCACAATATCTAGTTTTCCTGAATAACATTTACACGTTGGGATCATATCTGTTCATATTGATTGTAAATTGACCTCTATTTTATGCGTTGTTCTGAGTTATTCTGCATTATCGAACATCTGAATACATTTTTACGCTCGAAACTAACATTACAGCTTTCCATATCATTCTTTCATTACTTTACGGAAAGTTATTCAAATGGTATTGACTTTTAGCTTTGCTATTATAGAACACGTGTTAATAATAATTACAATATTTTAAAATAAAGTGTAATCATATATTTATTTGTTTGGTGAAGTTTAGCAGTTAAAAGGGAAGTCAGAATCACTTTAATGCTCTCAATATGCTCTCGTACCGGAAACCAAACTCGGAACCCGGTGTAAAATAGGTGAGATCGCTAGGTACTGGGTAGAGGTGTATAAATTATACTATAATAAAATCTGTAAATAACTTTTTGTTTTCTTACTTTTCAGTTCTTTGGAGCAGTGGTGTCATACTATCTGTTCTTAGTTCAATTCAAATAACAACCTATCGACACTGTACAAGTTAATATGTAGTGTCTGTTTTAGAAAGAAAGTAAAATAAGTTCACATTACAAAATTGTTTGTTTTATTTAATTCAACCAAAATGAATTTATAACTTCTATCCAAAAATATAGTTCATTTGAGTTCATTTGAAGTACCTATCAATTGAAAAAGACTATTGATGCAAAATATGACTGAATTACAGTTTAAAGTTAGACCATCCTATACTAAGATAAGTTGAAAATATATGCTATGCACATGACATCATTTGACAATTGAATTAGTTTCTGCAGAAATGGCTTCAGTCGCCAAAATACGAAACTGAGTTAACATCGGAATTTTGTTCCTATTATGCACTCTTAGGGTTTCTATGCATAAAGAGCTTCAGTTTCATTGGGCTAATGTTTTATAAACAGACTAGCCTTTGGGTAGATGGGGGCTTCGCCCTCTGACCCCCGGCTTTGCTTGGACTACAGCCTCGCATCCCTTTGTATCAGCGTTTGTATCAAGAGTGAATTTCGTGTATTTGCTCTTAATATTCTCTGAATTTGGCCAGTTAGGGGCTTTCCCTGCAAACTTCAGCGTTAGCTCAGATTACGGCCTCGCACTTTTTAAACCAACAATTCTACCGAGCTTTAAATTTCTTCTCCTATTCTTACTACCTAAAAGATAAGATTTTGTATCCCAAGAAAACGCCCTTTTAAATAACATGGAAATTATTTCAGCTCCCTTTAGACCCTTTAAAAAGATTCACTTTTGTTAATTTTCCTGTGGGTTATCCCAGAAGGCTACAATGAAGCCACATTTCATCATTCTAACCCTGTCGGAAATGTATAAACTTTTTTGGGTGTAGAAGATGTCCCATATAAATAACCTGGGAAAGATTTTACAGTTTACCATAAAACCACTCTAAAGTTAGAAATTTTTACTTTTGGTGATTTACTTGGGTAACGCTAACGAAAACGTACAAACATACCGAATTTCAAGTTTGTATTTCAATTCTAAGTAAATAAAATATGAGATTATAGGTAAAAGAAAAACGCCCATTTAAATAACATGGGGAATTTCTTAAGCCCCATTTAGACTCTCTAAAACTTAAAAATATTAACTTTTGGTGATATTTCTGCTGGGTAGTCCCGAAAACCTATAATTATGCCAAACTTCAACTATCCACACCAACTGGAAGCATCCCTTATTTTACGTTAGTCAGTTCATGTAGTTTTGATATTTACTGTTGTAGTTAAGCCTGGGATGTGAACTTCGATTATCCTAGGCAGCATGGGCTTTAACCTCCTCAGTACTGGGAAAATGTGTTTGTCTCAAATTTCTAGTTTTCCTGTACATATATGTAATATAGACCCTAAATGATTGTAAAATGACCCCAAGATTTTAGTTCTTACGGTGGGTTACGAGTAACCCCATGCCCCTTCCTGTAGGGGACATTCAAGTTTACAGGTTTACTGTACTATTCACGAAAGTACAAATGAAGTATTACTCTTACATATGTCTTCCTCATTTTTATGATTAATTAAACTTACCTTCAGTATTCAAGGAACAACTCTAATTAAAAATAAATGTACTTACCAACAACTGCTCGCTGACATTTCATTCTTTTTGACTACGACATAATTCCAACTCATTTGAGAAGCAAAGTACAAACTTTTGGCTTGAAAATACGTTACATTACATACTGACATCTATCAATAATATGTAGAGACGTTGCTAACTCACGAAACGGCTATTTTATGCCCCCTGTAGGTGACATTACGACCGAGGAGGTTAAGTCAGTGACTGATAATCTTTATGCAGGCGGCATTATATGTATTTGTTTTATGTTAGTGGCAATAGCCATTGATTTCGTCCTATTCAGTTGGTAGAAGTGCAATGTCTGGGACCTGGCAAAAAACACCTTAACACAGTTTTGTGTTTAAAAAAGAGCAAAAAGTAATAACTAAATAAAATTGCATGCATACAGGGTCCCATCTATACTTTACATGCACGATGGCTTCTGCCCACAGAGGAAATATTTTTTTAAGAATGGCTATGAACATGAAAAGGATTTTCTTATACAGCATTCGATTACTGTAGGTTTTATCTACACGAAAAAAGAGACTTGAGTTTGATTTTATAGTTTCAAAACTAAGTTTGTTTGATGGAAGCCTTATTTTGTATTAACCGATTCAATTAATAAGATAGATTCCATACTTCAGCTTCCGCACTTGTAGATGAATTGAGGATGAATATGTCTAGTGTGTGTGTGAATACCGGAAAGAAATTGTTATCAATTATTTACATGAAATAGAAGTACGTGTGCTACATCTATAGATTGTAGTTTAACGCCCGATTTCTAACATCGAGATATACGGTTAGAGATGGTGCTAGAGGGAACATGGGGACGGGTTCATTGTAATGTAGGTTAAGTAGTATTATTTATTTACAGTATATCTAAATTTAGCTTGCTTCTCCAAAAGTACTTTGTTTGTCCACTTACCCTTACCAAAGTTAAAGCTTACATTGTTACTGTGTATGATAAAGGATATATATTACTTAACAACAGGACGCCCAAAGCTGCACAAATTGTCAGCATTGATTTTATTTTGGTTATTAGAGTGTTAATGTGAGTATTGAACGCAGGTGGGATTCCTTTCCTGATGCTTCATTGATTTAGGCAAATAGTACTCTTTAGATACCTGCACGGGTCGAATGTTTCGGTAAGAGCCCAATCCAGCCCGAATATACCTAGGCCCGGCCCAGCCCGGGCTCGAAAAGTTATGAAGATTTTCGGCCCAAGCCCTGTCCGGTCCGATAAGATTTTAAAATTCTTGGCGCAAGCCCGGCCCGGGCCCGACACATTTTAAAATATTCATTTTGTAACATTTTTCACGGGCACACTTCTTCAACGTTTGCCTCTATTCTAATTATCGTTAAAAGAATTGCAATTAATCAGCCCCAGCCCGGCCCGGCCCAAAGAAATAACAGAGTCGGCCGCCCAAGCCCAATCCGAGCTGGTCTCTACTATTCTTACAGAAATTATATACGTCAAGAGTTTCTAGAAAAACAATAGTTTACCTCCAACGCACAACAATTTGTACACCATAACAAAGCTTTCACTTAGTGTTGTAAGAAGTAACTTTTATTTTGATTTTTATTACACAGTGGTTTTTCTCGTAATACTGTATCGGTTTTTGTAATAATAACAATAACGTTCGTATATCCACAAGCAATCAAAGATATTTTTCTACTTAATATTAGATTATATTGTATAAGCTTACAATTAAATTGAAAAAAATCGTAGGATAGCTTTATACTAGGTTTGACAACGCTGATGGAATCATTTAATCGTTTTTTCACATCCCCTTAGTTCTTGCAGAACTCTTTATCTTCATACAGAACATAGCATTCTTGTTTCACTGTTGCTTACATCACGTCCTAAGTTTTTAAGGATGAAATCCTTGCACAATTTTAAAATATGAAGCGAAGAGCCTGATGTGGTGAGATAAATTTCGAGGACATAGAAAATGAACACATGTTACTAAAGCAAATTACTGCAACGAGTATTCAAGTGAAGAGTCTGTAGGCGATTCGGTATAAATGACAGGAACGTGCAAGCAGATGTCAGAGAGGGACATTTACGTATGGAAACTGTGTCTAGTGACTCAAAAATCACAGAGTGGAGTGAGTGCCAGGTATTCCAGTATATCTTTGCACATCGAAAGATACAAATGCAACGCAATATAAATATCTGGAGGAAGGCTTTATGTAACAAACATATGCACATTGGGAAGGCATGCTGGACCTAATGTCCAATTTTCCTAAAATGATCCCAACCCTGAACGTGAAGGGTAATACTGTATTATGATACAAAGTGTAGTAATTACATGGGAACAGTTGATTTGCTAACAGTGTAATGGCACTTACAAAATTTTGATCTGAAACAGGCTGTTCGTGTGTCGAAGAATGAACAGAGATAAGGGAACATGAAGTGTTTATTGGACTAATGTATATATATATATATATATATATATATATATATAGCGTGTTTCAGTGTAGGAATAATGGTATTCATAGAACATGATCAGAAATTTAGTTATGCAATTTTGTAAAGGAAAAACGGTTTGTAACTGTAAAATGAAATCTTTAAGTTTAACGTCCCACGGTTATGCCGGTCAGGCTGAAGGAGACGGTGATAATTAGAAATTAGTGAAATGAAGAAAGTAGGAGGAAACGGCAGAACCCCGAGAAAATCCACGAGTACGGTGTTTGTCCACCACAAAGTCCACACGACGTGAGCTGGGATCGAACCAAGTACCCCAACCACCGGAGGTGAACGCTCTACCACTGAGCCACCGCGCCCCCGACTTGTAATTGCTTTATCGAGATAATTACATTTGTGAGATTTGATATGAAAACAACGTGCTACCAGTGTCTACTAGCCTTGCTGCTGAAAGGGACTTGTAACTCAAAACCAAGTCAAATCAAGTCGAAATGACAGGTTTCTGTTATTTATTGAGATCCAGAGTAAATCCGTTTAAATTTCAAGTTTCCTTTAAATCAGTACTGTATATAACCGTCTCTGAACACCTCTTTTCCAACAAGATTATATGTTCATGTATAGCTGGTTTATAGATTCAAACCCTGACATTAGTTAATGGTATCTATGCAACTATCTTCTACTTATTTTTTGTAAATGTATTTGACATATCGAGAAAAGAGCGATTATTGAGAAATTGTCAGAGGATCTTCTTGTATTATAGAAGAGAAACCAAGAATTGGCAGTTCAATGGTAGAGCATTTTTCTCTAATGCAAGCAGAGCGTAGTTTGATCTAGCTCGCACCAAATGGAATTATTGTGGATAAACAGCGTGTGCGTGGTTTTCTCGGGGTTCTCCCGTTTCTTTCCACTTCTTCATTCCATTATTTCGTTGATTCTCATCATCACAATCTCCTTTACTTCTCTTCATCTCATCGCGTTTGCTTAATGATATAGACATACAATTCATAGAGGGCAATTTGTGCACCCGTGAGAGTTTAAAGTTGTTCTAAATCGTTTGCGTTCCATTGTTAAATGCAAAGGAGCAGCGGCGCAAATCTGACTTCAACATTGGGGGGGGGGGACGGAGAAGACAGGTTTATATATATAGCGATCTTCAAAATATTTATGAAGTTGGTAAACAATGCTGTGGACGATTATGGGAGCAGAGTTGTCTTTAACATTGGGAGGCGGAGGGGGGGCTCTTCAATTTCATCTTACTTTCCTTTGTAGCAATCGGACACAAATCAACACATTTCTCCCCAAAATACACATTTCACACCAGATTATTCGGGTAGACAGTCCCCCTCAGTTCCATGATTGGAGGGGACATGTCACCCTCATACCCCCTGGGATTTGCGCCAGTGCAAAGGAGGATATATGCAACCAGCTATACATAAACAAAATATCTGTACAGTGGGCACCAGGGTATGTATTTTATTACACAGAATCCAAATTTCGAAACCCTAAGATGATTGACCGTCTCATTTAAATTTTTATGGGCGAAAAACTTGAGCGATTTTTGATAGGGAGAATACACATAACATACCTATGCCAATCCTGTTCAGCGAACCCCAGGTATGGATTCCATATATTTTGTTACAGAATTGAAATTTCGAAAGTTCAGGAAGATTTACATATCAATTTTGATTTATGGGCGAGAACCGTGTGTCCTCCTTATCCTAAACTGCTCAATTTTTTTGTTCACAAACAATTGACACAGAAAGTAGTCCTGGAGTTCAGAAAGTTGGATTCTGTGTAATACAATACACCAAATCCATTCCCCGGAATCCGCTACACAGATTTTTTTTCTGTATGGCTCTCTTACGCGTATTCTCGATAATCAAAATTGCTCAAGTTTTTCTCCCATAACAAAACATTGATACGGTGAATCGTCCTGGGGTCTCCACATTTGGATTCTGCGGAAAGAAATAAATCAAATCCATACACTGCTGCACAGAACTTTTGTTTATTTTGGCTAGCTGTATAATGTGTATCCTCCCTATCCAAACCGCTCAAGTGTTTCACTCGTAACAAAAGATTGACAGATCGATTTTCTTGAGGTTTCGAAATTTGGATTCTGTATAACAAAATGCCTCGAATCATACCCCTGGGGTTTAGTGCACAGAACTGTTGGTTTTTTGTGTGTGGCTAAGTTATTGAAAAAGACTGCGAAAAATTTGATGGAAAGGAATCCGGCAGAGACATTTTGACACAATGTTCTCCAGCATACACACCTCCCTTCACTTAAAAAAAGATCCCTCTCATTAGAGGTAAGATTTCAACTACATTTTTTAAGTTTGTTTTCTAAGATCGTCACAAAGTCTTTCTGGTTAAATTCAAAGACCAATTTACGATAATTCAAAAAAAAAAAAAAAACTTAAAATTATATTCATAAGATGGCAGTCAGAAGATGACGAAAAAATATATACAATTTAGCAACTTTTGAAACACTACAAACAGTTAGTTTGTATATCAGTTTGGGAATTACAAAGTTATTATTCTAAAAAAGTCGTTGAATTATAAAGAAACGAAAACCTAAACTTTCAACAGTATGATCAAATATTCCTGTTTACGTATAATGTTTGCGAAAAGTTAAATTACTTGACTATTACTGAACTCTTAGATACTTATGTGGAATGTGCTATATTCCGTATCTGTGTTATAGTTCAACGCTCAGTGTGAAGGAAATTCTTTACGTTTTTGTTTTTCACCTTCATTATTTCTTTATTTAAATTTTAAAGAAGCCCATGAGGTTTCTAAAGCAATTTTACTGACCGTTGATCCGAGATTGAAAGTATTCTGTACATAACTCTTACAATTATCCGTTTAATTTTAGAAGTAATCAGACCTATGGATATAATTGTCTACTTTTCTAATGCATTATACAAATAAATAGCTAGTCCACTAGAATAACATATATTCTAGTCACATGTAGATTGGAAGCGCAACTAATTTGCTACGAACGGTAAATTTATTTTAGCATCACAAATGTTTCTAGATTTTGTCGAGAAAACTAGGCATCAGAATTTAATTTCAAGCATATAATGATACTCAGTTCTATACGCAATATCGGCCGATAGATGTCTTATCTTATAGTAATAACAAATCTATAATAACAGGCTTGTCGTAAAATCCTCCCTTTTCGTAAACAGAGAATATTAGTAATTTCTAACTACTAATTACTTTGGTGTATCGACGAGGCGCGGGTGGTATTTGTATGTTGTTAAAAAAAATAGCTTTACGCTGTTTATTACCGTTTTTGTTCTATTCAGAGGGACGTTGAAACCGGAAATAGTTAAATTCTAACATTTCTGTTTTTAATATAGAGTAAAAGGAGAATATGAAACATATTTATGATGCCCTGAAAACATTATATACATATATAATATCTTGGTATTTTTTCCGTTTCTGCTTTATATAAATCATCAGTATTAAAACCGAAACCTTTAATAAATTTGAACCACAATGTGTTTCTGTAGAGTAAGGTAAACGCGCCTGAATTCGACAGGCACCCGAATTCGACATACCTGTGCTTAAATGTTGTGAAATAAGCGTAAGATGTCATCCCTGCGATCGTGAATAGAAGTGGCAACATTATGGAAGTGTCTTTTCTCGTGTCAAAAGTGCGGTTACAGTAGATGAGTCATACGCATGGAGAAAAGAAGGACATTGTTGTGTGTGTGATACACTCTTCGAGAAAAAACACATAATCTTAAGGAAAACATAAGACGGCAGGTTATTTTCGTAAGACTTTTATTAAAGTTAGGTTTGCTTCAAGCAAATAGTGGTACTTTAATGTAAAGGAGTTTCAATCAGTGCGTTTTGTTTTCTTCTGTGATGAGAAAGGTTGTGATGTAACATGAACGGGGTGTTGTCGAAAAGACGAGCCTTTATTTGTAACGTGAACCGGATTTCGACAAGGTTGTCGAATTCGTGCTCACTAGTGCAAATATAATTTTAACTGAATATATAAACGTGCAAGTATGTTCAAAGTCTTTCATAAAGCTATTTGTTGCATAATTCTCCAATAGTTGTAACCTCAGTTCGATATGGAATGTCGAAAACAGGTTCCAGCATGTCGAATTGAGGATAATCGAAGTAACTACTCAGTTCACAAAATTTATGTTGTGTTCTTTTGCCCGTCTGATAATTTCCGCATAATAATAAAACAATATTTGAAGCTGAGAAGAGAGTACTACCTAGGTACTACTAATAATGCCGACTTAATGTTTTACATGGATATAATTGAAGGTGTCGAATTCAGATACCGCAACTGTCGAAACCAGGTGAAGTGTGTCGAATTCGGGTTCAATTGACGAGTTCCAGTTTCATAAAAAATTTTAACATTAGCATTTGAGCCTTGAAGTGCTTTTTAGTATTAGTAGAGACCGTACATTTCAAGGAAAAAAATGTGCCAACACCGACCAATATTATGGCCACAATAGGCAATTGATTTTTAAAAAGGTCCTTATCCTGTAGAAATCTGGTGCGTTTACCTTACTGCGGATGGTAATAGCATACTTTCATCAGACGTTAAATCGATCGAAAAAAAATTCTCGTTTACCGTTTTTGTTCTACAGCAATTACTCTATGCGTTCCATTTTCATCCATGCTAATGCCATGAAAACGTATCCCTTGTTAAGGGTCGTATTAATGTTGGAGTTGCTGAAATTTGTTACTGGATGCAAGGAAAGACTTATTTCTATCTTTCCTTATTTGACAACACCTTACTGACAGAAGAAGCAAACAAAATATAGCAGGCCAAAGGGAGCATTCAATTACAACACAAAGGGTGTTTGTTTTCTTTCGACAATAAACAATGACCAACTTCGAGATCGGAAAAAAAAATGTTTGTCTTTAATCTCCGGTCAGTGTTGCCAACATTAATTAGCACAAAATCCCTTCACAACAACTGAATTTCCCTTTTTTCAGTCCAAACATTCCACAATGAAAATAACTGTTTTTATCAGTAGGGTAGTGTGAATCCCCAAAACACGCGCGGCCTTATATAACGGTCTATACAATGTTTTAACAGTAAATGAAACAGTTATTACATCACGTCATGACACCTGGAACGCAAGGAGTTATCACATTCGAGTCGGAGCTCATTCCTGCGGCATTCCTACTTCAAGTCAGCAGGTTTTGAGATTTGATTTTTTTTTATTTTTATAAGAAATGGTGTAAAAACGTTTTTGCATTGAATCATTTATTCTCTTGAAATATGAACTTAGTACTACCGAATATAACATCTATCAACCTATTTTCTCATTTTTATGGACCTTTTTATATTGTTTTAAAAATATACCTTTTTCAGTTATGAAAAAATTCCGACAAGAGCATTACAGATCTTTCAATGCTACGAAACATCAATACAAACATTAGATACTTTGAAATGTCAGAAATGTATAAGCAGAAAGTAAAAGTGTAGTGCAATGCCGATTATTTCTATTTTTCGCCTGGAGTCGCCCTTGTGTCATTTGCCTATTTTGCATTCGCTTTTCTTTCGTGCAACCATTGCCAGAAAATGTATAAGAGTATAAATAAATAAATAAATAAATAGGATTGTTGTATGTAACAAAATATTACAAAGAGATATTTCGCACCCACTCACGTAAATGCTTGTTACACTCATCCTTATTAGTCAGTCATTACAAGCTAAAAGAAAAAGAAACTCAACTTCTCTGCTATAGAAGCGTCGTCAAAATAATCTAGGTCAATATTTGAATCATCAATTTCACATCCAGGATCAACAGCAAACTCATCAAGCATACTCCATATTTGGTCTTCGGTTAAATCTCCCATTTCGTGTCTAAAATGAATAAAGGACGCCGGAAACGTATGCCAATTGATATCGCTGTAACTCGATCTGCACTGGATACACTGACACCTACATTTTTTACAAGTACTAAAAGAAACACAAAATATGTATGAGAAGTAGAAAGTCGTCTACGGATAAAATCCAATGTTCAAATTAATGGAAATTTCATTACGTCGGTCAGACGTGATCCCTCCACTGAGGAAGAAATCACGGCTATGTGACGTGCTGAGACTCGAATCTGTTAATCTGATGAAACAGAAAAAGATTAATATGGACCACTTATATTTAGAATATGGGGTTAATGGAGGAGATGGAGCATACCATTGCGACTCGGAATCGATTGCAAAAATTTAGTTATCAATATATCAGGATGTTCTTGTCCTAGAAGAATTATATTCAAACTAGAAGTCATAATACAACAATATCACTTCCTTCCAACGCTGTATTAAAAAATATTCTTGCTGTTTGTTTATGTTTTCGTTCTATGGTGTTAAACGCTGAAATAAAAATTATTAAATTAAACACTCTTCCAGTTTCAATAGTGTGTTAACAGAGGAGTTTTAACCTCCTCTTGGAATGCTGATTGGAATACAGATAAACGCTTCTTGGTATCTTTAATCGCTTTCGTTCTGTAGGAATCAGTAATGAAATACTAAGTAATAGGGCTACTAAATTTAAAGTTCTTTCAGCTTTGGTAGAGTGTTACGGATAATCATGAGAAGTAGCCTTATAACATTGACTCAGGGGCAAAAGTGAGGGGGAACGCGACGGACACCGTTACCCCACTTCCATAAAGTGAATATGGCGTCCCTCCACTTCCTAGAAAATTATAATGTGTAAAGATAGGGACGGCGTGACGTCATGCATCCTTCTACCTTTTCAGATTTACTCTTACCCCATGCATTGAATCGTTTGTGGAAATAAAAATCTTCTCGATGTCTGTAAACGCTTTCGATCCATTGCAATAATGCTCAAACCGAAAGTTGCAAATTTGAATCACTTAGGTTTTGAATAGATAATTAACGAATGGATCGACGGACATTACCGTTCCATAACAAGACTTACGGCACTTATGAATAGTATAGTTTTGAAGTCTAATAAATTAAATAAAATACTATAAAAGAAAAAAATAGTAAATAAATAAATATTTATTCCCGAGCTTTTTCCACCGCAAACAGCTTGTGCTAAAAACGAAATACATTATGAAAATGAAATGAAAGTTACGGCGTTATTACAAGTAGATAATTTCCATTGTCTGAGGGATACGTTAATGTAATTAATGATGCAAAATCAAACAAATAAATATTTGAAAGATTTCTAGGTTAGTCGACATTGTATGGATGATTAGTGCTAGTGGAGAACACTCTAGTAGGAGCTGTAAGATACTCTAAGTATTACTAAAAATATGTTTCCGTAAAATTCAGCATCTCCAAATGCCTGATATTATATCTTGATATTTTATTTCCTATTTACTTTTCAGTTTAGAGTAAAATCGCCCATTTGAATATCACTTCTTGCATGTGTCTAAATAACACTTAATAATAGAGCGCTGATAATTGAGATATAGAATCTAGCGACTATGCCAATTTAAAATATAGGATAACCCTTAAAGAAATTGTCCCCCAAATTAAGAGTTTCAATGACATGGTGACGTAACTTACATGAGTTATAGGGTACATCTGGAAAGTTTAGTGGTACAACTACAGATGCTCTATGTTTGATCCTTTGGTTACATGGGAAACATCTAGTCCCTAGTCCAATTCTTTCCAAACACGCATCAACTTCGAACTGTCCACCAATGCAACAGCATATCTGAATCGTTCTTTCAGTTGAGTCAGACTCTGAGGGAGGAGGAACATACACTTTTTTATGAACCCAATAGAAAGTAATTACACGGTGTGAGGTCTGGACTTCGTGGTGGCCATTGAGTCACAGAGATGTTCTCATCAGTTGAACGGCCAATCCGCCGGCTAGGAAGAACTTTGCTGAGGTAACCCCTTACATCGGAATGCCAGTGCTGGTGCTCCATCCTGCACCAATATGAAATTGTCACTATCTTCTTCAAGTTGTGGTATCAACCTAAGTTGCAGCATGTCTAGGTACGTTCTTCCAGTAATGGTTTCTTCTTGAAACGAGAATGGTTCATACATCTTTTGGGCGATACAGCACAAAAGACGTTAATCTTTGGGGAGTCCTTAATCTGCTCCACAATCTCGTGAGGGTTTTCACTTTCCCCAAATACGCATGTTATATTTGTGCACGACACCACTAATGTGAAAGGTTCATTCGCCCCAAATGTAAGCAGCTGAAGGAAGTCACCTTTTTCTTCACAAAGATTTTGTATCAACACACAAAACTGTAAATGTTGCTGTTTGTGACTTTCACTGAAACTTTCAGCATTTGCAACCGATATGGATAGAACTTGAGACGTTTGCGTAGAATGTTGCAGACAGTCTTTTGAGAGATATCAAGTTCCTGTTCTGCATGTGTCGTTGATTTCTTCGGGCTACGAGTGAAGCTTGCACGAACACGCTCAACTGTTTCATTTGACACTGGGGTTCTTCCCGTGGATTTCGTTTTATACAGACAAAATGTTTCTTCAAATTTATGCACCCAGTTATAAATGGACTGATGTGTTGGTGGTTGTTTCCCATACTTTGTTCTAAAATGACGTCGCACTACAGAAACTGAATTTGTCTTGGCATATTCCAGAATACAAAACGCCTTCTCAACTTGATTCGCCATGTTCCTCCAAGCTTCGTCAAGGTCAAGTTCGAGGGCAACGCCGCTTACGTCACACACCCTTCACTAAAACAAAAGAAACACTGTGAGCCGCAAAACGTCAAGTATGTACGTATGTACCACAAGTAAAATCTTTTTGCTCAAAAAATACCTAACATTTTATACATAGTATAACTTGTTATAGTATAACTTATTATTTCTTTTAGGCTAACCCTGTACTTGCAATAAGGCAGTTTGGGTTGTAGTTTTTTTTGCTCTCCTACAACAAAACCAAGTTTTTAAAAAGTACTAGTTGTGAAAAATGTTACTTTTTTGTGTTTTCTGTAACTCCATCGTCGCAAATCAAAATTCCAAACTACATCATTATCTTCAACGAGAAAAGAAAATAAAACTCATGATTTATGGACAGAACTGTTTTGTATCTAAGTCAGACCTGTAGCTAGAAGGTGACAAGAAGGACTCAGCTCCTTTCACCAACACTCCCATCACTCCTGAAACTTTCAGTTATTTTTAACATATAGGCTATATCAATGTAAGGTGGACTTACATGAGCTCTTCCTTCTAAAAACTGTCTATGCCACCCCTGTCTTAGTACTTTGGGTAAAAATCTGCTCTACAGTTAAAACATGAGATGAATGACATTGATAACTTGCAATAACAACGGCACGGGCTATTTTCCTTCATACGGTAACAACAAATGGTTTTACCAAAAGAAGTGATAGTTAGTGATAGTGATTTTGACTTAATCTATCGTCCCTTTCAGCTGCCAGGCTATAGAAGAGGTGAACCTACAGCTTAACGTAGGGTAAGAATCACATAAGCTCCCGCCGGTACGAAAGAAAGAGCCTTGAGCTTATCATCAGAATAATGAGAATTTTGACGAATTTGGAATATTTACAGGATTTCTATTCCATTAATACGAAGTTTGTTCCACTGTTCTGTGTCGATGTTCAGAAAGCTTAAACGAACACAAAGATTTTTTTGTTTCAATTACATTTATCAACACAAAATGCTGAAACGTTGTAAACACAACAACTTTATATTTTGTATGGTTTCAATAACTTAACCAAAGGGAGATAGGATGGCTACGGGTCTGAAGTTCTCTATCTCATTCCTGTTTCCAGATCTAGGAATAGGGCAAATGAGACCCTCTTTCCATTTATTTGAAAATATATTGGTTTTAATGGATACATTAAAGATAATATGGAGTGGATGCTTGAATATATCTAAGCAGCCCTTCACCACATACGGTGGAGTGTCATCTATACTACGGTAGATGGAACTTACGATATCCAGACTGGACAAAATTTGTCAAATGAATGTAATTCATTATGAGATAAATAGTTATGAGTAACAAAACTGACACGACGTTCTAACCCTATATCTAACAAGAAATCTCGTGTTACTATTAACCAGGTGAAGACGTACAGTCATAGAGCGAAGTCACCGTTGACATTCATGCAACGATTAGCAAGTAGAACGAGATTTTATGCAAATCATTTTTAGAGACGTCCTGCGAAATTCTCCGATTCGTCTCCGGTGGATTTTTGTAGGCAGAGGTAATAGTTGTTGATAGAAGAGTTACTTTTTCAACTGCTGCACACATTCGAGGTTCACTCGAAAGTTTGTCAAGGACAATGGAGCAAAAATGATTCTATTTTAGTGGAAACTGAGATATAGAATTAGAGGCTAAAAAGAACATGCAGAAAACCACTGTTTGAATCACTGTATATCAATATGGTAAAGGGATCAACTTCGTTATTATAAACCTAAAACTACCTTCCTACACCATACGAAAATAAAATAGATTTTGTTAACTCTCAAGAGTAGAGGAGAAAGAAAGAAAGAGAGAAAGAAAGTGACTTTGTATGTGCTTTGTCGAAATGTGCAATATCATGATTTGAGGGAATAAATTTGTTACAAACTTTAACAGAACTCAATTTACTAAATGACTTTCAATAACTAAATAAGTTTCAAACTTAAAGTACGACTAAGTTGTTAATTTGTTGTTGTGGCTGTTAAGGAGCAATTGTCAATTGTCTGTTAGTTTATTTAAAAGATAGATACTTCGAGAAAACCCAGTGGTTTATGTAACTGATCTTAAGAAATCTGGAGCTGCAATAGTTTACTACTAGCCACCATGTAGGCAGTTTAGATATACAACACCTTTATTCTGATTAATCAATTTAACACAACATCAAATTCTTACACATCCGTTTTAACAGTTTTAAGTCATTTTCTTTTGGAGACAATTTAGGTATTGAACAAACTCAGCAATCGGATAGTTGTCAAAATGTAGAATTTAGAAAGAGATCGCTATGAATGATTATGCTTGAAGAATAATGTGTGAACATTCTAATGATAAGATTTATTTCTGCAACACTAGTTCAGATAGACCACGAACCATTTCACGCTAGAAACAATCAAAGCAAAGATAATAAAGTAAGGCGCATGTTACTTTTTATTTTCTTAGAGATAGTGGCTCAAGATGAATAATGATTCGATATATTGCATTATGTATATACAATTCGCCCCTTATTAAAATGCCCCTCCAGTCGTAAGGTAGTTCGGTCTACACTCTGCACTTGAATTGCAGTCTTCGTGGAGGAGGTTTCTATCATGAATAATCATGTGTTCTAGTAGCAAACGGTAAGAAAATGACGTCCTAAAAGTGCTCATGATTATAATATTACCATATTGAGAATACCGTCATTCTTTCGTGATCAAAATAAATATGGGAAGGTTGAGCTTAAGTAGCAAACCTTGGTGGTTTTGGTACATAGTCAGAGAACGTTACCTAAAATAAATTTTAATTCTAACATTTCACTGCATCTTTAGTGTTTTAGACGTTAAATATACTTTACCAAAATATAGCGTATTATCTTCTCTTCATACACAAAAAGCTGGATTTGTGTTTGTTTTCTTTATATGTAAACCAACCATACCTTCGTTGAAAATGAAGTTTGAACATAGTTAACATTGCGCTCATTTGAGTTTTCATGTCATTATCCATTAAAGGGGTGTATTCTAAAAGTAAATTGGGTTTGAATTGTATGTCAAAACCTAAATCTAGTCAGCCCCTAATTTTAGACACATGATACTTTGTATACACTTCTTTTTAAAGGGAAGTTTATATAAGAGCCCAATCATTTTCCTACAAAATGAATTCAGGTTCTGAAGTGACGAAGGTAGACTTTTTTTAAATTTATAATTTTTATTCACAAAATTGGAAGCAATAGGGGGATATCAATCACTTAGCACTTGAGTGGATCATATTTCTTTCCATTGCACTTTTAAATGGTTATCCTATAGGGGAAAAATGATTTGACCTTTCTCAAATTATAACAACTACAACGAAGTTTTGAAGATAATTCGCTTAACACTTGGGTGTAGTTTTTAAATTTTGATTCAAATATGCATCCTAGGGAAGATAGAAGACTCAAGTGTATGTTTAAAATGTGTCCATAAACTTATTCTTCCTGTAATGTTTATTCCAGCTAGTAAGATATAAAAATGGACTTTTAATGAAGCAATTGAATATATCTTTTACATCATAAATGACTATTGTTAAAACAATAAGTCTACTTGTTAGTGATGAAAGGCTTTTCCCAATGCAGTGTATTCTCCATGTTTCTGCTGTGCAGTACACCAGAACACACATAAAACTGTATCTTTCCCTAGTGGTTACTTTACGAGTGTCAAATATACTAAAATGTTATTGTTGGAGAAAAATGAGTTAGTAATACTTATTTTACTGAAGATTTTCCACTAAAAACCAAGGCACGTCAAATTAAGTAAGAAACGTAGTGTTTCTCTACTGAAAACATGATAGCCACACCTTTTCAGAACTATAAAATACTGATATTCCTTCATATTACACCTATTAATATGCTAATATGGCTGTGTAATGTGTATCAATGCCTAAATATGAAACACAAGTGAATATATTTACATATACAATGACATAGAAGAAAAACTTGTATAGATATTGGAGAAGTTGATAATGAAACTGATCATACTTGAACACAACGCGTTCTCTTTTAACGAAGCAAATATATCTTTTATGTGTTTCGGAAACATTTTTGAAGAAAGTTTGGTGAAGAGTAAAGCAGAATTTATGAAATATGCATATAGACAATTTGTCGTAATTATGTCTTAGCTGCATATACTTACTTACAATACCATACAAAAGAAATAAGGAAAGTAAGTTGTAATTATATGTTACAGCTTGAAAGCAACAAAAAATTTAAACAGATAATGATGTTTGGATTCTTAAACAAATGAAAGTAACGAATAAATTAGAATGAAGAAAGTGAAGCAAACGTGTTGATGTTAATATTTCCGATATCGTGATCCAGGAGCCAGAAAACAAACATTCTTCATAGTAATTATATCTGTGGTTTCAAGCAAAGTTTCGCAAATTGAATATTAATTTCTGGAAACATTAGAAATAACATTATTTCGTAACAATTTAATAGTTATTTCCAAGTTCGTTTTCGTAATATGGTCATTTTAATCCTTTCTGTAGTATTTCTTTAGTAGAGATTAATTTGTCCAACAACATATTGTGTCCAGTATAAGGAATTTGTTTTTAAGAGCAGTATTCGATTAGAGAATTGTGAAAACAGTTCTAGTGCTATTGTCATCATACAGCTTTACACTATTCAATACTTTGAAACTTCTAGGTCATATATTTAATCAATTATTTTATTACAAGTCATTATTGTACGTTTTGTTTACCAATACTGTAATTTTTAGTAAACACTTGCAGATATCAAAACCTGTCTGTTCTAGTTATGAGAAATTTCTCGAATAATAACAACCATTAAGTCGTTCAGAATAACACGCTGGCAAACATAAACGTATTTATATTAAAAGTGTCAACATAGTGCTCTCTAAAGTAATGGTGTAGTGAACTCATTTCGAGATCTATTTTCAATCACATTTTAAGAGTTGAGATGGATAAATGTATTAAATAATTTGGACAATTGATTTGAAACATGAAATTTTCACAGAAGGTTTGAAACTTTCTCTCATTTATACAAGTTTCACCCAGCGTTGTGAAATAATTTTGTGGATATTTATCAGTAATATCTTAGAAGGCTAGGCACATGTGTCTATATTGTAGTTTTCTACCTCAATTATCCGTGCAATAAAAATCAAATATACATTATTGAAGGCCATAATAATATTGTACGTAAACAAGAAATGAGCAAGAATTCAGATTTTCATAAACGGCCGGGTTTAGCCGGCTTGTACTGGTACAGTATTCGTATTTTGGAGCTAGGCCATCATTTTTCATACCGTACCAAATACACATTCTGTAGAAGCGTTATACGACTAGTGTATACTTGCTTTAGCATCATTATAACATATTTACATTTTGTTTTTACCACTGTAGAAATTATTAACACGAGGACAAATTTTAAGGAAATGGTATACACTATCGCCCCTGCTACTTATGCTTTTCATAGTGTCACCAAAACTTCGTATTTAGCATTGAGAACGAAAACTCTTCTGAATCTTCTGCATTCGTGGGATCATGTAAAAGTACATCCCTTGTTTACAGCTGATTACGAAAAATTTGAGAAGATTGCTTATAGCCGAGCAAAAAAGATAGTTCTTTTAATATTTACTTTAATTAGTATTAATGGAATATTTTGGGCATTAAAACCTCTTGTGTCCCTCAGAGAGAGGAAAATTGACACTGGTAATGAGACAATAGTTTTGAAGGAGAAATTCCTGAGTGTTCCTTCATGGTACCCCTTGGATCCTCAAGAAAATGATGCCAACTTTTATGCTGCATTCCTATTTCAGGTAAGTGCATTTCAATTCAAATACAGTAATGAGAAATACAAATAGTTGAAAGTATTGTGTCTTGATTCCGATAATTGCTATTGGATACTGGTACAGCTACGTCGAATACTTTATTTCTATTTACATCTTTAGCAGCATGGTTTTGTAGGTCACTTGAACCTTAAATACAATATTTAATTTTATTTCACTGGGAATCAAATCGAGGACGTTGTAAACGGAAGTATTAGACATGGAGGAAGACTATTAATCTCAGCGGGTTAGAGTAGAGATATCTTACCTATTTTTGGTTTAAGATAAGGAAGCTGTGATGTTAGTTTTCGTTCGAATCAACATTAAGAACGATTACGAGAAAGGATGATTTTAGGTGCCCATAAATTTAAAGTTATAATCACTGTATCTTTACAGCAGAACTGAGGAGATATACTTAATTTAACACCAGTAAAGATGTTAGAATTTAAAGGAGATTTCCTCTCTAGACTATTCCGTTACAGAATAGGTGAAATGTAGTTTTGTATATGTCCTGGTAACTCACATTGATAAGAAAGGAGATATGATATTGTGATGAATTTCACATATTCAGAGAGAGAGAGAGTAAAACCTTTCCGGATTACCCAATACATCATTATTGCTCGTATCTACAACTACGAATGTTAATCTCTAATCTACAGCCTCTGTTAGGATAACACTTAAAATTATACACCAAATTGTATGAATTAAACAGTTTATTTTCTTAGACAAAATATTAATTTATTCGAAAATGGAAAATAGAAACACAGCATAAACGTAATTTACTACAAAAAAACAATTTGTATTAATACAAATACATTATTATCACCAGATAAATCTTAAACTATTTTCCATAACTACTTGAAATATAATTATCAAATATAATGCATGCGGATGTAGGCTAAATAGGGTCTTTATGAAATACTTCGTGCAAGGCTAGTATGGCGGAAATTGGAGAAAATAGTGCGCTTCTGAAATTCATTTAGAGTGTCATTAATTTAAGGACCCTGAGAACAATGTTATGAGCCACCGTAGCACAAAGTTTTTCGTTCTTGGTTTTAATACATTGGATGCAAACTACTGTTTTAATATGTGGGGAGAGAGGCATAAATAAGTCAGAACCGAGTAAAATTTCACAATATTAGGTCAATTATTTTTGCTTCAGAAACACACATAAAACTAAACAAACTATTTTGTACTGTAGCTTAAGTAGCACTATTGTCAGGCAGGAAAATTTCATTAGTTGATTTGTGGTAGCATATTGACCCTTGTTCTTACTACTGGTTTTCTGGCCTTGTATTTACAAAATCTTATTTCTTTTTCTCCCTAATTATGTCCTGATAACAAAGGCATATCGAAAATTTAGTACTCATAGAGAAACATATCCAAATATATGCGAATATTGACCTACGTATTACATATTCCATTTTGCTAACTTTGGATGGATTGCAGATATATGAAAACAAATTTGTTTGACAAAGACTATAGACAATTACTTGAATAATTACAGAATGTTTCATGAATGTCAGTTCATTTCTTTCAATGTTATTGACCATAGCATATTTAACACAGCTACGGTTGATATACAACAATATGCTTTCGATTGATATACAATGTCAAATTTCAACTTATTTTAAATTTATGAAACATTTCGTTTCAGGTTCATGGGACGAAAATTACACATAGGGCAATACAAGGAGGATCGTGAAATAAATACTACAGAACAGTCCTATTTCTGTAGTGTTCTGCTTTACCTAATATAATAAAGAACAAAAGAAGTTGTTTTAAACTCCAGCTTCTTTGACGATTAAAATTTCTTTTCTTGTTCATTCTGAATCGCACCTAGAGAAGACGAAGAAAATTGAGATTGTCAACTATACCTGTAGATGTGCCAAGCAAATAAAACAATAATAGCTTCACTAGTTTCGGAAGTATGCACATTTTCAAGCCATAACTACGTACAAGACTTTAAAACATTTTCGCGGTAAAGTTTTCATTGTTTCTAATCTTACTCTTCTCATCCTTCGTATCTTATTAAATATTTATAAGCATAAAATGTGCTCATTCACGATTTAGTGACTATCGTTCATCTTTACCTGTGTGCCTGGTCCTGGGGTTTGATTCTTAGAGGTAGTATCAGTCTCAGATGCAAAATCGAGTAGTGGGTTGGATTTCTATTCAAACGCTAAATCTCGTTTCTCTTGGGGCTGAAAAGGAACTTTGAAATCCAATCCATTGAGCGTCAAAGCTTGCTCGAAAGTCATGCGTTGTTCAAACGTGTATTATTGTGCAGCATTGGTGAAACTAATTCTGTTTAGTTAAGTTATTCACAAATAAATTATTCTGAGTACGCTTTACTCTTTAAGAAATAAAATGCACTATTTGGTCTACTGTTATAAGGTAATATAGAAGCTATCTAAGTCAAGTGAAAGCAAACCCAATATAATGTCATTTCACTTTATATCTGACACCTCACCTCCCAATTGAATTGTAAGATTTAAAAAAAAGAATAAATCGAAAAAGCAAAATGATAAAAAATAGAAGGGACAAACGCTATTAGTGGAAATAATTCATTCAATTAACACAACCTTTGAGTTGGATTTTAAGAACTATACACTATATCACCCACACGTAGATCAAAGTTTGTAAATAATGTTGTAGACACTGTACAGTATAAACAATTATTTTGCCATATTTTGGTCTTCATACCCTTCCTTTAACTGATGATTCAATGAAACATTTATTATGTAGCAAGTTACTTGGTCATTGGCCAAGAAAGGCAAAGGTTGTATGAAACTCTCGACGATCATTTATTTTTCTAAAACAAAAATTAATTACAAGGACAATGCATATAAACATGATCTACAGTGCACACCAGATCTTAGTCCCAATTGATATGTAGGTAGACCGTTTCTTTGTTAGAATGTGCGTAAAATAATTTTTGAAGTAAGACAACACTAGGAAGAAACACTAGTTATATTAATCAAAGGCAATTACTTACCGTAATACTGCGAATGATATAGGTGATTATATATTGCCAATGCCTCTGCATACCATAGTCGCTAACGCCCTCATCGTTGGTGCGATTTATGTCGAGTTTCATTCTCGGTGGTTACAATCGACTAAAAATGCTGAAAATGCCTTTCCAGTCCAGATATCCTGAGTGAAGTTCCTCTTTGAGTTTGTTCATTCATACCAGGATAACGCTGGATTGTAACTAACATAAAGATTCCAGGATTCTTCCTTCCTTCCTAGTTCCTATTTAGGATTTAGATTTCTGAGTTTTCGGCATCTATGGCCATTTAGCCCGTCACGTATAACGGATGACGTCATTCGGAGATCACACTATCCGTGGAAATGGAAGAAAGAAAGCGGCATGGGACCTATAAGTTACGCACCACCCAGAACTTTGCCTGGTGTGAATAAGGAATACCCAGGAAAACTTCAACCAGGGTGGCTGAAAATGCTTTTAGACTTTTTATACGGAGTGCCCCCACCAGTAATCGAAACCAGGACAGCTCGCAGTGAAGCCGAGAGCGTTAGCTACTTCAGTCCCTAATTCCTAGTATCTTCCCAATTTCCACTAATTTCCGAAGAACATCATCTCTCATATGTAACAAGTGATGGGCAGTGTAAATATTCCCGGAAGGAAGGAAAATAAAAATAGAAATATTCCCGGGATTTTTCCCTGGCATATAAATTCCCAGGAAGAAATTTATTTCTATTTCTATACTTTATCTTCCAAATTATCAGAACCATGTGACCAATTACTTTATTTGATTTAATATGGCTTATTTTAGGTGTTAAATAATTTGGAGGTTAAAAAATTAAAATTCGTTGACTGTACTTTATATAACTAATAATATGATTTTTTAAGTTTCATTTTCATTTGCACTAAAAAGTAGCAAAGTACTAATTTACAAATGATGAAAAGGAACCCGTTTGTAAAGTAATGTACACATTGTGTAGAAATAGAGGTGAAGTACTATTTAAAACATCCCGAACCACCGTTAGTAATAGACGACGTCGGTCTGTCTCCTGTCTCTGACTCAAATTTCTGAAGAGGTACTCCGACTTCTCTTACATGTGAATTAACGCACGAAATTTCGAGAAATAGGTAGGAAGAACGGTCGTGTGTGCCAAATTATAATGATAAGTCAATATTTTGCTAATATTGTGAAAATAAATATGTATGCGCAAATGTTGATAAAATGGTGAGACATGTGTCTTCTGGCTCATACCTAACCTAATTTGTTTATAACATCTAAACATTTAGTGACGCTATGTTCATAACATCAGTAGCAGAGTCAAGTTTAGAAAATCCACTTACATATAAATTTAAACTGTTTAGTGGTGTAAAAATATGTGGACTTACTATACCATTTTTGCCACATATTTACTTGGATAGAACGTATTATAAGTAAATATATATTTATACGTACTCTCTAAATATAATAAAATATTAATAGAGTACCAATATACCATTCAGAATGTACATTTTAAAGAATCCTCTGGAGACAGCAGTAATAATATACTGTGATAAAAAAACTTATTTAACTTTGAAATTATAAAATAGTAATAGAATGCAATTTTCTTGGTGATTGTACTGTACATAAATTCCCGGAAAATTCTCATTTTTGGAATCTTCCCAAAAATGACTTCCCGGGAATTTACCCATCACTATACGTGACGTGCTTTAATGGTCACAGACTTCAACAATCTAGACATATAATTTCTGGTTCATACTTTCTATGTTGCCGAAACCGTAATACATATTTATCAATGAAAGGTCTTCGCTTCGGTAAAATTACATTTTTATTTCAGTAAGAAGAATTGTACACTAAATTCTCTATTTCCAATACGTATTATTACTCTTTCAGGTATTTTGGATGATTTGCGCGATGTTGCAGGTTACATCTTTCGACCTGGTTTTGTACTGTATGATAATTCACGCAATTCACCAAATGGAGTTTCTAAGTATGATTGTGAAGAAAATAGTACCGTTATCTGCATCAATGAAGAATGACAAGAAAAACGATGATATGCCATTCGAGAAATTGCCATATGATTACAGAAATGATTTCTTGCTCGTTCAACAGTCGCCATTACGTGATGACAAACAATCAACTGATCCGCTCAACCCAAACTCACAATTAGACATTCCTGAAGATTTAGATGCTGCCTCAAGAACAAAATTGGTATCTATTCTAATCAAGGAATGGGTTGATCACCATCGTGACATTATGAGGTACATAAATGACTCTATAACCCTACAAATGAAAAGTGAATTAGAATGGAGAAATTAATTTCGCAATTAAATCATGTTCTACTTTTTACAAATAACATTATGTCCGGTCTCAAGGCGATAATACTACAAGCGCTCTCTATATCGTTTTATTCAAGATTGTTAAACCATAACATGCTAGTAATTTTTCCTTGTATGCTGCCGGTTCGGGTCCCTTTAGTTTAAAAAATATACTTTTTAAAGCAGGCTAAATATATGACCGGAAATAATGTTATAAAGATCTATATTAAGT
Source organism: Thermobia domestica (assembly GCF_964235325.1). Taxonomy (NCBI): domain Eukaryota; kingdom Metazoa; phylum Arthropoda; class Insecta; order Zygentoma; family Lepismatidae; genus Thermobia; species Thermobia domestica. The sequence goes on along the minus strand of NC_137461.1, from coordinate 42,584,307 downwards.
GATAAGTTAAAACTGATAGCGAAAGCTACCTCTGTAAAAACAGCATCTCCCACATGAACACTTACGTCAAATTAGGGCCGACGATACTACACATCACGAAAATCATTGTCTTACCAAAAAGCCAATGTGCCACATTCTTTGTAGGTGGAGATGACGTTACGTGATTTTTAACAAATGAAAATACAGCTGCATTAGTGCTAATTCGCAGTAATATTTGTTATAAATAATGTCATAGTGCTGATGACACCATGTATACAAATATTACTGCTAATTATTTCATCTTTAGAACAAAGAATCTATTTGTTTGTTTCATAACGCCGTCATTACAGATTTTTAATATATCTTTCTGTTTTATGATATGAGTACTGATTTTCTTTCTATATGCTATTGGGATGAATAAAGTAGCACTATTTTTATACATACTGTCCAAAATTAGTCTGCATTATTGAAACTGGTTGGATTTGTCTTGATGTGATAAATTTGGAATGTTGGATTTCTGTTAAAAACATTACTTTTCATTCTATGCAGTATCGTCAGCACTATTTTTGTGTATGTGCTATAATTAGTTGTCGTGTAAGTGTCGCTGCCTCCATAGAGTTACAAACACTAAGAAAACAAAAAAGTGTAAGACGCATTAAGTAAGAGTGTAGAAAAGAATGTGTAATAAGACAGTGATATTAGTATTTAAGGAAGACGATAAATCTCTATACAGCTAAAATATGTCCACAAGCTAAATGCAAGATCCTACTGAAACTGACAATGGCTAAATATGTAAGACATTGAAAAAAGCATTCAGTTGGATTGCAGAATCGGCAATGCATTTAAAACAATCTCCACCAGCTTTGGAAAAGTAGAACTAGTGTCATGGACTCCATACGGGACGACTGAGACTAAGGAGACAATATTAGAAAATGTTTATGTTTCTTCGTAATTATGTTTAGAAACCACACATTTCTGAACAGAGTATGGGGCTGCAAAGAAAAACGGATTCATTAGAATATTTCACAGCTTTATCATTACTAGTTTACACAAAATGAAACTACTCCCAGACAATCATCCACTAATGCATAAAACAGATGGTTTAGATCGGTATTTGGTGAACATACGTCATGCCGTTTGTATTGAACGACTACACTCTAGACAGATGACCAACGCAATTGTCTAATTGAAGATTTTAGAATGTGCCATTGGAAAATAAGAACACATAGCTAGTTAATGATTTTCCAATATTATATATTGTTCCAGGATAATGAAAATCTACGACTTCCCTTAGCTACTTGCAAAACTGTTGCCCATCCAAGTTAAAAGATAGTAATGAATCTCTAGTCCCGGGTTCGATTCCAGATAAGAACGAGTGCAATTCCGATCTTACGTCAAACGGTAATTCAACGTCTGCTATTATCTCGCTGCTGAAAGGCACGTTAACATCCAATCTACCATACTAACTAATATGGTTCTTCATATTCCGTAAATAGTGTAGCGTACAATAGCTGTTTGTTTTGTATGACGATTTATTTGCACATTTGACCTTTAAGGTCACTCGATAAAATGACCAGATACTTGACTACCAATTCGGTTTACGTCCCTAGGACTTCTGTAACAATGGGATGTGAAGGCTGCTTGAGCGTTGGACATACATATACTTGTGTTATTAAATGAAACATATGAGTTTAAAACATACAAGGTATTTGGGCTGTCAACTGCAATGTAGCAACCGCAGCGCATGGCTGTTTATAGTAGGTCAATAGGCAAGATCAATATTACATGACGTGCAATACAAGTGCATATTCCGTAGATTGAGCAGATGATTATATTTCAAAATGGGCGATCTCTCTGATTTCTCAATAGGGCAAGTTTTTGGCGATTTGTTATATTGTATGATAGTTACGGAAAACGACATGTGTTTCATCCGTTGGGAGGGAAAGTGTCCAACGTGATGTCCTTCAAACTCACTCTTACAAAAAGTAAGAGCAGTCGAAAGAAAACATGCAGTGCCAGTTTCCTTCAATCAATAAAGTACATTATGAGTCAGAGGCGTCACACAACTGCGGTGCTATCAGCACGTACCTCAGCCTTTGTCAACACTTACAACCCGACGAGAATTACATGACATGGACATACTGGATAGGGTGGCGCATGTAAAGCCACTGACAAGGAACCATAAAATTAGAGCATGACATCAATGGCCTCACAAATTTGTAACATTAACCGCTGGTGATTGAAAACGTTTGAGGCTTTCGGATGAATCACTTTTCACTAGTTCAATTCAACGGATATGTTCGTGCGACGATGCCAAGAGAAGCGTATGATCAGCAGTGTCTCTATCGAACATTAATATATGACAGATGTTCTGTGGTGTGGACAGCAATCTCAATATTTACGGTGGGTCTGACGCCGTTCTCATCATTTCATATCATTTTAGGCCATTTTAAACAGTTATGTTCGTCTTCTAGTCGATACGTTATTTCTGGGGAGTTGCAACAAATCCTCGGATGAGAAGGAGACTATTTACATTCAAGTATAAATGTTGCGGTGTGGTTCGAGGCATAGGGATGAAGATGTGCACTTCCACTGGTCTGCTAAATCACCGGACGCAACTAAATGGAACATATATGGTACTTTTTGACACATGTAACGCGACACAAGCTTCCGCATCCATCCGATGAAATTATGCATTTCACTAACAATAGTGTAATGTTCAGTTTGCTCCAATTCATGAACTTCGTGGCTCCGATATCCAACGAGAAAGAAAGAAGTGAAGAATAATAATTTGAAAGTACCCAAACATTTGATAGACATCACTGTATTATGTGTCATTCGTACACAAACAATATATCTTTGCCAAACGTAAGAACAGATATGCGTAATGCTTAATAAAAGCCTTATAAATAGGTAACAACTTAATCATTTTTGAAAATATGATAAAAAATTCTAAACAAAGCTTGGGATTGAATATAATGCAAGAAGAGAATGTTAATAAGGTTGACCTAACCGAAACGTTTGTATGATTTGAGCAATGGGTTACATTAAATTGTGTCCTCTATATGATATTTCACTCCAATCACGTACACATAAATTTAACTCGGAGACCTGATTTGAATATTAGGATAAATTATTTTAAACTTTGTAAAATCAATCCTATTGTTAGAAGGAACTTCACGATTTCATGGGGCCTGCGGGAGTCTCCAATTCAGGCTTTTTTTAAACGAAAATGAATGCATCATATTTCCTTTAATTTGCCTTCAGTAACGTATCGTGTTTCCACTTGTCACCAGTATATTTTACTTTGGATGCTATTAAACTAGAATTTTATTTAGTTGAAAGGTACAAGTTTTGGAAGATACGAGGGCTATCCAGAAAGTAGATTACGTTTTGGAATAAAAAATCAACAAAGTATAGGAAACAAATTTTATTATATACAGATGAAAGCCACACACAAATACTACTTTTCGACATAGTCACCATTCAAATTAAGGCATTTATCGTAGCGATGTACGAGCTTGGAAATTCCTTCGTCGAAAAATTCGGCCGCCTGCGACTTCAACCACTTCGTTACCTCTTCTTGCAGCTGTTCATCGTCATCAAAACGCTGCATAGCCAGCCACTTCTTCATTGCTGGGAATAGGTGGAAGTCGCTCGGTGCCAGGTCGGGACTGTACGGCGGATGAGGAAACAACTCCCACTGAAAAGATTCAAGAACTTCACGCGTGACATTTGCCGTGTGGGGCCGGGCGTTGTCGTGAATCAACAAGATCTTAGAGCTCAACATTCCTCTGCGCTTGTTTTGAATTGCTCTTCTGAGGTTTTGCAGAGTTTGGCAATACCTTTGAGCGTTTATTGTAGTGCCTCTTTCCAGGAAGTCCACCAAAATCACACCTCTTCTGTCCCAAAAAACAGTCGCCATCATCTTCCTTGCCGACATTGTTTGCATGCATTTCTTGGGTTTTTGGGGAGAACCTGTGTGCCCCCACTGCATTGATTGCAATTTCGTTTCACAGTTCACGTGTTTCACCCATGTTTCGTCACCAGTAACGATGCGATCGAGTAAAGAGTCACCATCCTTATTGTAGGCGTCCAAAAAGTGCAACGCTGCAACCATTCGCTGATTTTTGTGGTCCTCTGTCAAGATTTTTGGAATCCATCTTGCACGAAACTTGTGGTAACCAAGCTTTTCGCTGATGATTTCGTGCAACAAACTTCGCGAAATTTTTGGAAAACTCAAAAAAGTTCCGTTATTGTGAACTTTCGATTTTCACGGACTTTAACATCGACTTTTTCGACAAGTTCGGCAGTCACTTTGCTGGGTCTCCCACTTCGATCTTCGTCGTGAACATTGGTTCGGCCATTTTTAAATCTTATGACCCACTGTCGCACTCCACCTTCAGTGATAATGTTGTCCCCATACACTTCACACAGCTGCCGATAGATTTCTATCGGTTTACAGTTTTTTGCTGTCAGAAACCTTATTACTGCACGCACCTTGCAGCTCGCGGGATTTTCAATTAACGCAGACATTTCAAACCGTCACAGTATCTTAACGGAGCACAGCACGAACCTCTCACTAGCACGGCTAGATGCCGACTGAGCTGCGCAACGCTCTGACCCCAAGATGGCCGCGCTAGCCCCGCCCCTAGCGGACACAGACGAAAACGTAATCTACTTTCTGGATAGCCCTCGTACTTCCTCCAAATTCTGCACTTATCAAAGTTTACTTCCTTGTTTCTGCACAGCGATGTGATTTCCATTCTTATGACAAATATAACATGTGTTGTACTAGTAACAACAACAAGGTTCAACTCTAAAATCAGTAATTAAAATAAGTTTCAAGTTAACCATATAGAGTATACTGTGATAGTAGAAGGTTGGAGTGGTATGTATTCAAATCAGTTTCCCGTTAATAGTGGATGTGTTATTGAAACTCTTGTAACTGCCCACAAATGTCATCCCTGTGTAGCGATTTCAAGATATTTTCTGTAATCCTTCCCCATGAAAACCACACTTGAGGATTTTCTTCATTGATTTCATGCTCCTCAACTCAATGAGGTGAACGGCTTGATATTTGATCTACATGTATTGATTTTTCCTATTAGACAACACTGTTGTAGGATAATTGTAATATACGTAGTTAAATTCATAGAGCACATTTTAATTACACATGTTGATAACAGAATTTCTTTGTAGGTTTGTTGGCAAAATTGAAGAGACATATGGATTTGCTTTGATGATGCATATGGCATTGGCAACAATGACTCTAAGTATTTTAGCTTATGAAGCAAGTTTGGTAAGAATATTTTATATAGTATTAATTGAATGTGTTACATGAATTACGTAGTATTTAATTTGTAGTTAGGGACTTAAGTAATATCCTATAGACTCTAAAATAAACATTCACTTTACTACATACTAAGCGTTTGTGAAAAATGTGTAAATTAACATTTGCAATTGAATTAATTTTAACAGGTTTCTCAACTAGGAATTTCCTTCTATTAGCGTAGAAAATTTGTAGACCCAAAGCGCGTTTAATAAATATTCTATCTTATCTGAAAACTTGAAAGTTAATCTTAATTAAGAGGAGAAGCCAAAATGTCTCAATGTCTGGGAAGAGGAAGTAACCCAACGGAACGGGATCGGTGTGTAAGGTGGATGAGAGAAGTACATGTATCCTCTTAATGCTGTGCTGCATTGTCCATATACATGCCTTTTAAGAGCAGAACTCATTTCTTTGCTTTGATAGCTCCTTGCTTTTGCAGCACATTTTTGTAAAATATATCTTTGATTGCAGCCTCTTTTGTAAGTAATTAGTCACGATTATACCCATATCGGCTCAAAATATTGAAAATATGATATTGCCGGATGAACGTTGCACTTGAATCTCTCTCATGGAGAAATGAAGGGTGAGCAGTCTTTCCGCGTTTGCCATTTGTTTGATCCCAAGGCCAAATATTAACCTAACATTCATCCACAATTATCGATTACTTTACAAAATCATCATTGCTCTTTTAAATCATTTATACACATTACACAAATGATGTTTGAAAAGATGTCTACAATTATGGAACTAATTATTCTGCTGTTTCTTCATATACAGAATAATATGGTATGAGTGGATACTCTATTAATATGTATCACCACAGCTAATTAATAGTAACTTGCCTATCTTCAAGTGCAGTGATTTCATACTTTGTTTCTTAGAACATCATTTCACAGAGATTTTCCAAAATATTAGAAATTGGTAACAAAGAATCCGAATCTAGTTGAAAACATTTTTCTGGAAACGGTCTGTATTCGGTGATATTTCTTTCAATATTGAATATTGACTGTTACAATAACATTCTTTTACTTACAGGAAGAATCGTTGAATATGCAGGTTGTAAACCTTTTGGGGTATATCATGCACACCCTAGGACAAGTTTTCCTGTTCTGCTACTATGGTGATGAGCTGATCGAGGTCGTAAGTATTCCTAAGTATGACAACTTTAAAAGAAATATTACTAGAGAACTGTTAAAGAACTAGAGTATATAGGAGAACTGTTAAAGAAATATTACTAGAAAACTACTAGTAAGCTTCAGATAGCAATGTTGAAAGAAGGTTATCAGAATTATTGAGATGTAGAAAAGCTAAAGGAGAATGATAATATGATTTAGAGAGCGGTGGTATTGAGAATGCTTGAGACAGTAAGATTGTTTGTAGGCGGCATATAGCAACAATAATAGAGTGTTTACTATAATACTGTTTAGGAAGGTTGTTAAAGGACTTCAGATATTTATGGTGAAAGAAGACTGTAAGAATGTTTGATATAAGAATGCTAAAGGAAGATAGATACTTGGTATAGGAAGGCAATGTTAAGGGAATATTGTAAATGTGCTTGATGTACTAAAGGAAGAGAGCTAGAAGGCTTCAGGTTGCGATGTTAAAGGGTTGCGAGGATGCTTGCGATAGTAATGGAAAAGGGCGAATGTAAGAAGGCTTGAAACAGTAAAGTTAAAAAATTATAGGAGCGCTAGTATTAGTAATCTTAAAACTACATTGTTAGTGGGATTCAGTTATCGATGTTTGAAAAATGTTGCTGCTGTAATTCAGATATCGACGGTATAAGAATATATTTTAATTTGATAATTAGGGCATAAATCACTTATGTCATGTTAAAATTATTGCATATGATATCGTTGTCTTTTATTTAACTGTAGCTTCCCCTTTTAATGCTGTATACAACATTGGGATAACCGTTTTTCTCATATTGGAATAAGCTTATACAAGTATTATTTCATTTTCATTACGGGCATGTCAGGTGTATCGCCTATTTGTAATGTCAATGATAGTTGTTAGAAATATACATGCAATCTGTACAAACAATGACATAGAGTAATTCATGAAATTTAGAAGAACGTGCTACGAATGATGTAATTACATTAATGAGCAATCATCCAGAGCATATTCATCTTCTACATAAAGTTATAGACTTGTGACATATCAGTTAAAACAACAATAATTAGAAAAGAGGGGAAAGCAAGCTTAAAGTTATCGATTCTTTAACGATACTCTTATGAAAATTCTTTACATTAAATTAGGTGACTAGTATAACAAAACTCCCAAAGCATATGATGTGTTGTAAAAATTGGCACTAGAAATTGAGATTTCTCACATGTTAGTATTTGTTAATGATGAGTATCTAAGGTGGTTAGAATACTATTGCCCGCTAGATTTTGGTGTATTCAATAAATTTAAAGAATCTAGAATAAGAAGTTTAATGTATGTGTATAACTTAAAACTGAAATACTGGCACTTTTGAGCAAGCTGCTTTAAAGAAACCAAACTGTAGGCAATCATCAGAAAGAGTCAACTATTAACGGTTTCTATTATATTACCTACAACCTCTTTAATTGAAGCATCTCACGGGATATCACTGTATGCCGTATTTTAGTGGGTTCGAGGGAAACAGAGAAACGTACTACAATACAGCATTATTTCTATGAACCTAGGCTACAACAATGTTTTGGTCAGAGCTCGGTTTGTCAGTACTAGTGCCACCATTTCAGGAATGGAGAAACGAGAATCTCAGTATATGCCAATCATATTACGTAAGTTACTTGACCCCACTGGTAACTCAGTGCATTTCAAAATGTGCCATATACCGTTATTGGGTAGGATGCTACAATTAGCAACATAACATAAGGAAAAAATCAAGAACAATAAAAGTTAAAAACAGCAACAAATTAAAAACAAAGAATCACTTAATTAAGCTAATTTATAGGAAATACTATTAAATAGATTTTTCACCTAGAACCAAAATATCAAAGAACTTCAAACATTGGGAGTAAGGTGCTTTGGGAAGTTTATGTTCCACAAATGTTTGTGTCAAATAAAACATTAATTTAATAACCCAAACTGATACAATAGGAAGAATGATTGCCAAAATATCTGACACATTTTATTGTCCAATAGTTCTGTAGGTGAAACAGAAGTATCGAAAATCTGGTTTTTCGGCGACAGGGGTACAACGATTTTTCCCAAGACCTTCTTTATAGATAAGAAAATATGATGACACTATACTTTTTTCCTTAACAATTTATGGAGTGACTCTGTACTTAAACGTTACTAAAATTTCTGAAGGATATGTAAAATATTCAAACAAACTTTATTATTGAAACAATATCTTCTACCTAGGTACATGTGAATTAACATTAAAAATGACAAACATTTCAAAATAGACTAGTTATACTGTGATTTGTTATACAAATATATAAATGAATAAACGAGAAGGAAAAGAAAGAGAGGTGTTAGGAAATTACTAAATACTCTAGTGAATCGACATACAATGACAGTTAGGGAAAGAGACATTAAACGCATCAGTAAGAGCGTACAAAAAGTAAGAGGCCAGCATATTGTTATTGAGTTAGAGTCTAAATATAGCATACCTTTTCTTAACACGAGATGTGAAACACTGATGGTTAATAAGATATGTCAAAATATTTAATATTGTAAACAGTCATGCATATATACACACAAAGGTATTACTCTGGTGGAGAGATTGCCGTGTTTCCCTGCAAACCTTGTTCGATCCGTTCAGCAGCATTGACCTCGTATGCATAAGTAGTTACCAACCATCAATGCAACTTACGAGCGTTCATTATTAAATGTAATTACTTAGCAAAAGTAGATGCAATTATGTTGCTCTCGGTTATGAACAACATGGCAACACAGCTGATGCGCATTGAGTTCGACTTTTAACAGTGATCACTGTTTTAGAGATGTTTATTATAACACTGCGAACAAACCATTTCTTCAGACATATCCGGATATCATTTTTAAGAGAACTGTGTCTGGCACATGCATTCCAGAAAATGCAAGCCTTTTTAAAGAACGACAGATATTGCTGCTTCATTTGAATCTATTGTGCCTCAGATGCTGGTAATCAAGAGTATGTAAGATATGGTTTATTGACATCTAATGTCTTTCTCGTAACTCATATACAATCAACGAGAAAGGTAGTTCAAAGAAACACATTGAATAGAATTCCTATTTGATCGGTTATAGCGAAGTATAGATGACCTGATCCCGGTACGTACAGGCTTTACACAACATTACAGTTCATTTATACAAATATATAGTATATTTGTGTCTTGTATATTTTCAAAATTGTAATAACTTAGGTCTATTCATGCAATTATTTTGGAGTGTAAATTTATTCACAAGTGCATTTAGAGATAAACCTCTTGCAAACACCAGTGTATCCACACAATTCGATAGAGTTCTATTATGTTATGTTATATATACATTTTTACCTCTGTTATGTTATGTGTCTATTAATATTGTTTATTAGCGTGTTTTATTTTAGGATTAAAAATATACCATTATAAAACACTCAATATTTTTCTTTTCTTCATTGTATCAGAGTAACAACTTGGGACAATACATCTACCAGACACCTTGGGAAGAAGCAAGCAATGAAGTGAAAATGTTCATTAAAGTGGTCAACGAACAGTGTAAACAACCGTTGAAATTAACTGGATATTTCTTTTTTACTTTGTCCTTTGACTTTTTTGGAACGGTAAGTGCTTGAGCCAATAAATCATAGAAGGGATACAAAATTCAAATGTAGCCAGTATAAACTACTAATTTCATGAAGTATTTAACGTTCTGTATTACAATCACAATTTAGTTACTTAAGGTTAAGTTGTATTTAGGTTAACATTGAGCATTTATCTGTCATCCGAGATGATGAGGGCTGCACTTATTTCTAGTTTTATGTCCCACGTTTATACCCTATATTGTCAAGGAGGTAGAGATATTCAACACTTTATCAATTTAACTGCTGGTGCTTATATTCGGATGCTGACATATTGTGCAGCAATAACAAGTGCAACTTCAACTTTATTCTCCTCTGTTAGAAATGTTTCCTACATGAGCTTATGGGTTCCGTGGCATTCAACTATGCAAGAACGTTGGTAATACTCATTTTTGGTAGAAATGTAAAACTGGTTGCAAGGTACTATCAGGTTTTGTGTCTTATACCTCTAGAATTGATATACGACAATTTCATGATTCAGAACCATATCTGTAAACTTCAAGTCATACCGGCAAAGTCTATGTTCTTATCACGAAATAAAACGGTAAGTAAGAAGTCGTGATAGCACGTTGCAAGCATTCATCTGGGAAGCTTTCATGCTATTCAATAAGTTTATTCTCCTTTATCCTATTAAACGGATATACCAAATATCTACCTCCGTGCGCCCTCGCTGGTCCCTAGAAAGCTTTTAAGTAGGAGTGGGATCGAACTCTCATTCTTTGCTTCACTGAAAACTGATCCAATGAAAATATCGATGACTGTTGATAGCCCAATAGAACACCATCGGCCTTAGTGGCGAGGTTTCCAATAATGTAAATATTTTTAAAAAGGAAAGAAATCACTTCAATACGATATAAACAACTTTCTAGTAAACTGAAATAATCTATATACAAGTCAATGAATATAAAAACATAAAGTTAGTTAATTGATTTCTTTTATTTTTTGCAGTATGTTGGAGCTGTGGTGTCGTATTACTTGTTTCTAGTTCAATTTAAATGAATCATGGTTTCTCTTATGCGAATGTGACACACAAAAAAATTAATAAGAAGAAGCATGATGTAGCAATAAAGAATTATAAGAAGAATCAATCGAATAAGAAGCATGATGTATTGTAGTTTCTAAGTATTTCGATATTTTAATTTAAGCTTTTGTGCCTTGCAACATTCAAACTACTTGATCAAAATTATTGTAAAATTATTACTATTCTTGAAATATAACAACTTTTACAATGAATATATATTTTTGTTCAGCGACTAGTTTAAATCAAATTTATGCATACTACTAAAAGAAAAGCATGAACATTGGAAAATGTTATTATCACTCAGATGAACTCATAACCTATTTCTAAGTTTAAAAGGCGTTATAGTAAAATATGATTTGATAGTAATTAGACTATGTTTCGAAGTAAAGGAAAAGTTGATCTAACATAAATTGTTTGATAAATAGAAAACAAATATCATTATTATCGATAAAGTATGAACGGAAATAAAAGTGAAATGGTAAATAGGTGAATCTTTAAATGGGAGAAGTTGTAAAACATTTCTGGTCTTCAATTGGGGTCGAGTTTCCCCTTGATCTTTCTATTAACATCAAAGTAATTTTTATCACGGACAGAAACAGAACATGTTTTCTGTGGTATAGTTTCATAAAAATGGTGACAGTGTTATGGACACTTAAATTTTGAAAGAAATTCGCCGGGTTAACTGTTACCTTCAATTACTCCGGTTCAATCACTTGAATAATTAATTCAATTAATTCAATTACCTGAATAATTAATTCAATTAATTCAATTACCTGAATAATTAATTCAATTAATTCAATTACCTGAATAATTAATTCAATCAATTCAATTACCTGAATAATAATGTTCAGTTTTCTTGGATTCGATCTCAAGTGGAGTTTCTTTGCTAGTATACAAACCAAGTATAAGTTTTTGTCCCATTTACATTAGTATTTTCTGTCTCGCTATGCCTTAGTTGTAAAATAGTTAATTTATTCGATAATTTATGTTTAATCAGGCATAAAAGTTAAAAATACCCACCTGTATATGTTAAAGATTGAAGGCAGTATACAAAGATCATAATTCATTAGCATAATTTAAACCTTTGATATTCTTATAACTATTTTTATAATATCAGATATCATATATTTTGCATGTATCCAAAAATTGATTTTCAGTTGATTTAGCAATAAGGTAATCTACACAATATTGTCACAAACAACCTAAAGTGATATGCCACAAGGAGAAATTGATGATTACATGAAAAAGTTAAACAGTTTACATATAACATGTAATGACAGGGTTGTAATATGAATAAACTTACGTTTAGTACAATCACATATTAAACACCCCTCTTTTTGACTAGTGGGAAAAATATATACGTTATTATCTCTCTATAGTTGGTATAAATATTTGAAGTCAGAAACCGATTAAAAATTAAGGATTTTCATCATAAACTAACATTTATTAGCCATATTACAACATTCACAAAAATAACTTCAATGATCACTTGAAACATTCTGCAAAACATCTATAGAATTGTATTAAAGTTTTAGGTATTATGTCGATTCTAAATGTCAACAACGCTAATTGGAAATTGAGTTCTACAAAATATTCAAATATGATTCCAAGCGTCCAATCTAAAACTTAATGTAACAAGATATCTAGCCTATATTATCTGTATAAAAATAGTGGAAATACACGGGATTGCTAAGTAAGTAAAAGTATTTGAATAAAAATGCAGCAATAGTTATATAGTCGCCTTCGTGCTTAGTGTTAGTTTAAGACATGTAAACTGATTTCTATTTATTGTTGAAGTGCTTTCACTGGCTATCTTCAAGATGACAAACACAAAGTGGCATTCGCGTTTTCTACAACACTTCGCACTCTAACTCAAGTACACGAACTCCTAAAGAGTATTTGTTGATATTTAATAATCTTCTGGTTGCGTATATAAAGGAGTATCGTAATTGAAGTTGTTATGATCAATTGCATTAGGAAGATGGAAATAAGGTTTAACTGTTTTGAAAAAGAGAAAGTAAAATAGTTGCTAGGGAATTTAAGCAAATATAATGCACTCATTCATTTTAAATTTTACCTCACACTTTTGTGTTGGAACGCTATTGTTAGTGAATTTTCCTCCCTCTAGGAAACTCTCTCTGTAGAACTAGTGTAACACTAATCTAGGTTAGTATATGGTCAACGTATGCACCGAAAATCATCAAATTCCGTGAAACAATTAAGAAAATAACTGTCAAACATCTTTACATTACTTTATATTTATATTTATAAATATTCATAACATACAAGTAGATCAATCATTTAACATTTTCAATATTCCAATGCAATATAATCACTTATTATTTCTTACAGTAACAATCAAACCAAAACATATATGTAGGTATTCAGGTATGCCTCCCTTTTCCTTTTAACTTAACTTATGGATATCGTCAAATATGCTTTACCTGGTCAATAATTCTGCCTTTAATTAATTTCAAAACACGATTACAACTTGACTTGAAAATGTTTTTTTGATAAATTCATCACTTTCACATATCTTGTCTTGTTCATGGCTACTTTTTACACACTATCTCGATCCATAAGATAGCATTGATACACTTTGCGTTAAGAATCTCGATTTAAGTTCTCATAATTTGGATGAATGAAAAAAGATGTATATGCGCAACTATAATGTAATGACCATATATGGTATACCAAGATATGAGTAACAGTAAACAAAGAATGCTTAATATAAAATTGTGGCTAAATATATGTTTAATTTGTATTGTAATATTACAATGATTTTTAACCATGTAATTGAATATTATGCTTGAAGCAAATAAATATTCATGCTTTCTAACATATTTTGTTTCATTCAACACATATCTAACCAACATCTTAATGTCCGTGGATTGCTATTTATTCAGTGGATTTAACGAGAAAACGCTGCACTTTCGGACACTACTATGATACTTTGGACAGTACTTACGTACATATCAGAGAATAAAAAACTCGCGGTAGATAGTGGATGGACTCTTGTGGTGAGGTCATTAAGATGGTCACTGCGTTAAGTGAAATAATTTGTTTAATGATCATATCAGAGTTGCCATTCATACCATTGTGGGCTTTCAATACGCCAGTTAAAAGATTTTGCTTTGAACTCAAAAAATATTTAGTACTTTTCCTTTAGTGACACGAACACTTAGATCTACTAGTAAATATTTCAGTAAATGTTTACACTTTCTGAAACAATTTCAACTGCATTCTTTGCTACATTTTTACAACTTGCAAATTTAGGGTTAATTAGATCTCTCTGAGTTTGAACATGAATGTTTCCAAGTGGAATTTTGTGTCGATTTTAGCTGAAATTCAGTATGGTGGTTAAAATTGCTGCTGCATAAATTTGATTTCTAAAGTAACTACAAATATTGCCTTGTGATGTAACATTTCCCATTTTTCGAGATCAAGGAATCCACTTGCTACCTACAAATTATAATTCGACTATCGAAAGTAACTCAAAATATCATGAAAACCAAGATAATTACATGATTTGATCGGAAATAAAAAGTGCTGTAAATTAGAGTCTGAAATATTCTTTCTTATACTTTTGGGGTGAAAAACCCGGTTTTAGTTGTTTAATTTTGATTCTGAAACCGGAAGCGCTCCAAAACTATATTTGGGTGCCAAAAATTTGCTGAATACATCATTATTGGTACACATCATTCTTACTTGTCTCTCTCCTTACACGGGAGTGGACGCAAAACTCAAAATTCTTAAAATCTTCACGTTGGTTATGGGCGACATGTTGATATATTTTCATAAACCATTTCAAACATCTTTAATTAAGCTTCATATAAGACCATTTAACATTTTTTCTCAGAGGAATGCCTGAGGACGACATGTGACAACAATTTGAAGAGGATTGAAAGACAATCAAACAAACAAACAAACAAAAAAAATGCCTTCGATAGTAGTGCTTTAAATTTCTGTATCAAACTTAACAGCTAAAAAGAAAAGTACATTTTATGTCAGATTTTTGCACCGACAACGATAGCATTTCTCTTCCATTAGCGTAATAATATGTCTTCTAGCTGGTCTAAAGGTATCTCAACTTTAACTTATCAAAGGAGAAAGGATGTTATTTTTTCTATGGATATTAATAACTCATTCTGCATAGGCATTCCGTCTAAAGTAAGATTCTTTAAGTAGTATTAATTAAGCAAAGTGCTGAAATAATTTTTATTTGCAATTTACTATCCGTGCAGAACTGTTTCCTCGCCATAAGTAGAACATAAACACAAATATAATAAAGGCTTAAGTATTACGTTTCTTTACTGTTAAGTCACAACGGCGTGTTATGTTCTAAAATGCGGTCATTTTTCTTCTGGAATTGTAACAATCAATGACTTTATGTATTAACAAAAGAACTTTACTAACATTCAATGTAAAGTTTTAATCTGTTCTTATTACTATACTAGCTCTAACATAGTACCTTAAAGTCGCTAACATTTCAAGTAATAATCCTGTCTGTATCCTACACGGCAGTGCTTCTTCCCTCTTGATCCATCAATTTAAAGTTAATATTTCTATAGCTGTACTTTGTCCCTCAAGAGCACACTCTTTTAAGAAACTTAATCTCTGCTTCTAATATGCCACAGTATTTCTGTTTAAAAGGGCAAATTATATCATCATAATTCGCTGACAATGCATATTCTTTATTATACCGATAGTACATCACAAGTTGCGCCACTGTCTACTCATGTTGTGTATATTGTGCTATAACCAGGTCAATCTAACCAGCTGTTACAACTGTTTTGATTTAACGACAAGGAGTTACCACTAATGCAAAACATTTATTTTCAAATTTTACTAATTTTAAAGCATAATTTTGAAGTAGTAAATTACAATTACAAAGACAAATGTAAAAACAAATATGTAGTATACAATAATTCTTCTGAAAGATGTTCAATCCTAGGTGTTACGATTCCAAACTAGGTTAACATAATTTTGTCAGATGGAATTAGTTTCAATTTTTATTTTATAATTTCTAGGCAACTACTTCATAATTGAAATTCATTTGCCACCCAAGTATAATTATCACAGTATTACAATATGCAACTGGCTGAATGACCGTTCGTTACTAGCAAAGAATCGGTTTTATTGAAAATATTTGAAAGAAAAATAATATAAGTTTTATTTTTTTGTCAAAAAACGTGTCGGAGGTGCGGTGGCTCAGTGGTAGAGCGTTCACCTCCGGTGCTTGGGGTCCCTGGTTCTGTCCCAGCTCGCGCTGTGTGGACTTTGTGGTGTTTGTGGGTTTTCTCGGGGTTCTCCAGCTTCCTCCCACTTCCTTCATTCCACCATTTCATTCATTTCTCATCATCACCGTCTCCTTCAGGCTAACCGATATATTCGTGGGACGTAAAACTAAAGATTTCATTTATTTTTTTTTCAAAATACGTCTCAACACATGTTCAGTTATGCTTACAAGTACTTCCTAAAATGGTACTACTTAACTTTTCACAATGTTGTGACCACGTCTTCAGATCTGAAAATAGCGGATTCACACCTATCTATATAAATTGTTAAGAAAATTTATAGTCCATCACCATAACTTCAATACACACACACACACACACATATATATATATATATATATATATATATATATATATATATATATATATATATATATAGATATATATATCAGGATAGATAGATACAGAGACATGTGTATATGTACATACGAACAGGCTTAATATAACAAAAGCAGAAATCGTACTCAAATTAATTGTCTAAACAAAACCAAATATACACTAAATACACCATCATTTAGACATGCTAAATTCACTAATTTTCAGTTGTAGCTCCTTCAGAATCTTCCCTCACTTGTTTCAAGACAAGAAAATAAGAGACTGAAGCAGTCATTATCTGGAATTGAAAACAATAATGCTTATATAAGTACTCAGTAGATGAATAAAATAAACAGGTGATGTATATATTATTTAAAATTGGTAGCTAACAACCATAAAATGTATATATTGATAAAAGATCAAAAATAGGAAAACAAATTGCATATTTCTTAAAGAAACTAGTTTTATACACTAATGATGTGGACAAAACATAAAGTTTGGAGAAGATACAGAACGTTGATTTAACGATTGTTAGCTAAAATTCCCCTTCAAAAAAGTTTTTATTGTCGTTTGAAATTTGATGAAAAATACGACAGCGATTCAAAACTTTACAAATGATATATAAATGTTGAAAAGTTGTATGATGGAATTGGTATTTGGCATTGGTGTTCCCTGAATGTTACAAAATGACCTACAGATGACAGAGTAACCTAGAGCACAGGAGGAGGCAATGGCATTAGTATGAAAATGGCCTCGCCAGTAATAACACCCACCGAGTTAGAGCAGAGATCTGTGATAAGTTTTTTGAGTAGTGAGGGTGTCAAACCTATTGAAATGCATAGCAAGATGACAACACAGTACAGCGATTTGTGATTGTTCCTGCAACAAGTGTACGAGTATGTAGTAAGTTTAAAACGTTGTAAAGTCTGTTGAGGATGTCCAACAACCAGGTCAGGGTCAGTGCCTAGTCAAGGTCCGAAGCAGTGCATTACTGGAAGACGTTATAAAAGATAACAGGCGTATTACACTCAAAGAAATACCATCATTTTGAGCATTATTGTTGCTTCAGTGCACAACACTGTAAACAGCGTGCTGCAGTTCAATAGAGTGTCAGCTACATTGGGTGTTACGTCTCTTGACAGCTGAATTGAAATATCGTCGCATCGATGCCTGTGAAAAACTGTTTCGTCTTTTCCAACAAGAAACAAAAGATCAAGCATAGAATGGCTCTATAGCTCATAACCTAAACCCAATAAATTCCGCACTCAACCATCAACATGCTGAATCTCTTCTGGAATACAAAGAGGGTCATTTTGGAATATTACATGGAGAGGGGAAACAGTAAGAGGTACTCCTTACGCATATCTGCTCACAAAACAACTTTGCTCGGCAATACGCAGGGAATAACGAGGACTTCTGACTTCAGTTGTATTGTTATACTATGACAACACAAAACCTCATACTGCACGTTTAATAGTTCAGACTATCCAGAGTTTGAAATTTGAGTAACTTCCCCACCCACCTTACTCAGAAGACTTTGCTCCTAGTGAATTTCATGTGTTTGGACCACTAATAGGCAAGAATTTCAGAAGTAATGAAGAAATGAAATCCGTGTTGCACGTGCGGCTACAGTCGCGACCAAAACACTTTTTGAAACGTTGTATGCATACACTTTCGAAATATTGGGTCTTGAAAAGTTGAACAACACTACAAACAATTCTAATGTCCAATTTTCTAGACAGCAGCAGAATATAGACAGTTGCTGAAATTTTCTTTCTCGCTGTGATCAGCACAGAAACCACAGAATTGACATTGTGAGATTGTTCTTGCCATACGTCACAATTTGGTATTTGCCTTTTTTAGAGTGTATTTGAATAGCTTGTTTCCAAACTCCACCTAAGTCACTTTTTGCAATTTTACAGAAGAAGCGAAAAAAGTGTATCGCTCTTGTTCTACATATAATGAAAAATATTTGAACGATATCTTTTATGTATAGTGGCACCTAACAACATGCTAAATTTTAAGAAATGTCTGATTTTAGGTTTAGGCCTAAATGGCGGGAAAATGTTTCATTTCCGTCCAAAAAACTACTTAAATCATATGTTTTCTCTAGAAAAAAAAATCATCTACTGTGCAATGATTACACTCTACTTTCATTACATCTTGTAAAACATATAAGATAATAATTATAATTTATACTTGATTATACTATGTACTTATTTACATTAAGAATATCATGATTGTGTGTATTTTTAATGAATATAAATTCATTTTAATTCTAAGATTTATATTTTAAACTTTTATTTTTTCTGTACTTTTATAATGTATTATATTTAACTATATTTTATTATTTATTTGGACATTGTATATTTGAACAAAACCAATAACACAAGAAACCAATTGCACAAAATTTTCAAAATTTTGGAGTAACAACAATACTCGTACTCAGTACAACAAAGAAGAAACATTGTGATTGTGTTACCTATGAAGTATGAAACTCTTATCCAGACACTCCCACAGTCTTTATAGGAAAGGCTCTTCAAAACTTTCGTATATCAGTTCATTGGCAACTTTCTGCGCTCTCCCTATTAAGTGCCTGTTTATAGTAAGCTTGGTTGTCGTCACTGAGCTTTATAAACTTTAAATATATTTGTACGTCTTCTTTGTTTATATCACTTACACAATTTAGACTGGGAACAGTAGTTGCAATTCTGAAGCTTGGAACTTTTGTAAGGCTCGTATTTAAAACAGCTGAGTAAGAGTCTGAACCTGCATAAGTATTTCTGTGCTCAATAGATTTATATTTTTTGGAGAACCAAAGTACACGCATTTGTGACAGTTTTATTGGTATCGCTGATTTCAACGCATCTTTGGAAAATCTCTTAAAGTCTTTACACACACCCAATGCTCCCCAATCAGAGAAATGGTAACAGTGAATATCAAACTTTCAAAGCAGATAAATAATACCGACGTGACTTAAGTGGAGTTTGGAATTAATATTTTTAATGACTTAGGCGCATTTTGGAAAAAAATGTGATATTTTACATTTAATATCGAGACGATGTACGTGAGTTTTGAGAGGTTATAGTAAGACATGTGTATCTACTCCTAGTAAGCAAATAAAGCGCAAAAACCGAAAATTGAAAAAGTGACTTAGGTGGTGTTTGGAAGCAAGCTCCTCATTTGCAGTATGTAGTTCTGCTATAAAAGCTATAAACATGGGTTACACTCTGTCCAACAGCGAGTTCCCCTAAACAGTGCTACTTACTTTAAACGTAACGCAACGTTTAAAGTGGTAGCCTTTACAACTCGATTACCTTGTGAGGGACAATAGGAATGTAAAAATTCTAGTAATTGTGATAAAACATGAATGAAACTCTTCAAAGGCTCACGCCTTCTGTGGAAAGTTTGCGCGAAAAACTTGATTTCGCATTTATGCTGGTCTTGATTCTTTTATCCGCGTGCCCACCTGAATCTATAATAATAGAAGTCACAGCCTCTAATATACAAAGATATCTCATTAAGCTTTAGTATCTCTTTGTTCTATGAAAAGATCTTTGGTATCCTTATTGCTTTTCAAATTTCTATTAAATGTAAACATTATGGTTATATACTGAAAAGTTAAAATAAAAATAGTTTTAGTTTTTCATGAAAACGACTGAATAATTGTATTGAACAATATTACTTTGATTTTCTTTTATATTTTAGCCTTGTGTATAATTTTACTTCGAAAAAGCCAAAGGTGGTATATTAACAATGTTTTGTTTATGACGATTTGTTCAAATACACTTGAACAAATTTTCTTACTTCATAAATAATTAAAATTATCGAAACCTTGAAACTTTAATAATAACGTGTGAAGAGATTTTAAAGGAATTGGTTCACATTTTAGATCAAAATGAACATCTGCTTACTCTGTCTTGGAACTTGTCAAAGTAGAGAAAGTTACGAATTCTTGACGAAGCAAGCATCACTATTGGTCACAATACTACATTGTAGAAAGTGAATACAAATTTAAAAAATGCATAGCGTGATTTAAGCATAGCCTTGAAGTACACCAATTCGATACTTCTCACACTACATTCTGAAACACTTACCGAATTAAACGTTTCCAACGATAGTGTAAATATGTTTCCTCCAGTGAGTCGAAGTGGCATTTGACTTCGAAGCACAATCATTCGTACGCAGTAATGGAATTTCTTACCATAAGAATACCAGGTACTAGCATAGGCAGCATCTTTCACAGATGTACTCTGTAACAGGAACAATTTGATACTAGATTAAATAGTTTATGAAATGAGTTTTGAAAGTTATGGTTTGTTAGTCATATTTTTTTTTTTTTTTTTTTTTTTTTTAGCTAAACAGAAGATTTAGTTTTCTTAAGTTCCGAATTTCTGTAATCACAACAATCCTCGCTCTTCTTGTCTATATTACACATCATTACTTATTTGTTTCATTTCACCGATCTCTATTTATTTTATAACACTGAAAATATTATTGTAAACAAAATTAAAGGCATTATTATATATTATGTACTGTATTCACTCCATACAAATTACCTATAACTTATATCCCCCATACAAACTTTTTTCATTATATAAGTAAAGTTTTAGTTTTTTTTCTGGTTTCTAAAACAAATGTCAGATCTTTATATTGCATTTTATTCATTCTTCCCGTCTTCGCTTAAAAACGCAAAATAGAGTGCACTTAAGAATTGTGCATACTGTGCCATCATTTTGAAGTTTGACCTTATATATAATTTCTTTCTGAGCAGTATTCTTAATCCTTTTCTGCCCATCTGGGGATCGCGCGGAGCCCAGTGATTATTATTGTTAGGAATTACGTTTTAAATTTAAACATTTTTTGTCAAACACTCAGGAAATCTGTTATTGTTATATTTCGATCTAGGTTTGATAACTTTTCTTATTCTACGCTATTGTTTACAAAGCGTTTTAACTGCTAATAGCTAAAGAGTACTTCGTAAACTTAAAGTTCAATAAGTTTCATATTATTATGTTATGAAAAGTAATCGACAAAATTCAATATATTATTCCTCACATACCGGCTGCTTTCATTTTGAATTCCTTGTATCCAGTTTTATACAAAGAACATATTCCATTTTTTTTGTAATCTAGGAAACATTCGAAAATTTAGAGTTGCAAACCGTAATGTGTCTACCTGAAGTTAGAAAGTTGATTGTCGCATTTATAAAACTTTACAATAAAATTCACAATTATATTCTGTCACGTAAATTCTTTTTAACATTTACCATTTATAATTACGGACTCTCGAGTACAAGGTTTATACTAGTGAGAAAATTGCATCAACCAATAAAAAAAAAATCACCTTCTAAGATGATGGACAATCGACCATTAATGTCTGAGATACATGAGATTCATGATACATGACATGACCTAGCGAAGTAGCTCA
The DNA here is from genome assembly GCF_964235325.1 of Thermobia domestica. Classification (NCBI taxonomy): domain Eukaryota; kingdom Metazoa; phylum Arthropoda; class Insecta; order Zygentoma; family Lepismatidae; genus Thermobia; species Thermobia domestica. The sequence goes on along the minus strand of NC_137461.1, from coordinate 42,562,177 downwards.
GGCGGTAGAGCGTTGGCTCCGAATTCGGGAGGTCTTGGGTTCGATTCCCGATGGCGACCATCCTGTCTAGGGTTTTCCACGGTTTCCCTCAGTCCTACGAGGCAAATGCCGGGATGGTACCTGCTAAAACAGGCCCTGGCTGATACCTTCACAAATTCTTTCATTTATGTTGTTGTTGTTGTTGTTAAATATCCAGTATAAATTGGCCTCTGAGCTGTATCTGGTGATTGTTAAATAAATATAAATATTTGTCACTAATTTACTATCAAGGTAAGTACTCGACGAGTTTGGCATTGGAACTTGCACAAGTGGGAGGACATATTGAAAGATGGAAATATGCTTACTCTTACGATTCGCAACGTCGTCGAACCAGAAGTAGAATTATCGTTCTCCCATAGCCCCTGAAAGTTATGTACACTGGAACCTGCTTTCTTACGAGACCAAATAATGCAAACTGAAAATGATAACAGCCGGTGGTGATTGGGATCTCTAATACGTCATTGATACGAATCGATGTCAAATGGAGCACGATATGATACACCGATCGTAAGTTCAAACGAACACGTTTACCCGGTGGAGGAAAGGGATATGCTGAAGCCACAATTCAAAATGGCTTTCTATGATTATTATTATTGTTATTAGTATGACATTATTATTATTATTATTATTATTATTATTAGTAGTAGTAGTAGTAGTAGTAGTAGTAGTAGTAGTAGTGCTAGTAGTACTAGTATAATTAGTATTATTAATATGAGCAGTATGAGGAGTAATAATAATAATAATAATAATAATAATAATAATAATAATAATAATGAGAAGAAGACAACAAATGTATTTTTGGGCCCGTTAAGTAACGGAAAGGACTTCAGCCCGTCTTGAGTGTCCTCTAGCACTGCTATAAAGATTTTAAAATCCACAAACAACCATACCCCAGCCGGGATTCGAAGTCGAGACACTTGAGCCGCTTACTTGACGCCTCAACCATCACGGACATGAGTTAAGCAATGAGATGAAGAAGACGAGAAAGAAATAATAATAATAATAATAATAATAATAATAATAATAATAATAATAATAATAATAATAATCATCATCATCATCATCATCATCATCTTACACCAGTGCTTCTTAACCTAATTCCGATCACGACCCCCATATTATCACATCCTCTTGTCAGCGACCCCTTCCTGGCTTGTTATAAACTTGTGTGGTATTTTCAACATACCTATTGCGGGTATCTCATTATATATCTATTTCCATGATCCGTTCATTCATATTACAAATATCGAATCCGATCCGTCATATTGTTTCAAAATGGAGGACGTCTGAAAATTTTCAACTTTACAACTCCCTCAATTTTGGGTCATGTGATAAAATAATAAAGTGCATTTGCATTGTTTTGGTATTTCTCATTTGTGTCATATCGTACTTCTTTCATTTAAATTGATTTTTAACCAACTCTGCATCTTTGAAGATGTTTAGTAGACCAATTGTTTGTTGTTTTGGACAGTATGTACTTGGTATACAAATAAAAATTGTGTATTATAACAACATTCAAAATAATAATTATTTAAAAATATTTTCCGTATTAGATTCTAGTTACACTTATCCCTTTCGCTTATATTCCCGACATCCAGGTTGATAGACCCTGTCCTATACTACACTTCTTCTTGTAGAACTCGTGATTGTGTGGGTTGAGCTGTCAAGTCAGCTACTCAAGGGTCTCAACTTAGATTCCCGGCTTGGGTATAGTTGTCTGTGGATTTTAAAACCTTCACAACAGTGCTCGAATACACTCACGACGGGCTGAAGTCCTTCGTTAGTGAACAGGCCCAAAAGTACATTTGTTTTCTTCTTCTCATTATTATTATTTTTACTCATCATACTGCTCATATTATTAATAGTAATCATACTACTACTACTACTGCTACTACTACTACTACTACTACTACTACTAATAATAATAATAATAATAATAATAATCATAATAATAATAAGTCATACTAATAACAATAACAATAAGCATAGAGCCATTTTTGCGTTGTGGTTTCAGCGTATCCTTTTTATTCACCGGGTAAAAGTGTTCGTTTGGAACTTACGATCGGCGTATCGTATCTGTTCCATTTGACACCGGTTCGCATCAATGACGTACTACAGAACCCAATCACTACCGACTGTTATCATCTTGAGTTTGCATTATTTGTCTTCGTGAGAAAGCAGGTTCCAGTGTATTATATTCTGGACTGTATGACCGGAGTACGTAACTTTCAGGGGCTATGGGGAACGATCATTCTACTTCCGGTTCGACAACGTTGAGAAACGTAAGAGTAAGCATATTTCCATGTTTCAATATGTTCTCCCACTTGTACAAGTTCCTGCGAAACTCCTCGAGGAGTTGGATAGCTTTCCTTGTAAGAGGGGGTCCAGTGTTAATTGGGAAATGTGAAAGTCCACACTACCGTTCTTTGATTCATCACTCAATATGATCTGTTCTGTACCGTTATGATACAGAAAATTGTCACTGCTGGAGAGACAATAATAAATACAATATTATATTCTTTAATCATGTGTTTCGTTTTTATTTATTCACAATACTATTACAGGCAAAATATTATTCTTTTATTAGTACATTACAATTAAGACGCTTTCTTGCCAATTTTGATTGATATATTAACATTTGGAAAACCTATTGAGAATGCTATTATTTGTGTCATCAAGTGAGAGGAAAATACAAATTTGTAACTACATAGCAAAGTTGCTGCCGAAACAAACATCATTTGTACAAAATAAATAGTGAGTTGATGAGGGTAGGCGATAGACGAACTATGTGGAAATTCTGTTACAACAATGCCCATGCAGGTGCGCCACCAGTAAGTGACCACCGAAGAAAACATTGTGAAGATCCTGGACATGTTTATGGCCGACAAACGAGTTACCATCAGGTAATTAGCCGAGAGTATAGGGCTATCAACCGGTACAGTTCATACCATCTTGACCAAGGGTCCTGCGAAACCTGAATGCTGATCAGAAGAGGAGCAGAGTGACATTTTCAAGGCAACTTCTGGACAGATATCGTGCAGATCCAGAGGACTTTTTGACACGATTTGTGACAGTTGACGAAACATGGGTCCACCACTTTGATCCTGAATCCAAACAAAGCTCAATGCAATGGAAGCACACCAGCTCCCAAACCCCGAAGAAATTTCGTGTTCAACAGTCAGCCAAAAAGGTTATGGCAACTGTTTTCTAGGATGCCAAGGGAATACTGCTGGTGGATAATCTGGATCATGGAACTACAATTACGGGCCAGTATTATGTTGACCTTATACCAAATATGCGAGCTGCAATAAAGAGCAAGAGACGAGGAATGCTGGCGCGTGGAGTGTTGCTGCATCAGGACAATAATCCCGTTCACAAGTCAGGTGTTGCCATGGCTGCAATTCATACAGCTGCATTTGAATTGGCGCATCATCCCCCTTATTCACCCGACCTAGCCCCAAGTGACTTCCACTTGTTTTCACATTTGAAGCAGCATCTCCGTGGACAGGTTTTTCGGGATGATAATGCCGTCATGAATACTGTTAGTACGTGGTTGCAGGAGCAAGAGGACATATTCTTCCAACAGGGTATAGAAACTTTGGAGCGACAATGGAATAAGTGCATTGAAAGGACAGGGGATTATGTTGAAAAATAAATACATTTTCATTTCTATTATATTTTGCTTTCTTGGTTAATACTAGAGCATACTAAACGCCCTTCATATGTTTGAATTTCTCCCTCCATGAACTAATGAAACCTTTCCGTCTCACTTTTGTTCTTTCATTCTATCGATACCAATAATAGATATTACAAAATTAAAATTGTGTTCATGTTGTTTACTGAATTTAGTAATGAAGAGATGAAGGAAGGAGAGAGAGGGAGTCTCCATACCAGACATTTATATGGGATAAGAAGGTATCATTTGGGTATCCTAGCTGCAAGGCATTTGCTGTCGCAATTCTTCAGATGCCAAGTGTACATATTTTTTTAGTGTAGCGTATTTCACTCTTACGTTAGAATCGGACGAACCCAGAAGACTAATAGTAACAACTTCTCACCATTAAATTGAATGTCGGTAGACTGACAAAACTAGTGAATATTTGTTAAGTTTAGTGAATAGTTCAAGAAAAATTTATTGTGTCATTTCTGTTATATCCGAATTATATATTAGTAATATACTTGGTAAGAAAATGCATTTTTACGTAATTATATATTGTACGAACATTAAATTCTGTACTTACAGCTGAGATTATTTGATCACCAAACAAGCAGAGAATGAAGAGTTGCATGGACAAACTTGTGAAATATTCAACCCGGCTAATAATCTTCACGCTAAATTCTTGAATCTGAAATGATTATATCATAAACTAACATATATTTATGTTTCTTTCACGGAAATCGTAAATAATTAACTTTTTTATTTTCTTTGCTAATATACTTTACTGATGGAGTATTTTCTTATAGTGTCAAATTGAAATTTACTAGCAATCATTCAAAACTAATTTTTCAACGTATCAGCATGCTAATATATAATAAAGAGAAGATCCATTTTGAGATATGCACTGACCAACAAAAACAATATGACCAAGTACTACATATCTGACATATGTTAATTTAGTAAGTGGCTGGAAGAATAGCGCAACACATCTGCACACAGAAATCAGTAACTTCCTGTAAATTTTGCGGAGGGAATCGGTGAGATTGGATCTAAGGTTCAATGATGTCCCAAACATATTCAAACTTGTTAAGATTGAGTAAGATATGGGGTTCATTGCACTAATTATAAGGTATCACTGTACTCTTCAAACGTCTGCAATATATCACTGATCTTGTGAGAAGGCGCGTTCCCAGGCAGAATGATCCCATTCTCAACTAAAAACACACAGGACAGGATTCATCATGATGCGTTCTACATATATAATCCATGGATGACCATGTGAAGGTTTTACAAAACGTAATAGAACAATTTCGGGACTCTCGTCATCAAACTGTGCACGTCTTGAGCTGGTGTTTTTCTGAGAGTCGACAAATTCTGACACAACTATCGATGTGAAGAAGTTAGTTTCAGACTCTGTGAGATTGTGACATTGGTCTGCAATCCAATGGTGATGACATGATGTTAACATTTATATACGTATCGAACGTCGGTTACAAAGACTCATATATAACACTGTACTCAAACGATGTACTTAGATTATTTCGTGATCTGTACACTGTTGAGTAGAGTTGATTTTGAGTTTAACGTCCCTTTTAGCAGCGAGGCTATATGAGGCGAGATCTACTGATTAACGTGGAATACGAACCACATGAGCTCCCGCCGGGAATAAAATCCGGATCACCCACTCCAAAATAGCGTACGCTCACCACTTAGCCACGAAGGAGCACATTGTACACTGTGTAGGTCAATGTCTGCTGTTAATTGTGTCACAGTTTAGGCCCTTTTCGTTTGTTCCACCTTCAACAGTCGAATACGTCCTTAATAAGATATGGTAACCCGTGTCTTATGGTTTGTTGTTGGTTTTACCCCCTTTCTCAACGTCGGAAGACAAAATTCACGCCAGCTCGTGAATATCCCACAAATCACGTTGTTTCAGAGATGCTGTTCAATATCAATCCTCTGGCAATCACAATCTGGTCACCTAAAACTTTTATATATCGCCGGCCATCCCTATTCTACATGCATCACAGACTGATCGAGTGAGATCTCATTCACCGTGTGGCGACCAGTTGTACTGTGTTGTGCTTATTACACCATGATAATCATAATATTTTGGCTGGACAATGTTTTCCAACATGTTTCAGAGTCAATGTTCAGGAGAGAATGATTATTTACAATCACTTAAAAAATTGGAAAATTAGCAATAATAATTGAAAAGCACCAATGTAAAAATTCTAAACATTCTGCTTGTTTTGGAGGTTATAAATTATATGATATAGTTTGAAGTGATTTTAAAAAGAATTGAGATATACTTTAGTTCAATACTTTGAATTATTACATACGTACATCTAAGTATCAACTAAATTTCGTTGTAGAAATAATAGTTTAAATCAACTGCAGTAAAGGTCAGTATCCTCTACCCAATGACATTAAGGTTGGTAAATCATTTTCTTTAAATCGTTCTTCAGTCTGATGCAAACAAACATCTATAATCCTTTCCGACAGGTTTTCTTCCAACAAAGCAACATTGTGTAAACTAATTGTCAAGAAATGTTAAAGTAATTATCTGTTACTACTAGGTTATATGGTGAAAAAATTAATTTGATGAATTAGAAGTTAAGTTCCTAGGACGCAATAATTCAGACCCGCCAACTATTTTTAAATAAGATTGATTAGAAAACTTTAAAATATATTGTAAAAATATTAAAAGTTTCTATTAGAAACCTAAGATATCCGAAAGTTTAAATGCAAAGAATTGTAAATTATGGATTGTAAATTTGGACACGAACAAGTTGGAAATTTATTAAATGCTATAAATATGTTGGCTAATGATATAATATAATATGTCACAAATTCTCTGTCTCTCTAGCTCATCTTGTTCGCTTAAATGTTAATAAAGTCTAAGGGTATACCTCATCTTAGTTCCAATACTACTTAGAGATACTTAGTCATACTTAGTTCTTTGCTGTCCTGTGCCCTTTATTTATAAACAGGCATTCATTGCATAATATTTCATTATATGTTACATTGGCCTCACTAATTCTAAGCGGATTCAAGTAGGAACTGTTTTACTTATAATTAAAATATACGAGAAAACAGTTTATCTGAAGAATGAAGATTCTAATACATACAAGTGAAACTGATCTTGTGGGTGATCGAATTCCGAGAAAACGGCTGAACGATTTTAGATGAATATGGGATTATAGTTTTGGGAAACTGTTTTTTTATCGTTTAAGAGGATATAGGGGTACTGCTAAAATATAAGGGAAAAGTTTAGTATCTTATGATTATTTCAAGTTAACTCGGTATGAAACTCAGTACTCAAAGTCAAGATCCTAATTACAATAAAACTTATACACATCCCGAGGTTTATAAACATTTCCGTTTCAATGGGAGAAAAGAGAACATTTTATTGACTATTCACCTAAAACTGAAATCGATGTTTATATATATATGTGATCCCTTCATGTGAGAACGGCTGGCTCATTGAAAATAAAAATGAAATGAAATTTTTGGTTAAACGTTCCACGTTTATGTTCTTTAGCTCAAGTCAGATTATTTCAAGTGAACTCTACAACAAAGTTAGTGCCTAGTTCAATTTGGATTATTATTACTACAATTTGATTGATGGCGTATTCTAAGTGGATATGAAGGGTTCAAAACTTTGTGACACTAATAGATTATTAAACAAGTTCTTATCATTACTCGTTCATTGAAATGTTCTTCCTAAAGGGAAGAATGGTTCAAATACTTTCCATAAAGCTATCCTCTCAGCTTATTTCAGTTAGTATACCATAAGCGTGTTTTATTTCATGATTAGAAAAATAATATTTAGCAGAAACTGTGGGACAATTAGCAGCAGACGTAAATAGACTTTAAAAGCGGAAAAGGCACGAATATGCCTGAGCACACAGTTCACCGTGCACTGTTAGATATGAAACTCTTCAGCCGACATCAAACATATGTATCGAAATTAACAGCACAGCATCCTTGATTACTACTGCAATCAGCACGTGGCAATAATCATTGGAGTTCCAGACAATGGCACAACGTCTCACGGTTTGATGAGTTACGACACTGTCTTCTCTAAATCAATGACTGCGCAAAATACGCTGTCTTCCAGTGAAACAGGTGGTTGAGACGTTCGCAGTCGGATAAAGACAGATGATTGGTTATTTCATTATGTTTAACGAATTTTCACATGGTCATCTATAGGTCATGTATTAGGTATGTAGAGCATCATGACGTTCCAAACTATCTGCTGGACATTGCTGATCTCGTTCACTGTTTAACGTCGGCGATATTCCCCTCTGAGAATGACATTCGTCAACAACATAATGTTCCTTGTCAAAAGGTCAACATTGCACTTCAGTGGCTTGGGGAGCATAATGGTAAATTATAATTTGTGCGGTGGCCCCTAACATTACGATATTTTGCTATTTGAGAATGCCATTGAACGCTAGACCCAAGATCATCGACCTCCTCAGAGGATTTTCAATGAATTAAGTGACTTTTGTATGAAGGTGTGCTGCACCATGCTCCCAGCCACCCACCAAGGTCTCATTGCTTTTACGTCATCCGTACTGCTGCTGTCGTGTGAGCCGAAAGTGAACATACTAGATATAAGATGATGGGCATAATGTTTGAAATGGTCAGTGTATATCATGTTTTCGTATTTGGTGTGACCCCTTTTATTAATATTACGAAATAACTTTAATTCAACACAATTATTTCCTTCTCTATCTCTCTCTCTTTATTTGTCCAGCTAGTTACAACAACCCGTTTACGACACGCTCGAATTAGCTTCTACTGCAGCCGGGAATCAGCAGATTTTAGACCCGAGCGCCGCACATTGATGTATACATTTATGTGGTAAAAGAACACAAATTACGTATTTTAATTTTGATAAACTAAACAACAAAATGAATACATGCAACTAAATATCACATATGCATGCACAAACCAGAGAAGATCCGAATCATATATCATACAAGTTTGATTCTACACTCATGTATTGAACGTTTTGGCATGTTTTACGTGAAATAACTTTTGTTTAAGGTGGCTCGATTTCTATGTTACACTTACTGCGCAGCTTTTTGAATTTCAGTAGCCACTCACAGAGTCACTCACTGGATCCACAATCGTTCTCGCCAATGTAATCGGGTAAGGTAGTGCGATCCACAAATCTATTTCTCTCTGTAAGAGTTCCACAGGGGGCTAGGTCTTCCAATCGTCCCCAAGCCAACTCCTGATGCGTTATTCACTCGGGGAGTTCGCTTACGTGGATGAATGAAGATTCAGAAAAAGGTTTACCTCATTGTGGAAACTCAAATAATTTTCTCATTGGGATGCTCTACCCACGGAGGAAAAAAGTGGGGAGCGCACTTTGGCACAAGCACTCATAGACTACACACCTGAAAAAAAAGAACATACAAATTGCATCTGCGGGTGGCCTGGAGCAGGAGAACAAATGGGGTCCTGCTCTCTCGAAACTAAACGCGCCAATGAGCTGTTCACTGTTGCCAGCCTTGGGGAACAAAATTATCGATTTTTGTCTTTAAAATTATCGTATATTACACAAAATTATCGTATATTCGTTATGAACGTGATAATATGTAGATAATGTAAATAATAACAATAAAATATAATAAACTTACTTAGTAATCTTCAGTTTCGAACTCCAAATCACTATCCTTATCACCTCTTTTACCCTTATTTGTAACGCCATATTCATTGACCCGATCACTAATTCATTGGGTTGAAATTCAACATAGTTTTGTATACTCTGAGCAGCGGGAATTATATCAATAACTATACTTGACTGCAGTTTGTTTCTTAACGGTGTTTAGTAAGTTCATTTTTGAAAATACCCGCTCACAATCAGCACTAGCATGAGGCAAAGCTAACGTATCTAATACACCACTTTCCAACTCTAAAAATTCGTGATTTCCATGGATATCTTTACGATTTTGATAAAAGTAAAAAAAAAACTTCGTCCACTTCCTTTGATTGCAGGTTTTCCGGAAGGAGCACGTAAGTTAGTGATCGTCTATGACTTGTGCATCACGGGGTAACTCTCTTTACAGCTCTCACTTGTGGAACAAATGTTGGTGACCTTGCAGCAATTTTGATAGTGTTACTTCAAGGTGTTAGCCAATTTAAACCTTGCAAAATAGTATTACTAAAATTATATTGTTTTTTATTTCACAGCAGCAAATTTTAAGGAACTGCTGTGCCTTAAAGTAGAAATATGTTATTTTGAAGTTTTCGGCAGTATTTCCACTTTATTGATTTATTTTAACTATTTAAAAATTATCAGTCTGTGTTTTCAATTCTTTAATGCAAACCTTCAATTTATTTGCATATTCAAAAATTGCAAAAAAGTGCGTTCTAAAATTATCGTGTATTCACCTATTATAGCAAGGGCATTATCGTATATCGTATTATGGCTTAAATTATCGTATATCACGATACATTATCGTATGGTGACAACCGTGGAGCTGTTTCTCCAACCATCCCTTGCATATAACACAGCGTGGGTGGAAGGAAAATGTCCCGAAAAGTCGCAGTTTAGGAACCAAGTCCAGAAAAATTGTCACAAAGAATGCAGGCACTGTGTGGGCGACTTCTTGTTTCCTGACCATATAAGGTCTTAAGATCGTAGCTAAGCGCACAAACACATAGACAAACATACCATACTTGTGAGAGAACAGTCTTTTGATATACGAGGCTTGTTTAATAATTTCGAGGGGGTACTGTCTTTTCCATTTTGGTTAAAAGTAACAAATGAGACTCAAATAACAGTGGCAAACATTGGATTGCGAAATGTAAAATATTTGCTGCTTTGCTCTACAGTATTTGTAAACGAAAAAGACGTAACATAGATAATAGAAATACATACCGTTGAAGCTTCGAATGTGACTAAACACAATGACAAAGTTGTAATCACGAACTGAGCCAGCATTACGGGACTATAGAAGCTTTCAACTTCTTCCACAAATCTGAAAAAGTAAAGGTAATTTAAGATAGTTGACATGTACATACTTTGAAACTAGAAGATACATCTAGAATCTATAAACTTGTTTTGATGTATTAGTAACTATCATACCCTAGTAAAAAGTACAGAAGCTTCGATAAATTTCTAATTATACTTCTTGTCCAAATTTGAGGGTTCTGCATCCAGTTGAACTACTTTCAAGGACTCCTGTCCATGAAGTCAAAAAAAAAAAAAAATCACATATATAACTATATCTCAAACTTGAAGTGGTTTTTCTAGGCACCCTTTGCAATTGTGTGTTTTCAAATAGTTCCGTCGGATTCCGTGTCGTGAAACTAGTATAAAAACATAATTAGAAGTGTATCCTAGCATGAACAATTTTATTATTATTGTAAGCGATACTTCAAAGATAACAAATTTGATGCAAGTTTTCTGGAGATCTCTTACAGTTATGCACCTAAAAATAATTTCATTCGATTCAGCATTTTTTAAGTAATATGAAAGAGCAATTAAAATTAAGTAAAATTGTCAGGAATATATATGGACAAAGTAAGATAAGCAAGAGCAAAAGATTTAGGATAGGAACATATAACGTAGGGTCTACGTGCTATGGTATATGGAGGAAAGTTAGGAAATCCTAAAGATGAAACTAAAAAAATAATCTAGATTTGATAGGAATATGTGAAGTTAGATTTGAAGAAAATAGGAAGCAGGACAGCGAAGGATATGGAATGTTTTACTCAGGTAAGGAAAAAGGCGACCATAATGGTGTAAGAATAATTCTTGCTAAGCGCTTAAAGGAAAGGCAGAACGCATACACTGCTAAAAATACTTATGAGAGACAGTTTCTCTGAGAGACCGTTTCTTATCTGTGTACCGAGAATATGTTTTCTTAGAAACAATAGTTTGAAATTCTCATTAATAGGTAATGAAGAAAATAGATGAGTTTGTATAAACAGAAACGAGAAATATACTGTTGCTTTCCTTATGAATAAGAATTGCCAAATCTGATTTCTAAGAAAATATTGTTTTGGTGCACAGATAAGAAACAGTTTCTCAAATTTAAGAAATTATTTTTAACAGTGTATACAACTCAAATTAGGTTTGGCAAATCAAACTTCTTAAGAACAATTTATTTACTGTTTTCAGAAAAAGAAACTATTAACAGGTATTTAGATATTTACTTTTAATATGTTATGCGAGTATGCATGCAGTTGGTTATTCCGTAGTTTCTTCTCAGGTTTAAAGCATAATCATTTACACAATAAGTTTTACAGTGAGTATATTTACACAACAGTTACACAGTTTATGACATTTTGGAAATGCCCTGTTCTATAGCATTACTAGCGATACTGAATCATATGTATCAGAAGCCATTGCACTAATTAAAAGGAACACCACATGCATATTATTCAATACGATGCGTGTGTATGTTGTACCGACATATAAATTAGATGATAGGCAAAATGCCAGCGACAACAGCCAATAACTCTTGTCAATACATTCTACACTTATTGAACTAATTATACGTAAACACATATATTTTAATATAAACATATCTTAAATGAGTTTCAACATGGCTTTTATATGGACAAGCCAATTGTATACGATCTAACCAATTTTACAGACTTCCTCTACCGCGCACAGAAGAATAAATTGCAAGTCGATGTAATATACACACTTATCTAAAATCTTTTGATTCTGTCATCGTAATTTCTTGCTATCAAATTTCCGAATATTGGTTTATGATTTTTGTACATTAGCTAGTGTGAAAACTATCTGTCAATTAAAACATACGCAGATAAATTTGGACCTGCACATTCTCGTGTAGGCTACGAGCAAATTGGATACATATTCATTGGTGCCACTCTTATTTTCTTTACTTTCACCTCTCAAGGAAGAAAATAAATACTCTAATATTCTGCTACATGCTGACGAAGTAAAGTTGTTCAGATTAGTCAACAGTGAGAATGATAATCATTTATTACAGCAAAATTTAGATGCAGTGAACTCGGGTACAGAAACAATATACTAAATTTTAATGGTAAGAATAAGTGATCACATACACAAACAAGATCCAATACTAAGAGTATGTCAGTAAATTTAAGGACAATGATGTACAAATAGAGAAAATAAACATTATTAAAGATCTATATATTATATTTGAAAGTCAGGTAAAGTTTTGTCAACATATAAACTATTTTATGCCAATTGTCACATTAATAGCAGCTTTTATATTTAAGTAGCGTTCTGTACTTCACAGAGATAAAACATATTAGTGCAGTCAAAATAAAGTTTCAGCTAGACATTAAGAATAAAAAGATGATACCTTCTGGAATTTGTTCGTGATCTCTTTCTCATCAATCTCAAGGAAATCTCAAAAATCCTGCGGCGGGTTTTCGCCATTTTGAATAAATAGTCTGCCCTCTTGCATTTCTTACATGCACTTAGTGTATGAAACATAACTTCTAATCTAAATAACGTACAGGGATCATTCTTTCTTTATTATACTCATAATGTCATAGGCAATGTATCAGGTATCATCACTTTTCTCCTGGTAATTATTTTTGCATAACTTTAGGGTAAAGTGAAAAATTGCGGTCCGTATTAGGGGACATATTCTTTTCATTACCTCATATAACTTAACAGAGTAGAAATATGAAAAATGTGCTCGAATAAACCTTGTTGGAAATTTCATAAGCTTTAAAACGATGTACATATTGTCACTATATACAATGTCAGAGATGCACAATGAAGTTTCAAACGTCGTCGGACTGTGCACAATTTTTGTTGAAACATATGAATGAATCATTGAATATGAAGAAAAAGAGACAATATTTAGTGATTTGAGACGTCTTTTCATTGCAATTTCTGGTAAGTATCAACAGGTTTAGAAGTCCGGCTAGTTTAATAAATAGTTCGTAAACAGTGGCATCGTCAGGGGGTGCGTAAGAACTCTGAAAGTAGTCTTTCGCACTATCTTTCGGTATGTAAACCTATGTTTCATTAAAATTAGTGTTTGAGATAAATGTTTCAAAAAGAAGATAAAATCCATTGAAATATGTTTTACTGATGTTGTTATCCGTAAAAAAATTCCAGTTGAGGGTTTTCCGTCTCTTTGACTAAATAATTCTAGTCCAGTGCAATTACGACAAAAATCGATCAAACATAAAGATTTTTTTTAAAAAAGAGATTAAACCAGTTAGAATATGTTATATGTATTGATATTATACTAAAACAGTTCCAAAACTCTAGTTTCTGGTTTCTCGCCATTATAAATAAGGGGTATGCCAACTTGAAACTTTCACCAGCAGTTAGTTTTTGCCTTTGGCTCCTAAGCCAATAAATGTAAATGTATAATTCTTTCTTTATTATACTTCTACTATTATAGGTTATATAATATGTGATCACTTTCTCCGCGTTGGCGTTATCAAAAGTTCAGTGTACCATAAAGTTTTATCTATTAGTGCTTGAAAATATAAATTTAGGAACAAATATAAAAATCGTGATTTTAATATGGGATCAATTATTAAAAATGAAGGAAAATATACTTATCGGAATAATTTGAGATGCATTTTGTATCCGATTTACAGTAAATACCATCATATCCTGTTTCATGATTTTCGCTATTTCACTATACATACTAGTTTTTATAATTGTGCTTAGATTCTTCTGCGCATCTATTAAACTGCTAAACTTAAAAGTATTGCAGTTATAAAAAGGAAGACAATATACACTGATCCCCAGTTGAATTATAGACACCTACCTAATAGTGTGTAACACCACCTTTTGCTTTGATAACGGAGGCTACCCGCCACGGCATGGACTCCACGAGGCACCTGAAGTGTTGTTATGGGATCTCAATCCATATCTACTGCAAAGTCTCCCATAGAGATTGCAGGTTGGTTGGAAGAGGGTCCACAGTCGAAGGCGTCGTTCCATGGCGTCCCAAATGTGTTATATCGGATTGAGGTCCGATGATCATGTTGCCAGATCAGAGGAGTGCTCACCAAACCAGTTTGCTGTAATCCTAGAGCGGTTGGCCGACGTATTGTCCTGCTGCAAGATGAGGTCACCAGCTGGAAGTAGGACCCAAGCAAATGACATGACATTGTCGTCCAGAATATCGCGGTAGCATTTACCTGTGAGGGACCATGTTACACGTGTTAGGGGACCCAGTTTACTCTATGTAAACATGCCCCAGATGAGGATACCACCACCACCGACCTGAACAATTCCCTGCTGTTACGATGGATTCATTTTCTCTTGCGGTTGATGACGCGCTTTTACTGGTTCATCTTTATGTACCAAATCGAAGCTGTCCAGGAAAACATTTCCCACATTTCCATAGTCCAGAGGCAGTGTTCCTTTGCCCATGATATACGTTGTTTCCTATGTTGTGCTGTTAGAAGAGACACTCGCGTAGTTCGATGGCTTCTGTACTCCATGGCGACAGGTGGTTGCTAATTGTGTGGCTGCTGACACGGCGTCGTTGCCTTGCATTGAACCTGTCCGCGATCTGACGGACTGTGTCCCGTCTATCGGCTGTTACGATGTGGGCCACTCAGTGTCTACCTCTGTCGTCGACACTTCCCTGACCATGGCAGTTTGCCCATGTGGATGCCTCTTTACCGGAAGCCATATACTCACGATGCACGATTGACACAGTTGTCTTTAAATATCAGAGTGCCGGAGCCACTTCCGAAATCAAGCCACGCAGTGGTCTGACCCCTACATTTGACCATGGTCAAGTGCACTCAGGTCCTTCGTCTTGCCCATCACACAATACTGTACACTGACACGGATATCGAGAGAGGAAATACGCGGCAGCAGTAATCTTGTGATGGATTTCATTCATATTCACTGGTAGAGCATCTGCAGGGCGATTTCTGCAACTTTCCTGCTGTCTGTCATTCAACTGCTGATTAGTGTATACGGCGAAGTAAAAATGCTTGAGACGATAAGTGAACTTAAACAAAAGTTCTAAATATACCAGTACTTTGAGACTTACTTTCCTTGATGGCGTTTTGCAGTTGAATGTCCACAGTTTTCGTTAACTTCCTTCTCAAAGAAGTTGCTTTTGGTGACAGCTTCATCATCACTTCCTTCATATACATTTTCAATTAAAGTAGTGTTATTACCACATCCGTGTACACTACTCTGCCCACAAAATGAAGTAGAATCTATCTCTCTTCCTTTGCACCCACAGTTGTTTCCGCAGTTCGCCTGGCAGTTGCATGCTATAAACTTTAACAAATCTTCTGGAACATGTTGTTCAAATATTGTTACAGAAGGAAGACAAAACCCACAAATTTTCCAGCCCCATCCAATTGGAGTCATCTCATCATTTTTCCACTGCTGAACTTGATAGAACACATGGAGACTATTGTGATTTCCAGCAGCTGTTGTTGGAGATTGTATTGCTAAGTTGAAAGTATTACTAGTTCGTTGTTTGGATATAATCTTTCTACACACCCAGAATCTTGTACAATCAAGATTTACTTTCTCTGCACATCTATATAACGCTAAGAACATTTTTCTCCAGCAGCAGCCACATCATCAGCAGATGATGTTGGGTTGTTGAAAACATAAACTTCTCTACGTTCTTCATTTTTCCCAGAATTTTGTGCGCAACTTTCTTCTCTTTAGTGTGTGGAGCAGAAGTTGTATCACAACCAGTGAAGGCATGCAGAAATAAAATGCAGTTCCCCATATCGCTCAATGCTCTCTGAAGTTTGGTACTGCTGTATATCTTATGTGGTGGCTTGGAGCCATGAATAAACACGTAAGACACAGCTGTTGCAAGTGCTACCATCAGAACCAAAATATCTTAATTTTCTCCCATTATTACTGACGAGCCAGATTTTGCAAGATTTGTTGTGATTAACACAACTAATGTGTCTGCATCTCCAGGTGATTGATGTACGGTACAACCAGATTTCTCGAGATATTTCGTCAGAAGTGATATCAATTCGGATTTGTTCTTTGTGATAGAAAGAAATTCCTGTTGAGATAAACGAACAACGTAGATGTTATCCTCTAGGATTACGCGTATTAATGGTTTCTTTTTTCATGTCCACTGTTTTATATCCTTTACACTAAGTCCCCCATCATAACCATCAAATACAATAATTTATTTACCATAATGTTTTGTGATAAATCTCACATATTGCTCATACATTTTGCCGCAAAAAATATGGAGAACCAACAAGTGCATCTTTGGGGCTCTTTTAGTATAATATAAACACCATATAACATATTCTAACAGGCTTAATCTTTTTTTAAAAAAATTCTTTAAGTTTGATGATTTTTTGTCGTAATTCCACTGAACTAGGGTTATTTATTCAAAAAGGCGGAAACCCTCAACTGGAATTTTTTGCAGGATAACATCAATAAAACATATTTCAATAGATTTTACCTTCTTTTTGAAGCGTGTATCTCAAACACTAATTTTAATGAACACATAGGTTTACATACAGAAAGATAGTGAGAAGTTTACTTTCAAAGTTCTTGCGCCCTCCCTTTCGACGCCACTGTTTATGAACTATCTATTAAACTAGCCGGACTTCTAAACCTGTTGATAGTTACCGGAAACTGGAATGAAAAGCCGTCTTAAATCAGTAAATAGTCTCTCTTTTCCTTCATATTCAATGATTCATTCATATGTTTCAACAAAAATTGTGCGCAGTCCGACGACGTTTGAAGCTTCATTGTGCATCTCTGACATTGTATATAGTGACAACATATACATCGTTTTAAAGCTTATGAAATTTCCAACAAGGTTTATTCAAGCACATTTTAAATATATTTACTCTGTTAAGTTATATGAGGTAATGAAAAGAATATGTCCCCTAATACAGATCCCAATTTTTCACTTTATCCCGACGTTATGCGAAAATAGTTATTTGGAGAAAAGCGATAATAACCTCATACATTGCCCGTAATATTATAAGTATAATAAAGAAATAATTATTCTAGCACGTTAATAAGTTTAGAAGTTTTGTGGCATAAACTAAGTGTATTTGAGAAATCCAAGATGGCAGACTACTTATTCAAAATGGCGGAAAACCTGCAACCGGATCTTTTGTGATTTTCTGGAGGTTAATGGGAAAGAGATCACGAACAAATTCCAGAAGTTATCATCTTCTTATTCTAAATGTCTATATTTTGCCCGTTTTTGATGCAATTTGACTGGACTATATATATTTATAAAAATTTATTATAAGACTAAAACTAGAATTTTTATCGGTAATATGGAACAATGTTTCTAAAACTTTGAACTTCTTTAAACAAATTCAGCAAATTAAATAACACAAATCATAACAAAAGAGAAAATAATATATATATATATATATATATATATATATATATATATATATATATATATATATATATATTAAATATATGCTTTCTTGTTTGAAAAGTAAGATAATGAATCAAATCATAGAATGATAAAAGACAATTCTGTGTTGACGCAAATTCCACTAAACTATTTATTTATAAATTTCAGATTACAATAAAAAAAATGGAAAACGCTCTCATATACACACTGAGAAAAATCCGTTATCCGGACAGTGACATACCTACATATTGTATATACAAATATACGGTATCCTTATGTTTACTACAGAACTCAGTACGAAGGACACGTTATCCATATCCTACATATGTACTGGCCTTTGTTCTTACATAATGCTGTTGCAGGATGTCTGACAGCTAGCAGTCTTCCTGATTTTACATACGTACACGTATGCTATATAGGTTAGTTGTACATAGTCCATCTGTATGTGCGATCCTGACAGCCTATGTACATTTTTTTCTTTCGTACGAAAAGTACGCTTATACAGAACATGTAAACTGAAAGTACGTACGTTAAGTCAAAAAAGTACAGGGTTCACATATGTAACATACGTTTGTACGTACCCCACACACGATTTTTCCTCAATGTAATCACTTTATTTACTTGATCATTAAGAGTGATTATACGTTACATAAGAGCGGTTTCTATTCTTAACCTTTTAGTTATGCATAAATAAATTTTAAATACTAATTTTCATGAAAATAGAATTGTATACTATCAGTATGATTTGATTTATTTTTGTTTGTTATTTCGTTCTCTAAAATATGTTATTTATAAATATTGTTTTTTTTTTATTTTTTCACATTTATTATTCTAACTATTAAAAAGCAATTTACATTTGTTCTAACTATTATATTAAATAGCTAATATTAAATATATTGGTAGCGTTGCTTAAAAATGTGATTACACAAATGTATTACCTTACCTGAGGAAAAGAGCATGATTTTGAATTATGTATTTTGCTGCAGAAGCGACTTTTTCTTCATCCTCAATGGATAAATTCTGAATACTCTTTGATCTCCAGACGAAATCTTTTAAATCAGGATTCTGTTCTGTTGACCTATCAGCATCTTTAACAGTGAGTAATGTACTCGGCAATTCTTTAAGATTATTCTGTTGTGAAGTTGGAAAAACTAAAGATGGAAATTCTAACAAACATTTTGAAAGATGCTTGAATTGGGCGACATTAACAATAATCATGGAGGCAAAAAGTGCATCGAAGGCACCAGCTTGACAAACTGGAATAAATGCAGAAAATGCTTGCTGTAAATAGCAAAGTTCATAAGCTGGACTGATTGAATAATCAAACGGATACCAAGATGGGGCCGGTAGTTTTCTGAAAGGACGGGTACCGTTTGAAGAATCCCAATCCGTAGGCGCACTTTGACCCAAGGGTAAAAATAGCCATTGACCAGCTGTAAACAGAGAAGGTAACCACAAAATAAGACACACAATTTTTGAGGTGCGTATTGATTTCTCTACAGACTCTAATCTCAAATCATCAAATATTTCATGCTTGACACAAAGATTCCACATTTCAAAAAGTCGCAAAGCCTTTCTTCTGTTGAAGAACATATAATACACTTTAATAAATACGGAATCAATGTAGAACGTCACTACAGCTGTTGTGGCAAGTTCTCCGAGATCGCTAAAACTATAACACAATTGGATAGTACCTACAATGCCTTGGATAGTGATTGGCAAAGCTAACAAAATCATCACGCAATAAGCTAAGAATTTCTTTACTAATGATGATGTCTTATTAGTATGAGGAATTAATCCAACATAACGAAGAAATTTTAGATTGAAGTCTAATGCAAGCTGCAAATTTGTTAGAAAGGATTTGCGGTTTTCTCCCGATATCTTCATTTCTTTCAAGCTATGTTCTAATAAATATTCTACAAATGTCAAGCACTAATCAGCCTGTTGTCTTATTTATGGTATATGACAACCCTAGTATTAAAATTTGCAGAAATAATATTTGAAAATTAAGCCACGGACACCTAAATAAACTTTCAACATACAGAACGTGAAGTCTACTTCGTTCAGCATCCAAACTTTAGTTTATAGTCATTTTGTACCATATACTCGACTTAGTATTTTTTTTTAAAGTCTATTTTCAGAGATAATGACAGCTCAACTTCGTAACATGAACTTTGTGGAACCATAATGACAGGTTAATCCCTTTAAAATGGTAGCTTTAATTTCTCATTTTCTTAGCAACTCTTAAAAAACGCTCTCTAACGTCTCCGAAAATTACTGTAATGATCTAAAATTTGATTTGCACCGTAATTAACATAAAATGATAGGCGAAAGAACGAAATCGTAATTCTTACGGTATGATTAAATTAACAGAAAAAGACCTATCATTAAGAGGCAGCTATGATGCAATTGCATACGTAACTACAGAATTTACATATTTGTTATTTCATATTGCAGCTCAACGTCAATAAGAATATACTGGTCAATGTTACATCGCATAGTAATAAATCGTCTCAATTTTTTATACAAGTCTTCTGCGATATTAATCTTTCAGCTTTACTTATCATTTGTAAATTAAGTTGAATTGGTTAAGGATCTCTGGTGTTACGTGTTTAATGAGACTGAAAAATACGAAGTGGCCTAAACACACACATATAATATATCTATCTGTGGAAAAAAATATTTTCCTATGAATTATCCTTGGATTTTATTTCGGAGATCATGGTATATTTACGTTCTTCAAATAATATATAGCCCTCAGTTATATACTCTATATTAATTTTCCGAAAAATGAAATGAAATGAAATCTTTGATTTTTACGTCCCACGATTATATGGGCTAGGTTAAAGAAGACTGTGATGATGAGAAATGAATATAAAGGTGGAGCGAAAAAAGTGGGAGGAAGTGCGGAAAGACCGCAAAAACTCACGTAGATTGGGTTTGTTCACCACAAAGTTCATTTGGAATGATCTGGGATCAAACCATGGACTTCATACATCAGTGGTTAACGCTCTACAACTGAGCCACCGCGGAAAGTTTATTAAAAAAAATAACTATTTCATGCACGTCTGTGAAGTTGTCCCGCCCACCTAACGAATTTTTCTTTTTCTTATGTACATCGTTAGTTTATCGTTAGTTTACGTTAGTTTTGCTAAAACTATCGTTAGTTTTGCAAAACTAACTATTTTATTCAACAAATAAATGGGCAGGCCAACTTCATGGTTCCCCGCCCACAAACGAATTTCAAAAGTTTTTCATATCACATCGTTAGTTTATCGTTAGTTTACGTTAGTTTTGCTAAAACTATCCTTAGTTTCACAATAATAACGATTTTATTCGAGAAATAAAATTTCCCGCCAATTGTGAATTAGCCCGCCCATATTGAATTCTCATAAAATTCCAACTCATATCGTTAGTATACGTTAGTTTTGCTAAAACTATCGTTAGTTTCGCAAAAATAACGATTTTATTCAAGAAATAAAGTTTCCCGCAAACTGTTAATTAGCCCGCCCATACTGAATTCTCATAAACTTCCAACTCACATCGTTAGTTTATCGTTAGTTTTACTAAAACTATCGTTAGTTTCGCAAAAACAACGATTTTATTCCAGCAATAAATGGGCAGGTCAACTTCACGGTTCCCCACCCGCAAATGAATTGCAAAACTTTTTTCTATCACATCGTTAGTTTATCGTTAGTTTACGTTAGTTTTGCTAAAACTATCGTTAGTTTTGCAAAAATAACGATTTTATTCGCGAAATAAGGTTTCCCACCAACTGTGAAATAACCCGCCCATATTGAATTCTTATAAAATTCCAACTCATATCGTTAGTTTATCGTTAATTTACGTTAGTATTGCTAAAACTATCGTTAGTTTCACAAAAATAACGATTTCATTCGAGAAATAAATTTTCCCGCCAAATGCGAATTAACCCGCCCATATTGAATTCTCATAAAATTCCAACTCATATCCTTAGTTTATCGTTAGATTACGTTAGTTTTGCTAAAACTATCGTTAGTTTCGCAAAAATAACGATTTTATTCAAGAAATAAGGTTTCCCGCCGACTGTGGATTAGCCCGCCCATATTGAATTCTCATAAAATTCCAACTCATATGGTTAGTTTATCGTTAGTTTACGTTAGTTTTGCTAAAATTAACGTTTGTTTTGCAAAAATAACGATTTTATTCGAGAAATAAAAGTTCCCGCCAAATGTAAACGCAATTACATAGTAAGCATACGCCTATCATGTTCCCTCAAGTACATCAGAATGTGTCCAGTATGCGCCTTATATACTTCTTACATATGCCTGTTATGTAAATGTGCTGTTAGGGTTTACATTTGGCGGGAACTTTTATTTCTCGAATAAAATCGTTATTTTTGCAAAACAAACGTTACTTTTAGCAAAACTAACGTAAACTAACGTTAAACTACCGATATGAGTTAGAAGTTTAAGGGAATTCAATATGGATTGGCTAATTCACAGTTGGGGGGAAACTTTATTTCTTGAATAAAATCTTTATTTTGGGAAACTAATGATAGTATTAGCAAAACTAACGTAAACGAACGATAAACTAACGATATGAGTTGGAATTTTGTGAGAATTCAATATGGGCGGGTTAATTCACAGTTGGCGGAAAACTTTATTTCTTGAATAAAATCATTATTTTTGCAAAACTAACGATAGTTTTAGCAAAACTAACGTAAACTAACGATAAACTAACGATATGAGTTGGAATTTTATGAGAATTCAATATGGGCGGGCTAATTCACAATTGGCGGGAAACGTTATTTCTTGAATAAAATCGTTATTTTTGCGAAACTAAGCATAGTTTTAGCAGAACTAACGTAAACTAACGATAAACTAACGATATGAGTTGGAATTTTATGAGAATTCAATATGGGCGGGCTAATTCACAATTGGCGGGAAACTTTATTTGTTGAATAAAATCGTCATTTTTGCAAAACTAACGATAGTTTTAGCAAAACTAACGTAAACTAACTATATGAGTTGGAATTTCATGGAAATTCAATATGGGCAGGCTAATTCACAGTTGGCGGGAAACTTTATTTGTCGAATAGAATCGTTATTTTTACGAAACTAACGATAGTTTTAGCAAAACTAACGTAAACTAACGATAAACTAACGATGTGATATGATAAACTTTTGAAATTCATTTGTGAGCGGGGAACCGTGAAGTTGGCCTGCCCATTTATTTGTTGAATAAAAATTTTATTTTTTCGAAACTAACGATAATTTTGGCAAAACTAACGTAAACTAACGATAAACTGACGATGTACATAAGAAAAAGAAAAATTCGTTAGGTGGGCGGGACAACTTCACAGACGTGTTTCATGCAGTATATTTAGAGTATAAATGTAGTAATAAATCTAAAATATAATCAAATACACGAAACCATTAATATAGATTACCTATTCCCTAAATTCTTTACTGAAGAAACAAATAATTTCATCACATTAACCAGTAATAAATGTCTTCTGAAGTTAAAATATACTTTTATTTGCAAGTAGTATAAGCGTCCCTGTGAGAAATATTCGTCTGCCTGGTACGAGTATGTGTTAGTGTAAATCAACTACATTCGATGCAATTTGCTACTTATGAGTATATGTAGTTCATATTGTCCCTCTCGAGACAAAGGAGTGTATCTCATATTCTTAACTTTTCCAGGAGACAAATTTAAACCTTTTCTAATTTTTTATTCTATCGTCTTTTTTCAACATTTAGTTTGATCTCGTAAGTTATATACCTGAACGAAGGAAATCAAACTAAATTTTGAATGACGATGATAGAATAAATCATGGGAAAAGATTTAAACTTGCCTCTTGCAAAATTTTAGAAAATGAGATACGCACTTTTGTCTTGAAAGTGACAATATACAATAAATAATTTAACTATTATATAGTGGGCTTAGAAACTGAAGACGGCAATCAATATTTTAAAATTTTATTGAACTCTATGTTTATTTCTCGTACGTGAATTTGTTAGTTCCCTTTCCCTATTCTCTTTTTAACACTCGCCCAACGGAAATCGGGACATTTTTGACCCATAAATGTTTTATTTTAACTTTTTTCCTATTTATTCTTCCTTTTACCGGTCATCGGTCTAGGTATGCTTCTTTTAACCTACGTGTCATGTAGCAACATTTCTATTACCCTAACATTCTCTATTTGTCAACCACAAATAAACAATTCTTTGTCTGGGTCTTAAATTACCCGGTCTTCGCTGTTTACGTAAAGGATATTTTATTTGTCTTGTCTACCTCACACTGTCCGATTTGTTGTCATTTTTCTCACTCTGCATCATCACTTCTACTCATGATCACTTGCTTATTCCCTTAGCATGCTCCAACATGTCAGGAGTGTTGCCAGGTGGCAAAAATTCCCACAAAACTGGAAATTCATATCAGTGGTGAGAATGCGGTATATTATCTTCCAAATATGTAGGATATGAGATAATTTTCTCCAAAATATGTACCAATGGAAATACATGGTAATATATATGCATATCATGGTGTATTTGTGTCCGTTATATATTTGCGGGAAACCTTGAATCATATTGGTTAATAACATGTTTATACGGAAGTGAAATTGCTTTTCATGAACTAGTAACGCTGCCTGTCAGAGTAAATATCAAACAGTTTAGTCCAATTTAACTCATGCAGACGAAGAATGTAAATAAACTGCGCGCGTCTGTTCTTTGTGCGGCAAAAGTATCCCAGCAGAAGTTTTTGAAAATAGAGATATTTCGCCAACTGATTAGACAGCAACAAGAAAGTGCTGAAGCTATCGTTGTCTGGGTTCTGGCCGTGACCCCCCCCCCCCATTTTTCACTTTCTACACCCGCCACTGAAGACTAATATGCTCGCCACTAATATCAAACTTTAAATAAATTGCAAATCCAGTAATAATACTGTGTTATCCTTAAAAAAACAATTAAATTATCAATGGGTCAAAAATGACCTTATGTTCGTCGGATACATTATTTCTAGCACCGGTATCTTCGGTGGCCGAGTGTTAACTCCTCTAGCCATTCTGGAAATGAAAAGTGTTTTTGTTTACAAATGTGAATTATGTTCTCTTATTACATAGTATAACTTCTATTTCATGTAGAACTGCGTATGCGAAAAATTATATATATATATATATATATATATATATATATATATATATATATATATATATATATATATATATATATATATATATATAAGAACTTCCGTTTTACATTATGTTGGTAAATGTATTTTTCTCAAATTCACACTTCAAGATTTGGATTTGTGACATCACAGAGATTTCTTTTAGTGGGGAGGGCTCAGTAGCTCAGTGGTAGAGCACTAACCTGTGTTGCGTTTGATTCATGTCTCGATCCCCAACCAAGAAATTTTATGATGGACAACATCTCGTTCGCGAGTTTTCTCGGCGTACTCCCGTTTCATCCCACTTTCTTACTCCATCAATTCTTCCAGCATCATTCACTTACTTAATCTTCGTCTTTTTTAACCTAAAGACCATAAAAGTGGGACGTTAAACTGAATATAGTACTTTAAAAAGTTTTCAGTAGTACCTCTTCCATGGTATATAAACTAATTTTATTGATTCGGTCTCTGGTATAGTCATACCATAACACCAAATTTTATATTTTCATTCTAACTTTTACTGGTTAAGTAGTGTATCCAGTGAACAGCCCACTAGCGTTTTATTTTTATTCATCAGTATACGACAACAAATCGTTTCCAGGTTCATAAGAGGGATATCATCTACTTCAGTAACACCAAGTTAGTGAGGAAGAAATATCTTCTACGAGCACGTAAATTCACTACACTACATCGAACTGTCAACATTTCCAAATGTTCACTGAAAGAGTATTAAATTCAGATACGAATGTAGTTCTGTGTCAAGCAATTGATTTCTATGAAAATATTGTGATTATCAGAATACGATTGGTAAAATACGTGTGTCTTAATGGCAGTGAATAATGTAGTATCCGAGTTCTATCTTCATTCGTACCACATTGTCACGTTGTCTTCCATTTTACTACATTGTCATCAATCATTTTCATCAGATTAGCAGCAAATTACCGAAGTTTAGGAAAACCGAGTGTCGTACTCAAGCAAGAATATTTGCTCAATTCAATGTGTTCCAACTATTCGTACATGGTGTATGCGAGAAGCAGTCAAAATGTTCCCGAAATTTTGTTGTAACCCTTTATTATGACAGCATAAGTACACATTTTCTTAATCTCTCACAAAAGAGGCACCTTCGGAACACACACTGGTTTCAGCGATCCTGCGATTACTGGAAACATCAACGAAAGTCTTCATTTGGTATCTTCCGAATTTCATGCGTTGCATTGGTTTTGATCTCTTCTAAGGTGGCGAAACGAAAAAGTCCCATATTTAGCTTAGGGAAGAGCAAATCATTCGATGTTCCTTTACTGTTTTTAATTGTATCAAAGTCTCTGAAGCAGATTTTCCTCAATTTCCACATGAACTTGTTTACGCGTTACTCGATCTGTGAAATTCCGCTAACTGATACCACACACTCTTCCGTTCAGGTACACTGTTCGTACGCTGCCCGTTATGACCTGCTCACTCCTGCCAAATCATAATTGGGCAACCTAAGGAGTGTATTGTACAAGATTCATTGTGATTGAACTACAAAAGCCAAAACTACAAGAGCATTCCGGGAACTTTTAGATTGTCCCTCGTATTTTCTCACTGTAAAGAGTTAAACTATAATTAACATTTTATAATTAACCCACATTCTATGATGTACCTCATAACTGTTAATGATTATTATAACTTTTCTGGCGCCAAAGCTTAATTACTGCTTACTTCAAAGAATCATTTATTTTATTTACAGATTATTGTTTTTCAAATTTTTAGAAGAGAAACTACTCATTCGCAGCTTTTGGTTGAAATTTAACGATTGGTTAAATCTATTTCATGCGATGATAATAATAACTCATATTTCCACGGTTTAATTTGTAATAAAATAGAAGTTTTACTATTTACTACATTGTGTCATAACTTAAAATGATCTCTACAAAAAAAAAAAAATAATTTTTTTCACTATTATATGTCATATTACGATCGATATCTTGAAGGAAAAATATGAGTTCAACTCCGCAATCACATTCCCTCCCACACATTCATCTATTATACTTTAATTAAACGTCTTTCATATTTCTGGTATCTAAAGAATATAATAGAAAGCGAAATAATTATTTTTAAAATGAAACACAATCAAGATATCGTAATAACTATACTTTCACGTGTTTTAACATTGTTATTATCAGCGTCTTGCTCAAGCCGGAAATATTCTTATGTTCCCAATTCAAGAAGACACATTATTACACCTATAAATCTGAATTTTGGGTAAAATCCATATTTGCTTTGCATAAAATTGAAATTTGAGAGCAAATAGTAATATTAAATTATTACACATTATTAAACACACATTGTTATGTTTGCGCCATATTGGAAGGTGTGATGGATTATGTTTCAGTGGCAAATGGACATTAATAGGTGTAGAGTTATTGACCCTGATACTGTCGGCCATTTAGAACATGTTTTCAGCGAAGTGGAAATCGCTGTTGTAGATTTTTTCTAAAAATTAACTCTGATGATTTATACTTAAGTAGGTCGTTTTGTTCAATTCAATGATGTATGTTGATTGATATTGTATGTTACAGATAAACACACAATTAAGTATTGCGGTCCTACTTCGATTAAACTTACTTTACTAACCACCAAGAGTTACTACATTAATTATTTCAATAAATTTACTTATCTTTGTTCCTTTTAAACTGTTTATTTCCTTAATACTTATCATTCCTTCCTTAATACTTAATAAAAAAAATACTTCCATTAACTATGGCTTCCTCACTTATTATAATTTTGCAGCATAAAGAAAACAAGTTTAAACAAGTCTTTCAACATTTATTATCATAAGGTACCAGACTACTATCCTGGTTGCCCTAAAACTATATATACTCTTACATTATAGTTGCAATATATGATATATATTTCGTCTTTGGAAAAACAGTGTACTCTAATTTCGTCTTAGAGTCTAAGATAAGAAATCAGTTATTTTAGAAGTGCATATACAGGGTGTTTCAGATAAAACATCCAGTGCTTATAAATCAAAAAACGGCTGGGAATAAAAAGATGAAACAAAAATTGAGATACGAAAATGTCATATTGCACATCACATGGTGTTGTTATGGTGACCCCCAGTGTCCTCCTTGAAGGGAGCCCAGGGGCAAACTTCAAATTTTCAGATGGGAACATGTATTGAATCAAACTTCATTCGATAGTCCTTGAAAAACGAAACAACGTTGGTAGGAAACAGTTTTCGATTTGGGTCACCATTTTCAAAATGGCCCCAGAAAGTGGTTCCTGTATCAGACAAAACGTCTAACGCTTATAAATTAAAAACGGCTGAGAACAAAAAGATGAAACAAAAACTGAGATAGGAAAGTCTCATAGGGAACATCACATGGACCCACAGAACCTACTTTATGCGGTCATTTTGAAAACGGTGGCCCAAATCGAAAAATGTTTCCTACAAAAGTTGTTTCGTTTTTCAAGGACTATCGAATGAGGTATGATTCAATACATGTTCCTAGTAGAAAATTTGAAGTTGGCCCCTGGGCCGCTTCAAGGGGAGCCCCCGGGGTATCCACAACAACACCATGTGATGTGCATTATGACAGTTTCCTATCTTAGTTTGTGTTTCATCTTTTTATTATCAGCCGTTTCTGATGTATAAGCACTGGACGTTTCATCTGATACAGGGCCCACTTGTTGCGGCCATTTTGAAAACGGTGGCCCAAATCGAAAATTGTTTTTAACAAAAGTTGTTTCGTTTTTTAAGGACTATCGAACGAGGTATGATTCAGTACAAGTTCCTATTTGAAAATTTGAAGTTGGCCCCTGGGCCCCCTTCAAGGAGCTGTTCCCGTTTCTGAATTATAAGCACTGGACATTTTATCTGAAACACCCTGTATATTAATCGGAATCTTTGTTGAACATTAAGTTCAAAAATAAATTATTACTCAAAATACCGTTTTAAAATTTTCTAGTTAGTTCTTTTCGTATTATTTTCGTATCAGTTCTATACTGCCAATTCAGAGTATATAGACAACCTCTTAGAGACAAAAGTCAATTCAGAACAAACTATCCCTTGGTGTTTAGGATAGGGGAAGAACTGACGAAAGAGAGTGCAATTAGAAGGGGAGTTCGACAAGGATGTTGCCTCTCGCCAACACTATTTAATGTCTATCTAGAAGAGATAGTGAAAAAGACCCTACATGATGATGATGGCATTTAGGTAGGAGGTAGAATGATTAGATGCATAAGATTTGCAGACGATATGGCGCTTCTTGCAGAATCTGAAAAGAAAATCAATAAAATGTTAGAAAAAATGAGAAAGGGCTTTGAAGAATATGGGATGAAAATAAATCTTAGAAAGACAAAAGCCATGGTGATTGGAACGAAGGGGTCTGTCTCAAACATAAAAGTAGGAGGGAAGAAAATAGAACAAGTTAATAGTTTTCGATACCTGGGTAGTTCTCTTAGTAATAACATGAAATGCGAACATGAAATAAAAGCAAGGATAGGAATGGCGAAAGAAGCCTTTAGGAAGAAGAAAAGTCTGTTTTGTGGGACCTTGAATAAAGAGTTGAGAAAAATACTCATAAAATGCTTCGTGTGGAGTGTTGTACTGTATGGGGCGGAAACGTGGACATTACGTAAAGGTGACGAAAATCGACTGGAAGCCTTCGAAATGTGGGTGTGGAGAAGAATGGAAAGAATTAGTTGGGTAGAGCGTAAAACGAATGAGAGAGTGATAGAAATGGTGGGTGAGAAAAGAACACTTTTAGATATTATTAGGAAGAGGAAGAGAAACTGGTTGGGACATTGCCTAAGAAGAGATTGTATCATGAGGGACGTCCTAGAGGGTTTGGTGGCGGGAAAGAGAGGGAAGGGGCGAAGGAGACTACAATTAATGGATGATATTAAAACAGAAAGATCATACGCGAAGACGAAAAGGTTAGCGGAGGACCGTGGAGCATGGAAGCTTCTCAGCTGCGGCAAGTGACCTGGCAATAAAGGCAGAATACCTATGATGATGATGATTCCTTGGTGTTATATTAATACTAAAATTCCTCCCTGCTTTGCTACACACTTGAAATTCTGAAACATTAGGTATTTAAAATATATATTATAAGTTTTCAAAGGACACCTTGTGTTACAATGACAAGAGGAATCGCATCTTTCCACTTATACTGCATTATTTTGTATAATTAAAATTTTATATCGTTCCTAGAGACATCGCAATAACATACAGTTTTAAAATTTGGTCTCCATACGTTGGATGATGTTGTCTCTAGCTTCTTCTACGTAGAATTAATAGAGTAACCAGCTGTTATGATTTTTAGGTTCAATATTATTTAGATTCTTCAACTTCCCTCTTATCATTTAGTTGAATAAGACTCGCTCTTCAGAGATTTACTTTACATTATTACTGAAAAAGGATTGCTAGGACATTTCTCCACCTTCCTAATTACGTGAACAAATTGTCAAGTCATTTTGTTTTGCATAGGCGATAATCGTAAGGAACGAACAGACGAGATGAATCAGAAAATTAAATTGCTCTGTTAGTACTAAAAAAATACGTTTGTAGTTATACTTACAGTTTATGTATCATGACAGAAGGCTTTATAAACAGACTTGGTCATTTTCACCACTTCAGGTGAAAACTGAGATATAACGAGAGAACGTATTCTTAGGACGCTAAAGACGCTAAACTCATTCCAACAAAATACTTCTCTATATGTTGCCTCGCGTTTACTTTCATACCTGTTGACAGACTGACATCATAGCTGTTTTAGAAGACAAATATTGCGTATAGCTTAATTTGCAGTACTAAAAATGACTGTTTGATTGGAATAAAATAAGTATGATATTATATACAGATAAACAGTCTATCATAATTGATTCAGTGTCTGAAGTGAATAAAAAAAAATCATCCACATAGCCGTATTAAAACGAAAGTATTTGAACTATACCTGATTTTCATTCAGTGAATGATGTAAGATATAGTGATTTTTTTTTTTTAAATCGATTCAGCACCTCAACAATTTGTTTCCTTTTCAGGAGGGGTCCACTTACACCACAATACGAGTCGCACATTAGGTATATTTTGAAGCTTGCTTACCCCTCCATCAAACCGCCTGGAGCAAGCACGCTTGGACGTACAGTTGTCAAAAAAAAAAAAAAAATATACTGGTATAATTACTTTTTACAGTGATCCAGTATATTCTCCTTAGATATTCAAATTTATATACATTTCAGTAATCCAAAGTATAAAATGTTTCTTCTGTTTGAACACTTTTCTCTTCTGGGAGTAGTAGGTGACAATAGAACACAATTGCGAATATTTAGAAAGTGTGTAAGAAACTTGTAAGGAGGTTGTTAGAGAAAAATGTATATTCTGAAATTGAAAACTAAGTATGAAAGATAAAGTATTAAAAGTTGTCTGGGGCGTTATTTAGGGGTGCAGGGAGGTGCATTTCCCCCGTGAGTTTGAGATGTATATAGATTTTATGAAAGAATAGTAGTAAATCAGTGAAAAACTCGGAATTTTACTTATATCAAGGGGTCTTGTGCCCACCCAAGCAAAACTTGAAATGACGCTCCTGAAAGTTGTTATATATCATTAGGCAATGGCGTGCCATGGAAAATCAGCGCCCGGGGCGTGAGTATCCGACCGCACGCCGTACATATGAGAAAGGACAAAAAAAAACAGCCGCGAAGCACCACCACGATCGGCGCGAAACAAAAATAAATAAATAAATAAATAAAATAAACCTTGCTTTTCTTTGATTTTGAACACTTTTTATTACTTTTCCTTCGACTTTATATACGGGTGGGGTGCTCTCAACAAGAGTCTCGGGACGCAAAAGGTATAAATCTGACCCTCGTCAAACTAAATATTAGATTGAAAATTACTGCTGTTGATCTAAAATATTCCAAGTAATTTTCCCACTCTCTTTTTTCCTTCTTTTCTTTTCTTTTCTTTTATCCTTCCAAATTTTGTGCCTCTCTTAATTCGACACCCGGGTTCGTCTTCCCACTCGCCCCGCTCTCGGTACGGCATTGTGATTAAGGCAATAACTTTTACGACAATATATATATATATATATATATATATATATATATATATATATATATATATATATATATATATATATATATATATTACAGTTCACAATTAAGACAGAATTATATATACCTCAATTATGGCAACATAAAAATAATTACAAATAAATAGGCCATCAACTCTAAAAATGACAATTTGAGCAAGGAGGATACCCTATTGATTGTCAATATCTATGTTTATGCAAGTTTTGAGGAAATGAAAAGAAATGACCATGAGCAACTACAAGAATCAATGATGTAAATTTGACAAGATTGCAATGATGTTCAGCAACGTCAACAAGAAAAAATTTCGAACGCACTGTTGACTGTAAAAAAATCTGATATGGATATGATACTGCTAATCTGATATGGAAAATTATATATATATATATATATATATATATATATATATATATATATATATATATATATATATAACCTCTTTTATGTGTCTATTAATATTGTCCATTAGCTTGTTTGTTTTAGGATTAAATATATACCATTATAAAACACTCAATATTTTTTTCTTTTCTTCATTGTATCAGAGTAACAACTTGGGTCAATACATGTACGAGACACCTTGGGAAGAAGCAAACAATGAAGTGAAAATGTTCATTAAAGTGGTCAACGAACAGTGTAAACAACCATTGAAATTAACTGGATATTTCTTTTTTACTTTATCCTCTGACTTCTTTGGAACGGTAAGTGCTTCAGCTAATAAATCATAGAAGGGATACAAAATTCTAATGTAGCCAGTATAAACTACTAATTTCATCAAGTATTTAACGCTCTGTATTACAATCACAAATTTAGTTACTTAAGGTGAAGTTAGAATTAGGTTAAGGTTGTGCGGTGACCCGAGATGATGTGGGCTGCACTTCATGCGACTCGTAAAAGAAATAATTTATACTGACAAAAACTTGCGTTTGCAAGTAGAAAGCGATTACAGAGAAAAATATGCCCTTTATTATAATTTCCTTTAATATTCTGATTCAGCTGTTAGAAAGAAATGTACAATTTAATTTTTACCAAACGAAGATTGTTTCTGATTTCACATTAAATAAACGAAAAGATCTACAACGTTCAACAAAAGGAATCAAAAATACAAGAAAGGAACTCACAGTTCTTCAGTGTATCATTCGTCATCACATATTTTCAATCTGTTACTTATCAGTTAATAAGTATATTACTTTTCATGTGTGTTTACGCAATCATCACCTCATCTTCCTCCCAAGTATGTAGTAAGCATTGATTTTTGGAAGGGGGAATCCAACAATGGTTTCGGTTACTACTCTATTTGATTACTTACTTAAAAATCTCTCTTCCCAATAGACCTTTCGATTTCGAGAGAGGTTCAAATCCCTCGAACCCATATGTTGCTATCACGCTCTTTTCAGCTTCCAGATACGACATTTATTTCAGGTAGGTTAAATTTATGTTAGATAAATTTGTATAAACGTTTTGAATAAATTTACGTTTTAAACATGTAACGCACATTAGCAAATAAAAATTCTAAACAAAAATGCAGTTGCACAGAATAGAATATTAGCTTCAGGTCCTTTAATTCAGGATAATTGTACAGAATAGGAATCTAGCTCAGCAAAATCGGAGAGAATTATTTTTAGTATTATTATTTTAAAAATGACGTGAACTTATATCACATAGAAAAAGTAAATAATTACTCATCTAAAGTTCAAAATGTCAAATATAAATGTGCTAAGGTTTATATAATGATTAATTATATAAGAAAAGAAGGTAATTCTTTCTGTATGATTTATATATATGGTCAAATAGAGTTGAATACAAAAATCTAAGCAAGTGACTTTTCGATACAACTGATAGGAATAGAATTACAACAATCTTCAAAATAGATACAAAAATATTAACCTTAAATATATATATATATATTTAAAGAACTTACCAATTTACTGTATAAATTGAATAATAGGAGATCTTCCAAAATTCAATAACGAAATACACCACCTTAAATGACCGATTATCACATGTTGATCACAATCAAAATGGTCACTAGTAATGAAACTTACTTCCAAATCATTTTTCTTACTCAAACACACTTCACGATACAAAAATATATATATTAACTTCATATTAGGATTTGCTCTATATAACAATTCTGGTAATAACTTCGCGATTAATTATACTTGGAATTTTCAAACATTGTAAAGACATTTTCTCCGCCGATTTTTACTTCACTTATTAGGTGATGTTGCACCTTAGCAATTCCGAACTATTATATTTAGCCCAACCCGGAGCTATTCAAACGTAGAACGAGTAGTTCCAAAAATGACCGTTGGCGCTGACAATCAAGAATACGGAGAACGATACTAAGCTTCCTCTCGACAGTAGCTGAAAGCACTACAGGGTAGGAAACTAAACCAAATTATCCGGACTCTCTAGAGACCTTTTTTTTTAAACTACGGAATAGAGATTTAAATCTCTAATCGTTACACACATCCCTTCGTCCATTTAAAAAAATGCAATATTTTTTTATAATAATAATCTAATTTTTTAAGTCTAATGTCATTAATGTATAGAAATCTGTAAAGCTAAATGCTATTATGAAGTTATATTGTTGTCGAATAATTGTTAATTACTATTTACTACTATAAACTAACCCAAAATAAGAAAACCAAAGGAAATTAAATAAAATTAAATGCAAAACTTAAACAGAATAGAACTAAAGAAAATTCCCAAATAATAACTATGTAAAATAAAAATAATCTACTGTATGACAACAATATACATTCATAAATTATATGTACATAACCAAACTACATATCCAAAATTATACAAAATCTGCTCTATACATACATACATATATATATTTTGATCTCCTATTTTACAATAAATAATAAGCTGAATAATATGTAATATAAATATATAGAATTTTATCATCATATGTAACTTCAAATATAAGCATATATATTTGTCTTATTAATAGTTGACAAATTTAATTCTTTCATTTATTTCAAATCTATATATGTGTGAGTATTAATAGTTATCTTGATGGTAGATTTCTTCAGATATTTCCAATTTCTCAATGACTAGATGATAAATTATGAGAGTGATGAGCTCATTCATTCCATAACATCCACATAATAAGGCCAAATACATAATTATGGAATAGTCGAATCAGCGACTTTACATCTTCCAATTTACATTAAAGTCTTTGTTATTCCTGAAAATAAAAGTACTTTAGTATATGTGCACACATTAATTTAAATTTTTACAACGTAGAAACATACAAATGATAACAATCATACTACAATACCTAATGACTGAGTTCCGGAACAATACAAATAAATAACATTTATACAAGAATGATATCAATGATTTGACTATATACATATGTAAAAATGAACTATGAAATTATGATGTATTCATATAGAAATATCTACCGATACCATCAATTTTACATTAAGTTATCTCACTATAACAATTTACAGAATTGTAAACACATATCTTTATGATCGTGGTACCCTAAATTTCTTTGTTAAAGAGACGTGACATTTCCTAATATCACGCTCGTCCGAATCATTTTGTACCTGGACTGTATTTTTCGTTAACAGCTTAATAACAGTGTATGGCCCTAGCCATCGATGACATAAGCTTTTCGTAACCTTATCTGCAAGGGAAGATTGGAATTGGGACTTAATTAATAATTTATCTCCCACTCGATATGATGACACTACTTTGTTTTTGTCGTATAGCTTCTTTCTACGCAGCCATGCTCGTTCCATATTCCGCAAGGCATTCAGCCAGATATCTGGATCCCTGTGTCGAACATCAAGTGAATCAACATTCCATTTCACATCTAGTGGATCAAACACTGGATATATATATACTAATTCCATCGGACTGTGTTTATGTTCTGAGTGGACAGATGTATTCAGAGAAAATTCAATTTCATGAATGCCTTTGTCCCAATGATGTTGCTTCATTGCAAAGTATGCTTTCAAAGAGTCCTTGATCACTCGTATGTAACGTTCACTTGCGTTACTTCCACTGTGGTACGGTGCGATTCTAATATCCCTGATACCGTTTGCATACAAGAAATCCTGGAATCTTGCTGATACGAACACAGAGTGATTGTCATGGCATAAGGCGTGAATAAATCCATGACGACACATCAACTTGTATAGCTTGTTAATTATAACCTGGCTAGATAAAGTTCTAAAAGGTTCTAAGAAAATTCTTTTCGTAAAAGAATCTACAACAATTAAACAAAATCGGCCCGAACTGGACTGTACGAGTGGTCCAATGACGTCACAAGACCATCTCCCGTTTGGAAACATCTCATAGGTTGATACCAATTGTCCCATAGGTTTAGTATTCTTACTTTTGGACTTCTGGCACTCAATACAAGAAGTCACATAATCTCGAATTTCTGCTATCATTTCTGGCCACGTATATCTTGCACAGATCTTAGAAGCACATTTGGAAAAACCCAAGTGCGCCCCTGGAAGAATATAAGAGTGGTAGAATTCAACGATGTTTCTTGATAAACTCCTGGGCAAACAAATCTTGTAAGGGTTCTTCAAAGCTTTAGTACGCTTGCATAGGATATCCTTTACAAGTTTATATCCCTGAACCTCCTCTCTGTTTTTCAACCTAGCAATTATAGGGCTCAATTCGGGATCCTTTTCTTGATGATCCTTAATAGAAAGTTGTGCATAAGGCATATTCCATATATTGACCATAAATAAGTTAATGACCTCTTCATCTAATGAGGGGTCTTCATTAAAATCTTCGAAATCTTCTATATTGTGTAAACGTGATAAGAAATCTGCAGGTACATTTAAGGACGAAGGTACACTCTTAACTGTAAAGTTAAATTCAAAAAGCCTATATAATAAACTACCATATCTCTTAACTCTTTTCAAGTTTCTAAGAGCATAAGCTAGACCCAAATTATCGATTCTCAACTCAAAGGGTTGATGTAAAAATGTATGAAAACGTTCCATGGTTTCTAAAGCTGCAATGAGTTCAAGAACAAAGATTGGCTTGTTTACATCATACTTTTTAAGCTTCCTAGAATAAAAACTTACAGGAACTAGTCTATTTTCAGCATCTAATTGTGAGATAGCGCCTCCAATTGAATGACTTGAGGCATCACTTGAGATAACGAAAGGCTTATTTAGATCCGGTAATTTCAATATTACATGACTTTCAAAACATTCTTTCAATCTCTTAAGAGCTACATCTTGTTCTTCTTTCCACTCAAAGGGAACCTTAGGAGAACGTAGACGACTAATTGGCTCTAAAATTTCTTGAAAATCTGGTATATACCTACTATAATATTGAGCAAAACTACACAAGGCAATTACAGCGCGCCTATTTTTAGGTCTTGGTAGTTTCCTTATTACTTCTAATCGAGCTGGATCTAAATACATTTTACCATTTTCTATTATTTGACCTAAATAAGAAATTCGCCGTTGAAAGAAACAACATTTATCTACTGACAACGTTAATCCACTCTGAGCAAGTTTACTCAGGACTAAATCTAATGTTTTCATATGTGATGAAATATCGGAACTGGCAATTACTACATCATCTGCATACCAACTTACTCCTAGATCTTTCAGAGGATACAAAATATCTGTTATCAATTTACTAAGTAGAAAAGATCCAGAGGCAATGCCAAATGGAACATACTTAAACTCAAATAATCCTCTATGCGTGAGGAATGCAGTATATTTATATGAGTCTGGAGCTAATCTTAGTGTGACAAGCTTTCTTTATATCTATTCTAGATAGCACAACACCTTCTGATAATTCTGCTAAGACATCTTCAATACGTGGTGTATATTGAGTATTGACTATTAGTTCTTTATTCAGATCAGTATAGTTGACAAC
Organism: Thermobia domestica; assembly: GCF_964235325.1. Taxonomy (NCBI): domain Eukaryota; kingdom Metazoa; phylum Arthropoda; class Insecta; order Zygentoma; family Lepismatidae; genus Thermobia; species Thermobia domestica. Next base: position 42,524,038 of record NC_137461.1, on the reverse strand, counting down.
TAGCCTCTTAGAACCATCCCTATTTCCCACTAAAAAGCATGGGAAAGCATACTCACTTGAACTGGGTTGAATAATATTTTGTTCCAATAGTGAATCTAATATTTTGTCTAACTCTCTTTGTGCAACCCTGGACATCGGATATGCCTTATGTCTAATTGGTTTATAATCTTTAAGTTGAATATTATATTGAAAATTAGGAACTTCTCCTACTCTATTACAAAATACACTAGGATACTTTATACTTAACTTATTTATATATTCATCCAAACTAGGATCTTGTTCTAGGAGAATTGGATCCACTGTCATAGCTGGTGGTCGGTCATCGTTCTCCAGGATCTGGAACATTTGGGGTGAACACTCAGAATCATCTGTATTGGCAGAAGTACCTAAGTTCAGCTTGGCTGGACTACCGGGAACACTTCTTGGCTTAGCCTCCATCCTTATTTCCTGACTTCCAAATAGCTGACTGGAACCTTGGACTGGACTGGCACCATCATGAAAAGCCGCTCCTCCATTTCCACCACTAGTTCTGCTATCATTAGTAGGATCGAGACATCTATTTTCATTGGACCTAAATTGGAATCTCGGATGATGAAGATTTAAAGTAAATGGATCATTATTATTGTCAATACACGATACTGAGTTCGAAAAAGATGCATGTTTGATAAGAGGTTGAAGTTCCAAATCACCATCATTATCTAATAAAGAATTCTTCAAATATTTAGAGTTGGCAACACTACACTTCCGAGTAGCAGAAAGTTGATTAAAATCCATCAGATTTTCATTACACAAAGAAGTTTTATGTTCTTCTCTTGAATCATTATCACTGGTGTTTTCTTGCATGAAGATGGCAACACTGTTACTCTTTGAACATGATGGGAGAACATCATGTTCGGATGTTAACTCATGTTCATTCACATCTCTAGATTGTTTAAGTTCCAAATGTAAACGTGGATTTTCATTGTCACTAAGAAAAGGATTAAGTCTGGCAACACTGTGTACCGAACCTAAAGTATGGTCTAAGTCCCCAACCTTCGAAGAGTTTTGATGAGTAAAAGAAGTCCGAAAATTATTTGTACCATTCTCAACTAATGTTGTATTCACTATAGAACTGGCAACACTGCTGTCACTCTGAACTGTAACTCCAGATGTATCATCTCTTCTCTCCCATAAACTTGTGCATCCCCTTGATTGATGAACACTATGTCCACTTGGAGAAGGTAACACCCAACTACTAGAAGATGTTCTCGGTTCATCTAATGAAGGATGCTGTCCTCTCATCTGTTGATGGTTGGATGCTGGATGGGCCACTGATGAAGTTAGATCACTACTGGTGTGGAGATGTGATGGACCACTGATCGCATCATGAGTACGCAAGATCTTCTTCTTTATATGAGACACTCGTGATTCTCTATCTGATGTGGCAACCCTGTGCTCCATAGACCTATCAACGCGACCATAATAAAGATTAGAGGGATGAGGAATATCTTTATTAAAGGGATTTGAGGATTGAAGATCTCTGGATGCAATATGTATCTGCTGTCCATTCGGCTCCATCTCCCTCGTAGGGGTGCACTCAGAGGAACCTACCTTAACGGTGCCCCTTACATCATCTTCCTTCCCTAAACACACATATTTATCTTGAATATTCGTTAACTCAGAATTCAAAAATATATTTGAAATATTAACACTGTCACTGAATGTTACTTGTTCCGCACTTTGAGAAACACTATTAATGTCGTGTAAATTGTCCGAAGACGAGTTTTCCTTACACTCATACCATAAAGGTATATTCACTTTTTCTATTCCAAGATATAACTGACTAGCAGCGTTCACCCCGCTTCGCTGCGGTCACCCCGGAACGCAATAAACTTTGTTACTTAGATAATTTTTACTTTTTCGCTTTCAAGTGATATGATAAAAACCATAGAAGATTGCAGTAAATGTTAACATTATATCGCCTGTCATTTATGTTAACCCGCCCCGCTTCGCTGCGGTCACCCCCGAACGCAATAAACTTTGTTACTTAGATAATTTTTACTTTTTCGCTTTCAAGTGATATGATAAAAACCATTATAACGCCTGTCATTTATGTTAACCCGCCGAGTGACACGGTCATGCGGGTTGCATATACATACGTTTATTTTTATACCTATGATGAACTAACAAAGGATTTGTACGTAATGGACACCTGAATGGTCAATTATCTCAAGACACTGGTAATTGAAAATTAAAGTGATATGATAAAAACCATCTAGGGTCCAAATCCTAATAACCCCCCAAAAATAAAAGAAATTGGTTCAGCCGTATTAGCGTGATGAGCGGACAAAGGATTTGTACGTTCTCTTTTATATATATAGATTGTTTTCAATATCTACTCGCGCCTTTAACATTTTCAATTCATTTATGCCTATCAAAAATATAGGTTTAAGTTCAGGTACTAAATAAAATTTGAGTCTATATACTTTCTGATATAATCTCACTGGTAACCATACCACACTGTCTAACTTGATTTTCGTATTTCCTACACCAACACCAATAAATTTTTCTGTGAAAATCTTAACCGGTCTTTTCAAAGATCTATTCCATTTTAAAAAGCTCTCTTTATTTACTAGCGAAGCGGAAGCACAACTATCGATGGCGCCACAATTCTGCGCACCTAAAATGTAACCTGTTATAAAAGCCGCCACTAGTTTTCTTGAGTGCGATGCCAGGACACAATTTGCATTATGTTTTTGGCTTATATTGTTCTCTGTACTAACTTCTGGCTCTATTCTCAAGGATTGAGATCGAACTGAGGTCCTGTCAGTTTTGAAGCTAGAACCTTGCCCACTCGCAGATTTCTGTCTATCACTACTATTAGTCGTAGCTCTATTAACACTAACGAATCTACGTCGTAGATCACACTGCGCTACCAGATGCGGACCTAAACATTCAAAACACCTCGGTGTTGTTTTCTTCCCTCGAATTGTAAAGTTCGACCTTTCACGCCTGGCACCTACCAACGAATTATACATGTCAACATTACGCTGGTGAACGCTGTATTTCTTTAATTCCTGCACAAATACTGGTAAAGATGAGGGTATATTATATCGAAAAACCTCATGACTGACTACTGGGTTCAAACCCCGCAACAATATGTCTCTCAATTTATCGTCCTGCATACCACTATAACAAATCGTAAAACTGTCTATCACTTTGTTTACGTATTCCAACACACTTTCTGTAGTCTGTTGTAAACAGTAAATATATTTATCATAAATATGTCTCTGGCCTATGGGTGTGACCACATTTGTAAAAATAACATTTGCTATGTATATCCAATCATGTGATAACCCTATTTCTCTTAACAATTCAGTATGAAAACCACCACGAGTTTTCCCAATAGATGCCATGAGTATTGCCTCTATCGGATATATGCCTTGCTTGACAATCCGATATACCGATAACAAAAATTCAAAAATTAATAGGTCGTTACTCCCGTCACATATTGGTATGGATCTACATATATCTGTGAAGTTGTTACTAGTTATATCTACTGTTAACTTGTCAATATTGGTAGAAAAAGGTACTCCAATATTTATAAGTCTACTATTTTCCAATCCTGTTGGCTGATTAGCGTTATGAGAAATTAAAGGATTTGTGTTTTTATTTCCTTCTTTTTCTACAAACTTATGAAAACCTGGTTCCATCGGAACAGAAACTGGTTCTTGTCTTATCAATGAATTTTGTTCCATGACGAAAGGATTATGTGCACTTACACACGATACGGCTGCTCGAGTCGTATCGTCATTGTTTATATTTTGCATCACGGTAGTTCCTGCTTGTCTGTCACCACGCAATGAAGAATAGCTACCAGACGTAACTAACCAAGAATCGCTATAGGTATGCAAGAAAGGATCGGGAGTTGACAATTCACTCGAACTGTTACTTTCTGTTCGTGGTCTATGACTCCTAACAAAGAGGCCATGGTCACTATTGGAAAACCCGTTTAACCACAAGCCTTCAGGACGACTATTACTGGAAGAACTCCTGTACATTTTATTGAGGTTTTTTTTTTTTTTTTTTTAATATACTCCTGCTATCAGAAGGATTACAATTAATAAGGCACAGCTTTTGGATTCGATGCGTACTTAACAACAACATAACTATGATGTAGAATGCAACGTTTTGTACTTTTCACTTGCTTAGACACTAAATTATTAACTTGAAGTTTACGTGATTTAAAAATATGTCTCTTGTATGTAAATATACAAATAGAAACACCTCCTAACTGACCTTCTGACTGCTCTATCTTAACAAGGACACTGATTGCTAATATCATTTATCCTTACGATCATTCCCTTAAATACATTTAAGAAAACTACTCTTATAGCACTTATACAAGGTCTATCCAAAACTTTGGTGCTTGTAAGGAAAGATAATAGTTCGGAATTTAACTGTGTAACGCACATTAGCAAATAAAAATTCTAAACAAAAATGCAGTTGCACAGAATAGAATATTAGCTTCAGGTCCTTTAATTCAGGATAATTGTACAGAATAGGAATCTAGCTCAGCAAAATCGGAGAGAATTATTTTTAGTATTATTATTTTAAAAATGACGTGAACTTATATCACATAGAAAAAGTAAATAATTACTCATCTAAAGTTCAAAATGTCAAATATAAATGTGCTAAGGTTTATATAATGATTAATTATATAAGAAAAGAAGGTAATTCTTTCTGTATGATTTATATATATGGTCAAATAGAGTTGAATACAAAAATCTAAGCAAGTGACTTTTCGATACAACTGATAGGAATAGAATTACAACAATCTTCAAAATAGATACAAAAATATTAACCTTAAATATATATATATATATATATATTTAAAGAACTTACCAATTTACTGTATAAATTGAATAATAGGAGATCTTCCAAAATTCAATAACGAAATACACCACCTTAAATGACCGATTATCACATGTTGATCACAATCAAAATGGTCACTAGTAATGAAACTTACTTCCAAATCCTTTTTCTTACTCAAACACACTTCACGATACAAAAATATATATATTAACTTCATATTAGGATTTGCTCTATATAACAATTCTGGTAATAACTTCGCGATTAATTATACTTGGAATTTTCAAACATTGTAAAGACATTTTCTCCGCCGATTTTTACTTCACTTATTAGGTGATGTTGCACCTTAGCAATTCCGAACTATTATATTTAGCCCAACCCGGAGCTATTCAAACGTAGAACGAGTAGTTCCAAAAATCACCGTTGTCGCTGACAATCAAGCATACGGAGAACGATACTAAGCTTCCTCTCGACAGTAGCTGAAAGCACTACAGGGTAGGAAACTAAACCAAATTATCCGGACTCTCTAGAGACCTTTTTATTTAAACTACGGAATAGAGATTTAAATCTCTAATCGTTACACACAATATACGTAAAATGATGTGTCATATTGCACTAAAGTTACAAGCTTGTATTTGTTGTAAGGCCGGAACCTCAGGGAACAAGGCCTCCTGAGACCCGCAGCCAGGCACAGAAGTCTGGGAGGTCGTAAAGAAGTTAGGGGTCCACATAAAGAAATTAAAGTAAAAAGTTTTATTTTTCTCTACGTGCAATAATATATTACAGATTAGGAGCCCGAGGACAATTTAATTGCACATTGTTTATATACCTCCTCGAAGCTGCGTGTTTTGTCTGCTACTTCCCTGTTTTCTTTTATTCTCTATGTAGAATATAAATAACTATTATTGACACGAAAATGAGAGAAGAAAATTTGAAGGATAATGAGAATTATACTAACATGACCGGGCTCGTGCTCTAAAACTCAGCCACCTAGTTTGACTGCTTGGTTGTTACTGACAACTGCTGCTAGGATGACAGCGGCTATGATTGCGCGGTTTGAATATAATGAACTAGGAATTCTTAAAGTAATAAGACGTTCCGCCAAGGGTCTACCGTACAAGCTTGAAAAAATCAAAATGACCCATGAAGTTGGGCAGCGCGTCCACCGGAGTTTAAAGGCTAGATCCAAATGGCTCGAAATAAAAATGAAACGTTATTTGTAGTTTTATGATCCACGTTTATACCCTATATTCTAAAGGAGGCAGAGATATTCAACACTTTATCAATCTAACTGCTGGTGCTTATATTCGGATTCTGACATATTGTGGAGCAATACCAATTTCAACTCCAACTTTATTCTCCTCTGTTAGAAATGTTTCCTATATGAACGTATGGGTTCCATGGAATTCAATTATGCAAAAATTATGTAATTGATTATGATGCTTGAAGCAAATAAATATTCATGCTCTCTAAAATATTTTGTTTCATTCAGCACATATCTTACAAACATCTTAATGTCCGTGGATTGCTATTTAGTCAGCGGAGTTAACGTAAAAACATTTCATTTTCGAACACTAGTATGATACTTTGCACAGTACTCACATACATATCAGAGAATGAAAAACTCGCGGTATGGACTCCTGTGGTGACGTCATTAAGATGATCACTGCGCCAATTGAAATAATTTGTTTAATGATCATATCACAGTTGCCATTCATACCATTGTGAGCTTTCAATACACCAGTTAAAAGATTTTGCTTTAATCTCAAAATATATTTAGTACCTTTCTTTTAGTAACACGTTCAATTAGATCCACTGATAAATATTTCAGTAAATAACTTATTTACACTCTCCGAAACAATTTCAACTGCATGTTTTGCTACATTTTTACAACTTGCAAATTTAGGGTTAATTAGACCCCTCTGAGCATGAACATGAATGTTTCCAAGTGGAATTATGTGTGGCTTTTACCTGAAATTCAATATGGTGGTTAAAATTGCTGCTTCATAAATTTGTTTTCTAAAATAACTACAAATATTGCCTTGTGATGTGACATTTCCCATTTGTTCGAGATCAAGGAATCCACTTACCACCTACAAATTATAATTCGACCACGGGAAGCGACTAAAAATATCATGAAACCGATGATAATAACCTGATTTGATGGGAAATAAAAAGTGCTGTATATTAGAGAGTGAAGTATTCTTTCGTATGCTTTTGGGGTGAAAAACCCGGTTGTAGTTGTTTAATTTTGACTCTGAAACCGGAAGCGCTCCAAAACTAAATTTGGGTCCCAAAAATGAGCTGAATACATCATTTATGGCACACATAATTCTTCCTTGTCTCTCTCCTCACACGGGAGTGGACGCAAAAATCAAAATTCTTAAAATCTTCCCGTAGGTTATGGGTGACATGTTGAAATATTTTCATATACCATTTCAAACATCTTTAATTAAGCTGCATATAAGGTCATTTAACATTTTTTTTCAGAGGAATGCTTGAGGACGAAATGTGACAGGAATTTGAAGAGGAGTGAAAAATAAACAAACAAAACAAAAAACACGCCTTCCATAGTTGTGCTTTGATTTCTGTATCAAACTTTACAGCTAAAAAGAAAAGTACATTTTATATCATATTTTTGCAACGACAACAATAGCATTTTTCTTTCATTAGCGTGATAATATTTCTTGTAGCTGGTCGAAAGTTAACTCAACCTTAACATATCAAAGGTGAAAGGATGTTATTTCTTCTGTGGATATTAATAATTCAGTCTACATCACAGGATAGGCATTTCCTCTAAAGTAAGTTTCTTTAAGTAGTACTAATTGAGCAAATTGCTGAAATCATTGATATTTGCAATTTATTGTCCGTGCAGAACTATTTTCTCGCCATGAGTAGAACACAAACACAAATATAATAAATGTTTAAGTATTACGTTTCTTTATTGTTACGTTACAACGGCGTGTTACGTTCTAAAATACGGTCATTTTTCTTCTCGAATTGTAACAACCAATAACTTTATGTATTAGCAAAAGAACTTCACTAACCTTCAATGTAAAGTTTAAACTTGTTCTTATTGGTATATTAGCTCTAACTTAGTACGGAAAAGTCGCTAACAATTCAAGTAATAATCCTATCTGTACCCTACACGGCAGTACCTCTTTCCCCTTGAATCATCAATTTAAAGTTAATATACCTATAGGTGTACTTTGCCCCTCAACAGCACACTCTTTTAAGAAACCTAATCCCTATTTTCGAAATGCCATAATATTTCTATGTTTAAAAGGGCAAGTTATATCATCATAGTTCACTGACAACGCATATTCTAAACTACCGATAGTACATAACAAGTTGCATCACTGTCTACTCGTGTTATATATATTGTGCTATCACCAGGTCAATCCAACGAGCTGTTACAACTGTTTTGATTTAATGACAAGCACTTACCACTAAGCAAAACATTTATTTTCAATCTTTACTAACTTTAAAGCACAATTTTGAAGCAGTAAATCGCAATTACAAAGACAAATGTAAGAACAAATTTGAAGTATATAAGAATTTTTCTAAAGGATGTTCAATCCGAAATAAATAGACTCTTGCTCCTTTTGGATAGCTGTCAGAGTCACGTACTTAGTAACGCAAAGTTAGAAACACTGTAACTTACATGTAGATTTAGTTTGAACTGGTTTCTTTAGTTTACCTTAAAATTTTTCACTTAATACTGATACTAAAACGAATATTCATGTACAGTAGGTGTTACAATTCCAAACTAATTTAACATAATTTTGCCATATGAAATTAGTTTCAATTTTTATTTTATAATTTCTAGACAACTACTTCATATTTGAAATTTATTTGCCACCCAAGTATAATTATCACAGTATGACTACATGAAACTGGCTGAATGACCGTTCGTCACTAGCAAAGAATAGGTTTTGTGGAAAATGTTAGGAAAATAAATAAAATTATTTTTATTTTGATGTCGAAATACGACTCGGGGGCGCGGTGGCTCAGTGGTAAAGCGTTCACCTTCGGTGTTTGGGGTCCCTGGTTCGATCCCAGCTCGCGCCGTGTAGACTTTGTGGTGGACAACCACTCTGCTAATGGGTTTCCTCGGGGTTCTCCCGTTTCCTCTCACTTTCTTCATTCCACCATTTCATTTATTTCTCGTCATCACCGTCTTCTTTAGCCTAACCGGTATAATCGTGGGACGTAAAACTAAAGATTTCATTTTTTTTTTCAAAATACGTCTCAACACATGTTCAGTTATGCTTACAAGTGCTCCCTAAAATGCTACTACTTAACTTTTCACAATATTGTTACCACGTCTTCAAATCTAAAAACAGCGGATTCACATCTATCTATATAAATTGTTAAGAAAATTTATAGTCCATGACCATATCTTGAATATATATATATATATATATATATATATATATATATATATATATATATATATATATTGAAGTTATATATTTATGTATACACGAACAGGTCTAATATAACCAAAACAGAAATCGTGCTCAAATAAATTGTCTAAACAAAACCAAATATACACTAGATACACTATCACGTAGACATGCTAAATTCACTAGTTATCAGTTATAGCTCCTTCAGAATCTTCTCTCATTTGTTTCAAGACAAGAAAATAAGAGACCGAAGCAGTCATTATCTGGAATTGAAAACAATAATGCTTATATTAGTATTGAATAGATAAATAAAATAAGCAGGTGATGTATATGCTATTTAAAATTGGTAGCTAACAACCATAAAATGTAGATATTGACAAAGGATCAAAAGTAGGAAAACAAGTTGTATATTTCTTAAAGAAACTGATTGTATACACAAATTATGTGGAGAAAACATAAAGTTTAGAGAAGATACAGAACGTTGATTTAACGATTGTTAGTTAAAATTCACCTTTAAAAAAAACTATTGATGCTTAAAATTTGATGGAAAATAGGATGGTGATTCAAAACTTTAAAAATGCTATATAATGCCGAAACGTTGTTTGATGGAATTGGTATTTGGCAGTGATGTTCCTTAAATGATACAAAATGAACATCAAGTGACAGAGTGACCTACAGCACAGGAGTCGGAAACAGCATTAATATGAAGATGGTCGCGCCACTTGGAAAAACTACCGAGTTACAGCAGCGATCTGTAATACATTTTTTGAGTAGTGACGGTGTCAAACCTATTTAAATTCATAGCAAGATGGCAGCACAGTACAGCGATTTGTGTTTGTTCCTGCAACGAGTGTACGAGTGATGTAGTAAGTTCAAAAAACGACGTTAAGTCTGTGGATAAGGGCGCCACTCAGGGGGGGCATGGTAGGGCGCTTGTCCCTCACCTTAGAGGAAATTGTACTCCAGAATATTGAAAATCCAATAGAATTTTTACATTAGTTACAGCAAAATTTGAAACTATTTTTGAAACGTTGCTTATACTTGCGCCCCCTCTTGGAAACCACAACATGGGCGCCCTTGCCTGCTGAGGATGTCCCACAACCGGGCCAGACTCTGCGCCTAGTGAAGGTTGAAAACATTGCTTTACTGCAAGAGGTTTGAAAAAGATAACAGGCGTATTACCCTCAAGGAAATACCACCAGTTTGAACATTGTTGTTGGTTCCGTGCAGAACATTGTAAACAGCGTGTTGCAGTTCAATAGAGTGTCAGCAACGTGTGTGTTACGTAACTTGACAGCAGAATTGAAACACCGTCGCGTCAATGCCTGTGAAAAACTGTTTCGTCTTTTTCAAGTTGAAGGTGACTCATTTCTGGGAAGGATCGTTACATGTGATGAGACCTGGGTTCACTACTACGAACAAGAAACAAAAGATCAAGCATAGAATGGCACTAGTGCTCATTAAGGAAACCCAAAAAATTTCTCGCTCAACCATCAACATGAAAAGTCATCCTCACTTTCTTTTGGGATGAAAAGGGAGTCATTATGGAACATTACGTGGAGAGGAGAGAACAGTAAAAAGTATTTCTTATTCATATCTGCTCAGAAAACAAGTTTGCTCAGCAATACGCAGTGAATAACGAGGGCTTCTGACTTCAGTTTTATTGTTACACCATAACAACGCATGACCTCATACTGCCCGTTTCATAGTTGGGACTATTCACAACTTGAAATTTGAATATCTTCCACACCCACCTTACTCAGCAGACATCGCCCTAATGAATATTATGTGTTTGCACCATTAAAAAAAACAAGCATAGATAGGCAAGAATTTCAGAAGTAATGAAAATATTAAATCCACCGTGCACGTGCGGCTACAGTCGCGAGCAAAATACCTTTTTAAACGTCTTATTTACACACTTTCAAAGCACTGGGATCCTTGCATTGAAAAGTTGAAGAACACTTCAAACACTCCTAATGTCCAATTTTCTTGACAGCAGCAGAATATAGGCAGTTGCCGAAACTTTCCTTCCCGCTGTCATCAGCACACAAACAACAGAATTGACATTGTGAGATTGTTGTTGCCATACTTCACAATTTGGTATTTGCCTGTTTTATTTGCAGTTCGTAGAGATGCACACGAGTCGAGACATGTCTCGAATCTCGACTCGACTCGACTCGAATTCGAGTCGAGACACACTTTGTAAAATTCGAGACGAGTCGAGACAAACGTATTTCTCGACTCGAATTTTCGAGTCGAGACATGAGTCGAGTCGAGACAGTTCCTAAAAATCTCGACTCGACTCGAATGTCTCGAAAATATTTCTATAACTTTTAATATTATTTTGAAGAAAGTACTCATTCAGAAACACTCGGCGCGAGAATTTCGGAAACTGCAGGACTTATCAGATGTTCGAGGAGTGTTGTGGTGAGTGTCTTCAACAAGCGAAGAAACTAAGGGGAAACGACGTCCAAACGTCGAGGGGTTGCGCGCCCCCCACCTCATTATATTTGTCCGACGTCGTAGGCTGGGCAGACTGGTAAAACAGGACAGGCAGCAAACTGCGTCGGAACCAACATCAGAGTTTAATGCTGGGCAAAGTACAAGTGTGTCTGAACTAGTGTTGTAAAATTTCCGGAAATTTTGAACACGTTGGTAAAAAACCGTTTTTTCTCGATTTCTTTCTTGAAAAATTGGATAAATTGAAAAAATTAAAATATTTGTATTAGGTTAATTTTACTAGTAATCATATATTTTTTTCTTCAAACGCGTGAAAAATATAAGTTCAAAAATTTCAATATTGTGAATATTAAAAAATAGCTCTCGAAAATAAAACTATTCCAATCATTATCTATATATTAAAATACTAGATTTACGCGTATATATTTGTCCCTACAGAAAAGTTTATATGTTTGTCTCCAGTCCTTTCGACAATGAGATCTTGAACTCACAAGTGCTAGAAACGTGCCGTTTTCATTGATCGATTCCAAATTGTGTGTAAATTGTCCAGTTCTAATTGAATATTAAAAAAACAAAACATGGTTATTAGTTCTTTATTACATTTTTAAGGGTACAGTGGAAGTACTGAAATTTTTGAAAAATAAAGTATCATACCCTATGAGTTATATATTCCAACATCGCATAGTTGTATATAGGGGTTGTATATCTCTCAGGCATTTATTTCATGGCTAAATGATAAGAAAACGAAGGATAACCATTTCTTCAGTCTAAGATGAATCTTCATTGTTTGGGGAGTTTCTTTTTTTTTTCCTTTTTTTTTACAATGAACTTCGCATATCTCTGACATAGTTAATTGTGTGTGTAATTTATTTACTTATTACATAATGCATGCAAAAAGAAAGGAAACACTGGTCATATATGAATTAGAAATTCCAACTATAAGTGGGCTCAAATCTTGCAAACGCTGCGAAATATTGAAAAAAAATAATCGAAAAAAATCCCATTTATTATACCCCTTGCCGATTTTTATGAAGGCGTCCTTCACTTGTACCTGTAAAGGGACATGTACAGATATGAGGAATGACAAGGAGATTCATGCTCATATGTGAATGATGCGCTGTGTAGAGAGCGCTGGTTCAGGTAGCTGAAAATTAATAGTCTGCACTTATTTCTATTATGTCATTTATTCGTGGATGTGCATTAATTACAGAACTTTTACAGTTACATACAAGCCTACCAACATGAAGTGTTTCTGTTGCAACAAATAGATCTCTTGAATGAAACTAAGTTCTTAATATGCTCTTTGATCTAATGAAGTTTTGTTAATTTTAACCAAATCACTTCTTAAGAGAAAGAGCAGTAGGCAAACTTCACTAATACTCATGCACTAAAACATATAATTACTATTATGTAATATTTTAATATAGACACTTATATAAACTTTATGTACAAAATCCTGTATGTAAACACAAACATGTTTTCTAGTGCGATAGTTTATCTATTACAATCAAAATGAAAGTGACTATGTTTCTAACTTAATAACTCTTGAATCATCAGACCGACCTCAATAAAATTTTCAACATAGATGAGGTTCGGGATGGGTTTTATCATTTTATTTTGAAGGTGCAACTTGAGGGAAGGGGATAGGGGAAATGACAGACATTAGTGTCGAATCCATAATTTTCGGGGTCGCTGAAATGAACAATGGCACTTCGGATGCCGTTTAAATCAAAATTTGGCCCCACAACTTGAAGGAGGGAGAAGATATATAAAATTATTGAAAATGAGCGATATTGCTGTCGAATCCATAGTTTTCGGGGACGCTGATATCGAGTTCATAATTTTGGGGCTCTATAATTTCATTGGTGACAGTTTAGGTGCCCTTTATGTCCAAAATGAAACGTATTCTCCCCGTGCAAGGTATTCGGCTAGTCTAAAATAATAACGAACGGAAGTTTCACATACTCAACCCTTTAATATATTTCTCGCTGCTCAAATTCACTCACTTGTGCGGTATATGTGTGTATTTGTAAATAAGATCTTCTCTCTTTTTGAGTTTTTCGAAAAATATACAAAGAATAAAGAGGGATTTTACCAGAAATCAGAAAAATAAAAAGTAGAATTAAAACCTGTTGTCTTAAGCATTTTATTGTTAGCGAAATACATTGTATATACAGTAGGACATCGATAATCCGAAACGTCAAAAATTCGAACCGGTCCCTAGAAGCTTTCTACATTTTGTCTTAACGCTAGCGATAAACAATTAATAGTATGTCCATCGACGTTGTGTGAAGTCAGTATATTACAAAAGTTCATTCATATGTAATTGTTTGTCATACATATTTTTATTTTTATTTTCTCTTAGGCCTATAAGATTTAAATGGGACTTACAAGATCAGTGTAATTTAGTGTAGGAGCAGGTTCTTCAGAAACATTAAATGTAAGTAGCCTTACGTTCGGATTTGTAATTACTGTATGTACTGAATAACTACTGTATCGATTGAAGAACATACCGTACAGTATATGTAAGCCTAAATGGATTTTTTTTTTTCATTTTAGAAAATCCGAACTACCTGTGGTCCCAATTAGTTCCGATTTTCGACTTCCTACTGTATATGCTGCAGACATATTACAGGAAGTAAGATTACTAGCATCAGGTCAAAAAATAGTTTTAAACTATATTTTCCTGTTTTTGCCAATATTTTCGAACAGATGTTTTGTAATCATATAACAAATAACAATCTACATGCATAATCAGTACAACAAAAATATTGAACTCGAAATGAAATCCTCTCAAAGATGAGAAAAAATACAATAAAAGAACACTTGCATCCGTAGAAGAACGAAACTAATAGAAAGGTAGAAATCAAATGACATATTCGTTCAAGCTTCACTCAGACTATATTCCCTTTAACATGCTGACCTTTAATATAAGATATTTGGAAACAAATTGTAAATAGAAAATTACTTTTCAGAAAGGGGGGGGGGATAAGGACGTCATATAAACCAACCAACAGGAAATTACGTTTAGCACCAGCAGCTACAAAACCTTTTCCTGTCATCTCAAATATATTTAAAATCTTTACAATATCAATACAATATCGAACAAATTATTTTTTCTAATGGATTCAAAATTTCAGGAAATTTTATAAAGCACAAAGAAGATATCTCTATAAAATATATGTTTTATTTAACATATTAACTAAAATGATTCTGGCCCCGTTATTTTAACACTTCCCTGCCATTAAGGGGGAACTTCATAATATTGCTCAAGATAATTTTAATGCGTCTATACTAATTAAGCTAAATAGGATTATATATTAGTTTCTTTTGTAGCCATAACTCCATTCTATCACGGTGCTAACTTTGAAATGTTTGGATGAGTTGTGCACAAAATTTCCCTATTCTAATACAAGAAACATAAGTACTCAATTTTCTTAACTCTAAACTAGTAAATATAAAACTCTTTTAATTTTGAAAGCAAAATATAATAAAATATTCGAAAATTTCAATTTTACCCAAGTTTTCCGTTTTTTCCAAGCTCGGGAGAACCGTAAAAAATTTGTTCTTTTAAACCCAAAATTTCCGTTTTTTCCCAGGCCTTCACAACACTACTCTGAACACACATTGCACCGAACATTCCTAACGATGGACCTCCGCAGTCGATGACCCATTCATTTGCGAATGTTAACACCACGGCATAGGCAACAACGACTGAAATGAACACGTGACCATCGCCAGTGGACCTTGGCACAGTGGCAGAGCGTTGCATTATCTGATGAATCCCAATACCTTCTTCATCATGACTATGGGAGGGTGCGAATCCGTAGTATTCCAAGGGAACAACTCCTTGACACTTGTACTGCGAGACGGAGACACGCGGGCTCTATCTGGGGAACATTTACGTAAGCATCCATGTGTCTAGTGGAGCTCGAGCAAGGCATCATGACGGCCGAGGCGTATCGCACACTGCTTGCAGACTACGGACACCCCTTCATGACGATCATGTTTCCCAACGGTAGTAGGATTTTTCTACAAGATAATGCACCATGACACAAGGCCAGGAATGTGATGGACTGGTTCTAGGAACACAGGAGCGAGTTCCAACTGATGTGCTGGCCCTCCGACTCGCCGGATCTGAACGCAATAGAACACATCTGGAATGTGATTGAACGTGACGTCACGGCGCATCCCCCCTCCCAGGAATTTACGGGAATTAGGTGACCTGTGTGTGCATATGTGGTGTCAACTCTCTTCGGCGACCTACCAAGGATCATTGCATCCATGCCAAGACAAATGCCGTTGTTATCCGTTCCAAAGGTCGACATACTGATAATTAGATAGGTAGTCATAAAGGTCTAGCTGATTTGTGCGTATATTTTAACTCGTACATTTTGTCTCGACTCGAATTTCGAGACGTCTTGACTCTAATTCGAGTCGAGTCGAGACAGAGAGTGTCGAGTCGAGACAGAAACATATTTTCGAGTTGAGACTCGAGTCGAGATAACATTTTCTCGAGACGAGTCGAGACAGGCTTAAATCTCGACTCGACTCGACTCGTGCGCATCCCTAGCAGTTCGCAGTTCTGCGACAAAAGCTATGAACATGGGATACACTCTTTGCAACAACGACATCCCAAAACAGTCTTTAACGTCCCACGGTTATGCCGGTTAGGCTAAATGAGACGGAGATAATGAAAAATTAATGAAATGGTGGAAAGTTGGAGGAAACGGGAGAATCCCGAGAAAACCCACGAGCACGGTGTTTGTCCACCACAAAGTCCACACGGCGCGAGTTGGGATCGAACCAAGGACCCAAGCACCGGAGATGAACGCCCTGCCACTGAGCCACCGCGCCCGCTTCCCCTAAACAGTGTTTCTTACTATATGCGCAACATTTAAATTGGTACCGGTAGCCTATTACAACTCGATTACCTTCTGAGGGGTAATAGGAATGTAGAAATTCTAATAATCATGATAATCTAGTAATCGTGATAAAACATGCATGAAACTCTTCAAAGGAGCACGCCTTCCGTGGACAGTTTACACGAAAAAGTTGCTTTCGCATTTCTGCTGGTCGGGTTGATTCTTTCTTCCGCGTGTCCACCTGGATCTATGTTAGTAGAATTCATAGCCTCCAACATACAAATATCTGCCATTAAGATTTACGTATCTCTTTCTTCTATAAAAGATCCTCGACATCTTTATTTGCTTTTTAAACTTGTGTTACAAGTACACATTATGGTCAGTAGCGTATTTAGGGGGGTGGCTATTGGGCTTAAGCCCCCTCGACCCGAAATCAACTTGTTATATGCACATCTTCAATAAAATTTGTCGGCAGACAAATGGAAAAGTATAAGCCCTTATTCGCGTTTTATGCATAGCTTCCTCCCGAAACAAAATCCTAAATAAGCCACTGATTATGGTTATCCACTGAAAAGTTAAAATAAGAATAGTTTGATTTTTTTTTTCGTGGAAACGAATCAATGATTGTATTGAAACTCCTCGTGAAACAATATTACTTTGTTTTTCCTTTATATTTTTAGCCTTTTGTGTAATTTTACTTCGAAAAAGCGAAAAGATGTTGTCTAATAACGTTTTTATGACGATTTAAGCAAATTAATTTCAGAAAATTTTCTTACTTCATAAAGACTTAAAATTATCGAAATCTTGAAACTTTAATAATAATGTGTGCCAGAGATTTTAAAGGTATTGGTCCACACTTGGGATCAAAATATAATAATGATCATCTTCTTACTCTTGCTTCAAACTTATCAAAGAAGAGAAATTTACGAATTCTTGACGAACCAAGCACCACTATTGGTCACAATACTACATTGTAGAAATGGAATACAAATTAATAAATTCATAGCGTGATACAAACATAACCATCAAGTACATCAAGTACTACTGACAGTAAATTCTGAAACACTTACCGAATTAAACGTTTCTAACGATAGTGTAAATATGTTTCCCCCAGTGAGTCGAAGTGGTATTTGACTTCGAAGCACAATCATTCGAACGCAGTAATGGAATTTCTTACCATAAGAATACCAGGTACTAGCATAGGCAGCATCTTTCACAGATCTACTCTGTAAAATGGAAGAATTTTATGTTAGACTAAATTGCTTATCAAACTAGTTTTGAACGTTATGGTTTGTTAGTTACGGGTTGTAGCTAAACAGAAGATTTTGTTTTCTAAAGCTCCGAATTTCTGCAATCACAGTAATCCTCGGTCTTCTTATTTATTTACACAGTATTACTTATATATGTTTAGTTTCATCCATCTCTATTTCTTTTATAACACTAAAAACATGATTCTAAATAAAATTAAAAACATTGTTACATATTATGTACCGTATTCATTCCGTACAAATTACCTATAACTTATATACCACATACAAATTATACATACACACACACACACACACACACGTATACGCGTATTTGCGTACTTGTTAGCTCCGAGTTGGGAGACCGACTTGTTGGAACCAAATGTGCATAAAAAACTAGAAGAGATACAAAAACGAGAGTGAGATCAAAATGCATGAATTTTATTCAGATTTGCGGTGGGAAAATACTTATGTCGCTATTTCTTGCAGTTTCTTGGGAAATGCGTATGGTGCCGTACTATATTTGTTGGATCCTGGTGCCAACATCACCTGCAAGATATAATTGGTACCGGTACCAATAACATATCTGGATGATCTAATGTTACACACACACACACTATTAACACTCTTCTACAGAATTACAGGCGTTATGAGGACCTCTACAGTGTTGCAATATTTCAGTTATCTACAGTGTAAAATAATAGCACAAGGTAGAAAAGTACACGCAGTTTTGGGGAAATAAGTCTACAAGAATGTAAAAATATGTGGAAAGAAACTATATAGTTGTTTATATTTAAATTATCAGATATTCGTCAAGTGAACTGCCTACACTACTCCTTAAATCTGGCAACCACGTTAAACCGGGAGACACACTGTATGTTTTGCTCTCCACTTCGCTTTATCGGAGTAGAAGTGGGTATTTAAAACAAGTTCTATTGGGAAAGAAAAAACTCGTTCGTAAACGGGCGAAAGGCAGTTCGAAGTTTGCTATGACCACAACTGCTCGCTGCATTTGTTAATAAACGCTCAGAAAGATATATCCACCTTTTCAATATACTCTCCCCCCATTCAAACAGTTCCTTTACCTTGTGTGTCACGATGACGTAGAAACATTCTCACGACAGTGAGACTTTTTATATCACATTCGTCGATAGAAAGGAAAAGCATAAGATCTGAACTGTTTCGAAAGAAAAATGTTAATACAGAAACATAAATAGGATATGCTGAGAATTTTAAAGCGTAGCTATTTTTGCATTTTCTTGCTATGTACTTAGACGTTCAATAAAGGTCATTTGTAATTGCTTTTCGGATAGATGAACAGGACTTTTGATCGGGCTCTTGTACTGATCATATGAATTTAAATGTATTTCACATTTGACACTTTAAGGAACAACTTAATTACATTGAAACGTGCACTCAGTACAAAAATTGCACATTAGAAAATGACTGAGACAACTTTGTTTCCACATTTGTATATAACTTATAGAATTAGAAAATATTCTTGTAATTGTCTTGGTCACTGTGTAAGATAATTCTTTTGGCCATCATTATTATATTACTGAATGCGTCTCTAACAAGGTAACTTACGGAAGTGTAACTCACTGATTTGAATGAAACTTTGCATATTTGTACAACATCGGAAAGGAATCGACACGTATTTTTTTTTTAATTCTGCAATGGTCCGGGTTTAAGGTCTCTCGATAACCCTTTGAACATAAAGGAAGGTTTTGAAGCATAGACAGAAAACAATCATTTAATATAGAAGAACCCAGGGAGGTTTCAGGAAAGCTGATTCAAAATCTGACGTCAAAATTAGAAAATTCAAAATGGCGGATCCAATATGTTGATTACAATTAACAAAAGTCTTCTGGTTTGAAACCTGCGTGCAGTTAGCCCCCCCCCTCAAGCTAAATTTAAAATTATTTTTATGTCAATCGTTTGATCATCGTTTGATCAGGTATGATAAACAATTTTTAACGTTTGATTAGCTTTACTAACATAAATATAAGCGATATTTAATAGGGGGGGCTAACTACTCGCTAGCCCCCCTTCACGTCAGATTCGAAATTTTTTTATGTCAATCGTTTGATCGTCGTTTGATCAGGTTTGATCAATAATTTTCAACGTTTGATCAACTTTAGTAAAAGAAATATAAGGGTACCAAAACGGGGGCCAGCCCCCTTTCACATCCGATTCGACTTTTTCTTATGTCAATCGTTTGATCATCCTCTGATCAGGTATGATCAACAATTTTTAACGTTTGATCAGCTTTACTAACAAAAATATAAGCGATATTTAGTAGAGGGCTAACTACACGCTAGCCTCCCCCCTTTACCTCCGATTCGAAATTTTTTGATGTCAATCGTTTGATCATCGTTTGATCTGGTTTGATCAATAATTTTCAACGTTTGATCAACTATAGTAACAGAGATATAAGGGTACCAAAATGGGGGGCCATCCCCCTTTCACCTCCGATTCGACTTTTTCTTATGTCAATCGTTTGATCATCGTTTGATCAGGTATGATCAACAATTTTTAACGTTTGATCAGCTTTACTAACAAAAATATAAGCGATATTTAGTAGGGGGGCTAACTACACGCTAGCCCCCCCCCTTTACCTCCGATTCGAAATTTTTGATGTCAATCGTTTGATCATGTTTGATCAATAATTTTCAACGTTTGATCAACTATAGTAACAGATATAAGGATTCCAAAATGGGGGGCCAGGCCCCCTTCACCTCCGATTCGATCTTTTCTTATGTCAAACGTTTGATCATCGTTTTATCAGGTATGATCAACATTTTTTAACGTTTGATCAGAGTTATTAACATAAATATAAGCGATATTTAGTAGGGGGGGCTAACTACACGCTAGCCCCCCTTCACCTCCGATTCAAAATATTTCGATGCCATTCGTTTGATCATCTTTTGATCAGGTATGATCAAAAATTTTTAACGTTTGATCAACTGTACCAACAGAGATATAAGGGTTATAAAATGGGGGACCAGCCCCCACTTTACCTCCGATTCGATCTTTTCTTATGTCAATCGTTTGATCCGACACGATCAACAATTTTTAGCGTTTGATCAGCGTTACCAACATAAATTTAAGCAATTTTTAGTAGGGGGCTAACTACACACTAGCCCCCCTTCACCTCCGATTCGATCTTTTCCTATGTCAATCGTTTGGTCATCGTTTTATCAGGTATGATCAAAACATTTTAACGTTTCATCATCGTTACTAATATAAATATAAGCTATTTTTAGTACGGGGGGCTAAGTACACGCTAGCCCCACTTCATGTGAGAATTGAATTTTTTTATGCCAATCCATTGATCATCGTTTGATCTAATTTGATCAACAATTTTCAAAGGTTGACGAATTTTACTAACAGAGAAAGAAGGGTTAAAAAATGGGGCGCCAGCCCCTTCCCTTACACCTCCGATTTGGTGTTTTCTTATATCAGTTGTTTTATCTACGTTTATTCAGGTTTGAACAATAATTGCCAACGTTTGGTTAACTTTATTACAGAGACTTGTAACACTCCTAGAAATAAACAACTTTTAAATGTATTTAAGTGTATTTTAAATGTCTTTTCAAACAATGAAACAAGAATGCGTAATAGAAAGGAAACAATTACATAAATACCCTTTGGCTGAAATGCTGGGCTTCGCATGGTAAGAATAATATTTATGCAAAATCTTTAAAAGTAAAGAAATGCGTGATATAATCGTAATATGCGTCTATAATCGAATTATATATATAAACACTATTAAACGTTTAATAAAGGTCCGTCAACTTGGAGTCCGGAATCGGCAAATCACATATTAAACATGTTCATAATTTTGTACACATTTTGTACATCGTTTAAAAACATTTGTACACCCATGTGTTTCCAGAAATTTGCGATCAAAATTCCGCACTCCAACTTGACGTTCGAGTGCGAAATCACCAGATTCGAGATTTAGGTAGCTAAAAATAATATGCGAATTTCGTACAATTTTGTACACCTTTAAAATAATTTTGTACACTTCTGTGTTTCGAGAAAATTACCGTCAAAGTTTCGAACTCAACGTTCATGTTGGAGTACGGAGTGTTCATATCGAAGACTTAAGTAGACAAAAATAATCTACGAATTTTGTACACTTTTGTACACCTTTTAAAAAATTTGTATATCCCTGTATTTCGAAAAAAATGGCCTTAAAGTTGTGGTTTCTGCCATAAGCAAACCATCAACTTGGAGTGCCGATTGTCAATATCATACATATACTAAGCAAATAAGATTGTACCTGTCCCGTAGAATTTTGTACAGCATTCAAATAATTTTGTGACCTCCTCCGTGGCTAAGCGGTAGCGTACGCGCCTTCAGTAGGTCCCGCCTCATATAGCCTCGATGCTGAAAGGACGTTAAACTCAAAATCAACTAAACTCAAATAATTTTGTTCACCCCTGTGTTTCCAGAAAATTAGCTCTAAAATTTCGAACTCAACCATCAACTTGGAGTGCGGAATCTTCATACCGATGACTTAAGTAAACAAAAATAATGTATGCATTTTGTACACTTTTGCACAACTTTTTTAAAAAATTGTGGCCTCCCAGTATTTCGAGAAAATTGACCTTAAACTTACACAATCTACCATGAACAAACCATCAACTTACGTGTCTGATGTTGGCCCCTCATCTCTCCCAAATTACACCAAACGTCGTCCATCGGAAGTGCATCGTTAGTGCACATTAGTGCAATAAGAACTAACGTTAGTGCTATCAGAGTTTACGAGTTTTTGAAGATTTTTGGTGGGGTCTTTCTTCATATGAAGTTTGCTCGCCACCCGTCTTTATGCAGACAGATTTTCACCAAACTTATCACATCATTAGTGCATTATTAGTGCACTAAAACACACTAAGCACTAAGGTTAGTATTACCCTATTGTGGGACATATTCAAGATTTTCGGTGGGTGGTCCGACTTCAGAAATATCAAATTTCATACTAACTGACATAGATAGGTTACATGGGTTAACGGCAATCGTAAGTCCATCGTTAGTTCTCTTAAACGCACTGAGCACTAATGTTAGCGTTACCATATTTTGGGATTTATTCAAGATTTTTGGTGTGGGGGGACAATTTCAGAAATATCAAATTCCATACAAACTATTATTTTTTCTAGAAGTACTAATGATGCACTAACGAATGGCACATTTTTTTCATTAGTGCTTGAAGTGTGGGCAAGTTCATCATGACCCCAATGACATTTTACTTGTAGCACCTACACTAATGAACCACTAACGTTAGGGGTTGTTGCACTAAGAACCAGTAACGATGCACCAATGATTTGGTGATAGTGTTCCAGATTCAATTACAATGTTAAAGCATTCATCGACTCACGCGGAACTATTGCATTCTACAAGTGGAAATTTGTATTGTTATTATTTTAATGAAGATAAAAGAAAACCGGTTCTAGATGTTTATATTTCTGACACACTGCTGAACTTTGTTTCATCCACCTGGGTCAAAGTGACTATCATAAAAAAGGGTGTGAGGAACCCCCTGCTTGGTTGCCATGACAGTGAGAACGGCTTGCATTATTTTTTTCTCTCTCCCAGGGGTGTAGCCACTGGGGGCTCCCAACGGCGCCACTCACCCAAATGACTTCCTTTCCCCCCAAACGACAGCTTTAATGTTTATATATAAATAATAATTTTCCGTTTCTCTTCATCAGATTTTCTTCAAACTTGGCACATATATACAAGACCGAAAATAAATCGACACGTATTTTTTGTTTCTTTCGGGAAATAGGTTGAAGGGGGCAAAGGGCTCCTTTTCAAAAAAGAGTCCCCTTGATTAAAAGGGCCACTTTAAAGAAACTAAACTCTGCCCATGCAAAGATGACTTCAAAATAGGGAATACCGGTTTTGCCGTTTTTGCGAGAAAAGGATTATAGGGCCAATGCCCAATTCGAAATGACAAAGGACCCCGCACAATCCTTACGGAAATCGGATTTTCGTGGAACTGCTTGAAACCGTGATATGTTGTGGATATGATGTTTCTGAGAAAAAGTCTCAATGGACACAACCACAAATCACTGACCGTTTGGCCACTACAGGACCACTTTTTTGAAAACAGCAGAAGGTATCGTTATTCCGGATTTCGGTGGAATTGCTTGAAACCTTGATATGTTGTAGATATTGTGATCCTGAGAAAAAGTCTTAATGGACACAAACACCAATCAGTGACCATTTAGCAACTACGGGGTACAGATTTATATTATATTTGAGTCCCGAGTTGAACCTCAAAAGATTATCTCAAAATAGAAACCATTCCTGCAGGAACAACTGTATTTAGCATCTTGATGTACTCTACTTTAGTCACTGGAAAAACATCTTGGGACATTTTTCTGACATTGTCCTTCTCTATAACATAAATTTACATCTCCGTAATAATATAATTAAGATCCAATCATTAATTCATAAATAGATTTTCTTCTCCCACATTTGCAAATATTATTAGGTATCTGTGATACGAAAGCGGTTATTTGTAATAAAAACCTCCTATGTTTGACAATCCCGTAACATTTTATTTCAAAGATTGTGCATCATTTTGCAATTTGTGCGAAGTTATTGCTGTAATAAGGTGTGCGTTGTGTAAACTATGTTTATGCATCACACATCTTTTTACGGAATATCATTACTGTAAAACGTTTTTTCCAATAAATTCATAATTATAACAACTGAGGATATATGAAACTCGGACATATTGACAAGCGTGGAGACTCATTATAAACAAGCGCCCCGAATATGAGAGGTATAGAGATGCACTTTAATCAAGCATCTCGTTAAAATAAGTAGAGAAAGGTGTTTCAAATCGTTCTACAACCTCCTCGCAGTAACCCCTGCCTGCGATAGTGGATAATTGTTCTTGGCTAACTGCAGACCATTTCAAACCAGAAGACTTTTGTAGTTGTAATTACCATATTGGATCCACAAGTTTGCATTTTCTAATTTTGACGTCAAATTCTGAATCAGCTGTTCTGAAATCTCCCTGGGTTCTTCTATATTAAATGATTGTTTTCTGTCAATGCTTCAAGATCACCTCTAACGTTCAAAGTTTGTTTCTACTCTTAAACCGCACCAATGCCGAAATAAAAAAAAAATACTTGTCGATTATTTTTCGATGTTTTACAAGTCTACAAAGTTTCATTCAAATCGGTGAATTTCACTTTCGTAAGTCTCCTTGTGAGATAAACATTCTATCCATAAATCTTTAATCTGTCTCTGAAATTAACTTTTTAGATTAACATTTATCTAAAACATGCATTTTATATAATGTTTGATAATATAATGCTTTTCTCAATATTCACTATCGCTCCCGTGCCCTGGAAAAAAAATTAGTTTAACGTAATCTTTTGTCGTGCGGAACGTACATGGACATCTCATGTGCCTCTGCAGCTTGGTTGTTTGGTTGGTTCGGATTTTAGCATGCCTTTTGAGCACTGAATCATTTGACACAAACTTCCGCCTTATCGTTATGTCCTAACCCCTTCAGTTCCCACCCGGAATGTTGATGATTTCAGTTGAGATTCCCTTTCACCAGCGAGGCTATATGAGACGTGGACTTACTGATTAACGTGGCAATCAAACCACATGAGCTCCCGCCGGGAATCAATTCCGCGTCTTGCGCCGAACGTGCATATGCCTACTATATAACAAAATTGCCAACTTGTGTGGTAGAAGTGGTCGGATCAGAATCACAATCTAAATCGTTTTTTGAATTTGTATCCGAGATCTGGAATTGAATCTAAATTGGAGATATAGTTCTTGTGATTCAGCGTGTTAGTAAACAAGTAGTTACCCATCTTTTTCCGGCATTTGAAGCATATCAATATTAGTAAATGAAAAGTATTGGTAAGATACCGAAATAGAACATTTATATTTTTATAGGTAATTTCAGTGAAATTAGGGTTGCCATTCTTTCGGCGTTTGCCGAGCATGTCCAACATTTTGCGATTTTTCAATGTCGAGACGTAATTTCAATTATTTTTGAATAGTCTGACATTTAATCATATTTCTATTTGTTCAATATTTTGCTTGAAAAATTAGTATGTTTCTCAATTGCGTTAGAAAACTGTCCTTCATTGGTTTTTAATCAACTCTTTATTAAAATTGATTCTCTAAAATGTGTCGGTCCAAACTTCAAATTTGATCTCATCTAACTCCCTAACTAAAACCTTGCACATCATATTTATTTCATATGAGTACAACGTTGTCAAGATTTACAACCATGCCAAGTTTGATTCAGATCAATGAATTTGGTTGAATTTGTACTGTATAACTCCTTTTGATCTTTCAGAAAATAATCAATGAAAGACGAAACTATAAATGACGAAAGTTATATAAGCATAGGCATATAGCATATAGTTTAGGCCTAATAACTCATTACGTGTCCCTTATCTTATACGAGTTCTTACGTTAGTCTAGAATGAAAATTTAACCCTTGCTGAAGAGTAGTGATATGGCATTTTTCAGAAGTAACAATAGCATTGAAATTTCCAGTGAACTTAATCAACTTTATTTTGCGATTTTAGCAGTACGGTAATGTAGCGAGTAAAAAGTGTTTTCTCTAGTCAGTGCTTAGTGTTAAAAAAAAAAAAAAAAAAAAAAAAAACTCGTTAATACAGTCAGTTACGGAATCGATCATTGTACTAAAATGTACGTAGTTTCATGAACATGAATTATGAAGAATTTTACAAATACTTGTTGCAACAACATAATGCATTACATTGGTCACAAAATGGTGGCCGAGGCAACTACAATTCTAATTCAAGAACCAATGCAGATTCAACATCATCCACACAATTATAAGGTAAAATGTTTTCAATTTTACTTGTAAAAAGGTCCAGCTTTTTAATAAAAGTCAGCTATTTTCTGAAAGAATGTCCACTGTTCGATAATCTTACAAAATCGTAGAAGAAAGAATGAAATGAGAACAAATATTGACCAGTTGGTAAGTGTATTTATATCCTATACTCCAATCAAAACATCAAATACAGACTTCCCACTACCGCATCAGTTAAAAAAAAAAAAAAAAAAAAAAAAAAAACAGTATGAGTGCAGATAATAAATAATTAACATGACTTTCGATAACTCTCGGGATGAAACTAAATAGACGATAGGTTTCAGAGAATCAGATACGAAATTTTTCAACCACTCTAATTTTAAACCAGAGAACGTATTAGTATCGGGATAGCAGCTTAAGCAATGCATACGAAAAGACATGCACTAACACCAGGGTCGTATTAAGGGAGGGAGTTAGGGAGGCTATAGCCCCGGGCCTCCAGGTGAATAAGGTCCTCCAATCTGATCAAAATCTCAACTGGCTTTCTAAAAAGAATCATGATCAATATAATCATCATCATAAAATAAAATGACCAAAAATATTAAACACATTCTCTTAACATTCCTACTGTACTTTGACAGAAATTTATTAGGTGAAGTCAGCAGGGGCCACATATTTTTTTCTAGCCACAGTCCTCCAGATAAGTTAATCCAGCCCTGACTAACACCTTACGTACGACGGAAAAGCATTAGAAAAATGAAAATATTTCAATTCTTTTCCCTGTTAATCTATCTTAAACCAGGCTCTTAATGTGTTATCTTGAAATACGGAAACTGAAGTGACGTTCTATTAAAACAAAGATTCTTCTTCTCTTGTAAACTTTAAAATTCCTTTCACATAGCACGAGTGCGCAAAAATCCGAACAGTAGAGAGAGTTGAATTGATTTGGCTATGTATTCTTATGGCTGTGTGGAACCTGGGTACATCATTGCGGTCCAGAGTCCAATCAACATAGCATACAGTGGCGGCATCATGATGTCCACTCCTCAAGAAATTCAAGATAATGCAATCAGATGGCAAGATTATGGTAACATTTTTTTCTGGGATGGGGTATAGTAAGGGCATACTGTTCATTGATTATCTTCAGGGTCCAACGACAATTACAAGTGACTACTATTCACAACTGATCCCGAAAGTAAGGCAGGCAATCAAGGGAAAACGCAGCTAGACATGAAAGTGCTGCTGCTGCAGTACAATTCTTCTACTCACAAGTCACCTTACCTCCACCGCTATTGACGATGCCGGGTGTAAAATACTTGAGCACCCTCCCCACTCTCCAGATCTTGCCCCAAGTGACTCTCACCTGTTTCCCAAGATTAAGTAGCACCCGCGAGGAACAAAGTTTGCCAACGATGTTATGCAGGCTGCCGAAAAATGGCTTCCAGCCGTCAAGGATTTTTTTTTTTTTAAAACTCGTATTCATGCTCTAGAACATTGTTGGGAGAAGTGCATTATAGTGATATGGGACTATGTGGCAAAATGGAAAATCTTCTATATCGAATTATCGAACACTCCTCGTAATATCACTGAACACTGCCTACATTGCCTAATTCACCTAAATATACCGATTTTCGACCCTATAGAACGTGAGAGGTGTCGGTTGACAACTCCTATGCATGAAATTTTGCCTCTATCGTCTCCCGCGTTTTATGGATAATATCTCACGAGGATTCAGTGTCTTTAGATTTATTTAGGATGTGTTTTTTGCGAAACCAAATAATCAACACGTCTTCAGAGTTTGGCAATATTGTTGGTGAACTTTTGGTATTTGACGTTTTCTCAAGCTTGCGTTCGAAAGACGGCTCCACGAATCGTATACCGAAATCTTTCGATGTATCAGAGGTAAAGCAAAACATTTCTGTAATTGGTGTAGAGCCCAGGCTTCGCGAGTCGTTATGGCCACTGCAGTTAAAGAAAGAAAACAATCTATGATCCAAGGCCGCAAACAATAGGAGTGCAGACATGCAACACCTTGCAAAAGTAAACAAAAGTTTCCAGTGCATCACTAAGGTCTGGCGCTGATATTAATTATGCAACAACTTGGCACAATGGTGACGGAACCGGTTTTGTCTTATCCATCTGTAGACTAGAACAGTGATGGGCAAACTACGGCTCACGGGCCAGATGCCATCGGCTGAAATATTCTATCAGGTCCGCAGTATGGAAAATAAAATGAAATCGTTAAGTTTTACGTCCCACGGTTATGCCGGTTAAGCTAAAGGAGACGGTGATGATAAGAGATAAGTGAAATGGTGGAACGAAGAAAGTAGGAGGAAACGGGAGAACCCCGAGAAAACCCACGAGCACTGTGTTTGTCCACCACAAGGTCCGCAACATGAGTCCTGATCTACAGAATTTAACTTCACTTCTGGAAATCCGTGAATCCCACTTTAATTAATATTGTGAGAAACTTGTAGATATGCTGTACAAATTTCATTTACCACTTCCACTTTATAGTCTTTCAATCATGGGCTTAGTATTACAAGAAGTCTTTTTTTTTTTTTTTTTTTTTTTTAAGAAAATGTATAGGCCACCTAGTTGTTCTTTTTCTTTGAATATTAGCCCGCCAAAGTGTTTTTCTTTTTTCTTTCGGCCCCTTCCTAAATAAGTTTTCCCATCATTGGAATAACACCCAAGCCCTGTGCAAAACAGTTTCGAGGTTCACCCCTCCTCCAGGAGTCTGGAGGATCGTTGCTATCACCTGCTTGCCTGATAATATTATTAGCACAGTTGGTTTACTTAATAGTATGCATGCTTGCGATAGAACAACACAAATTTATCGAATTAAAAAATTGGCGATTTAAAAGAAGTTGGATCATTATATAACAGTTAAGAAGTAGTTCTTATCAAAAACAGAGAACCATTATGGCAGCCAAGTTTTCTTCTCATCGTTCTCTCTAACTAGACCCGATACAAAGAATGTATTGATTTTATTATATTTAAGTCCGATATAGGAGGGGTGTTCAAGTGGAAAGGTAAAAGATGACACTGTTGGTATAATCGATGTCTTTGTTAGAAAGTAATTACCAGACGCTGAGCACAACTATCCCACTGTATTATGAGCCGAAGGATTCCCTGTTCCCAGAAATCCAGTGGGTGTGATAGCAGCCAGTTTTACACTATTTCTTTCAGTTCTCGTCCGAGTCCAAGCGCTTGCCTTTGAGATGTCTTTTTAGCGGACCAAACAGATGGAAGTCGCAGTGAGATATGTCCAAACTGTAGGGCGGATGCTCAAGCTGCTCCCACTTCAAATTATTCAGTACACTTCGTGTGACCTGCTGGACGTGTAGATAAGCGTAATCGTGGAGCAGAATCACTCCACTTTCTCACTGACTTGTTGGACACACAGTCTCTCCCGTATACAGTCACCATCCGGCGATGAATATCGACCGATTAAACCACTTTTCCAGTCAGAAATCGGATAATACCTCGCTGCTCCTCAATCGTCAAATATTTCATTGTGAACGCTATTATTTCCTGACACACACTGCCGAGTCAATTCGACTTGGACGGAACACATAATTGCCTGATTCTCTCCTGCATCATGTGAAAGGCAGCTACGCATGGGCACAACCAGGCCGGACACTACATTCCCTCCTTAGATGTCGCAGTACTTTATTTCAAAGCGATATAGTTATTCCTACTTCAACACACGACGTTTGTTTTCTACGATGTTTCGTACTTTTTCATTTGAAAATTCCTTGTATATTATGACCTTGGAGTACGGGACTTAACAATGAGACCGCGAATGCACTTTTGGCATGCGTGATCCCGCACACATTATCAATAAATCCACATAATTACCGCCATTGTATGTCCTTCGTGAGAGATTATGATTATGGGTTCAAATCAGTTATGCCAACTTCAAACGTTATAAAATCCCATCTCGTGGTGTAGAAATTCCCATTTTGCTCTTGAGTTTCCCACATTATGCTAATTATAAATTTACGAAACTTGCAAAGTAAGAAAAACAGAAGTACTGAATGTTATTTTCTGCGATATATAATTAATTATCCGCAAATATCGATTTTCTACGTTTATAAAGTAACTTCTAAAGAATGATTTTTCTTGAAAGAAGCAATTTAGTATGTTGATAGAAACAAATATATTTTGTTTTCGAAACTTATTATTTCTGTCACTCCTTTGTGCCATTATCTTCTACTGGATGTAACAACAAAGATTAATATGAAAATAACAAGAAAAGGAAATAGGCAAAATACAAAAAATCTTCATTTCGCAGTATATATTTTCAACGCCAGAGCACAATTTACGTTTGTTGGCTGCCGACAGCAGTTTTTTTTTTTTTTTTTTTTTTTTTTAAGACATTTCCCTCTAGCATGTGTCTTCTTGTAGCATAAAATTACATTTACCTGATTACAGATTGAAGATTTACTAGGCTATTTTCGGTCCTTAAAATAATTGTTGTCGTCGATAAGGTGTAAAAGTCCCACATAAAAATCCCTCATAACTTCCTTTATCCCTTTTCTAATAGCAAATGTTAAAAAAAAAATCCTACAATATGGATTTATCCCACGAGTTGGTATCATTAGTTCAAGTTTTCGTGGTGGTAGTTGCTTCAAATACAAACCCGAGCAATGTGTTTTGCATATTACATTAGTGTGTCCCTTGTCATATAGCCTAGGTGCTAAAAAGGGAGATTTAATTCCAACCAGTCGATCAATGAGCGTCGTAAGCCATTGGCAATTTTCACAGATTAGAAAACCAAAACTAATTTGCGATTGGAACCCTAGTGCTAATGAAATGTCATTATAAAAGTCCTCTGTCTTGCCGTAAATCTTCGTGGGTTGTAATGTTAGGACATTTATCGTTAAACAAACACCTAAATTAACTTCTTCTTTTCTTAGAAAAAGAAAATCTCTTCTACATGAAAACGTATGTCAACTTTCCATTTTTAATATGAAGTTTTCCTTTTAATGAGCATCCTCCCGGTTTCTCCGCAATTTACCTACTACACTTCTAGGTTCTGCTCAATGACGTCATCTTCATTATAATCATTGGTTATACCTTGGTATCTCCCAGTTCTTTGCAATTCCTTTTCTTTTCCATTTCCATTTCATTACTTTTCTTTCGTCAGTTTTCGATTCGCCTGTAAAACCATCTCAGATGGTCATTTTTCACTTTTTACTTTCGAACGACGAAGGAAAGAAAGCATAGCGATCGTGAAAAAAAAAAAAAAAAAAAAAAACGAGAAGTCAACGGATTTACATCTTTCATGAACCCTACATATCGAAAATGTGATTTTTCGATATATATCCGTCCGTCCGTTTGCTAAGTTTTCTTCAAATTAGAGTAGTTTACTGAAGAGTAAAAATCGAAAAACAGGATTTTCTCAAAAATGGCTCCAACAATTTTTTTATGTTTCATAAATCAATATTTAATTAAGAACCCTATATTGTGGTATAAGACATTTCCCTGGTAAAAATCTGCAAGGGGTAGTTTATTCTTGTATTTTTCGGCTACTTTTGGTTTTAAAAAACAACTCAAGTTATTTCATAAATAAGCATTTCATTAGTAATCTAATAATATGGATTAACTCATTGTTCCTTAAAAAAAAAAAAAAAAAAAAAAAAAAAAAAAAAAGAGGTAGATTACTCATGGTTTTTCCCTACAATTTTCTCAAACGACTCAGGCTATTTTGTTCAAGTTTCGTAAATATATGTTTCATTAAGTAGCTAAAAAATATTGCTAAACTCGCATGATCGAAAATGATCCACAATATGTAGTTTACTCTTGGAGTGAGATTTCTAACGATTTTCTCAAAATTGGCTCAGATGCTTTTGTTAATATTGTAAAAACAATTATTTTGTTAATTACTCTAATATACAGTATGACATACGTCTAATAAAAATATCTGAAGGGATGGTACATTTTTTGGGAGGAAGGGTGAAGTTTATTCAATTGAGGTTTCCAAGACAAATTATTTTATTCCTATTTCCCAAATACAAGTTTCAATAGGAAGTGTGGCCTAACAGTTTAGGAAATTGGAGCGTCAAAGTGTAGTGCGGTGGCCCGTACCTTTTATAAAAATCAAGGCTATAACTTCTCCCTACTCCTTGTTTATCAAATCAGAATTTTGTCCTTATTAGTTAATCAAGACGATAATTTTATCATTTTCATTACCGTTTCTGTTGTTCTCTTAAGGTTTAGTTCATAAGCATTAAGCATTATTTTTATAATCAAGCATCAAATTAAGCAATCATGTTGTAATTTTCAGCCGCGGTCGTGAGATTTATAATCAATAAAATCCTACTGGTTGTTTTCATTGTATCTAAATCAGTGACATAACCAAAATATATATTTAGGGATTTCGACTTTATACTGAAAATAGAAAGAGTTATCGAACATACATTATAGTGTGAGTTACAATCATCGCCTTACTAACGTATTTCCAAAGTCCTGACCTGTTTGGTGGTGACGTCGCCGGGAATCTATCTTAAAGCAGCTTTGGCAATGAATATTATATACGATATACACGGTATACTCGTATATCCTTCACATTAAACAGAAAAGCACTGTCAGCGTTTAACACTGGACACCTTACAGTGTGGAGCGGAAACGGCTGGTGCGATTGGAATAAATCCGAGATATTAGATTGAAAACCTTCTATTTCCAACAACTTTTCTTTTCTGCTGTTGTAACTTTATCGTAACAAAGTTCCGGTCTTTGATGCACCCAGTATACTAGACGAGTGATCTGCAACCGGCGTACTGCGGCGCCAGAGTGTCATGGCAAGGTGAAAAATGTGATGCAAAGTTTTACACATCGTAAGAAATTATTTTTTGAGTTATTATTATTGTTATTAGAGTCTATTATTATTATAGTTACTATGCTTCATACGCTTGTACAGTATTTTGTTCTCTGTCGTATTTTATTCTCTATATATTAATTTCATCGGTTGTTGGAACAAAAAACGAAGACGTGTATGACTGCTACGCAGTGACGACACTAGAAGGGACCAGGGGAACGGGCGCCTTCCGATCACATCGTCCGCCTTCCGTCCTCGTGACAACCCCCTCCCCTAGGCATACATTATCATACAGCAGTTTTTCGGTACACAAAATATTACTGGGTTTCCAAAAAATGTATCCGCCTATTCACACACACACCCTACCCCAAGAAAGTAAAGCTGGTGTCATCACTGCTCCTACGGCGCGTGTTTTGCAAAAAGTACAGAAAGCTAATTATAAGATATCCGAACTTACCGCTAAGACCAATAGATCACACACAACAGCTGAAACGTTGTTAATAATGCTACTTGTAAAAAGATGGTGAAAATAGTCTTGACTCAGCTAATAGTGAAATTCCAAACTTTTTCTCTCAGCCGACAATCAGTCTCCGAGTTCGTTTTCAGCTAGGCAAGGGCACGAAAGATACAATTTTGTTATTTAACGGACTCAGTGAACTGCAGTTCGTAGAAGGAGGGATTATTACAGAGTCCAGATGCTGCATTGATGTCATTCTCCGTTATGTTTGTTTCGTGGACCTATCCGTCCAAAGTTTCGTCTTATGAATGTCAATGCTTGTCCGCATCGTACAGCTGTCGTGGCCGCCCTCTTTGAGGAAGAGGATATTCATTAAATCTGATGGTGAGCGTATTCCCTGGAGCTCAACCCAGAGAGCATACTTGGGATGCTCTAGGGAGACGTGTTGCCGAACGTATACCTCCACCAAGTACTCTTCCAGACTTTCGACAAACTCTCAAACGAAGAGTGACAGGCTCTGCAACAATAACTGCTTGCCAATCGTTTCCAGTATGCTACGTCGATGTCAGTAGTGCGTTTCTCTTCGAGGAGAGCATATTCCATATTGAGTCCTGCATATGAATGCTATACTGTCCTAGTCTTTTTTGCATTCTGGACATGAGGTTCGACATAAGATACGGTTTCCTTAAATATTGGCAGTATTTGATACACTGTTTTAGTACAGACACTCCATGAATAAAATGACTATAGTGTTTACCTCATGTATTCTATTGCTGACCCTAACCGACATTCATGAAACCTGGCATATGAATGTCTTAGGTCACTTTAAGTTTGGGGCACGAGTATATTATTTTCCTTATACTTTCTAAAAGGATTAAAAAGTTGGTGTGTACACGAACTTAAAGTAAAAATGAAAGCATGCATTAAATACATACCTACACATAAAGGTAAATACAACTGTTAAAATAGTATCCCTTACAAAATGATATGGAGGCAAAATTTAACCTTACTGAAATAAAACATTAAAGAATGTCTTGTAATCATGCTACAATTGCTTTTAATCCAAGTGTTACGGTTACTGTAACCTATGTCAAAAGCTTCATGTTGTAATATACTTTATGAATACCATGTTTCAGTGGTGAGCGGGGGCGTAATTTCATATCATGTTAGATTTTAGCGGGGAGGGGTGGAGCAAGATCGTTCATCGATATAGGAATTTCACGTTTTATATAGTATATTAGTATACGATTTATTAAAAGGTTTGTATCTGTAAAAACTAGGAGTGACAATTACCTTCTATGCCCTCCCAGAATGTCGTTTCTGGTGGTGAGGATTTTTGTGTTCTAAATCCGCGATTTTTTACGAAGCTTAAATTTTAATAAAGTCACTTAAAAATTTGGCATTCTTAATAGATACCATTTATTATTATTTTCGTTTACATCTTGTTAATGACCAGAATAGCCTTAGTCTCCTATTAAGAATATAGAACAGAGTAGAACGATACATATTTAAGGAATACTCGTATACTGATAGAGAGATATAGAATATATAGAGAGATATAGAGCTATATAGAGAGATATAGAATACTAATACGAAGCTAAATTTGTTGATACCTCAGTTGATTAAGTTATGATAAAAGGGCAACTGAAACTTTATCCAAACCAAAATGATCAACAAAACTTTTAAATAGATTTTTCTTAGGTATTCTTGTGTTTGAAAATCATTGAATTATCCAATTTTTTATAATAGCCTAACAGTTTATGATAAAGGGAAACATTCCTGTAAACACTAAAATGAGGAAACGTGTGAGCGCGTAACAGACAATACGTTGCCGGATAAACACAGAATAACTCCATATAAGCATGGACGTCTCTTGAATGTTGTAATTGATGGGTACAATAAAAGCATTATGATGCTTGTAGACTTAACTAAAGTTTGTTGAAATGGTGAGGCAATGAGGCAATGGGATGGATATTTGAATTAAAAGCTAGTGAGTTTCAATTTTTAGACTTCCAAACTATGCTATACATAAATATCGGAAGTCTTACAAAACGGCTATACCCGTCCTTCCATTTGTGACGGGGATTAGAGCAAAACTGGTGAATTATATCGAGAAGTTGTTTTAAAAAATCGAGTCAGCGTCTCAAGAATAGGCACCATCTTATCCTCCGTTAATCCACTATTGAAATCCTAACTGGTAAAAGTCAACCTTATGCAGTCTCAACATTGATCGCCTTAAAAGTAACACAGTAATAACAGTAATATTAAAAAAATCTTTTCAAATGACAAGATACATGGCCTTGAGCGGACTTTATGCTACATCCAATCGCAGTGAAGCGTCGTTATCATTTTGGGGCAGGTATATAGACATAAGGACTTTTCGCACTACTATGATTATTGTCAATGCCAGATGAGCTACCTGGAAACATCTCGTATCATTGGCTACCACCCATGTAACTTCTCACTTGAAAAGAGCTGCAGAACATGTTGTTTTCGGGAATCAATTCAATTTTGAAAGATTTTAGAATCTTCATCCATATGGTATTAAAACCAAAAGCATTATAAATTTGCTATTACTTCCGGTTTCAATATTGATATCCATGGAAAAAACGGTAAAACCTATATCGAAAATCAGTTTTTTAAATCATTTCAGCGTCCCAAGATAGAATCCTTTGTACTCCGCTAATATGCTGTTCAAACAGAAATAATAGAAATTAAGCATAACAAATGCTATACTAGATATTGACAAATAGTTTCCACAAATCGATTCAGTGTCTCAAAAAAAGAATCTGTATTTCTTTACTATAATCCGAAATTGTAATATTTTACTATTGTTTCCGGTTTCAATATTGATCTACATAGAGGGAGAGAGGGAGAGAGCGACAGTAAGATATAGAAAATGCGATTTCTGGAGTCTATTGTGCGGCTGAAGAATAGATTCAATCGGCTCTGATAAATCTCTATTCAAACTGGAAGTGGTAGAAGTCAACCGTATCCGGTTTCACGATTAATTGCCATAGAATAAAAGCGGCAATATATAACGACAATTTGTTTTATGGAATGGATTGAGCGTGTCAAGGAAAGATAACATCACCCGTGTTTGTTTGCTAAAAGAAGAAATTTATTACTATACCTTTTTCCAGATGAGA
Source organism: Thermobia domestica (assembly GCF_964235325.1). NCBI lineage: Eukaryota > Metazoa > Arthropoda > Insecta > Zygentoma > Lepismatidae > Thermobia > Thermobia domestica. Next base: position 42,486,944 of record NC_137461.1, on the reverse strand, counting down.
ACTTACATGAGCGGTACCCAATGATACGCGATATTTCTAGATACTGCGACAGATATTGACAAAGGTCATAGTAGTACGAAATTCCATGTGTCTGTGTACTGTCATCTGCCCCAAAATGATGACAACGTCGCTTCACTGCTATTGAAGAAGGAGAAAACCTTCTCAAAGCTATTTAACTTGACATTCGGAAAGAGCTATAATTAACGATTCAATATCGATCTCCGTACAGGAAAAAAATCGTAAGGTATATAAAGAAGCGGTTTTCTGAAATTGATTCGCCATTCCAAGCAGTAGCGTACCCAGGAATTTATTTCGGGGGGGGGGGTCCAAACTAAATATGAAGGTATTTTATATTAAAATTCCTAAAATTGCCCCTAAAATTAGGCTAAATTTTAAAAAAAGTCGAAATTTCGGTGGGGGGTCCGAACCCCCAGGTCCCCCCTGCGTACGTCCCTGATTCCAAGAATAATTCCCATTTCCTCCGTTAACGCTTTTCCAAAACCGGAAGTAGTAGAAATAAACCTTTTACGATTTCAACACTGATTACCATAGAAAGAACGCAGTAACAGATAGCGACAGGCGGTTTTCTAGAATTAATTGAGCATCTCTAGAAAATATACAATCTTCACTCTCTCTCTCTCTACTAAACCGGAAATAGTAAAGAAATTACTACTGCTTCTAGTGTCAGTATTGATCCGCATTGAGATAAAACTGAAAGATATTTATGAGAATCGGTTTTCTGTGATCGATTCAAGATCCCAAGGCTCCATCCCGTCTTTGATCAATTTAAATCGGAAGTGGTCAAAGTAGACAATTTCTAGTTTTAACGTTAATTTCCATACAGCAAACATGGAAATAGATAGGGAAAATCTTTTTTTATATAAGATTCATCGTCCCAAGAATATATTTTTTCACTCGTATCTCGGCACTAAAAGCGAAACTAGGAAAACCGAATACTACTTCCCGTTTCATTGTTGATCTCCATAGAGCAAATACGATAATACATAGAACTTTTTTGTTGTGTATTCAGCGTCCGAAGAACATGTTATCTCTAATTTTATTCCTCTATTGTAATCGAAAGCTACATATCTCCTGCAACCAGTTTTAATATTGAATATTCATAGTTTCGAAGTCTACCATGTTCACATGGTGAAACGAAATATAGTTGTTGTCTCTACGACAGTATTATATAATTCATTATAGCTATTGCCATCACAAATATATTACTTGAAACGATTCTCAGCAATTTTATCGTCCTGATATGCGAATTGACAGCTTTAATACCACCATAAATTGTAGTATTTGTCGCTTTTCCTCTCTACCGCCTCTCCCACAATACAATTTGTTCAGCAATGATGGCCTAACCTATTTTTGTCTCTAGTTACGTTCTTTTCTTCTCTATTATTCCCTATGGGCTCTGGTGAGTGGGATCCATAGTTTGATTACGCCAAATAAACATTCTGGTGGACAAACACCGTATGCGTTGGTTTTCTGGGGGTTCTTCAGTTCCCCTTTTTCTTTATTCCACCATTTCATAACCATTACTGTCTCCTTTAGCCTAGGCGCGCGAGACACGGGTTCGATTCCCGGCTGGAGCTCATGTGATTCGGATTCCACGTTAATCAGTAGGTCCACGTCTCATATAGCCTCGCTGCTGAACGGGACGTAAAACTCAAAATCAATCAATCAATCAATCCTTTAGCCTAGCCGGCATAACTCTGGCACCTAAAAGTGAAAGATTTCGTTTCATTCCCAATGAGCTCTTTGGTTTTACGTTTTGCATAGCTACGGTCGCATTTTTTCCAACACAAAAATTTTGGATAATTTTAGTTTCCTTCTTTAGTTCCCTTGTAGCTAAATCACTGTCGTTACAGTCTTCGATGCAGAAAACCTGGATTCGAAAAACATTACTCATATTACTGAATAAACTAAATTAACCAACGCTACTATTACGTATACGCGCTACCTACAAATAGCTTTAGAGCACCACCATATGAAGACAATCAGACGGCAAGGCCATTCTACAAGAAATACTGTCACTCATGGCGCATAGGTCGAATGCCTGCATGTCGCAGGTATGCTTATCGTTTGCATGAGCTTGTATAAGGCTACCGAGTAGTCCCTTCTTAAATTGTCATAGATAAAGAGTTCAGGGGAAAAGGGGATGCCCATTTTTACAATTTTTTCAGGAAACGATTTTTAAAGTTCAAAACATTTTATTTCGGAAACTAGTCGTGGGAAATGCTTCAGATTTGGTTTACAAGTTCTTTATTATATTGGAAACTAGCTTACAAAATCTTATGTTCAATGTATATTATTGTAAGTAAAAGAATACAAGAAAGCTGACATGAGGTTGGTATATACTGGGAAAAAACGGGTCTATTGCAGGCAAATTAACGGAAAAAAGAGGCAACTGTTTTTCAATTTATAAGTAATATTATTAAAAATATGACATCTTTGTTCTCCTTTACTCCGCTAATTACTTCTTTTGGAGTTTCGTATAGAAGGCTTAAGCGTATAGGCTGCATAAGACATTCAAAGCATACAGATTCTACCATTTTTCTTCCTAGATAGGCAACTTCCCTTTAAGAAAGAGGAAACGATCTTGTAAATCCCACCAATAATTATGATATTTTTCATAGCATCCTATTCAAACTGTTCCCAACCGATTTAACCCAGTTCTTTAATGTACAACGAAAATCTTGGAAATGTACTTTTATCCTCTAATCAATATCAAGTATGGGAGAGTGAAACAAGGAGAACAAGTGGGGTACAAAGTTTCATTGACTTTGTTGACCTGAGAGTCAAAGCCTTATAAACGACTATTTGACATTGCTTACGGAAAGGTGCAGTTGCTTAAGCAAGTTTGACATTAGAATTTTAAAAATCGGGTTCTGGAACAATAGTTATATACTTTAACTCATTTAATAATAATTCATTGGATATACTTGTATTGCACGCATGCCCATGACAGATCAATTTCACGGATGCATAATATGATGTTTACAATCCTGGCCTTTTCATTCGATTTTTCTTCTTATTTCATAGTAATGTATATGCGGTTCTTTGCGCATTATTGCAGTGTTATTGAGTTGTTGAGTTGAATTTCAGTTTAGCGTCCCTTTCAGCAGCGAGGCTATATGAGACGTGGACCTACCGATTAACGTGGAATCCGATCCACATGAGCTCCCACCGGGAATCGAACCCGGGTCTCCCGTGCAGTGTTATTGTACTATATTTCAACATTAATACAATTTATGGTATAAGCGTCCGGCTTTCCGACGCGAGTCATTTATGGATTAAAGATTTCTCCTTCCAATAAATCTGGTTGTGGTAGGCCATTTGTTAATAGTAGGTGAATCACAGAAGAAAACCAAAGTCCATTATAAGTCTGTCTCCCTTGGTATCACAAAACATGGGTGACTTTTCTCTACTCGAAGCTCATGATTGGCCTAGAGTGGAATGAGCATTTTCCCAAGTACAGCGGTTGTAAGAATGATATCCAATCTCGAGTTATGAAAGTGTAAATCCACTTACTTTATGTAGTGTACGTTTCACTCTGCTGCCTTTGATTACATTATTCCAATCCTCTGGTATTTGATCTCTTGATTTTATGTTCACCAGACTCATGTTCTTATCACGTTCAAGGTAGGAATGACACGAACTGGGAATGTTAATTGAAAGAAAATGAACCCTTGCCTTTCATGTGCAATGCAATGAAGGCATCTGAATAAAGTATAATCCTTATTTTGACTACTGCAAGTGTAACAGAAAAGCTCAAGATTATGGATGTTGGGAGATGATTTGTCTTACTATTTTTTTTTTTAAAGAAATAGATTGTTGAAGCTACATTTAGCTGTATGATCAGTCAACACTGGAACACAAATACAGTTGAACGTTATCGACAAAAGAGAAAGAAAAATAAGAGTAAAATGAATTCCCCTTTCTTCCACTGTAAGTGATGACGATACCTCCTTCCATTTTAAAAGGATTTTTAAACTGCTATAGCAGGCTAACCGTAAACCTTTCCCCCTTTTCGATATATTGAATGAAACTCACAGCGTGCTCAACAAGATGGCATGAAAATCGAAATTTCGCCCAAAAGTGGACATCCCGCATTTCCCCCTGGACTCATTAATTAGACGGTTGCTATCTTTTCTTTAGTCGAGTTCTTTCTATAAAATAACATATTTCTTCGTTTCTAAATTTCTTAGCTGTGAACAGTTTCGAAAAATCATGAACTTCGTTGATAGTCGGAATTCGAATACTTGGTTTACAATTTTGGTACAAGTTCTCAACGAAATTACTCGTTCTCCAGTTATTTTTTCCTGTAAAGATTTGTAACAGCGTGTTAATGTCTTTGCTCTGTCTGCAGGATGCTAGGTGGGTTCAGCTTTTGCATTACCTACCCATACCTGAGGTGCGGAAAAACTTCTTTGTATTCAATGGGTTTTCTCGTTGTTCTTCCGTTTCATAACGGAGACAATTGGACCATAAAATACTTGATTCCCAAAAATGACGACATAGTCACGGGCACTGGCACAACCGGTTAGCGTCAGCACAGAATCTACTGAAAACAGGATATTTGAGCCTACAATGACACAGAGCCGTCGACATGTTTCATTGTTGACATTGTGCCAAAGCGTCATGGTCCATTATGAAGGCCATCCATGTCAGGTCATATTCATGTCATGTAACTTGGCAGACTGATTGTCGACGCCGGTTGAGGAAAGTGCTATTTGTTTCTCCATTATTTGCTCCGCAGTCAGACGATGATTCAGAGTGACAATACGCCGTAAGGCTTGGGGAGATCTGTCAACGGCGGTATTGCTCCATCCACTGTTTCACTTCGCGGATGAGGATTTGCCGTCAGTTTTGTAGGTTGTAATCACTTTGGACACTGTCCTTTGCGGCACACCTAACAGGCCTGTAAGTTTTGTCGCGCTTGCAGATCTTGACGGAGAAACAATTTTCCTTCCTCGAAAACTAAATAGAACTCTCATTTTACACTAACACTGCTCAGCTCACTGTCCATTCACGTTCTACTACCCCTCACGTAGTATGGAGTTGGCCGTACCACGCCACTACCATTGTCTCAGATCTGTGGTGGCCGCATAATCTTTGGTGACCCAGATATGTGACGTGTTACCAACTCCAGGAGTGACTGTTAAATAGTTAAGCATTTGTAGATCTTGAAGAACAAATATTGGTACGTTTGCTATATGGGCATTGAGCGGAAGTGTATTTAGTGAATTCGTTGATAGTCCATAGAAAATACAATTTTAATTTCGGACACTCTTAGAAAGACTTACTGGACTTCCGCTTTCATATTCCCTAGTGGTTACATGGTTAGCATGCGCGCCTTAAGTGCATGAAACCGGGTTCGATTTCTGGTGGGACCTCATGTGGTTAGGATCCCGCGTTAAGCTGCATTTCATGTTTCCTATAGTCTTGGTGCTGTATAGGATGCTAGACCTTGAATCAACCAACAACTCTTGCGTAAGGATCTGAAGAAACGGATGAATGTGATGTAGATATGTAAAGAAAGAAAGCTGAAGACAAAAACTACCAAAGATGGACTAAGGTTGGGTGTTCGAAATCAAAAAGTTTCAAGTGCGCTAAGTGAAAGATTTTTTTGTGTATTGAGAAAATAGAAACTGTCCTGATGATTTGCATGTAAAGTAAAACAGATATGAAATACAGAAGAAAGAAGGGATATAATAAATATTACAATTTCAACACCAGACTCGGCTCCGGAGGGAAGTCATGTCCGTAAAACTTAAAAGTTTTGTCGCATTAGACTGAGAGAAGAAATGTTACTTACTGTTTCTATTTTTGTTATCAACAGTCAGAACACGAGAAAGTATTACATCTGTTTGTTTTACGCAATATCACTTTATTTTTTACTGTCGTAATTTACCTTACAAGCCGCTTTGGTAGACAGACACCTTTAACATATTGTGCTCGTATTTTGATAGTTGAACACCTCTAATATACATAGTACACTAGATAATAAATATGCTGAAATTCACAGGTTTTCTTTATTTCTTCGATTAGGCAGGTTCCGGTTAAAATAAATATACCTAGGTAGTGTCTTCTTACAAAACGTCATTTCTATGTTTTATAACACTCCAGTTTAAAAATATACAAATTTACTTTTCCTACGATACAAATACACAAATATATAAATTTGTATGACTGCAGATAATTACCTCGGATTAAAGAGGTTAAATAGAAAATATCGAAATATTGTGAAACATGGACATATTAAAGCATTAAAAGTATCGAAGAATCGTAATATCGTAATACTGAAAAATACCGAAATATTGAAAAATATTGAAATATTAAAAACATCGATCTTAATCCTTTGCGGATCCGGGGTTTTTGGGCTATTTTTTAGACTTTCAGTCAAGCAGCTACTGCATCGTCACTATTTATCCTAGGATCATGGTTTATACCTCATTCTTTTCAGAATGGAGCTGGCTTTCAAATGGTACCACTTGCATGCTCATACCATATACCAGGAGAGGGAAAATTATGTCAAAGGGAAAATTTCGGAGGGAAAAAATTTCCCCCACTTTGCGCCCCTCTGGAACGGCCCTGTGTGAACGTAGAGATCTAAAACATCTGATAAATAGTACTTGGTATACTGAATGAGTGTGCCGAATTTCAAGTTTCTATCTTGAATACTAAGGGCGGGAGAAATTTTATCAAGAATTCCCACAATGCCCCAAATTACAGTAAAACACCATGATCAAAGGTAAAAACATTCCTGAGACATCTCTATTTACCCTAGGACTATAATCCGCCCATCATTCTCTTCAGAATAGAATTGCCTTTCAGGCGGTGCCATTCACATGTCTCCATCATGTATCTAAGGCGAGAAATTCCCGAAAAAGGGAATTGTTTGGTCTAAAAATCCCTTTTTATAACCTTTAGCCCCTCTGGACACCCCTGTTTTAACGCAGAAATCTGAAAAAAATCTGTTAAATACTACTCGGTGGACTGAATGTTTGTGCACAATTTCAAGCTTCTAGGTGCAAAAATAACCCCGCCAAAAATGTACCAACAATGTCCCATATTCCCCTATACAGAAGTATATTTTGATAAAAAAATCCCTGACATCCCTAATTACCCTAGGACTATAATCCGACAATCATTCTCTTCAGAATAGAACTGCCTTTCAGACGGTATGACTCATGTGTCTCCATCATGTATCTGAGGCGGGAAAATCCCGAACAAAGGGATTTTTATGGTCTAAATATCCCTTTCTTCAACTTTGAGCCCCTCTGGACCCCCCTGTTTTAACGCAGAGATCTGAAAAAAATATGATAAATACTACTAGGTAGGCTGAAAGTTTATGCACAATTTCAAAAAAATCTCTCAAGTTTTACGTCCCACGAGTATGCCGGTTAGGCTAAAGGAGACGGTGAAGATGAGAAATGAATAAAATGGTGGAATGAAAGAAGTGGGAGGAAACGGGAGAACCTCGAGAAAACCCACGAGCACGATGTTTGTCCACCACAAAGTCCACACGGCGCGAGCTGAGATCGAACCAGGGACCCCAAGCACCGGAGGTGAACGCTCTACCGCTGAGCCACAGCGTCCCCTATGCACAATTTCAATCTTCTAGGTGCAAAAGTAAGCCCGCCAAAAATATATATATAGACAATGTATCAAATTCACGTATACAGAAGGATATTTTGTAAAAAATTACCTGAGGCATCCCTAATTACCCTAGGGTCATGTTTCGCCCATCATTCTCTTTAGAATAAAACTGCCTTTCAGACGCTATGACTCGCGTGTCTCCATCATGTATCTAAGGCGGGAAAATCCCGAAGAAAGGGATTTTTTGGGTAAAAATATCCCTTTTTTCAACTATTTGCCCCTCTGGATCCCCCCTTGTTTTAACGCAGAAATCTGAAAAAAATCTGTTAAATACAACTTGGTAGGCTGAATGTTTGTGCAAAATTTCAATCTTCTACGTGCAAAAATAAGCCCGCCAAAAAATAATGAACATAGGCTAAATAAATAAAAATATATATTTTAGAATTATGACGTCATCACCTCCTATGTCTCGACGCAGGAAGGTGTGAAACCATACGTAAGGTCTTCTACAATGCCTCTGGACTTGAAAGACAAAAAACCCGGACGAAAAAGCTCAAATAGGATAGTTATAACGCAATGTACCATGAAACACCCGTATGGTACAAGTTGTACCATCGGATCCCCAAAGGGTTAAAAGTTTTCGATACTTAAAAATATCTACCTATCGATACATCTTAATATCGCACAGCTGTACGTGGCACCTGTCACCGAGGATTTTCTTTTAACCACTGTTCCTCTTCGAGGATGTGGTTTCCCCGTAAATTTTGTAGAATTTCATCACTTTGACCGTCACCTAAGTGTTGTTACTCGCGACACACTAAGCATACTTACCACTTTCACCACGCTAACACCATATATCCGAGCTTTAATAATTTGATCTCTTTGGAAATTAGTTAATTTATTTTACTTTATGACCGCTTACTCGATACAGGCACACTACTATTCTACTGAGACTCACATAATACGTAGTTAGCCGTATCACTCCCACCAACAATCAAGGGCTGCGGTCGCTGCCTATCCTTTGCCAACCCAGACATTATAGATGTTTCCTACTCCATTGCTTGAATTAATTTAATAAATCTGTATGCGACATATCTGTAAACTACGGTTGTGCTTTTTTTATTTGTTAAAGGTTAAAATAAATATTTAGTTTATTATTATTTTTAAACTAATGAGTTCTGTTTGACAAAAGAAGGAAATAAAATAGTGTGAAAGTTGGAACATATAGTATGTAGGTATGTATGAATCTGTGCTCTGCAAATGTGCTTATAAGTCTTCAATCTTAGACCTTTCTAGTGTACCTCTTAGGATACATTTGTTTTTTCTCTTGTTCAAATAAATTAACTTTCGCTTCAGACACTGGTCCCAGACCTTCTTACATAAAGCAACAGAAAATCGGGCTACGTGTGTAGATAGAAACAATAATTGTGTCCCGATAAGATCACGCTCTGTGTATATGTTTTACGCTAGCCTATCTTCCATTCATTTATCACAATGTTTGTTTCTGTTCCCACCGTTTCTGGAAGTACGAGTTGTAAATATATGCATATACGTTTCTCCAATTGTGATCAATGCCTCCCCGGATTTCAACCCACCTTCTCCTCTTTAACTGTCATGTGATAGGCAGGCTACTGTGAGTAGACGCGACTGCGCAAACGAAAATTTCAAGGTTGCGTCGGTACCAACAAGCACTGTGTAAATTTGCTTGTGTGTTTATTCCCCCGCACGACTCACCTCCTCTTTCCACTCCCCTTACGTTTCTCCATCCCGTAAGCAGGGCAGTGCCAATAGATGTGGTATGCGTCATATTTACACACCGTTTCGTAGTTAAAGTGTGAGACCACCAGGAGGCAGCTAATTCGGCAGAGCATACACACGGTTTACACAGATTCTCACATTTTTCTATAATTATTGGGACCTTCCCGAAATTCGGCCAGGAGGCCCAGGAGGTCGCCACGAAGCCCCTGTAGGCTTAAAAATTGTTGGCACCGGAAAATGTCCCAACAATTTTTCCGGTCCCAACTGGTAAGGTGTTAAACCATATGCAGGTACCAACAAGGATAGGAATGCGGGAACACACATACACACACACACACACACACACACACACATATATATATATATATATATATATATATATATATATATATATATATATATATATACTTTATAAGTAAATTTTTAGTCTTTTCTGATTTCTAAAACAAATGCCAGATCTTCATAATGCATTTTATTCTTTCTTCCCCTCTTCGCTTAAAAATGCAAAATGGAGTGCACTTAATAATTATAATTGTACATACTATGCCACCATTTTGAAGCTTGACCTTATATATAATTTCTTTCTGGTTAGTATTCTTAATCCTTGTCTACTCATCTGGGGATTGTGCGGGAACCAGGGATTATTATTCTTAGGAATTGGATCTGTAGCTTAAACATTTTTGCCCAAGACTCAGGAAATCTCTTATTATATTTTTTCGATCTCATTTTTATAAATTTTCTTATTTTACGCTATTATTATAAAGCATTTTAACTTCTAATAGCCAAAGGGAACTTCGCCAACTTAAAGTTGAATAATTTTCATATGTTTATGTTACGAAAAATAATTCAATATTTTATTCCCCACATATAGGCTGCTTTCATTTTAAATTCCTTGTATCCAGTTTTATATAAGGAACATGTTCCAGGGATTTTTTTAAAATCTAGGGAACATTCGAAAATTTAGGGTTGTAAACCGTAATGTGTGTGCCTAAAGTTAGAAAGATGATTGCCGCATTTATAAAACTTTAAAATAATAATAATAGAAAAATATATTCTGTCATGTAAACTCATTTTTACATTTACCATACATAATTATGGAGTCTCGAGTACAAGGTTTATACTACTGAGAAAATTGCATATAGTTACATATCTATCAATAACAAATTACGTTCTGTGATGATGGACACTCGACCATTAATGTCTGAGATACATGTTATCATATATAAAAATTTGTCACTTCTTCATTAAGAGGGGGTCTAGTGTTGATTTGGAAATGTGAAAGTCCACACTAACGTTCCTGGATTCAACACTTAATATGATCTGTGCTGTGTGCTATAGAAAATTGTCACTGCTGGAGAGACACTAATAAATACCATATCATATTATTTAATCATCTCTTTCATTTTTATTTATTTCACAATACTCTTACTGGCAAAATATTATTCTTTTATTAGTATATTACAATTAGGACACCTTCCTGCAATTTTGATGGATATTTTCACATTTGCAAAACATGATTATAATTCTATTGAGAATGCTATTATTTGTGGCATCAATTGAGAGGAAAATACAAACTTGTAACTACATAGCAAAGTTGCCGCCAAAACAAACATCATTTGTGCAAAATAAATAGTGAGTTGATGAGGGGAGGCGATTAACATGTGGAAGTTCTTTTACAAAAATGTATCATCAAGTATTCTCGAACACTGCATTCTGCATTTACGGAGGAAAGATATAGAGACATGACAGAGCTAGGCAAAATGGCTTAATGTAAGTGAAGACCTATAGACGATCAAATTCACCCTTCCCTTTGAAAATTTCTACTTATACAATAAGGAAATTTACCAGTTACTCTGTAATCATTAGAGTCAGATCTGTAATATTTTGTTACTCATATCTATTTTCAAAAAGCCACTCCCATAATGTTTATTCACCATAAAGTCCATATGACATGAACAGGGACAAACCTTACGTATACATAAAAATAGGGAGTTGTTCTACTCGCTTTTTTCGAATAGGCATGTGTGCAGTTTTATACAACATTTTCTCTCGGTGCACCTGTGCATGAGCTTGATTTCATTGGCGACTATTGAATATAGTGTTTCTTATCATACTTTGGCCAGTTCAATTGTTCCGTTTCGTCTTTCGTTAAAATTATTATTGATAATGTTTAGTATCGATAAAAGTTTTTTGACTTTGTATATTGTTTTCAATTTTGCTTCATTTTAAAAATATATCCTTATAAATACTAGCGTAACTTCTGTTATTCTCATAGTAATAATAGGCATTCTACCATTATTGGCAGGCTACTTACCGCAGCTAAGTAGCTTTTAGCTCCACGGTCTTCCGCTAACCTCTTCGTTTTATCATATCATTTCTACGTTTTGATATCGTCCATTAGTTGTATTTCGCCCCCTTCCTGCTTTTTCTGCCACCATACTCTAGCACGTTGCTCATGATACAGCTTCTTCTAAGCCAATGTCCCAATCTAGTTTCTTTTCCTCTTCTTAATAATATCTAAAAAAAATGTTTTTTTTTCTCTATCATTTCTAACACCCTCTCATTCGCTTTCGCTGGACTCAGTTAAGTCTTTCCATTCTTCTCCACACCCTCATTTCGAAAGCTTCTAGTCGTTTTTTCTTGATCTTTGCGTAATGTCTACCTTTCTGACCGGTGCCACAAAATAGAGCTTTTTTTCCTTCTAAAGACTTTTTTCACCATTCCTATCATTGCTTTTATTTCCCGTTCGTACTTTATGTATTCACTAATAATACTACCGACATCGAAAACTAGTAACCTGTTCTACTTCCTCACCTCCTATTTCTATATTTGACACCAACCACTTCGTTCCAATGTGGTCTTTGTCGTTCTGACATTTATTTTTATCCCATATTCTTCACAGCTCTTTCTCAACTGTTCTAATATTTTATTGATTTTTCCTCCAGATCCTTCCAAAAATGCCGTATCATCTGCAAACCGTGTGCACCTAATTACTCCGCCTTCTACTGAAATGCCGTCTTCATTATATAGGCTAGTTTTATCTTCTAAATAGATGTTAAATATTAGTTGGCGACAGATAGCACTAATTAAATGCAAAAACAATTTACATTTGTAAAGAAGAAGTATTGAATGTTTAGACACAACTGTAAAAATGTAAAATAGAAAAAATGTCGAAAGTGGAAGTGTTGAGGTTCGAACCCCATATTGATGAATATCAAGAGTACTATAATCAAATGCCCAAAGCCTTTTGGCCATGATGTTTTATCTTACTAGAAATGATTCCATTCCGGGATCAAGTACCTGGTAGAAACCTATATATCGTCTCAAATCTCTTGCCAAGAGAAGTACGAAGCCGTTTTCAAATCACGAGCAAACCCGGAACCTGATCCAATAAGGGGCCGGTTTGTTGGTGTTTGTGACCTTATGCATTGCATATTAGACAGAAGTAAAAATGAGTGTTACGATGCATCACGAGCGCCTGAGCCCATCATGTTCTGTTTTGGCTCATTGCTAGTACGAAACTCGCGCAAGAGTTTGGTAATATTGCTTTGCACAAAGACACACCCACTTGGTCAGTGTTGCCAGCCAATTGCAAAATATCATGTAGCGGATGGTTTCTCTATCACTGGACATATATCCATGAAACGTGGCATAAACATCATTCATCACTGAAAAAAAAAAATATATATATATATATACTGTGGATGTATTCCTCCTTCAAGGAGCCCAGTTTGTCGGTGTTACCAACCAACTGTAAAAATTGAGAAGGTGTGAAGGAGGTTTCTTACGATGAGACGTTTATACACCAAGATTGGCAGAAACAGCACATGACATTATATCAACAATACGTTCAGTGTGACCGTTTTCTTCAACCATTCTAGTTTTTCAGTGTTGCGAACCAAATGTAAATATCACAATGTTGCAAATAGGATGTGTGCCATTGAACGAATATAGAACAAATGTGACAGAAGCAGCATTGAGCAATGGAAAGCATAGTGTGAGTGTGCCCAAGCACTTCAATTAGGCAGTGTTGCCAACCATCCTAAAATACATTTGCTCTAAAGATTGTCTGATCATTGCATGCAGAGACAAAACTTGGCAAAAACATCATTTGACACAACAGCATACATCATGTGGCTGTTACCATTTCCGAAGCACCCCAGTCTATTAGTATTGCTAACGTTTACAAAATGAAAGTTCTTCAAATGTTAGTATACTAGCTTCGTGCTATTTTTATATTGTCTAATGGTAGGGTCTATGAATAGTATTTCGCGTGATGTTTCTGCTAATCTTGGTGCATAAACATCTCGTCGTACTAAACCTGCTTTACATCTTCTAATTTATATAGTTGGTTATCAATACTGACAAACTGGGGTCCTTGGAGGAGGAATACGTCCACAGTATATGTTTTTCTAGTGACGAATGATTATTATGCCACGTTTCATGGCTATACATCCAGTGATACAGAAACCATCTGTCACATTGTATTTACAATTGATTGGCAACGCTGACCAAATGGGTACGTCTGGGCGGAAAGTGATATTATCAAACTGTTGCACAAGTTACGTTCTAGCAATGAGCCGAAGGGGAACATGATGGGCTCAGGTGCTTACGCCTGATGCATCATAACATTTATTTTTACTTCTGTTGAATATGCAATACATAGGGTCACAAACACCAACAAACTGTCCTCTTATAAGGTCAGGTTGCGGGTTTGCCCGTGATTTGAAAACGGTTTCGTACTTCTCTTGCAAGAGCTTTGAGACGATATATAGGTTTTTCCCAGTACTTGGTCCCGATATGGAATCATCCCTAGTTAGTAGAATGAAATTCATTCAGGTTGTATACCACTACACTTATAATAAGCACATGTGTGTTTTTGTTCTTTTTCTCAAAAGTAGTTGAAAAAATGTAGAGAAGATTTGATTCTAGGCAATCCCTGGCGAGAAACCAAATAAACAGTGTGAGTATTTAATTGTTGTTTTTCATTCGCCTTTCTCTCTCCCTGTCTTTCTTGACATTTTTAAATGCCTTTGTTTCTTTCTCTTCTCTCTGCCTATTCATCTCTATATATTGCTAGTTGTTTCTCTCTCTTGCACACATTCTACCTTTTCTGGGGGTTCTCCCATAACTTATTGACAAGGTTTAACATGAACATAAGCATCTCGATTAAAATCTTGACCCAAATGACTACATAATCCGATTGACTTGGTCTAGAAAATTTTATTAAGGAGAATTTAGGGGTTGTACTTTTGTACTCTGCGGATAACATCTCCAGTCCTGGTCACCTCTGAAAGAAACACTTTTCAAGCTCAAGGAAATGAGTAAAATTTCTTCTTTGTCCTTCGGGCTAGAGAGTTTTAATAGAATCACAGGATCAGTAAGGGTTCGAATCCTCAATCCAGTGGAGGTCCATAACCTAACCAACATCATCCTACTGACTCGACGACTCGTTTCAGCTCTATCGTGTTTGTTTTTTCTGTGAACATTAGAACGATAAAAAGCTTAAATTTAGAGTGGATGGTCGGAATGAATAACTCTTCAGAAGTGACATAAAAACTGACACCTTTTTCGGTTATATCAAGAGAAGCTATTTTAAAATATTAGTCTTGTAAAAGACTTATTTCCATTTCATAATTTAACTCGACATCCTAAAATTCCATGTGTTTTATTCACGCTTGAAATATAAGATATATAGGATCTCTACTAGGGATGGCCACAAAGTTCCGATTCCGGTGGAACCAGTTCTCGGAGATCCGGTTTTCAGAACCGGTTCCAGATATAATCTGAAAACCCGGTTCCACAACCGGATCTTAGGCACTGGTTTCAGATCTGGATCTGAAAACCCGGTTCCAGAACCGGTTCCAGACTTGGATCCGAAAGCCACCAAAGACCCGTAAAGGAGGCACAAAGTTCACCTTCAAAAAAATGCACAGAGGAGCATGCGCTTGTGCCCTCCCCACCCAGACCCGCTTGTGCCCCCAGAAAAAAAATGGTTCACCAGTGGATGTTTAGCCAAATGAGTTGGCCAGTTTGCCTGTTTAGCCAATGAGTTTGCCAGTTACCAAGTTTATTTAGCCAAATGAGACAAGCGGCCGCCGCCTGGGCGCCTGCCTGTCGCTTCCACCATTTCATCTAGCACAGTGTTCACAGCCTGCCAGCAGCTCGGGTTTAGCGTAGGGATGGTCACAAAGTTTCGGTTCCAGCGGAACCGGTTCTTCGAGATCCGGTTTTGAGAACCGGTTCCAGACCTGGATCCAAAGAACCGGTTCCGGAACCGGATCTTCTAGGACCGGATCCCTTCAGACCCGAAAACCGGTTCCACCAGGAACAGGTTCTGGCCATCCCTAATCTCTACGTCTGTATGGAATATATACTTTTGCTTTTGAACATTTGTAACATTTTTAATTATTATTTAGTTTGAACTTCTAATATTCAGCTCTTCCTGATAGCAATTTAGGACTAAGATAACACTCATTCAATATTTTACATCGGTAGCCTGGAATGGAAGGTATTATATACGCTATCAACAGGGTTTATTATCATGTATTTAAGATAAGTACGTTCAACGAATATCACCGAACTCGCAACAGAACCACCTGCAAACAAAACATGCGTGTTACACTTTTGACATTATCTTAAGTGTGTCTCACAAAGAACATTCAATTCATTGGTGAATTCAACATTTGGTGAATTCAATTGCTGAATATGATTGCTGGTATTGGATTCAGTACCACGAGAAACAGAGAGAAAGAGAGTCTCTAGTGGCAGACACGGTGGGAGATAAGTGAAAGCAAAGCGTGAAGATATGACGTAGAAAATGTCTAGAAATGTCATGTAAATTTTGAAACGAGTGTTGACATTAGGTCAAATGTTGGATATGAGGAATGCATGTAGAGCCTCACTGAATAGGCCTAATGTCAATCATGGGGATAGACGCCATTTTGGAATTACCGCAAAAAGAATATACGAGAAAGAGGTCATGTGACATATAGCCCAGGATCTGACTAGAGTACTGTAAGAAAGTTTGAGTATGAAGAATTTTTCTTCAGAAATGCTTAGTAAGTGTCTTACTAATTATTTTTAACTTGGGTGGACATCCGACACCTGATACATTTTCCGGGTATGACGTCATCAAAGATGGTGGCTGCTTAATCATAATAATGTTCATATCTCGGCTAATATTAGACTGAGTACCTCGTAATTTCATTCCTTTCTTTCAACATTGCTTAGCAGGGGTTCTAGTATGTATGTTTCTACTAAAATGAATACCGGACATTTCCCTGGGATTACATAATCCAAAATGGCGGCTACTTATTCACAAAATTATTCATATCTTGGCTAATATTGGACTCACAAGGAAAGCTAACCCACTCCTCGGCGAGTATCGCATTGAAACTTGCACAAGTGGAAGAACATATTGAAAGATGGAAATGTGCTTACTCTTACGATTCGCAATGTCGTCAAACCGGAAGTAGAATGATCGTTCCACCATAGCCTCTGAACGTTTTGTACTCTGGTCATACATGCCAGAATGTGATACACTGGAACCTGTTTTCTCACGAAGACAAATATTGCAAACTCAAGATGATAACAGTCGGTGGTAATTGAGATCTCTAGTACATCATTGATGCGAATCGACGTCAAATGGATTATGACACACAATCCTAAATTCCAAACGAAGACGTTTACCCGGTAGAGAAAATGTACACGCTCTAACCACAACGGAAAAATGGCTTTCTATTATTATTATTATTATTATTATTATTATTATTATTAGTAGTAGTAGTAGTAGTAGTAGTAGTAGTAGTTTTGTTGTTGTTGTTGTTGTTGTTATAGTGGGAGGAGAAGGAGGAGTTGTGGTAGTAGTATGATTAGCATTATTAATATGAGCAATATGATGAGTAAAAATAATAATAAGTAGAAGAAACAAGAAATAGGCTATATTGTTGGGCTCGTTAAGTAAAGAAAATCTTCGACCCGTCTTGAGTGTCCTCTATCACTGCTATAAAGGTTTAAAATCCACAAACAACGATACCCCAGACGGGATTTGAAGTCGGGACCCTTGAGTTGGCTTCACGCCTCAACCAACATGAACGTGAGGTCGACAATAAGACGAGGAAGACGACAAAATAATAATATTAATAATAATCCTATACTAGTGGTTCCCAACCTAATTCCGATCACGAAACCCATATTATCACATCCTCTTCCCAGCGACCCCCTTATAATTTGTGGCTTGTAATAACCTTGTGTCTGATTTTTAATATACCTCTTGCGGAGATCTCACTATTATTTCTATAATAATAGAATCCATTTCTTGTATATAGTGGATACAGTAGCCTGCCTAAAAGCGAATGGATTAAAACCAAATTTGGTCCGTTCATTCATATTACAAATATGAAATCCGATCCGTCAAAATGGAGGCGTTTGAAAATTTTAAAACTTCATCACTACCTTAATTTTGGGTCATATGATAAAAAAATTAAAGTGCATTTGTATTCTTCTGGTATTTCGATATGCAGTTCTTATTAGTTCCATATCGTATCTCTTTCATTTAAGTTGATTTTTAAGCAACTGTGCACTTGTTGAAAATGTTTAGTAGACCATTTTTGTCTTGACAGTATGTATTCAAATAGGTAAAAATTGTCTATCACAACAAAATTCAAAATGATAATTATTTAAAAATATTTTCCGGTATTAGCTTGAAATTATATTTCTTTCTTTCGCTTATCTTCGCGACCCCCAGGTTGAGAAACCCTGTCCTATACTATTTATTTTTCTTACATACCTCGTGTTCCTGTGGGTTGAGGCGTCAAGCCAGCGACTCAAGAGTCCCGAATTCGGATTCCGACTGGGGTATGTTTGATTGTGGATTCTAAAAACTTTATAGCAGTACTAGAGGACGCTGAAGATGGGCTGAACACCTTGGTTACTTAACGAGCCCAACAATACTTTTGTTGTCTTCTTCTTCTCATTATTATTATTGTTACTAATCATACTACTACTACGACTACTACTACTACTACTACTACTACTAATAATAATAATAATAATAATAGAAAGCCATTTTTGCTTTCTGGTTTCAGTGTGTCCCTTTTCTCTACCGGGTAAACGTCTTCGTTTGGAACTGATGATCGTGTATCGTGTTGCATTTGAGATCGATTCGCATCAATGACGTACTAGAGATCCCAATCATCACCGAGTGTTATCATCTTGAGTTTGCAATATTTGTCTTCGTGAGAAAACAGGTTCCAGTGTACCACATTGTCTCGTGGATGACCAGAGTATATAACATTTCAAGGGCTATGGTGGAACGATCATTCTACTTCCGGTTCGGCGACGTTGCGAACCGTAAGCGTAAGCATATTTCCATCTTTCAATATGTCCTTCCACTTGTGTAAGTTTGAATGCGATACTCGCCGTGGAGTTGGATAGCTTTCGTTGTCAGCAACATTCAATTTCGTTCTTTTTTCAGGATTGCTCAGCAGGAGTTCTAGTAAGAATTTTAATAAGGTGTAAATCCGACACATTTCCCTCGGATGACGTGATCCAAGATGGCGGCTGCTCAATTACAATAAAGTCATACTTCTGTTAATATTTTACTAAAATTAAAACAGAATATTGTTATTATATTCCATTACTGTTAAACAAATGTTCTTGTAACAAGTTTTAGTTAAGTGGTATTCTAACAAATTTTCCACATATGTTATCATCCAAGATTTGTGGCTACTCAATCACAGAAATCTTCATAATGCTGGTAATATTTGACTAATCAGCATGAAGTTGTGTTACTGTGTTGTAATTATTATTGGCAAGTTGGTAGCTCTATAGGGGCAATTCCACTTTTTTTCTAGCATAATTCCATATGAGCTAGAAATATATATCTTAAGTGGTATTTAAAACCCGTGTAACGTGGGTTCCTGTCACCACGGCATGGCGCGTCCTCAGGTTGCGGATCGAGGAGAAGACCTCTAGATATAGAGGTTAGCTGCGAATATACTGAATAAGCAGTCGCGGACAGACGACTAGGAGTGGTCCTCCAGCTTGGGGGTTTGGGTAAGGCTAACACCCTCATCCTGTAAAAAAAGGTACTTGTTCAGAAACATTCACAAAAGCCTCGGACAAGGACTGATAACTTGGCACGACATCAGCAAAAGAAAATGGACATGAGATTTGGAACATGGAATATAGGGCAGGCGCGTTAAAATCTATAACGAGTGAGTTAGAGAAATACAGGATGGACTTAGTAGGAGTTCAGGAAGTTAGGTGGGAAGGAAATGGATCTGAGAATTTCGGAAATTTTACGTTCTTTTACGGGGAAGGAAATAAAAATCACCAGTTAGGAACAGGGGTTTTCGTTCACAAACGAATATTACCAGCAATTAAACGGGTTGAATTTGTTACTGACAGACTTTCTTTTATTACTCTTAAGGGACGGTGGTGTGATATTATTGTTTTAAATGTACATGCTCCAACTGAAGATAAGGGTGACGATATAAAAGATCGTTTTTACGAAGAAGTGGAACGGATATTTGACGAACTCCCGCGATACCATATGAAGATTCTATTAGGGGATTTCAATGCGATGGTAGGACGAGAGGATATTTTCAAACCGATTATAGGGAACGAAAGTTTGCATAGGGAAAGTAATGACAACGGTGTTAGACTCGTGAACTTTGCAACATCCAAAAACCTAATCGTGAAGAGTACAAAATTCACACATCGCGACGTTCATAAATACACTTGGACATCACCAGACGGAAAAACACATAATCAAATTGATCACGTTTTAGTAGATAGAAGAAGACAATCTAGCATAATTGACGTCCGGTCGTTTAGAGGGGCTGATTGTGACACTGATCACTACCTGGTAGCAGCGATAATACGGGAGAGATTATCGTTGAATAAATGTAATACTCAATGTCCGAAAACGGAGAGATTTAATTTAAAGAAATTAGAAGAGAGCCAGGTAAGAGAGGAATACCAGATTGAAGTTTCGAATAGATTCTCGGTTTTACAAGACTCGGAGTGCACTAGTGTTGAGGATACTTGGATTGAAATTAGAGATAGCATTAAAAGTTCAGCAATAGAAAATTGGGACACGCGGAAACACGTAGGAACAAACCATGGTTCTACCAAGAATGCATTAAACTAGTAGAGAAGAGAAAACAGGCAAAATTACGGTGGCTACAAAATCCGAATGAAATAACTACACAAAATTTCGCAGATATCAGGCGGGAAACTTCCAAAACTTTTAGAACAAAGAAACGGGAATTTTTGAAAGCTAAAATTAAGGAACTTGAAAATAATAGTAAAAATAAAAATATTCGGGACATGTATAAGGGGATCAGCGAATTTAAGAAAGGCTATCAACCTCGTGCTTATATATTAAAGAAATCTGACGGAACAGTTCTCACTGATACGGATAGCATCTTAAATAGATGGAAAGATTTCTTTGACGATTTGCTGAACACGCAGCCAAAAACTAATGTGCGTGGAGAAAAGGAGATACACACCGCAGAACCGTATATTCCAGAACCCAATCGAATAGAAGTGGAAGCCGCTATAAAGAAATTAAAGAAACACAAATCTCCGGGTGTAGATGAAATTCCGGCTGAGTTAATTTTAGCTGGAGGCGAAAAATTGTGAAACAAGATACACAAACTCATTCTCCTTATCTGGAACAAGGAAGAATTGCCACAAGAGTGGAAAGAGTCAATCATTGTTCCAATTCACAAGAAAGGCGACAAAACTGACTGTAATAATTATCGAGGCATTTCTCTTCTGTCAACATCCTATAAAATCCTTTCAAATATTCTTTTAGCAAGATTGACCCCATACGCAGATGAAATTATTGGAGATTATCAGTGCGGATTTAGACGAAATCGATCAACTATCGACCAAATATTTACCATTCGCCAAATACTCGAAAAGAAGTGGGAATACAATACCCCGGTACATCAACTATTTATTGATTTTAGAAAGGCTTACGACTCGGTTAGGAGAGAAACATTATACAACGTTCTTACAGAGCTTGGAATACCGAGAAAGCTAATTAGATTAATTAAGATATGTTTAAGTGAATCCCAAAGTAAAGTCCGGGTAGGAAAATATTTGTCCGCGAGCTTCCACGTCGAAAATGGCCTGAAACAAGGAGATGCGTTGTCGCCATTATTATTTAACTTTGTGCTGGAATACGCCATAAGGAAAATCAAAGATAGCAACCAGGGCCTAGAGTTGAACGGCATTCACCAGGTTATGGCATATGCTGATGATGTAAATTTAATAGGGGATGATAGGAGAACAGTAGAAATAAATGCAGAGATATTATTAAACGCTTGCAGGGACATGGGTTTAGAAGTAAATGCAGAGAAAACTAAATACATGGAAGTGCATCGGGACCGTAATACGGCAAATTGTGGAGGCGTTAAAATATTAAATAATACTTTTGATAAAGTGGAGACTTTCAAATATTTAGGATCAATATTAACAGACGAAAATCATATTCACGAAGAAATTAAATGTCGACTGAAAGCAGGGAATTCGTGTTACTATTCGGTTCAAAATCTCTTGTCGTCGCGAGTTCTGTCGAAGAATTTGAAGCTTAAAATATATAAAATGATAATCATGCCTGTTGTTCTGTATGGTTGCGAAACATGGTCGCTTACTCTGAGGGAAGAACATAGACTGAAAGTATTTGAGAACAGGATCCTGAGAAGAATATTCGGACCCATGAGGAACGAGAATGGGGAATGGCGGAAGCTTCATAACGAGGAACTACATAGTTTATACGGTTTACCCAACATTGTTAGGGTCGTCAAGTCTAGGAGGCTTAGGTGGGCAGGTCATGTAGCTAGAATGGAAGAAAGTAGAAACGCTTTCAAAGTCTTGACTGGTAGACCCATAGGAAAACGATCATTATGAAGACCTAGGCGCAGATGGGAGGATAATATTAAGATGGATCTCGCAGAGATAGGAATACAAAGTAGAAACTGGATCCAATTAGCTAAGGATAGAAGTCAGTGGAGAGCTTTTGTGAACGCGGTACTGAACCTCCGGGTTCCATAGGCCATAGAGTTAGTTAGTTAGTTAGTTAGGTATTTAAAACATATTAAATCCTTTCTTAAAATTGCATTAAATATTTAAATCCTCTTAAACTACATTAACAATTCAACAGAAGCATACACAACACATATATCCGTTCGTCTTATTAATATCGAGAACTAAAAGCACCACTAATTCTTTTAGTCTAGCAAACTATAAGATCCTTTTAACTAAACATAATAACTAATGAGTACAGCAAATAAACTTACAAATAATTGCGTTCATTTTAATTTTATAAATATTATTAACAACGTATAGGGTATATCAATGGCATTTCCTACAAACCAATCTGTTTATAATATGAGAATCATCAGAAGTTTTAAATTACACTACATGAAAAACAAAGCAATGTAATATTCTACAATGAATATCAACACCATCTTTTGAAGAATTGATCTAAAAGGAATTTCTACAAGTTGAATCCGACTCATTTACACTACTGCACTCCAAAGGAACGTGTTACCATATTTTGCTTACAAATGCATGAGAAATTTGTACTTGTCAAACAAGTACATGCCCGAATAAACTCATTAGGATACTGCAGTGAGTTTTGCTTTATCATTACATAATCTTAAACACAAACTATATACAACTTTCTTACAAGGCTATCTATAATCTTTATTATAAATTAACTAGAAATTTCATCTTTTCATCATAATATACATAATATAAATAACTTTTTATCATAATATACATAATCTTCTGTCACTTCGAGACGAAAATTACACGGGTCTAATAAACATCTATGTCATAACTACACTTCCGTTCAAGGTATGTGTAAAAGTATGATATTAATAAGTGAATCGTAACACTCCTGCTTGTAGGTGGTAAACTGACAATGTCCATATTTTTTTCCATGATGGTACTACCAAACCCTGAATTCATCTGAAGATATGTAATGGGATCCTTTCTTCAGTAGCTGTACTAAGTATTCTTTTGCAGCTTTAAGGCTTTTCTGTACATCATCTCAGTCAGGCGACACTCCAAAACTTTCAAATATGTGTTGTCTCATCATATGACGCAGAATGAGTAGACCCTTTCTTCGTACTGAACTTACTAGTGCAATCTGACCCTCAGAGTGCATGGATCATTGGAAACAGTTTGCACAGATCT
This sequence comes from Thermobia domestica, assembly GCF_964235325.1. Lineage (NCBI taxonomy): Eukaryota > Metazoa > Arthropoda > Insecta > Zygentoma > Lepismatidae > Thermobia > Thermobia domestica. Next base: position 42,463,358 of record NC_137461.1, on the reverse strand, counting down.
CCTATTTCTAAGTGAATGACATGAACAATCAACAGTCTTGTGAAATTACGAATTCCAGTGCGCGCCCACATTTCTTGCAAACCAGTTGATGAAGAGCAGCCCAATGAAACAATGCTAATACCATTATGTCAGTGTTAGCACTGATTAACTTGCATTCCATTTTGCACAGACGTACAGTTGAATGTTATCTTCAGCACTAGAGACGACACTAAAGTTGTCGTTGGTATCACATGAAGCTTCAATCAAGAAAGCCATCAATATTTTCGCAATAAACTCTTGTAATAGCAGTTCGATCCTTAAACATCCCAAAAAACTATTGAGTTATACGAGAAATGGAATGTGGTAGGAGATAGAGGCTATACCTATAACAGAAGCATTATTTTACTTTTTTCCTTTTCTCTTGATTACAGTTTGTCGTAGCTGTCAAACACATAATCAACCCTCTACAGTTCTTTGTGATGCTCTAAATATATGTACTGTACAGCAAGGAAAAGCTACTTCATCAAAAGTTTATGTCAATTTTCATCACTTTCCAAATAGAATTCATAATATCCGCAATGTAACAAGTTTACTCATCCACCTAAAATAGGAGATAATCATTAGGGATGCTGAAAGATGTTTTAAGCTCATTCAATAACCCTATTTTCTTGTCACTTTCTAATAAACATTTTTCATCGAAGAGTAGAGAATTATTAGATAAATCATATCTAAAAAGTTATTGTATGTCATATTCACGAGCTTAACTAATTTGTATCATCCGATAGGCAGAACTACTTGACTTGTTTCTCTTAGTTTTTCTTGTATTTGATACTACGTAACTATGAAATAATGGTAGAATTACTTTGTGAATAGTACTGAGAACTCTTTTTGTTTTCTCTTCATATAGTGTGTTACGCAACGAAGATTAGGAGATTTAGAAAACGTTTAAGATTTTCCTTTTGTATGCTGTGAACTAGTATTTTCGTTACAAGATTGTGCAGTGCGTTAGGACGCATTTCAAATGGGTTACGTTTTTGTAAAGTATATTGAAACATTGACTTTACCTTTCTGTCTATGATCTGTGCCTCTGGAAAAAATTATAGGGATCATATAAACCGTCGATAAAATAAATAGATTTTTTTTTCTACTCGAAATAGGTTTGATATCGTTAGACGTTCATGATGAATTACTACCCATTCCACTTCAATGTCATTTTATTGAGTGTGCCCATGATACCGGGTAAATTCTTTTGGGATAAATGTTGTTTTTATGTCATGCCTATAGCAATAGCCGTGAATTTATGGTCATACTGTTTCACAACGTGCAACAATATTTCATGCACTGTGCTGTTTCGTGCAATCTTCTCATGTCTTCTAGGTATAAGAAAGGCCATCGCTGATATTTGACATAATCAAACACGAAAATATAAATGTAATTATTGTACGGTGTATAAATGTAATTCCCGCAAACCTTGTCTGTCGGAGCGAATCAAATTTCTTAGTAGTTGAACCAGTCATACAAAGTTATCCCAATACAAAAAGTGTTCTTAATTTGCCTTCTGTTGTCGATAAATTTTTCGAAGTCCATGAGTTGCTTTTTAAATTGAAATCTAAATCAACATTATCTGCTTTTGTAACCCATGTCACGGACATACGCTGTTGGATAGAAATTACTATTCAAGTTCAGATTCATAGGTCCAATTAATAATGTGTCTTAAGAAATGATTTAACGTGTAACCTGAAGAGACTTATGATAAGACAAACATTCCCTTTTCACCTCTGACGTAGTTCTTCCCTTGTAAAACAGATTAAACAACATTACCCATCAAAATGGAACGAATGTTCATGTTAATTATTCAGATATTACTAGTATTATTCAAATATTACTAGAATTATGAAGATTTCTTTAATTGAGCAGCCGCCATCTTTGATTATGTGAAATATGGAAAATTTCTCGCTTGACCACCTAAACTGAAACTAGTTACAACATTTGTTTAACAGTAATGAAAAATTATAGCAATATTCTGTGTTAATGTCAGGAAAATATTACCAGATGTATGAACATCTTTTTTGTAATTGAAAATGAAATGAAATCTTTGAGTTTTACGTCCCAGGGTTATGCCGGTTAGGCTAAAGGAGACGGTGATGATGAGTAATGAATGAAATGGTGAAACGAAAAAAGTGGGAGGAAACGGGAGAACCCCGAGAAAACCCACGCACAGCTGCCATTTTGGATACCGTCTTCCAAGGAAAATGTGTCGGATATTCACCTTATTAGAAATAATTACTGGGACTCCTGCTAAGCAATCATGAAAAGAGAACAACATTGAATATTACTAAGTTCAATATTAGCCGAGATATGAACATTTTTGTGATTCAGCAGCCGCCATCTTGTATGACTTAATCCCACGGAAGTGTCAGGTGTTCATTTTAGTAAAAATATGCGTACTAGGACCCCTGCTAAGCAATCCTGAAAGAAAAGAATGAAATTACAAGTTAATCAGCAGAATATTAGCCGAGATATGAGTATTTTTTGTGATTAAGGAGCCGACATCTTTGATGACGTCATATCCGGAAAACCTACCACGTGTCGAATGTCCCCTAAGTAAAAAATAATGCCTACTAAGCACTTCTGAAGAAAAATGTTCCATACTCAAACTTTCCTATAGAACTATAGCTAGATCCATAACGAATATGGCTCTTGACGCAAAGCATCTATTGAAATCAATAGTGGCCAAAACGGTTTGACATCACTGCTTAATTGCAACTGTTATGGACCTTGAGAAGGATTTTATGATTGATACAAAAATTGAAACAACATTGGAAACATTTGGAAAACGTTAAAGATGGGCAATCGGGTTCGTCACAGCTGTCACCGGTATTGAAATTGAAGCGGTAATCGACAGGTGTCATGAATGAGCCAGGTGCTGTTTGCAAATATCCAGTTTTGTAGAAAGCATATCTAATCATAACTTGGAACCTTTGTGCTGTAAACTGGAAGTAGGTGAGTGATGGCAAGTTAATAAAATTGTCCTGTTGTCATATTTTGAAGTCAGATAATAGAAAAATAGTATATGTTATATGTTTTACGAAATTATATGGACGGAAGAAGAACACATCCAACGGTTGAATAAGTGACGTGCAATCATCAGGGATAAGAAGTCGGGTAAATTTACCATTATCCGGTTTCTGCAACAACTCTTCATCTTTATTGGTTCTATATGAATCAACGAAAAGCATCAGTTATTTCTGCTCTATAGATGGCCAGGGAACGTTAGTAATGAACTCTTTCAGGTTGTCTTTGGTCATATTTGCACTTTTACAAGCATGCGAAAGAGTATTGGGTGGATCGGGATGTTTGTTGCCTAGAAAGTGGCATAATTCATGTATATGGTTGTTTCTCATCCACGTCACCTTAACAACAGTATTGATACATTGCCATAGCGTGGAACACCCCGTGGTAAGAGATATCAAATGTATTGGCAGCTATTGATTTCGATAGACGGGGTGCGTCAAGAACCATATGTCACATGACCCTTTTCCAGTATATTTTTCTTGCGCTAAATCCAACATGACGGCTTTTCAGATATCCCCCATGATTGACACTACTCCTCTTCAATGGAGATCTACATACATTTCTCATATTCAACATTTGACCTCAATCTCTCTACTCATTTCAAAATTAACATGCAATTTCTAGACGTTTTCTACGTTCTATATACGCATTTTTAACTCACTTATCTCCCACCCTGTATAAGGTTTGCCACTAAACACCCTCTCTTACTCTGTTTCTTTTGCTGCTGTATCCAGTGCTAGAAATTATTTTCGGAAATTGAATTCATCAAATAGAAATGTTCCCTTGTCACAAATATGCAGTTCCACTGGAAATTGAGTGTTTAGTTTGACCAAATTTAGACTTTAATTTTTTAAAGTATGCTCTATATATGCAGTTGAAATGAAAAAAAATAAATTCAAACGTTACTTCTATATTGCTGTTGGATTACTGGAAACAGAACTTTAAATGTTAGGTTCTTTTCGTTAGTACTTTTAAAACAAATATTTTTATTTGTGCTTCTTTTCTCCTCCTCCTTCTTCTTTTTTCCCCTTTCCTCTCTCTGTCTTTTTCTATACCTCTGTCTAACAGACATGCATAGGATTCAATATTTCATTGCATATATTTAGATTTCTCCCTCTATGAACTTATGCATCTGTTTCTGTCTCACTTTTGTTCTTTCATTTTATCGATAACGAAAATAGGTATTATAAAATTAAAATTGTGTTCATATTGTTTACTAAATTTAGTAATGGAGAGACGAAGGGAGGGGAGGTACTACTATGGAATAAGAAGGTGTTATTTGGGTGTCCTAGCTGCAAGGCATTTGCTATCACAATTCGTTTGATGCGAAGTGTACGTTTCTTTAGTGTAGGGTATTTCACTCTTACATTAGAATCGGACGAACCCAATGCACTCATAGTAACAACGAATCACCATTTAGATTCAATGTTGATAGACTGAGAAAACTATTGAATATTTGTTATGTTTTTTTTTAAATAAAACCTACTCAATTCAATCTTCTACTGGTGAAAAATTTATTGTGTCATTTCTAACAACATTAGAGTAATATATTTGGTTAGAAAATACATTTTTACGTACTTATATATTGTACGAGCATTAAAGTCTGTACTTACAGCTGAGATCATTTGATCACCAAACAAGCAGAGAATGAAGAGCTGCAAGGACAACGCTGTGAAATACTCAACCAGGGTAATAATCTTCAGGCTAAATTCCTGAATCTGAAATGATTATAAATCAAACATATATATATTATAAATTAAACATATATTTATCTGTTTGTTTTAACGGAAATCATAATTAATTAACATTTTTATTTTCTTTGCTAATATATTTTACTGAAGGAGTATTTTCTTATAGTGTCAAATTGAAATTTACTAGCACTCATTCAAAACTAATCCCTCAAAGTATCAACATGATAATATATAATAAAGAGAAGCTCCATTTTGAGATATACACTGACCAACAAAAACAATATGACCAAGTACTACATATCTAACATGTCGTAATTTAGTAAGTGGCTGGAAGAATTGCGCAACACATCTGCACACACAAGTCAGTAATTTCCTGTAAATTTTGCGGAGGGAATTGGTGAGATTGGATCTAAGGTTCAATGATGTCCCAAAGGTATTCAATCTTGTTAAGAGTGAGTAAGACATGGAGGTCATTGTAGCAATTATAAGGTATCACTGTGCTCCTCAAAAATCTGCAATATAACAATGATCTTGTGAGAAGGCGTTTTGTCAGGCTGGATGATTCTATTTTCAACTGGAAACACACTCTTCAGGGGTGACTGTTCGCAATCAGCAATGCTCCGTCGATACCTAGGAGCTACCATAATGCGTTCTACATATATAGTCTATGAGTGACCATGTGAAGGTTTACCAAAACATAATGGAACAATTTCGGGATTGTCGTCATCAAACTGTGCACGTCTTAAGTAGGTGTTTTCCTGAGAGACGACGGATTCAGACACAATTATCGATGTGATGAAGTTAGTTTCAGACTCTGCAAGATTGGTCAGCAATCCAATGGCAATGACACGATGTTAACATTGATATACCTATCGAAGGTCGGTAAAGGGTGTGCTTAGATTAATTCTTGATCTGTACACTGTTGAATTGAGTTGCTTTTGAGTTTAATGTAACTTTTAGCAGCGAGGCTATATGAGACGAGAACTACTGATTAACGTGGAATCCGAACCACATGAGCTCCCGCCGGGAATTGAATCCGGATCACCCACACCAAAGGAGCGTATGCTAATCGCTTAGCCACGAATGAGCAAATTGCACACTGTTATAGACTGTCAATGTCTGCTGTTAACTGTATTACAGTTTAGGCTCTTGTTCCACTTTTGACAGTCGAAGACGTCCTTAATAAGATATGGTGACCCATGTCTTATGGTTTGTTGTTGATTTCAGCCCGTTTCTCCGCTTCGGAAGACACGTGGACATCCGGCAAGTCACGTTGTTTTCGAGATGTTGTTCATTGTCAACCCTCTGGTAATCACAATCTGGTTATATAAAACTTATATATCGCCGGCCATCCCCATTCAACAAGCATCACAAACTGATAGAGTAAGACCCCATTCACCGTGTGGCGATCAGTTGTCCTGTGTTGTGCTTATTATACCTTGATAATCATAATATTTTGGCTAGACAATGTTTTCCAACACGTTTCAGAGTCACTTTTCAGGTGACAATGATTATTTACAATCACTGAAAGAATTGGAAAATTAACAATAATAATTGCAAAGCACAAATGTAAAATATCTAAACTTTCTTCTTGTTTTGGAGGCTATAAATTATATTATATAATTTGAAGTGAAATATCAACTAAATTTCGTTGTAGAAATAATAGTTCAAAATAAATTCCAGTAAATGTCAGTATACTTTACCCAATGACAAAGTTGGGAAATCATTTTCTTTAAACCGTTCTTCAGTCTCATGCAAACAAACACCTGTAATACTTTTCAACAGGTTTTCTTTTAACAAAACAACTTTGTGCAAACTAATTGTCAAGAAATGTTAAAGTAATTATCTGCTACTACTAGGTTATATGGTGAAAAAATTAAGTAGAGGAACAAGAAGTTAATGTCCTTGGACGCAATCATTCAGGCACGCCCATTCTTTTTGAATAATTTGATTAAAAGACTTTAAAATATATTTAAAAATATTAAAGAGAATAGAAACCTAATGTATCAAAAAGTTTAAAATGAATAGAATTGTCAATTATGGATTATAATTTGGACAAGAACAACTCGGAAATGTATTATATGGTAAAAATATGTTGGCAAAAGATATAATGTAATATGTCACAAATTCTCTTTCTCTCTAGCTCATTTCGTTCGTTTAAATGTTAATAAAGTTTAAGGGTATACCTCATCTTAGTATCAATACTACTTAAGACATACTTCGTCATACTTATTTCTTTGCTGTCCTCTGTCCTTTAACAGGCATTTATTGCATAATATTTCATTATATATAGTTACATTGACATCACTAATTCTAAACGGATTCAAGTTGTAACTCTGTTTTTACATATTTAAAGTATACTAGAAAAAAGTTTATTTGAAAAATGAAGATTCTAATACATACAAGTGAAACTGATTTTGTGGGTGATCGAATCCCGAGAAACCGGCTCAACGATTTTAGATGAATATGGGATTATGGTTTTGGGGAAACCTTTTTTTTTATCGTTTCAATTTGATCTTAAGAGGATATAGGGGAACCACCAAAATATAAGGAAAAAGTTTAGTATCTTATAAGTAAATCACGTTAACTCGATACATAAGGTCAAGATCCTAATTACAACAAAACTTATCCACATCCCGAGGTTTATAAATATTTCCTTTTGAATGGGAGAAAACATTTTATTAACTATTCACCCAAAATTGAAATCGATGTATATATATATATATATATATATATATATATATATATATATGTGTGTGTGTGTGTGTGTGTGTGTGTGATCCCTTCAAGTGAGAACGGCTGACTCATTCAAAATAAAAATGAAATGAAATCTTTAGTTGAACGTCCCCCATATATGCTCATTAGCCCAAGTGCGATTATTTCAAGTGAATTCTGTAACGAAGTTAGTACATAGTTCAATCTGAATTATTATTACGACAATTTGATTGATGGCGTATTCTAAGTGGATTTGAAGAGTTCAAAACTTTGTGACATTAATAGATTATTAAACGAGTTCTTATCATTACTCATTCATTGAAATGCGCTTCCTCAAGGGAAGGAAGGTTCAAATACTTTCCAGAATGCTATCCTCCCAGTTCATTTCAGTTAGTATACCATAAACGTATTTTATTTCATGATTAATATTTAGCAGAAACTGTGGGACAATTAGCAGCAGACGTTAGTAGACATTAACAGTGAAAAAAGCACGAATATGTCTGAGCACACAGTTCACCGTGCACTGTTAGATATGAAACTCTCCAGCCGACATCGAACATATGTATCGAAATTAACAGCAGAGAATCCTTGATTACTACTGAAATGAGCATGTGACAATTATCATTGGACTTCCGGACTTGGTACAACGTCTCGGGGTTTGATGAGTCACGACACTGTCTTCTCCAAATCAATCACTGCGTAAATTACGTTGTCTTCCAGTGAAACAGTTGGTTGAGACGTTCGCAGTCGAATGAAGACAGAAGGTTGGTGATTTCATTATGTTTAAAGAATTTTCACATGGTCATCTATAGGTCATGTATTGATTATGTAGAGCATCATGACGTTCCTAACTATCTGCGGGACATTGCTGATTTCGTTCACTCTTTAACGTCAGTGACATTTCCCTCTGAGAATGACATTCTTCAACAGCACAATGTTCCTTGTCAAAAGGTCAACATTGCACTTCGGTGGCTTGGGGAGCATAGTGATAAATTATAATTTCTGCGGTGGCTCCTAAATTTACAAGATTCAGCTATTTGAGAATGCCATTCAACATCAGACCCGAGATCATCGATCTCCTCAGAGGATTTTAAATGAATTAAGTGACTTTTGTATGAAAGTGTGCTGCAGCATGCCCCCAGCCACCTACCAAAGTCTCTTTGATTTTACGTCATTCTTACTGCTGCTTTCGTGTAAGCCGAAAGTGGACATTCCAGATATAAGATGGTGGACATAATGTTTGAAATGGTCAGTGTATATCATGTTTCCTTGGTTGGTGTGACTTCTTTTTATTAATATTACGAAATAACTTTAATTCAACACAATTATCTCCTTCTCCACCGCTCTTTCTCTATTTGTCCAGCTAGTTACAACAACCCGTTTACGACACGCTCAAACTAGCCTCTACCGGAGCCGGGAATCAGCAATTTTAGACACGAGCGCCGTAGATTGATGTATACATTTGTGTGGTAAAAGAGCACAAATTACATATTTTAATTTTAATAAACTAAACAAGAAAATGAATACATGCAATTAAATATCACATACGCAAAAACCATAATTTTTAAAATTTATGTGCGTGCACAAACCAGAGATAATACGGATCACACATGATACAAGTTTGATTCTACACTAATATATTGAACGTTTTGGCATGTTTTACGTGAAATGACTTGTGTTTGAGGTGGCTCGATTTCTATGTTACACTTACTGCGCAGATTTTTGAATTTAATTACAGAGTCACTCACTGTTTGAACAATCGTTCTCGCCAATGTAATCGGGTAAGGTAGTGCTATCCACAAATCTACTTCTTTCTGTAAGAGTCCCACAGGAGGCTAGGTCTGCCAATCGCCCCCAAGCCAAGTTCTGATGTGTTATTTACTCGGAAAGTTCGCTCACGTGGATGAATGAAGATTCACAAAAACGTTTATCTCATTGTGGAAGCTCAAATAATTTTCTCATCGCGATGCTATACCCACGAAGCAACAAAGTGTGGAGCGCACTTTGGCACATAGACTACACACTTTTAAAAAAAATAGTATACACGAATTGCATCTGCGGCTGGATAGGAGCAGGAAAACAAATGGGATCCTGCTCTCTTGAGGCTAAACGCGCCAATGAGCTGTTGTTTCTCCAACCATCTCTTGCATATAACAAAGCGTGGGTGGAAGCAAAATGTCCCGAAAAGTTGCAGTTTAGGGACCAAGTCTAGAAAAACAGTCACAAAGAATGCAGATACTGCGTGGGCGACTTTCATGTTTCCTGGCCATATAAGGTCTTAAGATCGTAGCTAAGCGCACAGACACATAGACAAACATGCCAAACTTGTGAGAGAAGCAGTTCTTTTATATAAGAGGCTTGTTTAATAAGTTTGAAGGGGGTAATGCTTTTTTCCATTTTGGTTAAAAGTAATAAATGAGACTCAAATAACGGTGACAATCATTAGATTGCGAAATGTATAATATTTGATGCTTTGCTCTACAGTATTTGTAAACGAAAAAGACGTAACATAAATAATGGAATTACGTACCGTTGAAGCTTCGAATGTGACTAAACACAATGACAAAGTTGTAATCACGAACTGAGCCAGCATTACGGGGCTATAAAAGCGTTCTACCTCTTCCACAAATCTGAAAAAATAAAAGTAAATTAAAATAGTTGACATGTGCACTCATGTCCAAAATGATTGTCGCATATCTAAAACTGTCTTCTTGTAAGAATTTATTTGATAATGATTTTGCAGGGCATTTGTAATACTGATACTATGTGTAAAACCGGGATTTTTTTTTTGAGTTTTACTTCCCACGTTTATGCCGGTTAGGCTAAAGGAGACGGTGATGATGAGAGATGAATGAAATGGTTGAATAAAGAAAGTGGGAGGAAACGGGAGAACCCCGAGAAAACCCACGCACACGGTGTTTGTCCACAACAAAGTTCACTTGGCGGGAGCAGGGTTTGAACCCGGAACCCCAAGCACCAGAGGTGAACGCTCTACCACTGAGCCACCGCGGCCCCCTAAAACCGGGAAATGTCTATTTCTGGCACATTTCATAGGAAACGAATTGTAAATACGAAAATCAGAATGAATAAAACAAAATGCTAAATTGACAAGAAAATTCTATTTTCCTTTTATTGTTCTTATTTACTGCTCTCTCGACATGAAATTTGCCACATACATGTCTTTCCCGATTATGCACATACTAACATTATAAGAAATACCGTGCGAATTCGTTATCAAATTATATTCTTACAGCAACATATAATTTGAGTTCCCTAATTGCAACGTGGCGAAAATAACAGTGATTGGCGTGGCAAGTTGGACATTAGTCGCAAGGCGTGGTCAGAGTGACTTTAACTACAGGATGGATACTCCAATATGCTTGGATAGTGCAGGATGGGAGGCAACAAAAGACAACTCTATTTTTCCCTTGTTTCTGATAGCAGAATGTACCATAGTTTGTCACAGTTCCAAAAATGCATTCATATATATATATATATATATATATATATATATATATATATATATATATATATATATATATATATATATATATATATATATATAGTTTCAGACGTAAAGTATCCTCCATTCGGAACTACGGGAGTGGATGACTTGTCAAGGACTATTGAACGAGAAAGTAAAAATGTCAGGAAGATATATAGAGAAAGAAAGATAAGCAAGTGCAAACTACTTAGGATAGGGACAGGTAACGTAGGGTCTACGTACTATGGTATATGGGAAATCCTAAAGATGAAACGAAAAAATAATCTAGATTTGATAGGAATATGTGAAGTTAGATGGGGAGAAAATGGGACGTAGGACAGCGAAGGATATGGAATGTTTTATTCAGGTACGGAAAAAGGCGGCCATAATGGTGTAAGAATAATTCTTGGTGAGCGCTTAAAGGGAAGGCAGAGCACATACACTGTTAAAAATACTTATGAGAGACCGTTTCTTATCTGTGCACCGAGAATATGTTTTCTTAGAAACAAGAGTTTGAAACTCTCATTAAAAAGTAATGAAGAAAATAGATGAGTTTTTATAAAGAGAAACGAGAAAATATAATGTTACTTTCCTTACGAATAAGAATGCCAAATCTGATTTCTAAGAAAATATTGTTTTGGTGCACAGATAAGAAACAGTTTCTCAAATTTAAGAAATTATTTTTAACAATGTATGCTACTCAAATTAGGTTTGGTAAATCTAACTTCATAAGAATATTTTTTACTTGCTTTCAGAAAATAAGACTATTAACAGATATTAAGATATTTACTTTTAATATGTTATGCGAGTATGCATGCAGTTGGTCATTTCATAGTTTCTTCTCAGGTTTAAAGCATACTCATTTACACAAGTTCTACAGTGTCATTTATGACATTTCGAAAATGCCATGTTTTATAGCCTTACTAGAGATACTAAATCATAAGCATCCGAAGTCATTACATTAATTAAAATGATCACCACTCTATTTGGAGATAATTCTCTATATTAAGTAATAAACGCTTTGCGTAACTGACGTTTCAATTAGTTTGGCAAATTTATTTAATGTTTCATTATTTACAGATGCATATTATTCAATACGATGCGAGTGTATGTTGTACCGATATATAAATTAGACGATAGGCAGAATGCCTGCAACTACATGCCAATAACTCTTGTCAAGGCTATCTATACCTATACGTAAACGCATATATTTTAATACAAATATATCTTAAATGAGTTTCAACATGGCTTTTAAATGGAGAAGTCAATTGTATCCAATCTAACGAATTTTACAGACTTTCTCTACCGCGCACAGAAGAATAAATTGCAAGTCGATGTAATATACACACTTATTACAAAAGCTTTTGATTCCGTCATTGTAAATGTCTTACTATCAAGTTTCCGAATATTGGTTTACCACCTTTGTTCATTAGCTGTTGTGAAAGCCGTTTGTCAAATAGAATATATGCAGTTAAAATTGGGCCTCCACATTCTCATGTAGACTATGTGAAAATTGGATACATATTCCTTGGTACCACTCTCATTTTCCTTACTTTAACTGATCTCAGGGAAAAAAATAAGTACTCTAACATTCTGCTACATGCTGATGGAGTAAAGTTGTTCAGATTAGTCAGCAGTGAGGATGATAATTATCAATTACAGCAAAATTTAGATGCACTGAACTCGGGTACAGAAACAATACACTAAATTTTAATCATAAGAATAAGTCATGACATACGCAAACAAGACCCAATACTAAGAGTATCTCAGTAGATTTAAGGTTAATGATGTACAAATAGAGAAAATGAACATTATTAAAGATCTATGCATTACATTTGAAAGTCAGTTAAAGTTTTGTTAACATATAAACTCTTTTATACCAGGTGCCACACTAATAACAACTTTTATGTTTAAGTAGCGTTCTGTACTTTGCAGAGATAAGACATATTAGTGCAGTCAAAATAAGGTTTGAGGTAGACATTTAGAAAAAAAGATGAGAACTTCTGGAATTTGTTCGTTATTTCTTTCTCATTAGCATCCAGAAATTCCCAAAAAATCCAGTTATGGGTTTTTCGGCATTTTAAATAAATATTCTGCCATCTTGGATTTCTCACATGCACTTAGTTTATGCCACATAACTTCTAAATTAATTAACGTACAAGGACAATTCTTTCTTTATTATACTTATAATATTATAGGCAATGTAACAGATTATTATCAGTTTTCTCCGAGTAAACATTTTTGCATAACTTTAGGATAAAGTGAAAAATTTTGATCTGTATTAGGGGACATATTCTTTTCATTGCCTCATGCAACTTAACAGAGTTGAAATATGAAAAAAAAGTGCTCGAATAAAAGTTGTTGGAATATTCACAACAATGTATATATTCGCTTTGATAACGGATGCTACCCGCCGCGGCATGGACTCCACGAGGCACCTGAAGTTTTGTTGTGGAATCTCAATCTATATCTGCTGCAGTCTCCCACAGATCTTGCAGGTTAATTGGAAGAGGGTCCACAGACGAAGGCGTCGTTCCATGGCGTCCCAGACGTGTTAGATCGGGTTGAGGTCCGATGACCATGTTGCCAGATCAGAGAAGTGCTTATCAAACCAGTTTGTTGTAATCCTAGAGCGGTTGGCCGCCGCATTGTCCTGCTGCAAGATGATGTTATCACCTGGAAGTAGCACCCGAGAAAATGACATGGCATGGTCGTCCAGAATATCGCGGTTTACCTGTGAATGACTATGTTACACTTATTTAGGGATCCATTTCACTCCATGTAAACATGCCCCAGATGAGAATACCACCACCACCGGCCTGCACAGTTCCCTGCTTCAAGATTGATCCATTTCCTCTTGCCGTTGGCGACGCATCCTTAATGGTTCATCTTTATCTACCAATGTGAAGCTGTCCAGGAAAACTTTTCCCACATTTCCGTTGTCCAGATGCAGTGTTCCTTTGCAAATGCTAGACGTTGTTTCCTATGTTGTGCTGTTAAAAGGGATACTCGCGTGGGTCGATGGCTTCTGTACCCCATAGCGAGCAGGTGGTTGATAATTGTGTGGCTGCTGACACGGCGTTGTTGTCTTCCATTGAAACTCTCCGCGATTTGACGAACTATGGCCCGTCTATCGGCTGTTACGATGCGGGCCAATCAGCTTCTACCCCTGTCGTCGACACGCCCCTGACCACTGCAGTTTTCCCGGGTGGGTGCGGCTTTACCGGAAGGCAGGTACTCACGACATTAAATTGACACAGTTGCCTGTGCCGTAGCCACTTCCGAAATCGAGCCACCTAGTCGTCTACACCTACGATTTGATCACGTTCAAGTGCACTCATAGTCTAGTCCCTGTCCATAAGACCCGTAGGAAAGTCATGTCTGACGGCTGTTCTCTTCAAATCCTGTTAGTACATGTCTAAACAAGTGTAAATCACAAGGGTAGACTTTTTGACTTATGGGCAGTTTTTTTCTACAGGGGCGTAATCCTAGGGGGACTGCGCCCCTTTTGAGTTGTTGCCGACTTTTCTTAAAATGATTGTAGCTGCCATTGTGATTGTAGCAGAACAATGAATGAGGGTTGTTTTCTTTCTAAATAGTCCACAAAATAAACCTAGGTATAGATTTTTGGCGTAGCCGTACAAATAGAGGGGGTAAGAGGGGGACAAAGTCTAATTTTGGTTAATTTTTTAAAAGTCTGTTTTTATTTTCTTTCTATAATGTCCGAACGGTGCTATTTCGAATGACAACGACTTTTTGGGAAAGACTTACAACAATCCTCTATACAAGGACGCAATTTTTGACAAAAATCTTCCAATAGTTATCTCCACAAAAAAAAAATGTAATATAGTCAGATGCGCGAAATTTTTCAGAATGTAAACTTCCGTGGTTTCGTGTTTGCTTCACTACACACGTTGCAATTCTAATAGAAGTAGAAAAGTATTAACACATCGTTGTATTATTATTCACGATTCTTAGAATAAACAGCACTGATAATGTTGTTGGGATCAAGGAGACATTAATCGAGAGGGATGTTTTGCTTTTTAAATGATACAGTATGTTGTTATATTATTGGAAAATATTTACATAAATAGATCAGGTGAAGAATTACCTCTTTATAAATATATATATATATATATATATATATATATATATATATATATATATATATATATATATATATATATATATATATATATATATAGTATTTAAAATTTTATATTTTTGTTTACGTAATCACCCACCTCTCTTAAATTCGTTAGTTAGAAGTTGTTTTTCTCTCAATTTTCACAGAATTCACAGCACTTGCAGAAGTCTATGCAACATACAAAGATGGAGATACTGCGACAACGTTTTGTACATTTCATTTTGCAGCCATAAGTAATCAAGAGATCTTCTGGGAGGAAGTTTAAATGAGAGTCTGGAATTATCGTACCGTTGTCATCCACTGACCAACCTATTGTTCTGGTAACAGTGACGCGTTTTAACTCAATACAGAAGAGCAAGTGTTAACCATAAAAAAGCTACGCTGAAGATGTGTACTTTAATGAAAAGCTTGTTAGTGGTAGTGGTAGCAGATTTGTAGTCTTTGGATATGAAAATAGTTCGAGCCGTAGCTGATCAAACGTTGCAGAGGGACTCCCAGGCTTTAACACATGTACAATATAGTTTTCTGCTAGTCGAGATGTATCCTTATTTGCAGGTAATTGCTAGCCAAAATATAGAAGGTACTTTTCAGGATTTGCTTTCAAGGCCGACAACTTGGTACCCACTTTACTAGTGACGTCCAAACCTGTGAGGAAATGATAGAATAACGTCATATAATGTGTCAATTTTTCGTGCTAACGTGTGAATTGGTATGCATTCGTTTGAAGATTTTCGCAGCCAAAGAGCCTGAAGACCTTTCGTTTGAAAGAACTTCAAGAAGTAAAGAAGAATGACAAGTACATCTGTATCAGTTGATGCTACGATTACTTGCTGGTAGCCTTCTTTATCTGTGTTATATATATGTGGAATTATTCTCAAACCTGCTTCTTCAATAGGCTCATTAAATTGTCATCCAAAACTTCATTGCAGTTGCCAGATTTGATTGTTACAGTCTGAATCGGTCCTCCATCACGTACTTCATTACTCAGAACAGTAGTTCCTTGCAAAGGAAGTAAATGTTCTTGTAGATAATATCGCAAAGCGCTTTGAAGCATACGCCCAAATGGACGCCCAAAATTTGTTCATTTGAACCGGTAATCGAGTAGAAGCTGAAATGTTAGATACAGTTATTGGTTGAACCGCAGCTCTTCGTTCCCTTTCTCCGTCCTTAATCGAGTTTGTTACGTAGCTATCAAAGACAAAATCCGTTCGTGATTGTTCTTGATGAATGGAACTCATGCTTTTAACGAGGGCAGCTGAAAGTTCACCGAAAGTATTAAATTCCTTTAGAGGCATCCTGTGGATTTGGTTCATAACATCCACTATCAAACACGTCGGTAGATTTTTTTCAAAAGTAGAACTGCACTCGGAATCGTATAATTTCCTTATCAAAGCAGTCAGCAAATCCGATCTCTGCCGTTTAATGGCTGCACTGTTTTTATCAACCAATGTTGTAACTGGTAAAATGTCATAACTTAAAATGTCACTCAATAACATGCTTCTCTCCTTACAAATATTAACAAGTCTTTGCGCATGGATGATATCTGTAACTGAATTAAACCTATCATTTTTTGCATCCTGTAAACCAACAGAATTGAAAGATGGCAACTTCACTTGCTGTATTGGGGTAGATAGAGCTTTTGATTTGGAAACAAACCTCTCATTCCTAAATTCAAGATAAAGTGCATTCCCATTTGCAGCAAAGGAAAGTATTGATTTTGCATTATGTGGCGGTACAAGTTCATTTGTCGATAGATTTTGGAGTTTCATCGTTCCAGTGGTACCACAAGGATTTTGTGTATCCTCAATATAAGAGCATATCATCTGGATGCTTGCTTCAATCTCCTCACTCTGTTTCCCTATTAATTCGTGATGTATCTGAAGATCGTAGTCATCCACTGCAACGCCTATTAATGACCGAAAAGCATTTCTTATTTCAAGAATCTCGTGGTAGATTAACTGCCATTCAACAACGTACTCTTTTCTTTTGTTTGGCCAATTATTCCTCCTTGTGATTTTTGGGATCTATTTATCGTCTGCTCCAGTGCCATGTTCAAGCCTACCGCATTGAATTTTCCTGGTCCTTTGGACTACAAAGATCCTTTCATGAATTTTTCAAAAACTTGTGGATGTTGAAATTCCAAGCTTCGCATCTGCTCTAAATACATGGATGCCCACCTCAAGTAATTGATTCTATCATAAATGTGAAAGACTGGAAGGAGTTTGTTATTAATCTTCCGGTATCTCTTATAGCATTGTGGTTTCGGACGATCTGTCTTAGTTTCTCGGTTGTCAAATTTGATGAATAGACAGTAAGAGACACATTGGTTTTTGTAGGTTTAAAAAAATTAATCGTAGTTCCAAAAATCTTCAGAAAAAATGCTTGACCTCTTTATTGCTTCTCACGATTCCTTTCCCTTTACTGTTTAAGTAATCTCGTATTTATGACAAAGTCACACCGCAGCCATCTTCCAGGAATTCTTTGATTACAGGTGAAAGTTCTTTCATTTCTTCTTTAGGTGACTTTCTTTCAGTGCTTTTGTTTTCCTGTGAACTTCTTCTGAATTTAGTAAGGTATGTTTCTAGGCATATTTTATGATCATATAAGTCTGCTCTAAAAACTGACGACTCATCTTCTAGATCACAAGTTCAGTATACACATCGTCTTTAAAAAACACTGCTTCCTCGAGCAAGACAAGAGCTCGGTTACTTTCACAAATCCTGTGCTTCTGCCTGACACCTGCGTGTTTATTGAGACCACACACACTACGCATGTTACTACATACTGGATTTTTTGACATAACGGTTCTGTACGGGATAGTGTGTCTGAATGTAGCTTTTTTGTAGATTGTTTAATTGCCGATTCTTCATCTTCACAGTCATGAATCGTAGCGTCACTATCTCTCTGTAATTTAAGTATCGATTTCTTCAGTGTGTAAGACTTGTAGCAGGTATTATTGCAATGATACACAAATTCCACTTCAGAATCCATTGAATGAAGTCTCTGCAATACTTCATCTTCCCTGATTTCAGCAGCATTTTTATATTATTTCTACAAATTACTAAAGTTGTAGTCTTGTGATCTTTGTCTATCTTTTGGGAAATCACACATTTTGTAAGGTCAAAATCACCACTAGTTGCTTGTGTTAATTTCACTCCACGTAAAGAACTTTTCACACTTGATGCCATAACTACTTCAGAAATTTTTCAGTGGAGATAGCAGGCAGTAAGGCACACTAAATCAGTATGTTTGTCTCCATCCTTTCTAGTAGCTGCTGTAAGGAAAACCTAAAAAGATTCACATACGACAAAATTTCTATTTTAGAGGTAAAATTCGATACATTTTATATTGAAACCCATTATTACTTCACCAAATGAAAACAAAATTGTCCATAGTTAGCAAAAGCTTCACAAATAAAGCCACTTAACACATAGAAATATTCTTGTACGTAATGTACTTTTTGGAGCAGGAATATCATACAGAACATTATCAGTGTTGTTTATACATTGAAATGTTAATACTTTTCTACTTCTATTAGAATTGCAACGTGTGTAGTGAAGCAAACACGAAACCACGGAAGTTTACATTCTGAAAAATTTCGCGCATCTGACTATATTACATTTTTTTTTTGTGGAGATAACTATTGAAAGATTTTTGTCAAAAATTGCGTCCTTGTATAGAGGATTGTTGTAAGTCTTGGCCAAAAAATCGTTGTCACTCGAAATATCACCGTTCGGACATTATAGAAAGAAAATAAAAACACTTTAAAAAATTAACCAAAATTAGACTTTGTCCCCCTCTTACCCCCTCTATTTGTACGGCTACGCCAAAAATCTATACCTAGGTTTATTTTGTGGACTATTTAGAAAGAAAACAACCCTCATTCATTGTTCTGCTACAATCACAATGGCAGCTACAATCATTTTAAGAAAAGTCGGCAACAACTCAAAAGGGGCGCAGTCCCCCTAGGATTACGCCCCTGTAGAAAAAAACTGCCCATAAGTCAAAACGTCTACCCTTGTGATTCACACTTGTTTAGACATGTACTAACAGGATTTGAAGAGAACAGCCGTCAGACATGACTTTCCTACGGGTCTTATGGACAGGGACTGTATTATCAGGTCCTTCGTCCTGCCTATCACACACTACATTGACAAGGATACCGAGAGAGGAAGTACACGGCAGTAGTACTCTCGCGATGCATTTTATTCATATGCACTGGTAGAACATCTGCAGGGCGGTTTCTGCAACTTTCCTGCTGTCTCTAATTCAACTGCTGATTGTTATGTACGGCAAAGTAAAAAGCCTTGAGATGATAAAAGAACGTTAACAAAAGTTCTAAATATACCAGTGTACTTTAAGACTTACTTTTTTCGATGGCGTTTTGCAGTTGAATATCTACAGTTTTCATTAACTTCCATCTTAAAAGAACTTGGTTTTGATGACAGCTTCATCATCAGTTCCTTCATCTTCATCTTCAATTAAAGTAGTGCTATTACCACATCCCTATACACTACTGTACCCACAAAATGATGTACAATCTATCTCTTTTCTTTTGCACCCACAATTACTTATTTATTTCAGATTTAAACGAAAAACATGGTAAACGATCTCATATAGACAGTGAGAAAAATCCTTTATCTGGACAGTGATACAAATATGCAGTATCGGACAGTGATCCGGACAGTTATACTAATATACAGCATCCTTATGTTTACTACAGAACTCAGTACGAAGCACACATTATCCGTATCATACATAGGTACTGGCCTTTGTTGTTACATCATACCGTTGCAGGATGTCCGACAGCTAGCAGTCTTCCTGATTTTACATACGTACACGTATGTTCTATACGTTAGTTGTACATAGTCCATCTATATGTGCGATCCTGACCGCCTATGTTCATTTTTTCTTTCGTACGGAAAATACGCTTATACAGAACAGGTAAACTGAAAGTATGTATAAAGTATACTTTTCAGTTATACGTTTCGCGTACGTTAAGTCCAAAAAGTACAGGGTTTACACATGTAACCTACGTTTGTACGTACCCCACACACGATTTTTTCTCAATGTAATCACTTTATTTACTTGAGCATTAAAGTGATTATACGTTACATAAGAGCGGTTTCTATGCTTACCCTTTTAGTTATGCATAAATCAATTTTAAATAGTAACTTCCATGAAAATACAATTATATACTACCAGTATGATTTGTTTATTTTTGTTTGTTATTTCTTTCAGTAAAATGTGTTATTTATAAATAAGTTTTAATTTTTCACATTTATTATTCTAACTATTAAATAGCAATTGATATTTGCTCTGACTATTAGATTAAATAGCTAATAATAAATATACCGATAGCGTTGCTTAAAAATGTGATTACACAAATGTATTATCTTACCTGAGAAAAAGAGCATGATTTTGAATTATATATTTTGCTGCAGAAGCGACTGTTTCTTCATCCTCAATGGATAAATTCTGAATACTCTTTGATCTCCAGACGAAATCTCTTAAATCAGGATTCTGTTCTGTTGACCTATCAGCATCTTTAACAGTGAGTAATGTACTCGGCAATGCTTTAAGATTATTCTGTCGTGAAGTTGGAAAAACTAAAGATGGAAATTCTGACAAACATTTTGAAAGATGCTTGAATTGGGCGACATTAACAATAATCATGGAGGCAAAAAGTGCATCGAAGGCACCAGCTTGACAAACTGGAATAAATGCAGAAAATGCTTGCTGTAAATAACAAAGTTCATAAGCTGGACTGATTGAATAATCAAACGGATACCAAGCTTGGGCCGGTAGTTTTCTGAAAGGACGGGTACCGTTTGAAGAATCCCAATCCGTAGGCGCACTTTGACCTAAAGGTAAAAAAAGCCATTGACAACCTGTAAACAGAGGAGGTAACCACAAAAGAAGACACGTAATTTTTGAGGTGCGTATTGATTTCTCTACAGACTCTAATCTCAAATCATCAAATATTTCATGCTTGACACAAAGGTTCCACATTTCAAAAAGCCGCAAAGCCTTTCTTCTGTTGAAGAACATATAATACACTTTAATGAATACGGTATCAATGTAGAACGTCACCACAGCTGTTGTGGCAAGTTCTCCGAGGTCTCTAAAACTGTAACACAATTGGACAGTACCTATAATGCCTTGAATAGTGATTGGCAAAGCTAACAAAATCATCACGCAATAAGCTAAGAATTTCTTTACTAATGATGATGTCTTATTAGTATGAGGAATTAATCCAACATAACGAAGAAATTTTAGATTGAAGTCTAATGCAAGCTGCAAATTTGTTAGAAAGGATTTTGGGTTTTCTCCCGATATCTTCATTTCTTTCAAGCTACGTTCTAATAAATATTCCACAAATCTTAAGCACTAATCCGCCTGTTGTGCTATTTATGGTATTATATGACAACCATAGTATTGAAATTTCCAGAAATAATATTTGAAAATTAAACCACGGATACCTAAACAAACTTTCAAAATACAGAACGTGAAATCTACTTCGTTTAGCTTCCAAACCTTATTTTGTACAATATGCTCGACTTAGTACTTTTTAAAATCTATTTTCAGGGATAATGATAGCTCAATTTCGTAACATGAACTTTGTGGAACCATAATGACAGGTTAATCCCCTTAAAATGGTAGCTTTAATATCTCATTTTCTTCGCAGCTTTTATAAAACGCTCACTACCATCTCCGAAAATTACTGTAATGATCTAAAATTTGATTTGCACCGTAATTAACTTAAAATGGTAGACGAAAGAACGAAATCGTAATTCTTACGCCATGATTAAATTAGCAGAAAAAGACCCATTATTAAAAGGCAGCTAAGATGCAATTGCATACGTAACTACAGAATTTACATATTTGTTATTTCATATAGCAACTCAACCTCAAGGAGAATATACGGGTCCATGTTACATCGCCTAGTAATAAATCGTATCAAATTTTCACACAATTCTTCTGCGATATCAATCTTTCAGCTTTACTTATCATTTGTAAATTAAGTTAAATTGGTTTAGGATCTCTGTTGTTACGACTTTAATGAGACTGAAAAATACAAAGTGGCGTAAACACACAAAAGTGTTTTCATATAATATTTCTATCTGTGGAAAGAAATATTTTCCTAAGAATTATCCTTGGGTTTTATTTAGGAGATCCTGGTATACGTATTTCAAATAATATAACACCCTAAGTTAAATAGCCTATATTAATTTTCCGTAAATGAAATAAAATCTTTGATTTTTGCGTCCCACGATTATATCGGCTAGGTTAAAGGAGACTGTGGTGATGAGAAATGAATGAAACGGTGGAGCGAAAAAAAGTGGGAGAAAATGCGAGAAGCCCGGAAAAACCCAAGTACATTGTGTTTGTCCACCACAAAGCTCATTTGGAATGATCTGGTAACGTACCATGGACCCCATACATCAGAGGTTAACGCTATACTACTGAGCCACCGCGGAATTTTTTCCCTAAAAAACTTAACTATTTGATGCAGTACATTTAGTGTATAAATATAGTGATAAATCTAAAATATAATCAAATACACGAAACCATTAATATAAGTAACCTATTTCCTAAATTCTTTACTGAAGAAACAAATAATTTCGTCATATTAACCAGTATTAAATGTTGTTTTCTGAAGTTAAAATATGCTTTTATTTGCAAGTAGTATAAGCGTCCCTGTGAGAAATATTCGTGTCCCTGTTACGAGTATGTGTTAGTGTAAATCAACTACAGTCGATGTAATTTGCTACTTATGAGTATATGTAGTTCATATGGTCTCTCTCGAGACAAAAGAGCGTATCTTATTTTCTTAATTTTTCCAGCAGACAAGTTTAAACCTATTCTAATTTTTTATTCTATCGCCGTCGTTCAAAATTTAGTTTGACCTCGTAAGTTATATACCTGAACAAAGGAAATCAAACTAAATTTTGAAAGAAGACGATAGAATAAATCATGGGAAAAGATTTAAACTTGTTTCTTGCAAAATCTTAGAAAATGAGTTACGCTCTTTTATCTTGAGAGTGATGGAGTAGTAGATATCCCCGCGTATAGAAGGTCGAGTCAGCGAAATTTGATCTTGTTTTCCTAGAAATGGATATCATTTCCTGGAATTGGGAGGCAAGTTTCGACAAGCCTTTAGTTGTTATGTTCATAGCCTTTTACGGCTAGTACAGAAGTTCGTGGGAAAATGTTTGTTTATGAGAAGAGCCTGTTGCTATGGTGATAGTCTTGGATGGCTTCATCGTCTTGGATGGTCATACTTTTGGACGGATCATAGTCCTATCAGTTATCATGATCGAAGCTTCCCAATTGATTGATTGATTTTTGCTTTTCGTTATGTATTGAATAGCTAAATGCTCTTGGACGGATGAGAGTTCTATTAGTTATCATGATCGAAGCTCCCCAATTGATTGATTGATTATTGTCTTTTCGTTATGGATTTGAACCCCCCAAACCCCTCCACTCCACTCCCTCCCGCGAAGAACGTAAGCGAACGTTGTTACTATGCTCATACTCTTGGACGGCTATCGGATCTTGATGAGAGTCCTTTCAGTTATCACGTTCGAAGCTTCCCAATTGATTGAATATCAAGTTCGAAGCTTTCCAATTGATTGATTGATTTTCGTCTTTTCGTTATGTATTGAATAGCTATTTTGCATAGCGAAGAGCATACTTAATGTCTTAAAATATTCAATGCTTTCTCATCGAGAATCGAACCTGAATACTAAATGTTTTCATTTTGAAAGATCTCTCATTGAAATTGAACGCAAGACCAGTACTTCACGATTTAGAGTTGAATTAATTCTTGCATGAAAAAAAAAAAAAAAAAAAAGAATTTCATGTATTGATTTTAGCGTAGCATATGATATGTACATTGTTCGAAGCTCTTCATTTCGAATCTTTATAATGCTTTCAAGTGTTCAATGCTCCCTTTCTCTCTCTTTCTCTCTATCATCGAGAATCGAACCCGGACCAAAGTTGTATTAAGACATAAATAACAACCATAAAAATACAGCATCACATTAT
This sequence comes from Thermobia domestica, assembly GCF_964235325.1. Taxonomy (NCBI): domain Eukaryota; kingdom Metazoa; phylum Arthropoda; class Insecta; order Zygentoma; family Lepismatidae; genus Thermobia; species Thermobia domestica. Next base: position 42,439,216 of record NC_137461.1, on the reverse strand, counting down.
TATTATTATTATTATTATTATTATTATTATTATTATTATTATTATTATTATTATTATTATTATTATTATTATTATTATTATTATTTTGGGAGTGAAAGTGAAGCAGACAACTAACCTTGATTGTAGATTCGTTAACTTATGAAATAAAGATTGTACACAAAAATCTACTTTGATAGGGAGCTGGGATCGAATTTGGTACTTCATGATTTTAAAGTTGAACTAGTCCTTGCATGAAAAAAAAAAGAATTTCACTTCGTTTTCACGACAGAAAGGGTCGAATTAACTTCATGCCTTAATTAATCCTCGCATGAAAAAAAAAAAAAAAAGAATTTCACGGAGTAATCCATCTTGAGGTGAGCACTCTATCACTGAACGTCAGTGCCTCGCATATAGATTAGATTTTATTTTTTAAAAAAAACTTTTCGTCTTATTTTTTTCTAGTCGTCTTGTATTGGGTAGCTAGATTCCCCCCTTCAGCCCCCCAGACCCATCTTGTAATGCTAAGAATAGAAGTTCCCAGATTTTCTGCGAAGAGTTTGAGGAGTTTGACCTGGTCTTATTCTCAAGAAACGTCTGAAAAATTTTCGTCTGGAACCTTCTCAGGAAATTGAGTTGATAAGACGATTGTTGCAGTTCATGGATGTTTTTAAAACATAAGATTTAGAGTTGAATTAATCCTTGTATGAAAAAAAAGAATGTTTTCTCATCGAGAATCGAACCCGGATCCCAAACGATCGTGGTCTTTCGTAAGTGTATGGTACATGTATAAACAAGATGAAACATGATTTCCTCTTTGTCATCCCTTCCTGCATCATGCATGTATGCACAGATATTTGTATGCATAGTGTCATTTGTCTCTTTTGATCATCCGCTGAAATAACATGACTGTGTAAATCATAAGTTACTTTATAATATTGACTTCCATAGATTTCGAACATAATTGAACATAGAAACGTAAGCAAGATTTCATTTAAGTAGACGATTAGAAAAATACGAATAGTGGAAGATTAACCCTTAACAGGAAACATGTGTCTGTCAGACACGTATGGTTTTTCTTTATATTACATTGGCAACACTGATTCACTCAATGTATCGGTTTTCTCAGTACCTTCCTATTATTTAGTTGTGCGTGTGTTGCAATAGTTCATTGTTGGCGTTAATGTCTGAGTGAACATTTATAGATGATTTTAGAAAACCTACGGTGTCTGAGAGGCACGCATTTCCGTTATCGTCTATATTTTTGCGTGTCTATTGGACACACATTTCCTGAAGAGATAGTTTTTCTTTCAAAAGGTTTTATGGTTGACTTTTATTTACCATGAAAGAGGAGCTATAGAACTCTTTAAACATACTATTTTGTTTGTATGAGATTTTGTGTATTTGCAAAATATAGACCTAGTACTTCGAGAAACAAATGTAAGAAAGAAACTGTAAATACAGCAGATCGTTATTCTACGGCAAAAATTCCAAAAATGCTGAAAGTGGAGGAGGAATTTATGTTACTGTCTTCAGTAGATTCTGATTAAGAATCCTCATTTTTTTTCCTGAAAGTCAAGAATTACCTACTGACCGTGAGGGCGATACTAATTCTGATACTGTGCAAGGTGTGAGGTCAAGTAGTAACAGAAGTGTCAATGTGAGCAGCCCTACTCAAGTTTCATGTGATAATGAAAGCCTTAGATACAGAGATAAAAACAGGTTTGTTTGGAATTCAAATGAACCACTAAGAAACCAAAGGGTTCTTCATCAAAACGTAGTAAGAGGGATGCTTGGTATAACCACCCATGTAAGAAATTTGGAGAAAAAATCCAAGCAAAGTTAAAATTTGGTCTACCTTATGTGATGATATAATTGAAAAGATTTCAACATGAAGTTAGAAGAAGGTCGAAACAAATTTGAAGTAGAATAAAGTCAAACTACAGATCTACTGACTTATCAGAAAATAAAGCCCTTATTGCTATTCTAATGTTCTGTTCTATTTGTAAATCAGGATATGAAGACATGTATTCACCATTTTCAAAACACTTTCGGACTACCTCTATTTAGATCTACCATGTCCGTAAAACGTTTCCAAGCTCTTTTGGACAAATAGCACATTTGGACAAGGTAGCTACATGTGGACAAATAGCATATTTGCATGGTAGTAATGTGTATAATTATACTAACTTAAAATTTGTCCACTTGTTTTAAATTTATGTACTATTTTTATTTAGATATTGAAATATTTTCTGAACTTATATGCCAATAGAACCGAATTAATGTATGTAATTCTTGTTTATCATATTTTCCTCGCAGTACAAAATATAAAGTTTAATTAATCTGCATCACACATATGATTATTTAAAAAAGATATTGCCTTATACATGTCCGTGTCCCACAGACACACATTTCCTGTAAGCGAGAAAAAATTACGTTTCCTGTTAAGGGTTAAGAATGGAACTGCGACCAAATTCTGTATCTGAAAGGATACCATTTCAACAAATGCCAGAATTATCATATAGTGGTGCATATAAATGTTTTGCCCCTCAATATAATCAGTATTGTACAAAGGAATTACGTTTAAGAACATTCAAACACTGGCCTATTTCATCAAAACAATGCCCGGATCAATTAAGTGATGCTGGATTTTTTTTACACGAAGACAAGAGACCAAACTATATGCTTCTATTGTGCTGGTGGATTAAAAGATTGGACTGATAACGATGTTCCATGGATAGAACATGCGAAATGGTTTCCTAATTGTCCATTTCTTTACCTCAAGAAGGGATATGCTTTTATTAAACAACTACAGGAAAAGTACCCTGATATACAAGTATTTCGTAGTGCTCCGAATGATGATATACATAAAAATGCCAGTAAAAGTTGCAATAAGGAACTTAATTTTCAATATGGTACAATTTGAAATGAAACTTGAATAAAGTTCCATTACATACTTTTTCTTTGTATATAACTGTAAAAAGTACATGTACATATTCTAAAGTTATCAAAACAATATGTATTTATACAAATAATTTACGTATGTGCTATTATGTATAACCTCCAGATGCATTAGCACCGTATTTTATAAAATGGAAATATATGTTTAATATATAAAGGAATGAAGATTAATTTATTTGGACGTAACATGCACGATCTTGAATTTACTAAACTGATATCATAATCGTAAGTGTATAGGACATATATAAACAAGACGAAACATGGTTGTTTCTCCTCCTTGTCATATTAAATGGTGCATAAGGTCTTAATTTAATGAAAGCCAAATTAATGTGTATTGTACTGAAAAGTGGAACATTTGAATAAGTGAAACGTGTTGCTAAAGACCTTGTATTTGGATTTAAGTGAAATTTTAACAGAATGGGAAAGAAAACTTGTACATTTGATTCCGCTTGTTTTCAGACTATAAACAAAAAACTCATAGATTCAATTATGACTGATTTATTGAATAGTGTACAAACACAGTGATGTTTGACGGAAAATGAACTTTAAAGTTGATGCGTGTCAATGAAGTGGACTTCTGTTCATAAAGAAGCAGAAAATACTTTTCATTTATACTGAACAGTGTAGTACTAATTCTAGTGCATTTAATAATAATAATAATAATATAGTGAAATTGAAATCTTTTATTATTTTCACATAAAATTTGTATTTTGTGATTGACCAATACGGTAGGATTTTTAAATTAGTATACTAATGTTGTTGTTATTCCGATACTTCTCTTTTAGGAGTTAAGAAACCGTACGGACGTCTTTTTTTCGATCACAGTACAACGTACGTTTACGATGAAGGACGTTGTGTTTGTAGATTTTTGAATTTATCAAAAAGTCCATACGGTGTGAACCGCGATCGAATCAGGGACCCCCAAAATACTGGATGTAAATCCTCTATCACTGAGCCATCATACTCGTCAAACCAAAAAAAAAAAAAAAAAAACACACAGACACATATGTGAATGTCTGTTTTGCTAGTCTCTTTCTTTCTCTGTTTGCTAGCACATTGAACTCCATCTTAAAATGGTTTAGTTTCAAGAGCAACAGATAAGATAACATTGTCAAATGTTTTGATGGTTCGTATTGCATCTAAATAACAGACTGACCTACAGCTCTGGTAAACGAATGATAAAAGGTACAGTACATTTAATTGTATGTTAAAGAGTTTTAGTCCTATAGTTGACTACTAGACTATCGGAGAGGGAAAGTGATGATGAGAAATGATGAAGTGAAGAAAGTGGGAGGAAACGGGAGAACTCCCAAGGAAATAAATTCATACGCTGTTTGCCCACCACAAAGTTCACTTGTCTGGAGTAGAATTTGAACACGGTGCTTCATGCATTACAGGTGAACGCTTCGGGAGAACCCAGAGGAAATCCACGTACACGGTGTTTGTTCATTATAAAGTTCATCTGGTGGGAACAGAATATTGAACCTGGGACCCCTCTCCCCCATGTACACTTTATCAGTGAGCCACCGATGTCCCTGATAAAAAAAAGTATAAAATATGATAAGAAACACGACCGCCGAGCTAAGATGCCCTCCAGACAATGTATTTGCTTTGTGTTTTCCGTGTTTGATAGAGATGAAATTCTAACGTTAAAAACGAAATTATAAGCGAATTTGTATGATGCTTCTGTTCACTGTACGTTGATTTCTAAGAAAATGATAAGATGGAATTCTTGAATGTTTTCTGGTTCGCATTGCAATTACATATCAGCTGACGCAACGCTTGTTGTTTTAATTTTGATAATATGATGCATACCTGTCTGTCTTTCTGTTTGTAAATGAAATCTTTGAACAATGAAGAGTTTTACATCTCACAATAAAGCCAACAAGATCTGTCTGTAAATGAAATCTTTGAACAATGAAATGAAATCTTTGAGTTTTAAGTCCCATAATAAAGTCAACAAGGTTAATGGGAAATCTTTGAGTTTTACCCACTGGAATGAAAGATTAAACTATATTACTCATGCAATGATTGTTTGACACCCCCATAAACATTTGTCCCTATACTTGTGAAATATAAATGTAAATATATCTAAGTGTATATCTTTCTGTCTGTCTATCTGTATGATGAACATAATCGTGGTACGTTAAACTGAAATATTTTCTTACACTTCGAACGTAAGAAATATGTGAAAGTTTGTGGGTGTGGCTCAGTGATAAAGCAACGACTTATTCTTTCAGATGAATACTTAGTATAGTAGAGCATTGTTCCGCAACCCCAGTGCATGCGGTCCCTAGTTCGATCTCCGATCAAATAAGCTTATAATTTTTTATTACTAATTGTCGTGCACTGTGGCAAAGTGCATGCAGTCCCTAGTTTCATCTCCGAACATCGTGTCCGTGAGTTTTCATAATCTACTCATACATTCTCATTCTACTAAGTATTCATTCATTCATTAGTCTTAATCATCCATCTCCCTCATCCATTCATTTGTCTTAATCTCTGTAGTTATTAGATAAAACATAAAATGTGAACGTGATTTAAAAACAAAGATGGAGTAGGAATATTGAAAGAGGCATTTAAATAAGAAATAACCTATCTTGTGGATCTTTGAATAAGAAGTTAGAAACATAAACACTACTCAAGCACACACGATGTTTGTACATTACAAAGTTTACTTCATGGGAACTGTGATTAAATCCGAACCCGTACACATCATTTGAGGTACAATTCATGTTCATTCCTGTTCTTTGTTTACTCTAATGAAAAGGTGTGTTCTAGGTCAGATCACCACCATTCCTTAATATTCCGACTTTTCTGTAAATTTTGTCTAATGTGGTCATCTTCCTCATCGAAAACTTGGGCGAACTAGTATTGTTCGTAAGTCTACGATGTGTGTGAATTAGTATTGCTCATAAATCTCTGATGTTTCTGTATTGTCTTGAATTTGAAAATACATCGTGTTCGTGCAATTGCTATATAAATTTAAAGTATTTATATATGCCACACGTAACATTAAAACAATGTCTGAGGACTAAAACTTGAGTGAACTAGTATTGTCTATGAGTCTCGGATGTTTCTGTTTCATTTCGAATTTGAAAAAAATGTACTTGTCGATTTGCGACTTATCTCTTTTCGTGCCGAGAAGTTTATCGATTCGTTGATAATAGTAGTTTACCCAAGTAATAGTATTTTGAGGTTTCAGCACCTTGATAAATGTTATTCATCGTGTTCGTACAATTATTTTTATCAATTATGAAGCATGTCGCTTATGTAAGTGATAGTTTAAAAATACTTGTGCTTTAGACATGTAGACATATTATTATCAAAACGGCAGGGACTTAGTTGTCATCCTAGTACTATATACGTAAAATTCTTTTTTTTTTCGTGCAAGGATTAGTTCAACCCTAAATCGTGAAGTACCAAATTCGGTCTCAGCTCCCTAAACAAAGTAGATTTTTGTGTACACAATCTTTATATCAAACGAATCTACTCCCCCAAATTAATAATAATAATAATAATAATAATAATAATAATAATAATAATAATAATAATAATAATAATAATAATAATAATAATAATATTCAAACGGTGAATTTGGTACATAACTTTTCACAAAATTAAGATTTCCTGCTCGAAGTGATTCTACCTAAGGAACGTCTGAGATGATTTTTCGTTTCTTTTACTTTTATGAAAATGTAAAACTTCCAAAGAAATGTACAAGATTAAATCTAAACCTAATAGCTCTCTCTCTCTCTCTCTCTCTCTCTCTTTCTCTCTTCAATTAGTTTTTTATTGGTGAATGAATTCAAATACGATTTTTAATACAACGTAAAATATTAGTGAACTAATGAATGATACATAATCGGAAATGTATAAAATATATCACTTTCAGTAAAATCACTACACTGAAAAAAATATTTTTTTCTTTTCATAATAATGAATTCAAATACAATTTTTGCATACAACGTAAAATATTACTCACTAATGAATGATACATTTTTTCAGAAACGTATAAAATATATCACTTTAATAAAATCACTAGACTGAAACATATGTTTTCTTTCTTTGCGTGTTTTGTTTCACTATTGGTTAGTAAACTTGATAATGCATATTATTTTCAGACAGTTAGATATCCTCTTGTCACTCAATTTACGTCATAAAAATATATATAACTTTTCACTAAAATCACTACACTGAAAAATATTTTTTCTTCTTTTTTTATCAATACATATTCATCTCATCGATGTCATCCACACAGGTTGAGTATCAGTTTCCCACCACCATGATTGAATTCTGTCAAATAATTCATCCCTGATTGATTCTATAACTTTTTGTTTTCATAATACTTTCATTTCCAATTTTAATCTTTCATCATCAATGTTTATATCGCCGTCCTTCTTCAAAGCCGGAGATACATTCGGAAAACTATTGTTAATTTCACTAATAATATTTTGTTCATTTACACACGTATGAATTGCCTCAAGTCCAGTATATGCAAGACATTGCGATTCTACATGATTGCGAATAGTCACTGTACACAATTGAAAATATTCACTTACCGCCTCAATGCAAAGTTTTTTTTTTTTACAGCATGCTCAATACACGGTAATATTTCCAAAAAATGAAACCATTCGCTTGAATTTAAGTATACACTGTTTCGAGGAGCATGAAATGTACCTTTTTTCTCTATTATAACTATTTTCTCACCCATCAAGTTTCGCAACAGCAGTTCATTATTTCGTACAAGAGAATTTATAGATGTACTTTCAACTTGCGAATTTAAATAATCCGAAACAAATGGGATCAAATGTACAAGTTTTTCGCACTCCGACAAATTTTACTAGACTCCAAAAATAATTCCTTTACCAATACGGATCACTGGCTCAAATGTATCACTATCCAAACCAATACAAATTAATTTTGTTTTCATTGAACTAAGTCCATATTGGACACTTAACAGCAAACACTCTTTCTTAGTCACCATTGTCGTTGATGCCATCTTTAACTAATGAATAATATGTTCACTCTCGAAGACGTATTCTATATGTATGACCATTAAATCACCTTGTCCTCATTGTTTTAAGAATTCGCAGGATACCTTTCTTATCTCTCTCTGGAAATAATAATAATAAAGAACTCTCCTGCGTAAGACACAAAACTTAATACATTCACACAGGATTGAAAATTTTCAAGCTCATCGATTTTCCTTAACATTGTGTGAGAACATGATGTCTTAAGAAATCCCAAGAACAAAGATAATTTCTTTGATCACATAGGAAGTAAATAGTAAACGAAATAAGCTGAATTGCATAAATAATGAAATTTGCAACCAAGTAAGTTAACGAATAGTGTAATGAGAGAATTTACTTATCATGGGTACAAAAGATTTGTTACACTAATTTTACAACTAAAAAGTGCTAATGCTATATCCATAAATATCAATTATTTATTAACTTGAGAAAGGCCTACGACTCGAATATGTGGGAAACAAAATTTGAAATACCGAAAAAAGTTATTTAAACTAATTAACATATATTTAAATGAATGTAAAACTAATAAATTTTTCTTCACGAACTATGAGATTGGTCTAAAACAGAGAGATGCGTTGACGCCCTTATTATTATACTGAGCATCTAGACTTGTAATACATGAAGACAAAATTTGTATGTGATGTCTTGTACTTCCAAGTCGAGTTGCCATATTACACGATTTAATGGATATCTTCCAATTAAAGCCTTAATTTACAACAGTGAAAACAGAATGAATCCTTTTTCTATGACTTTTATAAGGAGTTCTGTCCAACATTGGATCTCATAAATTTTTGTAAAAGTATCGTCGATCTTGCTTCTCGATGTATTCTATCTCGTCTCGAGAATGAACTATATCATGAGGGACGTACCCTCGCCACAGAATTAAGATTTCTTGTTCAAAGTAATTCTACTTAAGGAACGTCTAAGACGATTTTTCGTTTCTTTTATTTTTTATTAAAATGTAAATTTCCAAACCTAACCATAAGAACAGAAACACGACTAAATGTAGAATGTTACACATGTTGATTGGGAAAACAATTGTGTGCAACGATAAAGATGAAATCTTTCGGTTTAACGTCCCACGAATATCTCTTTTAGGCTAAGATGAAAGGATGATTAAGGTAAATGAAATGATATTATGAGGTGAAGCGGAAATACCACATGAGAATCAACGAACACGATGTTGTCCATCACAAATTTATTTATTTAATGTCCTACGATTATGCCCATTATGCTAAGGCAACATGAGCTAATATATTCGGTAGTCGAACTAGGGACCACCATATACCAAATGTAAGTGCTTTGCCGCTGTGCCGTCTGCTCATCTTTTCAGCACCTCCAGCTGATCTAATAGCTAACACGGACATGTGGTGAACGTGGTCCTGAGTTCGATTTACGGATGGGAGGGCATTGGAAGTCAAAAATAAAACAAACTTATTATGATAACGGTTCTCAAAGTTTCATTTCCTTATTCACACACATTATTCGATAGGTGTATCAAAATAGCATCTTTAGTAAATCTTATCTATTAAAAAACTTATTTTACATTACACATAACTCAGCATTTTCGCATTCAGATTACACTATCTTCAGTCGCACGTGAGTATGCTCGTATATGAAGACGACAACAAACATACATGTAATCTCAAATGCTGTATACGTTTGAAAATACGATATTCACGATTCATGCAATGTGATATTCCCCTGAGCAACTAAGGTCTATTCGATCAAAGAACAGTGCTCATACAAATTCTATTCCCATGAACACTTACAAGTGAATTCGTGAGAATCCCAAGACCAAATTAGATAAAGCAAATAGTTCATAACCTACAGACATTTCGTGGGGCGTAATCTTTTGTGCTATGGGAATATGTTATAGCGCAATATCTCATCACGGCTTCAACTTAAGTGATTTTAATTACTTTGCATAACAGACATCATCATGTGAATATCCATATAATACTTTTCACATGCAATAAAATCAACTCTACTGATTTGAGCATACAATTTTTTTCATCCTATCATTCATTTTTAAAACATTATGATATGCTATGAGAAGCTTCCGCTACCAATACGTTTTAAAAACATCCATGAACTGCAACAATCGTCTTATCAACTCAATTTCCTGGGAAGGTTCCAGACGAAAATTTTCCAGACGTTTCTTGAGAATAAGACCAGGTCAAACTCCTCAAACTGTTCGCAGAAAATCTGGGAACTTCTATTCTTAGCATTACAAGATGGGTCTGGGGGGCTGAGGGGGGAATCTAGCTATCCAATAGAAGACGACTAGAAAAAAATAAGACGAAAAGTTTTTTTAAAAAATAAAATCTAATCTATATGCGAGGCACTGACGTTCAGTAATAGAGTGCTCACCTCAACATGGATTACTCCGTGAAATTCTTTTTTTTTTTTTTTCATGCGAGGATTAATTAAGGCATGAAGTTAATTCGACCCTTTCTGTCGTGAAAACGAAGTGAAATTCTTTTTTTTTTTCATGCAAGGACTAGTTCAACTTTAAAATCATGAAGTACCAAATTCGATCCCAAACCCTACCAGAGTAGATTTTTGTGTACAATCTTTATTTCATAAGTTAACGAATCTACAATCAAGGTTAGTTGTCTGCTTCACTTTCACTCCCAAAATAATAATAATAATAATAATAATAATAATAATAATAATAATAATAATAATAATAATAATAATAATAATAATAATAATAATAATAATGTGATGCTGTATTTTTATGGTTGTTATTTATGTTTTAACAACTTTGGTCCGGGTTCGATTCTGGATGATAGAGAGAAAGAGAGAGAAAGGAAGCATTGAACACTTGAAAGCATTATAGTGATTCGAAATGAAGAGCTTCGAACAATGTACATATCATATGCTACGCTAAAATCAATACATGAAATTCTTTTTTTTTTTCATGCAAGAATTAATTCAACTCTAAATCGTGAAGTACTGGTCTTGCGTTCAATTTCAATGAGAGAGCTTTCAAAATGAAAACATATTTAGTGTTCAGGTTCGGTTCTCGATGAGAAATCATTGAATATTTTAAGACATTAAGTATGCTCTTCGCTATGCAAAATAGCTATTCAATACATAACGAAAAGACGAAAATCAATCAATCAATTGGAAAGCTTCGAACTTGATATTCAATCAATTGGGAAGCTTCGAACGTGATAACTGAAAGGACTCTCATCAAGATCCGATAGCCGTCCAAGAGTATGAGCATAGTAACAACGTTCGCTTACGTTCTTCGCAGGAGGGAGTGGAGTGGAGGGGTTTGGGGGTTTCAAATCCATAACGAAAAGAGAATAATCAATCAATCAATTGGGGAGCTTCGATCATGATAACTAATAGAACTCTCATCCGTCGAAGAGCATTTAGCTATTCAATACATAACGAAAATCAAAAATCAATCAATCAATTGGGAAGCTTCGATCATGATATCTGATAGGACTCTGATCCGTCCAACAGTATGAGCATCCAAGACTATGAAGGCCAAGAGCATCTAGCTATTCAATACATAACTCAAAGCAAAAATCAATCAATCAATTGGGAAGCTTCTCCGTCCAAGAGTATGAGCATAGTAACAACGTTCGCTTACGTTCTTCGCAGGAGGGAGTGGAGGGGTTTGGGGGTTCAAATTCCTAACGAAAAGTCAAAAATCAATCAACCAATCAATTGGGAAGCTTCGATCATGATAACTAATAGGACTCTGATCCGTCCAACATTATTAGCATCCGAGACTATGAAGGTCAAGAACATCTAGCTATTCAGTACATAACGAAAAGCAGAAATCAATCAATCAATTGGGAAGCTTCGATCATGATAACTGATAGGACTATGATCCGTCCAAGAGTATGACCATCCAAGACGATGAAGCCATCCAAGACTATCACCATAGCAACAGTCTCTTCTCATAAACGAACATTTTCCCACGAACTTCTGTACTAGCCGTAAAAGGCTATGAACATAACAACTAAAGGCTTGTCGAAACTTGCCTCCCAATTCCAGGAAATGATATCCATTTCTAGGAAAACAAGTTCAAATTTCGCTGACTCGACCTTCTATACGCGGGGATATCTACTGACGGTATACAATAAATAATTTAACTATTATATCGTGGGCTTAGAAACTAAAGATGGCAATCAATGTTATAAAATTTTTTTGAAGTCTATGTTTATTTCACGTACGTGAATTTGTTGGCTCTCTTTCCCTATTCTCTTTTTAACACTTGGCCAACAGAAATCGGGTCATTTATGACCCATAAATGTTTTATTGAAACTTTTTTCCTATTACTTCTTCCTTTTACTGGTCATTGGCCTAGGTATGCTTCTTTTAACCTGCGTATCGTGTAGTAATACTTCTACTACCCTAACATTCTTTATTTGTAAACCACAAATAAACAATTCTTTGTCTGGGTCTTAAATGACCCGATCTTCGCTGTTTACGTGAACGATATTTTATTTGTCTTGTCTACCTCACACTGGTCGATTTGGTGTCATTTTTCTCACTCTGCATGATCACTTGCTCATTCCCTTAGCATGCTCCAACATGTCAGCAGTGTTGCCAAGCGGCAAAAAATACCCACAAAACAGAAAATTCACATCAATGGCGGACGCGGTATATTATCTTCCAAATATGTAGGATATGAGATAATTTTCTTCAAAATATGTACCAATGGAAACGCATGGTAATATATATGTATATCTGGGTGTGTTTGTGTGCGTTATACATTTGCGGGAAACATTGAATCATATTGGTTAATTTCATGTTTGTATGGACGTGAAATTTCTTTTCGTGAACTGAAAACGCTGCCTGTCAGAGTAAATGTTAAACATTTTAGTTTAATTTGACTCATGCAGACGAAGAATGTAAATAAACCGTGCGTGTCTGTTCTTTCTGAGATAATAATGCCCGAGCAAAAGTTTTGGAACCGTCAGATGAGATATTTCGTCATGTAGAACTGTGTATGCGGAAAATTGTATATTGTGTTCAAGATTTGAATTTGTGACATCACAGAGTGGGGGTTCAGTAGCTCAGTGATAGAGCACTTACCTCTGTTGCGTGTGATTCATGTCTCGATCTCCAGCCAAGTAATTTTATGGTGGACAACATCGCGTTCCTGAGTTTTCTTGGGGTGCTCCCGTTTCATCCCACTTCCTTACTCCACCAATTCTTCTACCATCATTCACTTATTTAAGCTTCGTCTCCTTTAGCCTAAAGGTCATAAACGTGGGACTTTAAACTGAAAATAGTACTTTAACAAATTTTCAGTAGTATCTCTTCCATGGTATATAAACTGAGAACTTCCTAATTTTATTGATTCGGTCTCTGGTATTGTCATACCATAACACCACATCTTATATTCTCATTCTAACTTTTACTGGATAAGTAGTGTATCCAGCGAACCGTCCACTGGCGTTTTATTCTTATTTATCATTATACGACAACAAATCATTTCCAGATTCATAAGAGGGATATTATCTACTTCAGCAACACCAAGTTAGTGAGGAGAAATATCTTCTATGAGTACGTAAATTCACTACACTACATCGAACGCTTAACATTTCCCAATGTTCGCTGAAAGAGTATTAAATTCAGATACAAATGTAGTTCTGTGTCAAGCAATTCATTTCTATGAAAATATTGTGATTATCAGTACAAGATTGGTAAAATACGTGTGTCTTAATGGCAGTGAATAATGTAATATCTAAGTTCTATCTTCATTCGTACCACATTGTCACGTTGTCTTCCATTTTACCACATTGTCATTAAGCCATATCAGCAACAGCAATATTTTAGTATGAATAAAACTATAGTATGAATCATTTTCATCAGATTAGCAGCAAACTACCGAAGTTTAGGAAAACCGAGTGTCGTACTCAAGCAAGAATATTTGCTCAATTCAATGTGTTCCAACGATTCATACATGGTGTATGCGAGAAGCAGTCAAAAAGTTCCCAAAATTTGTTGTAACCCTTTATTACGGGAGTATAAGTAAGCATTTACTTAATCTTCCTCAAAGGAGGCACCTTCGGAACACACACTGGTTTCAGCTATCCTGCCATTACTGGAAACATCAACGAAAATCTTCATTTGGTATCTTTCGAATTTCATGCGTCGCTTTGGTTTTGATCTCTTGTAAGGTGGCGAAACGGAAAAAGTCCCTATTTAGCTTAGGGAAGAGTCAAAAAGCCGATATTTCTATACTGTTTTTAATTGTATCAAAGTCTCTGAAGCAGATTTTCTTCAATTTCCACATGGACTTGTTTACGCGTTACTCGATCTGTGAATTTCCGCTAACTGATACCACACACTCCTCCATTCAGGTACACTGCTCGTACGCTGCCCGTTATGACCTGCTCACTTCTGCCAAATCATAATTGGGCAACTTAAGGAGTGTATTCTACAAGATTGATTGTGATTGCACTATAAATGCCAAAACTACAAGAGCATTCCGGGAACTTTTTGACTGTCCCTGGTATTTTCACACTGTAAAGAGTTAAACTATAAATAACAGTTTATAATTAACCCACATTTTATGGTGAATCTCATAATTGTTAATGATTACTATCACTTTTCTGGTGCCAAAGCTGAATTACTGCTTACTTCAAAGAATAATTAATTTTATCTACAGATTATTATTTTTTTCATGTTTTTAGAAGAAAACCTACTCATTCCCAGCTTTTGGTTAAAATCTAACGGTTGGTTAGATCTATTTCTTGCGATGATAATTATAACTCACATATCCACTGTTTAATTTCTAAGAAAGGAGAAGTTTTACTATTTACTACATTGTGTCATATCCTAAAATGATCTCTACAAAGAAAAGAAATTTTTTCACTATTATATGTTATGAACTTATTATGATCGATATATTGCAGGAATAATATGAGTTCAACTCCGCAATCACATTCTCTCCCACACCTTCATCTATTATACTTTAATTAAACGTCTTTTATATTTATTGTATCTAAAGAATATAATAGAAAGCGAAATAATTATTTTTAAAATGAAACAAAATCAAGATATCGTAATAACTATACTTTCACATGTTTTAACATTGTTATTATCAGCGTCTTGCTCAAGCCGGAAATATTCTTATGTTCCCAGGCCAAGAAGACACATTATTGCACCTATATACCTGAAGTTTCGGTAAAATCGATATTTGCTTTGCATAAAATTGAAATTTGATAGGAAAGAATAATATTAAGTTATTACACATTATTAAACACATTGAGGACTGTTATTTTGCTCGCGCCATATTGGAAGGCGTGATGGATTATGTTTCAGTGGTAAATGGACATTAATAGTTGTAGAGTTATTGATTCTGATACTGTCGAGCATGTTTTCAGTCACGTGGAAATCGCTTTTGCAGAGTTTCCAAAAATTACATCTGGTGATTTGTACTCAAGTAGGTCGTTTTGTTCAATTCAATGATGTATATTGATTGATATTGTATGTAACATATAAATACACAATTAAATATTGCGGTCCAAATTCGATTAAACTTACTTTACTAACCACTAAAACATACTACTATAAATATTTCAATAAATTTAATTATTTTTGTTCATTTTAAAGTTTTCCCCTTAATACTTATCATTCATTTCGCAGAAATTAAAAAAAAAAAAACTTCCATTAACTATGGCTTCCTCACTTATTATAATTTTGCAGCATAAGAAAACAAGTTTAAACAAGTCTTTCCACAACATTTATTATCATAAGGTACCGGACTACTATCGTCGCTAATATATATATATATATATATATATATATATATATATATATATATATATATATATATATATATATATATATATATATATATGTATATATAACATTAAATTATATATATTGGAAAATCAGTGTACTCTAATTTTATCTTACACTGCTAGAGTCTGAAGAGATAAGAAATCAGTTATATTAGAAGTGCATATATATTAATTGGAATCTTTCTTAAACATTAAGTTCAGAAATAAATTATTACTCAAAATATCGTTTTCAAATTTTTTAATTAGTTGTTTTCGTATTATTTTTGTATCAGTTCTATACTGTATTTTCAGAGTATATAGACAACCTCTTAGAGACAAAAGTCAATTTAGAACAAACTATCCATTTGTGTTATATTAATACTAAAATTCCTCCCTGTTATAACGCTTTGCTACACACTTGATTTTCCGAAATATTGGGTATTTAAAAATATATTATAATTTTTCAAGGGACACATTGTGTCACAGTGGCAAGAGGAATCGCAGCTTTCGACTTATACTGCATTATTTTGCATAATGAAAATTTATATCGTTCCAAGAGACATCACAATAACATAAAGTTTTAAAATTTGGTCTCCATTCGTTGAACGATGTTGTCTCTAGCTTTTTCTACATAAAATTAATAGAGTTACTAGCTGTCAGGAGTTTTAGGTACAATATTATTTAGATTCTTTAACTTCCCTCTTATCAATTAGTTAAATAAGACTCGCTCTTCAGAGATTTACATTACATTATTACTGAAAAAGGATTGCTAGAACATTTCTTCACCTTCCTAATTACGTGCACAAATTGTCAAGTCATTTTGTTTTGCATAGGCGATAATCCTAAGGAACGAACAGACGAACCGAATCAGAAAATTAAATTGTTCTGTTAGTACTAAAAAATACGTTTGTAGTTATACTTACAGTTTATGTATCATGACAGAAGGCTTTATAAACAGACTTGGTCATTTTTACCACTTCAGATGTAAACTGAGAGATAACGAGTGAAATTGAACATATTCTTAGGACGCTAAAGACGCTAAACTCATTCCAACAGAACACTTCTCTATATCTTGTCCCACTTTTGCTTTGATACCTGTTGACAGACTGACATCATAGCTATTTCAGAAGACAAATCTTGATATAGCTTAACTTGCAGTACTAAAAAATACTGTTTGATTGAAATAAAGTAAGTATGATATTATATACAGAGAAACAGTCTATCGTAATTGATTCAGTCTCTGAAATGAATAAAAAGAAATGTCATCCACATAGCCGTATTAAAACCGAAAGTATTTGAACTATAGTACTTAATTATTGATTTTCAGTCAGCGAATGATGTAAGATTTAGTGACATTTTTTTTCAGAAATCGATTCAGTACCTCAACAATTTGTTTCCTTTTCAGGAGGGGTCCACTTACACCACAATACGAGTCGCACGTTAGGCATATTTTCAAGCTCGCTTACCCCTCCATCAAACCGCCTGGAGCAAGCACGCTTGGACGTACAGTTGTAAAAAAAAAAAAAAAATCCCTGGTATAATTACAACACACCAGCAGCGAAGCACCATCATGATCGGAGTGAAAAGTAAGAAAAAAAGAAAAAGAAAATAAAAATAAAAAACAAACTCTGCTTTTCTTTGATTTTGAGCACTTTTTATTACTTTCCTTCGACTTTATATACGGGTAGGGTGCTTTCAACAAGAATCTAGGGACGCAAAAGGTATAAATCTGACCCTCGTCAAACTAAATATTAGATTGAAAAATACTGCTGTTGATCTAAAATATTCTAAGTAATTTTTCCATTTTTTCCATTATTTTCTTTTCTTTTCTTTTATCCTTCCAAATTTTGTGCCTCTCGTAATTCGGTACCCGGGTTCGTCTTCCCGCTCCGCCCGCTCTTGGCACGGCACTCTGATTAAGGCAGTAACGTTTACGACAAATTGAGAAAACGGATCAATTGCTACAAAACATACAACCTTCTAAACGTCCCGTAATCAATAACCTGCCAATGATTATATCTCGTATTTATTGTCCAATTTGAAAATTATATATATTTTACAGTTCACAATTAAGACATAATTACATATACCTCAATTGAGCAATTATGAAAATAATTACAAATAAATAGGCCGGCAACACTAAAAATGACCATTTGAGCAAGGTGGGTACTCTATTGATTGTCATTATCTATGCTGATGCAAGTTTTGAGGAAATGAAAAGCAATGACTATTACCAACTACAAGACACAATGATGGAAATTTGACCAGATTGCAATGATGTTCAACAACGTGAACAAGAAACAATTTCGAACCCAGTGCTGACTATGTAAAAAAAATCATTTGAAATGCTGCTATCCTGATATGGATATATATAACATTAATTTCAATTCTATATAGTATTTGCATCCAGGTGGTACAATTCATTAATTGTTGATGATTTCTATTTATCTATATATATAAAAGAGAACGTACAAATCCTTTGTTCCCTCATCACGCTAATACGGCTGAACCAATTTCTTTTATTTTTGGGGGGTTATTAGGATTTGGACCCTAGATGGTTTTTATCATATCACTTTAATTTTTAATTACCAGTGTCTTGAGATAATTGACCATTCAAGTGTCCATAACGTACAAATCCTTTGTTAGATCATCAAGGTAAAAATAAACGTATTTATATGCAACCCGCATGACCGTGTCACTCGGCGGGTTAACATAAATGACAGGCGCTATAATGTTAACATTTACTGCAATCACTTGAAAGCGAAAAAGTAAAAATTATCTAAGTAACAAAGTTTATTGCGTTCCGGGGTGACCGCAGCGAAGCGGGGCGGGTTAACATAAATGACAGGCGATATAATGTTAACATTTAATGCAATCTTCTATGGTTTTTATCATATCACTTGAAAGCGAAAAGTAAAAATTATCTAAGTAACAACGTTTATTGCGTTCCGGGGTGACCGCAGCGAAGCGGGGTGAACGCTGCTAGTATCATATATTTGGGAATTTAGTGACCAAGAATTCTTCTCACATTTGCTTTACTATTGTGCTATTATTACACGCTTTTGTTTTAAATATTGGACTTATAACAAGAACGTCTTTACAGTTAGGATTTTCCAAAGTGAATAGGAAGAGTTCTTAGCAGTGACGGCTCTAGAAAAGAGAACAGTGTGCCCCTCCATCTGCAACCCATCCACTTCATGATATCCACTGCCCTCGAGTACATCTACACATATTTGAATTTCAAGGTAGTTTAACAATATAAAACTATTATTTTTGCTGTACAGAATGATGGGTTGCTTCTCCCAAACATTATCTGCTACTCCACCTGCCTCCCCTAAAAAACAAAACTGAGTTGTGATTGATCGTCAAAGACATTTAATTTTCAAAATATTAATATACTATGAGCAGATGGAAAGGTAGAAATAGAAGGCAGAGAAATATTGAATAGAAATACTTGAGGAGAACGGGTTGCAGTGAGCACCCTACTATCCTAAAAGTTAAACTAGTCCGCAACGTTAACCTTTGAGGCAAGAAATACAAAGAAAGATTAAGAGACAATTACTTATGCATTTTTTTTAATTACAGGCAAAACAACAAATTGATTTTAATGTGGTACTACTAGTACATACAAAGCATTTAGACAAGGGGGAAAGACAATCAATTTCTTTCGAAGTCTTTTAAACATACAAATTAGAAGAAATAAGATTTTATGTGACAGTTAGGTGATTTCAAAATACTTTTCTGAATACATAAATCATTTCTACTTATCCTTGTCATTTCGGAAACTAGAAGAAATCTGTTCCCATTAATAAATGGCAATTACGCTATAATAGTCCCGATGGTTCCGTGTTTTTCGTGCAGCAAATAGCCAATAAGGAAATTTATGTTACGAAATATTGTCATGCAGTGATTCTTACGGTACTGACTCTTGTAGTATATATTATTTTCTCATCATACAGTGAATTCCTTCTGAATTGATAGTAATGTTGGAAAACACAGACGAAAGATATTTCACAGATTTAGAATTTTGTCTTAATTTTATTCTCGCATTTCTCCGATATGTAGGTCTGATGCCATTCACTGACGAAACATCATCTTTCATAAAGAAAGTCGGTGCTTATATTCTAATAACGTTACTATCTCTGCCAGTAATCATTCAGGCAATTACAAGTAGTGTCCAAATGTTTTTAAGCTTTGAAGATCTTGGTAAATTGGCTACCAACGCTGTGCTTACTCTGTACGTTGATATAATATTAATTAAGAATTTTTACCTTTATTTTAACCGAAAAAGAGTGTTATTTCTTTTCCAAATGTGGAAAAATTGTCGTAGAAGTGACGTCTTTGATCCACTCAGACTGGAATCCATTAAAAAATCTACAAGGTTCGCAAGGAATATGTGGTTACTTTTGTGGATACCATCGTTTCTAATGGCGGCGCAATGGTTATTTTTCCCTGCTACAGTAAAAACACCACCACCGGATTGGGATTCTGCAAATGGTACACGAATATTCAGAGTTTTACCCGCATCAGCTTGGTTTCCTTTCGATTGGTCTCGAAGCCCAGCCTATGAGTTATGCTATTTACAACAAGCAATTGTTGGCATACTTTGCGTTAGTCAGGCAGGCGGATTCGATTCCTTGTTCGTATCTATGATTATTCTAAATGTAGCGCAGTTGCGACATATTTCTGAATGTCTTCCCAAATTTCCTTCCCTTGTTTTCCCAAGGCAGAGTACAGTTAGTTTTCATCTTAACAATGATCAAGGAAAGGGACAAACGCCTAGAAACAGTTTAGAAAAGATAGATTCTGTAGAAAGTTTCTCTTTACCGTATGACGGAGAAGAGCAGTCTTATAAAATTAACATATCTGCAAGAGGTACATATAATTTAAGTCACGAAGATGAAACAAAAGTTACCCTAGCAGCTAAATATATTGTCCATAATCACATAATGTCAATCAGGTAAGTATTTTCTATACTATAGATTTATTACCTTACTATAAATTCGTTCCATACTTGAGCAAATGTTCTGTAAGAATGTAAAATTACAAATTACTTATGTATCCATACTATAGGTCAAGCGCAAATAAACCACGGTAAATGTGCATCTTCATTTGACTGTATTCTTTTGGCCTTAAGAAAGCGCATATGATAAGAAACCGTACATTTGTTGTTATTATCTACTTGTCCATTGCATAAGTTATATTCCGTATTATATATGTTGATTTTGTTAGAGTAAATCTACCGTTAGTAGAGTTCTCTTAGGTACGTAAGTTATGTTACATGGGCCACAAGATATGTAATGGGTAATAATAAATGTACAAAAATGTAACATTTTTAACGATGAAAGAAACCACTCATATATAATATGCACCTTATATCAAGTTTGCAACACATGCGGTAAATTGTGACATACTATCCTTTATTTAACGTCGGTTAAGTTACGTTAGATTAACTTGTGTTTCTTAAGGTTTAACTGTAGACTCATAGTTTACCCAACTAAAGTTAAAGTATACATTTCAGTACTTAGTGTAACTTGTTTAGGAAAATTATATGAAAGAAACGTTGGAAACTCATGTTAGTTGGGGTCAAAAGTTCCTCCAGTCACATAAGCTAATTATTTTGAAACCTAGCTATAAAATTTAACAAGACATGTAAACTTCGTATGCTATTTCCTACCAAAGTGGCATAGTTGAATGAAATTTAAACCATATATAGAAATTAGTGCTACAGTATTAAAACATGAAACAATATGAAGGATTTCTTGACAAAAATAATATCTCTGTACAGAGACCATAACTTACACTGAAGTTATTGCAACTCATGACGCTCCGAATGACATTGCAGTAGGAGTGAATTGGTACTTAGAAGAGTGTGTAATCCTTAAGGGGTCGGACCATGAAGAGCTATGTGCGCTTTGCAACGTGTTTACAATGTAGTCAATGAATTGTTGTGGTATGGAGTGTCCATTCTTCCACTAGCGCTTTTAACAACTACTGTATGGTCTTTGGTACAGATGGACATGGTGCAAGACGTGTGAGATTAAAGTCGTAGAGAGGGGTACGCCAGTCCATCGCAAACAGTGTTGCTGATGTGCAGGTGTCAACTGAACGCACCCTACTGGTCGTCAGGCAAAGAAACCTTCCTTTTATACTCAACGTGCCGCCGTGAAGCGTGAGATTGGCTTCTTTCAGCATTGTTAAATGCGTATATAGTTGCATCTGCTATTTTAAGCCAGTCCCGTCTGCCTGTTGTCAACGTAGCCGTCGATCACGCACGGTTGAATACACCATCATTCGCCTGTGATTCGAAACGCTCTCCAGGGAGCAGTGCTGTGGACACCAAACTTGAGGACCACACTCATTATACTTCGCAGCACTTACTGTTTCTCGGTGATTCTTCCCCGTGCGAAGTCATCCAGATATTGTATCTGTTTCATGTTGTGAGTAACATCAGAAAAAATACCTTAACATTTCTCTGGCTTGCACAAAATCCTTGTATGTTTAATTCTAATGATTCTTGTTGGGGAAGCTAACTCATTCGGCTCTATGATCACGCAAGCGTCACATCTGGCAAGATGGTTTTCCCTATGCTTTTGTAGGAGACCTCAGGTAATGCGCTGGCTAGTTTTAATTCATTTCTATTAACTGCAAAACATTTGATATGACTTTATCAAACTCATACTTAAGTTGTGCACACCAGATTTTCTAAAGTTAAGACATATGACAAGAAGGTCGAAAGTTTAACTTTCAAAAGTTTAACTTTCTTTTATTCTGAAAAAAGTGAATATTAAACTTTGAAAGTATAGCCAATTTAATGAATAGCAGAAATAAATGAAGTTTTTACTGTTAATAATATATGTGATATTTACTGTAATATTAAGATAGGAGATTATGCTTCTCTAGACGTGATCACTCAACTCAATTTCGACCAAAGACAGACATTTTACTGTTTTCTTGTAATCTTGATATGTAAAACGATTGATCATAACTAACTGAACAAAACAATATATTTGGGGATAAGTTATCGTCCATAATTTAGAGAAAGTCGAGTATAATGAACCACCCGCGAAATCTCGATCGAATTTTCAACATAGATGAGGTTTGGACCTGGGAACGTATCTGTCATTTAATTTGACGGTTTAATTTAGCGGAGGAGAGGGATATATATATATATATATATATATATATATATATATATGAGCAATATCAGATATCAATCAGATATTGATACATGATCAATCAGATGATCAATATCAGAGAACACTTCAGAGAGCGTTATAGTAAAAGGTGACTGACTAAAGGAATATTACTATTCTTTTTATTTTAACTTAGCGAAGCTTATAATCGTCGGTTATAAAATTTGATCAACATTATAAATTAAATACGGAATAGTTTCTATATATTAAGAAGAGTGCATGCCTATTACTATTTTTTCCCTACGTTTACTAATTAACGAGTTTGGTTTATTACATTTCTTTTATCTATACGTATTCACTCTTGATTTTTCAGGTGGTTGTCTGTCCAGGAGATAAAGAAAATCTCAAGAAATATTTGATGGATCACCATCAATTTTAACCAGAACGTAGAGGCTTAAATGTTAGCTTTAGATTTCCTTGTTTGAGATAATATTATAACCCGAAGTATAGAATCAATCATTTGGCATTTTGTCACTGACCACACCATAACCCACGTTTCCTGCAATAGATTAATTGTACCAAGAATACACTTTATCTCTATCCATAGCTTTCTACTTATATTGTAAGTAACAGAAATCTGCTAAAACATCCGGTTTTAATATTGATGTACATAAAACAAAACCGATAAGAGGTAGCTAGGGACGTTTTTGAATCTGTTTTACGTTCCAAGAATAGGTGACATGTTCTCTCAATCTTCTATTGAAACTAATTACACGAGCCAGAAATTAAACGCTTCCAATTTTTCTGAACATCTTTAAGGAGTAGAATTGGTAACATACAAAAATAACTGGCTTCTTGTAATCCAAGAATTTATTCCTTCTCCACCACAGTATGTTATTACCATTTCTGGGTTCAATATTAACTTACAAAATATCACAACTTTAGTAAAACTTATTGTCGAGAATTGTTTACAGGCACACTCTGGTAGAGGAACGTCCATTCTGATCCATTGAAATCATTAAGACTTCAAGTTTCATGTTCTAAACCCTGTGGCAAACCAAATTATCCATGTTTTATACATTATAAGACTGCTTGCTTGATTTCAATGCAGATAAACTGGCGAGGATAGTTTACACGCTTACAATAAATCATCCAGAGTCAAGTATACTGTGTTATAATTAGCCTGCTGAGGTACAGAAATAAATCTGAAGAAACCTCTGAAGATAAAGACTTGTTGTTAATGGCACATTAATTTATGAATACAAACAAAATCATTAGAACAGCCTTTTTTATATATATAGGAAATTTAAATTTTGTTTTTAACTCTTCAATAAACTGCCTTTAATTTCAGGGGTAGGAACAAAATTGGAAAAATTCCTCTACATAATCTTATAAAAATGTTACATTTAAAAAGAAATGTTTTCCAGTATGTTAAACTATACGGTCTCTGGAAAAGGAAATATATTTGCATCGCCATGAAATAACATCGATAAATAAAATCTTCGATATGTAGGAGTTATAAAATGTTTAATACATTGAAATCATGTTTTCCAACATCACCATACTTTCTTTTATCCTATCGTTGCTTGGAGGTGAAAAGGAAGTATTGTAAACTGGAAAGATGTAAGATTATAGCTAACTCTAATACATAAACCATAAATAAATAATTAGACTGATTTTATTGTTTCATAATACATGTTATTGTCCTATCAATATTAATTTCGACCCCTTCTATGAATTCATCGTCAAAACTCAACTTGCTATTCTTTTCTCACTAACATGTTACCTTAATTAGAAATGGATCTTTGTGTCTGCTTTATTTGTTGTACACTATTTTGTATTAAAATAAATCAGTATTACATTTTCTTTTTAATTAGATTTGTGGAGGAAGTAGAACGCTTTTTCACGCCAGTGATGTTGGCTCAATTTGTCGTTACAACTCTTTGCCTATGCTTGGTTACGTTTGAAGCTTCGACAGTAAGTATGTGTTGTTTTACAATTATACAAGAAATTTTACTGACAGCAAGATAGTGATAACTATCAATTTTAACTGAATTGATTAAGAAAATCGATGAGCCAATGCTCGGTAGAAACTATTGGATCATATTTAGTGGAGTACTAATCAAATTGTTATGTCTGATTTAAACTACTCGCTGAAAAAAACTATGCATTTCTTGTAAAAAATATTCACGTGTAACAGTTTTGTCAACAATCCACTTTGGTTTCATCAGACACTACGAATACACAGGCAATGACCAAAATAAAATAAGAACAAAAATAGTTAATTACCTTTCCCTCCCTGGTTTTAGAGTAATTGTGCCTAAAATGGCATACTAGGATAAAATGGCATAGAAGGGATTCTAGCGGAATTGTACATTTGACAACGCAGAAAACACGTGTGTGGCAGCACTGAATGTGTATAAATTGTGACACGATAGAGCTTAACCCTCTATTGAAACTAATTATACGAGCCAGAAATTAAACGCTTCAAATTTTCCTGATCATCTTTATAGAGTAGAATTGGTAATACTGCAGAAAGGTAAAATAATTTTGAAAAGTAAGTGGTTGAAACTTTTTTATTGTTGATATTGTCCGTTTAGTGTAGCTTGGCGCTATATTTTGACACAAAACCTGGCCAGCGAATCTTAGCAGTCCTTCCCCTACTTTCCCCTTATAGCAGTGGTAACAGTGGCACTAACTCATCAATTTTAGCACTAGTAGGGTTTGGTATTTGCAAGTTGCGTAAATTTCGAAAGAGTTTACTTCTTCTCTAATCAGGACCGTAACTTGTGTGTGGCCCGGGTTCGATTCCCGGGGAGAGCCCACGTGGTTCGGATCCCACGTTAATCAGTAGGTCCACGTCTCATATAGCCTCACTGCTGAAACGGACGTTAAACTAAAAAAAATAAAAAAATAAAACTTGTGTGGGGCAGGGGAGGGGCAAATGCCCCCAGGGAGGTTCCCTGCCGTTCGAAGGGGCCCATTTGGAGACAAAATTTTCTTAATCCATATACAATACGAACATTAAATTATAAATGAAGCATCAAACAGTTTCACTACATTACATAAAGCAGCGCACAAAAGGTAAATAAAACAAAAGTGAGCCGTGTGCCCACTTCAGTAAGAAACGTCTATTATTAGGGGCCCTAGAAATAACATTTATTCGTATGGCTTTGAGATTTGTCAATATTGTCCCCTTAATTAATTGGTCATGTATGGAACGGGCCCAGAGGCGTAAGTACCGGCCCCACAAACCTTGCCGTGAGGTTGGGCCCACAGGCTCCGGGGGGCATAAATAGTAAGAAAAAGATAGAAAGAGGGGGCCCAAAAATGAGAAAAACAACTTTTTCTAGGAAGCCCAAATACACGTATTAGATGCTAGTCCCCCAGAAAAAAAAATCTAAGTTACCGCGCTGTCTCTAATATGAATTTATTGGTACAGTTCTGCTAATAGTTAACTTTATCAGGTTGGTCTCTTTAAACCTTCGGCTGTGGAGAGAAACAATATTACAGGAGGATAGTATTCATATTTTAAGAAGGTGAGGAAAGGAGAGCGAGGATGAGAAAGATGAGAAGAAAGAAAGAAAGAGAATGAAAGAAACACTTCTACATTTACTTCATAATGAATTTAAGCACATATAAACGAAAAAGGGATGTCGGAACCCACCACCATAATATTTGTGGAAGTGTTGGCAACATAATATTCTGAAGGAATATATTTCCGGCCAATTCTGGGGCTTCGGTGTTTGGCCCAATTCTGGCCTTGCAGCAGTGGCGGATCCAGGGGGCGATCGTGGCGGTTGCCCCCCAGGAAAGGAAACTTTCTTATTTTATATATTTAAATAAAACCCAATCCCAGAGTTTGGAGCTCTTAAAAGTAGCTCTAAGTAGCAGTATTAAAACTCACCGCCCCCAAGAAGTCCGTCCTGGATCCCCTCCTGCCTTACAGAAGCTATCATCTAGGCATTCACCTCGTGGAACTGAGGAAATCCATGATAAGGAATACCGGCGAGAGCCGGGTTCATGCCCACGTTCGATCTAACTATTTTAATGCCTTTTTTGTGTTGCACAGTATCTGGTAAGGGCACCCAAACAGGGCAAATGTGTACAACTTTAAAATTTTTAAATGTTAAAATTCGCTTTATACTGTACTTTGAAGACGTAATTCAATGTGTATTATATTCTTCTTACAGCAGCATGGTTTATTTCCTAATACTTTAAGTCTATGGTTGTTAGTATTTATAATTATCGCATCATACTAATCCTTCTCAAAGCTCGTTCAATTAGTATGAAATTCTACAGTTAGCAGTTTGCAACATTGCAAACCTTCACCAACAGGCAATATGTGGCGAGAATATTTCCACCTATAATGGCATCGAAATTCCCAGCCCTTGTTTACAATCAGTACGATATGTTTCTGTCGCCTTATCATGAAAACAACGCTGTCCAGCGAACCTATCGGTCTTCGCTCTCTCTGTTTATTGTTTACAACACAAACTGCCATCTTCCAATATTGCCAGGCGTACAAGGTTTTCGCACACTTTCGAACAAGAACAGTTGTACAAAATTGAGTGTACATTATATGTAAGATTGCATTACATAATAACTAACTCGATTTGTCATAACGTTAATATCTCAGTCATTTCAAAAGCAGCAATTTATGTAGTAATAGCACTTGGTCCATGACTGTGCAGAAGTAGGTACATTCGGTTCGGCGATTCATGTGCCTGGCAACCATGAATTAACTATGTAGGGGTGAGAAGCAAGCTTTTGACGCTCGCACTACAATTGCTGTTTGTAAACAATTTTCCATCCTAGAGTGAACGGACAATAAAACAGTTTATTTCTTTAAGAGGTCGTGTTGTAGCCAGTGGTAAAAGTGGATCTGAAAAAAGTAGGGGCACGGTATGTAGCGGCACGACTCTGCCGTCCCCCTGCCTATCTTTACCCATTGTAATTTTTTAGAACTGTGGGGACGCCGTACATATTTTTTGGAGGTAGGGGAACTTCGTTTTTATCCATGGCTGTAGCAATATGTAAACTACTGCTACAGATAACAACATACAGTATGTGGCAAAACAAATAGTACTGAAATTCGCGTACGGATGGCGCGCAGACACAACATGGTATGAGCTGCAAGCGCCACACGTGTGCTCAGTCGTGTGTGGACTAGCGTAGTGTGCCGTTTGCGCAAAAATAATGTTACTTAAAACAGAGAACAAGGTACTTATTGAGGAGCACTATTTCCGCTCTTACGGTGTGGAGCAGCATCTGACTGCAGCATCTCACCGCCCACGTCTACTTTATTCTTATGGGGCTATGGCATATGAACATGAAATCTTCATTAGTAACATCTTGTTCGGTGATGAAAGCCATGTGTACCTTGATCGCTACATCGATCGCCATTTGATTATTGATCCATTCTTGCATCTTTTGCGAGGTTTCCGCCGCACCAAACATCTGTCGTTACAATAACAAAATGAAGGATGCAGAATGAAGGGGCTACCAAACATATTGCAACTGGGTCACTTATCCTTCTGCCCACGAGAGTTTGGACATCACTTGATTTCCCTCAAATTGGATTTTCCAGAGAGAAAATTCGCTCATTGTTCCGTCGTTCCAGCAGCCCGTGTTCACTAATGTGTCCATCGATCTATAGGACCTCTATGAAGAATGTGCGTGATCTAATGGTCAACATTTAGAACACATAATGTGCAGGTACAAGTCTTCTTAAATTTACAATGTGGGTTGAGTAATGTTTAGTTGACATCCATTTGACATTTCTTATGTTTCATTATGTTGTATAACAAATAAATAAATAACACCAACGATGTGATTTTAGTACTGTTTATTTTGCTCCCCGCATACTGTATTTATAGAACAACATGTTAAAGCAGAAACCGACAGATACGTCTTGAGTAACAAGTGAAAATCAATAAAATGTAAATATGGCGCCAAGGGTAAAAGTGCATATCTTCGCTCCGGGCAAAATGGTATAGTATGACCAGATCTATAGACGAGATCTCTCCAATTCCAAGTATTTCTCACCAAACAACGAAACAGAGAAGAGAGGGAACAGAACAATTCACTCTTCTTACCGAAAGCCCCTATTTAAATGATAGACAGAAATCGAAGAAAAGAAATTGAATCTCAAGAAAACATCTGCAAAGAAAGTTAAAAAATATTAACTTTGATGTGGAAGTTGAATGTGAAGGACTATTGATAAGCAATGATGATTTTCCTTGTCTATATTGTAATGAACCATACTCATTGTCTCGCACAGAATAAAACTGACTTCAATGCATGACCTGTCAGAAGTGGGCTCAGGCAGACTATGCTGAACTGTCAAAAAATACAAAGATTTACGTTTGTGAACTTGTAATGTTGGTAAAGCTGATGTAACTCGTCTAAAATATCGTATTCAATTAACCATTGTTTTGAATAATTTTGCCTATTCTCATCTATCGTAAAATGACTTCCACTATTATCTTAATATGAAACTTTTATAGCTCATATTGGTTATTGAGCTGCAGCACATTATTTAGAAAAGTTACTATTGTCTCGGGAAGTTTAGCACTCAAATACAAATATTCTTACTTGTATATTTCATACCTTTGGCTGTAAAAATTACTAGTATGTCATTTTACCCACGTATAGGCCTACAATGGAACACTGAGTTCAAATATGCTTTTTTATTCATGTAATTCTTAATATTTCTTCTGAAGCGTTGAAACATTATATATATATATATATATATATATATATATATATATATATATATATATATATATATATATATATATATATATATATATATATATATATATATATATATATATATATATATATATAATGTTTATATATATATATAAACAACAATTAATTTACCTTTGAATTCTGATTCTTTAGCGTTACAGCTTTTCAGTAAAATAAATATTAAAAGGTGCTACGCCATTTAGGCCTAATTCCTCTACTATATAGTACATTCAAATCT
Source organism: Thermobia domestica (assembly GCF_964235325.1). NCBI lineage: Eukaryota > Metazoa > Arthropoda > Insecta > Zygentoma > Lepismatidae > Thermobia > Thermobia domestica. The sequence continues at coordinate 42,409,353 of NC_137461.1, read as the reverse complement.
TATAACTAGGTCTAATCTAATTTACCAAATAATCTTATAAATAACTCTTAAATATGAATGCTAAACAAATAATCTACACAATATTGCTATGTAAATAAATACTAAATTTACACAAATAAACTTGCACAATTAACTTTTTTTTTAATCTTTTATGCTCCTTAATAATATACACCAGTGTTTATCAATTTTAAGTCCTGAAGAAAGACATTAGATTGAAGAGAGACAGAACTGCAGTCTACAAGCACATAAGAGACACAGGACATCCAATTAATTGGAGTGAAGTAAAAGTGTTGGTCCAAGAAGAGAAAAAATTGGCCAGGTAATGGAAGAAAGCAATATTTATTAAAATCGATGGCGATAAAACCATGAACTGGAATGAAGGACGTAAAAATGATGAGAAATGTGGTAAAGTGTTATTAAGGAGCCCTAAGGATTAAGTAAATTAACTGTACAGGTTTAACTCTATAAACGTAGTATTTATTTATTTATTATTATTGTGTAGTATTTATGTAGTATTGTGTATTTATTATTTATATAATTTACTTATTCAGTATTCATATTTAAGAGTTATTTGTAAGATTACGCAAATTTTATAAATTATAATCCACCTAGTTATAAGAATATGAATGTATATATGAATATGAATATATATAGTATAACCTGGGAGGGAAAGGAAGTTAACGATTTTTGTTGCTAATTTATATTTTCGTTTCTGGTGAAAGGGGATTGGCTGTAGGACCCAATCAGGAATCTAGATATTTTCTACTTGTTTGTTATATTGAATTTGTCATTGCCTGTGTATTCATAGTACCTGATGAAGCCAAAGTGGATAGTTAGCAAAACAGTTACAGTCTGTCATACACGATTGTCAGTTTGTTCGGCCACACTTTGTCAGATTATTGCATGACTAGTTACCAATATTTTCCAGTTTAAATTTATTATGTATTTTAGCTTCTATTGTTTTCATCTTGTCTGCAAATTCGAGATGATGGGAGTTTTTTCGAGATCAAAACCCTAAAGTCTCGTCTCCTATTGTTTCGTTTCTTGGACCTCGCTATACTTGCTAGTTGCTTTGAAAATTTCACTTAGGCGTTTCTGTTTCCGGGAGATAATCATTTGAGATACTTAAATCTTACCATTATCATTTTCATTGCCATAAGTATTTTACTAGTATGGGCAAATCACTTACTGCAATCGAGAAGATTTCTTGCACCACAGTCTTTAGTAGACTTCGCTCTTTGTCTTTACGTCCGTTTTTGTGTTCCAAATTGTCCATCAACTGTAGTCTATTTCGCCTCTTACATCTTGTTCCTGCCACGTCTCTCGCGACTTAAATTATACGATTAATTCCAAAGAATTACATTGGATTCTTTTAATGCCTGTAAGTATCTGTGGTGTGAATAAGGAACTAACGTGTTTTCTTTAACCGTCAGAAAATTAAACTATTGCTTCTGCAAAAACTCCACCTTCTTTTAAGCTCCAAACGGAAACATAAGAGCAGAAATTTTGGGAGAGTGTTGCTATTTTTGCTGTAGGCTTCTGACTTTAAATAGTATACATTTACAACGAAGCGGGGTGGACATGCAACGTTACACCCCTAACTCCGGCCTTATCTGTCTATCTATCTATCTATCTATCTATCTATCTATCTATCTATCTACGTTTTCTTTAAATTACCTCCAGGAATGATCCTCCTAAACCAGAAGAGGAATTTAGTAGGTCACTGTTTACTTATAGTCCTGAATGTGAAACTGCCGATTTTAGAAAACATTCTTTTGATTTGCAACTTTAACTTTTGCAATGAATATGCAATGACCTACCCTACACCATTCCATTAAAATAATAATAAAACAGTATTGAAGTTCTTGAAAACATTATTAGGGCTTTAGAAAGTTAACTCTACTTCTCCTTCCAGTAGAATCACTTGCTATAGATTCACAATATTTGAATATTAAACAACTTGTTCTGTACTTTCTTTTTTCTATTGTTCCTTAAAATGGTCATGGTAACATTATTATTGAAAGTAAAAGTGTTAAAGTGTACGATTAATAGGGATCAGGTACGGATACGTCTAACATAGATTAAGGACTTTGATGTAATATGTGCCGTTATCAAGTATCCTTATATGTCTCGGATCTAAAACTTTTTCAAAAGAAAATCATACAATAGTTCATTGAGAACGAAAATAACATTAATACATTTGTACCGATGAAAGGTTTATCAGCACAGGTGCAGATGTAGATTATAATGTTAATAATTGGTTTCCTTATGGAGATTTTGATTATTAATATTTACTAATATAGTAAATTACACATTTGATATACCACGAAGCTTCCAGGGTTACAACTGTGTTAATGTATGGATTGTTTGGGTGGAATTGTGTTTTTTGGTAAATAATATTCATACATCTGCAGTATATAACACATTGGAATCAAGTCCATATTTGATCATTTTGGGCACATTATATCTTTAAGTATCTAATTATGTATCCAGGAAGTAGGAAATTATGTATCTAAATTTCCTTTCAGAGTATAAAACATTCATATGCAGATATTGAAAATAAGTGTTATAATATATATATAAAACAGTCTTAAATTTTGCAAGTACTTTAGTGGGCTGGAAACAATTTTGCTTCTCGTCCTGACACTTTTGGTACTTGTATTTTATTCTCTTGTGCTCTGAAACACATACAATGAAATGTTTGTACCTTAATGATTAATGAAATATAATAATTAATGAAATATAAACTGTTTTATTTCAGATACAGGGTTATGGTTCTAAGATAGTTAGCCTAGTAGAATATTTTGCCGTGACTTCTCTCCAGATGTTTATTCTCTGCTATTTTGGAAATCAAATGATCACAGCTGTAAGTACGACATTTTTTCTAGTATTAAAAGAGGGATGAATGATAATGAGAGGGAGAATCAATCAATTTGGATTATTTAGTGTAGCATGTATGCAATATATCATTTATTTCTGAAACAAGTAGAATTAACACAGGCGAAATAATTCGTCCGTTCAATGATTATAGCAAAATATGATTTAAAGTAGTGATCGCCAAACCGTCGATCACATTTTCAGTAAATCGCGTTAACGCTCCAGTTGGTTAACCTTAAAACCTAGTGTGAGTTTATAGGCAATGAATAAATGTGGGATTTTATGCAGATGCAAAAGCTCCGAAGCTTTATAAGTCTGACGATCACTGATTTAGAGCATACTATCCAATAACAGATTAATCAACATAGGTAATCTTCATGTGGTTTTAAGTCTATAATTTCCAATCTAGAGACAAATTTTAGTGGACAATACTCACAAGGAATTTGAAGATGGCTTTGAATCACATCATTGTAGTGTATGTGTTCTGTATCTAATTAATTTATTCAACGATAGTTAAGAATAAACAATGTACATACTTAACACGTCAAGATCTAGAATCCAGCTGAGCATGGTCAATATGTAACAAGTTTCATCAACTGCGTATTGTAAAAGTTTTGTTATTTCTCTGAATACAAATTCCAAATTTGATGATCAATGTTCCTGATGTAATCTTTCTCATAACTACCCACCACGTTCTTCCAAGAAATAAAGAATTTATATACCAGTCAATGTATATCTATATTTATAGCTTTTAAATATTAGAATCGTTAATAGTTCAGCGTTGAAGGACATTTTATAATTCATTACAAATTAAATTATTTTATTTGTAGAGTTCTTCAGTGAAGGAAGCAGCCTATGCAAGTCAATGGTACTCGTACGGAAAGAAATTCAAATTTTGTGTTCGGATGATAGTGCTACGAGCTCAGATTCCTCTTATACTAACTGGTGGAGGAATATTTACTCTATCATTGGAGACTTTTAAATCAGTAAGTATTCCTTGTGCCAGGAGCCACGATTAGAATTGAAATTTATTTAACTTACTGATATCCCGAACTTGAGTGAGCATTTACTGCACCCTTATTATATTGACAAGTGATATTAATGAATAAGTTTTACTCCTGCCGAAAATATTAAATTGGCAACTGTTGGATCGATATCTGAAAAAATGCTACAAGAGTAAATATAGCGAATGGAGAAAAGTGCGAAATTAATAGGTTCGCATATATATATATATATATTTATATGTATGTGTGTGTGTGTGTGTGTGTGTGTGTGTGTGTGTTGCAAATGAAGCTGGTTTAAATCTTATTTAATTGTTTTTTCTGGAAAATTATTATTCTTAAAAAGTTTATATTGTCATATAAAATCAACAATTCTTATCTTCATCTTACTTCCCATTTTTAGTTAATCCGAACTTCCTGTTACATTTTATGAAAATAACTCTCTTTCTAAGGTCTCCACCTCTTATGATTATATAAAAAAGAATAATCTTAATATTTTCTGACATTAAAAAGGAATAAAATCTGGCGACAACGAATGAACTACTCTATAATGAGTGGCGAAATAATGTGTTAGTTATTCGATTTGTAATTTTCCCATTGGACAATACCAACGTTACATTTTTGGTCACATAAACGAGAGGGAGTTATTACAAATTTTACTTTTATTTCTTATCATCATCTCGAATATTCTACCTGTTGATACGCTGTCTGTCCCTTGTAAGTGTAGCATGATGAATATCAAAATATTATACCTGTATATGTGCATATTAATCCGCGACCATGCACGTTTGCCGAAAACAATGATAAAGGCAAATAAGTTATTTTGAAATAACTAACTAATGAACGCCATTGCGTATGAAACACAAGATTTCAATATCACATTCACAAGAGCTCTCAACTGACTTCTCTCCTGAGCCAGCTAGATTTAGTATCTACTTTATATTTCTATTTTGGCGATATCCATTTTAATATTTCCCCCAATCTGTATCTAGATTTCCCAAATGGTCTTTTTCTATTGGCTTTTTAGTTAACGTTTTGTAAACGTTATTACTTCCTTTCATTCTTGCTACATCATCTCTCTAAGTAGTTCTAGATTTAATGATAACAACAATGTTAGGTAATCAGCATAGATGATCCAGTTTCTTGTTATTGGGTTTCCACTATCCCGCATTGATGTCCATTTGTGATTGGAATAATTGCTCTAGTGTTTAGTTTTCAAATATTTTGAGTCTGCATTCTGCCTTTGAAGTAAGAAACCATGTTTCTGAATCATACAACTGAACTGTCATAACTACTTCTTTTTATATCTTAACCGCTACATCTTAATTAGCAAAATGTTTGCTCACGATTAGTGATTTTATATGAATGACAGATTCAATATTTAAAACGAGTTTAGTCAGCCCAATTTAGTGAAGTATATTTTTTATTCTTGGGTGATGATTTTAGTTTTTAATTAGTGCTACTGGTTTCTTTTTCTTTTTTTTTAGATAATGGCAGCTGCAGCATCATATTATCTGGTGTTGAAGCAAGTGAAGGAAGATTCGTCTGGTTTACCCATTGAGACTCCATTTTAGTCTTTGTTGTGAAACTGTGTAGAACAAAATTGTAGCACTTTGAATCACAACTAAACAAAATCGTCACTTTTATGAATATTTGTGTAATATAGAAATGTTTGAAATGAAGGTCATACCATGGAAACATAATTCTTGGAGAGGACGAAGCTTAAGAAAAATCTTATACGAGAGAGTTCAAAATATCTTCAAATGAAAATGAATCTAATAGACAAATTTGGTAAAAGACTAGTGAACTTTAATTCCACGTTTGTGTATAGGTTTCCGAAAGAAGGAGAGAAATTATTGTAACTGCAGATTGAAGTTCCACTGTATCAATGTTTAAAACTTTAATGATAAAATAACGCATAGTGATAACTGCTACATATAAATCTTTAAAGTACTTAAAAGTGCAATATCAGTCACATCGCTGTTAAAACACACGTATTGTGATACGTCACATGACACACTTTAGGATTAAGAACCTTAGTTTTTCTAATACTTACGAGATTTTAGCACCCAAATATGTACGACGTGTGTTCCAACAGCATGAAATATATTTTTTTCCACACCCCGACCGGTCGCAATTCCTCTGGGTGTGTTGAGTTAGATAGACGGGTTCCTGAGCTTTGCAATGCTTCATAGGCCAGTCTGCTGCAAGCAAACAATTATGTCAAGATTGCTGTCTTAGCACACTTCAGTTTTGAGACCACGTCGTGTTTGGTACTTTCGAACAACGTTGGGCGATCAAAGCCTGCAAAAACTCGATTAAAACGCTCTAGAATCTTATGAAAGCTGCAGAAAAGGATCGTCCGCGTGAAAAAACCCACCTATGTGGCTGCTGCGTCACGACAATGCGCCAAATCACCCGTCTATGGGTGTCTGTGAGTTCCTGGCGAAACATAACATGGTAAGCTGCAGCAGCTTTCGTACAGTATTAAACTCGCTCCGGCCGATTTATTTTGGTCCCCAGGATTAACAAAACACGCAAATGAAGCCGTTTAAATAGCGTTTGTTGTTTCCTAAGCGGCTGTAGCAATAGCTTTAAAAGAGTTTCGTGTCGATTCCATCAATAAAGCCTGGGAGAGTCCATGAGAAAATTGCTTAGATTCTGATGGGCAGTGCTGTGAATAATATGAATCCTTTCTACAGGTCTTTCCAATACATTTTTCAAAATGTATTTCATGAGTTTTGAGACACACCCTGTAATTTCAAATATAAATAAAAATAAACCAGAAAATAAAATTGTATTTATGGGGATTAAACAAACTGTAAGATGGAATATATAATCTTTTTTATATACTTCCCTTTATTTATATTTAAAATGTTTTCTTCTATTTTTTAAAATTACAATGCTTATCACATCTTTGCAATTTGCTACTCCCTCACTGATTTGCTATTATCAATTGTTACCTCTATCATTAGTATTATTATTATTATTTTAACGTCCGCCAAGGAAGAGTGTGAATGGATATATTTGTGCCTTTCTCACTGATATTTTACAGAAAATATACGAATTCCATAGACTGCACATGAAGTTTCCCTGCTTGTATTCATGCTATATAATTTTTAATTTAATGTCATGACCCTTCTTGAGGATCTTGGTGCCTCCTTCCCTTAATGCTCTAAGCGCGGGTTTCTTTTGCTTAATTATTAATCTAGCACTGACATCCGCTGCATCTAACAAATGATTCGTCGGGCATTAATATATATGATAGTAGAAATATCATATTATTTGGAAACTTTGTGTTTGGTTTTGAGTTTTTCATTGTTCATCTTAAATGTGAGCCATGTTTAACATAGATCAAACTGTGGAGTTGTTTGTCTATGCAGTCGTGCAATCTACCCCAAAATCTGTGATATGACTTCAATTACCAAAGCAAATCCGTTCAAATAGTTCAATGAATTTTAGCAAAGGCGGAGCAGTATACAGAACTCTTGATCTCTGACACAGTAAAACTTCAAATTACACGTTTGAAGGCGCAAGTGCAGTGGGAAGTAACACAAGGTATGTATGTTGTCTATAACAGTGGTGGAGTTCATAGTGTAGGTTTATTCGACACCTTGGTTTACATTAACCTTACTAACAGATTATTATTAGTATAATAATAGGGGTATTGATTTTAATAGTAGTAGGACCAGGCACGTAGATGGATTTGAAGGGGATGGGATAGTGAAGGGGGGGGATAGTGAAGGGGGGGTCCGTGACATGAAATATTGTGATCATCACACCAGGGGCTCGATCATTCTAAACTATTTTACTATTTTACTGGTTCGTTTAACCAGGATTTCGTAACGGGGGGAGGGGGAGGAGTGATATGAAATTATGAAGGCTCAGGAGCTTGATCAATTTAAACTACTTTACTATCAACATATATTGGTTTCTTAGGACAATAAAATGAGGATATGTTGGTAAGTATTTTAATAACAAACTATGAGGAAATCTCGAATACTAAAAGAATAAAAAAAAGTATTGAAAAAGACTTTCCAATACTTACGTTCTTTCCTTTGTTCATTCAAATATAACAATTTTCCTTTCATTATGATCTCAACTATTATGAAAAGTACATATTCATTATTATAAAAAGTATATACTTAATAATGTCTTGTAAAATATTTTACAATATCTGCGTTCCTTTTTCTGTTGAATCAAATGCTAATAGAACTCCTTTTCCATATAAATTTTTGTTTTTATTATTCCGTCAACTACTGTCGGTTCCAAATGACAGGTTAAAGGAGCAGCAGAAAATTGTTTTTGAATAACATATTTGATTCTGCAAGGATGAGATGACGAACAATTATGAAAACAAAATGTCCACGCACGTCAATAGTGCGCGGCACTATGCTTTCGGAAGCTTGAAATCTCCCTGACTGCTAGCACAAATTCTGAGAATTCTGTAACTTTTCAAGAAATTTCTAATTCCCTGACTCTTGCAGGATATCTCGCTCATCTCGCCACCATGTATTGCAAGTAATAAAATCTCCTCATAGAAAGAGTAACCAAAAGTTTTCTGTAGTTCTTTCTTTTTTTAACGCTGATCTGTTTTTTTCTCATTTCATTTTGTTTCATCCTTGCTTAATTTTTTCATTTCTTCTCTCGAAGGGGAGGAGTCCGGACCCCCCGAACCTCCCTTGGCTACATGCCTGGTAGAACCATTAATAGCAGTGTAATAATAATAATAATAATAATAATAATAATAATAATAATAATAATAATAATAATAATAATAATAATAATTTGTACATGCTTAGAACAGCAAAAATTCAGCACTTTGTCTTGTTCTGCATTATTTTAGCACTATAATATAGTACAAGTGAGAAATTATGATTATTTCTTTAACATAAATTATTAATAATAAACACGCTAATAGGGTAGTATATGTGAATTACTAAAAGCAATGAAATGTCAAAAATTAAAAGTAAAAAGGAAAGCTACTAAATTATATTAAAAATCATAAAATAGTCATAATATATGATATACATTCACTATAGCTTGTTAAAATCCTAGAGATTAAAATATGTCTTCTATTATATGGTTGCAACATAATTTCTACCCTTGTACCAACATAATTTCTACCCTAACTTTTCAACGAATATAGTCAACCAATTTTCTCCTGTCAGCCAGTCGTTCGAATAATAATAATAATAATAATAATAATAATAATAATAATAATAATAATAATAATAATAATAATAATAATAATAATAATAATAATAATAATAATAATAATAACATAAAGTGTGTAACGATTAAATTAACATACTTGAAAATCCTTTTTTTACTGTAGTACTCAGATCATTGTACATGGGGGTCCGGAAGTGGGCATACCCCCTTCAGTTTCAACAGAATATTGTTAGTTATGGTAGAATGTCTGTACACAGTTACCTTGAAGTCTTAAGAGTCTTAAAAGTCTTAAGAGTCATAAATATCGGTATGATCACCATCAATGTCGTAACAAAGCTGAATTCTGCTCCACGTTCTCGTAGAGATACTCCGGAGTCACGAGGGTGAAGGCATGTTCCACAGCTGCTCGTAATTCCTGCGTTGTGCGATATCGAGTGTTTCTTACTTGTTTCTTTATGAACCCCAGAGAGCATTGCCTGTGTTGTGAGATCGGGACTTGTAGAAGGTCAGGCAAAGGGACCTGGTGAAGATGCACAACCTATTCCAATTTAGCAGCCAGAAAACGTCTGATTCAGATAATTGCGCACGTGAATCGCGAAGTGCGCTAGTGTTCCATGCTGGCCAGCAATGTTGCCAGACAATGCCAAGAAATGTTACCAAACAAATATGGGTAAAACTTAAAACCGTCAGGGAACATCCACTTCCGGACTACCCTGTATTTTTCAGTTCAACATCCGTCCATAATGCACAGACGATATGAGATGGGCGATAAAGGTGGAGTTACAAAAATGGGAGGAAACTGATATCCTCGAGAAAAAACTATATACAGTACAAGATGCTCGTCCAATAATAACACTTGGAGGGACCTGAAATACAAGAGTCCCTCAAGCTACAGAATTGAACATTCTTCCATTCAGTAACACTTATCTAGTGTAGACCATTAATCGCTGTATCGATTTGCCATCACACCTCTGTGCTGTTAACTCGTTCTTACTTGCAATGATAAGAAGCCAGCTTCAACTGACATGATTTCTCTCTACAGCCATCTCTTTTGCTGATGTTCTTTCACGCAAGCTTTTACTGTCCTGAAACAAATCAGCATTTTTTTTTTGTTCATTTATGTGCAACCTTTAAAATAATCTTTTCCGATTTTGTCCCTCATTCACTTGCAGTTTGATCCAACGCAAGATGCAAATCCTTTCACCTTTCTTTAACTTGTAAATTGTGATAGTCTTATATACAATATTTAAGGTGTTGAATTAAGCTATAAGATAAGTTATCTAATAAAGTGTTAAGACGAGTTGTTGGAATATTTAATAGCAATTGGGAAGAGAGTGGAAAACGAAACACATCTTGTATGGTTATATGTTAATCTCTCCTTTCAGCTTTATACTTACAAAACAATGTATAATTTAACCTTTAGATTCATTTGGGATTTTTTCTAAGTAATTACATTTGGGGATCATTTACATTATGAACCCTTTTTGTTTTTTCTTGTTTCTTCCAACATAGTTTTGTAATTCTTGTTTGAAACCTACTGCTTGCACATAGTCAATACATTCTCGCAATTAGGGATGCACGAGAGACGAGACGAGATGAGCAGTGGAAAAGTATCGTTTCGTCTCGCAGCCTCAAATGTTGGTCTCGTCTCGTCTCGCGTCTGGCATAAAATTTTGAGTATCATCTCGCGTCTCGCGCGAGACTTTCTCGCATGGTCTCGCAGTCTCGCATATATTGTGGGTCAAAATTTTGCAATGTGTTATTCTATGGTTGTTAATGAATGATGATGTGATATTCTGTCCGAAGGCAGGTATTTGACCTAAAAGTCAGTTGGCAAGGTGAATCCATGGTGGTTTGCCATTGCTTTCCATGGGATGAATGTTCATAACATCCTAAAGAGACGGAACATTGAGTTCAACATGGTATCCGAACTTGTGTCCCCTCCGCTCCAAATTAAAAGAAGAGTTGTGCTGGAATTTGATTGCTGGACCATTAATTTCCGTCAAATTAATAGCATAATTTACAGCAAAACCAGCATAAATTATTCCTGGATCCAACATTGTTTTCCAGCTTACAGGTCTCCAGCAATATTTTCCAGTATACCATGCGGGCACATTTTTGCCCCGAAAAAAAAGTCGCCAATGTAATTAGGATATAAAGAACATAACGTTTCAGTATATGTTTTTCTGAACTCATTACCCGGATCCTTTTACTATACTCATTATTCTGGACTTGAACCAAACCCGGATCCTTTTACTGTATTTATATGTAAATTTCTTCGTCTTTATTTAATCGGATTTCAACCTTGACTTTGCCTGATTTTAGTCCGAGGAATGCTCTAACGTCATAATATCCAAAATTGACACGGATTGTTCCCTTAGAATAGGTTTGAACTCTCTTTTCAGAAAGTTTAAGCTCTCTAGCATTAAATTTGGGGAAACAGCAGAGAAAATATAAAAAATACGTTACTTTGTGTCCAGTGTCGTAGGGAAGGGGGGCAGAGGGGCTGCCCCCCAGAGAGGTCCGACAATGTACTTTGGTACTTTGATGTTTGTAATTTTTTATATATTTTATGTTTATATATTTGTTGTTTGTAATTTCTCTATATGTACCTATAACAGCACTTGCTTCCCCCCCCCCCACACACATCCTGGCTACGCTACTGAGGAGAACAGTGCTGCCATCTATTGTCGCGTATCTCCCTTTACACGAACCGCCAAGGAATAACATCACTTGTATCAACGGACGTGTGGATAACGCAATATGTTAACAATTCCGAGAATCAAAATATCCAGCAAATTATAAATATACTTGATATGAAAAAAGCTTTCTGGATCAATTTGCAGATCATACTGTTGAACTAACTGCAGTGTTGCCAGAATATCAAAACCTGAAAAGTTTTGGTTAACCCGACAGCACTGATGTCAAGCCACAAAGACACAGACCACATGTATTTTGATCCTGAGCTGGGAAGACAATATTAAGATGGATCTCGCAGAGATTGGAAAACAAAGCAGAAACTGGATGCAGTTAGCTAAGGCTAGAAATCGATGGAGAGCTTTAGTGAACGCGGCATTTAACCTCCGGGTTCCATAGGCCATAGAGTTAGTTAGTTCGTTAGTTAGTAAGCTAAGTAAAATGCTGATCTTACAAGAACGCGGTTTCGTGTAACTTCCTACTTGAACACCTCAGTTGTAGACTGCATTTTATCGCTTGCTGAGAGGCGTTCTATCCGGAGGCACCTAACTAAAAATATCATGTTATTTCTGCGAGCCAGGCCGGGGATAAACTTTGACGAGAGGGGATTACCCCGTCATCCCCCAACATTAATCGCTAGTAGTAATGTGAAAAAGACAGAAACAACAGAAATATCACATTTCGAAACAATGGGGAGTCTTGTTCGCTTTTCAGACCAAAAAACAGAAGTTCATGTATTCGTGCGCGCCTGCGTGTATGTATTTGTATCAAAATAAAGTCTTAAATCGATGCTATAATAAATTTTCAATTTACAAAGCTTTTCTTTTTTAATGATGTTTTGAAACTAAAGAAGGCTTTAATTCTGAAAATCAACCTTGAATAATAATAAATCCCATAAAATGTCTATTGCCCCAATCACTTTTTTGTTCCTGGAGGCATTAACGCTCAACTTAGAAAACTCAATAAAAATAAAATCACTAAACATACAATTAAATATAATTCATAAATGTTGCGAGACTGCGAGAAGTCTCGCGAGACTTCTCGTGCGAGACTTAACCGAGTCTCGTCTTTCGTCTCGTCTCGCATGGTTTAGTCTCGTCTCGCATAAAATTTTCACTCTCGTCTCGTGTCTCGTCGAGAGGAGACGCGAGTCGAGAGGAGACGCGAGTCGAGACGAGATTTCTCGCGTCTCGAGTGCATCCCTACTCACAATATTGTGTTAATGATTTCCCAGCCCCCATCTTTGTATTAATAACGAGTGAGTAGATCAATTTCAATTGAAGAAGAGTATTCAGAAATTGGTCTACAGAGATCGTATTTCTGTATTCTGGATTTGTATAACGATTCAGAAACAGTTCCCTAATTGGTACTTCCCAACTTCTCTCAAGTCCAGCAATCCTAGGGAAGCAGTGTGCAGATAAGCAGGAAAGCAGAATCCTTAGTTCAACTGTGTCGACATCTTTCCAGCAAATTCTTTCACGTGCGATACGCTTATCTTACTTATTTTTATACATTTTGATCTATTCCAACAAGTTATGTGAGAGGAAAATATCAAGGGCATTTTATGAGAAGACAGAGATATGTTTTTTTTTTAGAGGGACTTGGAGCATTGTTAATCACATTGTGTACACAGGTTTGAGACACTGGAGGGGCATATTTGTACTATATTGCGACATTCTTCGAAACGTACTTGTCTTTAGCCTGGTTTGTCGGATTTACTTTTATGAAAAACAAGAGGAATATCATTTTTTCACTTTTACTTTCACTCGAATTTCCTCAAACTTTTCTCACACAGAAGAATGATCAAATTCATATTGTATTTCCTTGTCTTCTACATGCGCGGTGGCTCAGTGGTAGAGCGTTCACCTCCGGTTATTGGGGTCCCTGGTTCGATCCCAGCTCGCGCCGTGTGGACTTTGTGGTGGACAAACACCGTGCTCGTGGGTTTTCTTGGGGTTCTCCCGTTTCCTCCCACTTTCTTCATTTCACTCATCTCGCATCATCACCGTCTCCTTTAGCCTAACCGGCATAAGCGTGGGACGTAAAAGTTAAAGATTTCATTTCAATTTGCATCACTGCTGTCACTTTCACTATTTTGTAAAAAGAGTTGGTGAAAAATTTCATCCTTTGTAAGACTATTCATCTTTCATCTCATTATTCCGACCACACCACAATAACCTGTCAAACCAGATACAATCCGTAGACATCACTTGTCTGCCATAATAAAAATCTTAAAGCAATTAGAGGATCATCAGGCTTTTTCTTACATTTCTTCTTCTTCTTGCGCTTATAAAACATGTTCTAGTAGCTATCAGAAGTTAAATATCAACCTTCGTACAAAGTTCCACCAAAAATTAACAAGATTGAAGAACGGGCCCAAATAACCCCCAAATGGAAATAAGTAGCACATGTATTAACTGCATTCATTCATCGTTATTGTAAATGAAATTATAAATAAATATAAAATGTAATTAAAAATTAATAAAAAATAAATAATGCAGAAAAGCCTACTGCAAGATGTCAGAAAGAATCATTATGTTAACAATCATACACTTAAAATACATCACAAAATACCTGAGGGGTCAATTTGACCCCGAACTACATCTAAAAGTTAAGGCAGGATTTAACATGACATTTGACAACGGTTGCAACTCTCTTTCATTGCTTGCCTCAAGGAAGCTTGTGGTAATAGAGGATTATGTTTTCATTTCCTCTCAAAGGTTCGAATATGTTTCCACGACAATCTTTTACAACGATTTTCGGGCCTTCTGCCTTCTTTCCTTGTCTTTACAGAAGTTTACATGTTGTCCAATTTTCCAATGATGGAATTTTCAGATGTAGACAAAGCCATTTCCGGGTATTCCAAAGTTTCCGACAACATTTTTAAAGATGATGAATTATGATCGATGCAACGACATTGCGCAAATTTTTCTAAAGATTAGATCGTTGATAATCTAAGTAATTTATGTCTTATTAACGAGGAGCAGAAAGTGCTGAAATTGCGCAAATTTCCGCCGCGACGTTGCCAACAACAGGATTTAAGGAATTGTGTGAAATTTTGCATCGAAATGAAATGTATAAAGCTATTCCTTTATGAGATATATTTTATTGCATTCTAATATTTACAAAGCAACATACTTATTTACAGAAAATTTCATTTTACAGTTTGAATGCTTGAAATTTAAATCCTACAGCTTTTAAAAATGTCATACGTGCCTTCTCATAGTTTCTCTGCGAATTCCTGAACTCAGCATACTTCCTCATGACAAACTCGCTCCTTTTGACTTCTGCTGGTCTTTGGGCCTTTGAAATTCCTTTTAATATGGACGTTATTTTCATGGCAGTTTCCGTTTGGATCTCTAACAAAGCAGAAATCACCGTATGAATATCAGGAGCAGGGAAGTAAAATTGACTATTATAATGTCTGTGAAAAGCTTCTGGTCCATTTGTCGTCCGACGCATCGTGGATGGTATAGACGCCCACATGACAGGTGGATACCTAAAATTAATAAAATAAAAAGATCCTTAGTTCATGCACACAATTATTGACAATTTATATAAAACACTAAAACATTTATAACACTAGATTCAAGAAATATTTATAGTCTTGGTCCGTAATTTGTTTACAACTATCAAAACCTGCATTTTAATCTACGTCTTACATGAAGACAGAAGAAAATTTCACTATAATTAAGTTGCATTGAGAGAAAATACCATATCAGCACAACCATTAATGTTGTGTTCAAACTAGGACAACAGTTTTTGCAGTATTAAGAGTTATTGAAGCATGTGCTACTATAGATGAAATTCAAAAGGAAGCTACTT
The DNA here is from genome assembly GCF_964235325.1 of Thermobia domestica. Classification (NCBI taxonomy): domain Eukaryota; kingdom Metazoa; phylum Arthropoda; class Insecta; order Zygentoma; family Lepismatidae; genus Thermobia; species Thermobia domestica. The sequence goes on along the minus strand of NC_137461.1, from coordinate 42,393,778 downwards.
ACTTGCAACCGTCTTCTATGTAGTTTTCTAGGACGTAATCGGAAAATTTATGCCCTGTATCATCCGGCGTCATTGATATTAGTTGAGTAAAGGCATCTGATACTTCTGTTGGATGTAAATATGGCAACCCAAAAAATGCCTTTATCCATGAACCTGTAAGAAAAGCAATAATAATAATAATAATAATAATAATAATAATAATAATAATAATAATAATAATAATAATAATAATAATAATAATAATAATTTGTTAGAATAAGCAAGCATTGGGAAAGTAGTGAAATTGATGGATCTTACTGTTGGCTTTATAATTTCTTCATTTCGTACATTATTAGAACAGCAGTTTATTTGCTTTTAAGAATGGTGACTGAATTAAGATTCTTCAGTCAAACAGAATAAGATTCTATTTTCAACTGTATTCTGTATTAATATATAACAAAACAAAGTCCACATGGTATTATTAAATTAATAATAAAGAATAATAGACCATAATAATATCAATAATATCTAGTTCAGATTTTGGATCCATATATGCTTGTCGCAGATCATTGTCGGCTTGAATCCTCCGCCACCATGTTTGTCCCAAATGGAATCTGCAGCCACGAATGTCACAATTTGGAAACACATTCTTGATGGCTTCGTGAGCAGCTGTTTCAAAATCAACGTAAATGATTTTCAAGTCGAATCTACTGTCTAAGTTTCTTATCATCTTCCACATGGCCACATACGTATTCTTGTCTTTCTTCGGCAAAAATGCAAAACATAGAGGTAGATAATATCCATTTTTATATGCATGTATTGTATATAACTGTGTGAAATGCTTAGGAGCATAAGTGAAAGTTCCATCTGCAAATACTTCTAACCCGCTGAACTCACACAGAAAACTGAAAAGAAAATAAGATTAGTGTCAGAAAAGAAAATAGTAAACAAGACTGTAGTGTCATATCGTTAGGTGAAATGCTATGTTACGATATATTTTGTGAGAATCAAAAAAAAAAAAAAAAACTATTTTACTATAATTTGGAAATAAGACGGAAAAAGGAACTTTTCTGTTCAAGCAACTACTTCCTATTCTACTTCTTGATGCTGTAAATGAAACTCATTTCAAAGTTAATGGTTATAAATGAAATTATACTTACTCGATATTTTTCTTACACGTGAAAAGAATTATATTAGCTTCATCATCAACAAAGATGAATCTTTCTCCGTCAATTGCTATATCATCCTGCTTCTGAACCATTTGCTGTATAGCCTCTACGGTGTTTCTGGGTAGACGAGGAGTCGCCTTTCTTCGATTTTTATAAATAACGTCTCGGCATCTTTTAATTTCTTTATGATCAAGTGTGTCATGATGTTCCAATTTTGAAACTTCCTGCCTTATAATTTTATTTGGCTTCTCGTTCAATTGTTCAGTGGCTCGTCGCTTACAATTCTCTCTAAGAAAATGCCGTTGAACACCATCTTCATCTTCACAATGATTATGAATATCTTTCCTTTCTAAAACTTCACTTGTATTTTCATCCATTGTTATACTAGCATTACAGCTTTTCTTAGTACATCTGAAAGAAAGGAAATAATAATTAAATCGTATCACGTGTTCTAAACTTACTATTTAAAGAAAAATGTATTCACTATTTCACTGGCAAAAATGTTATATCTTCCATCACCTTTTAACAAAGTATAGGTCCAATTGACTGACATAAATACTAATGCAGGCTTACTTATTCACTTACGAAAGTATAGGACAAATTGCCTGGCATAAATATTAAAATAGGGACTAGACACATATTTTAACAAAATATAGACCCAACTGACTGACATGGATATTAATGTAACTTTCCATTACTTAACAAAGTATAGAAGCAACTGAATGGCATAAATATTAATATAGGTTACATCACTTAACAAAATATAGGTCCAACTTCCCGACATTAATACTAATAGTGTGTTACATCTTTTAACAAAGTATATATGGATCCTATTGACTAGCATAAATACTAATATAGGCTTACAGAACTTACTAAAATATAGGTCAAGCTGACTACTGAAAATACTAATGTAGGCTTTGCATAACTTAGCAAGCTATAGGCTTATATACATGCAAAAATTATGTACTACATTAACTTACCTCCAATTTGAGCCTTTTTTTCCTTGGCGAAAGAAACGATACTTAAAGCCTCCCATTAATACACAAGGTACACCTTTTTCTGTTTTCGTCAATGTAAACTCCATTCTGAAAGTTTCACTTATGTTTCTCCAGTTTATTGCTTCCTGTTTATATTACCCTCCTCACTAAAACTTGCGATTAATTCTCGATCCTGATTGGCTCGTTGTGATTCTCGTTCCTCATTGGCTTGTTCTATTATTGGTTTATTATATCCGCAATTCGTTCGGGGTTTTAACAGAACCTGAGGAGGTCTGACATACAGTTGCTGGTGACATTTGGGAGAGTGCACAACGGAGAAGAATAAGCTTTGCAGAGAAGAATTGCTGAGATGCATTGCTTTCCTGAAGAAGGTGTTCCAACCACAACCAACATAGATAACATCAGAGATGCATTAAAACAGCAAAACGTACAGTTCACGAACCTCATTCGTGTCCAAACAAAGGAGGGACCAGCACCCATCTTGAGAATGTTTTCAACATTTGCTCTGGCCATATACGTTGAACACGCTTTGCCGACAGTCGGCTAACGGAAACGCTTTGTTATCTCTCTGGGAGTGAAGCAAATACACAGTAATTAAAGAACTGAGGCCCTTTTCAGGCCCACAAACCAATTTCAGGTCCAAAACCTTTCTAATGTACACTGTCCGGTAAATATCTTCAGGATAAAACAGTTGAGAATGCTCTAAGAGCATTGCCAGAACGAACTTTAAAAGAATGGAGAGATCTAGCGGGAAGGATAGCTGTAATTGTTCCTAGATGTAAAGGTAAATCTTTTTATCCGCACCCTCTTCTCTTTCTCGCAAAAATTAACAAAATATCATCTCTTTATGACTTATAGTTCTCGAGATATGACTGCTTAAATATCTAGAAATTCGAACTTTTTTAGTCAGTATCACGGGAACGGTAAGTCATAGAGAGATGATATCAGTGTTAATCCCTAATAGAACATTAAACATTTTCGTACTGATATTAATTGATGGCCAGTTGCACAGTGGCCACCGGTTACTATTTGCTACCAAAATATTTACCACCCTTTTAGATATTGACCAACACCAATATGACCTCTCTATGACTTACGGTTCCTCAAATAATGCTCCTTAAATCTCTGGAAATCGGCCATTTTTGGCCAATATCATGGGAACGGTAATTCATAGAGAGACGATATTGGTCTTAATCAATACCTAAGAGGATGGTAAACACTTTGGTAGCAATATTAATTGGTGGCCATTGGCCAAACCAGAACTCTTTAAGTTCGTTGAAAACCGCGGCGAGACACAACATTCGACATGCTGCTTTAGAATTCTAACTGCATGTAGGAGGTACACGTAGATATAAGTTGCTGCATCACTCAAGGGGGCGAGCTTTCTTGCCAAGGGGCCCTATTTATCTCTAATACACTGACCACTCATTCTTGTAACAATTTATACGATAATACCTAGGTAATATATAACAAATGTTTCTCACAGCACCTAAGAACAACTAAGACGCAAATGCAAATCTAAGTATCATTTATAGAAAGGTGAAAGGATAGTTATTAAGATATGTGGTAGACACACCTGAAATATGTATACAAGTGCTTGTTTCTGATTGGCCAAAACTGGAAGATATAGACAAATCTTTATTTCTGATTGGTCGAACGTCTGTTCACGATATTTCAAGAGAACTTCTAGAAATATTTATATATATTGTTTATTTTATATATGTTTGTTTTCCTTACAGTATTTCAAAACTATTTGCTTTCAATAACTATATTCTTACAGTTTTAATCTTACAGTTAGATATGATACGGAAAATGAATGACTGGGACACATTCCCCAGTCACCCTCTCTAACGACGCCATTGCACACATATAATATAGATGACTGAAAATGCTATTGTTATCCATTACTTTGTATTTTTTTTTTTTTTGTTAAAACGACTTGCATTTTGGTGACTGTTTTTATTAGTCGATATACTTATGGTAATGATGGCAACGTTGCACAAGATTTTTTTCGCAATTTCCAATTTTGTTGCCTGCTCATTAAGGCTTTATCTGTGTCAACAGATAAGCGTGGGAAAATTTGCGCAATGTCGGTGCACCCATTATGATTACTTAGGGTAGAAGGGGCAAATTGGGAGGTATGTTTTAGTCAACATTTTCCTCCTCACAGTTTATAGCTGTTTTTGTAGTTTTTAAGAACTGATTGTATGTCGCAGTTTTTCTGTACCTACTGTGGTAGTGGTAAGCCTCCGGTATCTTTACTTTTGATGCTGCAACATTTTTATTTTTGTGCCCTGATTTCCACCCAATGACCCCTAATGGGCTAATTGGGTGCAAAATGATTAAAGCCATTGCCGTTGCACATAAACCCGTGGGAGTGATTCTGTGTAAATGAAGAAAACTGAAGCTTTCATTTGGTGTATATATACGTATAACTTGTATTCTACTTAAAAACTAATAATAGATTTACGTGGCCTAGGAAAAGTAGGTCTATACCTTTGTTTACGATAAACTGGTTCGAACAGACAGACTTTCGGGTAGAACTTAAGAAATGCTACCAATCACCAATAATATGAGCATGGCAACATAGATTCCAGTTACATTTGTTAAAGAAATTTTCAATTTCGCGGCAACACTAATCCATTTTATAGGATGTGTTTACTGCCGAAGGAGATCTCGTTGCCATTCTTGACGGCATTAAATGAAAATGAGAAAAAGAAGAAGAAAGAAAACAAGAACTGAGTTCGAATGATCTCGGAAGTTTGTATCTTTCTCAATACGTTTTACATATTTTTTTTACACGAGATTTCTTTATAGTTCGTTATTAAAATACTTACTGACATATGCTCATTTAAGTGTCCTAACAAACCAATTTGAGTATGTTGCTAGTAAAATAGTTTAGTATGATCGAGCCCGTGGTGTGATAACCACAGCATTTCGTCACGGATCCCCCCTATTACGAAATCCTGGCTATGTGCCTGTTGACACAAATATGAAAGTTAGCTACCGTATTAATGATATAGTTCAAGGGACGAGAAGAATAATAGAGTTTATTTTCAGATGATGGCTTGAGCTTAAAATTCCAGTTCATATGTATACATATACAAAATGCTTGGGAGATCAGCAATAGAGTTTCTTTTATATATTTGAGCTCATCCGTGGCTAAGCGGTTAGAAAACGCGTCTTTGGCGCGGGAGACCCAGGTTCGATTCCCGGCGGGAGCTCATGTGGTTCGGATTCCACGTTAATCAGTAGGTCCACGTCTCATATAGCCTCGCTGCTGCACGGGACGATAAACTCAAAATCAACTCAACTCAACTCAACTCTTTTAGATATTTGGAATAGTATAGGTATAACATTGGCAAATGAAATCGAGTCACTCCAAAAATATCATATTAGGTTACCATGCCATAAAATGAACAGAGATTTCTACTCACGTAGTTACGAATACTGAAAATAAGTTTGGAGATTATAGACATGAAGGAACACGAGAAAATGTTGTTGAATCATATATTATTCAGAAAATACTAGGTATTGGGATATAAGAGTACGTAGGTGAAAAGGGTTTTAAAATGTGACACTAGCCGTTGCTAAGATAGTTATGAGTATGTGCAAACAGTAAGAAATAAGATGTAATGAAGATATGGATTATCGATGTTATGATTTAAAATTCAAGATTACTAAAGATATTACATTGATGATAAATATGATTTAATTGGATTGAAGATACGAATGAGATTTATATGAAGCTAGTATAAAGGTATAGATAAAGAATAAACAAGCTTTAAGTGGATATACGGAGTATTGATTTGAGTAGACTACTGTTGTAGTAAATTATATGCAACTAAGTAATTTTAACCTAACAGATTTGGCGCAGTCGAATAGGATATATATACATATAGGTACATACAGATAGATATTTGAGTAGAGGAAGAACGAATAAATCAGTATGTCTTCGTTACCGAGTTTTCCGCCATTCAACAGTGGGACTGATCGTTTACAGGCATGTTTAGATCGGTTTGAGCATTTGTGCATTGCCACACAATTTCCAGAAGAACGGAAAGTATCAACCTTATTTGCAGTGATTAGATCAGAAACCTATGAGCAAATATGCAATATTTGTTGGCCTGCTTCTCCTTTAGATAAGTCTTATGACGAAATTAAATCAGCGATGAAAACATTTTATGCTGCCAAAGTTAATCTTATCTCGGAAAGATACCAATTTCATTCAATGAAACAGAAGCCGTAATAATCCATTAACAGTTTTGTATTGGACCTTAAGAAGCAATCGTCATATTGTGGTTACACTTGTTGTTTAGAAGAAAACTTACGAGATCAGTTTGTATTCGGAGTTGGTGATGAATCGATCAGACGTAAACTATTGAACACCAAGGATCTGACATTTCAGTTAGCTACGGAAATTGCCCTCAATATCGAATGTACGGAACAACAGTTACGTTTATGTAAACCGAAGACAGAATGTGGGATTAATATGGTGAAACCTACGAAGAAGTGTTTCTCAAAATGGAATGACAGACAGGTGACTAGTAGCAGTGTAGCAGTGTATTGCCAAAATCGTCTTCTTCGACGCAATCGTCTCCCCAATCAACAACTAGATGTCATTTTTGTAGATTACGTCATAGGAAAGGAGAATGTCGTGCGTAGGGACAACAATGTTTCAAATGTGGTCTCCAGAATAATTTTGCTTTAGCCTGCCAGTATAGCACATTTCAAACCGAGGAGAATATCACTGTTCACAGTCCGAAATGACAACAGGAAGAATTGGTAGCCGACGGCTAGCCAGTTGAACATGGATCACATATTCTGTGACAGTGTAGAGGAACCCTCGTCATCACATGAAGATCCACACCTAGGTTTATCGGATGTCTTATGGTTTGATCAGAAGAGCAAAGCGTTAACCAAGGGCAAGGATGAAATGAGAGACAGGAAATTAGTAATGGGAGAAGTACACCAAGTGTATAGGTCGGATTCAATGGAGGCAGAGTTACCTAACTACTTGGCATTGGGTATATTGGAAGATAAGTCAACCAAGTCTAGTAAACGTTTCAAACAGGTCTGGTCAAAGTGGCTAAATGGCAGAAGTAAGAAGTATTATTTTATGGAAGAGAAGAAGAATAAGAAGTATGATTCTATGGAAGAGAAGAAGAATACGTCGGGAATATGCGGACTGCAAGAACAAGAACGGGATGAACTTATTATTAAGTGGATCGAAAAACAACAGTGCATGCAAGCACAGATTGATTTCCTGCTGGACAGGTGGTATGCTCAACCAAGAAGAGGAAAGAACAGAAGAGGGAAGAAAATGAAATTAATTCAATGAGTAGGAGAGTTCTTCAAGAGGATTAAGGTTTTTTGATGATTAGGTTCTGTTGTATGTTGTATCTTGGTAGATTAGATGTGTAATGTTAGGTTAGGTTATCAGTTATTAGATTAGGTTACAAGTAATTAGATTGTGTTGAAACATGTATAATTTCGTTTTTGTAAAGAGGGGAAAATGTTGGGATATAAGAGCACGTAGGTGAGAAGGGTTTTGAAATGTGACACTAGCCGTTGCTAAGATAGTTATGAGTATGTGCACACAGTAAGAAATAAGATGTAATGAAGATATGGATTATCGATGTTATGATTTAAAATTCAAGATTACTAAAGATATTACATTGATGATAAATATGATTTAATTGGATTGAAGATACGAATGAGATTTATATGAAGCTAGTATAAAGGTATAGATAAAGAATAAACAAGCTTTAAGTGGATATACGGAGTATTGATTTGAGTAGACTACTGTTGTAGTAAATTATATGCAACTAAGTAATTTTAACCTAACAGATTTGGCGCAGTCGAATAGGATATATATACATATAGGTACATACAGATAGATATTTGAGTAGAGGAAGAACGAATAAATCAGTATGTCTTCGTTACCGAGTTTTCCGCCATTCAACAGTGAGACTGATCGTTTACAGGCATGTTTAGATCGGTTTGAGCATTTGTGCATTGCCACACAAGTTCCAGAAGAACGGAAAGTATCAACCTTGTTTGCAGTGATTGGATCAGAAACCTATGAGCAAATATGCAATATTTGTTGGCCTGCTTCTCCTTCAGATAAAATCTTATAACGAAATTAAAACAGCGATGAAAACATTTTATGCTGCCAAAGTTAATCTTATCTCGGAAAGATACCAATTTCATTCAATGAAACAGAAGCCGTACCAATCCATTAACAGTTTTGTATTGGACCTTAAGAAGCAATCGTCATATTGTGGTTACACTTGTTGTTTAGAAGAAAACTTACGAGATCAGTTTGTATTCGGAGTTGGTGATAAATCGATCAGACGTAAACTATTGAACACCAAGGATCTGACATTTCAGTTAGCTACGGAAATCGCCCTCAATATGGAATGTACGGAACAACAGTTACGTTTATATAAACCGAAGACAGAAAGTGGGATTAATATGGTGAACCCTACGAAGAAGTGTTTCTCAAAATGGAATGACAGACAGGTGACTAGTAGCAGTGTAGCAGTGTATTGCCAAAATCGTCTTCTTCGACGCAATCGTCTCCCCAATCAACAACTAGATGTCATTTTTGTAGATTACGTCATAGGAAAGGAGAATGTCGTGCGTAGGGACAACAATGTTTCAAATGTGGTCTCCAGAATAATTTTGCTTTAGCCTTCCAGTATAGCACATTTCAAACCGAGGAGAATATCACTGTTCACAGTCCGAAATGACAACAGGAAGAATTGGTAGCCGACGGCTAGCCAGTTGAACATGGATCACATATTCTGTGACAGTGTAGAGGAACCCTCGTCATCACATGAAGATCCACACCTAGGTTTATCGGATGTCTTATGGTTTGATCAGAAGAGCAAAGCGTTAACCAAGGGCAAGGATGAAATGAGAGACAGGAAATTAGTAATGGGAGAAGTACACCAAGTGTATAGGTCGGATTCAATGGAGGCAGAGTTACCTAACTACTTGGCATTGGGTATATTGGAAGATAAGTCAACCAAGTCTAGTAAACGTTTCAAACAGGTCTGGTCAAAGTGGCTAAATGGCAGATGTAAGAAGTATTATTTTATGGAAGAGAAGAAGAATAAGAAGTATGATTCTATGGAAGAGAAGAAGAATACGTCGGGAATATGCGGACTGCAAGAACAAGAACGGGATGAACTTATTATTAAGTGGATCGAAAAACAACAGTGCATGCAAGCACAGATTGATTTCCTGCTGGACAGGTGGTATGCTCAACCAAGAAGAGGAAAGAACAGAAGAGGGAAGAAAATGAAATTAATTCAATGAGTAGGAGAGTTCTTCAAGAGGATTAAGGTTTTTTGATGATTAGGTTCTGTTGTATGTTGTATCTTGGTAGATTAGATGTGTAATGTTAGGTTAGGTTATCAGTTATTAGATTAGGTTACAAGTAATTAGATTGTGTTGAAACATGTATAATTTCGTTTTTGTAAAGAGGGGAAAATGTTGGGATATAAGAGCACGTAGGTGAGAAGGGTTTTGAAATGTGACACTAGCCGTTGCTAAGATAGTTATGAGTATGTGCACACAGTAAGAAATAAGATGTAATGAAGATATGGATTATCGATGTTATGATTTAAAATTCAAGATTACAAAAGGTATCACATTGATGATAAATATGATTTAATTGGATTGAAGATACGAATGAGATTTATATGAAGCTAGTATAAAGGTATAGATAAAGAATAAACAAGCTTTAAGTGGATATACGGAGTATTGATTTGAGTAGACTACTGTTGTAGTAAATTATATGCAACTAAGTAACTTTAACCTACAGATTTGGCGCAGTCGAATAGGATATATATACATATAGGTATATATAGATAGATATTTGAGTAGAGGAAGAACGAATAAATCAGTATGTCTTCGTTACCGAGTTTTCCGCCATTCAACAGTGAGACTGATCGTTTACAGGCATGTTTAGATCGGTTTGAGCATTTGTGCATTGCCACACAAGTTCCAGAAGAACGGAAAGTATCAACCTTGTTTGCAGTGATTGGATCAGAAACCTATGAGCAAATATGCAATATTTGTTGGCCTGCTTCACCTTCAGATAAAATCTTATAACGAAATTAAAACAGCGATGAAAACATTTTATGCTGCCAAAGTTAATCTTATCTCGGAAAGATACCAATTTCATTCAATGAAACAGAAGCCGTACCAATCCATTAACAGTTTTGTATTGGACCTTAAGAAGCAATCGTCATATTGTGGTTACACTTGTTGTTTAGAAGAAAACTTACGAGATCAGTTTGTATTCGGAGTTGGTGATAAATCGATCAGACGTAAACTATTGAACACCAAGGATCTGACATTTCAGTTAGCTACGGAAATCGCCCTCAATATGGAATGTACGGAACAACAGTTACGTTTATATAAACCGAAGACAGAAAGTGGGATTAATATGGTGAACCCTACGAAGAAGTGTTTCTCAAAATGGAATGACAGACAGGTGACTAGTAGCAGTGTAGCAGTGTATCGCCAAAATCGTCTTCTTCGACGCAATCGTCTCCCCAATCAACAACTAGATGTCGTTTTTGTAGATTACGTCATAGGAAAGGAGAATGTCCTGCGTGGAGACAACAATGTTTCAAATGAGGTCTCCAGAATAATTTTGCTTTAGCCTGCCAGTATAGCACATTTCAAACCGAGGAGAATACCACTGTTCACAGTCCCAAATGAAACAGTAAGAATTGGTAGAGAACACTAGTACTACTACTACTACTACTACTACTACTACTACTTATAATAATAATAATAATAATAATAATAATAATAATAATAATAATAATAATACAAGATGAAATGCTTTGTATCTGCACTGATAACATAGGTTTGCCGCAAATATTTGAATCTTCTTTTTCCTTTGGGTATGCACTTCAATGAAACTGTAACTATACAATTCAATAAAATGTTGTACATTTGGCATCATACTCAAGTTCTACAGCACGGGAATATGTCCAATACTCAAAGTAACATCATAAAAGTTGAGCTTGAATTAGCTAATAAGTATGTTCCAAAAAATAATTTGATAGTTGCAATTTGATGTCAAAACTGTCGAATTGACTAGACAATTTTGTACATTCTATTTATTAGAAGTGTCAATATTAATCTCAGCGATCCCTAAAACTACGGATTTGACACTAATACTATTCGTTCTCGATTACGTTTCCTTAACATAATCTAGTTACCAATATATTTGTGGAAGCTACCGAAGTAGCATTTTGGCTTGGCAAATGGTTGGGCCAACCGACATAGTTGGTTGGCCAACGGTGATTTTGGCGGTACTGCAAATCGTTATGCCAAGAATTGTTTGCAACGTTGGACCAACAGAAGATTGTGTACAGTTGTCCAACCAACCAATAGACGACAGTGTGCCAACCATGGAGGAGTTGGACCAACGAAGTTCCCACAAAATGCCAACGAGAACATCAGAGTTGGCCAACGACCGTTATCCTACAATCTACCAACTATGGTGTGGTCGGGCCAATGGAATGCTAACAAAACACCAACGTAAAAAAAATGTTGGCCAATGATTGTTATCCTACGGAACGCCAACATTGTGACAACAAAATAGAACATCGTCTTTAGATGCGTTGCCGAAACAGCGATGCACCTACGTTGAACCACTATTTTGTTTTCGCTTGTTGGCATCGATAGTTGTTGGATTGTCGAATTTGCCGTTGGCTTTTTGATAGTGGCTTTGCCAACGATGCCTACAAATAGACAACGGGTGGCAAATCGTTTGACAACGACAATGTTTCTTGGGTAGTAATGCCTTTTTGTCACTGTTGCTCAACCCTCGAATTAAAGGGCGTAAGGAATGCCACTATAGTCCTCAGCGACCCGAAATACTATGGATTATCACAAATCGACCGTTATCGATTGCTTCTCACTTCTGAAACTCATTTTGCAGTAACTAGGAGCTAGGTTTGTCATATCTCTCAACTAAACGTGGACAAAAATGGCATTGGGACTCTCGCCAATCAGCTTAGTTACCCGAAAGATAAGGTTTTAGAACTGTCTCCGTTTTTGATTATTTTGGTTTACCACTTTCCACCATTTAATGATGTTAGGAGGGTCAAAACTATTTTTTTCAGGACTTATAAGGGGCATGTGTACCAAATTTTTTTGAACTATTTCCAGTCGTTGTGCTGGAAGGGTAGATTCCCCACTCGTATGTTTTTTTGTTACGTAAGGTCGTAACGAACCATATAAATAATATCAAGAATCGTCACAAATCAATATGTAGAAAATGTATACCTGAAATTTGCAGACTTGCAACTAGAAATTTGTTCCATCCAGGATAAACACAAAAATTGGTGACCCTTACTGTATACATATAACGTGCCCAGGAACATCTCAACCCTCACTAGTTGCAGCCCTAACCATGTATTTATGTATATACAGTCAGCGGTAAAAGTTATTTCCGTTTGGAATGTTTATTTTGGGAATAACAGTGGAACGTACACCGCTTTACCGAGTTTCAAGGCTGTAATATAAACAAAGTTACATTCCTTTTGGTTTACTGAAAACTGTATTCAAGTTGTTCTTCCATTCTGAAGTTATTTATGAATCTAATTTCGTGAAACGGAAAGAACTTTTGTCGTTGACTCTACATTACTCCCAAAATACTAAATTTCGTAGAGAACGATGTCTGTGCTTTCGCTGTAGTATCTAAATAGTTAAAATAAATACAGTAAAACTACATATTCAATAGTTAATCAACTATATTTGATTACACACTTTAATTTACAATAGCGATAGGGAGAATAGCCTTGTAAAAATTCAATTTACTCATTAAAAAAGGAGTTTAGTACTTTCGTAAACAAATATATGTCTTATCTATGTACACAAGATTCAAAATTTTGTCCTAAATTTCTATCCTATTTTTGAAAAGAAAATTTTATTAAATTTTATATGATTCATCATCAATAAATAAGTAATCTCATTAAACATGAAAAATGGTTCTCTAGGTCATGAGGAAATGTTTAAAATTGCATACAGTGATTAGAGGCATTACAATGAAATTAATTCCCTTTGATGTGAGAACGTTGTAATCAATATACTTCATTTAATTTACATCCAGTTTTCCAGAAACTCATTATTTTGCTCTTTTGATTTGAGAGTTAATTATTTGTCTATAAAATGCTCTTACCTTTTAATATGTAGTTATAAATATTTAATATGGTGCAATATGTTCTTATTCCCCCTCCCCCTTCAGGAAACAATGGTTTCCCAATCTCTGTCCTGAACGACTGACTAACCAACGCCCAGGCCATCGCGCTTAATTTAAAATTATAAAAGTTGGACAAAGCATACGATTTGTGACTTAAGGCACCACTAAGAAAGGCTTTTGTGATATTCGATGGCCGAAAGAGGGAAATGGAGGTGACACTTATTACAATGAAATGCCTATTTCTCACAAGGAAAGAACATGAGTCTGCCATTCGGACATCCGAATCAAACTTTGTCCATTCGATAAATATAACAAAGATACGTTCATATACAAAACAATTAGGTGCCATGGACAACGGAGGAAGTCTCTGAGGCCCATTAATCCTGTTAGTATAAAGAAAATCGCAGCCTCGCAGTGAAGTAGCTATTGCATCAACACTGTTCATTGGAAACTCATTGTTTATAGTTCATTGTGTTCAGCATGAAACAAGCTTTGCAGAGGTGCTATGTATTGGGACGTCTAACGTACTTGAACAGGAGAATATGGGAGAATGTCGGGAAATTTTCATCCAGAAATCCCTCCCATTAACTTTGAACCCCTTTGGACTGTCTCCGGGTAAAAGCACATAAATGGGTATCCTAAGTTTTGTATTGCTAGACTGGATAGATACGAGGACAGACCATGTATTGGTATACAAACTTTTCCCTCATGTCTATTCTATCTATCAATACAAAACTCGATATACACATTTGTTTTCCCCTATACTAATTTTACACATTTCTTATCCCCTATACCTATATATTTCTTGTCCCAGAGAAATTCCCAGGGCACGGTGTTGTCCTTTTTAAACTCACATAGCCTAAGATCGAACCAGGGACCCCTGGAACTTCACCAAAGATCCACTGTGTCTGTTGATTACTAAATGAGAAAGAACAACGTTTATGATATGTTATGATGTGTATGCACATAACATTTTGTTCCCGTTAATGACACAATATAATAAAAACTATTTTACCCTGAAGAAACTTAAACAGAGAACTAAACCTTTGAAGCATTTGGTTTTTGATGTTTTTTTCTTCAGGATCTCAGAACAACTAACAAACCGCAATACTTTCTTCAGAATCTAATCTTTTGAAAACGTATTTCCATATACCAACCATCACTAACACTCAGAACTCAGAAGAGGAAAAAAATGTTCGTCTTATCGGAACACTAATTCGTGTGATGCTGTTGAAGAGAAAAAATGGAAGTTTCAAAATAATAACACGTATAATATATAATACATTTTTGCTAATATACATCTTGTCTCGTTTCGAAAAATGAAGTCACCAGGTAGTCAGGATGACTACAAATAGGAGGGTACAGCCTACATAACTTAAATCAAAAATATTTAGGCCCATATAGCATATTGTATTTGTATTATTGTGGTGTATAGCTTTGATAACTCTAGTTAAGAAAAATCAATCTTACCCTGTTCATTATGCTCTTACGGCAGAACCACCTATACTACCACTCTGCCTTTGTTCATTATAGCCTTTTTTAGATCCAATGAACTGCGGTAATCACGAAAGCATTTCTCTGCTGCTAATAATGCAAAACATTTAAGACGCTACATCATACTTTATAGCATTTATAAGATAATAGTTGTAACAATAGTGTGTCACAAATGATTGCCAATATGTACAGTAAATATTGGAAACCTTATAATGGATATAATAGGATATATTTTTTAAATGTGATGCCATTTAATATTATTAATGTGTGCATACTAATTATTAATATTATTAATGTGGCAGTACTAATAAATGTGTGCATAATAGTAACTTGTATGATGAAAAATTTTCAATGTGTAGCATTAGTGATGGGAGAAATGTAAAAGCGCCAGTACAACACTAACTTTCAAGGAACTGGAACTTTTGAAACCATAGAAATGCTATATTTGTAGCTACAATATGGTTCACTGGATATTCTCATTCTGCGCGTGATTTATTTTTAATTTGAATTGTAAAAGTTAGGCCCGAAATGTTTATGATCTAATAAATAACTGCTGCTGATATACAGGATAGGCACAATGTTATTTCCTCAATATGAAGAAATACTTGATATATGAAAAGCGACTTTGTGCCCTCGCTGTATATCGTAACTTTAAAATGGTAGAACATTACATATAACTTTTAGTAAATTCTAAACTAAGATTATGGTTCCTATTAAAACGTTACATATTTTACTCATTTTACACTTTCTTTTCACGATTCAAGTCTATTCATTTCAAGTTTATAATAAGAAACTGCAGCATAACAGCTGTTATCTGAAGCTTTCATTACAGCTCAGAGAAGGTGAGCGATATGCGAAATCATGCTAAACGATAAATGTTTCCACTGCCGTGCCGTAAGCAATGCATTTGCTTTGTTTGAAACTTTATATTTTAGTAACTAACAAGGAAAGTACTTGAGGTGGTACCCGGTGATCTGCTTGTGGTGTTATATATCTTTAATAGGTCACACGGAATACTACTAACATGTGAAATATATCTCTTGAATGGGATCTGTAGGGGGCGTGGTAGTCATTTGAAGATCAGAACAACGCACGCTCCGAAACACCAGAAAACATGGACAAAATAAAGGCTATCATGTAATTGTTTAGAGATGTGGCATATATTGGTTTAAAAGTTAGCTTAACACGAATCTGGCATCAAATGTTTACAAATCAAAATAGCATATCCAACATGGCGGACACAAATTACAGAAAAATAACCTCTGAATTTCAAATTGGGTATATAGAGGTATTAGACTTTGCTATATATCAATCAAATAGCAAAAGTGTAAAATTCAAAATGAATAAAATATGTCAAGCGAAATTCAAAACACTGTTATGGAACTGAAAGCTGGTAGGTTGAGGTTTCCGTGCTCACTGAATACGAATCCAGTGTTAAAAGTGCAAAATGCACTTTGGCGGATCAAATGTGGCGACTAAAACTGCAAAAAATATGTATAGAAAGGACATATGTGATTCTTATACATGTAGTAGAAAAATACCTATAACTCATAACGGGACAAGTAGGCAGATGATGTTCTACAATAAACATGGAGAGTGTTTTGGTGCCCAATCATACCAAAGTTGAGACACGGAATCTAGGGCAGGTTTTGTAGCGCACATGAATGGTTTATGATGCGAACAAATTGCAATCATAGACATTAATTATTTTGCAACTCCCTTCCCCGCCCCAGATGAGATAAGCAGGGGTCTTCATGTGTTGTATATCGTTGGAAAGCTCGTACTGAGTACACTTTATATTTGTAACATCTCATTTGAATAGCACCTGTAGGGTACGTTGCGATTATTTGCAGAGACCATATTAAGATCCGAACAACAAAAGTAAAAATTTAAACATTGGAGTTTAAAATATCGTTATGCTTCGACAACTGTCTTTCAGGTTTCACACTATACCGTGTACAATTGTGAGTCATATGTATGACAAATTTCCACTCTCATGAATAGGGGTAGTACCGATACCGATACCGATACCGATCTTACCCTAGCCCCGTCTCTAATTCGAGATCGAGAAGGAATAATGGCTCGGATCGATACACATATGTCCGTTAGGGTGATTAAAAAATTAGGAAAAATATTTCTTCTTTATTTCCCTTGCGACACACCTACCAATTGTTACACGACTGAAAATAGATACACTGGTTAAATTTTAAATTTTTACAACAATTTTTAATGGTTGCGGAAATCGATTGAAATTTTGAATACTGTTGGTATATACACATTGTTATGCATATAGGCATACATATAAATATTGTCGTATAATTTGTTATACACATTGTCATATACATGTTACACAATTATACGAAAAGTCACATTATTGTTTATTATATTTAAATTATCAGAACTTTGTAAAGTGTATTTGTTTACTCTATTTTTTCATTTAACTTTCACGTATTTAATTTTACTTAGATAGGGTATTCTTTGGACAGTATCGATCGTGTACTTCTCAACAACTTGAAGTAGGTACCGTTCCTCTTCCTCGTTCTTTGTGATAATATCGTTATACTCTTGTATGGAGGCAATTTCGCTTTCAGCATGATCAACTACTTGCGTGTGTTTAACTACCCCATAACCAACTAATAAGTAACACTTCCCAAGTGTAACATTCCGATTTTGATAACATTTGGCAGGGAGATACTACACATAAAATAAACGAATACGTGTTTTTATTTTCTGCGGAAAAACTGTTTTAGAGGGCAAAAGTCCCAATCCAAAATTTTGGAATTTGGCACCCGAAAGGCAACAACCTGTGGACCGAAGTGAACGAAATTGTGCACAGATATTGTAGAAGTAAAAAGGTTGTGTGTTTCGTATTTTCCCTGGAAAAAATGGTTAGGTTGGGCACGGACCCCTACAAACTTTTGATCAAGAAGAGTTGCGGAGCCAAGGGAGGGCCTGTGAGGCAGACACCTTTGCTCAAATTCTTGGCCATCTTAGTGGTTTCCACAAAGTGATACTGCTATAGGTCGACAAACAGTGAGTTGATAGTGGCCACAAGTGATACTACTACGGAAACATGTCTCGACAACAGATTTACCACCTGCAGAGTACCATATCATGCAATAGTCTGCGTTCCGAGTAAAAAGCTACAGGCTCGTTTTTGTTTGTAGTACACCAAGAGTAATTCATCGAAATCAGTTATATGGATGCATTGACCTCACCATCTGAATGTTCCTTTTAACCTCTGTCCCTTATCTGGTTATCTTTTTGTTTTCGACAAAGAAACAGGAAATAAAGCAAAATCAGTCGCTATTCTCATTCGCTTCGATATTGAAAGTCATACTAAAATAAGAGATGCTTACTTACAAATAGATGCACTGCAGTAAAACATTACACTTTTGTTAGACGAAAGAAGTCTTCGTACACTAAGTAATTAATTTCCATTGATTATGCCTACAGAGAACAAATGCATAACATTCATTAAATAATTTGATATTATTATTATTATTATTATTATTATTATTATTATTATTATTATTATTATTATTATTATTATTATTATTATTATTATTATTATTATTATTAAATATTAAATAATATTGAGCCGTTTTGTTTAATATACAGTAGAAAAGAAAGCAGTAGTTATAATTGTTTCTGCCATTCTCTCTGTTGTTTGCATACCAATCTTTCGAGAAAATTGAGATACTGAATACTACCAATACCTACTATTTGCCACTGATACTGGTCCTCCTTCTCGACTACCTTTTGGTCTTGTCTAGTTTCCTAACGCTCTTGGCCGTAGCAACTCAGTAGAAATCTTCTGCTGCGATGTTAACAAGCGATTCTAGCTATCTCCAAGGAAAGCGGTGTCAGCGCTTGGTAGACCTATATTACTAAGTGAAGCCTTTGGAAATGAGGCTAACAAAAATCAGTGATTCTTTATAAATAAATCGCTCAGAAGTAGTTTCTTTTAAACGATGTTAACTGTAGTTTAATCCCAAAACTGCTACTACTAGAGGAACTCCGAAACTTATCACAGAGTCAGTGCTACAATCTTCTTAATACCGTCAGGTAAGATACCGAGATGATTGAACTTGGTCGCAGCAGTAATGCTGTTTTGTGTGGAAGAGGTAGGTACTCTCGTGACCAGCTTGTATCATCCCGTTATCTGTGACGTTTATAGGTGGGACTGGTCTAGAGATATTCCATTCAGTAAGTTCAGTCAGTGAATACATATTTTTAACACATATTTATATTTGTTCCCCGTCAAAATATGTATTTCTGAGAAAATTAAGCATTAAGCATTTCTGAGAAAATTACATTTTAGGAATTATACAGAGCTGTAAATCAATGGTGACACGAATTTATAAGAGGATAATACCCCTCTTTCAAATCTAATCTCAAAAGTAACAATATTAATTTAGCATCTACTACAGGATAGTAGAGTTAAGTTAGTTCAACTACATTTGAATTTATTTTCAGGCTTTGAAACATCCGAGACTCAGAGGATAGAAATAAAAGGAAATGAGTCAATATGGCCATAAAAATTTCCTTAATGACACCGAGGAATAATCCTTGTTATCTCTTCAGTCAAAATATTTATCCACGAGGGATCGCACACACCATCTTCCGAATCATATACTAATTTCCTACAGCTGAGCTTTGGCCATTTGGTATAGGCGTGAAATGTATGTATATTTGAATTCACGTCAAATTTTAAAAAAAAATGGTTAAGGTAAACAAACGAAAGAAACAAAAAGGCCACGTATAATTCTTTTGCTGTATGGAGTCCCGATTGAAATGTCTGTTCTAACACTGTTTGATATTAGGGAAACACAAACACATTTCCTAGTTTTGCTTCAAAGAGTGTTCACTTCATCATTTTAATAAAGGAAAGGCACATTAATGACTCACTTTTAGAGCTCAAGAGGAAAAGTAACCAAAAATAGTTGAACTATGGTCAGATCAAAACAAGATGCTACAACCGGGAGTGTTAGCCCGGATACCAGCAAACAAATCTGTGCATTTATTGGCGTAGATGTAGATGAAGAGGATGTTAATCGCAAAATTTGTCCTGGGCTCCAAGTGTACAGTTTCGTCACTGATTAGGTTATCATATTTTTAGAGCGTGAAATTGGGACATTGTTCTTAAATATTAAGAATACATGATAATTGTTTGCATTTTACTTTAAAGTAAAACTTCAGCTTCAAGAGCAATGCTTGAAATTTAAAGTGGTCTTGGACAGCAAATCAGTGTCCTGTTAGAGTTCAGTTTCTGATTCTGTGTTACGTATGTCTCTTAACATTTGTCATTGTCCATCACTTTTTATTTTATTATTATTAATAATAATACAGTTTATCTACCAAACAACTATTTATATTGTTATGCAATAATAAATCAAATCTAGAACTTGTGATATTTATTTATTTCCATCATTCCACCTGGCAAATTAGTGTGACCTGTACGAGAAGGAATGTTTTCGGGCTGGTAAAATTTGAGATGACTGCTGCCATGGTATAACTTTGAGCTTCGCCTTATCTGAAGTAGATGCAGACATGTTGAAGGATTGATTCTTGTAGATTCACTAGTTCAAAGGCTATCGGCTATCGACGATAAGGTCTGGAGAATATGACTCTGAATGAAGAACATTCGAACAAATTTATCAATAATGTTTGTAGATATGCAAAGAAAATAGTCTTGATATTCCAGAGCAGAAAACAGATATAATATAGGGGTTCCTCGTGGAAACGAACTAGATATTCACCCTCAAAATATCACAAATTCAGTTTGGATGTATCTCTTCCTTCATTGGAGGCAGAAAACGAATATTCTAAAGATAATGTACTAAGAGATATTTTTCTGCCTACTATGTTTGTAAAACTACATGCAAAACCAGTGGATATTGTGATATTACAAGTTTATATGCCAACAACCGGCCATGATGATAATGAAGTAGAAGTAATGTATGATCAAATTAGTCACATATTGCATCAGGAAGGAAGGGGTAAAATCAGCGCCGTAGTAATGGTAGACTTCAACAGCGTAGGAGAAGGAGCTGAGAATAAGGTAGTGGGGCCGTTTGGACTAAGTAGAAGAAACTAACGAGGTCAAATGCTTATGGATTTCGGTAGGGAACATTATCTGGTGGTCATGAACACGTGGTTTAAGAAAAGAAAAACAAGCTGTACACGTGGAAAAGTCCAGGAGATGCGAAACTCTACGACATCGATTATATTCTTGTGAAGCAACGTTTCAGGAATAGTGTACAAGACGTGAAGACACTGCCAGGATCGGATATTGAATCGGATCACAATCTCCTGGTGGCGGGAGTGCAAACCTGGTTAAAGTCGATCAAAGAAAAATGGGAAGAGAAGTCGAAAGTGGAACTTGGAGCGACTAAGAAATATCGCCATTATGTGAAAAAAGAAATTGAAGAAAAATTCTGTGCAATGGGCGATGTGGTTGACAATATAGAGAATAGTTGGGCAAAAGTTAAACATATTGTACTTCACACACTCCACAATAACATTGGCAGGATGAAAGAGCACCGAGAAAACCATGGATAACGGAAGTAATGCTTAAGAAGATGGAAGAACGCAGAAGGGCGAAAAACACGGACATCAAGGAATACAGAAAGCAGAATAATGAATTGAGAAGGGAGACAGACAAAGCCAAAGAAAAGTAAATGGAACAGATATGTGAAGAAATAATGGAAGTTTAACTTCGCGGCAGATATGATCTGATATACCAGAAAGCACAAGAATTAGGAGGGAACGCCAACAAAAATATACGAACGTTCGGCATCGAAGATCAAGATGGTAATGTAAACACTGACCATCAAAGAATCCTTAGAATTTCTATATAAAATGTCTGTATTATCAGAAGAACCACTACAAAGATATTGCGATCGAGGAAGAGAAAAAGGTGGATGATGATGAAAAAGGAACCATTGTATTGAAAAGTGAAGTAGTACAAGAAATCAAAGACATGCGAAGGAAAAAGGCCACTGGGGAAGACGACATACCACTAGATTTGTTCAAGGGATTAGAAGACAACATGATGAAAGTACTGACTTCACTTATTAACAAGATCTACCTGAGTGGAGAATGGGAAAAGGATTTTCTTGATGTTACAATGATTTCATTGCCCAAGAAAAAACAAGAAAAGAATTGTAGCGATCACAGCACCATTAGCCTGATTTCTCATACTGGAAAGATGATTGCATGCATACTGAATAGGCGGCTGGAAAGTAAGATAGATGAGAGGTTAGAAGAAGATCAATTTGGATTTCGGAAAGGAAAAGGCACCAGAGATGCTATTGCATTGATGAGAATTATATCAGAAAGAATTCTTGATGTAAAGGAAGAGTTGTGTTTGTGCTTCATCG
This sequence comes from Thermobia domestica, assembly GCF_964235325.1. NCBI lineage: Eukaryota > Metazoa > Arthropoda > Insecta > Zygentoma > Lepismatidae > Thermobia > Thermobia domestica. The sequence continues at coordinate 42,371,517 of NC_137461.1, read as the reverse complement.
ACTGGCGAAAAGCTTTCGACCGAGTCAATTGGACGAAACTTCTGAAAATACTTAAAGAAATCAGGGTCAACTGGAGAGATCGACGACTCATTCAAAACCTGTACACAGGACAACGAGTGAAGCTGCGCTTGAATGAAGGAGAAACCAGTAGTGTGGATATTGGAAGAGGAGTCAGACAAGGATGTAGTTTGTCACCCCAATTACTCAACATTTACAGTGAATGTTTAATGAAGGAAGCATTAATGGAAATTGGAGATTTCAAGATTGGACGGCAGTTCATTAACAAAATCAGGTATCCAGATGAAATGGTTATAATAGCTACAACCGAAGGAGGACTACAAGAGATGATTGACAAAGTAGTTGACACTGGACAACTGTACGGAATGGATTAGAAGACAACATCGAGAGTCGAAAGTCATTTGAATATCCCTTCGAAACACACCCTTACGGATCAGAGTAGAACAAAGAGAACTTGAAGAGGTCGATAGTAGTAGAAAATGGATCGATCTGGCTCAACATCCCTCAACATAGAACAACTCAGGAGCCCCTGGGAAATTGAGCACCTTACACCGTGAACCCACGGTCTTTTACGACCTCCATTTTAGGGGTGTATTTGTTCCTTTTTATGAGCACTTTTTAGGGGGTGTATTCGTTCTCTTTTATGACCCCATTTTAAGGGGTGAACTCGTTCCCTTTTATGAGCATATTTCCAAACCCTACGAACAACAGACTACGTAACATAACAGAAGATCAGATAACAGATAAGAATATGATACATAGAAGGGGTGTATTCATTCTCTTTTATGAGCACTTTTTAGGGGTGTATTCATTCTCTTTTATGAGCATATTTTCTAACAACTATTTTAACATAGCAGAAATTACGAACACATAGAAGAGCAGATAACACATAAGAGTACGTAACATAACAAGGGTGTATTTATTCTCTTTTATGAGCACATTTTTAGGGGTGAACTCGTTCCCTTTTATGAGCATATTTTTTCAACCCTCATTTTAACATAGCAGAAATTACGAACACATAGAAGAGCGGAGAATACATAAGATTCGTTCCCTAGGAAGGGTGTATTCGTTTTCAACCCCTTAGCATAAGACTATGTAACATAGCAGGGCTAGTAAAAGAGTATGGCTCATTTTTTAACCTCTATCTGAACATAGCACATAACACATAGCAGACATAAGACTACGGGGGTGTACTCGTTCTCATTTTTCAACCCCTATTTGAACGCACAGCAGAGCATAAGGCCATGTAACATGCTACAGCTAATAAAAGAGTATGGCTCATTTTTCAACCCTTATTTTACCATAACAGAAATATAGCGAAGATTAAACATAGTCCATTTTAGGGGGTGTACTCATTCTCTTTTATGATCACTTTTTCCACCCCTAATTGAACATAGCATAGATTTAGACTCGTTCCCTTTTCCAACCCCTACGAACACATAGCAAAGCAAGGGTGAACTCGTTCTCTTTTATGAGCATATTTTCCAACCCTTATTTTAACATAACAGAACTAGTAAAAGAGTATGTCTTATTTTTAAACCTTAATTGAAGATAGCAGAGAATAAATAATATTCAACAGAGATTATTTTCTTTTACGGGGGTAGCAACCCCCAACCCTCCTCCTTTCTCATCCAGGGCTTGGGACCGGCAATGGCGGAGTTTAAAAAAATAACATCATCATACTCTCATAAATGAATAAAGCATAATATCATTAGCATCAATAGTGGTAAGTGAGAATTTGTTTAAGAAATCGTGCAGTGAATAACCAGATGCACGACATGCTAAATATAAAAAACAGTAATGTCCACAAAATTCAGATAAATCACCTTGAATACGTCTATTATTCCATGTATAATACAGACAGTTTCGTTTTAAAAACCTTATATGATATAGTATATAGGGAGGTATACCATAGCTATCGAAATACTCTACCACACACATATTAGATATATAAACAGCAACCCAATGTTCACCAGGCTTATCACTAGAATCAGTATTTATAATTATGGCGGCTGGAAATGTATGAATAAACAAAGGTAACTCATCAGCAGCATATACACCAATAAAATGATCTTTAGATAAATTTTGTTGTAATGCTTCATAAAGTTCAATTGTATTTAACATTTTTTTAATTAATATATATTTTTCACTGGAAATCAATTTCTAATTCTGAACAGAATTCACCATAAATAATTGCTGTTACAGGAGATGGCAGTGCTTCTTTAAAATGAACCTCTAAACGTACACTTCCTGGCCGTTGTGGACTAGTATGAAATACAGCACTTGCGCTTGAATCAGGAGTTAAATTTATTTTATTTATTTATTTAATGAACAAATTCCCAGATACAGCATAACTTTGCCATTTTACACAGGGACATGCTAACAAAAGAAAGAAAAAAGATAACAATAACAACAACATAGAAAAAAGAGTGTAAGAGTAAAACTATTCCGTCAAAGCTCGCTTAATTGCTCTTTCAAACACTGGGTAGCTCGAAAATAACATTATGTCCACATCAGTTGTTACTTGATTATAACAGTTTGGTATTCTATAAAAAAGAGACCTCTGTATAACAGCCAACCTAGGACGGGCAAGATGGAATAGGTGGGTATTCCGAGTGATGCGGGAAGGGACACGTAAGGATAGTTCCTGAAGTAATATTTGCGATCTTAAGTTTCCATTAACTATTTTATGTAGATATTTCAGGTCAGAGATAGTTCTGCGTACTTCAGGAGTCTGAATATTAAGATGTCGCAAGAGTTCCTTCTTAGATAATATTCGAAGTGCAGGAACACGAAAACGGACTATAGCGATGAAGAAATTGAGAACAGAATCAAGTCTGGAGAGATGTGTAGGTGCTGCCATGGCTCATATGGGAGAGCAGTATTCGATCTTGGGCGCTATTAATTTCTTATTAAAAGTTGCTAATGAAGAAACAGTGCGTAGTTCGGTGAATCGATAAAGAAGTCCCAACATGCGCATTGAATTCTTTAGTAGTGAGGAGATGTGGTCAGAGAATGTGAGTTTTGAATCAAAGATGACACCAAGATCATTATGACTAGCAGAATGTGTGATAGGGGAATCGTTGATATGGTATGTGGAGGGAACAGAATACTTTTTCAAAGTAATAGTAATACTGTCACATTTCTTACTGTTGAGTTTCAAGTGCCACATTTCACACCAGCCTGTAAGGTAATTTATGTCTTCCTGTAGAGCAGTTGTGTCATGGAGACACGATATTTCTCTGTATAACTTACAATCGTCAGCAAAAAGCAGAAGGCCACTAAGTTGAGCTGATAAGTGCGTGTAGAGATCATCCATATACAGGACAAACAGCAGAGACCCAAGTACACTCCCCTGAGGCACCCCTGAGATCACGGGTTGGGGGTTAGAAGTCGCCCTGAAAGAACAACTCTCTGTTTACGGTCCTTCAAGTAGCTTGTGATTAGAGAGAGAAATTTGCCATATACATTAAATCTATTGGAGAGTTTATGAAGAAGATGAATGTGACTGACAGAATCAAAGGCCTTCGAGAGATCAAAATAGATAACATCTAATTGAGTAATGTTATTCATACATTTGACTGCACAGGAAAGAAGAGTACTTAAGTTTGAGAGACTTGAGCTTTTCGGTAGAAAGCCGTGCTGAGAACTATGGATGTAAGGTGAGGTGAATTTAAGTAGCCTGTCTTTGATTATTTTTTCGCAGATAATTGATATTACAGAAAGAAGAGATATTGGCCTATAGGAGGATACATGATCTTTAAGTCCTGATTTATATATTGGGGTCACGTGAGCTAGTTTCCAACTGGTGGGATAATACCCTTCCTTGAAGCATCTATTGAATAAGATAGATAGAGGAACCGTAATAACTGAAGCAGTTTTGTTGAGAAAGAGAGGACTAATTTTATCAGGTCCAAGTGATCTGTGTGGAGATAACGATAGCAAGAGAGCCAGAACTTCGCCCGGGGTGGTAGAGAGATTGGATAAGGTGTCCGAACAGATGGAGCGGAGAGGGGGAAGATGGATTGTAGAATGAAGGGAAGTAAATGTTTTGCAGAAGTAGTTATTGAAGAGGTCGGGTCTTTGATCATCACTCGCTTCAGACCAGTAAATCAAACACCAGTAGAGTATAACCATTAGGATATTCAGCACGTGAAATATCATTACCTTGATTAGAATAATAAATACCTGAACCTGTAAATAACGTAGAATATGCTTGTACATATAGATTATTATCAAAATCCGGTTGTAATGGTTTGAATGGGACTGGCCGTCCATCAACATACAGTGTAAAAAACGTCATACTAAAATGTTGAAAATTGAATGGATTTGTTTGATAAATACCATTGAAAGCAGTATTAGTAACAAAACCAATAATAATACGTTTAGGCACTAGGCTTGAAAACAGATCTGGAAGTGTACTATCCATTTTTCCTTGTGGCAGAGTTTCTGTCTTCACCTGCACTTTTGTTAGAGGATATTTTATTCTAAATTTAGGATTTTGTAATACTTTATTTTGTGCTATTTTAACGGCTGGTGATACATCAACCTTTTTCACAAGCAATGTTGCATCTATAATTACAACTTTTCCATCAGCATCTGCGTCACCCATTAGACAAAATGTAGGTTTAGCTGGAATTAGTTTAATACGCAATTGTACACCATTCAGTAAAAATTTCTCCTGATTGAAAATATCAGCATGAATATAACCCAATAATTCAATGACTGACTTAAAGCAGTGAGAAGAAAACGTTGTTTAAATCCTACATTACTATCGGCCACACTGTCCATATGCCCTGGAGTATCTTTAAACCACATTGATGTTTGAAGATGCGTTGTTTTAGCTTCAGCATTATAATTTCGTAGTTTTTCAATATACGATCGATGTGGATATGTATGTGAAGAGTAGGAAATAAGTTATTATTTATAAGGACTATTTAAATAAGGATTATTTAAATATAATTGCACTTCACTGAACATTGCATTGAGAAAATCATTTACAGGGCCGATTTTCTTATCGGCAGAAGTTAAATTTGAACCATCTGATTTAGTAATTTTACATTTAACATATAACATTGTGTGCGGTAAGTCAATATAGTCATACCCATGACCGGGGACTACAATTTCTATTGGTGCATTATCAGATATTGAAGCCACAGGCTTATATGGAACTATTTTATTACCTATAATACTGGTTTGAGTGGGTAAACCAGCAAATAAATCTAATTCTGATTTCATACAATCACACTGCATTTTTGTCTTTTTCTTACTATTAATATTCACACATGGTAAAATTTACAATACCGTATTACGTCTACGAAAATGTAATTTTACACATACACTGCCATATTGGAAAGGAAGTGGATTACCTGTACTATCTCTTAAATCAATAATAATTTGATCACATTGTTTACGTTGCACTGGCACATAATGAGGATTATCAAAAATATGTATATTATTAATACCATGCTCTGTAATATTTGTATTTATAATACGTAACAATGGAGCTATGGTGTCACCTACCATTTGTGGTTCTACAATATCACTGTAAATATACATAAGTGTAGGTAGCGCTTTTTGTAAATCAGGTGGATAACGAGCATGATGAACAACTGCTATATCTTTCTGTTGAATATGATCAAAACCTAGTATTCTGGCTAGTTCAGGAGATAGGCGTACTTCTATATGCTTCTCTTGATCCTTTATTACTCTATTAACCTCAATTCGTTTTACAGATGCTTTGACTTTTAATTGTAAATTTCATATATCACTTTTATGACTAATTTGACATAGAATATCATCAACATGATAATAGTGGCCTGGTAAGATTTGAGTTATGTTCCAGTTTTTTTGAATTCATGATACGGTAATAAATATTATTTGTATATTTGGAAAAATTCTGAAATGAACTTGTATAATGTACTTCAACAACAGCTGTTTCCCACACTCCCTTCTCCAGTACAATAGGATGATATAATTTAGTTTTATAACAAGCAAGAGGATTTTGAGGAAAATATTTCATAGAACTATTGCTAGGAAGTGTGAGATAAAAACTACCACTTTGCTCCATACTCAGTCAATCAATCAATCAAAAATATCTTTGGATCTTTTTATTCGCTTCACACCACCACCACTAAAATGAACTTTCTTTCATTTTCTTCCAAATCCTTCCAACACCTGATTTAATTTATTTTGAGCTTTGTTTTTTAAATTTGTTTTAGCTTCTTGCCACCGATTTTGTAAAGACTCTTCAATAGGTCTATTATTATCTAGTACATCTCCTGCTACATTAATTCCTGTACGTATCAACTCTTTACCAATAATTTTTGCACCTTGTTTTAATAAAGGAAATACACTACGAAATAAACCTCCTAGTAAACTACGAATGCCATAACCTTCTTGATATGCTGTACCTTTATACACGTTATAATCATCTGCTTGATGCGTGTAATAATTAAAGTACGGCTCATTCATCTTTCTTTCTTTCTATATACTTAAAAATATCAATAGATTACAATACAATATTAGTATTATTGCTTATAAGTACACCATTTGCGTTTACGGGGTGGAGGACCATCCTCTTCGTCCTCTTTGTCTTCTGTTAGTTTTCTAATATAATCTATTCGTTGAGGATTACCAATGTACTCTAAGGGTATATTGGCTTTTGCTAATAATGTAGCATAAGGTTTCCAGCCGGCAACTGAAATATTTTTCTTACAACATCTAACAAAATCGGATATCAAATCCACTATATTTGCACCTGGAATTAATTTATTATTAATATTCACATTTCCATTATCGTCCCATTGAATATATGGATTTTGTTTCAATTTACGTAATAAAGGTCTTGCTTTACGTTTATAAATTTCAGGGAGAGTAGATACTATTTCATCATCATCCTCCTCCTACTCTTCTTGTTCCTCCTTAGTAGTAGTAGTTATAGTTGCTATTGTTGTAACTGCTGCCGCTTTTTGAATGATATTTAAATATTTTTGTAAGACTTCTCTATATCTTGTCCATTTTTCTTCTGCATTTAAACTTTTATTATTTAAAATTTCTTTAATTTTATCATCAAGATTAGATATCGTTTGATAATGATGTAATTTTTCTGGTGAGATTAAAATAAGTTTTGTGCGTTTTGCATAACTATTTAATTAAACTAGATAGTATATCTCCTAAAGTAGGTGCAAGCAATGCAGTAAGAAAACCACCTTTCTGTATAATTATTCGTTTTTTCTTTTGTTTTAATGATGGACCTTTTTTCACCAAATATCTAGGTTCCTTTTAATATTTTTTAGCTTATTTATCTCTGTTTTATTTAATGGAACATTTCCCTGTAATACGCTATAGGAACATTCACAAATAGAGCGAAGTAAATCAGGATCTGCATTTTGTACAATCGCCTTACGTGCTTTCGGTTTTGACTTTGCTAAAAGATATTTTTTCGAACTCGCTGCTCATGAGGAGTATTTTGTTTTAAATCAAAAAGTAAATAACCATGTGCAATTCGAGTTACATCTTGATATGCTTCTTGAATAAATTTTGTATTACCTGGATACAGTTGTCGTGGGAGATAATTAATTTGAGCTTGGTCTCTGGGATTTTTAAAACAAACAATATAATGACAATTAAACGAAATATCCCGCATTCCTATTTGTTGATGAAAAATTTTCTGTGTTATAAATACTACACTTATATTTCTATGATGGCTACCCTTAGTAAAAATATCTACAATCCGATGGTCACACTCACGCATTAAATCGTCAATAATGACAAGATGTGGACCTTCGTGTGCTTGAAATTCATTATTTTGAGGTAAACCTTCTTTAAACGTACAGTCTGAAAGAGTATCATACAATGGTTGCCATTCACCATAACACCATACAATATTTTTAAATAACTTACTATAATGGTCAAGAAATGTTTTAACAAAATATGATTTTCCACAGCCTGTAGGACCTGCTACCATACATGTAAAAGGAATTTTCCATTCCATCTCTATTACAGATATATCACATTTATTTTAAATAGCGTTTTTAAATATTTTGCTTTCTTTTCTTCTTTACATAAAAACACAGCATTTGTTGAAGAACAAATTTGATTTAATATACTTTTTACTTGTGATACTGATAGACCTCGTGATGATGATGACAATTTAACTAAGCAACGATAATTTACAGTCTTGCTAGAATTTAAAATATAAAATTCACCTTTTGAAATTATAAAATCTACAAGAAATACTTGTGACGACATGCTTCACCTATAAATTCTTCTTTTCTTTTTTGTACAATATAGTATGCTTTAAATCGATCCAATAATTTTCACTTTTTGGCAGACCTAACCATTTCACATAGGCCTTATTATTTTTCTTTCGCAAAACTTTTTCAATTAAATATGTTTTTGGAAATTTCGTTAATTGTAATTCGTGTCCGTAAAATCTTCCTTCAATAGGTTTATTATTTGAGTCTACTAAGTGATATGTTGGAGGATTAGTAAAGAAAACTATAGCAATTCGAAAAATTTCTGTACTGCAATTGCGTGTAAAACCTCTATCAAAACCAGGACGCTTAAGTTTACTAATTCTTACATATTCATCTATCTTAAATTTACTTTTTCTTTTTATCACAGAAAACTTTTTGCAATAGATGTTTGTCAATAGATGTTTTTCATTTTCTTTTTTAATAGCGTCGATAGGTTTCATTTTAATAGTGGAATGAATAGTATTATTATATTTATTTAGTAATTCCGGCAGAATGCCATTCCATTTATAATTTCCCTGCAGTGTAAATTGTCTCCACATTAAATTACGTAATGATCTATTAAATCTTTCAATAATATTTGCTTTCACATCACTGTAAGTGGAATAATGTTTAATATTATTTTGCTTCATCGCCTTCTGAAACTCTGAATTATAAAATTCTCGACCCCTGTCAGTTTGTAAAAATTTAGGGTTTTTGTTTGCTTTTCTCAGTACTGTTATAAATGCTTGTGTAATTTCTTTCCCAGTTTAATTTTTCACAGGAATAGCCCAAGCATATTTAGAGAATGTATCTATCACAGTTAATAAATATTTGAAATTTCGATTAGTCTAACTAAACCATTTAGATTTGTAATTAAACAATAATGAGAGTTTAAATATAATAAATCTATATGTTTAAATACACTTGTATTTTCGCTTATACGTAACGGAAAAATTGTTTTATTATCATAATTAATGCCATATATATTAATAGAAATTTGTTCCTTAGTAAATAAGGAATTATACACATGTTCAAATTTGCTTATGTGTGCTACTTCAACGAGGAATTTTATATTCGTTTTTTCAAATAACGGTAATAAAGTATTAATATATTGTATGTAATTATTCACACGCAGTGGATTATATTTTGCGGGATATAATGCAGCTAGAATACTATACATAAAACATATATTATCGTTATTTAGAATATTTAAAACATATTTTGTGGATAAAATCCATTGAGGCAATTTTACATAAGTTTTCCCTTTATGATTTTCAATAACGCATTGAGATTTTTTATAAGATAATAATGACTATTGCAATTTTCTTCACAATACAGTAAATCTATACGTTTATCTACAGATGTGTTTTCGCTTATACGTAACGGAAAAATTGTTTCATTATCATAATTAATGCCATATATATTAATAGAAATTTGTTCCTTAGTAAATACGGAATTATACATATGTTCAAATTTGCTTATGTGTGCTACTTCAACGGGAAATTTTATAATCGTTTTTTCAAATAACGGTAATAAAGTATTAATATATTGTATGTAATTATTCACACGCAGTGGATTATGTTTTGCGGGATATAATGCAGCTAGAATACTATACATAAAACATCTATTATCGTTATTTTGAATATTTAAAACACATTTTTTGGATAAAATCCATTGAGGCAATTTTACATAAGTTTTCTTTTTATGACTTTTCAATAACGCATTGAGATTTTTTATAAGACAATAATGACTATTGCAATTTTCTTCACAATACAGTAAATCTATACGTTTATCTACAGATGTGTTTTCGCTTATACGTAACGGAAAAATTGTTTTATTATCATAATCAATGCCACATATATTAATAGAAATTTGTTCCTTAGTAAATACGGAATTATACATATGTTCAAATTTGCTTATGTGTGCTACCTCAACGGGAAATTTTATATTCGTTTTTTCAAATAACGGTAATAAAGTATTAATATATTGTATGTAATTATTCACACGCAGTGGATTATCTTTTGCGGGATATAATGCAGCTAGAATACTATACATAAAACATCTATTATCGTTATTTTGAATATTTAAAAAACATTTTGTGGATAAAATCCATTGAGGCAATTTTACATAAGTTTTCTCTTTATGACTTTTCAATAACGCATTGAGATTTTTTACAAGACAATAATGACCATTGCAATTTTCTTCACAATACACTAAATCTATATGTTTAAATACAGATGTGTTTTCGCTTATACGTAACGGAAAAATTGTTTCATTATCATAATTAATGCCATATATATTAATAGAAATTTGTTTCTTAGTAAATACAGAATTATACATATGTTCAAATTTGCTTATGTGTGCTACTTCAACGGGGAATTTTATATTCGTTTTTTCAAATAACGGTAATAAAGTATTAATATATTGTATGTAATTATTCACACGCAGTGGATTATCTCTTACTGGATATAATGCAGCTATAATGCAGTACATAAAACATCTATTATCGTTATTTTGAATATTTAGAACACAATTCTTTTTAGATAAAATCCATTGAGGCAATTTTATAAGAGATGAAGCTGACAGGGGATCATATTTACTGGTTTTAATTTCTAAGTGATGGTTTGGTTCAGAACATAAAGACCACCCTGATTTCTTAATTGCTCTGTTTTCTTGCTCAACTAAAATTTTATTAAATAGTTTTTCAATTATACAATTCACATCTGTATTCGGTAAAATAATTTCGTTACCACTATTTACAAAGAATCTACATGTATCTAAATCTACTGGTTTTACAAAAGTTGTAGCCAAAGAAAAATTTACTTTAAAAGATGTATTAGTTTGTTCCTGTTTTAATATATCTAAACAGTCTTTTCTTTTATTATTTAAAAAACTTTCACTATCCTCATTTAAAACAGTATCACATTTTAAAATGATTTTTTTTTCAAATTTTTAATTTTCAATTTCAAATTTTCAATTTTTTTTTCAAATTTTATTAAATAGAGTATCAGTTGGTGAATTGATATTATTTGGTTTAACTTTTTTGTTGCCATTTTTTTAAAAATAACTCAATGTTACTATAATAATTCTGAAGTGAGTTATTATAATATGATATGATTGTTATAAGATGTCTTACCTAAAAACAAAACCACACTAATAATATAAACACACACAAAAAGATCAGAATTTTACACCTGAAACACCAACAAGGAACTGATTAAAAAAAACAGCTCGGTCAGTCTTTTATACCTGTGTGATCGCATTGCGCAATATTATGCAATAGAGATGAGTCACGGTCGGGGATTCCCCCTTTTTTTAATCCTATCGTTAAATGAGAAGTTATACCGCGAGCGATCAACATATACCTTTGTGATTGATTGTATTACGTAATACTACGCAATAGAGATGATATCATCAAGTCACGTTCGGGGATTATTTTTTTTCAATCCTATCGTTGAATGACAAGTTATACTATTAAATCCGTATTGTCTGTTGAAGTGAAAACTAGCTCAATGTTTTTTAAAATCCGGATGAATGACGTAATGAGAATTATCCACATATGGCGGAAGTTATTATGTAAGTGATAACAAAACATGGAAGTTCGCATTCCTTTGCAATCTTTAAATAATCTCTGTTATGTTCAAATATAGGTTAGAACAAGTTCACTCCTTAAATGATTATATTTGCTATAGAGGGTTAGAACGAGTACACCCCTAAAAATGGACTATGCTCAAATAGGGGTTGAAAACTAGGCCAACTGCTATGTTACATTAGAACAAGTACACCCTTAAAAGGGAACGTACTCTGTGCTATGTTTAAAATATGCTCATAAAAGAGAACGAGTTCACCCCTGTTATGTTTCATATTCTCTGCTATGTTCGTTATGTTAAAATAGGGGATGAAAACGAGTTCACTATGTTTCGTAGTCTCTGTCTGATGCGCTATGTTCAATTAAGGGTTGGGAAACGAAATCAGTGCTATGTTAAAATAGGGGTTGGAAAATAAAAATGGACTATGCTCAAATAGGGGTGGAAAACTAGGCCAACTGCTATGTTACATTAGAACAAGTACACCCTTAAAAGGGAACGTACTCTCTGCTATGTTCAATTAAGGGTGGAAAAAATGAATGCACCCCCTGTGGTACTTTTAAAATATGCTCATAAAAGAGAACGAGTTCACCCCTGTTATGTTTCATATTCTCTGCTATGTTCGTTATGTTAAAATAGGGGATGAAAACGAGTTCACTATGTTTCGTAGTCTTTGTCTGATGCGCTATGTTCAATTAAGGGTTGGGAAACGAAATCAGTGCTATGTTAAAATAGGGGTGGAACGAATACAACCTCATTATTGTCTTAGTTAAAATAGGGGTTGGAGTAGTTTTATGTATTCTCTGGTAAGTTCAAATAGGGGTTGAAAAAGGGAACGAGTTCAAATAGGGGTGGAAAAATAGGCCAACTGCTATGTTACATCAAAATAGGGGTTGGAAAAAGTGATCATAAAAGAGAATGAGTACACCCTTTAAAATGGACTATGCTTAATCTTCGCTATCTGCTGTGTGTTCGTAATGTGCTCATCAAAGAGAACGAGTCCACCCCTTGCTATGTTTCATATTCTTATCTGTTATCTGATCTTCTGTTATGTTACGTAGTCTCATGTTCGTAAGGGTGGAAAAAATATGCTCATAAAACGGAACGAGTTCACCCCTAAAGATGTGCTCATAAAAGAGAATGAATGCACCCTTGTTATGTTACGTACTCTTATGTGTTATCAGCTCTTCTATGTGTTCGTAATTTCTGCTATGTTAAAATAGGGGTTAGAAAATATGCTCATAAAAGAGAATGAATACACCCCTTCTATGTTTCATATTCTTATCTGTTATCTGATCTTCTGTTATGTTACGTAATCTGATGTTCGTAAGGGTTGGAAAATATGCTCATAAAAGGGAACGAGTTCGCCCCTTAAAATGTGGTCATAAAAGAGAACGAATACACCCCCTAAAAGTGCTCATAAAAGGGAACAAATACACCCCTCGAATCGAGGTTGTAAAAGACCGTGGGTTCACGGTGTAAGTGCTCAATTTCCTAGGGGCTCCTGAGTTGTTCTATGTTGAGTGATACTGAGCCAGATCGATCCATTTTCTACTACTGTCGATAATTTCTAGTATCTGGGAAGTATTTTGAGGAGAGACGCTTACTGCACCAAAGAGATCAGGTCACGGAGTGTCATAGCTAATGAAGCATTCAACAAGAAAAGATCACTCTTAACTAGGAGGTTCAATATTGGTCTTAAGAAGAAGTTGGTCAAGTGCTATATATGGAGCATTGGACTATATGGTTCAGAGACGTAGGCATTACGGAAGTTAGAGAGGAAATATTTGGAGAGCTTCGAAATGTGGTGTTGGAGGAAGTTGGAGAAGCTAAAATGGACAGAGAGAGCAACAAACAAAAATGTTTTAAAACGGATAGAAGAAAAGTGGACACTTCTAGCCATCATCCTTCGTAGAAAGGCCAATTGGATTCGACACATCTTGCAAAGAAATTGTCTTCATCACACCGCCATAGAAGGAAAGATAGAAGGGAAGCGAGGAATAGGGAGAAGAAGAACACAGCTGATCGATGATTTGAAAGATAAGAGAAAATATTTGGAGTTAAAAGAGGAAGCTAAAGATCGACAAAAGTGGAAGAAACATTTCCAGGCCAAAATGTAAAATTGAAAAAAATCCTCATTAGTCCCAGGCCGAAAGGCAGAATACTTAATAATAATTGATATGGCAATTACTGAGACGGAAAGACGCTATGGGTCATGTAGCAAAATCAGTAGATCAATCACCTCTCAACCTCCAAAAGTGAAAACTTTCTAAATTACAACATTGTGCAGCATATGGCTCAGTACTGTGGAAGTGATCTGGGAATATTCAAATGTGAACTCAAAATCCTCCCAAACACAATTAAGTTGTATGAATATGAGAGAAAACCAAAGTTTATTCCTTGATGAATTTCGTTGCTCTTTAAGTTTACAAAAACACTTTCCTAGAAACCTACAAGCTATTGTCTATGTGACTATATTAGTTTCTAGTGCTACATACGAAAGGCCATTTTATATTGAAGAAAACTGCTAAATTTTTAGATCTTTAAGAAGTTGATGATAAGATTGCTGCTGATCACAAGAATAGAAAGATCTTGTTTTAAGTAGAGGCATGAACACATAAGTTGTTTTCTATACCTGTAAAAGTGTATTTCTTGCTTCCACTTAAATCAACCGGTCACACGCATATTTTAAACACAGTGATTAAATAACTATTTACTTATATTAGAAATTAATTGATTAATGTATCCCAGTTGTTTGAGATAGGAAATTCTTACATTTTCGCTGTAAAAGAATAAGACCATGAGCAAAAAACGATGGGAAAATTCACCTTGGATACACACACATTATATATATATATATATATATATATATATATATATATATATATATATATATATATATATATATATATATATATATATATATATTTATCCTGATACCGGTGGAACAACCATACATTGGCGATTTGTATTCCATCAGGCGACCTGGTCGATCAGGCGACACTATATGGTCGTCCAGTGGGAAACCGTGTTAGCCGGTCTCCTCTCACCATCACTAGTGCGTAGAAATCAACTTTGAAAATTGATGTTGGTGGTCCCAACGGTGCTGAGATAACTTTTTTTTGTATAACTGAAGTTCAGGGTTTCATCGGCAGGTGCGCGACAGTCGCGAGCGTATAGCTTGTCGAGCGTATAGTTCTATCTACATCAAGGCACGTTGGACCACCGGAAGTTCTCATTTCTCAGTTGGCAGCTGTGCTCACCATTGGCTCGTGCATGCACTTTGTTCTGTTTGCAGATAAAGAGATTTCTCGCGGTTTCGGAAGCTAGAAGAAACAACACGAATGAATGAATCAAACAATGATTAAAATATAACTTAAAAAACTGATAGAATATTTTATATTGTAATATACAAGACAATAAGAAAAAGTAACAATGTTTTTAGCTTGTACATAGAAAATACATGTGACTATCTACAAATAATTATTATAATACGTTGTTTCAATTATTATCATACATATTAATCGTGTGGGATATCAAATACTTTTACAAGCAGTGTTGGGCGTCTTTGGCCCACTTTCACATAATAAAAGCCGAAAGTTACTGGCAGAAGTTTAAAAATGTTTTATATCCATTTATAAGAAAATTGTTAATCGTTTTATACTAGTTTCCTTAAATCTCGGATCCGTTTCCCGCAGAGCCGTAGCTCGAAGGGGACGCGCGGGGCGATCGTCCCGGGCGCTGATGGCTAGAAAGCGCCAAACGAGTAAAAAGAAAGAAAAAGTGCTAGAAATGATTAAAAAAGTATTGACGCCCTATTAAATCAATGTTGTTGTCGGTTTTGATACAATTTGATACAACTGTAACACTCCGATTTTGATAAAATTTGGCAGTTAGATACTACACATAAAATACACGAATACGTTTTTTTTTTTAATTTTCTGCGGAGAAACAATAATTGGGGACCAAAACCCCTACCCAATATTTCGAAAGTTCACGCCCGAACGCAGTATGAAGTGGACCGAAGTGAATGAAATTGTACACAGATATTGTACCTAGTAGATATAAAATATGGGAATACTTGTTTCGTATTTTCCTGAAACAAAGAAATAAATGGGGGGGGGGGGAAAGACCCTTCCTAATATTTGATTACGAAATATGAAAAGTGCTAAAGAGTATACTTTCGAAGTGCCTAAATTACATAGAGAATCGCAACGAAAGTATGTTAAGAAACAATACACAAAAACAAGCTAACCCGTGTTTTGTAGTTTGTGCGGAAAAACTGTGTGGATGCCAAGGTCCTCTCCTAAAAAAAGTACATAATAAAGCAGAAGTGCAGGAAGGAGTGGACCGAAGCGAATGAAACTATACATAAATCTTGTATATGTAAAATAAGGCAATACGTGTTTCGCAAGTAGCTAGGGGCGCTAACTTCAGTCTTTGAACTTGAACTTTTGAGGGCAGAAACACGAAACACTCGAAAATCATTGTATTGATTCACTGTACTTTAGGACATCTATCTATTGGTAAAATTTCACTATTTTCACACTAGTTTTTTCTACATATAGCACATTTTATAGTATTTCGGGGTGCGCCTTTAACCCTTACAGTGTTTTTCCATAAATGAAAACACGTGTCGATTTATTTGCTGTTTACTGTTGATGTGCAAATTTGTAGCAAATCAGTACGGGACACTTGGAAAACACGAGTTGCTTTATTTTACATATACAATATCTACACACAATTTCATTCGCTTCGCTCCACTCCTTCTTGCGCTTCTGCTGTAATATTTACTTTCTTCGGAGGGGCCTTGGCCTAACACTATTTTTCCGCAGAAACTAAAAACACGTGTTCGCTTATTATTATTATTATTATTAGTATTTTTTGCCTATTGTCCCTACACAAAGTGTTGTAGTAATTCTTCTTATCCTTTAGGCACTTCTAATATATACTTATTCGCACTTTTGATATTTCGTAATCAAAGGTTTGGAAAGGTCTGTGCCCCATCCACCAGTTTTTTTTTTTTTTTTTTTTAAAGAAAATACGAAATACGTATTCCTTCGTTTTAATTCTACCGTATCTATGCATAATTTCATTTACTTCGGTCCACTTCTTGCTTTTCGAACGCCAACTTTCAAAATTTTGGGTTGGGGCTTGTGCACCTTAAAACTTTTTACGTAGGAAGAAATTACGTATTCATTTATTTCATGTGTAACATCTACCTGCCAAATTTTATCAAAATCGGAGTGTTACACTTGGGAAGTGTTACATGTTAGTACTTAAAGAAAGTTATTGCTGTATATCATTTTTAATGACGATGTGATATATATATATAAGGTGCTAAGTAATGATTTATAATGTATTCAAGAGCGTTTTCAAAATCAGAAACAGTCAAAGTCTGAGTCTGAAATACGTTGATGGTGATAAGTTTGCTTACTTAATCATGCTTTTCTACCCAATGGGATTAATATTTCTGTGAGAATGAAGATACAAAAATGAAAGGAGTGAAGAGACACGAGAGGACATGCAAGTTGCTGTTTGCGCGGGAATATTAAAAGTGTAGGTAAACAACAGGAATAATAACACTTTCGAACTTTAAGCAGGTGTAAGAAAGGAGTCAGCGAATTTTCTCTTTCTCAAAGATTGATCACTACCAGTGTATTTTTTTATTCCTTTGATAGGTCATAAGAAATGCTTCCAATTTGAAGGAATTTGTTGGAATTATTTCTCCATCAACCACTTGTATCGCCAGGATATTTTCTTTTGTGCATACGTATCTAGTTTTGTGGTTTTCTATCAGCATACATACCAAACGTATACACATATATATAATATATATATGTGTGTTAGTGTATTTTTAATATGTTAATTAATAATAAGCAACCTTAAATTCAGAACTTCTATTCATTAAGAGATTAAGTAACTACTATTATTTCAAAATGTTGTAGCGAAGTATATTTTGGATTTGAAATACAGCACTAAACATATTCTTTAGCTCCATAGATCAATATTGAGAAATTCGCAAAGAAGGCTGCTTCTAAATATCCATTACATTTCACAAAATATTTTTTATCGTAAAAGAATTGAAATTAAAATCCTATTTACCTACAGAATAAAATTACAAAAGTTTACAATTATTACTGGAAATTAATGCTATAATTCATTTCGAACATTTTAAAAGCACATAGTTTCTAATGTACTGAAATTTCATTTCTTATCGATAGAATGAAATATAGCAAATAGTTGTACTGTAAGTTTCCATAACTGTTCTCCAAGTGGATTTGTATAGAATCAAAGGGAGTTTTGTCAAGTTTAACAAAAAAATAAAAAAAACTCTTGAAAGCAGCTGTTATTTGTAAAAGAATATCATCATCATCATCATAGGTATTCTGCCTTTATTGGCAGGTCACTTGCCGCAGCTGAGAAGCTTCCATGCTCCACGGTCCTCCGCTAACCTTTTCGTCTTCGCGTATGATCTTCTATCATACGGTACATAATGATCGCTTTTGGCTGTTGTAATGCTCTTTTAAGCAGCTTAATAAAAATTCAGTGTAGTATAATAACAAAAGCTGCTTTTCTTATGTAAAAAAAAAAAAAAAAGAAAGAAAGCTTGGTAAGGTGTCTGTACTGGGTGCTGAATTCTACTTCACCCCGGGCACCGAAATCTCTATTTACGGTTCTGGTTGACGGTATTAAA
This sequence comes from Thermobia domestica, assembly GCF_964235325.1. Classification (NCBI taxonomy): domain Eukaryota; kingdom Metazoa; phylum Arthropoda; class Insecta; order Zygentoma; family Lepismatidae; genus Thermobia; species Thermobia domestica. Next base: position 42,352,975 of record NC_137461.1, on the reverse strand, counting down.
AAAAAAAAAAAAAAAAAAAAAACTGTTGGCATGTAAAAAGTTCGAACGGAGTTCTTACAAAACGGAATACCGAGCTCATTCATGGTGTATGGCATGCTTTAACAATGAGAAAGGCAAATAACTTTTTAAAATGGTGGCACAATCAAGCCCTTAAATGAGATATGAACTTCCTTTTCTGAACATTTGTAATCTCTAGGTTGAAATTGTAAGGGTAATTTTAATTTTTCATTATTGGGTAAAGATAGGAAGATTGTGCTGATATATTTACTGGTACAGTCAACTGCTTTCGAGCTTCTTTAAAAGTACGAGTAATTTCATGTGTTTAGGTACAACTCTTCCTCGTTGTTCAATCACTCATTTTCCTCCTTAATTATTCTTTGTTTTTGGCTGGAGTTAAAATAATTGAAGTAAATGATGTAAGTTGGTTCTCAAAATAATTTAGTGCAAACATTACTACATAATTATTGGTCAAGTAATTAAGTTCTATTACTGACGGTTTTATTCAAAGTAACTTATAATCTTTCATACTGTGTGTAAATTGAAGAAATTTTTTCCAATAAGAAAGTAATTAATCAATACTTGTATTTTCACTTCCAGTATGTCTTTGTGATAATGTTTGTGACATTTTACATGTTACAAGCTTTGCTTACTTAATATACATTAATATCATCACTGAGCAAATCAGAATGTTTTAATTTAGAAAGTTGAACAATTACATTCAATTTGATAAGCTAGTCCTACTTTACCCCGACCGAAGAAGAAGAGAGTTGTTCCGTTGACAGCTCTCATGACTTATTTATACTTTTCTCGAGTAATCTTAATGAGTACGGAATTTTAATTATGTTGTCCTCACTACGCAAATTCAATGAAAATTCTTGTGATTACTGTATCTTGTTTTCTGGTTTGTTGAAGTGATGTCTGAATCTCAATCAGCCTTCACACTTTTGAAGACTTGAATTCTTTTTTTTTTTTTTTTTTTTTTTTAAAGGAAAGTCCCCAAAGGATATAATGTCTGCACCACAGATGGAATAGGTCAGTGGGTGAAGATTTGTGAGTGGATCAGTGGGTCGTGGTCAGCAGGACGTGACCCACTGCTACCTACCACCCACCGTGACCCACTCTGACTCACCGACACACTCAGACCGACTGACTCACTCTATTCAGTCCATAGTAGCCAGCATCTTCTGAACACCATAGTAGCCAGCATCTGATGAATGTGCCTGTGTTTCACTTTCAAGACCTCCATTTTATTCTTTTTTCATTTTTTTCTGTTTACTTATCTGAGATGAGTATATCTATGTGAAAAAAGAACTTCAGGTATTTTGGATATTGATATTTTTAACTTTTGTAACAACAATAGGACTTACTACCTGGCTTTCGAGATACAGCCTGAGAGTTTTTAGAGGAGCTAACTACTGAAAAAATACATTTTTGAATCACATGTAATACATGAATTATTACATAAAAGCGAATGTAACTATGTGTGAGTGATGATCACGGACAAATGGCAAAGCCAAATGAAATGAATTGTGGTAGATAGTTAGACCCTAATCCCAACTGGGATGTTATCATATCACTTTTATTATAATACATGTACTAAAGGGAGAGAGGAGGTCCAAGTTTCTACGAAAAATTGAGTATCTCACAAGTCGTTCAACTTAGGGAGTGAAATTCAGTATATTAACTCTTTATTAAAAATAAACAGAACGTGTTCTAGCATTTTTTTAAATTTCTCTTCTATGGGGGAAACTTTCTATATATGGGAAATTGGTAGTGGGTTGATTTGTAAAACTAATCAAAAACGATCGATATTAGTTGAGAAAAAAATAAGAAACAATTATTAATTGAGACACAAAAAATACAGTATCAATTAATTAGAAAGCAGTAATAATTAGAAAGAAGGCATCATATATCCACTACTTTCTAATATAATAATTTTTGAATCTTATGTTTATTATATGGAGCCTTCTCAGCACAAGTCAGTGAAGCTATAAGGTTGCGAGAAAATTTGCGTATATATATATACAAAATTTGTACTGTAAGTTTAATTACATGGAAGTCTTAAGTTTTCACTGTATACTTAATTATATGGAAAACTTTACATTTTTTTTCACATTTACTTTGGTCCACTATACCTTGATTTGAGACTTTCAAATTTCATCCTATTTTCCACTGAAAAGTATCTGTAATTCAGCAAGGAAATAATTATATATAATACTTCAAATTCATCGTAAATGTACCCATGACAAATATTTTACCATTTTATATTGTAAAGGTCAGATCCACCTTATTGTAACAGAGCGGTGCTTGAGCGATTGACCGTAGAAATTCAAACTCTGATTAGTGATAATTTCACAGCATTGTTTAATTGCAAGTGTAAACTCTTTAGTCAGTGAACAGGAGGACGTGGATCATGGGTTAAAGTTGATTACGATGGGTTTTGATGGGTAGTGGGTCAGAGTGCGTCACGTTAGGTAGTGGGACATATTGGGTCACGGTTTGTCGAAGTGGGTCATGGTGGATGATGGAGCACAGTGGATCATGGTCACAATGGGTGGTGGGTCAATGGGTTGTGGGACAATATTTCATTGACATACATCATTTGAACAGTGATCAGAAATAATGAATTGAAGCAAGCATCATTCCTTCTGATCACTGTTCAGACATTTTTTCCTTTATATATTTTCCTTGGAACAACGTAAACATGATAGTCTAAACTAATACTTGAAGGCTTTGAAGATTGCTTGAGATTCCGCCATCACTTTTTCAAGCCTGACGTATTATAAGAAAAGTAACAATGCACTGTAGTGTCTTTCTTTGCTAAACAAACGCATGTTTAATTAGATGCGTAACCGCTGTCTCAATTAATGCGGATAATCAACACTATTGCTTTTGCTGTCACTACTGGAAGTAGGATTTCTTTATAGATTAATTGGTATTTTAGGCTTCAATACTTTTACTTGCCTCTTGATGTGACACTCGTCAATAAGCACGTAAGGTTGTAATGAAAAATGAGACAATTAAATTGTCCATTACGAAGCAACAGCCTGAAAGAGTAGGGATGCACGCGAGACGCGAGAAGTCTCTTCTTGTCTCGCGTCTCGTCTCGCAAATGCGAGACGAGACACGAGACGAGAGTGAAAATTTTATGCGAGACGCGAGACGAGACGCTAGACGAGACTCTGTTAAGTCTCGCATGAGAAGTCTCGCGAGACTTCTCGCAGTCTCGCAACACTTGTTAATTACATTTAATTGTATATTTAGTGAGTTTACATTTATTGAGTTTTCTAAGTTGAGCGTTAATACCTCCAGGAACAAAAAAGTGATTGGGGAAATAGACATTTTATGAGATTTATTATTATTCAAGGTTGATTTTCAGAATTAAAGCCTTCTTTAGTTTCTAAACATCATTAAAAAAGAAAAGCTTTGTAAACTGGAAATTTATTACAGCATCGATTTAGGACTTTATTTTGCGACACAAACACATACACGCGGGCACGCACGAATACATGAACTTCTGTTTTTGGTCTGGAAAGCGAATAAGACTCTCTATTGCTGCGAAATGTGATATTTCTGTTGTTTCTGTCTTTTTCACATTACTACTAGCGATTAATGTTGGGGGATGGCGGAGAAATCCCCTCTCGTCAAAGTTTATCCCCGGCCCGGCTCCCAGAAATAACATGATATTTTTACATGGAATAAGTATTTTCTTTCTATATATTTATCAAAAACATTCCCCTCTAGTTCGGAAGTTTAATTCAAACACTGGTTTGGTAGGATGGCCCTATAGGTTTGGTGGGAGATGGTAGGAATGGCCCTATATCTGTCAGTATTTTATTTTCTAGATCTGGCAACACTATATAAGTTAAAAGCGAAAATTGATAAAATGCGATAATGCTACATTGCCACAAGCGCGAACGAACCGAAAGAATTGGGTCGTATTGTGTTGTGGGGAGTTCTTTTTTTGTCTACAAGTGCTTTTGGTGATATAAAAACATCTTTATAATGGAAAATCACCCTTCAAGGAAACGACCAAAACGTGTAAATGTTGATAGTGGCGACGATATTTTTGAAGAGCCAAATATTGCTGGAGACCTATAAGCTGGAAAACAATGTTGGATCCAGCAACAATTTATGCTGGTTTTGCTGTAAATTATGCTATTAATTTGACGAATGGTCGAGCAATCAAATTCCAGCACAACTTTTCTTTTAATTTGGAGCGGAGGGGACACAAGTTCGGATACCATGTTGAACTCTAGGTTCCGTTTCCTTAGGAAGTTATAAACATTCATCCCATGGAAAGCAATGGCAAACCAACATGGATTCACCTTGCCAAGGGACTTTTAGGTCAAATACCTGCCTTCGGACAGAATATCACATCATCATTCATTAACAGCCATAGAATAACACATTGCAAAATTTTGACCCAGAATATATGCGAGACTGCGAGACCATGCGAGATAGTCTCGCGCGAGACGCGAGATGAGACTCAAAATTTTACGCGAGACGAGACTTCACATTTGCGAGACAAGACGAGACGCGAGACGAGACCAACATTTGAGGCTGCGAGACGAGATATTTCCATTTCTCGTCTCGTCTCGTCTCGCGTGCATCCCTATGAAACCTATGAAAGATGTTTGATTTAAAGAGGGCGAGTGTCAAGAAAAAAAGTATATTTTGTTGCGGAGGATGATAGGTAAATATAAAAGTTCGTAGTAAAGCTATACGTATAAGGATAAAATTTTTAAGGAGATGACAATAGTTTCAAGAAGCAAAGAAATATGAAGTTTGTTTACAGGGTGTCCAAAAAGTCCCGTATCATAGATGGGAGCACATTTGTTCAATGTGCCCTCTGTTGAATTCTACCCATGTTTTGAAGTGGAATGATAAAGGATACGGGGGGGGAGGAATTTGGGAAAATTGCTTCCCTTATATATCCTTTGTTTTCGTGCAAAGATGAGCCCCGTCGCGAATCTATATGCTGCATTATAACAGAGAGAACCGTACTCCCAGAAAGCGTAGTTCATCGAACTCAAAGTAAGCTTCGGGCTCCTTGACGATCAATACAGTTTGCCTGAAATTTAGTGTTCAAGTAGTTTAGTATGAGCAAGACGTAGTGTGCTAGGGCAGCAACTTTCATGAACCATGCTTTCTTTATATGTTCTAATAACAAAGTGCAATATTCTTATCCATGTTCAAGAAATGACCACACAATACTAGTTTATATTCACGATCTTGGGGAAGGAAAAGTCGCAGTTTAAACGGATGTAGTTTTCCTTTGGGATATCGTGAATGGCTGAGCGTCTTGTCTTATCCTCCTATCCTCCCTTTATTTTCAAATACCGTATTTACGCAATCCTAAAACGCACATTTTAAATTATTTTTCAGCCCCAAAATCGAGGTGTGTTTTACATTCGAGTTTGCAAGTTTAGGCCCAAGCACTGTCAGTAAGGCCCAATTTACAGCAGAAAACGATTGAGTTTTGCCGGAGATAGCTAATCTCGTTAGTCATGATTCTGTGAAAAATGTGTACTAGGAATACCCACATTTTCCGAAAAATGGGAAATTGTTCTATCCGGAAATTGCAAACTGAAAATGGAAGACGAAACATTTTCATTGTGTTTTCACATGTTTATTTATCTTTTTCATTCTTAAAAGTCAATGCCGAGTAGTTTTTTTTTCCGTCTCACATTTGAGGGCGTTTTAGAGTCACGTAAATACGGTATCTAAAATGTCCTGCAACCCACTTTAATTAAAACCTACGTTGAAACTGCTAAACTTTTATTCTTATGAACTTTTAGTTGAGATGCATATTCAACAATTTTTCCTATGGCCACGGATATTCACCCCAACGAAACTACGTTGAGAACCTCGGAAACACTTAATATATACAGAAGTGAACATAATGTTTAAAATTGTAGAAATTTTGTTTTCACACATTTTCACAGCAAATTCAGTTTCACCAATTTATTGTATATTACAGCACTTTTGATGTATTCTGTAGATATATAAATGAAAGTCAACGCTTTACTTTTACATAACAGAAAATTACATTTGAAGAGAAAAACGCCATACAGTTTACCTCAGTTGCATATTCACCCATTTAAAGGAAAGTAAACGTTTTATTTTAAAAGAACTGAACACTGTTTGAAACTGAAAGAAATGTTTGAAACCTCAGATGTTATTTCACTTAACCCATTTCAGGAATTTTGCAGAAATTTTAAAGTAACATGTATACAGAGTGTATCAGATTAGCCGTCGCAGGCTTTTTTTCGGCTCGTAGTGCACTATACACTTCAGACAACAAATGGTGATGCTTTTATATTTGGTTCTTCGATTAAGTCAAACTAGCTTGTGAACGTCACATTATCTGTGTTATAAGATGATTTGCATATTTAAATTTTTCGTGAAATTATGAATATTATTTCAATTTAATTAGGAATTTGCATATAAAGAATTTTGAGATTTAAATAATTACCAGCGGGAGCAGATAACTTTTATTAATATCTCTATGTATATTTATGGTTTATTGTGTTATGTAAATAAATAGTAATGAACAACAGGGCAGGACTTAAGCGAGAAGCAATGAGAATTTGATATTAATTAATATTAACGTATAAGAAGATAGCGAATTTTGTATTGTGATATGCTAGTGTGCATGGATAGAGGCAGAGAAAGCTTCCCACAGAAAAAAAAAAACTCAAAGAAAGCAGGTGTACTCAACGGAGCGTTGGACACCCAAGTTGAGAAGAATTTTGAAATCAATATAACCATCTGAATAAGGATAGAAAACCTATGAGATTCAGATTTTGCTTAGAGGTAGTGCTAGTTGAATTTCTTAGTGTTGTTATAGGGAGTAGCATACACTATCACTACCGAGACACAAATCCTGCAGATACAATACTTGAAAAATCATAAAATTTTTAGCATGTCTACGAGAGAAATCCTAATACAAAGAGGTGTTATTTTTTTTAAACACGCCCATTTTTAGCGTGTTCGACTGGCGAAGCGTTGTTTTGCCAACGGAACTTTCTCAGAGAAAGAAAAGTTGACTATTTTAAAATTATTGACTAGTCCACTTGAACTAGAGGGGAAGCCGTCTAGAACGTTGTTTGTAATGGTTCCATGACATCCGCTAGATGTCTCTGTAAAAATATAGTTATCGTCTGCACCGCTGATATGATTTGAATGATAATATGTGTTATGTTATGTAAATAAACTTTCTGGGTGTTCCCGTAGTATTAGACATATGTAGTTCGATATATATATTTTGTTTTGTCTAATTGGCTTGTACTAAAACCAGTTTAGGCCTAGTTTGTGGTTGTGGAAGGTATGCAGGGAGACGAACACATACCGTTGTTTTTTTTTTTTTTTAAATATAACCGAGAAGGCAATACTGTTGCAAAGGAAAAGCGACCTTCCAATCAGTAATATTATTTTGTTTATCATGTGTCAGGCTACTTCAGCCTTATCTAAAGTCATTTTAATTTGTTTGCATTCTGCATAGTTCATTTAATTTGTTTAATTAACACCATTAATTTGTTCAGAAGCCAAATCCTTCAATGCATCCGCTTTTTGTAATTCATCATATTCAATGTCACTTGTTCAAGTAGCTCCTGGTGTCGCCGATAGATGGTGTCACCTGACAAAGGTGTTTAAGTAAACATGTCAAGTGACAGAGTTTAAATAATGTTGGTGTTTGTGTGAATATTTCTCGTAATTACGGCACAGTGTGTGTGCATAACAGATACTAAATTGAAGCTTGATTATTAAGCAAGTTAGCAAACATAGTGACAGACAACGATGCCATTGAAGCGATCGACAAAGTGGAAAAGAACGTGAAAAAGTGTGTTTTTTTAAGTTATTTAGGTCACTGGAAACTCGCAAGTGAGGGATGCACCCTCACCCCTATTCCAGTGGAGCGGGCTACTTTGGTTCGGCCCAACCCAGCAGTTGAAAGAAACAATGAAACTGCAAAGGAATATAACTGTACTCGGGACAACCCGGGAGTTAGTTATTGTTAAATCGCGAGACAGTGCAGATCTAAGTACTGCAAGTCGTAATAGTGTTGACCGTCAGCCTTTTGGAACTCTGACCATTCAGAGATGTGTGTACTAGAATAGTGCGTTAGTTACACACTGATATTTTGTGCGTGTGTGCCGTAGAATGGGCAATCATAGTTAGTTTACTTTCAGTATTTCCACGTTTTTTTCTCCGGACTAACATTCTCGTGGTGGAATGGGAGAGTTGGAGATACCGATTATATATATATTTAAAAGTGTGTTTTCTCAAAAGTGATATGAGAACAAGTGCAACATATATCACCATTTACTAGTGAGAAGAGACAAAGCTTTACATCATATTTCGTAAAGTGCTTCGCACCGGTATCAAATTTTTGCCATGTTTACGTCACACGCTATATCACTTGTTCATGCTACTAACAGTGAAATTGAAAGCGAGTAACTTTCTTAGTGAAGAAAAAACATTGCCGTGTTCAATAGGAAATCTCCAATGCTATAGTATAGTATAGTTTAATTAAAACCCATTCAATACAAGAACTGAGCTATTTTTGCTTGTATTAAGTAGGCGGGTTTTGTACAAGAGAACGTCATGAGAACTTTCGTCAAATAACCAATGTATTGTATCGTTGTATCACACCAAGGACTACACAGTTGAACCGCCTCTGGTGTTTACTGGAATTCCATGGCAGAGGAAACCTGACGGTTAGCAGAACCTAGGGAGAGGATGGTCCACAACTTTGGAAGAAACTCGACCCGGAAGCGCAGTCAATCGTGAAACTAGAGACACTTCAAGAAAGAAGAGTGCGGCGTGTAAACAAAAGTGCACAAACAGTATTAATTAAGAGCTCATAGTGTGAGAAAGAAATATTAAAAGAAATATATTTTTTTTTTGCTCAGGTCTCTTAGCAAGACCACGCGCGCGAGTGCCTTTGTAAATATAATTTCTGTGTGCTCTGGAATTACGGAAGTGGTGCATTAAATCAGGATTACCACTGGAATGTTGACTCCTTTTATTGTAGCAGTTGGCCGCAAGGTAATGTGTTACCTTTTTTTTGTCTTTCTTGTTTGCTTTTCAGGCCAGAAGCTGGGTCTATTAGTGGATCGTAATTGCGATGAACATATTGTGGGTATCTTTCGCATACAGGATGGGTGTTAAAACCATGTGAACCTGTAAATTAGAGTGTCATGCCTAACAGGAATCTTATTTTTTTTTTTCAAAATTTTAACTTTTATTTATTCTAAGACTCTACCGACTGACTAAATTCACTAAATTAACTTTGTGGCAGGAGGTTACAGTAATTTAAAGTCAATATCAGTTTAAATATTAAGATTCCTCCCACATTTGCATTTTTGCATATTAATGATTTTAGTAATTTATTCAGATTATGCAAATTCACAATCCTCCGCTCACAAAGAACTTGGCAGCCTTACGCGTGGGGCACGACACACACACCATCCTGGATGTATGTTTTGTTTTAGAAATGTCCTTTGCTAAAATTTGCTTTTGTTAGTAAATCTTGTGGCAAGAGAAGTAAAGTAAAGTCTTGTTTTCTTTTTCATTTTCGATTCAGTAAAGAATGTTGCCACAAGAAATGAAAGATACCCAACGTTTTTACGATATTTAGTGCAAGCCAGACGCGGGTAGCAGTAGATGTGTTTTTCTTTCAGGTTGTCGCGCTGCCATCCAGAAAGTTTATTATTTCTGTGTGTATTATTGTTGTGTTATATGCATTTATTTTGTTGAAGTGTATTGCCAAATTTTAAACCTTTTGGAGGGGAATAACATTTAGCGAATCAAGTTTAGGCATTTTAGAGAACCTAGTTACTTATTTAGAGTTCATAATCACTTGATGGTAGTAACGCGAAGTCAAGCTAGAGCGATGGAAGGCTTTGTAGGCGACAACATTATTGACGATCAATATGCGCAAGTAATGGAATTTCCATCGGAGTCTCAGGACACCGGAAGCGATTCAGTAGGAAATGTAAACACCTCTCTCCAGGAAGTAGTTCCGCCTGGAGAAGGTACAGTTAGAAATGAGAGGGCTAATGAATCGGAGCAGGTTAGGGAACCGGTTCCTAGCACCTCAGCGCAAGTCACATCGGTATCTGACCCGTGTCTCGCGTCATTAGTAAATATGATAAGGGAAATGGCGGAAAAACAAGAAAGAACGTTATTAGAGATTTCAGAAAAACAAGAGAAATCATTAAATGACATTTCGAATAAGCTAGAGAAACAAGAAAAGAAGCTAGAAACTCAAGAAAAGAAGCAGGAGAAATCACTTTTAGAGATAGCGAACCAATTAGAATCTCAAGAAAAGAGGCATGAAAAAACGTTATCGGAATTAGCAAGTAGGCAGGAGAACGCTAGTAGAACCATGCTAGAGAAGTTGGAGGCTGTTGAAAAACAGATCACTGACAGTTTCCGGCGTGAAATGATGCAAAACGTGACAGAGCTAGAGACCAGGATCGATTCCTCAGCGGAAGCTCTGGAGTCCAAGATAACAGCATCCTGCCAGGAATTAAAATCATCAGTAGAGGCAACCGAGAATAAAATCAGCGAACTAGAGGCACATACCGAAAACAGGATAGGCGAGATATCTGAGGTCCTTGGTTCAGACCTCGCTCAGGTCTCTCGTGATGTCAACCATCTACGTGGTGACATGGAGAGAGTGGGGGAAAATGTAGCCGCCGTTTCTACTGAAATAGACAGGGTAAAAGCTACAGTTGATAGCTCAGTGGGCCACTTACAATCTAAGTTACGTAGAGCAGAACTGAGATGGGAGGAACAGCTGGAACTGTTAAAGGAGTTGGTGCGAGAAAACAGTTCCAGTTGTTAAAATACAGCCTCTGTCTCGCATGAGAGATTTGAAACGCCGGTCGCTGGACCGAGCCATGCGGGACAGTTCCCTGAGCTTCCCAGGCGTGAGAACTCAGACGAGCAGGCTGCCCCTCCCCCTTCAAACATAAACAACGTCAGCAGTAGCAATAGTAGTGTTGCGAATTGCCAGGTAGCGTCAGCCTTAGGGCTATTACATCGAGATCTGTCACTTCCTGTTTTTACAGGAGTTGAATCAGAAATACAGGCCCATAATTTTCTAGTAGAACTAGATAATTATTTCGATTTAACGGGTGTACCAGAAGAGAGACGGTTGGCCTTTTCCTCCCACTGCTTCCGTGCCATCTCACGTCAGTGGATGCAGGTGACTTTGAAGAAATGCGCTAATTACCAAGACCTCGTTAGACATTTCAAGAACGCCTATCTTAGCGAGGAGAAACTTGCTAATCTCCGTGCCTCTATTTTGACGTCACGCTTCGAGACACGGGGAAGCAAGAAGCCGACAGAATACTTGTTGGAATTACTGCATACCAACAGTATTCTCGACCCCCCATTACCGCCCCAGGTACTTTTGCGAGTTCTTCCACGGCAATTGCCATTCTCCATCTATAGATGTATTGTGTCATCTAAACCACGATCTATAGATGAATTGTTGAACATTGTTGGTGAGCTTCAGTCCACTTACCAGCCACCAAGTAATAACAACAATAGGAGGGGAATAAACACACTGTCAGTAGAGGAAGAAGAAGAAGATGTAGGACGATCTCCCCCCCCCCCCACGAAACAGTAGGCCGAGTAACCCCACCAGAGACAGGAGGTTCCACAGGGACAATGGGCCTTATTATAATAGGGGTTCACGAAGAGGCAATGTAAACAGAAATGGAAATAATAATGGCAATTGGCGTTCGAGAAACTCCAGTGGTCAGGAGCGTGACACTGGGGATTCTCGAACGAGAAATCAGGGAAATCGAGGACAACGACGTGGAAGGAATAGGGGTCGTGCACAAACTCGTAATAATAATAATAGAAATAGTGACTATGCTGCGGAGGTTAATGAGCTCCGAGTTCATAACGATAGGACTGAACAGTCCACGAGACAAGTCTCGTCTCGTGGGAATTCACGTGCAAACAGCCCTGGAACTAGTCAACGCCACTGAGAACTGTCCGCATGTTCTCAGAGCGGTGACTTGAATACTGGAGTACTGAATATTCAGGATAAACCGGCGAAATGTATTTCTGAGGATATGCGTAATTGTGTTATTGCATGCAACAATGTTTTAGAAGAAGAAAAAGAAGAAAGTAGTGAGACATTTGTAAAGACTTTAGAGACACTTGAGAATGGGGATTGTGAAACCTGTAGACGTATAGTTAGCACGACACATTTCGTTCGTGAAGGAAATAACGACATTCGTCAGCCCGAAATTATGCTTTTACAGAGAAATGGGGACAAAATTAAAATAAACAAAGAGTTGTTTGACGAGACGAATGCGATGTTTAGGAACCTTTTAGATAGTTCGACCGAAAAGCTACCCAAGAACAATTTGGTTACACTTCCGGAGGTAGAAGTAGGTGTATTTAATAGCAAAATTCTGGCATTATTGGACAGTGGCGCGAGCATCTCGGCTATCTCACTGCAATGTTGGGAAGAAATACGTAAGCGAGACCCCCCACCAGCGTTCATTAAGTCAGCGAACATTAGAGTCAGTTCAGCGTTCGGTCGCGCCGTCGCTTCGATCATCGGCCAAGTATTGTTAGAATTAGTGATTGCAGAAAAGGAGTACTATACTTCAGAAATAGTAGTGAAAGGGCTGAACCGTGAACTCATTTTGGGTTCACAGTTCTTTGTAGAAAATAGAGCGATCCTAGATTATGAGAGAAACGTCCTTTCGCTTAACCATCCCCACCATATAGAAGTTTCTTTTCGAGACATCGAAATAGAGGAAGAAGACCTTTTCATAAGAAAATTATCCTGGGAGTTCGAAGAGGATGTGGTCGATTGTGAGAATCCCACACTGAGTAGTATGTGCGTGTCGAGGAGAGGACCGCTGACTACAGAGCAGTTCGAGCGAGCGTCAGCAGGCGGAGGCCACCAGGGAGAGTTGGCTACCCTGCGCAGCCAGTTGGACGATGGGAAGTTCCCAACTGCAGCCGAACTTGCAAACGTCGTTTACTCGCCACAGGAATGGGCGAAGGTTCGAACCCAGGCTACCCCAGAAGAAATTAGAGATCATGTCGAAAAGTATACTGATTTGAGTGGGGAGGAAAAGCAAAAGTTGTACGACGTGCTCTACAAACATCGAAGCATATTTGACGAGAAGCCCGGTACCATTAGGGACTACCAGCATTCCATTGAGGTGACCGATGATCGACCCATGAAGACAAGGATGTATCCTTATCCTCTGCGACACCGAACAGCTGTAACTAACACCATTAATCGTTGGTTGGCGTGGGGTATAATCAAGAAGCATCCCACTTCTTATCTAAGTCCACTCGTGATTGTGCCGAAAAAGAATGGGACCTTGAGAACTTGTTTGGATGCGAGAAAGCTCGGTGCTATTACGCGCGCAGAATTCGACCAGCCAATCCCTGCACTATGTACACTGCAAGATTTATGTGAACGGCGTTGGTTTTCTAGTTTAGATGCAGTGGATTCTTTCATGCAAATTCTAGTTGAGGAAAACAGCCAGAAATATTTAGGTTTCCTTCACGACGGAATTACGTATGTATTCAAGAAGCTTCCCTTTGGGACCAAGCAGAGCTTAGCTTCATGTGTGCGTGCGATCAACTCCATTCTCGGGGATGAGTGTCGTGACTTTTGTGGCCATTATGTTGATGATGTAACCATATCGTCATTTTCTTTTGATGAGCACCTACGCCATCTTGATATTGTGTTAGGGAAATTGAAAGTAGGTGGCCTAACTTTAAGATTGAAAAAGTGTCAATTTGCCCGCCGGAGAATTTCCATTCTTGGCTATGACCTCTCCCCTGCTGGAATTGAGAAGTCGCAGGAGAAACTGGAGAAGGTCATGGAATTTCGCAAACCGAGAAACGTGAAAGAATTGAGAAGTTTTATTGGGTACTGTCAATTCTATAGAATATTCAGTACACAGTATTCAGAAATTTTATACCCATTGTTTCAGTTGTTAAAGAAGGGAGTGAAATATCAATGGTTGCCTTGTCACGACGTAGCGTTTCAAAGGATACGCGAAGTCTTCAGAGAGAAAGTAGTGCTGAAGAAGCCGCTCCCTGACAAACAACTTATTTTGGAATGTGACGCTTCCGATGTAAGTTGTTCGTCGCATCTTTATCAACTGGACGACAATGGCGAGGTCCGTGTAATAGGAATGACGTCACGCATCTTTAATGCAGCAGAACGTAACTATGGAATTTCAGAGAAAGAGATGGCTGGTGTAATTGATGGCGTGTGTAAGTTTAAACACTATTTGGTAGGCAATTTCTTCAAAATTCGCAGCGACCATCAATCGATACGTTTTCTGCTGTTATGTAGACTTACGTCACAGCGTCTGATGCGTTGGGTACTAACTTTGAATATGTTGACATTCGAATTTGAGTATGTAAAGTCTAAGGACAATTTAAGCGACTACCATTCCAGGTACCCACCAAATACAGGAGTTCAATTCGATAAGGCAAAGAAATTGGTATTGAATGAATCTCTGATGACAATACTGACCCACATTCCGAGTCAGTTAAGGGAACTTATTGCAGTGTTGCCAGAGCTGCAAACTTCTGACCCTGTATTTGGCGACGTCAAGAGAAAGCTGCAGAACCAGGAAAACTCAGGGAAAACAGCCAGCGAGAACCACCAGTACTTGCTCTCAAATGGACGGCTATGTAAACGTGACCGTTCCGGTCTACGGATTTGCATACCGGAAGTGCTTGTGCAGCCATTGTTGGAATATTACCACAATGAGAGAGGACATCTGTCTGCTAGCAAGCTTGTGCCAATGTTAACTGAATATTTTGTTTGGCCGAAGATGAGGAATGCCATAAAGAAATTCTCAGCTTCCTGTGGTCTGTGTCAGAAAGCATCCCCCCCTCACATGTATCGTTCGGGACCACTGAACCCTGTTTTAGTGCGTCGCCCTGGGTACATGGTTTGTCTGGATTGGTTGGGGCCTCTCCCTGTGGGGGTAGGCAACGTGTCATACATCCTTGTATGCGTGGATGCTTTCTCCAAGTTGATTGGACTCTATGCGTGCAGAAGGGCCACCACAGACACAGCGTTAAAGAAGCTGAAGGAGTTCCTGAAACTGTGTCCGTCTGCTGAGGTCATCTTGACAGACAATGGGACACAGTTTTCAAGTGCCAAGTGGAAGAAGGAACTCTCGGACTTAAACCTTAAGCCCATCTATAGTACTCCGTACTATCCCCAAGGAAATATGGCTGAGGTGGGTGTAAAATCGACAGTGAGAATGTTACGAAAATTGTGCCATGACAAGCAGAGGGAATGGCCCAAACATCTTGAGAAAATTGAAAAGTGTCTCAACTCAAGCGTACATCTGTCGACTGGTCTAAGTCCATTTCAAGTGCACCTGGGAGAATCACCGTCGAAAGAACTGGCGAGATTATTTGAGATCCCAGAAGTAGAGAGACACAAATCGTTGAAATATTACGTTGAGCTAGCAGCAAGTAATCTGAAGAAGTCAGCACAGCGAAGAAAGAAGGCCTTCGATAAACGTCGCGAGCCAGCGCGTTTCGAGGTTGGAGATTTGGTACTGGTGAGAGCTTTTCCCAAATCTGACGCTTTCTCTGGCATTACCAAGAAGATGATGCTCCTTTACACGGGACCTTATGTGACACTCTCCACTGCGCAGAATAATGTCTGCACGCTCGGTGATCCTGAGACTAAGGAAGTATTAATGAAGAGAAACGTGTTCCACCTGAAGAAATACGTTCAGCGTGAAGCCACGCCTCCTCAGGACACAGCTGACCTGATGACGTAGGAAAGGCAGGAAATAAACACAGCACGTCATACAGGATGGAGAGCTGAAGAAGAAAGAAACACTCCCAGACGCACCTCTTTACGTCTGGCCTTCAAGAGAGTAGTTGCGCGGAGTGTAATACAACAGCTGAATCAGGATATTACGAAAGAGATGAATTTTGTATAGAATTATGATGATAAAGTGATTATGATAGGTTAGGGATTATTTTTATGTGTTATTAGTGCTTAGTTTACCATTTTATTATTGCTATGATATATTGATGTATTTAGGGAAATCTTGTATAAAGTTAGTATATACGGAATATGTATGTGATTTACGTAAAGTAGATTAGTACAACTTCTGAGAAAATGCAACGATTAAGCGATTAACGGTTGCATTTCCTTAAGAGGGGAATAAATGTGAACGTCACATTATCTGTGTTATAAGATGATTTGCATATTTAAATTTTTCGTGAAATTATGAATATTATTTCAATTTAATTAGGAATTTGCATATAAAGAATTTTGAGATTTAAATAATTACCAGCGGGAGCAGATAACTTTTATTAATATCTCTATGTATATTTATGGTTTATTGTGTTATGTAAATAAATAGTAATGAACAACAGGGCAGGACTTAAGCGAGAAGCAATGAGAATTTGATATTAATTAATATTAACGTATAAGAAGATAGCGAATTTTGTATTGTGATATGCTAGTGTGCATGGATAGAGGCAGAGAAAGCTTCCCACAGAAAAAAAAACTCAAAGAAAGCAGGTGTACTCAACGGAGCGTTGGACACCTAAGTTGAGAAGAATTTTGAAATCAATATAACCATCTGAATAAGGATAGAAAACCTATGAGATTCAGATTTTGCTTAGAGGTAGTGCTAGTTGAATTTCTTAGTGTTGTTATAGGGAGTAGCATACACTATCACTACCGAGACACAAATCCTGCAGATACAATACTTGAAAAATCATAAAATTTTTAGCATGTCTACGAGAGAAATCCTAATACAAAGAGGTGTTATTTTTTTTAAACACGCCCATTTTTAGCGTGTTCGACTGGCGAAGCGTTGTTTTGCCAACGGAACTTTCTCAGAGAAAGAAAAGTTGACTATTTTAAAATTATTGACTAGTCCACTTGAACTAGAGGGGAAGCCGTCTAGAACGTTGTTTGTAATGGTTCCATGACATCCGCTAGATGTCTCTGTAAAAATATAGTTATCGTCTGCACCGCTGATATGATTTGAATGATAATATGTGTTATGTTATGTAAATAAACTTTCTGGGTGTTCCCGTAGTATTAGACATATGTAGTTCGATATATATATTTTGTTTTGTCTAATTGGCTTGTACTAAAACCAGTTTAGGCCTAGTTTGTGGTTGTGGAAGGTATGCAGGGAGACGAACACATACCGTTGTTTTTTTTTTTTTAAATATAACCGAGAAGGCAATACTGTTGCAAAGGAAAAGCGACCTTCCAATCAGTAATATTATTTTGTTTATCATGTGTCAGGCTACTTCAGCCTTATCTAAAGTCATTTTAATTTGTTTGCATTCTGCATAGTTCATTTAATTTGTTTAATTAACACCATTAATTTGTTCAGAAGCCAAATCCTTCAATGCATCCGCTTTTTGTAATTCATCATATTCAATGTCACTTGTTCAAGTAGCTCCTGGTGTCGCCGATAGATGGTGTCACCTGACAAAGGTGTTTAAGTAAACATGTCAAGTGACAGAGTTTAAATAATGTTGGTGTTTGTGTGAATATTTCTCGTAATTACGGCACAGTGTGTGTGCATAACAGATACTAAATTGAAGCTTGATTATTAAGCAAGTTAGCAAACATAGTGACAGACAACGATGCCATTGAAGCGATCGACAAAGTGGAAAAGAACGTGAAAAAGTGTGTTTTTTTAAGTTATTTAGGTCACTGGAAACTCGCAAGTGAGGGATGCACCCTCACCCCTATTCCAGTGGAGCGGGCTACTTTGGTTCGGCCCAACCCAGCAGTTGAAAGAAACAATGAAACTGCAAAGGAATATAACTGTACTCGGGACAACCCGGGAGTTAGTTATTGTTAAATCGCGAGACAGTGCAGATCTAAGTACTGCAAGTCGTAATAGTGTTGACCGTCAGCCTTTTGGAACTCTGACCATTCAGAGATGTGTGTACTAGAATAGTGCGTTAGTTACACACTGATATTTTGTGCGTGTGTGCCGTGGAATGGGCAATCATTGTTAGTTTACTTTCAGTATTTCCACGTTTTTTTCTCCGGACTAACATTCTCGTGGTGGAATGGGAGAGTTGGAGATACCGATTATATATATATTTAAAAGTGTGTTTTCTCAAAAGTGATATGAGAACAAGTGCAACATATATCACCATTTACTAGTGAGAAGAGACAAAGCTTTACATCATATTTCGTAAAGTGCTTCGCACCGGTATCAAATTTTTGCCATGTTTACGTCACACGCTATATCACTTGTTCATGCTACTAACAGTGAAATTGAAAGCGAGTAACTTTCTTAGTGAAGAAAAAACATTGCCGTGTTCAATAGGAAATCTCCAATGCTATAGTATAGTATAGTTTAATTAAAACCCATTCAATACAAGAACTGAGCTATTTTTGCTTGTATTAAGTAGGCGGGTTTTGTACAAGAGAACGTCATGAGAACTTTCGTCAAATAACCAATGTATTGTATCGTTGTATCACACCAAGGACTACACAGTTGAACCGCCTCTGGTGTTTACTGGAATTCCATGGCAGAGGAAACCTGACGGTTAGCAGAACCTAGGGAGAGGATGGTCCACAACTTTGGAAGAAACTCGACCCGGAAGCGCAGTCAATCGTGAAACTAGAGACACTTCAAGAAAGAAGAGTGCGGCGTGTAAACAAAAGTGCACAAACAGTATTAATTAAGAGCTCATAGTGTGAGAAAGAAATATTAAAAGAAATATATTTTTTTTTTGCTCAGGTCTCTTAGCAAGACCACGCGCGCGAGTGCCTTTGTAAATATAATTTCTGTGTGCTCTGGAATTACGGAAGTGGTGCATTAAATCAGGATTACCACTGGAATGTTGACTCCTTTTATTGTAGCAGTTGGCCGCAAGGTAATGTGTTACCTTTTTTTTGTCTTTCTTGTTTGCTTTTCAGGCCAGAAGCTGGGTCTATTAGTGGATCGTAATTGCGATGAACATATTGTGGGTATCTTTCGCATACAGGATGGGTGTTAAAACCATGTGAACCTGTAAATTAGAGTGTCATGCCTAACAGGAATCTTATTTTTTTTTTTTTCAAAATTTTAACTTTTATTTATTCTAAGACTCTACCGACTGACTAAATTCACTAAATTAACTTTGTGGCAGGAGGTTACAGTAATTTAAAGTCAATATCAGTTTAAATATTAAGATTCCTCCCACATTTGCATTTTTGCATATTAATGATTTTAGTAATTTATTCAGATTATGCAAATTCACAATCCTCCGCTCACAAGCTTCAGGTATTCTTCTTATGACAATGCTATTAAGCGATCAGCTAACTGCTTCACATGGCATTTGATACATAGATTTGGTGTCCCAAATACTTCTCTGCAACACAGACTGTCACAGCGAAAGCAAGGAATGAAATTACCTGTTGCGCGTAAGTTAGGAGTTGAGAAAATACTTTCCCCGATATGTATGGAAAAGAGCTGAAATGCCATGTGAAACAGTTAGCTGATCGTTTAATGTCATTATCACGGTAAGAATACCTGAAGCTAGTTTGACTTAGCTGAAGAACTAAATATCAATGACAGGTTCAACAAAGATAAACAGAGTGCTGTGAAAGGTTTTTATACGAGTTTAAGAAGTAACTTCCCAATTTATTTGTTAGAACACCTGTGCCTACAAGTATATTGAAATCTTTGAGTTTTATTTCCCACGCTTATGCCGTCTAGGCTAATGGAGACGGCAATGATGAGAAATGAATGAAATGGTGGAATCAAGAAAGTGGGAGAAAACGGAAGAACCTGGAGGAAACACACACACACGTTATTTGTCCACCACAAAGGTCACTTGGCGGAACTGTGATCGAACCAAGAACTCTATGCAGCAGAGGTGAACGCTCTACCACTGAGCCACCGCGGTCGGTAATTATATCGTGAACAACAACTTTCAATAAGGAACAAATTGCAAAGTTCTATACAAATTAGTGCACACTGATGAACAAATGTTCTTTTCCACCAGCACGAATACTGAACGCTCATGAGATTGGTGTATCGTGTGTTCATGTTAATCCCAAAGTGATATGTGAAAAACGGAAACGAGTTCTGGGCAAGTTGACTCGGGCTAGGGTTGCCAGACGTGTCGATTTTCAATGAAAGAATTAAGTGCCCCGAGAAAGGCTTTCAGGACGCCTGTTTTCGCTCTTCAGATCGAAAAAAAATCAGCCCGCAAGAACTAGTATGTCTCACCTGAAAATTGTAAGTAGCTACTAATCTGGAAAAAACAGGTATAATCGATTCTTGACAAATGAGTATGAACTGTGGTCTTAATGGCTATATAGCGTGAGATTGGTGTCCCGGTTTTTCGCTTACAAAATCTGGCAATCCTACGTCGGGCGAAAGAGGTCGGAATATAACATTGATATTCTGAGTGAGTGCTACTGGTCAGTTTGTACTACCCCTCTTCATAGTCATATTTCCGCGCCAGAGAATGAGTGAGGGACTGTTTGTTGATGCTCCACCTGAGAGTATTGCTGTAGCACAAAGTACTGATTGGATAACGAGTGATACTTTTTTTAACTTTGTTGCAACACTTTGTGAAATTCTGTCATCCTTCCCCTCACATCCCAGTTCTGCTAATTGTTGATGGACATGGCAGCCATAAAGAACTGAAAGTGATTAAGTGTGCGAGGAATCACAGGATTCACTGCTCAGTACTTCTCCACATATCACTCACAAGACTCAACTCACTGATAGATGTTTTATGAAACCATTTCAAGACGCATACAATAATGCTTGTTCACTGTGGATGCGCAAAAATGCTGGAGTAGACATCCGAATACGATGTAGCGCATCTTGTTTCAGAGGCATACCAAAAGGTATGTCACATGGACGTAGCTCTCAACCAATTTGAATTCACTAGAATATATTCACTGAACCCTCAGATATTCACAGACACTGACACTCTGTCCGCAAACGTCCACGAGTATCTGATCGGCACTTTGTGTGCAAAGGATTGGGCACGTCCATCCTCACCACAACCAGCGTCTGCAGATCAGGCGTCATGTGCAGGATAAACGGTCTCCCGACATCCTTGATGCAGTCCTTATGATTCCTCAAATCTCAACAGGACGATTAGCTAGGGATGCTGCTATGAGCCACTTAATGATTTGGAGGATTCTGCACAATAACGCGTTAAATCCTTATCATATTCGTCTGCACCAAAAACTCCGAGAACAAGATTTCCATAACCGTCTGGAGTTTTTTCAATGGGTGAGCGCCAGGAACCCATGTTTCACTAGAACATTCTGTGTAGGCGACCTTCAAGATTAATGTAGGTCAACGTACACAACGCTCACTACTAGTCCAGCGAGAATGCTCACTGGGTACGTGAAGTTGAAAATCAACATATCTGGAGTCTAAATGTCTGCTGTGGTATAGTGAGAGGCCAAATTGGACCTTACTTCTTCGAAGGTACTTTAACAGAAGTAGGATACGCTAATTTTTTGTCAGATGTTCTTTGTGAGCTCTTGGAAGAGGTCTCGTTAGCAACTCGTAAAACAATGTGATTACAAGACGGTTACTCTGCTCATTTTGCAAGAGTTGCCGGACAAATTGTTGCTCATTTATTTCCAAACATTTGGATCGGAAGAGGAGGCCGTTTCCTCGTCAGCTCGTTCTCCGGACCTGACTCCTCTCGATTTTTCTTTTGGGGACGAGTCAAGGAGCTGGTTTAGCAAGAGCGTCCTACTACAAGGGAAGACATAATGAACAAGATCTATAATGTCTGCCATGGACTAAGAGGAAATGAAGTGTTAATAGCAATCTACAATGTCCCGGTGCGCATTCGAATGTGCATCGCACGTGCTGGACGATCCTTTGAACATTTATTGTGAGTTTTATTTTTTTTCTTGGGGGGGGGGTACGATATTTTGGTGAGAATGTTCAGAACTTGCAGTTCATGTTATTTATTTTATTTATTATCTTCAGTTTGTTTATATATACTATTCTTGAACAATTGTTTGTGCAATGAGTTCCAAAAAGTGATTTATTAAAATGTTTACATACGTTAAGAAGACTAAGAGAGTGGCAGTGATTTCGTAAGTTTGATTCTTTTGGGAGGGGGGGTGTTGGACTTTACATCCAAATTTGTTTCATACGCAGTTTAAAACCAGAGTGTTTTTCTCTGTTTTTCTGTTTTAAATTGGTTCAGATTCCGAAATTTAAACTAGTACTGTCCTGTAATATTGTTTTCGTTTGTTGATAAGTAGACGAGATATGCCCTAACGTTTGATACTGAATTCTGTAAAGGGTTTTCAACAACTATTTAATAGAACATGTGCTATCTGATGTTCTTTTGGAGTCATTACCAACTAAAACTGTTGTTCTTAGTTGCAATTCAACAGCAAATAATACATACAGTAGATGCCAAACCGTAGAGTTTAACGAAAATGTTCCTGTAAAAGTTGTTTCCTTTTCAATAATACTTCCAAATAAATCGAAATTGGTACCACTCTCCATTTAAAATTTTGGAGTTGATCCCCCGCGGAAGTATTCTCGCTACGCCACTGAATATGAAAGAGTTGAGTTGATTTTGAGTTTAACGTCCCGTTCAGCAGCGAGGCTATATGAGACGTGGACCTACTGATTAACTTGGAATCCGAACCACATGAGCTCCCGCCGGGAATCGTGAATATGAAAGAATCACAGTTTGATTCTTCACATACGATTTGGTAATTCATTTTCTTTTTCTTTTTCTTTTTCTTTTTTTGGTTGTTTGTATGAAGTGTCTACGTTCACTACGAAGTACGAACTGAGAAAAATGCGTGGAACGGGTGGTCTGATAGCAATTCAACAACAAATAACACACATAGATGACAAACCGTAGAATTTAAAGAAAAGTGTTTCCTGCAAAATTGCTTGTTTTTCAATAATACTTCCAAAGAAATCGAAACTCATACCACTTTCCATATATTTTTTTTGAAGTTGATCCCCCGTGGAAGTATTCCCACTACGCCGCTGGATACGGAGGCACCACTATTTGATTCTTCACATACGATTTGGTAGTTCATTTTTTGTTTCAAGTGTCTACGTGCACTACGAGGCGAGAAAAGTGCCTGGGACGGGTGGTCTGATACTCCTTGTATATAGTAAAAAGTTGAAGGAACAGAATAAAGAGCTCGTCGCTCCATCAGATAAATACATACATATCTGTTACCATAACTAGAGGTGCGTAAAACATCTATACACAGCTTCGCCGGAAGTCCGCTTCATTGTAAGGCTAATTGGACGCCCAAGCAAACGTTGGTACTTCTGCTTGAATGGGCGCAGAAATTGCCTGAAACTGTACGCAAAAAAGCATCTATACTGGACTCTGAAGAGGTACTTGAGTGAATTGTCTCCAGAAGAACGCCAGTTTGGGAATAGGCAGAAATACATCAATTTTGAAGAAAAAAAGTTGACTACGGTGTCATCCTCAGTGTCTAGAGACGATATATCCAAAAAGAAATTTCTATACTCCAGCCGTTCACCCGGTTGCAAAAAGGATACGTTTTATGACGGTCCCCATATTGGTAGAGGGATTTAAATATATATATATATATATATATATATATATATATATATATATATATATATACTATGTGATCAAAAGTATCCGGACACCTGGCAAAACATGACTTACAAGTTCTTGGCGCCCTACATCGGTACTGCTGCATTTCAATATGATGTTGCTAACCCTTAACCTGGATGACAGCTTCCACTCCCGCAGGTATACTTTTAGTCAGGTGCTGGATAGTTGCTTGAAGAATGACAGCTCATTCTTCAAGGAGTGCTGAACTCACGAGAGGTATGGATGTAGGTCGGTGAGGCCTGGCACGAAGTCTGTGTTCCAAAACATTCCAAAGGTGTTCTACACGATTCAAGTCAGGACTCAGTGCAGGCCAGTCCATTACAAGGATGTTATGGTAACCACTCCGCCACAGGCCGTGCAGTATGAACAGGTGCTCGATTGTGTTGAAAGATGCAATAGCTGTCCCCGAATTGCGCTTGAACAGTGGGAAGCAAGAAGGTGCTTTAAACATGAAAGTAGGCATCCACTGTGAGAGTGCCACGCAAAACAATAAGGGGTGCAAGCCCCCTCCAAGAAAAACACGACCACATCATAACACCTCCATCTCCGAATTTTACTGTTGGCACTACACACGCTGACAGATTATGTTCACCGGGCATTCGCCATACCCACACCCTACTATCGGATACTCACATTGCATACGTGATTCGTCACTCCACACAACGTTTTTCCACTGTTGAATCGTCCAATGTTTACGCTCCTTCCACCAAGCGAGGAGTCGTTTGGCATTTACCTGCGTGATGTGTGGCTTAGGAGCAGCCGCTCGAACATCAAAGTTTTCTCACCTCATTCCTAACTGTGATAGTAGTTGGAGTGGATCATGATGCAGTTTGGAATTCCTATGTGATGGTCTGGATAGATGTCGGCCTATTACACTTTACGAGCCTCTTCAACTGTGGGCGCTCTCTGGCAGTCAACAGACAAGGTCGGCCTGTACTCTTTTGTGCTGTGCGTGTCAATTCACGTTTCCATTTCATTATCACATCACACACAGTGCACCTATTGATGTTTAGGAGTGTGGAAATCTCGCGAACAGACATTTGACACAAGTGACACCTAATCACCTGACCATGTTCGAAGTCCGTGAGTTCCGCGGAGCGCCCAATTCTGCTTTCTCACGGCGTCTAATGACAATTGAGGTCGCTGATAATGAGTATCTGGCACTAGGTGGCAGCACAATGCACCTAGTATGAAAAAACGTAAGTTTTTATGGGTGTCCGGATACTTTTGAACACATAGTGAATATATATATATATATATATATATATATATATATATATATATATATATATATATATATATATATATATATATATATATATATGTGTGTGTGTGTGTGTGTGTGTGTGCTAATAAAATTTTTCATTTATTGGAGACGGAGCCCTCCATGGAATCCTTCATAGCACTCCCCCTACAAAAATCTATTTACGCTACTGATCACGAAATATCAAAAGTGCTAATAACAGTATGTCAGATGTGTGTAAAGAACAAGAAGAATTACAAAAAGAAACTTTCTGTAGGGACAATACGCAAAAAATAAACGAATACGTTTTTTTTTATTATATGCGGAAAAATAGTTTCAACGGTAAATGCAACCTTCCAAAACTTTTCAATTTGAAGTTCGAAAGGCAATAACAAGTGGACCGAATTGAACGAAATTGTGAACATATGTTGTAGACGTAAAATGAGGAATACGTGATTCGTATTTTTCTAAAAAAAAAGAAAAAAACAGTTGAGTGGGGTACAAACCCCTGCAAATCTTTGATCACGAAATATCAAAATCCCTAATAATAGTATGTGAGATGTGTGTAAAGTACATGAAGAATTGCAACGAAAGTTTGGTAGGGACAATACACAAAAATAAGTGAACACGTGTTTTTTTTTAATTTGTGGTGGAAACCTGTGTAGAGACCAAGGCCCCCTTCGAAAAAGTAAATATTACCGCAGAAGCGCAACAAGGAGTGGAACGAACCGAATGAAATTGTGCATAAATATTGTATATGTAAAATAAGACAATAGATGTCTCGCAAGTGTCCCTATCCGATTTGCTTCAAATTTGGCACATCAACACTAAGCACAAAAAATCCTTGTGAAAAAAAAAAAACATTGTGGTGAAGTAATCCACTCTCGAAATGTTATTATAAAATACGACGGCTAGTATTAGACTAGTGAAAGTGTGCTAATGCATAGATGGTTGCCAGTAGGAAATACTTGATAGTTTGTGTCCCCCAGCTGTTTGCAAAGGAAAGTAACTCTTCAAATATCAATCATATTGTGAACACTTGAAGTAAAGACCGGGAAGTTGAAAGTAAAGAAAACGTCTTAATAGAGATTGTATTTACAGAAAAATATAAATCCCTTTCATGCATGAATTATGTTCTCATTGACATATGATTATGATTCTTTTTACAAATTGTTCTTTATGTACTATGACATGTAAAACCGAAAATTTTGAAATTTGATATTTTATTAGCAGAATTTAGTTATTATCTTTATGTGCCTACTTGAACGTCGATATTTGCATCGATATTTGCATCAGCTTTTCTCGTCTAGTGCCGCCTGCGTCTACCTGTTTCTGCCAGTGATGTAATTGGTTCCGTGACGTAATCTACGGAATTTGGCTTGAACAGATTTAACAGAAAGAGGTCTCTTTTGCCACTCTTCTAGTAGTCAACCACCTTCCTTTTATAATCTTCCTTTATAAGGTTGCCTTCTTCACTTCCACAACATTCAACACTGGCTTTATATTCATTTTCATCACTAGAGTCCTCACTTTCCCTTGGTTCCAGGAAACTGCCTTCCGAGGAAACTAAAGTTGTGTCGTCGGTATATTGAAACGACAAATCTTCAGTTAATTCTCCAATGTCTCGTATAATATCTGTGACGTGTCGCTCGACGTCGTTGACTTCAGTTTCTTTAAAGTTGCACAATAGTTCGATATTGAAGTACAGAGATAAAAGTTTCATTATGTGGTTGGGATTCATATTGACCATCACTACCACATCGTATGGATGACAACTACCACAGTGCAAACTTTTTAGAACAATGTTTCATAGTATAAGATCCATGTTATTATATCAGTAACGCTTTCAAGACTTCAAGTATCTGTTATGTCAACCTTGATATCATCTCACAAACACATGAACTGTTTCACATAAGTATGGCCTTTGCAACAACTTCAAGTATAGCACTTAAACTACATTGCAACATATTTTTAATAACTTGATAGCACTAAATGGAAAATTACAAGTACATTACAAGCTCATATAGAGTATAATTGTGAGGCGGGGAATAATTGTAATATAAAGGCATAAAAGTTTTCACAAATACATCACTATTGTTAACCTAGCAGATAAATCCCAAATGCATACGTCAGACAGATAGCTCCGAGTTGTTGAAAATGTTTTATATTTGGCACCTGAAAGAAAAGAAAGGAAAATATTGTATGTAAATGAAACTCACAATAATGTTTCAAAATATTAATTTTTAACCTCGTTTTAAAAATAGAGATTTCTTATATCATAAAAGGTCGTAAGAAAGTCCGACATTGACGAACTGTTGTTATCGGAAGGGATGAAATATCAAAGAAGTTAATATTAAAAAATAAATATTCTTGTTTAGTGGCATGCTGCTAGCCAATAACAGCCAATTGTTAATTGTTAACTACTAATTTCAAGTTCAGGAAGCTTTTAGTTACGACCCCGTTCAGCCATTTGACCAAAATTAAATATCTTAAGTACCGTACTTACGTAAAACATTCTTAATAGTTCACTGTATTGGAATCAAAATTTGGAACCTATGCATTATGCAACGAAAGTCGAACAAACACAGTCCTACTAGAAACAAGGTTCATCATGTGCATATTCACAACATTGATCACATTACAGGTCCAAATGAGGTATCATTCTATTTTAGAGCGAAAAAAGTGTTTATTATATTACAGCAGATTATTTAGTGCGAAAATGAATATAAGTTAATATGTGTTAGCTTAGTTGGGCAAGCATCTTCTGCCTCATATTAACTTCTGAAAGGAAACTATGATGCATCAGTAAAGAAAAAGAATATTATGAGAAATTACAATAATTAGGTTTATGTGTGTGTCATAATTTTGTTAGCACTTAAGATTATCATGACGTGATTATGTAGGTGGTTAAGATGTATTAGGGTTATAATTCAATTTTTAGTCTGTATATAGTTACGATCAATACATAAATGTAGTAGAAACGACTATGATGCTAATGATGATGATGAAATTGAAAATGAACAATGATTCTGTTGTTAGAATAAGATGGTGCATTATTATGATAAACCATTAAGTGAATATAGGCGAATAGTGGGGAAGCTATAGGCCTATATTGGAATAATTATAAACGATTATTAGAAATCTAAAGGAAAGTACATTTTAAATTGGGAATTGTACATACGTACATGTAATTTATTAATTATTGGCTCATTAATACCCAGTGGCAATGAGTGTGGAATATGATATCCGGGAATTCAATTAACAAAATAAGAACATAATGAGACAGAATAGCGTTCTTATGTAACTATAACTGTTTCACTAATGTTTGTCCATTTTGATCGATATAGGCCTAACTAACGTTCTGGAAACTGTACTAAATCCATTTATTGATTTATTTATTAAGTGGTATGTCAGCCATGATTAGCATCAAGAATATATAGTACAAGTGATATAGTTGAATTTGGAGTATGAACTATTGCTATACGTTCGATACAATCACATCGAGTCTCGAACCTGAAATATGGTGCATATAAACCATGAGAACTATCCTCTAAATAGGCGAGGAAGATTATGTCATTATAGTCTATTATATTCCGAAATTAATAGGAAAGGGATTCTGACGCAAAGAAACTTATCATCTCTGCGTATACACGTATTAAGCCTTCAGCTACACAACGGCCAAGCATTAAATTGGAAAACGCTGAGGTTGTCAGTGCAAGATCGAGGTATTGATGAAAAACTTGAATTACCTTCGTTTATGTAATAATTGTGTTTGTATATACACAGCTTACTGTAACAACGCGACACAGCCATAGATCGTCTTCGGTTGCTGCAAAATATGCATAAGTCGTTTAATTTGCCCTTCGAACACAATTTGCCCTTTGTGTTTGTAATGTTGAAAATTAAATGAAATGTTTCAGTTTTACATCCCACACTTATGGCGCTTAGGCTAAAGAAGACGGTGATGAGCAAAAAATGCAATGGTGGAATAAATAAAGTAGGAAGAAACGGAAGAACCCCGAGAAAACACACGCGCACGGTGTTTGTCCTCAACAAAGTCCATTTTGTGCAACCCGAGATTGAACCAGCGAACTAAGCACTAGGTAAACGCTGAACCTATGAGCCACTGCGGCCACGTTTGTTATGTTGTTCATAAGCACGCTTCACATACGTGTTACTCTTAGAGATTAATTTTCAGTTATTTCGTAGCAGTTTTGTTCCGAGACGAGACCAAGAGTAAGAGTTTCTCGTCTCGCTGGTGACATTTTATCTTATTCTTGTCTCGTCTTGATATATTTTTCTTCGTTGTCCCGGCTTTTGGGAAATCTAGTCTTGTTTTGCGTTCAAAATAAATACACTAATGATCTTTCACAATACGTCTAGAACCTATGAGCATCTTTCCGAGTGACGACGGGTCCACAAAAAGTGTGATATAACAAATGCAATCAGTATTTATTAGTATAGTGTAACGTGTACTAGGTTGCGTATCTTTAAAAATTGATAGAAGCCCTTCACTATGTTCGTACAATCACATTATGAATTTATAGTTCAGTACTGTGAATCATGAACAATGTTTTGCGTTGTAAGACTTGGGTAAACAAACAAAAATGTAGATAAATTTCTACTATTGCCCCGAATTTTCTATCGAGCTCCCTCGTTGCTAGGCGATTGTAGAGCATGTGATTTTGGTAGGAAAAACAGGTTCGATTCCTGGCTACAGACAACGTGCTTCAGACCTCACGTTAAGCTGCAGGTCCACGTGTCATAAAACGAGACGAGAATTAGGATGTTTATCGTGTTTTCTTGAGTTTCAAAATGCAATTCGTCTGAAGTATTGTCGTATTTTGTAGGTGATAATCAAGATTAGACAGGAATTTATGATCTGGGAAGCTCAATACGACAATTAAATGTCTATATAATTATGCATAGGACGCAATTATCCTTTATGTATCGTAATTATATATATATATATATATATATATATATATATATATATATATATATATATATATATATTGCAGTGTGAGGTAATTAATTGTACCTCATTTATTAATTTTGGTTTAATTGCTAACTATCTGCTATACCACAATTCCATTTCCTTTTGAATAAATAATGCTGAAGAACGAGAGAAGTGATTCACTTCAATCAACCGTAATACATCCTTGTAATTTTTCTTCACGTCAACTGCTATTATGCTTCTTAATAGGAGACAATTAGATGATACAATATAATATCTCAACTTACGTTTTCATTAAGGCTCTATAATATGTTACTATTTTTCTCCATGCAATATATGAGTTACTAAGAAATCTAGGTTAGATAACACACCCATTCCTTGCTTTCATTACTATATCATATGATCATATGAACGATTGTTATGTACTATTTATATGTTAACACTTTCTGGAATCAGAATTCAATCATATGTACTTCAGAATTCTTTTCAGGTTGACGTTTTTTACTTAACAAACTGCCTCCATGGAGCAAAATAAGAACAAACTGGAGAAACTCTTTTCTTATAACTTAAAAGTATTTACAGTTTGTGGCACATCGTTCCCAGAATGGCCCGTTAAGAACCCAAAATGGTGGTTTTATATTATCCGTGTTTTCTATTTTATGATTACAGCAGCTATACCGTTATTACAAATTCCTTTCACTATTATGGATTTAATGTACCAGGTTACCGTTTTCCAAGAAGCTATCATGAACATGGTAGTGACGTTGGTTTTGTTTCTTCAACTGTTTCGTGAATGTTTCTTGTTCTATAACAGAAAACGCATGAAACGGTTATTTAACGCTGCAAATATTCTTATTGAAAATTGTGGAAAAGTCCCAAAGTTTCGG
This sequence comes from Thermobia domestica, assembly GCF_964235325.1. Classification (NCBI taxonomy): domain Eukaryota; kingdom Metazoa; phylum Arthropoda; class Insecta; order Zygentoma; family Lepismatidae; genus Thermobia; species Thermobia domestica. The sequence continues at coordinate 42,322,251 of NC_137461.1, read as the reverse complement.
GTCTCGCTCGAAGAGTGTCTTAAAGAAACAGGTAAACAATCTAAAATATTCACACACCTCTTAGTTGACATTTTAGCCATCGCTGGGCTTTTGTATGCTTTTCTGCCATTGGCACAAAGTTTCTTTTTCCCATCGAAATTTGGTAATTTTTCTGTTGATTCCAACGATTCATCAATAGCTGCACCAACAAAGAGACCTCTTGCCTTTCGCGCTTATTATCCAGTTGATTTAGAAAATGAAGTGATCTACGGCATTATCGGGTTCTTGCAGAATATGACTGGAATTATAGCTGTTTCTATTATTGGAGCTGGAGATTCATTATTTATGTCGTTTGTTGTATTTGTCCGACAACTGCTACGTCATCTGGAACGAATGTGTCAGCAAACTTTTTTACATCCTAATACTAACATTCCTCTAGAGGAAAAACCTGCGAGAAGTACAATGCTTCCTGCAGACGATTCCACAACACAAGAGGAAATCGATGTTAGAGTGTCTGGCGATGATCTCAATCAACAACATAACATTAATGGTTTAACAGATAAATTGTCTTACGAGGACTCCATCAAATTGCGAAGAGACTTAATAATATGGATTCAACAACATCAATCAATTATAAGGTACGTAGCATCTTTGAACAAATTAATAAGTTTTATAAATACGTACGGAAATGTAAAGTGTATGACAGACTTCGAGCAAAGTAAGATTACCCACTAAAATGAAATGAAATGAAATCTTTACGTATTACGTTTCACGGTTATGCCGGCTGGGTTAAAGGAGACGGTGATGATGAGATATGAATGAAATGGTGAAATGAAGAAAGTAGGAGAACCCCCAGAAAACCCACGCGCACGGTGCTTGCCTACCACAAAGTTCACTTGACGCGAGCTGGGACTGAAACAGGGATCCCCATGCACCACAATTGAACGCGCTAACACTGAGACACCACACATTACCCACTGAATAAGATGCATCATGTCTTTTCATGTCGATCTGAAAATGACACAATATAAATATGTTTTTAAAAAACCTGTTACCGTCAATTTTCAATTTACGAACGACACGACTTATGATCGGTTGTAAAACTTAAATTAGTTGTTTATTATATCGACCATCTATACTACTGCTACTACTACAGTTAATAATAATAATAATAATAATAATAATAATAATAATAATAATAATAATCTATGCATTAGATCTTCATCGTTCGAGAGTGGGTGAAGCTTAGCGGGCAGCTTAATTTGTCTGTGCCATGGATGCATCACCCTTCGTCCGCGTGTTTTCGTATGTCCCTTCAGCCGCGAATACCTCTACAGAACTCGTATGTGCGGAACGTAGGGAGTGGCTGGTTCATGGACGTCTTCGTCTATCTGGAGTAATAGTATACCATGTGCCCAGGTGTTGTCTGCGTCCAATGTTTGTGTTGTCCCATATCTGAGTCTTTCAAAACATAAAAACTAAAAAAAAATCAAAACAGAAAAAGAAAAAACAACAATAAAAGTTCAGAAGGATAGAAAATACCCACGCTCTGCTCCTTTGCTCCCTTATGGGTTGGTGGCTGTCTAACTTTTTCGTTCGACAGGTTTTTCTTTTTAATTCCAATTCTTCTTCGTCCGCAGCTATTCATTTCTGTCGATTGGCATGTTTTTTATGCATTTCCATTTCCCTTGGCCCCAGGCTGATCCTACGGTGAGGATGTGCTTATGAGTTATTCAGGGGAGTACAGTAAGTTCCTCTCGCAAGCGTCCGGATGTGAAGTTGCAGAGTTTGCAGACATTTTCTATTTATAAATATGTATTTAATAACAATTTTTATGGGTACCAAAAAATCTTTAAAATTGGGTGGCCGGGTTCACCATTTCGTAAAAAGTCGAATAAAGCGAGAACAAGACTCACTTTCAAGGTGTAAATAATATGGACAAGTATCGCGAAGCCTGTAATATAATATCTTGAAATTAAAGATAAAGATGCTGAGATGAAGCTATCCGGCCGATTGCTATTAAGAGTTTGTCTCCTTTCCGTATTAGTAAAGTTGTTACTTATAACACCGGACAAGTTAAAGATATCAGGAAATTACGGAATGACACTTTATTGGTGGAAAATGTCGACCAGAAAGAAATGGCGAAGCTACTTGAATTAACCTCCATTAGAGCAGTAAGCATGTAGTTAGAACCCATCGAATTTTCTTTCCTATGTAAAAACAGTTTAAGTGGCAAAAGTCCCCTGTGACATTGTTTCGGAAGATATGAACAACTGAAATGAAACTTCATCTACAAATAGTAAACGCAAAATTAATGAACTCTTGTTTTTTATCTTTCCTGAGGGAAAACGGTTCAAGAGGACAGAAATCCCCTCCAGACATATTGTCAGGCGAAAGTGATTTCAGGCGAAAGATAGTATAATCCATAAAAATGCTTCCATGAACTCAGCGAAATAGTCACATATAGTAGACATAAAATAGGGAACATGTAATTGTTTTATTCTGCGGAAAACCGTTTTAAGGAGGAAAATCCTTTCTAAAATTATTTCTGACCGGTAGTGAAATTCACAGAAAGACTTGAAAGACTGAAATAAAATTTCATACACAATTAAGCGAACGGGTAAGTTTATTTTTCTAAGGAGAAATAGTTAAGAGGCCAAATCCAAATTTCGTAATGATTTTACAATTACATAAGAAATAAAATAATCTTGAATATTTCGAGTATATATAAAGATTTAAAGAGTCGTATAAAGTAATGTTCATTTCCTTCTGTAGCTCATTAGACACAAACTCACCTATATTAATTAACATATGATTTCGAAATATCAAAGTGTGTCACATTGATTCGTAATTAGCGAAATTAAAGACGAGAACACCATTAATACAAGCACGTTGTTTCTGTTATACTTTTGTTTAAATGTATTATTTGTTTACTAGCAAAATCTTCACAGTAATAGTAAGAAACAAAGAAGTGTTGTAAACAAAGTGAGTTGCACCACACACAACGAATTATTCCTACTTCCATGGATATTACATGTTGCAGCTGCAATCGTGTCAAAGCGCAGCCCTTTCCTCCGTTTACCTGTAGATAAGAACAAACATTTTAAATTATGTTATGCCTACTAGCAGTGTATGAATTTTCGTTCAAATTGTTCCTGTCTTTCTGTGGATTTCAGCGCTGGATCGAACAAATTTGAGAGTGGAGTTTTGCCCCCTTAACCGATTTGCTACACCACACACACACACACACAAACAATTATGTAGGTCCATCAACTTGGACTGCGGAATCGGCAAATCACATATTAAACATGTTCATAATTTTGTACACATTTTGTACAATTTTGTACATCTTTGAAAAAAAATTGTACATCCCTTGTGTTTCCAGTAATTTTCGATCAAAATTACGCACTCCAAGTTGACGTTTGAGTGCGGAATCACCAGATCTGAGATTTAAGTAGCTAAAAATAATCTACAAATTTTGTACAATTTTGTACACCTTTAAAATAATTTCGTACACCACTGTGTTCCGAGAAAATTACCGTCAAAGTTTCGAACTCGACCATCAACTTGGAGTGCGGAATTCTCAAATCGAAAAATTAACTATCCAAAAAGTATCTACGAATTTTGTACATTTTTGTACACCTTTTAAAAAAAATTGTACACCCCTGTATTTCGAAAAAAATGGCATTCTACTTACGGATGCCACCATAAGCAAGCCATTAAGTTGGAATGCCGATTGGCAATATATGACATATAATTACCGCATTTGATTCAATATATGCCGTAAAAGTTTGTACACCTTCCGTAGAATTTTGTAAACCATCCAAATAATTTTGTACACCCCTGTGTTTCCAGTAATTTTCGATCAAAATTCCGCACTCCAAATTGACGTTTGAGTGCGGAATCACCAGATCCGAGATTTAAGTAGCTAAAAATAATCTGCAAATTTTGTACAATTTTGTACACCTTTAAAATAATTTTGTACACCCCTGTGTTCCGAGAAAATTACCGTCAAAATTTCGAACTCGACCATCAACTTGGAGTGCGGAATTCTCAAATCGAAAAATTAACTATCGAAAAAGTATCTACGAATTTTGTACATTTTTGTACACCTTTTAAAAAATTTTGTACACTCCTGTATTTCGAAAAAAATGGCATTCTACTTAAGGTTGCCACCATAAACAAACCATTAAGTTGGAATGCCGATTGGCAATATATGACATATGATTACCGCATTTGATGCAACATATACCGTAAAAGTTTTTACACCTTCCGTATAATTTTGTACACCATCCAAATAATTTTGTACACCCCTCCGATTCCAGAAAATTAGCTCCAAAATTTCGAACTCAAGCATCAACTTGGGGTGCGGAATCTTTATATCGAAGAATTAACTAGCCAAAAATCTTATACAAATTATGTACACTTTTGTACACCTTTTAGAAAATTTTGGACACCCCTGAATTTGGAAAAAAATGGCCAATTTATGAATGCTACCATAAGCGAACCATTAAGTTGCAGTGCCGATTAGCAATATATAACATAAAATTAATGAATAAAATTCAACATATGCCGAGAAATTTTATACACTTTCCGTATAATTTTGTACAGCATTCAAATAATTTTGTGGGGCCGCGGTGGCTCAGTGGTAGAGCGTTCACCTCAGTCAGTGAGGTTTCTTTTGTTCTTTTTTTATGATTACACGTGTTCAGAAAATGTATAATTTTTTCCCGTATCTCTCTGCTATAACTGGAAGTGGTAAAAATTTATTACTTCCAGTTTCAATATTGATCTATATTGACCAGAAACGGTAAAACATAGAAACAAGTCGTTTTTGCAATCACTTAATTGTATCAGGGATAGCTCCCATCATCGTCGGTAATCCTCTATTGAAACTAGAAGTGGTAAAAATTAAAATTTGGTTTCAATGTTATCTTCATAGAACAGAAACGGTAAAAAATAGCGAGAAGCTGTTTCCTGGAATCGATTTGACATCTTAAGGAGGCATATAATCGTTTCCCATATCTCTCTGCTTTAAAAGGAAGTGGTAGAAATTTATTACTTCTGGTTCCAATATTGATCTTCAAAAATCAAAAACTGTAATAGATAGAAAGAAGCTGTTTTTCTCCAATCGTTTAAACGACTCAAGAATAGTTCCGTCTCCTTTGGTAATCCTCTATTTAAACAGGAAATTGCAGGAAACAGCCACTTCTGTTTTTAACGTTGCTCGCCATAGAATGAGAACGATAATAGTTTACATCCAGAGACAATGAGAGCGTGTCTACGTTCGACTTTGTGTGAGGCAACTTATGTGTAGATTTTCTAGTTCCTATTAATATTAATATGAGCAATATGAAAACTAACAGCGTATAGTATTACTGATACTTGTTTTAGTGTTGTTCCTTATATTGTAACATATATCTTCTCAATATTTTGCCTCCCATAAATTTGAAGATTCATTAGCAACCTACAAGTTTATACTACAAACCTAAGTATGTATTAGTTTAGAAGAAAAAATCTTGAAGCAGATGAGACCAATGCTCGTTAGAGTGTTCTTATTTTACATTTAATGATAATATGGTTGTACATTTCTTTAATTTTGTTTCTATTCTTACTTTATTTGCCCTACCCGTTAACAAATTTTTATGTAATGTTTACATGTAATGTTTCTATATTTTGTTTATTCAGAATAATTTAGAGTATCGTTAAAATACAATTCTGTTACCATTATTTGATTTAAAAGCAAGGAACTCACGTCCAATTCAATTCCGATTACAGTTACCTAAATCTTCGAAATGATGAGTACAAAGTCCAAGTCCAGTGCGTAATATTGAAGGTATTCTTCTCAAAATCCAGGGGTGTTCAAAATTATTTTAAAGACGTAAAAATTCTACTTAATATGTGCAATAATATCAAATACCTATACGTCCGATATAGCGATTAGGCATTCCAAGTTGATGGTTTGATATGTTTGATAGCGTAAGTTTAAGAGCAATTGTCTCGAAATATAAGGTTGCACAAAATGTTTAAAGGATGTACATGACTGTACAAAATTCATTGATTATTTTTTCTACTTACGTATTCAGTATGAAGATTCCACACCCCAAGCTGATCGTTGAGTTTGACATTTTGGAGCTAACTTTCTCGAAACACAGAGGTGTACAAAATTCTATGGAAGGTGTAAAAAATTCCACGGAACATCTACAATAATATTCGCTAATAAAATTTCTGATATTGTGAATTGTCACTACAACATGATCCTTTGCTTATGATAAAATCGGTAAGTTTAAAGCCAAATTTTTTCCAAATACAGGGGTTAACCAAATTTTTTGAAAGGTGTACAAAGTGTACAAAATTCGTAGATTACTTTTGTCTACTTAAATCTTCGATATGATGATTCCGCATACCAAGCTGATGGTTGAGTTCGAAATTTTGGAGCTCTTTCTTTCCAAACAAAGGGGTGTACAAAATTATTAGAAGGGTGCGCAAAATTCTACGGGAGGTGTACAAAATTATTAGAAGGGTGCATGTACTATCACATCCGCTACTCGCAAATCTTATATTGCTTATCGATACTCCAAGTTGATGGTTTGCTTAAAGCGGAAACCGTAAGTTCAACTCCCATTTTCTCGAAATACAGGGGCATACAAAATTTTTTAATAGTGTACAAAAGTGTACAAAATTTGTACATTATTTTTGCATAATTAAATATTCTACATGATGATTCCGCACTGCAAGTTGATGGTTAAGTTCGAAATTTTGCAGCTAATTTTCAGGAATCGGAGGGGTGAACAAAATTATTTGGATGGTGTACAAAATTATACGGAAGGTGTACAAACTTTTACGGCATATGTTGCATCAAATGCGGTAATCATATGTCATATATTGCCAATCGGCATTCCAACTTAATGGTTTGCTTATGGTGGCATCCGTAACTTGAAGGTCATTTTTTTCGAAATACAGGGGTGTACAAAATTATTTAAAAGGTGTACAAAAATGTACAAAATTCGTAGATACTTTTTGGATAGTTAATTTTTCGATTTGAGAATTCCACACTCCAAGTTGATGGTCGAGTTCGAAACTTCGACGGTAATTTTCTCGGAAAACAGGGGTGTACGAAATTATTTTAAAGGTGTACAAAATTGTACAAAATTTGCAGATTATTTTTAGCTACTTTAATCTCGGATCTGGTGATTGCGCACTCGAACGTCAACTTGGAGTGCGTAATTTTGATCGAAAATTACTGGAAACACAGGGGTGTACAAAATTATTTGGATGGTGTACAAAATTCTACGGAAGGTGTATAAAATTTTACGGCATATATTGAATCAAATGCGGTAATTGTATGTCATATATTGCCAATCGGCATTCCAACTTAATGGTTTGCTTATGGTGGCATCCGTAAATAGAATGCCATTTTTTTCGAAATACAGGGGTGTACAAAATTTTTTAAAAGGTGTACAAAATTGTACAAAATTCGTAGATACTTTTTGGACAGTTAATTTTTCGATTTGAGAATTCCGCACTCCAAGTTGATGGTCGAGTTCAAAATTTTGACGGTAATTTTCACGGAACACAGGGGTGTACAAAATTACTTTAAAGATGTACAAAAATTGTACAAAATTTGCAGAATATTTTTAGCTACTTAAATCTCGGATCTGGTGATTCCGCACTCAAACGTCAATTTGGAGTGCGGAATTTTGATCGAAAATTACTGGAAACACAGGGGTGTACAAAATTATTTGGATGGTGTACAAAATTATACGGAAGGTGTACAAAATTTTACGGCATATATTGAATCAAATGCGGTAATTATATGCCATATATTGCCAATCGGCATTCCAACTTAATGGCTTGCTTATGGTGGCATCCGTAAGTAGAATGCCATTTTTTTCGAAATACAGGAGTGTACAAAATTTTTTAAAAGGTGTACAATAATGTACAAAATTCGTAGATACTTTTTGGATAGTTAATTTTTCGATTTGAGAATTCCGCACTCCAAGTTGATGGTCGAGTTCGAAATTTTGACGTTAATTTTCTCGGAACACAGGGGTGTACAAAATTATTTTAAAGGTTACAAAATTGTATAAAATTTGCAGATTATTTTTATCTACTTAAATCTCGGATCTGGTGATTCCGCACACAAACGTCAATTTGGAGAGCGGAATTTTGATCGAAAATTACTGGAAACACAGCGGTGTACAAAATTATTTGGATGGTGTACAAAATTATACGGAAGGTGTACAAAATTTTACGGCATATATTGAATCAAATGCGGTAATTATGTGTCATATATTGCCAATCGGCATTCCAACTTAATGGCTTGCTTATGGTGGCATCCGTAAGTAGAATGCCATTTTTTTCGAAATACAGGGGTGTACAAATTTTTTTAAAAGGTGTACAAAAATGTACAAAATTCGTAGATACTTTTTCGATAGTTAATTTTTCGATTTGAGAATTCCGCACTCCAAGTTGATGGTCGAGTTCGAAACTTTGACGGTATTTTCTCGGAACACAGGGGTATACAAAATTATTTTAAAGGTGTACAAAATTGTACAAAATTTGCAGATTATTTTTAGCTACTTAAATCTCGGATCTGGTGATTCCGCACTCAAACGTCAATTTGGAGTGCGGAATTTTGATCGAAAATTACTGGAAACACAGGGGTGTACAAAATTATTTGGATGGTGTACAAAATTATACGGAAGGTGTACAAACTTTTACGGCATATATTGAATCAAATGCGGTAATTATATGTCATATATTGCCAATCGGCATTCCAACTTAATGGCTTGCTTATGGTGGCATCCGTAAGCAGAATGCCATTTTTTTCGAAATACAGGGGTGTACAAATTTTTTTTAAAAGGTGTACAAAAATGTACAAAATTCGTAGATACTTTTTGGATAGTTAATTTTTCGATTTGAGAATTCCGCACTCCAAGTTGATGGTCGAGTTAGAAACTTTGACGGTATTTTCTCGGAACACAGTGGTATACAAAATTATTTTAAAGGTGTACAAAATTGTACAAAATTTGCAGATTATTTTTAGCTACTTAAATCTCGGATCTGGTGATTCCGCACTCGAACGTCAACTTGGAGTGCGGAATTTTGATCGAAAATTACTGGAAACACAAGGGTGTACAAAATTATTTGGATGGTGTACAAAATGTGTACAAAATTATGAACATGTTTAATATGTGATTTGCCGATTCCGCACTCCAAGTTGATGGACCTCAATTATGTGGTCACTTATTTTGTCTCTAGTATGTGTGGTGATATTTCACTAAATTCACGCATGTACTTTTAGAAGTTACGCAAAATATTGACGAAAATATAACTTCCGTCGAACAAGATATTTGGAGACAGCTTCTACCCTCTTAAACTGTACTCTCGCAGAAAAGAAAGAACTCGTGCTCACTCATTTTATCTCTGTTATTTTTACATGAAATTTCATTTCAATTTTTCATTTTTGTCTGTAAATTTCAGAACTGGTTAGAAACAATTTAAAATAAACTGCATTCAGTCATGTTATGTCTGCTTTCTGCCGACAAAATTTCATGAAAATCGTACAGCAACATTTTACCAAGTTACCTTGTGAGAAAAATGTGTTGCGTATTTTTGCGGTCAATGAGATGTTGACCCTTAACTTTGAAATAGGAGCTTTGCAAATTCCAGACATTTGTTTAATTCTTTTATATAACGTTTCCGTAGCAATGGAACTATAGTAGATCTGAACAGCGTTCAAAGACGTTCAGTATGCCTTAACATCTATTTACTAACTCTCCTGCCAATTTCATTTTACAAGATCTCGATGAATAACAAATCCGGTGACTGTGGCAACTATTTCAATTGTTGAAGATGGCCTAATTCTTGTTTCATTTCAGACAATAACTGCATAGCTTAAAATATTTTTTTTGACGGTAATCCTGTTGTAATTCAAAGATGCTGCCCCAAAGTTATGAAAGACGTTTTTGACCATTATTTCATTAATTGGAACTAATGAATCAACTTGCTAGTCTGTAAAGCATTCCGAAACAGTGACAGTACCTTCACCATGCTTTGCTGTGGGAGTTGCAAGGTCGGAATAAAGGTGCTCTTCCGGGCGAGGCACGCAAACTTTTATCACTGTAAGGTGAAACGATGGGTCAGGACAGAGTACTCTCTTGCATTGTGCATCGTTCCAGTATTTATTTATTTTGCTCTGAAGTATCTTTATGTAATGTTTTGCTATTGAAACAATAGTTTGCCTCAATCCTACATCCAGGAATATAGATCTGACGGCGCTGTGCCACCGTTCAATTTGATATCGAAAAGAAATAAATCTTTCATAATTCTTTTCGTTCTTCTGGAGCGGTTAACGAATATTTCGTTTGCATGTTTTTCAAAACTTGTTTTTAAGGTACGATGTCACTTTTAGATGATCCTTGTAATATTTACACAATTTTGTGACTATATGTTTTGAGTTTTATGCACTTGTCTGACCGAACACAAAATACCTATCTTCTATCAAAACATTATTTTGACAATTACGTAATAGCATACTGTTTCTTTACGGTCGATTACTGATTATCAGCTATTTATTGACTTTGCAGTTAAAGTGGCATATTTTGTTTATATAGAAACATTTACGTAAGCAACAAAAATAAACAACTGGTTCGTGAGGCATAATGAAAACGAAGCCTATTTCAATGCTAAAGTAAACATAATTTATAATAGTTATTCATTGTCTTAATTTAATGAGCTTCCTTGAAGCTAGTCGGTTTGCGTTTGAAGTGGGAACCCCGGGTTCGAACACCATGTTAAACTGTAGGTTTACGTCTCATATAGCCTATATGCTGAAAGGGACGCTAAACTGAAAATCAAATGAAATCAACAGCCTAATTGTGGTTTGATTACGTGTACTATAACGTACTCATCGAATATACGCGTATATAAAAGAACATTGTTCTAAAAGTTTGAAAAATCAAAGTACTTTAGAAATCCTGTTTAATTCAGAACTTAATATTTGAAACGTAATGAACTTATATCTAGTGTAGTTAATTTCTAAATGGATTTTACACCTTTTGTCTTACCATCAGAAAAAGTCAACTTGATGTACAATTTGCAGATTATTCGTAAAAAAACATAAACATTTTAAAAAAAGATTAGTGCGTTTTCGTTAGTTTTGAAATTCGATAACTAATGACTTTATTACAGACATCTATTGGAAGTACACTCAACAAAATCTCTAGATTTTAACTGAAACCCATTATCACCATAAAACACCAGATTTGAATCAGAAGTTTTTCTTTTATTTTTGCCTGAAATATTGAATTAACTTTAGGTAATATTATGCAGTTTTGAAATGTCTCCTCTTTTTTAAACAACAATAGAGAGCCCACCATACTATTGGTGTACTTTTTTTTTTTAAAATATTCAATTATTAATTGAAGCTTTAGATTAGTTTCGCGAATTGTCTTCATAATGTTATATACTCATATTGATGATAATGATTTTATTTAAATTTTGGAAATAGTAGTTTCTTGTGTACACCAGGGGAAAAAAGTTGTAAATTGCGTGCTATTTTGCCAATTAATATTGAAACTAAAAGTAGTAGTGAATTTGAACTACTGTCGCTTTCAGTGGATATATTAAAGGAGACTGAATAAATTCTTGGAATGATTCGTTGTTGGAAACCGCTAGTTGCTTTTTATACCATTTTTATTAAACAGATGATTGCTGTTATAACCAGAAGTGATTTCTTCGTACCACTTCCGGTCTAAATAGAGAGACAGGCCTGTACCTATTCTGACAACGATTAATCAATTTCACTAAAATAACACTTTTTCCCATTCTCTTATCATTTTTGATGTTCTGATATATATCTTGCTTGCAGTTGTCACGAAGAGCAAGAATTGAATAAATTTGTTTTTGGAGCATTTGCTCGATTCTTGTAAATAACTTTTCCCTATCTGCCATCGTGTTTTCTGTATACGAGTCATCGCGATCTAGTAGTAGCTCGCGAGGACATTATGGGTAGATCATTTTAACGCACCGGTTCGCTAATCTTGATTCCTTCACTAACTCCTCCATAAACAAATGTACGATTTAAAAAAAAAAAGTTTTTAGTTCTTTCGGTTGGTAGCTTATAGTAAGATTTAAAAACGGTGTGATAGTTCATAAGCTTTACCAGTTTTGCAACCACTGTTATATAGTGGTCAATGATTAAACTGGAAATGGTAAATACGAAACACTTTGTCCCTTATTTTACTTCCACTATATCTGTACTCAATTTCATTCGCTAGGTTGCACGTCATCCCGTGCACCTACCACAGAATTTAATTTTTGGGATGGGAACATTTGACCCGAGGAAAAGTTTTCGTACAGAAAAGATATTTGCTCATTTCATGCCCGGTGTCTAACAGCCAATTTAATCGAAATTGTCCTGGATCACTACTGTATGATTACGTTCCTTGTCGCATACTCATACATAACGGCCGATTTGCTCTCGTGATTCATCAGCTTTCATTCAAAGTTCTAATTGTGCTTTGGGCTCCGAAAGAATTAATTCGTGTTAATTGCATCTATTAATGTAAATGAACACATTTAATGTAAACTCAGCGTAAATTAATGAAATAAAAATTCAACGCATCTAGCATTAACATTCAATCTATATATATAAAAGAGAACGCACAAATCCTTTGTTCCCTCATCACGCTAATATGGCTGAACCAATTTCTTTCATTTTTGGGGGGTTATTAGGATTTGGACCCTAGATGGTTTTTATCATATCACTTTAATTTTTAATTACCAGTGTCTTGAGATAATTGACCATTCAAGTGTCCATAACGTACAAATCCTTTGTTAGTTCATCATAGGTATAAAAATAAACGTATTTATATGCAACCCGCATGACCGTGTCACTCGGCGGGTTAACATAAATGACAGGCGATATAATGTTAACATTTACTGCAATCTACTATGGTTTTTATCATATCACTTGAAAGCGAAAAAGTAAAAATTATCTAAGTAACAAAGTTTATTGCGTTCCGGGGTGACCGCAGCGAAGCGGGGCGGGTTAACATAAATGACAGGCGATATAATGTTAACATTTACTGCAATCTTTTATGGTTTTTATCATATCACATGAAAGCGAAAAAGTAAAAATTATCTAAGTAACAACGTTTATTGCGTTCCGGGGTGACCGCAGGGAAGCGGGGTGAACGCTGCTAGTATCACATATAATATGTATGTTTGTATGTTATCTTTGCAATGCCAGATCAGGTTTGATTATTAAAATTTATACTTTTATCTGGCTCTTTCAGTGTATTGTTTATGAAAAATGCTGTCGATTTTTAATTATGAATAATCTACATTTTTTTTTAAAATGTCACTTTATTTTACGTTCACTTATTAACGTGCTATTGCTTTTTCCACAGCTTGTACCATGAGATAGAGGACATATTTTCTCCACTTGTTTTGCAGACCTTCCTTGTAACAATGATGGAGCTATGCCTATCAGCATACTATGCTGCTATGGTAAGATACGAAACTAAATGTGAATATTAACAATATTAGACAATTCTAGGTGAATATGAATGATTAGAAATATAATAATACGAAACAAAATGTGATGGTAAATGTTTCTATTTGTTATTTTTGTCCGGAATTATTGCTCAATTTGGAAGTTACTCGTAAGACATCTTCGGCACTCTCAGTCAAATTATTTCTACAACATATTTTTCAGGATGCAATCAACACATTTAACAAATCTATGATAACTAATACCCTTTATTATAACGTATATCGTCGCTGCGCCTCGAAGAACCGCTATGTGACATTTTTGTCGAAAATCAGTTATGAGGTGCAAATAAACCTGAAAGCTATCAGACAGCGTCCATTATAATGTGATGAGTGAATATTCAATTCTTTCGCCACAACAATGAAAAAATAATAGATTGAAATTAAAGGCTTTAGGTTCTCATCACGTACGTACTGATTAATGTATACAAATCCTCTATGTGCTTATAAAGGCGCAATAGACATAAAAATAGTAATATATTATTGTTGAGGGAAGCTACAACAATGTCTAGTGCATAATATACTGAGAATAGATTTTATTATATTTTTCAAGTGCTACTGTGTATCTGACAAAAGTTTAAGGGTTTGTAATGTTTTTTCCTTCTCCTGAAAAGTTGTGGTTTTAACACATAGAGATTCGTTGAGGCGCAGCGACGGTATATACAATTAGGAGAACATAGAACATTATTTAGCAATTGAAAATAAAGTGAAAATTCTACATAACGGTAAACTCTTCGATACTCCTTTCAAAGAAAGAAAACAAAGGAATAACCATGTGACAATGTTATAGAGACATCCTGAGCCACAGTATTGATACACAAATCTATCAAATCATTATAATTATTTCTTCAGACTTAAGACATGCCTCTACTCAATCAAGGGACATTAAACATAATATTGAAAAAAAATGATCTAAGTACATTTTAAGGTTTGCATCATAAGTAGTATTTAGATACTTAGAAAAATGCGTTATCCGGTCAGCCGCATATTGTACAAATATACGGAATCCGTAAGATTACTCTGGCAATCTGCTAGAATGAACGTATGCTATCATTATGCTACATGTTGGCTTTTCCCTCTTTAGACGCTACGGTATGTCGCCGCATGATGTCTGACATCTAACAATCTTCGATATATTATGTACGTAGACGTATGTTACATACTTCAGCTATATGTTATATACGTCCATATGTACGTGTGACGCTATATACAAATTTTTGTTTCATACGGAAATTAGGTATAGATGGAATATTTATACGGAAAGTATTACCAGTACAAAATTCCGGTTTTCAGTTATACGCTTGCTCTACAATGTTACCTATTGTCGTAGGGTAAGTCCAAAACCTACAGGATTTAAGCATGTAACCTACGCTGTTACGTACGCTACATGTTTTCTTCAGTGTGTCAGCATTATTAGAAATAAAACAAACGATAGATATTGAACGATATATATTCTCTATTTACAGTACAAAATTAATTTAATAAACTATTCCAGCATTAAAAATATCAACAGCTTTAGATTCGCAACGGAATATCTACCATTCAGTGCCATAAAATTATTTCTAATCGCAAATTATGCATGGAAATCCATTATTACTCATCCCATTTAATTCATCTTGATTAGATTTATGTATATTGTATCTTAAGGAAATGTTATATTTAAATGAGCATTATTAAAATTAAATAATTCATTCAAGTATAGTGGAAGTTGTTTTGGATTATATCAGCAAACGACAAGTGAGGGACAGAAGATATAGCTACTAACTTTAGGAACTAATATAACCGTGATAGAGGCCATTTCATTTTCGAATAATTTCCAAGGTAGCATTTTGTACAAAAGACTCCCATCTTGAAGTTTTGGATCTCCACAAAAGAGAGCAGAAGGTCTGTTTTTTTCCTTATTACGTCAGCTTAGTATTATTTAAATCGACTGGATAATGTTCACACTGAGAAAAATGCGTTATCCGACAGCGGCATATTGCACAAATGTACGGAATACATACATTTACTATGGAAATCTACATATATATTGCCTTTCTCCCGCTTAGACGCTTCATTATGCCTCTGCAGGATTCAATTATTATATATTATTATTATACGAATCTTTGGTGTGGGAGACCCGTGTTCGATTCCCGGAGGGAGTTCATGTGGTTCGGGGCATATTTTAAGTTGTAGGTTTACTTCTCATATAGCCTCACTGCTGAAAAGGGCGCTAAACTCAAAATCTATTATTATTATTATTATTATTATTATTATTATTATTATTATTATTATTATTATTATTATTATTATTATTATTATTATAAATAGGAAATAGAAAAAGGTTTTAGGGTGCTAAATTTGGTGAGACATTTTATTTCTTCCCAGTATGGACTTTATTGTTGTCTTGGTGTATCAGAACCATTTTAGATACATTTTCAATACGATCTCACATTTTTTTCACTTAAAAGTCTTACTTGTTCTCAATAGGATTACTGTTTTTTAGAATCAATCGCATCTCACAAGAATGCACGCAGTTACATAATATCTTGGCCATCACCTTACTCCTAACATTATCACTTAGTACTTTTCGAGAGGAGATGAGGTGTGGTCTCTACTGTTTTCAAATCGGTTTTGTCTCAGGTTTAAAGTAGTGGATGTAAGCGATACATTCAATTACGATATTTTTTAGCAACATGGTTGTATCCTCTTTTTAAAGTTAAATGATGTGATCAAAAGTGAGATCTCTTTCACATTTTCCCATAGAAAAGCTTGTCTGAAGAGAAATCAAAGTGAGTTGAGGTCATACTGGGACACTATTTCGTATATCTTAGATCCTGCACAGGGCGATCTTTCAACTTCGAGGGGAAACGTATACTTATAATGAACACCAAACTCGCTGCCAACTATGTTCAGCATTCAGATTTGGGAACCTACCTCGTCAATATTTTCCTTATGCTGCCACATTTATATCTTCAAGACTTCATCAGAGGATGTTGTAACTTCTGATACAAAATTCCTATAATTTCTATAGCACACCAAAAGTTTTGATTTTGTAATATTGTCATGGGTAACATCAAAGCTTTCTGGATCAGTATTATTGAAGGTGCACTTCAGCGAAGTTAAAAAAAATACCTTTGACCTTTTAGAAATCTGCAACGTAAATTCTCACATTAGCATTAGAAGTTGCAAGGTTCCTCAGCAATTGGCGCATATGCAGTTGGATTTTTAGGGTGATATCCTTCTAGTAGAAGTACCCAATAAACACTTGGTAATGCCTACCACAGAGCCGGTTAGGTTTCGATGAGCTATCTGCTGTGTTCGACTCGGCTCAGATGAACCACCCTCTCGATTCGGCTCGGTTGAGGTCCGCCACATCTCGGTAAACGTGATATATGAGCCGTCTTTCTAAGCTCGGCTCTGTGGTGAACAAGCCGCGAGCCGACCATTTAAACCAATTGCGCAATTAGAGTTGGCACGTTTCACTCAACTTATTCAAATGGGCCGAGTTTCGTCGCTAGGTTTAGGTCGGTTGTCTCTTTTATGAAAGTGACTCTATGTTCGGCTTAGTGAGTTTTCCTGTATCTGATCTCTCCTTAAAGAAATCTTTGGTCCGGCTGTGAAGAGGATTGTTACAAAACAAAGTTCTTGTAAAGTCAGGTGTAACTTTAATACTCGATAAATTTCTCGTATAGCTTTCTTGAATAATTAATGGATTTACGCAGTGTTCATTAGCTTTTATCGGTTCAGGTTAGTAGGGCCATGGTTTGTATTGGAGACTTAAAAAATAAACACTAAAAAAAAATTGAAAAAAAATATTGAATTATAATTGAAAAAAAATACAGGTTTTGTTTACAACATCATGTTTCGCATCCATACAGCACCGCAGGATTTTCATTGGCGAAAAGATATTCAAGTGACAATTAGCTCACATTTTCTTTACTTTTAATGCACTCTGCTGTTCTAATGGAGATATCAGTAAAAGTGTTTAATGAGTATCAATTTGGGCAACAACGAAACGCTGATGTTCTCTCGTGCTTCACAGCGTAAGCGTGAAGATTCGTGAATTATCGGAAATGAAATTTTCTAAAAGGTAGCCCAAAAGTTTGAATATATATAGAGTAATTTTGAATAGGCCTAATGTTACTTTTAACCAATTAAGGCCCATGATCCCCATTTGTGGATCGGTGATTAATTTTTTTTCTGTAATCCTCTCAACTTTATATCATGTTTTATTTGTTCCGGTCTGTACTTCAATATTACAGTTAACGTATGCAATCAATATTTGGCATTGTTATACACAAAATAATAACTTACGTTCTAATAAATTAAAACAAGTTCAATATATATATGCAATTACATTGGTCCCCATTTGGGGATCATGGGCCATAGCGTGTTGTTTTTTATTCTATTTGTAAAGATTAGGAAAGAGCAGTATTTCCTTGAATTGTACTGTGAGTTTCCACGACTGTTTTGAAGATACAGTAGATTGACAGGCAATTGCATCACAAATGGAAGCACCAGATAATAAGTTGTGTTTTAGGTGGTAGCACTTCCCAGATTTGCTTCATTTGGAGGGATAGACAGTGATTGTAAGCTAATGTTTGAAGTATGGACGTTAGGTTTGTGCTTTTGTTTGCGTTTTCGTCTAATGTACGCCAAATCAGCTATCAGAATAGACTAGTGTGTTTTAGTTTTGATCAATTTCCTTGTGAACATTTTTAGAAAATGAGTCGAAAGTATTTGACACTCAAAGAAGTAGAAAACTTGTTTCTTGATCCTGGTTCCTTCGAAAATGAAGATTTAGAGGACGATTCTCCAATTGACATTTGCAAATTACCTCCTGATAACGTAGACTAACTTTCTGATATTGAGTAGGGTGACGATGAAGAATTTGTTGATACAGCTCTGCCCGATGTACCTGGTTTTGTTGAGATTCATACCTCGGGCGACACTCAGTTAAGTAGTGACGAAACTGAAAGTGTTTCAAACAGTCTAGAATTTCCTCGCAAGAAGCAAAAAACAAGTTCGTATAAAAGTCGCTGGTTGAAGAAGGATGGTGAATATTCTTCTTTGCCTAAACAGACCAATACTTGGAATACTAATCGTGAGGAGCTCATATCTTGTGTACAAGGGAAACTCCCGTATAAGTGTTTGAACTATTTTTAGCGATGAAGTCTTGGAGTATATTGTTCAAGAAAGTGTAAAGTACGCATTTCAGAGTAATGACCACGACTTTTCTTTGTCATCTGACTGTGTTCGTAAATTTTTGGTATTCTTATTTTTAGTGGATATCACGCTCTCCCCCAACAAGGGTTATATTGGTGCGAAGATGATGATATGAATGTAGGTATTGTTAGAAAGTGCATGAGTAGAAACCGGTTTATGGATATTAAGAAGTACATTCATTTTAATGACAACGAAGATCTCGCTGCTATTCCACCTAGTGAGAGGGACAAACTTTTCAAGATTTGACCACTTATTGATATGTTAAACAAGGCTTTTATGAAATTTGGTATTTTCTCTGAGAAGTTAAGCATTGACGAACAGATGGTTCGGTATTATGGCCATCACTTTCTAAAGCAATTTGTCAGAGGTAAGCCGGTTAGGTCGAGATCGGATATTGTTTCCAGGTGAGTGTTTGTGAAGGCAAAGGCGTAGATTACTCTCAAAGCATGGGACTTGGAGAAGCAGTTGTTCATCAGATGCTATCGGTAATAAAAGACCCTATGGCTCATCACTTGTATTTTGACGTCTTTTTACTAGCCACAAGCTCTTGAAACAGCTCAAAGTTTGTGGAGAAAGCGTAACAGGAATTGCGCGATCAAACAGAATGAATAACTGCCCACTCAAACAAAACAAAGAGTTTTCTAAAGATAAGAGAGGATCCTATGATTACAGATTTGATGAGGACAATGGGGTTCTTGCAGTTGTTTGGAATGATAATCGGTGCGTGAGAGTGCTAAGTAACCACGAAACTGTGCTTCCGACAGTCAACGTACGAAGATATTTTCGTTCCGAAAAACAAGACGTTGCAGTAGCCCAACCCTTGATGATTCATAATTACAGCGAGAACATGGGGGGAGTTGACAAACAGGACTGGGATGTAGAGAAATATAGAATTAGAATCAGAGGGAAAAATGGTACTTTCCCCTTTTCGCAAATGCTATTGACTTCGGTATTGTGAACGCTCATACAATTTACTGCATATCATATAAGATTTCTCTTCTTCAGTTTCGTAGGGGAATAGCTGTAAGATATTTATCTCTGAAATCGTGTTCAGACCCTAGAAATCTAGGACGGCCAACTGCAAGAAAGACAAAATTTGGTAGAGATATAGCGCATGCAATGACGAGAAATCCATTTGGGTATTCTTTGTAAAGGACAAACGAAGGCAAGCAACGAAAGTATGCGGTGTGTAAAATCAATGTGAAGAAACAATGCTGCAAGTGCAATGTTGGTTTGCACATGGAGTGCTTTGATGTGTATCACAAAGTCGAGCAAATCCATCTGCAGTTTGAAAACTAAGAAAGGTAAAGACATTCAAATTAAAACTATATGTCATCATTTTACCTATCTTGTATTTTTCCGGTAGCTGCATATTTTATTGTTTAGGTACGTTTACATAAATGTATTTTTACATACAGGTTTGTTTACAATTGCAGAGCTAACTGAGAAAAATATATGTGTATTGTTTTCAACAAAAACATCTATGCTAAAAAAATATATTCACGGCATGTCCCATGATCCCCATTTGGGGATCGTACATAAATTGGAAGTTTTAATCAATAAAAAGGTTTTAAAAAATCTTATTCCTTTTTTTCCTCTCACTAAAAACACTGAAACACGTCTACCAGATGTTTTATTTAAAAACAAAACTTGGGCCTTTATGGGTTAAAATGTATCGCGCTGCTTTGTCATCAACTTTTCCTTATATACAGTATATGACACAAATTATACTAGGTGATATTTGTTAATTCTATATAACTCATAGTCGGATCGGAAGTACCGCACTATTTGTAGCGAAGCTACAATAGGTAGCTACAAATTTTGTACCTCTAGATGTAGCGGCGCTACAAGTCTAAATTGTTAGCTTGTAGCTGTAGCTGAGCCACATATTTTTATAGTGTATAGCAAATTTTGCACTAAACTACAAATAAACCTTTTCAGGCCGCTAAAATATTTTGTAACTCCAACATTTCCTCACAATTTTTAGTAAAATTTTACATGATGATAAGGAAAAACTACGATTGTTTTCTGATTTCTGTCCCCAATTATTTTGCAACAATATTACAAGAAAATGTTCTGAAATAAATTGCGTAATGACGATCGGTCAAAAGGATAGAAATGACTCTTAAAATAAACCTACGCGCCATTCTAGCAGTGAAACCATATACATTTTTGGGGGAGGGGTAATATATATATATATACATACTTTAAAAGTGCAAACAAAATGAATACTTTACTGTGAAATGCAAATTGATAGACAAAGCTTTTATGTAATGTTTTAACCAAACTTTTAACTTCATGACATATATTATAATGCATGATGTCAATTAAACTGTATTTGTGACAAGAGCTTAAGTAGCGAATACGTTTCTGGAAAACTAGCAAATAATTGTAGCGAGCTACAATTTTTATCATGTAGCTGTAGAGCAGCTACTTTTGAAAAGTAACTTTACAATCAATGCTCATACTAAAATAATGTTGGCGAATGGTGAATATACTGTATATTTGCCTTCTACGTGTGCCTCTCGAGTATACTCTAGGCGATCTTGCTTTCTATCGATTTCAACAAGCAATAGAAGGAAATTTATCACCTTTCTCAGTTGCTTTTCTGTATGCCCAGAAAACTGTTAAAGTTAAGGACATGATTTAGAAAAATCGGGTCATAACCAAAGAAGGGGCATGAAAACCATGGCCCTACTCACCTGAACCGAGGAAAACTACTAAACACTGTTTAAGTCGATGAATTCTTTACGATATGCTATGCTATGCAGAAACCTTATCGAGTTGGAGATAGTGGTGTCAACCTGCTCGACTCTAGCCCTGAGTCACTGGTGTAGCTTGAACTCCGGCTTGGTTCAACTGAGCCACCAGCTCGAGTTGGGATGATTGGAATAAGCCACTGGCTCGGTTCGGATCGACTCAGATAAGCCATTGGCTCGAGCCGGCTCATTTGGGATGAACCATCGGCTCGAGCCGGCACGCTTGGATGATTTGTTGGGTCGGCTCACTTTTCAGTTCGGTTCGGTGCTGACTGAGCCGGCAGCCGAGCTGCTTTAACCATTGACAACACTACTACTTGGAACCTGAAAAACACGGATTTGAAAGCAGTAGAGAACACACCTCATCTCCACTCCCAAAATACTCATGAGAGATTGTTCCGGGCAAGATGATGACCAATGTTTCATGAAACTGAGTGCATTCTTGTGAGATAGACTGTAGCAAACGGTGTTGCTATTGAGAGCAATTAAGACGTTTAAATAAAAAATGTGAGATCGCCGTGAAATCCTATCTAAAATGGTTCTGACACACCAAGATAACAACATACAGTCCATAGGTGTAACCAGGGCCGTAACTTAGATATTTCTGGGGAGGAGGGCAAACATTAAGACATGTATTAGGGTTCCATAAAAAAGTTGTTTTTCTAATTCTTGGGCTCCCTCTTTCTCTTACTTTTTATGGACCCCCGGAGTCTGTGGGTCCTCCCGCACAGCAAGATCTGTGGTTCCATTAGTTGCGCCTTTGAGCCTGTTTCATACTTGACAAATTAATTAAGGGGACAAAATTGCCAAATCTCAAAGCCACACTAATACATATTATTTCTAGGGCGCCGAATAGCAGACTTTTTTAATGAATGGGTCCCAGACTAATTTTTGTTTCATTTACCTTTTCTGTGCAGTTTTGTTTATATAATGTACTGAATCTGTTTGATGCTTCATTTATAATTTAATCTTCGTATTGTGTATGGGATAAAAGAAATTGCCATAACATTGGCCCCCATCGAACGGCGAGGAGCTTTTCTAGAAGGGTCAGTTGCCCGATGCCCCCCACAAGTTACGATCCTGGGTATAACAACAAACTGGGAGGAAATAAAATGTCTCACCAAATTTAATACCCTAAAACCATTTTTTCTATTTTCTACTTATAATAATAATAATAATAATAATAATAATAATAATAATAATAATAATAATAATAATAATAATAATAATATATTTGACTTTGTGTTAGGACCCCTTTCAGCAGCGAGAATATATGAGAAGTAAACCTACAGCTTAACATAAGCTCCAAACCACATGAGCTCCCGCCAGGAGTCGATCCGGGATCTCCCACGCTAAATAAGCGTATACTACTAATACTAATACTAATAGTACTACTACTACTAGTAATAATAATGATAATAATAATAATAATAATAATAATAATAATAATAATAATAATAATAATAATAATAATAATAATAATGTTAATATGAACTGCGTTCTGGTAGTGATGAAGGAAGTATTAGGGCTGATGGTGATCTTCTGGACACTAGAACTCCGGAATTATTTTGAGGTTTACGAAAATCTTACGGATCGATGCAAGAAGTAATTTGCACTAAGAAGGAATCACAGTCGGACATATAGAAAAGTTTTACACTTGTAGAACTTCTTATTTTTGGATAAATGAAAAAGTTGTCCATCACCTCCGTGTAATACAAGACTATAAAAGTGAACGACAAAAATAAAAGAAAAATTACGAAATGGAAAAAAGTAAGAGCATCAAATGGGACTCGGACCAGGTTCAAAAGTACTAAATCCGCACAGAAAGCAAGAACTTAGCTGGCATGGCTAACAAAACAACTATGAAATTCCAGTCCTATTTCATGAATAGTGAACGAATTTCATAACAGCTCTCCCTCCCTTTTGTAACGAATATTGTAGTCGAAAAGCATGTGTGTTTTACTTACAACCACGTTTTCTGTACTTACCAAGTACTATGATGTTCTAAATGTATCATTATATTAAGTTATAGAAAGAAAAGTGAGTATTTCAAACAGCAAACTGTGAGCTGTGTTGATAAGTCTCGTTATTTTTTCGTTTCACTTCCTTTACCATGACATCGACTACGATGTTGCCAAAGCTACAATTTTAAGGAACTTCGTAAAATTCGGGCATGCATTTATATTTTGGAGAAGTATATATATAGATGGAACATTCATACTTAAATTATTATAAAACATACATTTTCAGTTATACGTTGTATAAGGTGGGAGAGACCGTAAGGTCTCCTCTGCTTCTGACAGCGGTCTTCTTTCACAACTTGAAATACCGTCTGTCTTCGTGCGTCCCATGAACTATGATAATGAATAAGTGCGCTAGAGACTAAAAGAAAAACTTGAGACTCCATAATGAAAATTTTAAATTGATAATAATCAAAATAGTCCCTATGTAAATCCTATGCTGAAGCTATTAATAAAAAAAAACAACAAGTTTACCCAATTTAAAAATTTACATAGGCTCATAGTTCATGTTGCTTACCTTGAGGGACTTTAACGGAGTGACTCATATTCTACGAGTGTACTAGCGTGTCCACCTAAGATGGGAAACGAAGTCAAAGGTAACCGACATATTACTCATTTTCCAAGGTAGTAATATTTGCAGTCATCTGCCTCGAAACCATAGACCGACATCTGACTGAAATAAAAGACATTGTAGTATACTGTATACACATTTGTACTCAACCCTCTTCGTATCAACATACTATAACATCAGGATTGACTCCAGAAATAAACGAATTCCAGATTAGTTACGATGTGTTAAATTTAATTTCATTTAAAAGATATTCACAAATATCACACTGCACTCTACATTTCTTTATGCAAGAAAAAAATAAAATGCGATAAAATGTTGTTGTTACTTGAAGTGAAAATGTGTGTGGCCACAATTGAGTTATTGTCACGATGAATCGTCCTGTTGGAGTATGGTGTCCTCTTCTAGGCGGCGTCTTCTTATGACTTGAACTCTTCCGTTTCATGCATGCACTCCCTTCTTCCCATTAGGAAGGTTTCTTGTAGATTAGCTGACGCATATCGTCCTCAATGATGTAACGTTTAAAAAAAACAACCGCTAAACTGTTGTAAAGTTCTGGTAGTAGATTTACAGTGGGCATGACATAGACTGATCACACATTATCACTGTATGCGGTGCGTGGTACACAAGTCCCACAAAAGTATACAGTTGAATCAACAACACTTATGAACGAACATTTCCTGTGTCGGACGGCTTCAAAATTAAATAAAAAAAAAACATTGCTGTTAGGTCTGTAAGAAGTCCAACATTGTTCGAGAGAAACTTTAAAAAGTACTGTTCACCAATCTGTCTATCTGTTGCACTGAACAGCTCACTTATTACATATATATCGGAATTGTCCTTGTAAAACGTGTATCATTGAATACTGTAGTTCAATAGTAGAAGCTCGGTGTATCACGGACACCCTGACTATCTCACGATAAACTAAATGAAACTAGTTTAATATTCACTAGCTATGCTTTCTATATAGACTAACTCACTCCCGTGCTCAATTCTGGTATTCGAACCATTGAGCTTACTATATATAAGTATTGTAAAAATTTACTAAGAGCAGTACGGGTTTTACAGTTGAAGTTCCGTATCTCGGACTGGTGTCTCCTGATTTCTCTGTCAGCCTGTAGTTATTCAGCGGTCACGGGCTCCAAAAAAGCTAGATTCCCTTTCTGTGTGCCGTTCTCTTTACTCGCCAGCGGTTTTGCAGTAACAATACTTTCAGATTTCTGAAATGAGGTCATGCCTTTGAATGTTAATATCTTATTTACATTACTTCCTCTTTGAGCTCAGAATGTCTCACTACAAACCTACATCTTTTCTGCTCAAATTGATATCTTGTTTCCCACTAACAAAGCGTTATAATATACACACAACATTAAAAGAAAAAAACATAACTAAAAATTTTCCACTTCCCCACTCCACAAATGACAAGCTTGACAAGTGGTAACACCTATACGGAAAAAAAAAACAGGCAGGTCGCCTAGCAGAAAACAATCACAAGGGATGTAAATACAATACAAATTTCAACTTATTTACACTCATCCCCGCTTAGACAAGTATTATTAATGCTGTTTACATATTATAACATTTATAAAATGTTTTACTAAAGAACTATAGTAGAAAAACCTATTTACATTGTCATGTGGAGGGGTACTATACTTTTCAAAAATATTGGTGTATTGGCCAAAGAAGAATGTCATCCATTTTGCAGACGAACATCGCCCAAGCGGGCTCAAGAACTGTCTGTAAATAATACTTTTAAATAGTACAATTACGGGATATAAGACGTTCGGATTGTGACATACCGTTCTGAGAAAACATAATTGATATTTCGATGCATCCAAAAACCTTTGTAGTTTGATTAAATTTAATAAACAACTCAGCCAACTCGCATTTTCAAATTTTGTATCACTACGTCTCTGGCTAGTCTAGGTCCGTCCAGAGGGGTAGCGAAACAAGATGAAGAAGGTGCGAGAAAACGTCATCAACATCAAAAGTCACAAGTTATTGTTCGCAGAAAAATAACACAAGAATGTTTCTAGAATACAAAAGAAATGTTCTCGTCTACTTGGTGCTGTATTCGAGTGAATTCAAGTGTAGGTGTAGTTAACCACCTAGGATTTGAAGTAGTAGCATTGTCCTATTATAGGTACCTTTAAAATAATACCATCTCTGGTCCTGAGTGCCACGTTTAGATGGAAACAGTTGTACTCTGCTCTCTCCTGTTCTGGAGTATTTAGCTAGAGACCCAGAGTTTGGATAGGAGTTGGAAGATGATTTTGAAACTTTCAAAAAAAACTCGTTGCGTTTGCGAATATAATATCTTCCCAATGAAACTGATATGTTCGGCGCTTATAATCTGAATACTGTTGGTTTTAATACTCTAATGTACATGAATGACATTCTTAACTGACGTAATATTAATAATATTAGGTTATAAATAATGTATTACTTTCAAATATTTAGGATCAATATTAACAGACGAAAATCATATTCACGAAGAAATTAAATGTCGACTAAAAGCAGGGAATTCGTGTTACTATTCGGTTCAAAATCTCTTGTCGTCGCGAATTCTGTCGAGGAATTTGAAGCTTAAAATATATAAAACGATACTCATGCCTGTTGTTCTGTACGGTTGCCTAACATGGTCGCTTACTCTGAGGGAAGAACATAGACTGAAAGTATTTGAGAACAGGATCCTGAGAAGAATATTCGGACCCAAGAGGAACGAGAATGGGGAATGGCGGAAGCTTCATAACGAGGAACTACATAGTTTATACGGTTTACCCAACATTGTTAGGGTCGTCAAGTCTAGGAGGCTTAGGTGGGCAGGTCATGTAGCTACAATGGAAGAAAGTAGAAACGCTTTCAAAGTCTTGACTGGTAGACCCATAGGAAAACGACCATTAGGAAGACCTAGGCGCAGATGGGAGGATAATATTAAGATGGATCTTGCAGAGATAGGAATACAAAGTAGAAACTGGATCCAATTAGCTAAGGATAGAAGTCAGTGGAGAGCTTTTGTGAACGCGGCACTGAACCTCCGGGTTCCATAGGCCATAGAGTTAGTTAGTTAGTTATAAATAATGTATAATATCCATTTTGATATGCAAACTTTTTGATAGCTAATTTACCTATCAAAATTCAAATTAAGTACGTACAGGGTACATATAACGTTTACTGTACGATATTACCTATAATCGCACGTTAAGTTTCAAAACTACAGGATTTACGATAGTAAAATGCGTATGCCACATATGTTTGTTTTCTCTATGCACAATCAGATGCATACAAGTGTTTAACAAGGCCATCAATATGAACAAAGTTTGAGTCACAATACGTAGCAACACACAATACCTGATCCCTAAAAGAATTTTTTCAACTTTTATAAATTAAAAACCATATTTTATACATGAATCAGAACCATTATATTTAGTACATTAAAATAACGTTTCGGCAGATTCTTAAGGTGAAACAGATGGATACTGAGATTTTTTTTAATCATTACTGCAATATGGATCGGTATTGGTTTGTGAAACCGAGATATGAAGACTACTGGCGCCTTAACATCACTCACTACACTGCTGTTGGTATGAGATTGCGAGCGACGTTACATCGGAGATTGTGTGAAAGAAGTAGTAAAGGACGTCCAATTTTTGAAAAACTCTTTTACCGGATCACCCTTTTTCCATGTCTTTCGTCTCTTCGAAGCATCACTTGTACCACTGAATGCCATAATGATAAATTATACATTTGAACAATTTGCAATGTCTTGTAAAACACACATATATGCGGGACACATTACACGGATATTCATTTAGGAAGTATAATACGAATATTGATTAAGTACACGAATTTACATACTAATGCATCTAACGTTTACAATCTTACATAAACATGTAGAGTTTCGTGTCGCACAAACGAATCGTAGAAGTAAATTATATTCAATACCCACAAAGTTCATGATTGAAATTTATAATAGTCCACTTCAGATTTTGTACTCAAGCGGGCAAACAAATATTGTAGAATATTTTTATATGTTTATATCAGAACCTTGGAAGAGAAAATCGATTTAAAAAAAATCCTCGCATCAGACACGTCTGGACAACATATAGATACCACGTTTTGCCCTAGTTCTCCCTTAGTATTCTCACAGTTTCTAAATGCATTGAGTAGAGCCACCTTCTATTACAAAGATTCGCCTTACTATCTTGAAGTACTTGCTATCTTGAAAGTTTTCACCTTGATTTCCGAACATCCCGATTTTGGGATTCACCTTTTCTCTTCCAAGGTGTTGATATAGTGAGAAAGAGAGACCGAAGTGTATATGTTTCTTCTTCAATACTTTAATTTGTAAAGAAAACCCGAGAAACGAAAATGAAGGGAAAACAGCCTTCAAGAGCAACAATGCCAAACTGCGGTTTCACAACAACATAAAAGAAGTTAGTCAATAATTGATCCATTGTAATTCAGAAGTGCTTTATGAAAATGATCCGAATATCACATACCATTAAGAGTAGGTCTCTTACTATTACCAAATGTTTAAAATACCTTTCCCCCTGATTTCAGTACTTGAGAATGGATTTTTCATGCTTTTAAGACTGCTTAAATACAAGGGTCAAGGTTAACACGTGAATACACAACTTTGATTCAGACTATAATGTCCGGGAAGAAGAAAATAATTAAGTGTTATAAAGTTTACTAAAAGGCTTTTCATTACGAGTTTGATACACATACACTGTGTGCCAACTAATTGTATCCAAAACTTTTTGAAAGACATGAACTTCATCAGAAGCCAACAATGACCCCCAAACTTTTGGGAATCAATTTTAAATCCTCACACATATTTCTTACTTTAAACATTGGAATTATGTACTCGTGTGCAATATTTAGAACTAAAGAATTATCATAATTATATAAACGAATCAGCCAAAACATTGCGATCATTAGCTACGTTTTGAGTGACAGGTCCCATAGCACGCCGAAACTACCTACCAGACAATGACTGAGATCTCACCCCGAATGTTGCTCGATCACCCAGTATGTTGCTTATGTATAGAATGAGAAAACCGGCTATATACTAGAGTTTGAGAATAGCTATGTTTTGGTGAACTGATAGCTGGGAACGAGCATCTCGTAAATAACACAACCTCATAAATGTTAGTAGTGACCTGCTGTGGTAATAATCCTCCCTATATGGGAAAGGACAGTTATACAAGTACGAAACCACAATCCATAGAATATCGACACCTCATGTTAATCGTAATACAGGGTCGAGGTTGGTACAATAATATAAGGGGTATAGTTAACAACAATCTTTAACTGACTTTAACAACAGAGAAAGCACAAATGTTTCTAATCACACTGTTCACTTTACATATACTTACATATGGGCAACAGTCTACGTCCTAAACGAGTACGAATCTTACCCGCGCGACATTATCAATAACAATTGAAATAAGATATGCTAATGGTGATCAAATTACATAGAAATGGCACACCATTACATGGTATACTGCATTATGATACTACATTTATTACGCCAATGACTGAGTCAGAACAAGTCGTTTCCCAGTGGAATTGCAGCTTGGGCTGTGCATCTTATGATGTTAATAGGCCGGTGATAGCTTTAATACGATGTGGTAAACTTTCATGTCCACCTACGAGGTTGATAGTACGCGTGGAGGACATATTGATGATCATGAAATTTTGAACTAATGTTTTCCAAGAATAAGTTAACCAATTCGTAGTGTCCACTTTTACATTTTCAATTAACGTTTGAAGTTTTTCAGTGATTTCTCAGCATCGATGTTACATGGGACTTATTTTAAAACTTCGGGTTGTAGAAGAGACCAAATTCGCAACTTTATTATGTGTTTAATTTGTTACATTTTAAACTTCATAAATATTCCAAAATTTGGAAATATTATAGAATAATTATGTCCGATGTCCTTCTGTCTGTCTATCTATCTTACGACAGGCATCAGACTAGACACAATTAGAGGTATCGAGAAGCAGTATCTTGTAGTCGATTCAATATTCCCTAAACTGCTTCCATGTTTTCCATTAACTTTTCTATTCCAATCGAAACTCATATAAATAAATTTGATTTCTCTTTAAATGTAGATTGCCATGAACAAAAAGAGTGGCTATAGCAAAAAAAAGTCTTTTATGTTCGATTGAGCATCTCAGGAATATATTAAATTCCCACACGCAAGACTAATGAAATCAGAAGAGGTACATATGTTGTATTTTTTGTTAAAAAAATAAATCCAGTATCTGAAAAAAACATACCTCTCCAACCGGAACCTTCTTCCAAAATGAAAGATAGTTGGATTTTTCTAGTACTTTCAATTTAGATATTGACATTCATGAAACAAAATCTATGAGATATCAACAAGTGGTTTCTTGTTTGCTGTGTATCTCAACCGTAGGCTTCTTCTCAGTGTTACTACTTAAGTCAAACAGCGTACTTCGCAGCAGGACGACTTTTGGTATTGATTCAAAATCTCAAGGAAGAAGTATATTTTCAACCGTTTTCTACTATTAAAAGCAGGATGGACATAATGTCAACAGTGTTTCACCAGAGTCCCAATGTTAATCTCACAATAAACAGTAATACATAAATATAAACATTTTCTTGAAATAAATTTCAGC
Organism: Thermobia domestica; assembly: GCF_964235325.1. NCBI lineage: Eukaryota > Metazoa > Arthropoda > Insecta > Zygentoma > Lepismatidae > Thermobia > Thermobia domestica. The sequence goes on along the minus strand of NC_137461.1, from coordinate 42,291,505 downwards.
AAGCTCGGAATACAAAGTAGACATGTCACCTTCCAACTCTACTAAACCGGAAATGGTACACCTTTAGCAGTAATTTATTTCTTATATTCCTTGATATAAAGCAAAAATAAGAGGGATAATCTTAAACGTTTTTGAATCGATTCTGAAACGGAAGGAAATACCATACTCATCTTTATTACAGTATAGAAACCGAATATAGGGAATATTTGGTAGTAGTTCCGGTTTCAACGTTCACCACCAAACGATAAAAATGATTAGAGAAAAAGGTTTCTTGGAATCTATTAAACTTCTCAAGAAAATATATCTCCACACATAAGATTGTACTAAAATTGGAAGTGTAAAGAATTTATTTATACCTCCAGTATTAATATTGATCTCCACTGAGATAAAACAATAATACATATAGATTAACAACGTTCCGAAATAGATTTACTTTCCACAGATTATGTTCCAGATATTCTGTTACCATTGTATTAAATCGGAAGCGGTAGAATTTAGATTTCAACCTTGATTGACGTAGAACATCAACAGCAACACAGTATAACGGTTTTATGCAATGGATTTAGGTCTTAAGAAACTATTACATCTTTATCATTGTCTATATTATCACCTGAGGTAGTCACAACTTAAACCTTAAAAGGTTCATCTTTCGTTATCTCTCTTCCAGCTTGAAATTATAAATCTGCATCAATATAAAATTCATATTTTTTGGGAGACTACTATACTTTTTTCAACTCTGAAATAATTCTTTTGTTTTTGCGTAGAACTTACAGTTGAAATATTTACAAAAGATGTGGAAATTTCTAAACAGACTTTATGCCGAGTTAACAAAGAAATCTTACGAAATTACATGTGAAAAGTTGACAGCTGGTCGAATTGCATTGGTCAGTATATATGCAAATATTTATGTTTAAAGATTAGTACTTAAAGGAATTTATCATTATAATAAAATAACCCAGCTGTGTGTATTGAATTAAAAGAGGTGTTTGTAATAAATACATAACTAACCTAACTCGTACTTGATTTAATTAATTATTAGAATCTATCTTACTGTTGGATACTTTCTAAAAGCATAACATATATATAAAATATGGTATATATAAAATTATGGGTTAAATAATCCTGGAAAGGCTACCTTGGGTTAAAACGTTATTTATTGAAATAAGGTTTTGAAAGTTTAAAACTTGCTATGATTAAAGAAAAAAAGTACCTACCAAAACATTGTAAAAAAATAACTCTTACCATATTATATTTGCAGATAGATGACTATTATGATTTATTGCCACTTGCAGGATATCAAGTTGCAGTATTCTTGCAAATATTTCTCTACTCATTCAATGGTCAACGAGTTATCAATGAGGTAATCGATTGTTACAGCAGTTAATAGACTTACAATAGTAATAAGACTTAAATTAATTTCTCTATAGGTTATAAAATTTTCTTGTTGAACATATATTCCACGGTAAATTGCGTCAGGTATGGTTAGTACAAGTCTGTGTTCAACTATTTCTAGTACAATACTCTTAGTCGAAGTTTGTAACTTCTTGATCCAAATATATTTCGCTTTGCCTCGTGAGGTGACGTTGTTCTCAACTGAGGATGGAATCATTGATCAATCGTACAGAAGGATTTCGCATTCTCCATTCGACTCAGAATGTAATAATACTATTATTAAACTGTTAATAATAATAATAATAATAATAATAATAATAATAATAATAATAATAATAATAATAATAATTTAACAATAATAATATGAATGGCTTTATTTCCAGTGCTGCGACTTTTTCACTAAAACAAATCACAGTATAAACATTAACATATTACCATGTACGATAGACTAAACAATGAGGCATGGTAGCTCAATAGTAAAGAGTTCACCTCTTGTGTATTGGGTTCCTGGTTCGATCCCAACATCGTTCAAGCTGCTTTTGGGATGAGCAAAAACTATCTGAGTAAGATTTTTTTAGGGTTTCTGCCTTTCATCCAGCTTTGTTAAAACCGTCTGTCTATTATCACCATCATCACCGTTTCTGTTAATGTACAAGCTTTACACTATTCGTAAGACATTATACTTTAAACAAATAGTCTAGAAATAATAATGATGATGTACCCACTATTATTTCTTGCGCAGGGCTTTCGCATCCCTAGTTCTTTGTACAAGATGTTTCGCACCCGTAAATCCGATATCCCCACTCTCTCAGCTATCTCACTCACCTTCATTCGCCTGTCGTCCAACACGATATCATGCACTTTTTCGATTGTTTCCGGTGTGGTTGCGGTTTTCAGCAATCCTTGACGTTGGTCATCTTCGAGGGATGTACGACCATGTGTAAATTCAGTTGCCTACTTTTTAACAGTTGACATGGAAGGAGCAAAGGCCCCGTAGCTTTTGTCAACTTCGGATGAATTTTCGTAGGGCTTAATCCACCCAAAACGAAAAATTTTATTACCGCACAATATTCAAGTTTATCCGTTGTCACAACTAACACGCAAGACGTCTAACTGCAAAAATGCCTGCATACAAACTACTTAAGCGACCAAGTTGTCGCTTATACGAACAACTCAAAAGCACCCCCAGGCGAGAACTATAAAATTTTAGTCGGAGTACCATCTCTGTGTCAGGCCGAGAACTTTTCACCCCTCCCTCGTACATTGTTTCTAGAATACTAGCTGAAATACTCATACACCGCAAGGGGAGAATGATTTAGGATTCTTTAGGTTTCTTTGACCAAGCGATGTAAATGTACAGCTTCAGAAATGTACTAAACGTCCGGCAAAATTCATTTCAAATTCTGGAACCATTTTCTTGTAGCGTGTTCACAAACAACAGTAAATGTTTACATTTATGTTCCAATAAGAAGTATAAAAACTGTCAGCTTCTTCAATGTTCCTAAAAGCCGGAATTTCGGAGAATGCTGGGTGAAGTTTTATTTGTGATGAGTAGTTTGTGATTGAAGACTCATCTACCTAAGTTGAGGAACTTTTATTAGGTACTGTATATTTTCTCAAATCTCCTTCCTTGTCGTTAGAATAACGTAACAAGATAAACAAGATTAAGTGCCAGTACTATAGATTCCAGCATCTAAATCTTTTGGAGGAAAAGGTTACTGCTATCTATTGAAATTTTAATTCCTTTTCTATTCTCTTAACATGAAAAAGAGTTAGTAAACATGATGTAAGAAGTACCAAAGTTATAAGGAAAACATTGTCAGACCAGAAACGTGCTTGAATTAATTGCCAGCTGAACAATAAGATTTTAGTTTGTAACACTCTTGCATTTCCTAAAGACTAATTTCTACTTTGTTGCTCCTATTAAACAATTACAGTAACAAGTATTTTCAAACAAAAATGATTGCCAAACTGTTTAACACCTTTGTTTCTTGTCCTTGTACAAGTATGCGAAATTGCAATAGGAAGCAAGGTATGAAATATGTTCTTCAAAGTCATCTACATCATATTTTAATATGGCTATTTGATTCTGCTTTAAAATAAAAACATATTTGAAGGTACAGTATATTGTATGTGGTCGCACTAGTAGTGGAAATATTGTTATTGGCAGCTGCATTAAAGGGAAAGTTGCTATTTTTAAAGAAAATGAAAAGATTTTAAATGGCACATACATAAATATCGCTGTTTGTTATCAAATAGTGCTTAGATGTGTATGTTCAAAACGCTTTGTGGGTACTGGAAGGTTGTGAAAAATATATTTTGATAGAGGACATACTAATGTCTACGTTATCATTTCAACTGCTGGCAATTGGTCACATATAGGTCACATTCTCGATCTTTATACGTTTAATATTTATTTTCTGTCGTTTTCGAAAGTTTGGAACACAAGAGCGTTACATATCTGAATACAGGACTTGATGTACTGTATTAAAATACTTCAATTATGACAAGATGTAACAACCATTTAACGATAACATAGACTTTTGGATGTTTTTAAAGACGTACAACATAGGTCACAGCATGCTCATGTTGGTGGTGCTGAAATCTCATATCATACTTCTGTATTATATGATAAAAATATCGACTTTAAAGTAATCTCATTTGAAATCTACTTAAACATATATTGTTAACAATGTAATCTCCTGGATCCAAAGGAATATCTATCCATATAGATAGATACGCAGACGGATAGATAGATATACACATAGATAGATAGATATAGAGACGGATACAGATATAGATATATAGCCATATAGATATAAACATATCGTTAGATTTTTACATTTGACTTTTATTTTCCAGAGTGAGAACTTAGAACGAGTTGTTTATGAAAGTGAGTGGTATTGTTTCAACCATGTAGAAGAGCAAGCTGTAAAGATAATAAGGGAAATATGTAGTAAAGAATTGTCTTTTACTGGCATGGGCTACTTTCATTTAACACAAGTCTTCTTCACAAATGTAAGTTTCTATTCAATAAGCAACACATATGCTTATTATGTGTGTAGTTAGTTCATAGTCTTATTTCTAATTTTAGATATATACTTTAATTAAGGGAAAACGTCCGTATAATCTCATATATGCTCCTAAAACTGTTTGAGAAATTACAACTATAAAAAAATCACAAATAGCCAATGTAGCATGTTCATGACATAAATAATATATGTGACCGGTTTAAAGTCGAAGTCTAATACAAACTAATTATTTATTAACAATGTTTCCCTTAAATGTAATATTCTAAGTATAACAGGTCTTAGTACTTATGTGAAAAATGGGGTGATAAATAAGTTCCTGAACTTATATGCTTGTATATTAATACACTAACATTTTTGTATTTCCATCTGGAAGATCATTTAGAGAAGGAATTCATTTTAAACAGCATTAGATAATGCCACAATTTATTTAAGTCATTCGGAAAACTGTGGATTGGACACTAATACTATTCATATTTGATATTTTTTTATAATGCCTCCCTTCCATGTCTCATCCCTCGGGTGATTTAGGTTTTAAAAACCATCGCGTCCATCGAAATTATCACCTAAGTGCTTATCGCCGCTCACACTATGAATTCGACACTAATATTCGTCGTTTGAGATATTTTTCACTTGTTCTCACCCCAATGTCATTTGGAGTTGAACCTGGCATGTATTACTAATGGTAGTGTGACTACTTATTTCAGCGACACCGAAATCTATGCAAGTAAAGAAAATTCAGGTACAAGGTGTAACGCCCCCTTCCGCCTAGCCTCGTACATTCGAAACCAAATCGAGAGTTTAGAAAAGAGAAAAGAAAAAGTTAATAAATAACTCAAACTTTCAATCTGGACTCATCGGATAAAGCCTGGCAGAGTGGGCTTGGGAGTGAGGGGCTGTTCCGTATCGCGAAACCACTTCGATGTAAAAGAAAGACCACAGATGCAATATTTCACTTTTAAAAGGAAAGCAAGGTAAACACTTCATACATAAACAGAGTAAACAAACCAACACAGTGTTTTAATTTTTCGAAAAATAGCAATTTTATTAACCAAAATGAGGAAGGTGTATATCCATTAAATCGTTTGAATAGCCAATATACACTGTATTCAAACATTAAATAAATAACTTAGAAATTACCGTTTTCGCTGTCAGTTAATAATTTGATTAATTTCAATCCAATTAACTTTATCTTTGGCTTTAATATCAAAATATTCTTGAAAATCCAATCTGTCAATATACTTTAGAATAAAGCAAAAATTAACAATTAATAATCCAATTAAATCTTGAAATTTTTAGCAAATATCAAATCTATTGTTCCTCTCTATCAAGTTTACTACTAAACTCCAATCGCAGTCATCAATCTTAATACAATTTGTCTAAATCAGCCTTCTTACAATTTTAAAGAACAATCCCTGATTAGTATTAATTCAAAAATTGACCATTAACTATGTTCTTTTTTAAAATAGCAAATCTTCAAACTTTTAGATAACTGGAGAGAAAATTCGAGAATATTCGTTTTCTTTGAAAAGAAATTAATTTTAGTCTCTGTATAAACACAGAGTAAATTAGCTGCAAAGAAAAAAAAAACAATTAGAAATAGGAAATACTGGATCCGGGAATAGTTCTAGTTTAAATTACCAGGTCTCCATTAGAATCAAGAAAATGTATTTCGCCACTTAATCGGGAGGAATTTTATTAAGGTTTCAAGTAAATGCAAAGGTCCGCGAATTTTATCTCTTTGGAACCAACTCTACAGACAACCGCACAAAATTTACACTGTTTACGTGACACAACTACTTCTTTAATACAAATCAAATTTTGTCACTCACCTATATCTAGATTGTTTGATTTTTACCTTCAGACCTCCTTCCGTCAATGGAAACCTTGGCTTCTTTTGACTGGAATTAATGACTAATAAAGAAAGCAATTCTTTGCTCAGTGCCAGACAGATTTTTCTAAAAATTATCGCGATTCTGACTAATCCAAGTAATAAATTACGCCTGTAAAGAGCTTTACGTATGGACAATACTTTCGAATTACTGGCTAATATAAGGTCAAATCCAGCAATCGCTCTAATCCAATATCGGATTTGCCCAACGCTATTAATTTTCTCTCTTTATAATTTTCTTTTTTTTAAACAAAGAAATATTTCAGAAAGAAGTAAATGAGGAAACAGACGTAAAATATACTTTGAAATAACTCTTAAAGAACGTAAACTAACGTAATAAGAGGGATTTATATTCACTAAATATTCACTGCCCTCTTTGGCCACCGAAATCCCTCCGGCTCTGTAACTTTCTAGCTCCACAAATATCACCTTTTATCTTTCCAATTTCTTCTTGAATTACTGACAACTTATTCCAACTTGTTAAATTTAATATAACACTTCAATTCAAAAAGAACAAAACAATTCAAAAAGAATGAAGAACAGTATTTACTTCTCTGGCACGGAACACCGAGAAAAAAGTATTTTTAGTCTGTTCCTCCATACATTTTTTCTTTCAATTTTTTATACTTTTTTCTTACTCTTTAAAAAAATTTTTTTTACAACAGAGAACTTATTATTTTAACAAATGATATACTCTAACACTAACAATATAAATAACTATATTTATTTATATTTTTTCCTTGTAAGCATCAATTCTTCGTTTTCGTGACAGCTCGAAGTGATGGTATGCTACAACCGCCAGAATTTTTTTGCTGGAGGATATCTATAACATAGAAAAATATAATATTAGACAAACTAAGTATATATATAAACCTAATAAATAATTACATATATACAATTAAGCTAATATCCAATAATATCAATTCAAATTCTTAAAATGTTTAATCTGAAATATATTTTACATTAACTAGTTAATATATTTAGATAATTCTTATTTACAAAGGGATCTCTACCTTCTATATATATATTTTTTACAATTTTTTTGAAATTTCATGGCCATAAAATGTCATTTCAAAATAAATATCATACATAATACAAATAAAATTTATACAAAAGATATAAATAAAATTATTTAATAACAAGATATAAATAAATGACTAATAAATTTTAACTTCACAATAAATTTTCTTACCAAAATATTTAAAATTTCATATCTCTTACAGATGTTTTCTATTCATTCTATCGTCTAGGTTCTCGATATACTTTAATCTCTGAAACATGACTTCTTCTAAACGAATTCAAATTATTACATTCGTCCGAAACAAGGACAGTACTTGGTGTTAGGAAACGTCGTACCACAAATGGACCAAGCCATTTATCACTCAGAGACTTTGAAATTTTAACCTTCAACGAGGATTTCACGTGAGCACGTATTAGAACTTTATCTCCGAGACCGAACGATACTTCTCTTCTTCTCTGAGACATTAATTTCTTTGTCTTATTCCACGATTTTTCCATGTTTTTCATGCCATTCAACCAGAGCTCATGGGTTGATTTACCCCTATATCTGGCTCATTGATGTCCCATCGATTCTCCAAAGGGCTGTTAGTAGGACGTCCGTAAAAGATTTCGATAGGAGCCATCTTTAAGCCAGAATACTCGCTTAAATTTAGACTAAACTCTAAATCGGGAATAAGATTTGACCAGAGGTGCTGCTTATCAGAAAAATAAGCACGAATAGAAGCTTTTAAAGTTTTGATGAAACATTCGGCAATATTTCCTTCTGGATGATAGGGACTTCATATGTTTCATGCCAAGACCAGACAAAATTTTCTGAAGTACTCAGAAATGAAAACTGAGGCATTGCCAGTTGATATAGCCTCCGGAAAACCCATCCTACTAAACATATCCATTAATTTCTCGGTTATGGATGCTGAAGTCAATGTTCTTAACTTTTCCAGCACCACAAACCTACTAGCATTGTCTACTCCTATTAGGATATTTTTAAAACCTTTAGAGGTGGGTAAAACTCCTATAATATCTATCATCCAACGAGAACCTATTCTCTTGTTATATTCGGAGATTAAATGACCCATTTTCTTTTGATTTTCATCTTTCGTTAATTGACATCGAACAAACTCTGAAACTTCATGTTTCATATTTTCCCAAGAAAATCTTTTTGACAACTTCTTCAAAGTTTTTAAAATGCCAGAATGGCCGCCAACCAATTTATCATTATGAAAATATTCATTTAAAACATGCCTCAAATTCTTGGGAATCACGATCTTATAATGGTTATTAACTGAATTAGTTCTATTCATTAAAATTCTATTGTTCAGAATATAACCTGAAACAGACTCACTCTTCTCAATCTTCTCTATAATTTCCTTAAGCTCAGAGTCTCCTCTTTGCAATACATCTATGGGTTTTTTAATTAATGGAAGCCTCCACATATGTGCTAACCTCAAATTTCATTAAATGCAGCTAGTTCCATTGGCCCATCTATAATTCGAAATTCAAAAGGATCATAGACCCTTGTCAGTGTGTCAGCTACGAAGTTATCGCAAGACGTAACATGTTTGATCTGAAAAGTAAATTGACATAGGGCCTCGACTAATGGCCCATATTTCATTAGCCTCTTAGAATTACTAAGTATCCACGTAAGAGCCTTATTGTCCGTTAGCACATCAAATTCTTTCACCAAGAAATATCGGAACCTAGCATTCGTCTTAACTAAGCTAATAAATTCGATTTCGTAAATGCTGCGGTGTTTATCAGCTTCTGACAATTTCTTATTGAAGAACGCTACGGGTTGAATCTCCCCCTTGCTGTTCTCTTGTAGCAAACACCCAACAATACTTTTTCCTGAACCATCAACATTAACAATGAAACGCTTGTTAAGGTCAGGAGTTTTCAATACTACGTTCTCCACCAACAAACATTTCAGTTTATCCAGAACCCTTTGATGATCTGAGGTCCATTCAAACTTCTTATTAACTGACTTACTCAAAGCTCCCATTAACTCTTGCATTTCTGGGGTGAATTTGGAATAGTAACTAAAGAGCCCTAAAATTTTCATGAGACCTCTTCGGTTTCTTGGTGGAGGAATATACCTGATTGCCGATATTCTTTTCGGATCAATTTCCATTTGGTCTCCTGATACAACATAACCTAAATAATTAATTTTCGTATAGAAAAATAAACATTTATCAGGAGAAACCGTTACATTATTTTCCCTGAACCTATCGAAAACCTTTCTAATCGTATTGTTATGTTCTTCGACAGAGTCAGAAAATATTAATACGTTATCAAAATACGTTTTAAAGCCATTTTTTCTAAATCTCCTAACATTTTCTTCATAACACGATTTAACAAGTTACTTCCTGTTTTAATACCGACCGGAACTCGTGTATATTGATACAAGCCTTTCGGCGTCACTATAGTTATAATGTCTCTAGAGTTATCATCCAATACAATTTGGTTGTACGCACGGCGTAAATCTATTCTTGAGTACAATTTCTTCCCTGATAACCCCGTAAGACATTCCTGTAGGTTCGGAGCAGGAAAAGGATCGTTAACTATTAGTGTATTAGCTTTAACATAATTACCTAGAATTCGATAAGTATTATTTTTATTTTTGACCAAGAAACAGCTACTAGCATAGTTTGAATGGTCTACTTCCCGTAAAATTCCTTGATCTACCAATTCCTGAATCTGTTCGTCAAATATTTTTTCTTTACTTTTAAGGATTGGAAACGGAATCTGTTTAAAAGGTTTATTTTCAGTAAGATAAATATGACCAATAAAGTCTTTAATACACCCTACACGCTCTGAGATAACATCAGAATATTCCTTGGTAATCGAAACAATGAATGAGGTAACTTCTTGATCACGATATCTCCAGTCTTCCTCAATTGGTTTTTCTCCCTGTGCCTTTAACGCATCTTTCACCTGTTGAGATCGTTTGTTTATGGTTTCTCCCCGCGGAGTATCCTTAATGTTATTTCCGATTCCTATTCACAAGTTTGTGGAAATTTTCCGCTTGTTCTATGTCTACGTCGGATGCCTCAGATGAACTTTGAGGTTGTACCGTCGTTATCTTATATGCAGGAGAAAGATTTATAATAATGTCCTCAACCTTAGATATTTGACCAGCATAATTATTCTCTCAATCAATACTCTTCTTCTTCTTCCTAGACTTCTTGGAAGAACCTTTAATTTTTTAACAATTCGATGATTGATCAACAGCTTCGACCAAATTCTCAACTTCGTCGTTCTTCTTCAAGGATGACTGATGTTTAGTTTCATCTGGCTGAATTTTAACTGAAACCCCTTTATTTCCATCCGTGGAAATCATTGCCATATCGACACAATCTGATTTTCCAAGAATTTTTTCAGGTTGGGTGGTTGGAAACCCTTCATGTCCAAGTTCTTCATTATTCAAAGCAGGAGATCTTATTTCATCATTCACTGCATTCACGGAAGTTCCCTCGACGTTATAATTTCTTGACAGATCGCATTCGATCAAATTCCTTAACGCTAATAATTGCGACGAATTAGGTAATCAATGGTAAACATCCGTTCTTCTACTTGATGCAGTTCTCATTCACATTGTATACTATTTTCACAATATCCATCTGAATTGTAATCAGCTCTGATGAAAATAGAAGAGACACTCGCTGAAATCTGTTTCACTGGAGTCCTTACCGCAGATCTTCTTACAAATTGGGGGGCGCGGTGGCTCAGTGGTAGAGCGTTCACCTCTGGTGCTTGGGGTCCCGGGTTCGATCCCAGCCCCCGCCAAGTGAACTTTGTGGTGGACAAACACGGTGCTCGTGGGTTTTCTCGGGGTTCTCCCGTTTCCTCCCACTTTTTTCATTCCACCATTTCACTCATCTCTCATTATCACCGTCTCCTTTAGCCTAACCGGCATAACCGTGGGACGTAAAACTTAAAGATTTCATTTCTTCTTACAAATTGCCGCTGGCCTTTAGGATCAACAGATCTAAACCCACTTTTAAACAAATCTTTTTGAAAGGTTAATCGTATTCTTTTCCTTCCCCCATTCAAAACTAGGACTTTGTTCTTATAGTCTAAAACAGCTGACGTTGAACTAAGAAAGGGCATCCCTAATAAACATTCAAACGTAAGTTGCTCTACCACTCGAAAATTCACAGTCTGAAAATATCCGGATAGATTAACGTTCAATGTTATTTCGTCTCCAGTAGAGAAATACAATCCCGAAGGGGCATTAAGTGTTCTTTCATCAACAGCACGTATATACTGTTCAGCACCACTTCGTCGAACCAAAGATCTCGTTACAAGATTAAAGGTGAATCTACCGTCCACACAAACTCTAGTTAAGATAGTATTTATCTTGCCAATCACAAACGTTGCAACTAAACCATCCATCTCCGACGGAATTTTCTCATTAATTTTCTTTCCTACAATTTCCGAACGATCTCTATTGCCATTATAGTTCGAGAATCCTGAAGCTATCGAAATCTCAGAACTTCTCTTCAATTGATTCGATTTTACATTAATAGGTGAAGAATAGTTACGATTTTTCAGATAATCTTCACCCACCTTAGGCTTACTATTCGACAAAACCATCTGATTTTTACTTTTAATCCCCATTGACCTATTGTAATCTATTTGTTCACGGGTACTCATAACAAATCGGCTATATCTAATAACTCCAATCTGTTATTAGGAAAATAACTTCCTAACATTCTATTCCGCTGATTTGGATGCATTCCTGTTAGAATGATTTTAACTAATTCGCTTTCTTCCATATTCAACCCTAGAACGTTGATTGAGATCAAAACGGATTTTACATATTCGTTCATTAGTTCAGATAATTTTTGTTTCGTATATACCCTATCACTCACCAAAGAATGCACGACGGTTGGAGTAACAAACCTAGTTAATAAATTATGTTTAAAAACATTACAATCTATATGATCGTGTAAAGACGATGTAACTATCCTTAATACAACACCATCGCATTTAGGAATGAGTACTGACAAAATCATATTGAATGAATAGCTGCTTTCCAACAAAATTTCCTCTATCTTGAATAACAATTCAAAAATTTCCATTCACATTTTTAATATCCATAAATCTATTTTCCAAATATGCTAAAGACCTTGAATGGATGCATTTTACCATTAGCTTATGTTCAGCATTCAACCCTGAATGATGATCATCTGAACTCAAATTAGTTTGAACTCCTCTTTCCAAGTTTCTACCATGTAAATTTCTAAATTCCGAACCAAAATTAATATTACCGGCATATATATTATTAATGCCCACTCTTGGAGTTGAACTGGGTATATTAGAAACTCTACTGTAATAATTTCCCAATTCTATATCTATTTCGAGAAAACCTTCAGAACAATTTAAATTAGGAGGAGAAACCCCCATCTCGCTTCTTAAAGGCGATTCAATAAAAGTAACTCTTTGATCAGCTCATGCTAGGAGGATTGGCTACACGACTAAAGCCATAAGTTCCCGCTGAACTATTAACAGATGAACCTAAATTATTTCTAACTGGTGTAGGAATAAATCTAACAGCTGATTTATTCCGCATAGGTGGAGTTAAACTCATACTTAATGAACCAAAATCTGAATTCAAACTAGGTTGTACAGTGGCATCAATCTTTACAAATTAAGAATCGGGTATATCTATACTGATGTAATCACGTTCGCTTATAACATTCTCCATTATACTATAATAAGTAAAGCAAATAGAGCAAAATATGTAAATAATACTTATAACTAATCATACACTAAACAACTAATACTACTAAAGAACATTAACTAGAAATTGATTCGAATACTCTGGAAGAGATTTGAAACAAGTTACTAACCACAATGAACATCGACCAACTTAAGACCCAAAAAATATTAAACAACTATTAAAGGGAGTGGCGAAATTTTTCTGAATATTGAAATTTATAATTTTTTGAAAAATTATTTTCAATTCATATGAATTTATATTTATAACGACTAAAGACTTCAATGTTATTCAAATTATAATACTCTGATATAATTACAAACACTTAAGTGGAATGACTATGTTGGAGGAAAAGACCAACTGACCATTTAACAAAGCAAATTGCAATTACATTCAACTTAGGCATTAAATAATTCAACAACTTTCATATTATTATACATGAACACAATTATAAAAATGTTAGTGGAATGATCATGTTAGAAGAAAAGACTAACTAACCATTTAACAGGGCAACATTGTAACAAATTTCAATTCTAGTAGTATATGCTTAAATAGCATTCAATACATTATTCTAATACTTTTACAAAAATTTTAGTAGAATGTTAATGTTGGAGGAAAGGAATAACTAACACTTTAAAAAGCAGAAAATTATCGACAAAGTTCAATTTAAAATATTCAAGAATCCAAAGCCTTCATAATATTGTATCTTGACTCATTAATAATAATCAAAGTGAAATGCTAATGTTGGAGGAAATGATTAAACAACAATGTAATTAACAAAAAATCAAAGTTAAAGTCAAAATTTCAAAACTAATATTATATTAATTATATTTCCGAAATCTTATTTTTTTGCAATATTTAAGTAGAATGTCAAAGTTGGAGGTAATGTCTAAGCATAACAACGTTTTTTTTTCTTACGCTGTCACCCTATTACCTAATTTAATTCTAGACGTGGTCTAGTCTTTTGGCTATTGTAACACCCCTTCCGCCTAGCCTCGTCCATTCGAAACCAAATCGAGAGTTTAGAAAAGAGAAAAGAAAAAGTAAATAAATAACTCAAACTGTCAATCTGGGCTCAGTCGGATAAAGCCTGGCAGAGTGGGCTTGGGAGTGAGGGGCTGTTCCGTATCGCGAAACCACGTCGATGTAAAAGAAAGACCACAGATCCAATATTTCACTTTCAAAAGGAAGCAAGGTAAACACTTCAAACATAAACAGAGTAAACAAACCAACACAGTGTTTTAATTTTTCGAAAAATAACAATTTTATTAACCAAAATGAGGAAGGTGTATATCCATTAAATAGTTTGAATAGCCAATATACACTTTATTCAAACATTAAATAAATAACTATTAGAAATTACCGTTTTCGCTGTCAGTTAATAATTTGATTAATTTCAATCGAATTAACTTTATCTTTATCTTTAATATCAAAATATTCTTGAAAATCCAATCTGTCAATATACTTTAGAATAAAGCAAAAATTAACAATTAATAATCCAATTAAATCTTAAATTTTTAGCAAATATCAAATCTATTGTTCCTCTCTATCAAGTTTACTACTAAACTCCAATCGCAGTCATCAATCTTAATACAATTTGTCTAAATCAGCCTTCTTACAATTTTAAAGAACAATCCCTGATTAGTATTAATTCAAAAATTGACCATTAACTATGTTCTTTTTTAAAATAGCAAATCTTCAAACTTTTAGACAACTGGAGAGAAAATTCGAGAATATTCCTTTTCTTTGAAAAGAAATTAATTTTTGTCTCAGTAAAAAAACAGTGTAAATTAGCTGCAAAGAAAAAACAAATTAGAAATAGGAAATACTGGATCCGGGAATAGCTCTAGTCTCAATTACCAGGTGTCCATCAGAATCAAGAAAATGTATTTCGCCACTTAATCGGGAGGAATTTTATTAAGGTTTCAAGTAAATGCAAAGGTCCGCGAATTTTATCCCTTTTGGAACCAACTCTACAGACAACCGCACAAAATTTACACTGTTTACGTGACACAACTACTTCTTTAATACAAATCAAATTTTGTCACTCACCTATATCTAGATTGTTTGATTTTTACCTTCAGACCTCCTTCCGTCAATGAAACCTTGGCTTCTTTTGACTGGAATTAATGACTAATAAAGAAAGCAATTCTTTGCTCAGTGCCAGACAGATTTTTCTAAAAATTATCGCGATTCTGACTAATCCAAGTAATAAATTACGCCTGTAAAGAGCTTTACGTATGGACAATACTTTCGAATTACTGGCTAATATAAGGTCAAATCCAGCAATCGCTCTAATCCAATATCGGATTTGCGCAACACTATTAATTTTCTCTTTATAATTTTCTTTTTTTAAAAAAAAAATATTGTAGAAAGAACTAAATGAGAAAAGAGACGTAAAATATACTTTGAATTAACTCTTAAAGAACGTAAACTAACGTAATAAGAGGGATTTATATTAACTAATTGTTCACTGTCTTCTTTGGCCACCGAAATCCCTCCGGCTCCGTAACTTTCTAGTTCGACAAATATCATCTTTTTTCTTTCCAATTCCTTCTTGAATTACTGACAACTTATTCCAACTTGTGAAATTTAATATAACACTTAATTCAAAAAGAATGAAGAACAGTATTAACTTCTCTGGCACGGAACACCGAGTTGCCCCAGTAGTTGTATTAAATCACATATCCTATTTGTCAAAGCGATCTAAGCAGAGAACGCGTAACAGAAAGCAACCACCACATGTCCGGAAGCACCAAAAGACTAGACAACGTAACCAAGAGCCACGCTGTCAGGAAGATATCGGCGAGTTAGGCCACGCCCCCTAAACGATCGCGCGCATAGCTCGTTTTTTCTCCAGTTGTCAATAGTCGAAGTATTTTCAGTCTATTCCTCCATACATTTTTCCTTTCAATTTTTATATACTCTTTCTTATTTATATACCCTTTATATATTTCTTACTCTTTAAAAATAATTTTTTTACAACAGCGAACTTATTATTTTAACAAATGATATCCTCTAACATTAACAATATAAATAAGTATATTTATTTATATATTTTTTTCCTTGTAAGGATCCATTCTTCGTTTTCGTGACAGCTCGAAGGGATGGTATGCTACAAAGGTTTCCTGGACAAAATAAAGTATACCAATATCTGAATAAAACGCACTTCAATGATTCAAGAAATTTCAAAATCCGTTAAGTATCTTCTGAGAATACTTAATACGAAAGAACTGTGTAGGCATTCGTCTCAATATGCATGATATTAAATTTTTCACGTGATATTCTTAAGCAAATACGAGTAGAGGATAAGTTAAAGTTGATGACGTGTGTATAACAGTATCTGTTTGGGAAAGAAAAGGAACTACAATCGAAAGCTCGAATTTTCTTATAAGTTTTTAAAGGTGCATTGAGGGTTGTTATTAAGAAAGAAGTAAATAAAATTATGGCAGACGAATATGTTAAATGAAAACTCGCAGGAATTTATCATCCATATTTTAAACCTTGGCGAAAATTTATTGTGCAGCAGTGGCATAGTCAGAAGGAAGACTATTATGTCTATAATTATGCCAAATTTTGTATCCTCGATATAAAGTTGAGCTATTCAAATCCAAAGTGTTGGCTTGACCTACTTCTATTTAAATGGAGGAAATATATAATAAGATATTAAAAGAATTTTCAACAATCTATTTAGTATTTCCATTTGATATTTTCGAATTTCCCAAGAAACAACTTGAACGATTTTCTAGAATTCGGCGAATTAAGTACTGTGAAAAACCCCTATAGCTTTATTCTTTTTAAGCGATTATTTTTGTATTCTTCATAAAATAGGAGCTTATGTTGTTAGAAGTTCGTAGATGATAAACTAAATATCCGTAGTTGGAAAGCTTGGTGTCCCACTGCACCTCTTTTGTTACCTTATCCAAACATATGTCATGACTGCAAATTTTTCAGAAGGAAAAATAATACAGTTTTCTATGAACGTCTTTCCCTCTACAGTTTTACAATGATCAATATGGAGGACTTTAAGTCGTGTAAATGTATGCTACTGAAATATTAACACGAAGTATTGCAGAAAAATCGTATTTAACTATTTCTATCGGTTTCCCGCATTATATTAATTTACTACGGGTACGAATAATCGGTATGTGATAAAATATCAACATTAGTCTTACATTTGAGAAAAATAAAGACATTGCTCTTACTGACTGTTGCTAAGGAATGTAAATTAAAATAGTTTCTTAAATCTTAATATAAAATTCCGGGATCAATTCCCGGCTGAGCTCATGTGTTTCGGATTCCACTTTAATCATATGTCCAAGACTCATGTAGCCTCTCTGCTGAACACTACGTTGAACTCAAAATCAACTCAATACAGAATTACAGGTAACAAAATAAATGAATCAGAATATTGTTTTTCAGAGATTTATACGTGTAAATTTCGAACTATTTCTTCACACTATTTTTGATTTGTTAAATTTTCATTGTGAATTTTACATATTTATTTCCTTAAGCATTCAATTCATTTGGAAATAAGTCACTAGACAACAGAGCTTCTAAGATATTATTTCTTGTGGCATGCTGATATCGGAGTTATCGAACAATAGCATGTTTTGGAGGACACTAGGGTTGGAAGTGAAACAATTAATGAATTTCATAAAACGGACAGTTACTTATCGTAATGTATTTGTATATTGACTACCCTTACTACCATCTGTCTCTTTCGTTATAGATATACAATAAAACCATGTATCAAATTTGCAGTGTTTACTATTGCCGTACTTCTAGGGTAACAGTGCTTTTTCGCATATCATAAAAGCAACCAATTAACGCAATACTTATAGTAACATTATCTTTCAGTTACAAGCTCTATGTTATGAACATGCAGGGAAAATGAGGCAGACCTAAGGGAATTCGAATGGATTGAATGTTTCTTTATTTTCCTCGTTTTTTGGGGGGAGGGGATTTAGTCTCGAGAAGCATATCTAGATTCTGTGACCAGAGGAGTAAGTGTGGTCTAATTTATATGCGAAAAAAATATTTTGTTTGTTTCCAGTATGTGATCGTACAAAATATATGCTGCCTTTAAAGTAAATTTTACTATGCTTTCTGTGTACAGTAGTTGAGATTACTTGATTTTAAGTATATAAAATGCATGGATTTGGATATTTTGGTGTTTGGATAATTTGAACTTTCTCGTGTCCTTTTGGACTTCGAATTATAAAATAATCTCCTGTATTGTATTTTGAATTAAAGGCATTATTTTAGATATGGAAAGAAGGACATTACATTTTCCCTTCTTGCTTTGGTTGTACGTAGCTTGTTCCGAGTTATTTAAATGACCTTGTTACATATGTACCTTTAAATTGTCATTTAAAGGTAACCCAAATGTGATTTCCTTCCCAATATTATCAAATTATACTGGTGTTAATTGTGTTAAAAAATATACTCATATACTGTACGGAGAGTGGACGGATATCTTTCTTCCTTGAGTGAAATTCTTTTCTTGTAATATTTTCTAATCACTGGCAGGGCATAATATCAGTTTTAGTGATTAATTTTGTTCTGCTTGTTCATTATACAGTAAAACCTTTTATTTATGTTGTATACAATTTCATGTAAAATGTATGCACATTACAAGTTATATTTGACACATTGTTTTCCAAACCTAGATGATTCTTGGATAACTTTCACCGAAACCATTGGTTTTCTGTAAACTCGCTTACATTGCAAGTTATTGCAGTATGTTACTTGTAGCTATATGTACCCATTTATCTCTATTAGAAATAGAAGATTTAAATTAGTGCTGTCGAAATCGGTTTTTGAAAAAACCGAAAACCGGTTTTTGAAAAAAGTGAAATTTCATAAAACCGAAATGTCGGTTTTGAAAACCGCATTTGCGGTTTCGGTTTTGAAAACCGCATTTGCGGTTTCGGTTTTGAAAACCGCTTTTGCGGTTTCGGTTTCGAAAACCGCATTTGCGGTTTCGGTTTTGAAAACCGCATTTGCGGTTTCGGTTTTGAAAATCGCTTTTGCGGTTTCGGTTTTGAAAACCGCAAATGTCAAAAATTCTACAGCACTAATATCAAGTAACGACGAGAAAACAGCAAAGAATCTTTCCCCACACCGGCTCTCAGTTGCCAGATGGAGGGAAATTTCCCTCGGCGGCTTAGGGAAAAATGATCAAAATTTGCAGAAGGAAAAGAAGGTATTTTTTCTTAAAATGTCCTAAAGTGTAGGGATATTCTATACTTTTACAATTGGCAGAATAAAAATAATAATAATAATAATAATAATAATAATAATAATAAGTTGCAATTTCTCAAAGAGGCACGGCTATCGTTATTGGGAAGTAAAAAGATACAGAATAAAATATGATCGGTGTTTCCGTTTAGTATAAACTATTGCAGGTGTCTGGGACTTGCGATAAGAAGCCAGTCGACACATGCAAAACCACAACATTCACATTTATCGGTTGAGCAACAAATCAACAATAAAATTGTGTATTGCGATAGAGATTTTCTTTCTTTCTTTTCTCTTTCTTTATATTAAGAAAGGGAGGTGGTGCCTTTTTGTTAACAAAAGAAAGAGTGGCAGTACTATTTTTAAAAATATGAGGAAAGAGTAATAATAATATAAAAGATGTCAGTCTAAGTGGATGATATTTCAAATTGAATTTCATGAGTTGCATGTGTAGTGATCTTAAATAGGGATATACCTTATTTCTATTGAGTGTTGGCTTATTACCCTATTTTAGCGGGTACCACCCGATTTTCAGGTTATATATTCGTCCCCCGCTTAAACATATCTTAATCACGAAAAACCACCCGCTTTTTGGGATTGGAGAAAAATCTAAGAGGACTTAGTTGATAAAGTGTTGGTATGGTATATTCAACGTAAACCGCTACACCTTTGACAATCTCAATCTCGATTGAGTTAAATTTGGACTCGCGCTCAGGCTCAAGCTCTGGGCTATCTGAGCAGTGCGCGTGTGCAGAATCATTTGCTAATAAGAGATCTGCTCTAATGCACAATGGTTTTCTTTGTATAGTTCATGTGTTTTCTATGTAATGTATTGGAGGTTCTATACGAATGAGTATTCGTTTGTAGATGATGTAACAAACATACTTGAATTATTCATACCTTCACAAGCTACAAGAATGCCGAACGACAATTTCAAGTGTAACTTTAAAGACTCTTATAGAAGCGAATTTATGTTTCTTAGCCAGGGCAGAACTCAGTTTGAAGCAAAATGTACACTCTGGAAAACTGTTTCGTTTGAAAAGTAGGATGCAGGAAAGCAAATTGGACCTCCCCTGATTTTTATATATTTTGTAAACTAGATCACGAGGAACACGAATCTGAAGGCGTTTTGACATTCCGACCTCCGGAACTCGAGATATTAAAACTTAAAGTTTAATATAGACGTTATATGAAAAAAACACAATATTCTCTATACGAAACATATTATGTCCTGAGAGATATATATAAAGGTAACCAAGAAAGTTCTGTCGCTTTTTGTGGAATTCTGTGTAAAATTGACCCTCATACCGTGAGTTTAATGCGAATGGAGATAAGGCGAAGGTCAGTTGTTGGTGTGGGTATATCCGACATTCTACCTGGTTGTGGAAGTTCAGTTACAACGTAAACGTATTTAAGGACGGAGTGAATATGGAACCTCCACAGAGCGTCATAGGGTCGTGTATGCTGTACGAGTTCCAACTTGGATCAAACGCCACTGTAGCGGGGCGGAAGATACCTCAGGGCTTTGGTGAGGGTGTCGTGATTACGCAGACAGTGCAAGGGTGGTTTAGCAAGTTTAAGAACGGTGACGAAACACTCACGAAAGACGCACCACACGTGCCGGAAGACCAACACATGTACAAAATGAGGATCTTCAGGTAGCAATTGGGCCGAACAGACATGTGCGGAACTGGTGCTAACATTCAATGTTAGTCGAGAAACCATTCGCTAACACCTCCATCAATTTGGAAAGCACTACAAGTTGGGTCTATGTGTCCCAGATGATTTGTTTCCGGGCCAGAAAGTCCTCCTGTGTGTTTGGTGGACTGCTCACGACATCGTGCATCGGGAACTGCTACCGGGCGGTCAGAGAAGAACATCAATGCAACTGTCTACTGTCAGCAGTTGAGCCGTGTTCAAGAAAAACTCAAAACCCTGGAGCCAACACTTCTCAATCGCTAAGGGGTTCCCCCATTACGGGACAACGCTATGCCCCACATAGCTAGAATGAGCCGGAACACCATCCTACACCTTGAATGGGAAACACTATTGCATCCGCCATACTGTCCGGACATTATACCGTCCGGTTATCACCTGTTCCTTTCCTTGGACACTCACTTTAGAGGACTCCAGTTCAACTCCGTAGTAGAGGTGCTAAATGCACTTGATACCTTCTTCGCTTCACGGCAAACCAAGTTCTACCGCGAAGGAATCCATGCCCATCCCGAACGTTGGCAGAAGGTCATTGATACTGATGGGTACTATTTTTGATCTTCCAGGTACGTCTTTGGTGACATATCTATGCTCTAAGTGATAGGTCAAAAAGCGACAGAACTTTCTTCGTTACTTTTATACATATTACATAAAACTACTGTATAAGTTCTAGTATCTCGAGATCGGGAAATCGGAATGTCAAAATTCGTTCAGATAATTGCTAATTTTGGTCCAGTTTACAAAATATATAAAAATCAAATAGTGTCCTTTTTGCTTCCTGGTTACTTTATGTTCGAATATCTCGAGTTCCGAAATTCGGAATGTCAAAATTCCTTCAGATTCGTGTTTCTCGTGGTTTAGTTTAAAAATATATAAAAATCAGTTGAGGTCTAGTTTGCTTCCGTTTTCACTTGATGTTCGAATATCTCGAGTTCCGAAATTCGGAATGTCAAAATTCCTTCAGACACGTGTTCCTTGTGGTCTACTTTACAAAATATATAAAAATCAGGTGGGGTCCAGTTTGCTTCAATGGCTAATTTATGTTCGAATATCTCGAGTTGTGACATTCGAAATGTCAAAATTCCTTCAAATTCGTGTTCCTGGTGGTCTAATTTACAACATATATGAAAATCAGGTGGGGTCCACCGGGTTTGCTTCCCTGCAGCCGAAAGGTACATTGAAAGTGTCGTCAAAGAAATAACTAAAAAAAAAAAAAAGCTAAGGATCGAACGTCAGTATTTGTCACCCTAATTTAGCTGTGACTTGTATATACAACCATCGAATTATCCCTTTCGCACTGTGCTGCACATATTACCATAATAGTCTTGGAGCAAATAAAAAAAAGTTAAAACACACATATAAATCAATACATTTGTCTCGATCGATAGATGCTTTCACAATTGTTAAAAGGTGTAATTAAAAACAGCAAACATTGTTTCTGCTTTGAAAAGGACAATCCCTTATAAAACCGCAAACACGGTTTCGGGTGGCTTTCGCTTTCGAAAAGAGCTTTTTCGGTTTCAGTTTGGAAAACCGCATTTGCGGTTTCGGTTTTGAAAACCGCTTTTGCGGTTTCGGTTTTGAAAACCGCTTTTGCGGTTTCGGTTTTGAAAACCGCATCTGCGGTTTTCGGTTTTCAGAAAATCGGTTTTCTCAAAAACCGAAAACCGCAAATGTCACAAAAATTCAACGGCACTAATTTAAATTCCTAAGGATTAATATTTTGTTAGAAAGCTAATGTGTTTGATTCAATCGTGACTGATTTTGTCTACGTCCAGAACTAGTTATTTTACTAGTTATTTTAAGGGAAAAGACATGAAGATATTCTTCTTCTAGAACAATACATGCAATTTATTGAAGAATCACCATGACAGGATAAACGCCACAAATCCACTACGACTGCTCGTAATAAACTTTCTTTTCTGTTTCTTTACAGACTGTTGGTGCTGCAGTAACCTATTTTATGGTGCTTATTCAATTCAAGGATTGAAACACTATAGTGTTGACATTGCCAAGTATCAACTACAGTATATATCGGCATACGGATTTTATGTTGCTTATTCAAGGGCTGAAACTCCTCGTGTTGTTTGTGCTTATCGTTGACTACAGTGCATGGCTATATATTTTATAGTGCTTATTCAATTCAAGAACGAGGATAGTATGTTTTTGGCGCTACTGTGTATCACCTACAGCCTACATTAATCTATGTTATGCGTTAGTTAAATTAAAAACTGAAACATGATGTTTTTGGCGTTGCTATATATCAACTACAGCATATGGAATGTACTTTATTGTCCTTATTCAAATCAAAGGCTGAAACACTATGGCACTGAAGTAGTCACATATGTGAACTGCAATATATGACTACCAATTTTGGGTTGTTTCAATTCCAGAGGTAAATCACTAAGAAGCAGGCGTACTCATTTGTCAACAACAGTACATTTATAGCCACCTATTTTATGGTGTTTATTTAACGACTGAAACACTTTGCCATTGGTATAAATATTTGTCAAGTACAGAACGGAAGTTTTAATGTCTGAATGTCTGTCATAACCAATTATTACTTTCATCACACAGCTAGATTCTCGTTTTATTTCTAAAATATAGCAAATCTGAACAATTAGTTTTTTAATAGTTTCAAACAGCTTAAGTAACTTGTGTATAATTCATAAATAAAATGTCAATAAAATATTACAAATTTAGTGAATATTTCAATGGTGCATGAAAGTAATAAAATAAGATGAAATTAATTTATATTGTATGCATTTTTCAGTACCACGTAGTCTATTATAAAGCGGCAATGAATAATGTCATTACTAAGATAATGATCACCGTAATCTCTTTGAAGATGTATGTTCTCAGAACCATTAACATTCTGGCTTGAAATCAAGTTTTTGGTAGCAGAAAAGGATTTACGTTCTTATATTTACTTCAGTTTTGAAGCAGGATATAGTGTCTTCATCCCGTAACAAATATCATGAAGGCAACATGGAATCTGCGCTATAGCTTCCAGTATTGAATATCACATACTAGGTTACGCCAGCGAAGCAAATGTTTTTTTTTTTTTTTTTTTTTTTTTTTTTTTTTTTTTTGGAATCAAGCATTCCCACGTTTGTTTCACTCAAACCTGCAAAATTTCTTAAGGAATATATTGCGTTGCGTCATGGTTCCAAAATTTTAGGAAAACCAAAACAGAATGAATAACTTTCTTCTTACTACATAAACCAAGGTCGTGTACATATCATTAGACGGTTCTATTAAAATTATTTCATCTCGTGGTTTAATATTATATTGAATGTACTGGGAATACAAGCAATCAATAGCATTCACTAAACAATGATGACCATAACATTTCGCACATTGATACATATCAAAATCTTCATTACACGCATCATCAATAAGACAATCAAAAACATTAGAATGAAGAGAGAAATTATTATAATCTGATCCAACCAATACTGCAGTATGTTTTTGCGAACACTCAGCCAAGTTCATCCGTAGATTTAAATCAATGATATCATACTGCTTCATAGATGCAAATTCAGGATCTGTATTTTCTGTAATATCTGTAGAAGGTCCAGGTTTACTTAAAGCATTCCATCAATCAAAACGGTATTGTGAGTAAATTATAGTTACAAATATAGTAGAGGCTATATTTCTTGGAACAGGTAACGTTGAAGAGTAATTCCCTTAAAAACAGCTTTACAGTGGAAACCAATTTAATTTGCAGTAGTTTAATTAGTCTTCTTCCTTTACATATAAGACGCATATGAATTATTCTTGGTAGTATTCAGTTGATGTGGAATAAAAACTAAACTGTTCAGGAACTGTAAAGTAGGAAATTCACTATTACCCACTGTCATCTAAAATATGATAGTGTGAAGTTAAATTTTCAGGAAGTATGTGAATGGTAAGATAAGTTCCAATTTCAACAGATAATCTTCGCAGAAAGCGAACAGGCTTTAATGGATTAAGACCTCTGACATAGAAACATGAAGTTCCAGTATTTTGGCGTGTCACCAATATTTTGACGGATTTTCTTTCAATTCAGAAAGTAAAAAATGATCACACTTTTCAAAGTTAGATACGATCTAGTGGGTGACCTGATAAGAATATACAAATCATCTTCATAACAGTATTGTATGAGAATATTATGTTCCAAAAATATGAATTTGAAATTTCTATACCAGAATATTTCTTACAAAATATCTTACAAATAATCATTACTATCGTTCTCGCATTCGATGAGAGTGGTCTCGGGTCCGATTCCCGGAGGGAACACTCGGTTTAAAAAGTGTAAAATGTTTTTCCAGACCAGAGAATCCTGCATAAAGTGTTCCTTATTCATACCAGGCAAATGCCGGAGTGGTTCCTAACTTATCGGTCCCAGGCCGCTTCCTTCCTTCCCCAATCCTTTCTTCCTTCCCTTTCCCCGGATTGTGTGCTCGCCGAGGGACTTCATCCCTCAAACGAGACGGGCTAAATGACCGTAGATGCCGAAAGCCCAAGAATCTAAATCCTAAAATCCTAACGTTTTATTATAAGACAATAAAATAATAATTGTCACAGTTTCGGATATCTAACATTGGAATACAGCACTTAAAATTGACGATCAGTGGGGCAAGTTATTGGAAAGTCTTAATTTGTAGATTAGTTTACACTGGACCAGGGAGATTCTTGGCGTTTAGTTTCCATGTGAACAACTTCCAGTATGATTGGATGATTCTTTATTCATCAGCAAATCAGTGTTCAGAATCTCCTTGTTTTCCTGTTATATATGTCTGCTAAAGGAATTTAAAAATTCTTAACAATGACTATATATATATATATATATATATATATATATATATATATATATAAATATATATATATACATATATATATATATACACGCACACACACACACACACACACACACACACACACACATATATATATATATATATATATATATATATATATATATATATATGTGTGTGTGTGTGTGTGTGTGTGTTAAAAGAAATTATTTTTTTCTTAATGAATATGTGTCTGTTAAAGAATTTTAAAATTTCCATAAGAAAGACTATATACAGGGGGACCGCGTGACTATGTTACAATCGAAGGTAAGGAAAGTATAAGACAACTGTACTAGAAGGCGTTGTGGAAAGTAAAATGTCATTCTTCATGTGGTTTGTTCGTAGCGTACGAGTTCCTTAGTGCAGTTTGTGCTTTGCTTGTTCGAATATGAGATCAAATGGAGTATTCGATAGCAGAATTTGATATTTGTATACGGTCAAGCAAATGGCAACAGTCGAGAAGCTGATAGGTTATATCGACTGAAGTATCCACAAAGAAGACATCCAGCCCATATTATGTTTGCCGGACATTTTCAACGCTTACGAGACACGGGGAATTTACAACCTCAATACTACGACCAAGGAAGACGAAAAACTACAAGGACTCCGTACCTTGAAGAAGAAGTGCTTGATCGTTTCACCCAAGACCCAACAGTAAGTACGCGGATAGTAGCACGGAAAGGGGAGTAGCATACGATACTGTTTGGAAAGTAGTACACGAACAACAGTTACACTCCTATCATCCGCAGAGGGCTCAGCACTTACGTCCAACTCACTTTCAACCTTGCGTTCGGGTTTTGTGCGTGGTTTCTCCAACGCTCTGTAATCGATCCACAGTTTGCTTCTTACATGCTTTTCACCGACGAAGCTTGTTTTACGAAAGACGGGATATTTAATAGTCACAATAGTCATGTATGGGCAGACGAAAATCCTTATGCAATTCTGGAAAGGGGCCACCAAGACCGATTCGCCATAAATATGTGGGCGGGTATTATCAATGGTCAGATAATAGGCCCATATTTACTACCACCACGATTAACTGCACCAGTGTATACGAGATTCCCGCGAGACATACTTCCAGAGTTATTAGAGGATGACCCTTTCGGTGTTCCTCAATGGATGTGGTTTCAACATGATGTCGCCCCAGCTCACTTTTCAGCTAGTGCTCGAGAGTATTTGAATCAAACGTTTCGTGACAGATGGATTGGAAGAGGCGGTCCTTGTAATTGGCCTGCACGTTCCCCAGTTTTGTCTCCACTTGATTTTTTCTTGTGGGGTCATGTCAAAACACTTGTGTATGAAAGGCCTATAGAAAACGCAGAAGAACTGTTAGCACGAATACTCGTTGCCTGTGATACTATAAGAAAGATCCTGGGTTGTTACAGCGGATGCGTCAGAACTTCCTGCGACGCTGTAACGTCTGTGTTGAAGTAGAGGGACGCCATGTCCATCACCTATTGTAGGATAATTGGGAGATTTCTCTCGTTTACAGGTAATTGATGATGTTCTTGGCTGCATTCAATCCTGCTGTAAAATGTTGACTGAAGACATTATTCCCATTCTTGTGACTTTTCTTTTTAGGAAACAATCGCTTTTGCATTATGGTTGTTTCGATCAGTTTTGTTTATTTGTTTTCAATGACAACAATACATGGAAGAAAGACTTTAATAGTGTGATCCTTTTACAACATTTTAGTACGTTTCATGACTATTACCTTTTCTTAAAAGCGTCTGTTCAATGATATTACAGTTTAATATCATGTACTTTCCATTTGTACCAAATTATTCACATTTTCCATTCATGCTTCCCACTCTTATTTAGAGCGCGTTATGCAACCACACATGGCACGTATGGAACCGGTCGCTCTTTTGTGTTTGTGCGAGATATCGACTTAGTACAGACGCATTATTGCTAGCAGTTGGGACAGCTATTCATCCTTATCCTTTTCGACAAATGTTACTTGACAGATTATCCGGGAATCCCTACGCTCCTTTGGGGAATCCCTTGTGCATGAATTACACGATCCCTGTATTAGAGACCTGCACGGGCCGAATGTTTCGGCCCGAGTCCAATCCGGCCCAAACGTACCTAGGCCCGGCCCAACCCAGGCCCGAAAAGTTTTGGAGATTTTCGGCCCGAGCCCGGCCCGGCCCAGCCCTATAAGTTTTTTTAAAAATTCTTGGCCCAAGCCCGGCCCGGGCCCGATAAATTTTAAAAGTCTTTTGCCCGACCCCGACGCGATAATTAAAAAAAAATAGCTCGAACCCCAATCTTTCTCAAAATTTAGTGCTAAATTTGACCTAACCCTCAGAAACATTTTCTAAACTCTGGTTCATAACCTGACGCTTACCTCCCGAATGGTACCATTGCCTTCTAGAACTTTGCCTGTCATCGAGAGAACAAAAACTCCATTCCATGTAAAAAAAAAAAATCTAACTTAATTGATTTTTAGCATAAAGTGAAGATGGCAATATTGTTTAGCGACAGACAAAACATTCCCACCCCTTCTTTTGTTATATTTTGAGTTCAGTGAAGGTCAAGGTCAGAGCTCAATTTACCGCAAATGTCTGCAATCCTCTATAGTGAAAGTGGAGCCGCTAAGCAACACAAACTGTAAATAGCTATTGTAACATTTTTCACGGACACACTTCTTCAACGTTTGGCTTTATTCAAATTATCGTTTAACGAAAGTCAATAATTATTAAAGAATTGCAATTGATCGGCCCCAGCCCGGCCCGACCTGAAGAGAAATCTGTGTCGGCCAGCCCGGCCCGGCCCAAAGAAATAACAGTGTCGGCCCGTCCCCGCACGGCCCGGCCCAAAGAAATAGCAGAGTCGGCCCGCCCAAGCCCGGCCCGTGCAGGTCTCTACCCTGTATATATATATATATATATATATATATATATATATATATATATATATATATATATTTGCAATTATTTTCGATAGTGTCTGAAGAAGGATATGTTAGATATCCGAAACTTTCACAATTCTTTCATTATTTTGTAATAAAACGTTGCTTTGCTCAGCGTTTGTATTTTAGTGTAAGTTATTGAATATAGCAAAGCTAGATGTACCCGTTAGTTTTTGGAGTTTACTGTATATGATCAGAAATGAAGTGACTGTTAACGATGATGCACAAAATAAATGAATATTAACACTTGAACAAGTTTTATTATTTCTATATTCCATATAATGTTCACGGTTACTCTTGCAATTCAATATATAAGACCTTTTGGTATCTCATTGGAGTTTGTCTAATTAGAACAAAGATGCCTTACTAGAAATGTAATTGCTCATTGGAGAAATAACAGCTTTGTTAACAACTATGAAACAAAATTTGAAAATTCTATCTTAAAATTTATTTGGGAAACATACATATATAATTTATAATGGGCAGTATAACGAAACGAGCGATCTAATGAACCACGGATACTTTTTCTATGTCGTAAGGAAAGTGTTTTAAAATGCACAGAATGATTATATACCATTCTAAGATATTGCATTCTCTTTGATGAAGGAACGCTGTAATCGATAAATTGCTGTGTTTAATTTACTGCCATTTGATATGATATATCTTTAATTCTTCTTTCTTCGTTTCGGTCACTAATTAGTCTTCTTTTTCTATCTAGGATTCTCTTAATTTTATAATGTAGCTATGAATATTGTACATGAAATTTACATTTTCTTCGTCATTCTGGTTCACAAAATTCTGACTTCAATATTATATATCATGTTCATATTTATCCATTCGAAGAAAGAACATGCATATGGGTTAAATATATATATATATATATATATATATATATATGAATGCGTGTCGCTAGTATACGTAGATGGATATCATACTGTTTATCTAATTGTTGATGTGGAGCCAAGTTCAATCCCCAGAAGTAGATATCTATACGTTAATTCAAGGCTGCACGAGAGACAAGATGAGACTAAACGTAATTTTCGTGAAGATATACCAGACAAGGCAGTGTTTTGTTCTAATGGAAACCCTTTTGATACGAGATAAAATGTTCAAGACACTCCTTCGAAACGCGAGAACCATAGCTCATGTCTCATGGGGAAACTATGTTCCAAGTTGGACATAATGGCGTGGTTATGCCTGAAAGTAAATTTGGGATTAGCAACATAGACTACGAAACTACACTAAAACTATTTAATTACAGGTATAACAAAAGGGACAGCTCTTTGAATATAAGTAGACACGCTTCTAAGTGAAGATTTTTGTTTCATGCTACTGCCTCGACACGATGGATTAGATCATTTCAACCATATCTTAGTAAATTTTCATATTAGAGACAAATTCCCTATTTTTTCAGGTTATTGATTTGGAAGCATATGAATGTCGTATATTACCTTCAAAGAAGAGACAAATCGCCTTCAAACAATGACAATATTAAGAAACTTTACTACAAGCAGATACAAGAAACAAACAAAAAGAAAGAAAGTTAAATTAATGTGACTGAGACGGGAACTTAGCCAAATGTAGTCATGACTTCATTTATGTACTATGACTTTATCCTTTCAATCTTGAATCTTATTGGAAGGCTATGAAGTTGAAATCTAATGATCATGCACCACCAGAAATTCAGAAGGAAATATGTGCGTAATAAGTATTCAATATTACATCTCCAGTGTGTTTTCCAGGTACATCTAAAATTGCAATTATCATGTTAAAGGCTAGTGATTAACAGGTTCTAAAAAATGTAACTAAAGTAATTGCGAGAATCAGAGTGCCACAAAAGATATAGAGGAAATGTTGTAAATTTAGTGAAAAATAATTTGATGAAATTCTCAGGATAAAAGCTGTTACTTGGGATGGAAGTGAGACCACAGCCATAGCCAAAATACAATGCTTCCGTTGTATCACTTTATATTACTCCCATCGACAAAATACAACGGACCGTTAAAAACATATTAAGATTTAAATAAAATATGTGGTGGTTATTGTTTGCCATGGGACTGTAGTGGACACGAGATCAAGGAAGATGTAACCTGGTTAAAAGAAGAATAGAAGGTAAACCATCCCAATGTTGCATTTGCAATATGTATTGTAACACTCTTCATCTCTGTCACTTCGTATTCTATTTAAATGGACACTTAATAGGGCATTTCTCATTGTTAGTCCTTATCCCTAAATAGCATGTGTCACGCGAGAGGCAGCTAGCATGGATGTTCAACATTCTAGCATGGAGAGGCAGCTAGAATATAATCCAATTCCGATCTCAAGTTCTCTGGTGTGAGTTGTTTATCAATTCTTGCCTATTAAGCGGGATGGTAGTTAAGAATAATAACAAAAGTACCTTAGTAGGAATCAACCATTACCGTTAAGAGTCTCCTTACTGTTCAAGGTGAAGATTCAAGATGTCTGTAGCACAGAAGGATTTCAGACATACATTATAATGCGAAAACGAAAGGTATTCCAAACACATGGGTATTTGGACAAGGCGTGAGTGAAACTCAACATACCAGTATAACCACCTTCACATAGTGTTCTGAGTTATGTATGCTTAGAGAAAAGGAACACGTGTGTAATAGGAAGACCAACAGCAACAATTATCATTTGAAAATAAAAAGCCCATTAGTTTTGCCTTAAAACAGTCTCAATAAGAATCGATTGTTAAGATGCCTTTTTCGATAAACGTTATTGTATCGAATGCTAAGGACCAGAAAATAAAAAAAAGTTAATGTATTGATTACGGATTTCTTATTGTTATACATTAATGTTTAACGAAAAACATGGAAAACTACCTTGGAAAAGCATATATATGCCGTACTTTGCATGGGTGCCGAAACAGAACACAGTGGATCCTAATAATGTTGTTCCATTTGACGCAAAGTTTCATGCGTATCATACATCTATACACACATTTTAATCATTAGTCTGTTTCTAATTTCTAAATAAAGGATTTAAAAGTGAATTTCCACCTATTATAATTCATGTCCCTCCTCTGAGAGTGGAGCTATCTACAGATAACAACACTAAAGAAGAAACGAACTGATCGTTTAAGCTAACGTAGATTTCATTTTGAAAAGATAATTT
This sequence comes from Thermobia domestica, assembly GCF_964235325.1. Lineage (NCBI taxonomy): Eukaryota > Metazoa > Arthropoda > Insecta > Zygentoma > Lepismatidae > Thermobia > Thermobia domestica. The sequence continues at coordinate 42,259,608 of NC_137461.1, read as the reverse complement.
TAAATTGATAAATTAAGATTACAACATCATTAAAACGTAAACTTTACAGTACATGTATTTTGACATTTTCTCATATGCTGTATATTGGGGACATAGTTACATAACAAGATATTTAACGTCTGCAGATTGCACAAAGTTACAGTATTAAATGTGTATAAGGTCTCAAAAATAGAAAAATATTCTTATGGATAAGGAAAACTACAAGTACCAAATATGATCTTGAAAATAACATAAAGTAACAGCGGACCCTGGTGTTACATCCATAATGATAAACGGAACTACAAAAGTAGTATTTGAAAAAATACTGTGAAACAACTTTTAAGTTTATTACATGCATGTATAGCCTTAAGTCAATTATGTATGGGGAAAGCCGTCCTTCGTCGAATATAACATTCAAAGAATGGAGAAGGAAGGAAGAGACTGGGACATGTATGTTTGCAACATCTCGGTATTAGTCTAGTTTGGGAGAGTAAACCTAAGTAGAACTTCAGATGACCGGCCTGAAAAATCAGTTATACAGTTTCAACTATTCTCCACTGACTAAGAGGCAAGAAGAATATTGGAAAACGTCGACATGCAATGCGATGTCACAAAATCAAGAAACCCTGCGGGGTAAGGTGAAAAATAATTGACCATAATACATTTTTGTGAAGACATATTAGAAACATTTTTGGTTAATCATCCAGTGATGTATTATATTTTGTTACAGATAAATTGTTTGATAAATTAAACAGGGAGAAATACAAAGATAGGATATCTATATATAAAAGAATACCAGGACACATAAAATTGAGTGTTTCACTTGTGATACTGAAGCCTCTATCATGCTATACTGAAGCAGAACCTGTAAATTATAAAGCTAAAGACATGACACCATAGTTTCGTTTGATAGATTATAGAAAGAAACAAGCACATTCAGTAAAAAGAAAGAAATATGCTGCATTCAGGACAACACATTTTGTTAAAGAGTTTACAAAACAGCCGTCGATTAGTAAATGGCCCGAATTTGGCTTAAATTGTTAGTACAGTCAGAAAAATTATGCAGCGTTTATTTTACTTGCGTATTCTATAGACTGTAGAGAATAAAACGATTAAACAAACATGATATAAGAAATGTCAAAGAGTACAATGAATGGGTAATTTTCTTGCCCATCAGCGCCCCTATCTTGTGAATTCATCCTACACTTTTGAATGAAACGAAAGTAAGTAGATGCATCAAAGTGAAGTTCATGTAAAAAGTGTTGAACATGTGAATCACAATTTACGAAGAGCAGAAAAGTGATTGTCACTTTTGCAGTACACTGCAAAGAAATAGTGGCGATTTTTCAAATGGTACTGTTAGGTTTTATGCAATTTAAACCCTGTAAGGAGATTGTTTCAGGCAATTTCGTAAAGCGTAGTACAATATAACTCCCATACCTGTAATTATCATAGCAGTTTTTATCTAATCTTTCTATTGGTCTGGTGAAAGGTTCCTGAATATTTTCCGTAACTTTTAAAGATGTTGAAATTCATCCGCTGCCTTGTTAGTTTCCTAGTGACATTTTTCTGAACCAATAGATTACTTTGATTTCAATTGTATATTTCTGTAACATATTTTGAATTTTATTTGGTCCCTGATTATACATTTTATCTCAGTCAGTAACAATGTACAATGGTCCTTTCCTTATGAATATTTTTTTAAATTTTTTACACGAGCCTAGCGTGACTTTCCTACGATCAAATTACCACCTGACATTATACAAAATGACAATTTCTCTTATTGAATGTTTTAATAGCAGATAGTCACATATATAAAAAATATTATCCCAGCTGCTCGTACTATTTGATATAGAAAAGTTTCAAAGTTGGAAAGCAGTTGTGTATTGCAAAGAATGCACTTTTTAACATCACTGATGTTTTATTTTGGTCCCCATGCTTTTTCTTCTTAGTAGAAGTAGACTTAATCGTTTTCTTGTTTGCTTACAGAAATAATAACCAAAATGAATCATAATCACTAATTCGTATTTCGGTCTATAGTAACAATGCCATATAAATAAAAAATGAACTTGATTATTTAAAGAGTCATACATTCTTTTCTCACATTCTAGTTGACAAATGGTCAACAATTCGAAACGTGAGGAAACGCCGATGACACGTCCTTACCCGACGAGTATTGTTTAACATTGATGTAACAATGGTTGATATGGACAGCATTGTACCCGATCACAAAACAATTTTCTTCGTATGTAGTATTCATGTTCGACGTATCAAAGAGCCTGGTTGCATTTACTATGGAAAAGGTCTGTACACATTGGATCCAAAAAATGGACGCCATCTGAGTGGTATGAGTGAGTGTTTTTTTCGCCGCGTAAAATGTTTACATTCTATATTTGGTCAATTATATATTGACACAATTAAAGTAAAATATTTTAACGCTATGATCCGTTGTCCTATTTTTACATTAAAGTTGTAAACAAAAGACTGAAGGAAAAATTAATCAATCTTTCAGGAGAGATTACAGTCTAATATTCTAAGTATATATTTCACAGTGAGAAAATGTCATCATGAACGACTGATTGACCAAATGATATAAAATTCATAGCGCTTAATGAGCTGATTTGCGTTTATGCTAATCCATGAATGAGAAACGACACAAGAAACTGAAGCCGAGTGAATTTGCTTCAAAACAATATGCCAATACATGAAAAATGATACCGTCTGAGTTGCTACACATTCCGCTCGATAAATGTCCAGATATATAAATATCCAGATATTCAGATATCCGCCAACATTTCCAGATAGGCTTTATATAGATTCCATGTATTTCTGAACTTAGGAAACGTTTTTCGTAGTTGTCCCTTCTGCTTCAAGTAAATGCTTACATTTCAGAGATAATAGGGATCAGAGGGTTTTTTAATAAGTGGTATTGTTATATAGCCTAAACTTTAGCAATAAGTGACGAAACTGGAGAGTAAGCTCAAAGACAAACGTTACATTTTCTGAACCCATTTGATTTGTATGTGGTTCTTCCAATTTTTCGAATAATGTAGTACAACAATAAAGGAATGAACATTATATGTAGAAGTAAGGATAAACATTTTCGAATACGTTAAATATTTTATAACCGACATAAGCCGGTTTTTGTAATTGGTATTGTTATTTTGATGAACTTTATCAATAAATGATGAAAGATTTATTTTGTACTAGCAGCGTTCACCCCGCTTCGCTGCGGTCACCCCGGAACGCAATAAACTTTGTTACGTAGATAATTTTTACTTTTTCGCTTTCAAATTGCAGTAAATGTTAACATTATAGCGCCTGTCATTTATGTTAACCCGCCGAGTGACACGGTCATGCGGGTTGCATATAAATACGTTTATTTTTATACCTATGATGAACTAACAAAGGATTTGTACGTTATGGACACTTGAATGGTCAATTATCTCAAGACACTGGTAATTAAAAATTAAAGTGATATGATAAAAACCATCTAGGGTCCAAATCCTAATAACCCCCCAAAAATAAAAGAAATTGGTTCAGCCGTATTAGCGTGATGAGCTAACAAAGGATTTGTGCGTTCTCTTTTATGATATAGATGTATGTGGTTTTTGCAATCTTTAGAATAATCTAGTACAAGAATAAATGGATGAGTATTATTTGTAGTATTAATGGAACGTAACTGAAAACGGTCTCATAATTTTAATATTATAAAAGAACTTTCTATTAAGGGTACATATTTTTTTTTAATTTGATGGTTTATTTTGTTTTTATTTATTTTCCCTTATTTTTATAAAAGAAAATTTATTCTTCTTTTAGTCATTTAGGATATTATAATAACTTATTGCTTGTAAATATTAGCAATTAGACGTCATTATTTAGCAGAAAAGAGTGCGTTTAAAAGTTATGAAAAAGATTTGCCACTTCTACGAAAAGCGTAGTTTTTACTATATATATATATATATATATATATATATATATACATATATATATATATATATATATATACGTACATAAAACTCGCCTTCTAATTAAATTGGAAAAATAATTTACATCCCATTTCAGTTCTAATTAAATCACAGTTTTTCTGTTACAAGTATAGTTGAAATTTTCATTAAAGAGGAAAATATCAGGGAATAGAGTGAAACATATCTGACAGAAATTTCCGTTTCTTGATTTTATAAATAGGTGCTGCTGCTTTAGATATAAACAGAAAATAATCTAGTCTCATCTCAATGACATTTGAAATAGAATGACAGTCAATAAATATTATATTTGTTGGTCCAATAGTACCTGGCATGCAATATTGAGAGTTCTCGATTGTAATGAGTAAATAGAACGTTCCATTTAAGAAAATCTTACAATGGATATTGATTTTGAATGAACTTTTCCACCAATCTAATAGCATTCCAAATGGTACATTTTACATCATAACATATTTTGACATGGTGAATCTAGGGAAAAAGTAATATAATTATTTTCTACTTACATAAAAACGTTTGATCAATAGTGTAATTTTAAGTACAAAGTTTTCAAGAGGAGTAATGGAAAGATTAAAAGCTTGGAATACAGATACTGAAAAATTATGTAAGTGTAGAAACAAACAAGAAAAAAAGTGCAACAACAATATTAAAATACTTTAACTGTAAAAATTAGATTTATTACTGATCGTGAAAGAAGAACTTGTTTCCATCACGTCGATAGACTGATTTATTAGTAGCACATCCCTTGTCAGCAAAGAAACAAACTAAGAGAAATACAATGTTTAAACTTTACGTCCCACAGTTATACCAGCTAGCCTAGAGGAGACGGTGATGATGAGAAATGAAGGAAATGGTCGGATGAAGAAAGTGGGTGGAAACGGGAGAACCCCGAGGAAACCCCCACACACGATATTTGTCCAGAGCTACGCGGCCCGAGAAGCTGTCTAAGATGGAACCTATTGGCTGAATGAAAATATCAGCACATATTACGTGTCCGATGCTTTCCTATTGGGAGTGGAATCTAGAACGTCGTTAATTAAAAAAAAAAGCAAACAACCACTATCAAATCCCAATAAAAATAACCGCATTCATTTAAAGATTACTAACTTCCGGTTTACCTACAAACCCTAGTACTAATCCGCAATTAATTGAGAACGTAAGTTATTTGTTTTACTATAAAACAACGGTATTATTAAAAGTTACAAATATGATTCACATATAATGATATCGCATTTCATCATGTTAATTCAATGATATATATATATATATATATATATATATATATATATATATATATATATATATATATATTACAATTAAACATGCAACTCAATTATAGTGGTAATTTCTAGGTATCTGTGTTTGATTTAAGTTGAAAAAATGGCTACAATCAATCCTGATTTCACAAGTCTTGGAACAAAAGAAATCCTTACGTGCTGACCCAAACAATCTTGTGCTGATCTGTTACTAATTTTGTCACAGAACTTACTGACAAGAAACAGAGAATATTTTCCTTACTTTTGTGTAACATTTCGAAGGTTATTTATCCTGGTGCAAGAAATCTGCAGTAAAAAAAAATGAAAATGAAATGAAATTTTTGAGTTTTACGTCCCACGGGTATACCGGTTAGGCTAAAGGAGACGGTGATGATGAGAGATGAATGAAATGGTGGAATGAAGAAAGTGGGAGGAAACGGGAGAACCCCGAGAAAACCCACGCACACGGTGTTTGTCTGCAGTAAAAAAAATGAAAATTAACATAAATAATTTCCTCCTCCTTGTTTGAGGGTATGAGTGACATATCAAAGCCAATTATAATTTTTAAGAGATCGTATATATAATTGTGCATATCTTTGCTTGAAGTTGAGCCAGAACAAATAATGGAAGAATGATGGGAGCTTTATCATTGTAATTTAGTATCTGGAACGTGCATGATTTCGTAAAAAGGATAGATTTGTGGCAAGTGTTTAATAGGTATATTTGAATGCAATAATCCACCATGATATGCAAATTTACATTTGAATGATATTACAAATTCTAGCCCCATCCGAGTACGAAATATTTCTAAAAAAAGTAATTTCCAAATGTTCATCGAATATTATTTACTAAGAATGTCACTGTCTTTTGTAATTAGAATATTCATTTTTGTAAAAATGTAGTGATTAAATCCCACTTTCTGAAAGTATAAAAAAGTGATTTAAAACCTACTTTGAAACGATTAAACTGTTAGGCTAGAGCCCGTCTATTCCACCTGTGCCCTCGGAAAATGTGCGAACTATACATCAGCCCAACCCCCGCCGCCCTCTGACGAAGGAATCGCTCCCTTTACTTGGTGAAAAGAAGTGAATGACCTCAGCTGTGTTGCCAATTTGTCACTCAGATGCATGATCTCGACGAGTGAAGATCATAGGCTACTGAGAGTGGCTAATAAGACAGACGACTGCGAAGCCCGTTAAATAATTCATTGTGGCAACGCTTCCGCATCTAACAATTGAAAGATGTCGGGTGCAGCAACTTATCCTTCTTCTTTCAAGGGAGATACGGGAAATCACATATCGACAGTAGCGCTAGCAGGGGCACAGTTGAGATAGAAAGGCTCCACTTATATCATTTTTTGAATAGAAAATGTGGAATTTAAATTTCTCTCCTCTTTCCTTTCAAAGTGAAATTTTCGAAAACAATAAGAATCATATATATTATAACTTTGAAAACTGAGTTTATATACTTAAGTTCATCTCACTGACCCAAGTGGCATCTGAGATATTCTTTATTCCATACATCACGCACCTCTTTTCTCTCGTTTGGAGACGTATTGTATAAGTATTGAACAGTTTACTTACTGTGTGAGTTTTTCTTAAGGAACAAATGAACATTTAGAATTTAAAATAAGTTCATAAAATATAGTGGGAAAATAATAACTGCCAATTGCATCAACATACTTTCTTCTTATATAATAATTTGCTATTATGCGAAATAACTATACACGGTTATCATGTATATATGGACAAAATGTGTAGTAATTAATTGTAACAACCTTTATTATTTTCCCTTTCATTGGTAACTATCTATTATATCGTATCTATCATATCCCTATTAATCAGTAAAGCTCACGCAACAGCAAAATGATTCACTTCGACTCAATCGTAATGTATCCTTCTAATTTTTCATCACGACAACTGTCATTATGTTTCTCAATAGGGGACAATTACTTTTCATAATATCGGTTTCAACTAAATACTAGAAAAATGTTACTCTTTTCAGTAGGAATTTTAAGAATTACTGATATATATGTAGTCCAGCCATTCTTTTCACTTTTGATTATATTTCTTCATTTGTGTTAAATACAATTTGCGTGTTAGGATTGTACATTACAGATGTTGAATAATGTTTTTTTTTTTTGTGAATTCTTTTCAGGTTGAAGTTTGGTCTTTAACAATTACTTCACTTAGAAAGAAATGTATAAACTGCAGAAGACTTTTGTTTACACCTTAAACGTCCCCGCCGCTTGCGGGATATCGTACCAGAATGACAAGTGAAGAATACAAATTGGTAGCTCTTACTATACATATTACGTACGTATTTCATGATTACAGCAGTTATTCCTTTGCTATATATGCAAATTACGAGGCGTAGTTTGCTCTAGCTGGTGACCTGAGTACAGGAAGATGTTCAAAGCATATGCAGGACATTTTTATGGTATTATTTCCAAAGTTGTTTTGTGAATTTTTCTGCATATATAACAAAACACCCTTAAGACGATTATTTGCCACTTCACGTATTCTTATAGAAAAATATAAAAACAGTTCTTTTGGGTTTCGAACCAGATTAAAAGATTATATTTCAGATAAAGCTAAGGAATATAATATTATTGCTCATATAGTGGTTTAATATTTACGTACAGCTGCGATTTCTATACTTGTCTACCATCTAACTAACTAACTAACTAACTAACTCTATGGCCTATGGAACCCGGAGGTTCAATGCCGAGTTCACGAAAGCTCTCCACTGACTTCTATCCTTAGCTAAATGCATCCAGTTTCTACTTTGTATTTCAATCTTTGCGAGATCCATCTTAATATTGTCCTCCCATCTGCGCCTAGGTTTTCCTAATGGTCGTTTTCCGATTGGTCTTCCAGTCAAGACTTTGAAAGCATTTCTACTTTCTTCCATTCTAGCTCCATGACCCGCCCACCTAAGCCTCCTAGACTTCACGACCCTAACAATGTTGGGTGAATCATACAAATTATGTAGTTCCTCGTTATGAAGTTTCCGCCATTCCCCATTCCCGTTCCTTTTGGGTCCGAATATTCGTCTCAGGATTTTGTTCTCAAATACTTTCAGTCTATGTTCTTCCCTCAGAGTAAGGGACCATGTTTCGCAACCATACAAAACAACAGGCATGATTACCGTTTGGTATATTTTAAGCTTCAAATTCCTCGACAGAATTCGCGACGACAAGAGATTTTGAACCGAATAGTAACACGAATTCGCTGCTTTTAGTCGACATTTAATTTCTTCGTGAATATGATTTTCTTCTGTTAATATTGATCCTTGTCTACCATCTACACAAAAATATATATTCGTCGTCGAAATTTGTCAATTTCTCTACTGAGTCTAATTAACTACAGGTTTTAGTGAAATAAACTACTTGAATTCAGAACTTACTATTGATTTGATTTACAATCTGATTCGGTTTACGGCAATGTCGCTTTCTTCTAGATTGTTACATTTCTACTAACTCTATCAATCATTGAGTTTAGCGATGCCTTGTCTTTGTTTCCCTATATTAGTTCGATAATTCCTGTGGCGTCTAGGGTAAGATTCGTACATCAAAACACTAAAGTTAATCCAGGCACAACATCATTGACAGGCATCAGGTTTCGTTCAGAAGATTTCACAATCAAGAACAAAATAACTTAGTAACTTCACTTAGTAATGATTTTGACTACGATTAAACACTAATGGGTCTAATGAGATATTGTCTTACAGAGACGCGAAAAAATTGAGATATCTTGTTAATATCATGGACACACCAACATCTGTCTATTCTAAGGTACGTTGTATCCTTAACTATATATACATGGCAAAGTGCAAATTTGCAAAAACTCCCAAACATGTGATAAACGCTGCTAAACATATTCAACCTAACATTGCAGGTTCTGAATAGGGGTTTCCGAACACATGATAATGATGACCGTCATTTTTAATGTCATTATCTTGAATTATGCGCAATTGCCTTAAATAGAAACTGTACTATTTTATATTTCGATCTTAATTGCACCTTTTCGTAGGTACTCGAAACTGGATAGAACTGTTATGTTTGCTTAAACACTAGCTATTACAAACTTGTGACTATTTCTCTGTAGTGTACCCAACAATAGATTTTAGCCACACGGGAAGCACTACATACTATTAAGAACGTGCATTATGTGTTTCCCATCCTGGTGTTTGTGAGATCACTCTGAGTTCCAAGTCAAGTAAATCCGTACACAAATGGCCGGCAGTAATATTGGAACATTCGTCTCAATTACGCAGTTCCCTAAGTTGCTGAACATCCATAATTATCACCGTATGCCTATCAGGTAGTAGTCTAGAGGGTTATATCACGGAAATGTGGTGGCAATCAACAGCATCTTGCCGACCAAACCAATCCATTCGTTAGAAAGTTACTTATCAAGGTACTCAAGGATTCAGGTACCGTTATGAGGTGGAAGGCCTTCATGCTGAAAAAAAAAATCTTAGGGAGTGGCCCATCTTCCGTAAGCAGAGATTGCACGATCAATTTTCTAACATATGCCGATAGCCCATCGCCTTTAGAATCCCTTCGATAAAGAACACAACCGCAACACAAATAGCACTTATACCGAAACACATTAATACCTTACCGGTTAAACCTGAGAATGTGTCAAGCTAATACGGATGAATATCTTGCAACTACCGCACGTTTCATTTCTTAATGTTGTCGAATATACACAGTCATTTTCTTCAATAAACAACATGTCAGTGGCGAATTCGGGATTTGCTGTGGTTGTTCAAGACTGACTGAATAAATTTCATTCGACAATTTGGACCATTTTCTTATGGTGTTGTTGAAATTGTAGCTTATTCATTGACACAATTTTCATTATTGATGATAAGTTAACACCATTTTCACGTGGTATAATATACGTGACATTTATGCATGCTTTCCTGAATGATGCTAACAACTGCAACAGTTATTGTCTTAAGTGCTATCCTACGTATTTTACCAGGTTTGGGTCGATCTGTCGTAAATACAGATTCTTGGAATTTCTTCACCACTTTGAACTCAATAACATTGCTGAGGAGTCTTTCCAGAATGATGCGGTGACAATCATCTGCAGTCACCCTGATGCATCGCTCCTCAGTGATAAGCATTATATCAGTACGCTCTGCATACATGAAGGTCGTCTTCGATCAGTAAGTAACCTTCGACAATACAAACAGGAAACAGTCATAACTTCGTTACATTTAGCGCTAAAGCGTAAATAGCAGTGCGATTGATTTTCAAATTACATAGCATATGCTATGGTTTTCTTGATATATCCTCCAATAGTTTTCCTATCCCTAATTCCAACTTGCACTCTTACTTTTCTTATATTTTGTACGGCTTACTATTTACCAGTGTGTTTACATATTTTAAACAACCGTGTGTATATTTACGAATATATATATATATATATATATATATATATATATATATATATATATATATATATATATATGTATATATGTATATATATGTATATGTATACATATATATGTATATATATATGTATATGTATATGTATATGTATGTATATGTATATATGTATATATATACATATGTATATGTATATATATATGTATATATATGTATGTATATATATGTATATATATATATATATATATACCACGTATACCTATTACGAAGGGACACCATAGACTAGTGGCTAGAGCGTTGGATTCTTGTCTGCATGGTCCTGGATTCGATTCCCGACCGGTTCTTCCAGTTTTAGAATCTATCGAACTTTGTGAGGAGTCCAGTGAATGAAAGACCTGGCAGCCGCTGCGTCTTTGAGTGGTTATGAATCTATTCGATCATGTTGGAACATGAGTTGTTGGAGATATTCCTGAGGTATATTAAAGAAGTAGAAAGAAGATATATTAAATTGTTAAAGTTAATGACTTGTTTGTTTGTCATTCTAATTAATTGCAGTATACAAGTTGATATTTATATGTCAGAATTATTAATTCATATTAGGTTGAAGCCATTGAATATTTATTGAACTTAAATATCGAATGAAACTTTTGCAACTTGGGATTAATTATTTCCTATGTGTTGTTCAATGTATCACTTTACAATTTACTTCTTACAAAGTTAATAGTTGAAATATGAATTATCATTTTCCTTCAAATTCAATTTTTCGTTAAATTATTACAAGGTTACGACCTACATTCTGAATATTTAACATAGCAGTGTTTAAGACTTAAGATTAGCGTATATTTATTTGAATGTATACGACTTCACTCATCAATTCTGAACCTGGCAAAAACTACATACGTACTGTAATTCTCACCGCTTAGATGTTTCTCGTGAGCTGCAGGATGTCTGACATCTAACAATCTTCCGTTTATTTCATACGTATACGTATGTTACACATTTCCATCTGTACTTGAAATTCTTACCGTCTATGTGCAGTTCATTCGTTCATACATGGTGTTTCAAAACAACACCGACAAGTTTATGAGGTGGTTCTTGTCACCAAGATAAGACGAAACGTGTAGACCAACCTGAGTGAACAAACGCTTCCTTTCGGAGTTACAGGCTGCCGAAAACATGAAAAATGAAATATAAAGGTCCATAGCTCCAAAACGTTGGGGCTTACCGTAGTCGGGTCGGACGTTTTTTTTCTGATACATGTACTATGTCTTAGCAGCCATTTTGGAAACAGTGACCCATATAAACAAGCTCTTGCCACAGCACTGTTTAGTGCTTAAAAATCTACCGAACGACGTATCACTCGACCCATGTTTCCATTTAAAATTTTCAAGTTCCTGGGTCCCAATTAAAGGCTGCACTGGGGACACTGCGACTACATCATACAACGTGTCCCATGATAGTTTCCTCTTTCACTTTGTATTCTGCTTGTCTATGTCCAACCGTTTCATATTACTGGTACTCTACGTTTTATGTGATGCATGCACCATGCCTAGGCGAGCATTTTGAATATAGTGACCGATATGAAAAATCTTTTGAAAAAACTCTGTTCAGTGTTTGAAAATCTATCGAACGAGGTAACACCCGACTGTGTTTCACCCTAAAATTTTAAAGTCGAGCCCTGGGTCCCCATGGAGGGTGGCCCTAGATGGCACCGCGATAAAATCATTTGATGTGCACCATGGTATTTTATACCTGAGTTTTTGTTTTGTTCATTTACGTTCAACCGTTTTCGAGATATTTCAGTTGAAAGATTAAAATGGGCCACCCTATATATAATTGTGAACACTTCACTACCCTTAGCAAACGTATTCCAAAATCTTTTAAACGTTAACGGTCTCTTCCATCAGATACCCAAAGATATGTGTAAATACTGGTATAAAGCGATAGGTGCAATTAGGTATGGAAAATCTATATTTATACAGGGTGCTTCCGTGATGCTGTGCAAAACTCAGAGGGATGAAAGATGATGAAGAAGCAATTTAAGGATAGGAAGAAGTGTCCGGAAATGCGTTGTTTTTATAGATAAGACCCGCTCACAATTTGTCTAACGATACAAAAATGACCATAACTCGAGGAGGAAAAATCGGATTAATGCCCGGTCAAAGGCAGTGTGCATTATTTTTACCTGCGGATTCCACTAATGTTGGAATGAATTGAAGGCAGGGGCGGCGCAAGGGTAACTCCAAAACAAATATACAATATTTCGAACATCTGCAACAAACATGCTAGGAGAAAGTGATAACTGTGTTCAGTACAGATGTTTCGGGTAGTCGTGATGCCACTAGCTTATTTACAAGCAGAACACAGTAGTATGCTGTGAAAAAAGGCACGTGGGAAAGATGGAGAGGAAGGTTGGGCAATCAGAAAAGAAGGAATCAAAGGCGAGGAACTATTACTATCACAAGCGACAGTACAATAATTACACTGTAGGAATGTGAAAGAAAGCCGTAACAGGACGGACCGCGCTGATGAACACAAATGATTCTGGGAAGCTGGTTCGGTGCAGGACGTCATACGTGTGCAGGGAACGTAAAATGAGACGACAGAGAACGATAGCTGCAAAATCCCTTGGGTATTTTATAGAAAAAAAGCGAATACGTTCAGCACACAGCACAGAACAAAACCATTAGATACTCACTGCTCGTAAGATAAAACCAAATAAACTCCACCGTGTAAATATCGTAAATTTACTCTAAATAAAACATAAGAGACTGTACTTATTATGTGCAGTTTCACAGTAGATGTTCAAAACGATGTCCTCTGGCGTCGATGCATGCATAACAGCGTCAGAAAAAGCTTTGTTTTACACTCGCAAATACCTCTGAAGTGGTTCGGATGATGTCACTGGGAGTGAGAATACGTGCAAGAAGGTCCTTTTCCCTCTCTACAGGAGTTTCGTAGACAAGGATTTTTATGTAACCCACAAGCAAAAATCTGGTGGGACGAGGTATGGCGAAGGAGCGGGCAATGCAACAGGACTCTTTCACCCGATCTACTTATCTGAGAATGTTTTATCGAGATAAGCACGAGCAACACAAGCAAAAAGGGCTTGCGCTCCGTCATGCTGAAACCACATCTGCTGTCGAACAACACGCGGGACCGTTTCTAGTAGTTCTGGAAGTGTTTGCTGCAGATACATCGCGTACACTGGTGCAATTAAGCGTGGAGGAAGAAGAAAGGAACCCAGTAAGTAGTCACCAACAAATCCTGTCCACATGTTCACTGTAAATTTATCGGGATGACATCGTACCATTGTTGCGTGAGGGTTTTCGAGGCCCATCCGTGAATATTACGACTATTAAATACACCTCCTCTGGTAAAACAGAATCCATCAATGAACAATACCGAGGCATGAAGCTGAGGATCGGTTCTGCAGCCATTCACAAAATACGACACAATAGTCGAAATCAAGTGCACTCAATGTTTGTATTCTTTGTGGATGGTAGGGATGCAATCCCTGTTTATGTAGTACCTTATACACAGTACTGTGTGCCACACCCATGTGGTTGAGTTGATTCGTAAAATGGTGATCGTAAAATGGTCGTAAAATGATGTTAGCAACTGTCCCATTTCCCACAAACGTTGGTTAACGCGCGAGAACATGGAACACGCGGAATGCCTCCTTTGCGGAATTCGTGCACGATACTACGGTTCAAGGCTGTTTTCATTCGCCCTTGCATAAAAACCATATCTGTGAGCTCGTCAAACCCAAACTCCATTGCACTGGAAAGGTAATTTTTTCACACGAACTACACCACGACACCAGTCTATCAACACTAATAAACTCAAAACACTCTTTATCAACCGCATTCAATGAAACACCTCACAGGTAACTGATAGCTGCTGCAATAGACACAATAAACTTTTGAAATGCAGTAGAGACGGCGTGCTTAGATTCGTGTTCTCGTTGTTGTCGACTGGCACGCCGTCTACAGACTCTTTACTTACTCTCCCTGTGTTTGTTTTGTTTCAAACAGAAAATGTGTTCACAGCTGTTATTTATAAGAAAATAACTGCATCCCTTGCTTTTGTCGATACACAGGATAAAGCAGTCTGTAATTTCCATGATGCATTAACATAATTTAAAATAGACCTACATACAACTAACCAGAATCATTTTTTGAACGTCTGCGCGGATAGTTGGAGTGAGTCAGTATCTTGGATCTCATAAGACAAGTTTGAGCGTAGATTGGTGGGTTGTGAGTCATTTCGATGATCCACGAGAACTTAAGTAATTCTATGACCCACGAATCACAACGGACTAGCACTAAGCAGAGAAATGACGCATCCCACAATGACCCGCGACCCGCCACAACTGACCCACAAGTACAACATTACATTTGTGGGTCAGACTGGGTCAGTCGATCTCTATGGCATAGTGGGTCAGGGTGGATCGTGGGTCACGGTGTGTGGTGGGTCAGTGGGTCATGGGTAACGATATTGTGCGGTACATTTACTACATGCTAGGGCTTTCTTTTACACTCCTACCTTGTAATTATTGTACTTTCGCATGTGCTAGTATTAGTTCCTATATTTGGATTCCTTCTTTTATGATTACCTATCGTCCCTCTCCTTCATTCCCACGTGCATGCTATTGCGCTCGGCTTATAATTAAGCTAGTGGCATCATGAGTATCCAAAACATCTGTACTACAGAGAGTTACCAATTTCTCGTCGCATGTTTGTTGCAGATATTAGAAATATCCTATATTTCTTTGGGGCTACCCTTACGCCGGCCATGCTTTCAATCCATTCCAACATTACTGAAATTTGCAGGTAAAAATAATGCACACTGCCTTTACTTGACCTTAATCTGACAATTAGTTTTAGAGCTATGGCCATTTTTGTACCGTTGCGACACATTGGGGACGGCCGCTCTCTCCAAAACAACGCATTTCCGGACATTCGTTCCTATCCTTTAATTGCTTCGTTTAACATCATCTTTCATTACTATGAGTTCCGAACAGCATTACGCAAACACCCTAATGGGGAAGATGTAGTTTAAGAAAATATTGCAGATATACTCATAACGTAATTTCCTATTACGTTTTAACAATTAAATACCTATACCAGTACCTAAGAACACACACACACACACACACACACACATATATATATATATATATATATATATATATATATATATATATATATATATATATATATTTGGTCTAGGAATTAATTCGTGCGGGTGGACAAGAGATGGCGCAACGAACGGAGCGTCCCACAGTTCCGTGTATCCACACATGTGTTGCAAACCCCTGTCATCGCGTATCGTTCGTAGTATAGGGCAGTGGATTAAAGCGTCAACAACACCAGTTTGTAGTTAAGTGAACATGGCGCAATTTGTGCCTGATAAAGTGTTTTTGCGGGGTGTCCTGCTGCATTACTTTAACATGCAGAAAAGTGCGACTGAAAGTCATCGTATTTTGGTGGAAGTGTATGGTGACCATGCTCTAGCTGAGCGAACGTGTCAGAAGTGGTTTGCACGGTTTAGAAGTGGTGATTTCGGCTTGGCAGACCAAGAGCGAGGTGAACAGCCAGAAAAAAATTCAAGACGAAGAATTGACAGCATTGCTCGAGCAGGATTCGTGTCAAACGCAGGAACAACTTGCAGCAGCATTAGGCGTTGATCAAACAGCAGTCTCCAAACGCTTGAAAGCCATGGGAATGATTCAAAAGATGTCACATTGGGTTCCACATGAATTGAAAGACAGAGACGTTGAAAGACGAAAAACCATTTGCGAATTGCTGCTTCAACGACAGAGCAGAAAGGGGTTTCTGCATCGAATTATTACGGGTGATGAGAAGTGGATCCATTACGAGAACCCTAAACGAAAAAAGGCCTGGGTGAAACCAGGTGAACCAGGTCCATCATAACCAAAACGAGATATTCACTGTCCAAAGGTTATGCTGTGCATATGGTGGGATATGAAAGGTGTGGTGTACTATGAGCTGCTGCAACCGGGTGAAACTATGAATGGAGAACGTTATCGACGACAATTAATGCGTTTGAAGCAAGCTCTGGCCAGAACACGACCAGAATGGGAGAGCAGACATGATAAACTTATTGTTCAACATGATAACGCTCGCCCACATGTCGCAAAACCGGTCAAAACCTATTTAGAAAATGTCGGATGGGAAGTTTTACCCCACCCGCCGTATTCACCAGACGTTGCTCCTTCGGACTACTACTTGTTCGATTGCATGAACAACGATTTGATTGGACAGCGGTTTACTTCTTCAGAAGATATCGAAACATGGGTCTCTGACTGGATCGCTTCCAAGGATGAGGACTTCTTTCGCCACGGAATCCGTACATTGCCTGACAGATGGGCGAAAGTGGTGGCTAGCGATGGACAATATTTTTCTTAAGGTATTTATGTATTTTGTGTTTGTACTACAGCTTCAATGTGTGCGTACCAACCGCACGAATTAATTCCTAGACCAAAAAAAGGAACTTTTGTGCACTAGATAGCTACTAGTTAAAGAAACCGCAGAATAACTACATTTTTTTGAGTATATATATATATATATATATATATATATATATATATATATATATATATATATATATATATATATACACTCAAAAAATGTAGTTATTCTGCGGTTTCTTTAACTAGTAGCTATCTAGTGCACAAAAGTTCCTTTTTCCTTCATACACTAGGAAAGTTACTTTACAAGTAACCTCAACCCATCCCTATAATTTTTAGAAAAGCGACTGTTATTACAATTCTCAATAGGGAACAATTAACTTACTTAACGTAGTACCTTGTTACATGTTTCTGGAAGACAGAGATGTAATTGATTTGCGTTTTCAGTCATTAAAAATTACTGATAACTCTATGTTATTCAACTTTTCCTTCATGACTATATAATTGCATCATTTGTATCATATGTAATTTGTAGGTTACGATAACACATCTTACAAGTAGAATTGAGTCGATTGTTCCTTAGAATACTTCAGCTTAATATTTGATCCCCAAAGTTGCCTTCATGGAGAAAGATAAGAATAAACTAGAGAAACTTTTCGCCTATACCTTAAAAGTTGCTAAAATCTGTGGAAATTCTTTCCCTGAATGGCAAGTCAAGAATCCAAAATGGTGGTTCTATGTACGACTTATGTATTTCATGATGACAGCAGCTGTCCTAATGCTACATATTCCATTCATGCTGGTGGGTTTGTTCTACAAGGTGTCGAGTTTTCAAGAAGTTATTATAAACATGGTAATGACTTTGGTCTTGATTCAGACAGTGGTTCGCGAATTGTTCTATCTTTATAATAAGGAACGCTTAAAACGGTTATTTGACACATCAAATATTCTAATCGAAAACTGTTGAAACTTTCCTGGGTTTCGAGCTTCCCTGGAAAAGTCTCTTTCGGAAACAGCCAAGCATTCTAGTATGTTCACACACTTGTTGGTTGACTTTTTGGCCATAGATGCGGTTCTCTACCATTGGCAACAAACATATTTTTTCCAACAAAAGTTGCTAGTTTCTCTGTCGATTCTAATGGGACAGTAAACCTAGTTGCTGTATCAGGAAATAGACCTCTCGCATTCCGTGCTTACTATCCATTTGATTTGCAATCTAATTGGCTCTACGGTATTGTCGCATACTTCCAATATGTTTCTACTATAGTAAGTATTTCAGTTGTTGGAGACAGCGATGCCTTGTTCTTATTTTTCAGTGTATTTGTCCGAGAATTGCTACGTCATCTACAAAGGATTTCCCAGCAATATTTCTTATATCCAAATAATAAAGCTTTTCCAAGGACAAAATCACAGAGTCACACCAGACATCCAGTGGATGATTCTATATTTAATAAGGAACTAGATGACAGAGAACGTGGGAATATTCTCAACAACAAGGATTATGAGAATTCTGAGAATTTGTCTTACGAACACTCCAAAAACCTGAGAAAGGAATTAATATTATGGATACAGCAGCATCAATCAATTATAAGGTACGTAGTAACCCCTAGAATTTTAAACTATACTAGTGTGTAAAATATAAGATAAATAAAGTAACATAAAATATTCCGTTGCCATTAGAAGTGATGTCAGTATGATTATAACACTGAACTGGTCTGCTTCCCCAATATGAATTAGTTGAGTAAGTTTGTAAGTTCGTGAAAATAGTTTAGTACGCTTTAAAGTAATGCTTTATAAAATGTGAACTCCTGGTTTGATTTAAGTTAATTGAGGGTTTATAACTTAGTTTCTGATCAGAGTTTCCGTTACCGTGTTTTCTACTCAGTTTCCATCTTTTGGTTCTAATATTCCCATTATATGCACTTGTCATTGTCTTTGTTTGTCTAGAAACACGCTGGTTCTTAAGACTTTCAAGCCAAACTTACTAATTAATGTTAATTTCAAACTTTATTATAGATCAATGAATTTAATTCAAACATTTCGTAAATTTAACAATATAAAAATTAAATAACTATTTAATTTTTCAGTATAAAGTAGATTTAAAGAGATCCTTTTAAAGTTTCCTTTTTCAAACTACAATTTCATGTTTATAGTAGTGAATAATGCACTTTTAAGCGGAAAAAATTTAAAATTTATTTTGAATTTCATGATCAATATGATTCTTCTATATTTACAGTTTATATTATGATATAGAGGCCGTCTTCTCCCCTCTTGTTTTGTGGGCATTCTTAGTATCTATGATGGAACTATGCATGTCAGCCTACTTTGCTGCAGTTGTAAGTTACGTCATGAAATGTGAAATCGTCTTATAAACCTATGAAACTTTGGTTGAATGAGTGATTCGAAATGTTATAATGGGAAAGTTCATTTGCGATTCTTTGTCTTTGTTAAACGTTTAATTATTACTCAATTAGGAAGTCTCATGAAGGGCAACTTTTACACACTTTGCCTGTAAGAGATAGATTTAATTAAGTACGATTTAGTATTGAACCTACACAACCTGCAACAATCGTTATTATAAACTACTACACCTGCCAGTCTCTTAAAAGATCGCTCACGAATAACTAAAATTATTCCACAGATCAAACTGAATAAACAATGCTATATAATAGAAAACTCTGGTAGCTACCCCAAACCAAATTTTTTACGATGTGGCAACACTGTAGGTAAATGTTGAACCATAACATTGATCTATGGACTCGTCCAACAGATATCTCGATTCCTTCCGGATGGAGGCTAAGGTTGGTAGATATACTAAATAAAAATTGTACACACTGTGACTAAATTAAATGGATGTTAGAGCTACAAAATATAGTGGATCTTGCCTCCAGGAAAATTGCTTCATTGTGCGCCTAATAGTTAGATACCCTATATGACAGGTATGCTCCAAAACTTGACATGAAAGAACATTTCTCCATTTAGAACAAGAAAGAATTAATAGTTGAGCATCATTTAAAGAACCATAAGATACACAGACAGAAATTCCATTCACATTAAGTTCTGAGAGATGCGAATCAGTGCAATAAAAGGAAAATCATAATTTACAATGCAGAAATATTGATTATGTATGCAACTAAGCTTGCCTTATTCAAACACACGGACACAAAAAGAAAGCATCGAAGAAGACGGAGAAAGAGCAGAAAAGGAGAAAACAAAGTGGGAAGTAAAAGATTGAACTTTGATGCTTAAGGACACAGTCTGAGAATATGTACCTTGTTTCATGTGTTTCTCCTGTTAAATTATATGTCTCTGTGAATTTACGAAGCTTGGCCAGGATTGAACAGAATTTTTAGTAATATGAAAAATCCAATGTCTTGAGGAAATGCTTTTAACCTTGATCCATTTTTGAATCTCTGTCACACACCTGCTATTTATTAACACGAAAGATCCATAGTATATTTTTTTTACTCTAGCCCGATTTTAGTCGTCGTGAGAACTCCATTGACACAGAACAGTCGCTGATGATTGAGTTTGATTACAAAATCATATTAATTTCAGATCTCTCCGCCGGAGTGGGCGAGGTCAAAAGTATTCAATATCTTTTAATAGCTGCTGGACTTTCGGCTCTGGCATCACAAATACCAGGTAGTTGAATGCAAGCATTTATGGGGAAACACATAATTCACAAAATATTTTTGCTAAACTTTTCAGCATCGAACCATGATAATGGGATACATGAAAGACACACCTGAATCCCTTTTAACTAGAAGAAGTGTTAGGTACATAGTTGGTAACTTTAAGACTGATAAGCAGCCTCAAGTTGAGGAACATTTTATGGTATTTTCCTTATTGACTCTACTCAATCTGTTTCTGCGTTGAAGAAGGAAATGCTGAGTATCTTATCTAAGGAAATGCTGCGTACCTTCTCTTGAAATACTTAACTAAGGGAGGTCTCTTCATTCGAGTCTTAGCATGACATTTAGTCTTACACTAAAGGTTTTAATTAGTTCACATTTTGTGTAGCACGTAGTCAATGATTGCTTAGGTAATTGGTTCAATATTGCGTTTTCACCCATGATATCCTGTTTTCGAGTCCCATCAATTTCGAACTTCTCAACGTGCTCCGACTTTATTTTCGTAGCAAACTAAGTATGATTAACGATATCTGCTCCTGTATAATAGTAAACTATATGCTTGAATGACGACAATGAACAGAAATTTAAGTAGATCAATGAACAGAGACAAATACTTAAAAAACGTCCTCCTTCAATTACTCTAGATTTCATACTTTAAGTTTCTTCTATCCACTCCAAACTCATGTATGATAGGTGTTGTTCCTTCTTCTCACATGCAGTATGTTATG
Source organism: Thermobia domestica (assembly GCF_964235325.1). Taxonomy (NCBI): domain Eukaryota; kingdom Metazoa; phylum Arthropoda; class Insecta; order Zygentoma; family Lepismatidae; genus Thermobia; species Thermobia domestica. The sequence continues at coordinate 42,238,187 of NC_137461.1, read as the reverse complement.
AAATAAATCAACATGATCATAGCGAGTTATAATGTCAAGGATACATGAAGTTTATTGTATGACACACTCCACTGTTGCGTTTTATAATGCAGAAATAGGTAGTATATAATCTACTCTGGAACATAAAATTGTTTTTCAGTACTATCAACTATTTTCGTTGCAGTCAAATCTTTCATGTGTTCTTCTTTGTAATTTACATCTAACCAAGCACATGCACTAGGACTAATGCAATGTAGTTGTATATCTGACGACTTTTTGATTGCCTGCATAAACCATGGTAACTCACTTAGATTTTGTAGAAATGTTATTTATACAATAGTTTTGAAATATTTGTTATAATTTTCTATTTTAAAAAGAATATTTATTAAAATTTAATATATGCATTTGCAGGTAGATGACTATTACGATTTATTACCAGTGGCAGGGTACTTAGTTGCGGTACTCTTGGAAATATTCCTGTACGCAATCCATGGTCAGGAGTTATTAATGAGGTAATAGATACGTGTTGTAGCAATTAATATAGTTACTACAGTAATAAGATTTAAATTCTTGATGCTATAAATCATGAATATTTATTATCTTCCAGATATTAAACAATCATCGAAATGATAAGTGTGCAGCACATCTTCTCTAGTCTAAATTATTTGTGGCTGTCTCTACTAAAGTTAATCTTTTTCTTCTTCTAATATGTTCCGTGTTGACTCTCATCGAATAATTTGAATATTTATCGACTGTGAACAGAAACAGTGATGAAATTGTCAAAATGCCCTCATACACAACACTACTAATAATAATAGGAATAATAACAATAATCAACATTAATAGTGACATCTGTTCTCAAAGCTATGGACATCACTTTTCAAAGATTATCATGCAACCCTACATAAGCTAAAAAAATAATAATATAGTATATAATGATTTATCAGATAATTGCTTTAAAAAGCTCTTGAATTCTATACTTCATCGAAATTTGATCTTCTCTGTATGCTTAGTCCTATAATAAGCTTAAACAAATTAAGCAGTATTGCGAAGAATTTCGAACTAATTGTGATCTAACTATTTTGTGAGGTAGTCCCTTTAGTAGCGTAAATTTCTAACATAAATTCTGTTCTTGTCCAAATTTTACCAATAATTATATGATATAGTCCTAGGTTCAAACCCTGCTCCATCCAAGTGAACTTTGTGGTGTACATAACCGCATGCGTGGATTTCCTCCGGGTTCTCCCGTCTCCTCCCACTTTCTTCATTCCACCATTTCATTCATTTCTCATAATCACCGTCTTCTTTAGCATAGCTGGAATAAGCGTCGGATGTAAAAAAAACTCTTAATTATATGATACGTGTTAAAAAAAAGTGAGAAAAAATATGATACTGGTTTAAAAATAAGAAATCATACCCGAATTTTTGGCAATAGTTTCCAACAAAATTCAATATTCTTGAAGATGGACTATGAAGTTAAAACTCCAAATTGTACTGTACCATCTGTTTATAAATTAGCAATAACAAACAGCAAAACGTATTTTTAAAATTTTTAAGAAATTGTGACTCAATTACTAGTAGTGGATTGGATTCATTCTATGACATTAAGAATACAAATATGAGATGATTGGCACGTAACTTTTGGATTTAAACAAGACAGGATAAATTACATAATCATGTAATTGTAAGTCTGCAACATAATGAAGGAATTTCACCTGAGAGAAGACAGGTAGCGATTATTCAATACTGAAGTTTTCACATCTCAAACAGATCTTGATTTTGCAATTTAAATATTTCATATTGGCCTATATGAAGTATATTTATAGTAGTAATATGTTAGATTCCAGTAAGGGATAGGTCATAGAAAAACTATAGAAAGGACATATACATGTATTTCTGTAAAACAATTTATTGGTTCCTTCCCTACGATATCAGAATTCATTAGATAATAGGTAAACATTCACCACAATTGAGTGACAGAGAGGAGAATATTCTAATTGGTTGAGTATCATTGAATAATGAAAGAGTAGTTTTTAAATAATATATGGATGATATTGATATTAACGAATGTGTTGTACAATAATGGGTATAATTGGAGTTTTGAACAATTTTCAGAGGGAACATAAAATATAAATTTGTAACGTCTCGTAGCCCAATGAATTTAATAATTCCATTTCTAACTGTATTTGATATCTAGAACGTAAGATTTATTGCAACATTAGTAAGGAAATAATAGGAATAATAGGCTATGAAAAGAATAGGAAGTCTATAATAAAAGAATGCCTATAGGAAATAAATAAATACTGGAAAATAAGAACAAATCGTAGTCCGAAGTTCACGATAAAATTACTAAATTTCTAAAAGAAAAAGATAGAACACGTGTGTCTTTTCATGTTAGAATTGACCAACAAAATAATCTGGTCAATTTTCATTTGCTAACTGTAACGCTCCTTCCACCTAGTATCCTCAGAAAGCTTCCAGTCTGACAACTATTACCATTCAAAGTAATAATAATAATAATAATAATAATAATAATAATAATAATAATAATAATAAAATTAATAATAATAATAATAATCGTCAGTCCGAATGCAATCCGATAACACCTAGTCGATGGGACATGGGCCGGAAGATTTAGTTCTCCATCGTACAATTCGTCAGTGTGGAATATAATTATTTTTCCAATATTTCCACAGAAAAATTTCACAGAATTCCACAGAAAAATTCAAACATATATAGCAAATAAATATAATATATCAAAATAAATAACCACAAAAGAAATTCAATTTTATATAACAATTTTATTAAACAAAACTAGGGTTGTGTATTTACACTATTGCGTTAGAATAATGTAGATACACTAACGAAATAACATAACAAGAAAAAATACTAATGAAATTCTGAATGATTCTAATATGCAATAAAGTTTCTTTAATCCTCTTGAATTCTAAATAGAATGATAATTTCAAATTTTGTTCCTCAAAAGAAAATTCTATTCCTTAAGCAAATATAACTTGAACAATTTAATTTAATTTCCTCTTAATTTCGAAGATTATTCTCAATAATAATTCTATCAACGTTACTTCAAATCTGACTTCATAAAGTAAAGTGAACAATTAACAATGTTTTATCGCGCTTCTTTAACAACATCACTTTACGAAGACTAACAAGATCCAACTTAATGAGACAATTTAAATTTAATTTCAAGCAAATAAGTATATATATCAAATCTCTTAATCTGTAATTAAATAACTTTACTTTCATTTAAACTCTCAGTCTCAAATCTAGAACAGTAGAATGAAAATGTTGAAATCTTCAATTCTAAAGTAAATATATCTTAATCAACATTTTTAATCAACTCTCAGTCAATAATATATTCATATCACTTATTAAATTTTCGATAAACGTGGAATGAGAATGCTAGAGGAAAATAATTTGCAGTCTGTTTTTTACGGTCAAAATACTCTGAAAACTTAATATATAACCAATATAAGCTGTAAACTGAAAAAGAAACCAATTTAATCTGGAAATATTGGAATTATAGTGATTTGACCAAAAAAGGTGATGTTTGTCCCCCTTACTACTTAGCACTCCGCAAAAGATCAAAATTGCAGAAAAATCTGGGAATTACCGCAAGTTTGAAAATACGTTGGAATTGCATTAGCAATACGACCTGGAGTGGATCACAAGTCAGACAACCGGACAAACACAAATTTAAACAAGCCACAGCGACTACTTGGAATAAGTCAGAAATTTCGCTCACCTTTTCTTATTTCAAACACGGATTTACCTTCAATGTGTTAACCTCTCTCTCTTTAGGTAATATGGCTTCAGTCTGAGCTTTTCTGGTTATCGAATAAAATCAAATTGGTAAAAGAAAACGTCAGTTTTCTTATGTAACGTAATTCGTCACAAAAATCTTTCCGTGCCTTAGTTTCCTCACAAAAATATAAATCATGAAAAATTTATTACTGGTTTTTAAGCAAACTAAACCAGCTAATGCCCAATAGGAATTACTATTAACTTGATCTAATCGGGCTTTCACTTAACACTGCCCTTTAAATGCATTATTTCCCTGCACAGAATTGAAAGAAATTGAGAACATAAGCTTATAAAGCAAAGAACTATCCGTGCTATCAATTCACAAGCATTTGGCACACTTTCAAAGAAAGCTTTCACACTCGGATTCACTATCATAACTTAATATCCACAAAAAGAGGAAAGAAAAAGAGCCCGTTTGACTTGCCACTAAGTTAGCTTGCGAGAATTGAAAAATCAAGCAATAAAACATTCCTTTTTCCACTGATCACTTTGTAATATATAACTGACATATCACCAATATGACTTTATCGATACACGTCGATAATACATAAATCACACTAACAAGAAGAACAACGGTGAACCATTCTCTAATAAAGAGAAACCCTGCCGAAACGAAAGTACAATCCTTCGGATGGACAATACTCCGGCTAGACAATCTTTCGGCTAGACAATATGAATACAAGTAAAGTAGGAGCGGAACCTACTTTAGCTTGTAGAGTCGGATACGTTGACCACGCCCCCTATCGCGACTGCAATCATTTCCTCTAACAGACTTTCCAACTGTTGTTACCTTAAAATTCCACATTTTTTTATGATTTTTTCTTCCTACTTTTTTACTTTTTTTTTACTTTTTCTTTTCTTTAAACCAATGATTCTACATATTCTATAGTGACTCTTACAACATATTATGATTTACTCAATCTATTTTACAGTATTTTTTTCCTTTATTAGTTTGGTTACTCTTATGACGCGTCCATATTCGTCGGCCTCATTCCGCACGAAGACGACACGGCACATAACTTTTTCATTGAAAATATTGACTATATCAAAATATAAAGTATAGAAAGAGTAACAATGCATCAGTGCTAGAGCGTTCGCCTTTGATGCATGAGGTCCTTGTTCCGATCCCAACTCGTGCCAAGTGAACTTTCTGGTCGACAAATAGTGTACGTAATTTTTTCGAGGCTCTCCCGTTTCCTTCTACTTTCTTCATTACACCATTTCCTTTATTTCTCATCACCACAGCGCCTTTAGCCTAGAAGGGGTATGCGTGGGACGTAAAACTTAAAAGATTTTTATGAAATTGCACATTGCTCCAATAAGTGTCTAAATTTATCTCCGGTTCCCCAACAGTTATGTCTCATACCACCTATCATGCTGGAGAGTCCCCATTATATTTTAGCTAATATTGAAAAAAATGGCCAAGGAATTTCCTAATTTCAGTAAGAAGCTAACCTTGCGCTGCCCACGTACCACATGCAATTGTGCAATAAATGAAATCTACGATTAATAGCAATGAATACTCTTTTTTACCCTATTTTAATCCGACAAACTGTTCTCGTTTCATGGAAGATTCTGCAATTTTCTGACAAATGTTTGGCTAGTCAGTTTGAATAGGAGAAATTTCTTAACTCAGTTTATTATGTACATTATCTTTAAATTTTGGTGTTGGCGATTTTAACCCGACTCGTGATAATGTTGTTTCTCAAATACCCTACAGAATTAAACTAGTCATACAATAGATATATCAACCGATTAGTAGTTGTATTTGTAATTGCTTACCATCATAATTCGTCAAGACCAATTAAATATGTAATAATGAATATATATATATATATATATATATATATATATATATATATATATCCAGAGAGAGAGAGAGAGAGAGAGAGAGAAAGAAAGAGATAAAAAGTCGCAGAATTCGTAATGTTGTAATACAAATAAGTGTTATCGGTTGGTTAGTTCGAGATTAACGTATTTTCAAGGAAATTAATCTCTGGATAGCAACTAGATTTAAGATTGTGGTTTGCCACACCACTTAGCTCATGTCCTGAGAACTGCATACAGGACATATGCAGTAGTAAGATACTAATTAAAAATATTATATTTTTCAGAGTGTGAAGTTAGCGAAAGTTATTTATGAAAGTGAATGGTACTGTTTAAATCCTGTAGAAGAAAAAGCTATGAAGATAATTAAAGAAATAAGTATTAAGGAAGTTTCTTTCACTGGCATGGGATATTTCCATCTCACACAAGTATTCTTCACAAATGTAAGTTCTCTAGAAAATCAGGAATACATAAAGTATAAGATATAGTAGACCCTATTAAAACTGCAAATTTTAGCTAATATGCTTTACACTGAAATGGCGTATCGCTCTACTTAAATTATTTACCATGTGTGTAGCTTCTTCGGAGCTTGATGAACAATTTTATATTTTCATTTTATTATACTAGCGGTAGACCTTATTAATGAAATAGCCGACATATGTTTACATCTTTATTTTCTTACTTTGTAACTATGTAAAGTATCACTGAGAGAAAGAGAGGAAAAAAAATTTCGTTTATTTTGATACGTCCTTCTAAATTTTTCACTGATTTATAGAAAATGCTGACATTTTGTATCACGGAAATATTGTTAAGCGACATTTTTTATCACACTATGTGATACTGCGAGGTAAACAACGACTTCAACTTAAAGTGTATATTTTTTTAAAGGGCATTACATGAAGTTAGTATATATTTGAAATGTACATACAAGACTTACAGTACTACACTTGTTATAGAGTGTTGGAAAGTAAGAGCCTACAGTACCTAAAACATCGATGACTTCACAAATTTTGGATATCCCAATAACGGTAATAACGCAGGTGCCAAATTGTCTTAATATTGAAAAGATTGGTCATCATACGAAGCATTTCAAAAAAGTATGCAGCACCAAGCTACAAGGGATTGAAATTTTGTCTTTTTCAAATCACTTTATTTTGAAAAACTGTTCAGATAAGTATAATATTCAATTGCATACATGGTTTCCACAGATATAAAGATCACAATGCCCTTTATTTTTATTTGATATATCAAACTATTAGGAAAATACGATAAAATGGTAAATTTTGATATATTGTTTAAAATCGTACATTTCTAGAAACATTTTTAAAAAATGATATACTTTAATTCTACAACATTGCAGAAATATATTTGAGTTTTGGAAATTGCATAATTTTAAGCAGTGCTACCAACATTAAAAATTCAACATATCTCAAGAACGGTTAGAGATATATTATTGTAAATATATTATTGTATTATAGAGATATATTATTGCATTGAAATCTTCACATCTATTAAAGAACATTTATGCAATTCGATGAGTTAATTATCTAAGTTGCTTTTCGAAATAAATTGTATTGAATAAGGTCAGATTTTTTTTAACGTGCTTAGTTATAAAAGATAGGTTCGTTTGCTGGCACTAGCTATTTCAATATAGACTAGGACACATTTCCCGAAAAAGAGCAAAATTGTACATACGTACCTTTGTAATAATAATAATATTAAGAAGACTCCTCGTCATGGAAAATTGTTCCACCAATAAAGGTTAAGTATAAATTTAAGCTAATGTAGATCTTTCCAAATAATACGAGGATTAAGTTCTCTTTTCCAATAAACTTTATAAACGTTCTCAAATATAAACCAAATGATATATGAAAGGTCTCTCAATGCAAACATTCGACAAGAATTGTATAATGGTTCTTTCAAACAAGAAACTGGTATAATCCGCAAACAACTATTAATGCCTTTATATGTTTAATAGCTTCATATAACTTCCTTATATTTTTAATAATAAACTTTTCGCTGCAATTCTGGCTTTTTCGAGACATTATTATTAATTCAAATGATAAACTCACCTTACTTTACACTGAGGTGAACATAATATGTGTATTCCGATAGACCGCTGAATGTAACTCCGATGATCTGAGTGAATCCCACTTATTAATAGTAAATATATAATTTTACTGGCTGTATATATTCTCTTTATCGACAATAGCAATTCCACTCACTTTAATTCCAAAACTCACTTCCACTTATATCCAAATTCCAACAATATATTCGCTTGTTAAACTACCCATCTAACTTTTGTAACGGTTAACACTTTCCATTCTTCCAGAGTTGAACTCCCACTTCGACTATTTCAGTCTGAATGACGTAGATGTCATTCAGGGCCAACTGGCTAGAATAGCTAGTTAGCAATTCAGCCAGATATAGCGATCCAATTTCGCATATCTGGTTGCATAACTATATCATCCTATTGAAGCAATAAAGGAAAGAAAAAAATATTCGTAACGTCAATACGGTACAATTTTCAATCCCTTGTAACTTTGTTCATACTCATTCGAAATGCCTCTTATCGTGATCATACTATTAGATCCTAAACCATTTTTGATGTGCGTTGGTCCGTTCGTCTCATTTGCGTTATTACTTCTATAGATACCTTCAAAATATGGATGCTTGAAATACTGTAGCTTCCTTCCTTTATAACACTGAATAATGAATGTTACATTTCGAATATCCATTAGAGTAAGAATTTGGAATTTAAACATCTGCATTTAAAAAAAATCTGGTCGATACTAAGTGTTTTACTAGCAAAATGAGCTTGGTTGACAAATCGAAAAGAATATTATTCCTTAAATAGAAATCTGTAGAAAGTAGTGAATTCCACTTCGCATTAAGTAATTTGAAGAAGAATAGGAATTCCATAAAACACATATATGTTCAATTTTGTTATGTAACATTTCAGAATGATACAAACTAGGAAAATTGTAATCATTTTTGTTGAATTCATAATATTAAAGATTGAATTGATCCCCACACTCACATTTAGAACTATTTTTATTATTCCCTTATTGGTTTATTAACGATCGATATCCCGAGGTATTCAGTCTTCCAATCCCTGCAACACACTATTCTACACTAAAACTATTATAAGTTATTAAGTGTTATTTTCTTCCATAAGCACACTAAATGTTTTCATTAAATCGCTACTTCACTTTATAACGGAACCATGAGTTTTCAGCTCTACTTCACTTCATAAATGAACCATGACCTTCCTAGAATCCCCAAGTACCTATACGGGGGTCGCGTGAATATTAGACGTAAAATTCCCGAGTTCGATTTCCAACAGAAGTTCATGTTATTTGGGTCCCATACTAAGCTGTAGATATCATATAGGTTTGGTGCTAAAGGAATTCCAAAGGTCAATCCAACAATCCAATGACATATTTTACTCTGTCCACTCCAACTTTGATAATCATTTTGAGTTTCGTTCCTGAACAATCTCTTAAAAATTACAGGATTACTCCACCTACTATGAAACGTGTCTTGTATTTTGCATTTACTTTAAAAGTGCATGAAAATGATGATGTATTTTTGCACATATTGTTAGGTAAGTCTTCGTGTATAATTGATGTTACTTGCTTATTCAAGTGTATAATAAAGGTAAAAGGAAACATAAACATGATCAATACAAATAATGAAACATTCTTGGATGAACAATGATTGTAAATAACACTCACCAGTATGCCTTAGGATAATGCTTTAACCATTTACACAATTTGTTAACCATTTTCCAGCTGGCTTCTCATAGGAATATACTACCACTTTTGTCACTCTTGGTCTCAAACAACCTTTTAGTGGTAGTATTAACTACGTAGTAGCTATTTGCTAATAAATTAAGACTTTATGAACCATTCGATTAAATGTTAGCCTAAAATAACTATAAGTGTACTAATCTAAGGTGTATCTGCCGGAAAGTGAACTTGATCACAGTGAATCAAGCTTGTTGTCGTTTACAAGGAAATTGTTCCCAAAGTATTATGTGAATTTTAGTTAAAGTTTTTCTCGTACCGTAGAAAATGCCTCAAACTTTTAGAGCTGAGATATTTCTTACAATTATTGACGATTCTCTCTTTTCAATCTTTACAGACTGTGGGTGCAGCAATAACCTACTTTATGGTGCTTATTAATTTCAAAGACTAAGCTATTGGATTCAAGAACGTTGGCATTTTCATGTACAATGAACAGCAAAGTTTATCCTACCCCTGAGTGATATAATTTTAGTAAATTGGGGTTTGAAAATATCACTATCACCTCGAAAGATGCAACCCAATTTAAACATAAGTTTTCAAGCACTAATGCTCATTGTTTGGAGCGTGTTGCCCAATGAGTGTCATATACTAACAACATTATAACTTTTGGTTTGCATAATGGATCATTTCACTGCATACGAGAAGAATGAAAAATGCAAAGATTATGGATAAGTTAGCAAAAGTCTCTAATAATCTTAAGATGTCAAGTTTAAAACAAATGCCGGAAATAAGTTTATTTTTGAAAAAGTAACCTACGTAATTTTTGGAATAGAGTAAATACAAATATTCCATGTTTGAGGTATATTTCTCGAACCACATGAAAGACATGTTCGGAAACATTCCTATTAGATAGGAAATCATCAAATTAGCACAAAAAGTGTAATTAAAAATACGTCGAATCATGGGTGCTCTTGTTATTAACATAAACTGTACTTGATAGACTCCAAACTTGTGATCAATTTGATTAAATATTTCCAAATTAATATATAGAAACGCTCGCAGATATTGGCTTTCCAGCATGTGCACATCCATACTAAACAAATTGTTTTATATTACTGACATAATGTAGTAAATAATTAAGATAAGTTTCATAAATGTCTGAAGAAAAATATTTCCGTTCTATGTGCAGCGTGGGAATGCAAATATTTTATTTCCTTTTTCTAGACTGTGGCAGTAATACGTTTGAGGTTTTGGAGCGAGCACAGAAAACTTAGAATATCATACCAGGTGAAGGATACATGGGAGTAAATATTGCACAGTACATTTAGACGTAATATTGAGAAACACAATGAGTAGCACTACAAAGACTAAACTCTATGTTGTCGTGTATCGTGCTTATGGCTTTGTGGAATGCTCTATAAATTATCCCTAGAATACAAAGGCGTCGTCTGGTAGACTACGAGACTAATACCGAAATCTCATCTCGGCCCCTTCCCCTCACACCCCGCTTCTCATACTCCATGTACCTTCATTGTGTGGCTAGATAGCGTAGGACACCGATTGTTGAGCTCGTGTGTGCTTCCGTTTAGCGTAATTTTAATTCGTGTCGTCTGACAGACTACGTCTTTTTGTGTACGCAGGTAAAATTTGTATTTTTGATTAACGTTACATGAGATAACATTCTTTAGCATGTAAGCTTTATATATATACAATTTTTGTGTCTTATTGTGTGAAGTTTTGTTCTCAACTGTTGACAAACAAAATGAACCTTAAGAAAGATAAAATTTTGAAATATTTAGAGGAATCTTTATTTCGAGGATAGAGCTAGTGAAACTTTCCCTGGGCCATGAATAAACGGAAAGTCATGAAGACACAGACGGTACTGACGCCGACCCAGATTTCAATTCTGATTAAGAAATTGTGACTAGTCTCCAGGGTTTTATTCTTTGGCATGAATTTAGAGATTCGGAAGAGGAAAACAATGGTTCTTTAGAAAATACAGTTCAAGGACCCTCCCGATGGTAAGGAAGGAAGATATTTGTTTTCTCCCTCCAAGAGTCAGGAGTATGACAACACATTTCTGTAGTCGCTGCCCAAAGAAAGTGTGTAGAGCATCAAGCCAGTATCTGCTGTGAATGTCTGGTCATTTAGATGTATCTTGGAATATCTAGTGCTATATGCTGCAGCTATATGTACATATTTTAGAAAAATTGATAGGACTGAATATGTTGATATTCTAATATGTTTAGAACAACTGTCACACCTTGTATACAATTCATGCTCACCCAGATCTTTTATATTTCTTTATTGAATGTACTTCTTTCTACAAGTGTAAGTTCTTTCTGCAAAATTAGTAATTATATATTTTGAATCTATTTTCCTCAATTAGTCTAAAGGGGAAAGTCAGGTTACGTTGTCCTCCCAAAAATGTGGAAATCAATTATTATAATGATGAACTTTATGATTTGAACAATTCCACACTTTGGTTAAAATAAGCCTGAATGGGAATGATTAGCTTTCTTGTGATGGATTAGCAATAAATAAAACCCGTCCAACATTGGAGTGCCTGTTTTCACTAGAGACGCAAGCATTGTTTTTATTACATTCCGTGAAAACGTGCCGTTTTTCTTTTTTACTCAAAACAGTCCATCAGACCAGGCCTTTGTAATAACGTTCGGTACAAACCACCTTTGTAATCTAGGGTTAAACCGTTCTTTTTTGTTATGTATTCTGTAGCATAGTGTGGCAGCACTAAATAGAGAATAAAGATAGAATAAGAATATCTTTTCTTACAGTACACTTGCGTGGTATTATATTTCGTCATAATTAGTCTATTTCACTTCAACCCGGGGAAAGAAAAGCAAATGCTGTTTGTTTTAAAACTATATTCTCGTTACTTCTATCCTGCCAAAATACTAACAAAGTAAATATCAAAAATTACCAAAACAAAACAACTATCACTATAATATTCTAAGGAAATGTCTAATCACAAAATATAATGGCTCATGTTTGCTTTAAATAACTTGTATATATTCAACATGTCTCTGAAAGAATATTAAGATTTGGAAAGTGTGTTCATAAATACGAAATGCCTAAGGAAACACTAGTAAGAGATCGGAGTTTACACCAAAATACCTAACAATTTATTTATTTATTTATTTTGTTTTTTGAAGAAAAATAAAATACGTGGTGTCTCATTATGATAGGAATAAACGTTGGAGTATATCATCTAGTTGACCTAAGCGTCCAGCAACTCCATGCTCTCACCGGACCCATTTACGAACTTTGAATGTGTATATATCCCTTGGCTGTTATAAAGAAACAGTATTTTTATGTTCCACTACCACTTCAATAACCTATTGTTTTCTGGTTATTTTGCAGTTCTTGTAAGCATTCTTTCAATAAGGAATACGTTTCATATTCCTACTGCAAAATTAGTAATTATATATTTTGAATCTATTTTCCTCAATTAGTCTAAAGGGGAAAGTCAGGTTACGTTGTCCTCCCAAAAATTTGGAAATCCATTATTATAATGATGAACTTTATGATTTGAACAATTCCACACTTTGGTTAAAATAAGCCTGAATGGGAATGATTAGCTTTCTTGTGATGGATTAGCAATAAATAAAACCCGTCCAACATTGGAGTGCCTGTTTTCACTAGAGACGCAAGCATTGTTTTTATTACATACTGTGTATTTGAAGAGTGTGTTGCAGCTTTGATATTTGTGCAATAGCCATACTTCATTACGCCACGTGAGAAATGCCACAAATTACATTCGTACACCATTTAGAAATCGTTAAGGTTAAAAGAACATGTTCCTTTGAATTTGAACTTACTATGGTATTTTATTCTACTTTCAGTGAGGTTTCGATTCATATTTAATTGAAAGCAGTTATGTACGTACACACTATCAGATTATCTAATAATGCATGTATTTTCCTCACTTTATCAACCAACTGATTATACTATCACGTACAATGACGAACAAAGAATGAACAATTGTTTCTCTTGAATATTGTATTAGAAGTATTACTTTTCATATACTTTCTAGAACATGCTGGCGCTTTAAAAAATGTTTAAATATTAAAAATAGATTTTACAGTAAATTTCTAATTTAATAAATATTAAATAAGAACACAAAGCATGCAATCTTAATGTTTGTTTAATAAAATGATACAACCTTGCCACTTGGAAAAGTACATTATCTCTCAACATAGTCTGCAAATACGATTTTTTATAATATTGAAATACTTATTCAATTATTCGCATTATTGCTATCACTTTTGGTTTAGGGATCTTTGCTCTTATCCCATATATTTTGCAATTCCTTCACTGAGTACTGGCATAATTATCTTTCTCCAGTGTAATTTTAGAACATTAAAAATTAATATTTATCCTTCATTGGCTGGTTGCAGAACCTTCATATGAGTTTCTCTATGGAAACGTGATGTGACATTTTTGGCTATATAGTGCTTTATGTGTGAATATGCCGCATACACTTAACAGACGGACTTTTACCCTCTTTCCCAATGTATACTTCCGTTCTTCACTAGTTTGTAATAAATGTTACTGAATTTGGAATGTTGTTACCATATGAAATCCCTTTCTATAATGCTATGCAGCTTTAGAGACGAATACTGTTGTGTTTCCCCAAACACAGTATTTTATTAGTAGTGAAATTGTTCAACCAAACTTCGTAGAGAAGACAATTATATTGAAGTATGAGATGCATTACTACTTTGCGATAATGAACTTGCTGGTTTAATTTGTGCTGGGTGCGTATAATATTACCTACATCATTTGTGCACTCAAATGCTTGTCTTTTCTTCCAATTTTTCTCACACATCATTCTTAAGTGGTACACTATCCTCCATAATTGCAGTAACAAAACATATTGTTCAAAATTGTTACTGCATAGAATTCATAGCAATTTAAAATTTATAACAATTAAGTTCATGCCGAAATACTAGTTCATCTTATGATATATATAAAAAGACTAAACAAAGAATTACGTAACATTGCGGACGAGACTGCAATAATCGAGAATTATCAATTCTAGTATATTAAGATGTACATTGACTAAAATGATTCCAAATATCAATCACAGCATGTTAAGGCAGCATATGTCACAATTCATAAATGAAACACGCCTAACTTCACCTAACCTGAAATGAGAAACTTACAAGATGGGCCAACTGAAAGAAACACACCAAATAACTTAAATAAGAGAAACAGAAGCAGTAAAGCTAGGATAGTTTCGTTCAAAAATTGAAAAAGAAACTTACTTATAATACGATGAATGTTCTCAATAATATTTTGCCTCTGGAATGCCATGTATTGCTAGTAAACTATTCGTTTGAATAGTAACTTTGAGTAAATCTGAATAATAATTATGAAGAAATTACGATAGTACTCATTATTTACATTATTTGGAATAGCAATTTTAATACTCTAAAGTAAGACGATATATTAAAAGAGACATTCAAACTTGTAAAAGAAAACGTCCAAAGCTTCCACGTCCACGTCCAAAGGCAATGGAAGATTATAGCGAAGAGAATTGATTTAAATTACAAGAAACTTAAGTTTAACTATAAGAAAGTGTAACCATACATAGAGGCTGACATATTAACTTATCAATAGTCCTAGGTGTAAGTTTAAAACGATGTTCGAGTTAAATATGTGGAGAGATGAGAATTTTTCAAATTTTACCAAACTCTGCAAAGTCCTTAATTTGACTTTTGTTCTAAAAACATTATGATGCATTTCATTTAGGCAAAACCAAGCGAGACAAGGAAAGAAGACGAAAAAATCAACACGGAAGATTCTTGAATCGAGCTAGAGACCCTTGAAATCAGACCAGGCTAGAACAGAAACAGAGAAAGGAAGGAACAAAACAGAAAAAGAAACACAAGGTTGAGAGCGATTCAATGTGAAGAAAACCCCTACAATTTTGCATAAAAAGATCAAAAACTCTGTTTCGTGTGAAAATGTCCTTTGCTCTTGGTTAATCTGAAATATGATACGTTCATATAAATAGTTAATCTTAAAGTATAAATGTATATTTTAATATTAATTAACAAATGGACTGCCTTTAGTACAAAAGTTTGCTATCAAAAACGATAATATATAGACTAATTTTAAGATTTAATTAACATTTAAACGTGAGTATAAAAATAAGTATACACAAATGTTACTTAAGTAAGATAATTAAGGAAATAAATGTAGCTAACACTAGCCCTTATGATGTAACATGGGCTTCAATTCTGAGCGGGCAGAGGACAATTTCCTTCATAAATTTGAGGAGCAGATGCTACTTAATGAAGACGTATACACTAATAAAGAAACGTGAACTCCTGGTAAAATTTGAAATGACTCTAGTGGATGTAAACAACCCAAACCTGCCACGATGTTCACAACTTAGCTTCCACGAAACAGCTGGAAAGGAAAAATATATTGTTGATACATGTCATTGATATTATTCAGAAAGATATTATTTTTGGTAAAGGAAGTATATTTAATTAATCGAATATTAAGAAACTCAATGTTATCATGTAATATAAACACGTGTGTGTGTGTTTATGTGTTGACATCAATGTTTTGTGTGTATGTAATGAATGTTATGTTTCGCTACGGCTAGACGCTTGGTCGTCAGTTCGTAAGCTATTGTAATTTGTATTTGTAATGTTTTTGAATTGTCATCAGATTGTCACATTGTAACATTGACACACTTTGACTGTGATATAATCGTTGAGTTCGCAGAAATTTGTAAGTCTGAGAATTTGATCACGATGTAATTCGGGTGAAACCAACGTTTTACCAATAGCTGAGATATACAGAAAGTCAACGACAATGAATTCCAGGATGTCTGGAATCTTAGTATAAAACCTCATGGTTTTTAGAGATTGGGAGCAGAAGGCGAGGATCAGTTTACGAGATCTGTCTCAAGGATTAGTCTAAGAGAGTTATCGTACGTTAAATATTCATCTAGTTACTTATGTCACAGTAGTTACTTCTCTGTGATTCTAAGTCCAAGATTAGATCAGGAGATCTAATCGCTCAGCAAACCATTATAGTGGATAATGGTACACAATAGTCAGCCATTCTAGACTATTGACATCAAGATAGATATCGTCCAGAACATCGACATCAGTTCCAGTCATCAGTTGTATAAAGGTACGTGTATCTCAGCTATGTTCGAGTTATTCGTGGTTAACTTCTTAGCTGCTTAAAGATATGTGATCTTGCGTTTATACTCAATCGACGTTCAATCACAATAGTACACAAGCTTTAATGAAATACAGATTTTTAATTCAAAGTCAATTAATGTGGTTTCTTTCCGTCATCCTGTACCTACTCATTCTAGATGGTGAGTAGCAGCAATCTTCGACCGTCCTTTAACATTTTATCCCCATGCTATATAGGCACGACGGTGGAAGGTTGTTAATATGAATGAGGACGCGGGAAAACAACACTACTCCGTAGTAAAAGCGAGCGTGTAAACTTTTCTTTCCATAAGAAACATTTTTCTACTCTCCAATTTCTACTGCTTCTACGTGTATAAATTTACATACACTGTTTGAAAGCTAAACACAACTCTACTGCGCTTACTTAAAGTGATCTTGCTGACTGCCCCAAATAAAACGCTAAATTATAAAAAAAACTGAGCTAAACAAATACAATGTTTTCGAAATTTTATCAAATATCTGGTAAAGTATTGGACCTACAGAAAATGTCAGAAACCTTTTTTAAGATGGTATTTCAAAAAAAATATTCACAAATGTAGATATAGGGTTAATAATAAGAGAGGTAGGTGTAATCAAAAAGTTTGCCAATTGGATATTAATAGTTTAAAAATCACTTTGGGGAGAGGTGGGAACATTTGGGAAATTATATATCTGGTTGGATCTTAATAACTGGCATACATTTAAATAATCACTAACTTTTCCAATATCCGATTATGTTTTCCCTTTCTTTCTGAACTAGAAGTCATTACGGTAAGTTTCATGCCGAAAATAGACCTGACGTTGATTCCATTTACATTAAAACACAATACTTTATTGTAATTCTCGGCGGAAATCGTATTTCTTTTATCCGGGTCTAAACGCACCTAGAGTTCCATCTATTCTTAGATGGATGCGACATGTTCAGCGGATACGATATGCCCAGTATATTTTACGTACCACAAAAAACGCAAGGAAACATTGCTTGTGTCCAATATAGAGTTCATAGAGCTCCGGAACTTAACCAAGAAGATGTCTATAAATAGCACTTAACAGAAGTCAATGATTTTACGAGATTTATACCTTTATCATTATAAGATATACAACGTGTGTGGAAAGTAATTTTCTATTTTAAATTATGATTTTCTATTGATGTTGTGTCTATATAGAAATCAAATTAAAGCGTTTATAAGGACTAAAATATGCCTTTCTTGAGATCCCGTAAAATTTCGTTACTTCGTCTTAACCACATATATGCCAGGGTGATTAAGCATTAAGGAAAGCACCAACATTTCAACAAGACTTGAGGTGTCTGTACTTCAGGTCCAAAGATGGTGGAGGGGTTAATATCGGAGATAAGCTATTCTAGATTAAAAATGAATTATAAATTGCCATAGAAAATTTATGACTTGTGGAAGTGTCTTGGATATAAAATCAGATAAACTCTCTAGTTCAGTAAAAGAGGAAAAGTTTGCCACAGTGTGTCTGATGTTCGACCAAAGCCCTTCAAAATTAACAAGACAGCCTGTAAGAGAGAATGGCATTACATAATATTTTGCGTGTACAATTCTCTACAAACAATGACATTACAAACAATGAAAGACTAAATGCTTTTACTTTGAGTTGGGAATTGAAAAATAGAAACAATTCTTTTTAAGCTTCAAAGATAGCATATGTAATGAAATTATTTTTAACTTTCATATAAAATTTATGTAACATTCTGATACAAATTATTCTGGCATTATTTATACTAATTAGTTCAGTTTCTAATGATATTTGAAATAATTATGCATACTGTTTACAAAACTTTCTATGAGTTAACGTTTAGTTACGGACGTTTAAAAAATTATCGATGTCATATTATATGTTAAAATAATAATAAAAGACATTATCCATCATTGAGTCTTCCACTATTCTACTAATGAGAAATAAATTGATACTTATAAATCACATCACCGTTTAAGACTGTATTAATAGTTAAAAACGACGGTAAAGTGCAGGGTATCGTGGAAATGTAACATACGATAAATCATTATACGTCAGAATTATTAGTAGATATATACAGTTATATATTTGTTCTATCAATCCCTAACAATTAAGTTAAAATTTTCTGTGCTGAACATTGACAACCCTTTTTCTAAGTTTTACCACAACGCCCCACATTTTAATCTCCATTATAACATTTATCAAAGGATATCGACATCGCTGTTGTTAACATACATCTCAAGTTCAGCCTAAACAGATCAGAAAAATGTGTTAGAACATTTCTTCAGCAGCAATATAGAAGAAGTAGAACGTGTTAGACTATCACTTCAGCAACAATATAGAGAAAGTAGAACAAAAATATTGTTCTTTTAAATTGCACACTTTCCTACATTTACTTTCCTCGTGTTTCCATTCCGAGAAGCACTGTTTCTCCCGAAAGTCAAAAATTTACTTATATCAAAGACAACATTCTTTCTCACCAGCAAGTACAATCTGTAAAACTAGATATTCATACATTTAACATTATTTTAAATTGACAGGGACCCTTTCATCTTAAATTGAATACAATTATTCTTGAGTCCACTCATGGAACGAGAAAATCTTCCAATTAACAAACTATTTAGTTATACTATAAAATTGCTAAACGTTTGTGGTATTTTACTGGTACATTTTCCACATCAAATTGGTAGACACAATTGGAAATTCTATATTATTCGTGTTTCGTACTCTATCTTTACTTTGGGGTTACCATTCTTACATGTTCTGTTATCTCTACTTGATTTATTTCTTCAAGTGTCAACGTTTGAAACAGCTGTTGAAAATATTATGGTAACCATGGGTTTCTTTGAATTTTTGTTTCGTATTAGTTTCATGTTATATAAGCAACGACAGATGAAGCATTTATTTAAAAGTACAAACACATTAATCGTAAGTTTATCGAAGCGTTCAGAGTTCCAAAATTCATTTGAGAGCTGTTTTCAGAAAACAATCAAAGAATCTAGAAAATTAACTCATGTCGTTGTTGACTCAATAACCATATTAGGATTTGTATATTGTTTCCTTCCGTTGTCAGTAAATTTATTTCCAGAAAGTGGCAATTTATCTGAAGGCATAAATGCAACAGAATGTTCTGTTGAAGTTTCAAGGCCACTAATTTTTCGTGCTTACTATCCGTTTGCTTTACAATCAAATTGGGTTTATATTGTTGTACTTCTAATTCAAACATATGTCACAATCATGATTACTGTCACTGTTGGTACTTGTGATTGTTTATTCTTCAGTTATACGATATTTATTAGACACCTTCTTCGTCATTTAGAAAGACTATGTGTGCAACTGTTATTTGATCAGAAACTCAAAACGTTTCCTGGTACTCAAACAAATGTGACAACTAGCGATCCTTTGTCCCCTGACCAAGACACATATTTCAACAAAGTAATTGAAAACGGGAGTATAAATCAAGATGAAATAACAAATGATAAAATTAAACAATTTTTGTATTACAAGGAAGCTCAGAACTCGAATGAAAGAAAGATTACTCTAATATCATGGATTGAGGAACATCGTTCAGTTTTAAGGTAGGTAATGTAAATATTTTGTACTGTGTAATGTGATATATGTTTCTATTCTGAGTTCACGCAGAGACGATACAGATAACTATGGACTTTCAAAATGTAGATGGAAAAATAATTGGACATTTAGGTGGTCTTACAAATGTCAATATGGAATATTAGGAGACAACAATTTCAGTCGTAGTTAAAAAGATAAAAATATATTGGAAATTGTACGAGCTGGCACATTAAATCAGAACTTTTAAATTTAATAAATACAATTTCTGCACTAAATTGATATCATTGGGCGGTTCATTTTATAGTTGCTTATAAATTGAATAATATTGTTCTAGGATTCGTAGCTTTTTCAAGGATGTGCATGCTTTGATTAAATTTAAAAGTATAGCTTTCATATTATTTTCCATGGAAGAAATATTACCTTATATCTTAACAGCAGATTCTTTAGAGAAACAATAAATCATATTATCAGTTCTAAATGTTTTCTTTCAAAGTTTGCTAACTCAAAATATTGGAATTTATTAATTACAAAAATGTACAACTTGTACTTGCCACTATGGCACCTATGATTACCAATTCATATTATGAAACTTGATTGTTGATAAAGTATTACAAATTATAAGCAATATTTGTCAACAACAGTGTGCATCAGTTTACAATGTCCCTCTGTCTTATATGCAATTTCCTTTTCACTTCAAGTTTATGTACAATATTGTATATGGTATTTTAAAGATACTTGAACAACTTCACTTTCTTATATATTTTTTTGAATTTATTGTACCAATTAATTAAATTACTCATACACATTTTAGTGATACAAATTGTAATACAGTAACTTTAAATGCTTATGATGGCCCTGCTTTGTTATCTTCTATATATATCCATTTGGTCATTTAGTTTCTTCCAGCACACTTTCATCATGTTTCATTATAGTCTCAATTAATTCTTGCTGAAGAGGAATGAGTTGAAAACAAGCTCGAACTCTCCCGACATCTACCTCAAACACAGAATTCAGTTATTCCATACAAATACATCCTGTTGTCTTGTGTTGTTTATAGCATCTTTAAATTGAGTGCTTTGCGAGTATGGAACCTTACAAAATAACTGAGACCTACAAGAGGATCCAAAACAAAACCCGAAGATGTGGTCGAATGTATTTCAATACAATTTTAATCGTCGTTACAGAACCTTGACAGCCATACAACGAATTCGTTTTCTTCATACCATTGTGAAAGACACTGTATAATAATCATTCAATCCGAGACGGTCAAATTAAGTATCTATAACCATTTAGCCTATCGCTTGAGTTACCATACCCTATATTTCAGTTTTCTATAGCAACTTTGAATATCAGGGGGAAACGACGACCACGTACTCTATGTACTACAATAAAGGGTTACATTCCAACACAAACAGAAAACAGCAAATAAATTCTAAAATAATTTTGACTTCCAGCTTTTTCAACTACTTAAAACAACACAATGTACACGCTGCTAATCGAAAACATACCAATAGTTCCAATTTAAGTAATAGTTTACATAGAATAAGTAATGCATTGCATCTCATTAGTTGGAAGTTGCCAACTTTTGCTGTTTTTAAAATGAAAAATGAAATTATTAAGTATTACGTCCCATGTTTATGCGAGGTAGGATAGAGGAGGAGATGCTGAAAAATTAATGAAATGATGGAATGAAGAAAGAAGAAAGCGGGAGGAAACCAAGGAGACCCACGCACGGTGCACACGGTGTTTGTCCACCAGAAAGCTCGCTTGGTTTTCAGTTTTTAATTTATTATAATTGTTATTTGTAGTCTATTTGTCAATCATAGAGTTATTTCAATTGATCCTGAAAACTTTTCATGGAATTCTAAATAGTTTTAATTGCAGTATATTCCGTTATAACATAAAATATTTTGTTATTTCACGTTTAATATAGTTACCAATACACTCACTAGATAGATTTAAATAGATACTCCACATAAGTCGAGTTTGTTACTTCATTCCATTGTGTTTGCTTGTCCAAATTTGCTGAATTGAATAGCTTTCTCTACATATGAAGAATTAAAAGACGTTGAGAACATTGTGGAAGCTATAGTGAACTTTATCTGAAACTATCTATTTCTATACTTATTTCTGAGACTATCTATTTCTATATAGCAATACTCCTATTGCTATCATAATAATCTTATCATACGTTCTGTTTGAAAATAATAATTTAAAGTAGTGTTTTCCAACTTGATGAAAACCCTTAACAGAGCGAAGAGATAACAAATTAGTTCAAGCTATGAAAAAAATAATCTGTGAAATTATGAATGAAACAGAATTTGTAATAAATATTTACACATTAGCATTAGCAAACCTCAAAACGCTACATGATTGACATTTTGTCTTTCCTATTCCTATTCAAGACTTCTACTTTATTACAAGTTATATAAATATAAAAATTATCTTCCAATACAAACTTATAATAGCTGAGTACAAAATGTTAATTCAGTGCATTAGATGCAGTTCGGAAACTTAGCAAGTAAGCGCAATGGCGAAACCAAGTATGATGACTGATATTTCTTTTCCTTCACAAGTTTCTTGACATTTTGTAAAAAGTTCGAGAAAGCACACCTGAAATCACTTTCCACTTACAGATGGGTGCGATATATGTACTGGCGGAAAATATTGATTCACAGGAAACAAACCCAAAATTCTTCCAAGGACTTTGACTGAAGCAGTTCGTTGGAATCTGAATGGATCATAATTCAATCAATACCTCCTGAATTCCATATAGAAATTAATCCACGTTAATGGTGAGCGATGTTCTCGGTAAATTGCACTTTCAGTCTTCTTTATACAAATCAGGAGAATATAAATTGAATTCGTAATAGATTGAGGCTTGTTGTGAGTTGATGTTGTCCCTCCGTGTAGATAAATCATACTCTCTATTACCAGGGTCATTTAATCAAGAAAAAAGATTAAAAGTTATGCATAGAAGCATTCTGGTGTTATTTTCAGTGTTAGATCTCTTCGACGAAAGTCTTATCGGGACTTAAAATGTTAGTATGTTCGTATTCCTACATCTGTGTTTGAGATTGGGATCATTTTAATATTTCACAAAAGTCAGTAAGATATGAAAGAGAAAATATAAATATGTCATCAGAAAAATAAGTATAAAGTTAATCATTTTCTACATTTAGAAGAAACATTTAACTTCAGTCCGTAGAGGTTACTTAACACATTATATTTGTAGAACAAGTTAACTTCGGTATGGAAAAGTGAAAGTTTGTATTTAACCCTGAGGTCCTCAAGTAAAGCCTCAAAGGGACGCATATTTACAACACTTGATGTTTCAAAATTACTAAATTAAGCAGTTAATATTAATGCCTGGTTCAGGTGTTCTGGTAAAGTTTGCAAGGGAATAATTGTGAGATTTCCGTGCTTTGCCAGCTTTATAAATCCAGATCGCGAACTTAACATAGCTGGAGCTTCACCATTACATATTAATGCAACTTTGTGCCAATATAAATCGTTATCTACAATAACAATAAAAAAAGTAATATCAGAAATCGCATCAGAAATATTTAATTGTGTATCTAAACGTTTGGAAACAATATATATTTCATTAACGTTATTTTTTATTTACGAACCTAGAGTACACGAGTAAATGACAACACATATGTGTCAGTGAGACCACCACACCACATGGCAAGAAAATGAAGATATTTTTTTAATTATTCAACTACATCATCTCTTTAAAACCTAGGATAATTCTTATTTCTTTCTTAACAGTATTATTTGAAACAGGTATTTTGTCACTTTCTTTCTGAAATTCTTCCCCAAGTACATTTATTGCTTTAATTATACAACATTTGATAAGACAGTTATTAATAGTATGAGTTCTTCTTTTTAACTTTGTCTATTAGAAGAGAACGTTCATGTGATGCTTCACCACCTTTTCATTTGCTCATTATGTTTCACCGCTTTTTTAGAGAAGTCCAACCTCATATGTTTCAGCGACTTTGTTTTCACAATAAAAAGTCTTTAATGTCTTTTAAAGCTGGGTATACTATAGAAATATGTTCCAATAGAATGGAGTGAAGACTACCATTGCTACGAATCGTATGACACAGAACTTCTCTGGTAGTTCAATAGGACCTTTTTCAATAAACCATACCAAGTGTAATCCTCACTATACAATCTTCTCTATGAACTGGAAGCTGCCATTTTACTTCACACACACACACACACTGCCTAAAAGCAGAAATTATAAAGTCATTACAATATTCAGAACACAACAAAATACTTCTCCGAAAACTAGTCTAAAAATATATGAAACGGGCAATAGTTTATGAATAGCTCCAAAAATGCAGATGTAGATAGTCTGCTTTATATTTATTATTCAAAAGCGCAATAGAGACACTATTGAAATAAGAAAGAAAGAGTCCATTTCAACCTAAGTAATGTTAGAACGACAGCATGTATTATTCGGCATGCATGTATTATTCTTTACCTGCACCATTTAGATATTTTAATCAAAGGTGTTATAAACTAGTCAACTATTTAATTATTTTATATAGGTTAGAAGAAAAAGTTATATATATTTTAAAATATATAATTATTATAAAAATGTTTTGTATCTTAGAATGTTGATTCTGTAACGATAGCAACGAAAGAATACATTGTGGTATGATGGCTGTAAACAGCCTAGATATAACTATACAATAAATACATTCGAATAAGCAATATTTGCAGTTTTCGTCGTGTTAATCTAATACGTGTGCAACTCACTTATTTGAACTAGGGCTCAACGATTACGTTGTATAATGGTGCCTTCATACCGGGAATAGCTAAAAACTGGTAAGAAGTTTAGTGAACCAAGTTTAGCAGAGAACACAAGTGAGTGCTACGAAGTTGTTTTATTCATTGTGTATTGTTTGAAAGTATAATTAAATTACATACATCATCGAGTCAATTAAAAATTATACCATCTTGAGGAGTGGAAAGTTAATATATCGAAATACTAAGATGGATTTATCAGATAGTGACGTTAACGACATGAGGACTAATCAAAGTGAAACTGGAGCATCTGAGAATTTGGCAGATGTACTCAAACAAATATCTCGTCAAATGAACGACTTGCAACGAAAAATTGATGTGTCTCAACAGCAGTTGGATGACAAAATGAATGCTTTGCAGCACAAAATTGAAGAGCAATTTGAGGATAAAATGAACAAGTCTCAACAGCAGTTGGATGACAAAATGGATGCTTTGCAGCATAAAATTGAAGAGAAATTTGAGGATAAAATGAACAATTTACAACATAAATTGAAGATGTCTCAACAGCAATTGCAACAAAAAATGGATATATCTCAACAGCAATTTAATGACAAGCTGAATGATTTTAATGACAAGCTGAATGATTCGCAGCACAAAATTGAAGAACAATTTCATGATAAAATGAAAAGATTCCAACGCAAGTTAGAAGATAATATATATCAACGGCTGGAACAGTTACAGCAGAGAAACGACCATAAATGGGAACAGTTACATCAGCAGCAAAACCCAATGAATGTACAAATTAATGCCAGATTCGAGAAATGCGAACAGGAAATGGAACAGGTAGCTGAAACTTATACCGGAGTACAAAATACCGTCGAAGTTATAGAATCGGTTGTAAACGAACATTCTAATAGGATTAAAGGACTTCAAGAGGAGTTTCATACTTTCAAGGAAAAGTATATTTCTGCTAAGGAGATGGAGCGCGATGATGGACCTAGGAATATCAATCGAACTTCTGATAATGCGACAGAACCAACGCCTCATTCCCAAGCAATTTTTGAAGATAGCGGATCATCGGATGATAGTGAAGAGAGCACTGAATCAGGAAGAAGAACGAAGCATTCTACACGGAAGAGTAAAAACTCTCACGGTAACTGTAAGTGTTCTAAATCATATAGTACTGATACGCCTTTGCGATTCAGTGAAATAAAATCCTTAACAAAATTCAGCGGTGTGCCTGAGGACATCCCAGCTATTGTATTTATAGAAAAATTCGAGGACGAGTGTGAATTAATGGGAATTAAAGAGTCAAATTCATGAAACTTCTTCCTCATGTCTTATTACCCCCATGTTTGACTTGGTTCAAAGCAATCCGAGATAACATTAATGGATACTCTGATTTTAAAGAGGCGTTATTGGCAAACTATGAGAACGATTTCATGTTAGCAAATAGGGACGCATTACTAAGAACGAAATCATTTGACCCTAAGATACATAAAAATCTTACTGAATTTGTAGTGGCCACATATAATGAATTAAAAGCACTTAACCCAAACCAACCAGAATCACGTATAATAGCTTCTGTCCGTATTTTATTACCATTTAGATTACAACAAATGTTGATGACCGCTCAATGTGTCAATTTCAACCATTTAATCATGTTAGTTCAGAGTTACGAAAGTCAATTTCTAGCACAAAGAAATAGCAGAAATCCAGATAAAAGTCAGGTTACTTCTAGTCGTAATAATATTAATTATGCCCACATTCGAAATTTTAGTATCCAAAATAAAGATAATGTTAATTCTCCAGGAAATAGTGTCCATTATTTTGGAACTAGAACAAATAATCAAAATAGTACCGGCAATTCAACTCAACCTAATTATAGATATGGTAACGGCAACAGAAGTTACCGGAATTATAATAGGAATCCTAGTAGTAATCGCAATACGAATCAGCGTACTCGGTCACAAAATAGATTCCTAGATGGACAAGTTTGCAATAACAGGAACCCAAATTCAGGATCTTAATGTAATCGATCGAAACATACTCAAGAGTGCGGAAAGCAATGTACTTTATTGGAATCTACTAATCCTTTTAATTCAAACTAGATGTTCTTAATGTGGCCTGGATTGAACCCACAGCAGCGTTAAGTGTATCTAATCAATCTATTGAGGATGAAACTAAATTAAAGGTTGTGCATACTAATGCAATGTATCAATACTTACCGATCGTCAGTTGCTTTTGGAGATTCGATGATGATATAGAATTAGATATAGATTCCACTGAAAATGATTTTGTTTTTCTAAAAACCTTTTTCACTACGAGGACTTTCTTAAAAATTAATGAAATACCTGTACCATTTAGATACTTTAGATTGTACTTAGGATTTTGTTAATGTTAATGTTATCCTTATATATTAATTTAATATTTGTATGTTAACTGATATTTCATTTTAATCAGTTGTGATCCAATATTAAACCACGTTATCTTATAATTTAATTAACATCAATTTTGTTGATTTTTCCTATCATAATTTCATCTTATTTTTCTTCTTCTGAATTCTATATTGTCTATGTTGTATTTTACCTATGTAATGAATATATGTGACACAAAATTATCAAATGCAGGAAACATATTCTGTAACATCACTATTTATAATGAGTTTAAATATTCAAAGGGCTTCGACCATGTTACTTAAAAAAAATATGCTTGGACCAAAAGCAAACTTTTAATTGTTCATAATTTTTGGAATAGACCCTCCTGTACGACGCTGTAAAAAATTTGAAGTATAATTAATTATAAAAAAGAGTATTTGATATAAAGAATAAATAAAGAGGAATATAAAGGTATGTATTTATATGTATTGTGAATTTTGTATATACGAGGACTATCTAATAATTAATGTATACTTATCTTTGTAAAGTTGTCATACGGTCCAGAATTCTTTCTAGAAGTGCTAAATCACTTCAAGAAGTTCTGTCGGGAGCCATTAAGGATAGAACGACAGCATGTACTATTCGGCATGCATGTATTATTCTTTACCTGCACCATTTAGATATTTAATCAAAGGTATTATAAACTAGTCAATTATTTAATTATTTTATATAGGTTAGAAGAAGAAGTTATATATATTTTAAAATATATAATTATTATAAAAATGTTTTGTATCTTAGAATGTTAATTCTGTAACGATAGCAACGAAAGAATACATTGTGGTATGATGGCTGTAAACAGCCTAGATATAACTATACAATAAATACATTCGAATAAGCAATATTTGCAGTTTTTGTGTTAATCTAATACGTGTGCAACTCACTTATTTGAACTAGGGCTCAACGTTGTAATGTAGATTTTTCTTATATTCGTGCCAACAGTGCAGGAAGTAAGCACTATGAACTCCTCATCTCTATCTCACCATTACTCTCAACTCTTCGTTTTTAAAGCTGTTTGTAAACAATTACACTATTTTTTTAGTTTTCGAAATTGTTCTCGGTGTGTTTCAAAGTACTGAGAAAATAAAAATTTATATTTGAACAATTAATTACTGATTTAAAAGGAGCCAATGATATACACTTAATTATTATTTTTCTTATGCTTATTTCACTCACAAGTATAAACATTGTAACAGAGAGGTGTTAAATATCGTATGAAAGCAAAGTAATTAGTTGGTAAGACTATCGTTTCATGAAGACTATATTTGGTAATAGTAATGATAATAATAATACAACACTACATAATGGTATGCAGAAGCTTATCGTGAGAATACTTATTATTATTATTATTATTATTATTATTAATAATAATAATAATAATAATAATAATAATAATAATAATAATAATAATAATAATGATGATGATTTGAGAGTTAAAGCTGCATTTGAAGTCGCAGAAGAGATCACCCAGAAACCATGCATGACCAAAGAGCAAAAAGAACCAGGAAGGGGCGTGAAGTATGCAAGGTTTATAAAGAGAGTGCCTGGTAAACAGCGTCGAGAACCATTGTTTTAAAGTGAAATATTAAATTAAAATTGTATTCGATTTCACTAGACATAGCTTTGTAAATTGCTCCATGATTTGTATAATGCAAAATCTTGCTCCAGTATAGGTCTCATGGAAGCAAGAATTGTTTATCTCGTAAATAAGAGTTGGTTCTGCAGTTAAATTATCTTCCGCAAACGTGATTCACGAGATTGAATTCAAGGTTACCAGTTGGCAATTTGTTTGATGTGATATGTTTGGTACATATTCCTAGAGTCATCAACTATGAATACGTTTCCATTATATTGCAAAATTTTCTTTTGTTCTGAAAGTTTTATTGACGTAATTTCTGAAATTGCTTACAACAGTTTTGATTATTTATTTATCAAAATGAATGTTTGTTTTAAGCAAGAACGAAGAAATCAGTTTAATTCTTCATAATCCATTTTGATAAATTTTGGTTTGAAACTTCCAACCATTAACTACAGTGTATTAAGGTTAGCTACAAACATTAGTAAGCCTATTATGTGATACAATATATGTAAAAGATAATTTTAGATGCCCTTTGCTACATTCCTTTTTGTCATTTCTATCACATATATATTTTATTGTTTTAACAAAACGAAACTGATCAAATGTGAGAACGATCCATAGATAAAAGTGGTTTACACTTAATAATTAGTCTCTAGTCGTAAAGGTGATACTCGTGAAATGAATAAAAATCGTTTAACATCGCGTTATATACTGAAAATACATTTGCTGTTAATATCATTAGTTGGCAAAACTTTTCACTATTGTGAATACCAATTGACATTGAATGTAAGTATTTTTAAAACGAAATCGTTATTATTCTTCCTACATAATCTTGTAATATTAATAATATTAAGTTTCAATATATTTACAACCACGTTCGAAAATTCACATTCTATTGAGCCAATTACGATAGTCCGAAGCTGGCATCATGGAGCGAGAAAAATATTCAATTGAAAAACTCTTTGACTACGTGATAAAGGTCCTTAGCATTTCTGGTCTAATTTGCCGACAACCCCATTTTGATACACTAAACTGGAAACATTATATTGTTCTGGTTGGATATTCCACTATTACTGTGGTACTAATAGTAGTACATGCTCTGTTATCTATACTTGATTTATTTATTCAGGTATCAACTTTTGAAGAAGCAGTTGAAAATATTATTATAACTATAATCTTTCTTCAATACGTTTTTCGTGTTTGTTTCATAATTTATAAGAAACAACAGTTGAGAATTTTGTTCGAGAAAGCTAACACGCTGATTTACAACTCATTAAGATATAGAAAATTTCAAAACTCGTTTCAAATTTGCCTGCAAGAAACAGCTAAACAATCAAAAAAGCTTACTCACATGTTTGTTGACACATGTATTATAGTGACTCTTTTATAATCCATACTTTCTGTAGCATCAGAAGCAATACAATTTACTTCGAGAGATAACTCTACATCGTTTGAGCGAAATGAAACAATAACAATTGTCTGTTCTCGAAGGCAACTTGTTTTTCGTGC
Source organism: Thermobia domestica (assembly GCF_964235325.1). Lineage (NCBI taxonomy): Eukaryota > Metazoa > Arthropoda > Insecta > Zygentoma > Lepismatidae > Thermobia > Thermobia domestica. Next base: position 42,207,748 of record NC_137461.1, on the reverse strand, counting down.
CTACTATCCATTTGACTTGCAATCCAATTTGATCTATATTTTCGTTGTTATTTTCCAGATTTGTATTGCTGTTATGATGGTATTAGGTATTGGATCATGTGGTTGTTTGTATTTGTCTTGTACAGTGTTTATTTGACAAGTACTGTGCCATTTACGAAGGCTTTGTGAGCTACTATTCATTCTCAATATTCCCTGCAACTTTGAAACTTCCTCGAAAGAGGACGTTCATAATGTCCCTGTAAATGGGATACTTCTGAAAGCTATGTTGTGCACAGAGCTGGAATGCAGTAACACTACAAATATGACTTATAAATCAAATATTAATGAGAAAGAATGTTATTCTGAGAATAAGAATGAAGATTCAAGTGAAGTAAGAAAATATATAGCAATATGGATCAAAAAGCATCAATCTATTTTAAGGTAAATATCAAACATTTTCCCTATAAGGTGTTTTCCCTTATTTTGAGACAGAAATAGGATACTAGAGGAATATAATAGAAAATAATTATATAATTACAAAATTAGTCAATTTATTATTTTATTGATAAATCATATTGTCCAACATCTGCGATAATGCGTTGCTTCTGTGGTAATATTTATGCTGAAATATTCATATGCATTGTTGCCAGAATGTACTATTTTATTTAAAATCTGTATTTTCTGAACACGTAAAAATAACATTTATAACTGTCATCGCTGCAAAACAAAACATGCGATTCTAGTCCTATTCGATAAATATTTGATGCTTACTAAACATTCAAATTAAGAATTGTCGCGATTAATTGATTTCCCTGTTCTAGTAATTTATTATACGCAATCAGATTTTTTTAAATTACACTTCTTTTCATTTAAACAGTTACTAAAATGCAACGTTATTACTTGTTTCATTGCTTTTCTTTTTAAAATATCTCCATACGTAACGCCAAATTTTGTCACAGGCGTCACGTCTCTATCATTCTTACTTCAAATAATATATTCGATCGGCAAAATTTTGGTTAGAGTTCTTTTGGGACACACTGTAGTAGGTGATTTTAAGAAGGCAAATTGTTGGGTTTAGTACGAACTGCAAACGTACTGGCTAAATGTCTGTCCGATCACACATATCTGTAATCTAACAAAAACAATGATACATAATTATTGAAATATTAGAGAAGAGAATTCCGAAGAGAATTCCTTCAAAAATTAATTTATGCATAAAGCAAATTGCGCTTACATTTTAACATGGAAGTGATTTTCTTTGAAAGATATAACTGAATATTACATAGAAATTTAAGATTTCACAGTTAAATACCATTGCAACAATAGTTTAGGCCCAAAACATCAAATCGTGTAATGAACTCAAACGTCTATTATTTCCTATCTAATGTCTTTACGAGAAAGGGTGCATCACAGCTATACCAAATAATACGGAGAATAGAGTAATGTTATAACTTTATAAATTGCTAGGTGTTCTTAATATTGTGAGGAATAGAGTATGAGTTTATTTTGGTAAATTGCAAACTGTACATTTGAATCTTATTATTAAAATGAGAATATACATATGTAAGTTCATCCATATTGACTCTGGAACTATTACTTAAATAGTTAATACTTTTTTGATCAAAATATATATATACTTATTAAACTAACTCACGTTTTCTCACACTGATTACACTCTACGCACCACATTCACTAACCTTTAACTCACTGCAATACACTTTGAGACAAACCGGTCGGATTTAATGACCTATACTATAAACACTACAAGAACTTCATACATTGAATCAAAACACAAACTTTTACTTGTGCTGTTCTTAATAAACTATTCTTTACGAAAGCGTGATTCGACGTTTACTTCACTGGACTGAATTTTCTTGTCTTGTGTTCTTCTGCAAAGATCCAATCCTTTATTACAATTTTTTTTAGCATTCTTTTAGATTATTTTCGTCCCTGATCATGTCATATAAAGTAACTTTCTTCAGTTTTGCTTTCCCTTGTTTATTTTCTTCCCCCAAGTCATTAATAATGCATTAAATATTACGCATTCTTGTGTTTGTCGTTCTCTGCACTTCCATTCTTCGCTTTTCTTTCTCGCGAATCTTTCTTAAAATGGTCCCAAATGCCCCACGACTGCTTATTTGTTGAATCGTTCCTTTCAAGGAACCAAACTTACCTATCTTCACTCTGATAACAATTCAAATAATCATTTTCCTTTTTTTGGATTTCTTATCCTTATCCTCCTTCTTATTGTACTTTTGCATCTCCTCTTTACCTTCAGTAATTCTGTTAAGTATTTCAACTGTCCCGCTGTTATTACCTTTCCAGGAGCTATAGGTTCTCTTTTTGATTTTTAAATATAGGAAATTCTAGTTACGATTTGTAATGAGATTAGGAATGTTGTTCTGTATGCTCCCGTTAACCTTAATATTATCATTATTATTTGTAAGCTGTTTCACCTTGTTCATCCGGTAGTAATTTGTTGAACAGCATATGTGCAGTTTCGTTAAAATCTTTATAATAAGTTCTATCTTCTGTGTTAATAATCTTAAAAATCGAATTCTAAGTCATTCCTTTTCAATTCATAACACAACCCTCATCTTTTTCTTACCAACTTCCGTTGTTTCTGTCATAACACTTCAATCTTGCACCAATTACTGTTATGTCCTGTGTCTCTCACGTGCTTAAAAATGTCATTTCTTTATCTCTCTTATCTTACGCCCTTTTTGTTTTGATAATTCTTTTAGTTTTTCACCATTATAACAACTGCTGCATTCATTACACCTTATCTTGGAAACCACTCCTCTTCTTCAAATCAGCTCCTCTCGCTTTTCCCCTTTTCTTTCTTTCGTCTTCTTCCTCATGCATAACACATCCAACACTCTCTTTCTCCCTTTTCTGTACGTTGATACGTTCTCTATTTCCTTTGGTGTTCGCTTAATTACGTCTGCGTTCTTCTTCATATATTCATTTCCCATGTAGAGCTTTTTCTTCTCCTCCATCTTCTTCTCTCTTATTTTTCTCTATTATTCTCTTGTGTTTCATTCTCCTTGTTCTCTCCATCCGTAACTTTCCTTTATCATGTCCGTTGGTTTCCTATTGCTTTCCACCTCTCTTCTACCCTTTATATTCTCTTTATTCCTCTTTAAATTCTTCTTCCTTCTTTCTGTCACTAATCCACATGATCGTATCCTCCATATTTTCTGCCGAAGTCTCTCCTTGTCGATGGACCAACATCGCTCCTTCTATGACAGACGTTCTCTGATGCACATATTTTCTGGAAATTCTGTGAGCAACTCGTCTCTACGCCTGCTTACTTGCATATCTAGAATCACAATGGCACCTTTCCATTACAATGGCACCATTTGTATTTCCGATTCGATTCCTGTACCCTTCTTCTGGTCTTCTATTTGCCTATGAATGCCCTTCTTCTCTTTATCTTCAACCTCACTAATGCCCTGTCCAAAAGAATAAATCATTTTATCCACATTTACTCCGTCCCCTTGAATTTGAATTTATATTCTAAGCTTAATAACTTCTTTTCTTCCTCTGACACTGACACATCACCACTGTTCAGAACCTGCTTGATGTATTTGCATCACCCTACGGACCTTCATATATTTCGAATTATTTGTGTGTCTTAACTGAAAATAATCCACCTATACAGTCTCTACATGATAATGAACCTGGTAAATATATGCAATCCGTCTTCTACGCCTATTCTCTCTTTTAACACAATTCTCAGCTTTTCATTCTTCCTGAGAAATCGATTATTCACACCAATTTGATTCCGTATAAGTTCTTATTCCATGTTTCTAAAAAAGTAAGTAAACTTCGTATCACCTTAGTACCTTTTCTTTTCAATTCTCTCTCTCAGTGGTAGAGCGTTCAACTCTGATGTATGAAACCCCAGCGCGCGCCAAATGAGCTTTGTGGTGGACAAACACCGTATGCGTAGGTTTACTTGTGTTTCCTTATTTCCTCCCATTTTCTTCATTTCTTTCATTTCTCATCAGCAGTCTACTTTAGCCTAGACAGCATAACCATGGGACCTAAAACTTAAAGATTTCATTTCACTTCTTTTCTTTTCTTTTCAATTATCATCATACACTCCATCACTAGGCACTTCCTGAGGAACCGCACTTGTTGTCTCATTAATATTTATACTCTCTTCCTAGTCTTCCGTTTGTTTTCTACAAAAAAAAGCTAGAGAAATTATGTCAGGTAACTTTGGTAACGGAAACTTTCGATTAGCATTTTAACTGAGAATTTTGACCAATATTCGCCCATTACTGCACGTGGTAACTTCTGTACGAAAGCAAACGTTAAAGTTTTGTTTGCAAAGGCAGTATAAGTTAACACATCTCACCGTTAGATTGCGGCAAATACCTTGTAGCGTTAGTATATCTCGAACGAGTTTAAAACTTATAGTGTGTGATCCCTTTTACTGGAAACAATAGATTATTAACCACTACTTTAGGGCAAAAAAGTAAATAATGAAAAGGTTCAAGAGCTGTATAAAGGTTAGTAAATGAATATATATATATATATATATATATATATATATATATATATATATATATATATATATATATATATATATATATATATATATATATATATTTTACCTTGGAATATCAATGCAAGGTGATTAAAATTTCAACACAGGATAACTTAATATTTATTAACTAAAGTATTACATTTATTTTTAAATACAAAATAGAAATAACATAATGCTACTTTCTACAGTTACTGGCTATAATTTTATCTTGTATATTATTATTTTCTTTCTTACAGATTATTCGATGAAGTAGAGGCCGTATTCTCACCATTTGTCTTGCAGATATTTTTAATAACGATAATCGAACTGTGTTTAACAGCATACTTAACAACTAAGGTTAGTTGGCAATATATTTCTCAAAAACAAAGTATCTCTCTTAAGAGTAAGAGTATTAATTCCTCTTTGGCAAATTTTGGAGAAGGACTAACAAGGATATAAGTGGTAAAATGCTATTTTTAGGTTAAAAAAAATATAGTTAATTGCATTAAACGTAGCAGTATTTGATTTTTGTATGCAGTTTGAATTTTAGTGGTCTGAGGAAACATGTATTTTGTTAGAATTAACAGGTTCTAGCTTAACTTAAAACTAGTTTAAATTCATTTGGAAATTACTTCGCCCATTTCTTCCATCTGTCAGAGATTTGTTTCTTTAAAAATGCAGTATAAGTCGTGCTACATTCATAAACACCATAATTTGGGTTGCACAAAATTACAATTATTTTAAATTCAGAGCATTTTTCTCAGAATACTTGCTGTTGGAATATTGATATATAGAGGCACTGTGTCTTGGATCAGATTTATTCTAAGTAATTTTTGACAATACCTTATTGATTAGTAAGTAGGTCTAACATAGTGCTCACAAAATAATGAACTAAACAAACGAACTAGGATGGAGCGAAAAATCAAATTCCAATTCCAATCGAATTCCAATATTGCTCAAAAGTTACGTGTTTACATGTTAATCAATGAGAAAACAACAAATAAAATCACACTTTGGATCTTCAGTTCGCCCAAACTGCTTAAATTTTTTTAAAAAAATGACAGAAAACGACAAAATTTAACTTTATGCGAAAAAATCCATTTTTTTATTATCAAATTTTAAAAGGGCTCAATTGTTGCGTATGTGCGTGCTAATCGATGGAAAAATAACAAAAATGATCACATTTTGGATCTTCAGTTCGCGCAAACGGCCTATTTAAAAAAAAAATAATGCCAAAAACACGAAAATTTAGCTTTACGCAATTAATATACATGTTACTTTTCTTTTACGGATTATTTCCATTTCTTTACCCTATAAGTACTTTATTTTAGTTGTGTGAGAGCATGTTTGTTAATAATCCGTTAATGTGAGTGAGTTTGCACATTTCATTTTCATAATGATTTTGCAGCTCATCGCCTATTTATCAATGGTTTCTTTATTCTTTTTTCATGAAATGGCCCAGCACTCATCACGAGAAGGTGGCTGCAATTCGAGTTCAACCGACATGCTACTCAACTCTGCTACCAATTAGGGTGTGCTATATTATGTTCATTTAGTCAAAAATGTTCTCTTAAATTCAGATTTTTTAAATCAAATTTTGGCATTGTAAATCTTGAGAGGAAAGTTGCTCTAATGTAGCCGTCTCTCATTTCTTGTCCACACATTTTTTCCTGTAAACTCCGTAACAAGTTTGACACCTTTCGACTTTCTGAGTATGACATGGAAAATTTAAGAAGTCAAACTCATGAGCTGATTTGTCATGCTAAGCGATAAGAAACTGGAGGAGTGATAGCTTAAATTTTCTCCAATCTATCACCTCACTGCAGTTCATGGCATAAAATTTTATTTAAGTTGCCATGAAAGTTCTAACAGAGAAATGCAGACAAAGCGGTGTGCTTCAGATGTGGCTATAAGAGATCCTACACCTCTTAGTTACTTCCGATGCCTGACATGTGCAAACCGGGTCTTACGGTTGTACGTTTCTCACACAAATCCTACGAACGAACTCAAAGTACTTTGTTAACTACACTGTAAAGAAATATGTTCCTATTTGGTTCGACATACAGAGATATCAGTCTGTGAAATATGGACCTAAACATATTTTGAAGCCAGTTCAACAATTAGACATTTGCCAAACAACATTAAAAGAATTATCGGTACTGTGATTTAGAGAAATGCCTTGATCTGCCATCCAAAGTACATATAGTTAACTATGACAATGTATGAGAGATAACACGTACGAGAGTTGGATTTTGGGAGAGTGCTAGAGCAAAGAAATCAATATCCGAAGTTGAAAATATGTTAGAACGTTTGTGGCAATTTCATTAAATTTTGATGCCACTTACTACCGTGAGCTGATAGAGTGAAGAAAATGTAAACAGTTGGCCTCCTCCAGTGCTGGAAAGCATGACAACAAAATATTCAATTCACACAGTGACCATCAGTGTTTCCTTCAGACCTGTTTTTGGGGGGCACTGCACCTGGAGCTCTGAGAGTGGCCCCGGAGGAAACCAAAATAATACGTTCTTAATAAATAGAATAGTATCAGCAGTGCCCCCGGAATAGCAAATGTGCCCTCCCTCTGAAAGAAATACTGGTGAAAATATGCTACAAATAACCTGCAAATGTATGTCATTAAAAAGATTACTGGTGTGGAAAAAAGGAGGCACCAATCTATGGTATGTGATCAGGACAAAGTATCTCTTCATTACAATTCCATTATAATAAGTCATACTTTTTTCAACGCTGTTTCTAATTACACAGATGACTTATGTGTTCCTTTTTTCTGTACATAAGCTATTTTGCACCTTATAATGAATGGGAAATGGTGTAAAACATTGACATGCTTCCCCATTCTATTTGTCACTGCATAACGAAACTAGTGTTAACAGTAGTTGATCCATTTTTCTTTACCTGTGCTCTTCCTGTAAACTCCGTTCAATTACTACAATAGTGTTTCACCATTAAGGTACACAAACTTACAATATTAACTAGGTTAACAACAGAGTTGGTAATTTCCATCGTAATGGTATGGTGTACTTATGCGCCACCCCAGCCGCATCACCGTACTGCGTAGTCATATCCATTCGCACTCTGCTACAAATGAAATCCTTTATGTCGTTTCCTGTTTAGTAATTAAGCCCTAGGAATATTACATCCTAGTAAAACATAGTGGGCCTTATGAAGAGTCGTTCGAGAGTGATTAGTGACATACTAAAGAGTTCGACTAACATATGTTTCCTGCAGTAGTCAGGCTTTTAGTTATGACGCTAATCATACGTCAAAAGGACTAAGCATAAGGCTCAGTAATATTATTTCGGTAAGATCTTTGCTGATACTTTTTAGTAATCTATTATATTATAAATCACACACTATTTCACTCTCATTTATAAGAAATTACAAAATCTCATAAATGGAAACTTAATAATTTGCATTGAGTACACAAACGAAAATACATTTGAAAATAATGAGACATTTTGTCTCAAATGTGAGTAAAAGTTACTTATTTTGTTTTGGTCATGCATCTTTTTCATTTCTGAGCAAGGAAAGTTTTAAAAGTGCAGTGCCATACCACATATATATTTAACAACTAGTCAGAAAGTTAGTGTAGTTGGCTGGGCGGTTACAATGCATCTATTATATAGCCGGTTCCTTAGCCGTTAGATTAGTATTTGTTTCGGAATTCTCCGGGCTGCAGAACTTTCTAAAAGGGTGTTAAACCTTTTTTCACTCGCGCTGTTGGAAAAAAGCAAACGGGTGAATAAAAACTAATCCTGTCTACGAACAGTCGCATTAGCGGACCCTTGCTATTGCTCAAGTGAAATTGTAGTAGCTTTCTGCACAGATTGAGGAAATAGTCTCGTCTGTGTTTGCTTTTTTTAAACGCGCGAGTAGTTCCGTGATGAAAGTAGCAACCGTATATCTTTATGGAGTTTGAAATTTTCCAACGTGCGATCGTTAATGTGATAATTACTGTTTATGTGTGAAATTGTGTTTCTCTAAGCAATGTCTCGCTTCTTAAACGCAACTGAGATATAGAAGTGGTTTCAGAATATTGATGATGAGCCTGATCTTAACTATCGAGAATTACTTTCTGCTGAAAGTGATGCGGATTGAAGTAATGAATGAAGATAAATATTGATCATGATAGTAGTAGTGAAGCAGATGGGAACAGTTTAGATGCAGACTCAGATGCAAAAGATATGAATGTGAGCTACAATCACAGTGAAAGTAGTAAAAATTAGTTCATTGGGAAAGACAGAAAAACAAAATGGAAGAAGGGACTTGTAGCGCGGGGAAGACAAAGTATAAAAGCATTCTGAAAAAGATACCAGAGTCGACACTTAGTGCTAAGGGTATCACTGAAGAAATTTATGCTTTATTGAAATTTATCTATATAGCCCTGATTGATGAAATTGTAAAATGTACTAACGAGTATTTGGACAAATTACGAACAACTTTCGACAGATAACGCGACTGTAAAGCAACATCAAGTACGGAAATAATGGCTTTATTACACTTGTTTATTTGATTGTCACAAAGAAGATATAACACGATGATGTGACGGAGCAGGAATTCCAATCATAAGTACAGCAATGAGTTCACGCGATTTTTACTTCTGCTCAGGGCCAATATATTTGATGATTTCGAATCCCGACCTCAGAGAAGAAAGCTTGACAAGTTAGCAGCAATATGAAATGTTCTGAGTAATTCTGTAAACAAGTGCATGCATTACTTCTAATAAATGTTACCAAATATATTGTTTGTATCTCAAAATATCAATGTTGGAAAAAATCAAAAGCGCGAGTACTAATGGTACTAAAATTAGCGCGAGTGACAAAAGGTTAAATTAATGTGAAAAATGTCTTGTGAAATGTTCTTGTCATTTTTGTTTACCTGCTAGAGGTTCATTAGCAACGGTATTATAATGCTGCTGGAAAAAAGACAGAAAATCATCGAACAAAATGGAGTATGTGTGCTTAATGATAATATTTCAAATCACAATAAATGCATTCTGTATTTTGACGTTGAAAGGCTCAAGATCTTTTAGACATCCTGATACTATCACCGAATATGATCTACGAACATTTGCTAACTAATTCGTATTAGAACGTTTTATGATTGTTGCATTCGGATCATTCACCTACTTTCTTGTCTTCGTAATGATTGCCAAGGGCAAGTTAAACGCTGACGAGGAATTAAATGATAAATCATTAGCTAAAATAACTAGGAACATACTTTTTAGAAAAGATATTAATTCTTATAAATTAATGAATCAAGAGCGTGTAATCGAAAGAATGGATTTTCTTTGTGCCTTGCCGCTATGATGAAAAATGTTGCCATTCTAATACCGAAACAACACTACTTTGAAAATAGCATTCATGATATAGTATTTTAAAATCACAATAGCTATAACTCATACATAACACTTATTAGTTCTATTATAAACCAGTTCTGCTATACTCCCATCTGCTATGCCGCTCAATACTATAAAGAGCATCGCGAAATTTTAGAATTCAATAATCATTAATAATGTATCAAGTAGTTGAAATCAATGTTGAGACATATTGTAGAGAGGAGCTGCTGCAATATAGATCAATAGTACTACAGACAATCGCTACTTAAAGAAACATATGGTTTCATACTAATATAATTTATATTACTAATTGGAATGCATATTTATTACACAGAAAAAATATGTTTGTGGAAGAAATTTGAATTATTAAAAATTGAATTCTTTAGATTATTTTACATCAATAGAGTTTCCATATTACTATATTGTTCTTAATGTGTATCTGTATTATTATAACGCTATAGTACACATACACTGCCACACAATTGTTTCAATAAAGTTGTTATTGAATATTCGAAATTTTTGATAATTATTTGATTATTTTTTTAAAATAATTTTCTTGAATACTATCGTACACAGAATTCTTGCTGGAATTAAATATAAAATTACAGGATATACATACTGCAACATTTATAAATAAGTAGAGATAATTATTGTAACCAAGAATCAAATACTATCACACTACAAACAATAACAGTTTCTACAACAAAAGCAGCAAAAATAACATAACATAACAGTTTGCAATTGACTAATAATTATTTCAAAATAATATATTGGGGATAAGTTTCGGAGATATAGCGTATAGTATGTAGTATTCAGAAACAATGGATTACAATATAATATATATGTAAAATTTCTCTGGACGTTGATATATTATTTTTATCATTCTATTGTTCGCTTGTTTCTGTTGTAGTAGAGAACAAACACCTCCTCCAGTTCCCTTCCAGGCGGCAACGTACCAAGAATTGACGAAACGTTGCCACGTTGGACCGCAACGGTATATATACGTTGGAATAAGAAGGATGCTGAACGAACATCTCCAGAAACGATAAATATGCGTCTGCCTACCTCTCTGATAAAATCAAGGCTTCTAGAACGCCATGCTTTACTGGTCTCGATAGCTATTGGATCAAATAAAAATTTACCGAGGAGATTATTGTATTTCCTTTCCTTTTCTGCCTCTCGACGTCTAGCAACTTCTCCAGCATTCACAACGGTCAATGGCAGGCTTGAATGCGCGAATGTGTCCGAACATGTAAAATCCCATACTAGAAATTTGCCTCTCATCCAAGATATTAATGCCATTTCATCAGGTTGTTTACCATCGGAACGACAACAGCCTGACGGTTCACGAATCGAAGGAATTCCTGCCGTCGTGAGGGCTCCCAAAATGATGTCATTAACAGATGAATGTCTGGTGTTTCTGCCTATGCTCTTCATGCATGAGAGGCCATTCAGGCCGCGTTGGGTAACTTGATCCTCGCAAGCTCGACAGCGATGTGGCTCACAAACAGCTGAAACTAGTCTTAGGGCTACTGCGATTCGAAAGGTTTCATTAGACATGTGAAGACCTAATTGGAGAGAAGGTAACGCATTTAACCATGCAGGCATGGGGAGATGACGCAGCAAGAAGTCTAGCTTTATCCTCTGGAACAGCAACGGATTGTAAAAGAAGTTTATGGAAATGTACTGCTATTGGTGTGTACCAAGATGCCTGAGAACCTCTTTTGCTGATTTCTGGAAGGTCCGAATCTGAAATATTTATCCATTTGGTAGAGCCTTCTTCAACTATCCCATCTGGGTCCAGGTGGTAGCCTTGAGGAAGGAGAGCCTCGATTAAACGAAGGGATCCGTGGTGGGACGCTAAAAAGGTAAGAATCGCCATATCAACGGTTCGTCGAATACCAAGGCCTCCTAATCCAACAGGTAAGGATGCTTGCATCCAAGATTCGTCACTCAAGGAGCAGTTCAAAATTGACTCCATACCCATTTTGAGGATATGATCATATTTCTTCAGCAGTGGAGTCTCATTCCAAGATGGAAAGCACCGTAGAAAGTAGTTTAGACGAGGGATTAACAATGAAGCACGTAGAAGGAAAAAACTCCGTGTGCTGATATTGAGTCAAGACGAGACAGAAAATATTGTAATTTGGATATTTTGGTTGATAGCAAAATGTTGGTTGACAGTTGTAAATGCTTCCTTTGTGAGAGCCAAACCCAGAAGACAAGCATCCTGTTTGCCTAGGAGACGTATTCCTGGTGCAACTTCTCCTCGGATGTGACTTCATCTGATCCAAGAAAACCAACTTCGCATTTTGAGAAATTCAAATGAAAGCCAGAGCTGACGCTTTCTCATTTATATGTGTTAACGTTGAAAGGACTGCCTCAGGTTTGTCAGCAATAGTCCCATCATCCAAATACCAGATGTTTAGTTCAGTATTAATCGAATGTACTAAAGAATGTATTGTTGTGGCAAAAAGCGCTGGGCCCAAGGGATCACCTTGTTGTACTCCTCTCTGGGATGAAATAGTGTCTTGGTGTAAGAATAGGTCACTGGGTTGAGCGTAACAATGGTGAACATATGGGTATATTGCGGGAAAGTATTTCAATACCTCAGATCGCATGGAGTCCCGGTGAAGTTCATTAAAAGCGTTGCGAAAATCCAGCTTTACAATAGCCTTTGGAGCTCTGTGTGTGGAGGAGAAATATATCCTGGTTGCATGAACGACTGCTTCGACTTCATTGGGAATACAAACTCCAAGTTGATGGGGAGACAAAAAGCTATTAACAGGCTCTCGTATTCTGAAGCATATAATTTCGGCTGATATTCTGCGCCAAATATTCCCTATGGCGACAGGCCTGATTCCACCACACTTCTTTTTAAGAGCGATAAGTGTGGCTCCGCAAAACAAAGGTCGAACTTCTAAGGGTATTTTTCCCGAAATAAATAGATTGAACAGATCACAAAGTGATTTTAATAGCTTTTCCTTCGATTCGAGTATTTGGCAAGATAAAAGATCTTTGAGAATCGAAGGGCGAAGACCATCTAGACCTCCCGAGCTGACAGATGGAAAAGAATGTATAGCATTTTTAACTTCGTTTATTGAAACTCCTTGAACCCTGTTTTGATCTTCTGGAAGATTCGGTGAGGTAAATGTTCCAGGGTGGGCTGGATATTTTTCCGACAACGTCTCAAACACTGAAGTGTCAGGGGCTGCTATTGTATCATCTCACATTAGTAAACGGGCCGCTCCTCGGATATCACCATCGGCTAGTTTGTTTTCAATAATTTTCAGATTTGACACTTTCTGTTTAGGTATAGATTTCTTTATCTTTGGCGATTGTAAGGTTAAGGCGTCAATACCTATATTATCCCAAACACGAACTCTTTGTTTTACCCATGAGGTAAGGTTCTTTACATTCTCGCATTGTTTGGGAGTAGTTAGTGCTACAAATCGAAATATAAACAGGTTGATCCATTCTCTTTCTCCATTTGAAATAGCTACTTGCTGTAATAACTTGGAAAGTGCATCGGCAACCTCAGTTCGAGAACCACGAGGGACACGCCTTAGGATGTGTATAGAGGATCTTAATGACGTCAACAGTTTACCCAAGTTAGCTAACGTTAAATCCTTTGTGCTACCATTGCAGTTAGTGATGCTTATATTTGTGGCTCTACAGTCAGGAAAGCTATTATTATTATTGATATGAAGACAATCCTCTTCTGCATTTATGATCGGATGCTTTTTACCTATATGAATGGCTAATCCTCTTGCATTCACATAAAACTTTCCACAATGGGGACAAGGTAACACCTTCGCAGATCTAGGAGTGGCTGAAAAGTGGCCTCTGGCAGGCCTGCCAGTGCCGGAGTCCAAGTCATTGCCGGGGTTATCGGTTTCACCTGATTCCGCTGAATTAACTGATAGAGATTGAACACTGGGAACGCTGCTTGAAGATTCCATTAATTCATATCGTATATCTATGTGTAACAAGATGCACAACAAAATAAAATAATTTTTATCAGTGATAAAGAAATATTGATGATATTAATATTTGAAAAAGTTTAAACATTTGTTTTTAACGAATTTCCGTTGGGTTTATTTCATTGTTAGAATACTATGTCGGAATTATAACGTTCGATAGTTATTTTATTTCTTATTATAATATAATCACTAAGCCTATTTTTAAACGGATTTCACCATTTTTGTCTAGGGGACGTCGTGCACATACACATATAACACAAACATGCCCATCAAAAGTATTTCCTCTCTTTCGACCGAAAACATTGCAGAGAATATCCTTAGGCTCGTGCACTGATCACAACAATCACAACAATTATTGTGTGTTTGTGGAAGTATTTTAATGCCTTCCCTTAGCAAATGCATTTTTATGAACCTGAGTATTTCAATGAACTAAGGTTTTGTAAGATAATCTACTTTTGGTCTAAAATTTGAAACACGTAACTCCCATAGAATGCGAAATTTAATCGAAGTGCCATGATAAAAGAAAACTTTAGATTGTTACTAACTCTTCCAAAGCAATTTCAATCGAGTTAGACATTCGTTTTCCCCACCCTAAAACGTAAGGAATCTTGCTTGATCTTTTATATCATATTTTTTAGATTCTCACTTACTACGTGGTGGGAATGAAAGTATTCGTCTCTGCGACCCGGATAATAATAAACTAGACAATAATATTAGTAATGTTTGATTACTTTTGTTTCTCCCCTTTCCCCAATCTTCATGAGTTGTCGGAACCCTACTAGGGCTGCACATATAGTTAACAGCGTCGGAAATAGCAGTACTCATATCAAGCTCCGGAAAGTTATGGATGAGGCATTACACATGTAGTTCTTTTATATGTTACAACTTTCGACCTCCACTCTAATAGAGCTAAAAATGCCTCTACAATGTTCTTTGTTTGATTATAAATGATATATAACGAGTTTGATTGAAATTGTTCCTAGCGTTCAAGAGTTACAGTGTATGTATGTTAGGAGGTATAGTTTATTTCTGGCTCGGTGCCTAAAAGTATTTAAACAGTGAATAAGTGTAAACCTTGGCTGTTCAGAGAGTTTCAGTAATGTTGAAAATACCCTAACTACATTGCAATTTTTTCCAAATGTATAATTAACGCATTAGAGTTCAGGTACGTTTTGAACCTTGTCAGGATAATTTCTATTGACTACTGATACAATGCATTTTACACATATTTTGTTCATTGATATATCACTTAAGTACTCGTAATTTGAAGGTTCTGGTCAAAGCATGGTAAAACAGTATTTCATTTATTTTCTTCAATGTAATTAAAATAAGTATTATCGTCTCACCCTCCTAGCACGTCATTTGGCGATCAAAACTTTACTTTGGGAAAATTCAAAACAAAATAATGTTGATGAATCGTTAACCATTCAGCTTTAGTTAATCATTAGCTATTAAAAGACATTTAGATAGTTTATTAACGTGCATCGAAATAAGTAATACAATAATGTAAATTGTATATGTGCAGTTGATAACTGGTTTAATATATTTTCAGGTTGACAATTATTTCTTTTTCTTCTGTTTGGGAAGTTATTTTGGTGTAGTATTGTTTCAGATATGGCTTTATGCGATCTTTGGTCAGCTTGTCACTAATGAGGTAAGAATAACATATTAGATTATTTAAAACACTAACCACTATAATTATTTAAATTACTCTTTTTGTTATTATTATTTCAGAATGAACTTTGTAGTCAGTACTGTTAATAGTAGAATCGCAGATATTGACAAAGAATGAGGAATCGGACTATATGCAGTCCTATAATCACAAGCAATCCTCCGTTACTTGAAAATCACTTGGTAAGAACTGACAAGGAACGGACATGAACTTGTCATCCGAACATCCGAATCAAACCTAGTCCATTCGATAAACATAACAAAGATATGTTCATGTACAAAAATTGGGTGCCATGGACAAGGTAATAAGTCCCTGGAGCCCATTAACCCTGTTTGTATAAAGAAAATCGTAGACTCGCAATGAAATATGTCTTGCATCAACACTATACATTTGAAAGTCGTGGTTTATAGTGGGGCCCATGATGTACTTGAACAGCGAAAAATGAGAGAATGTCGGGAATATTCCCTTCAGAAATCTCTCCCATCAATTTTGGATCACTCTGGAGTGGCCCTGGATAAAAGCACACAATCCAAATGTATCTCGAAAAAATACTAGGGAATTCGAAATGACTGTACACAGTTTTAAAGTGATAAACGGAATAGATATGAGGGAAAAGCTTGTATACTAATACATGCTTTCTCTTAATAATTATTCTGTCTATCAATACAAAACTTGGGACACACATTTCTTATCCCCAATAGTATTTCTACAGATAGAATGGGATTTTGTGATTTAACTCGGGACCATTCCAGAAGGGTCCAAAGTTGATGAGAGGGATTTCTGGAGTTAAATTTTCCGCCATTATTCAATTTTTCCCTATTATGGTACGTTATGAGCTCCAATGCATAGCATCTCTGGAAAGCTTGTTTCAAGCTGAAGAGAATGAGCTATAAAGCATGACTTTCCAATGAACAATGTTGATGCAATATCTACTTCACTGCGAGTTTATGATGTTCTTTATACTAACAGGTTCAATGGCCCCCGGGAACTGACTCCGTTGTCCATGAAACGTTTTTTTGTCCATTTACATATCTTTGCTATGTTTATGGAATGGGCTAGGTTTCATTCGGGTGTTCGGAAGATAGGTTTATGTTCATTCCTTGTGAGAATTCAAAGTTTTTCTCTTCGATTCTATCTTAGTTTTCAAGAAACACAAGGTTCACTTCTTTCTCATTTTTCTTTCTACCATCCATTTCATCACGTCACTGAGAAGAGATTTTATACGTAATACGATTAAAATATTCTATCATTATTTTTCACTTTCATCAGAATTTTTTTCCTTGATTAAGTGAACACTCGACTATCTAACGAACTGCTTGGGAGCCGCGTTGGCTCAGTGGTAGAGCGTTCATCGCTGGTGCTCGCTGATCCCTGGTTCGATCCCAGTAAACTTTGTGGTGGACAAACACTGTGTGCGTAGGTTTTCTCATGGTTCTCTCGCTTCATTCCACTTTCTTCATTCCACCATTTCATTCGCTATTTTATCATCACCGTCTCCTTTAGCCTTAACGGCATAAGCATGGGACGAAAAATCAAATATTTCATTTGATTTTTCTAACGAAATAAAAATAAGCTCACATTACCACGTTGGCTGCCATGAGACCCGAAAACGGGTCTCAGTGAACGTCACGCGTGCAGGCGTGATATCACTTTTGGGTATCACCTCAGCTACTGCTGCAAGCCGCGATACCCGCACGGAGGTTTCACTTACTATTTGTTTGTCGGATCAAAAATAATATTTGGCCTCAGAATGTTGCACTGTGTTTGTGGTTCCGCGCCACTTGCTGACAAGAATGGCGTGACCAAATTGCTTCATTTCCACAAAAGTTTCATACTTGGTCATTCGATGTGCTTCACACAATTTGACCATATATAGCTTACATTGCCTTCATTAAACATATTATAATTACTATTCAATGTTTCATCTGAGAAGATTTTGGTTTTTACGTTACTAAATGTGGTACCATGCTAGCGTGTAGTGAACTAAAAATTTTCTTAGTAAGAAAATGTTTCTCTCAATTTCTTCCAAAACTAAATTTACTGTCTATATTAACTATATATCATCATATAACACTTGAGAACACTTATAATACTAAAGTTACAAATAGTATGATGTAAAATCATATGTGGTATCATTAGAAAATGCAAAGGACAATATATACAATATGCTAGTTACTTGGCAATATTTGCCAAACCAAAAATTGTTGTTACTATTAGTAATGAATGACATACATTTTAGGACGATGCAAGGAAGATTCTCGATTTACTTCGAAAGTATATACGATATATTACCTTTAACCCGGTTAACGTATTCAGGTTGACGAGGTTTATCGACTCTCACAAGCAGGAGCGGATTGACGGCGTAGCCAATGGAGCCCAGGATCCGGGGCCTCCAGGCTCAGGGGCCCAAAAAATCCCTCTCTTTAATACTAAACTATAGCAATCAACTTACTATGTTATAGGCTTCAGACCCATGCTAATTTTTCCCGCTTCCTACGGTTGGTGTATCGCTAGAGTTAAGTATTCTTCCACCAGCGTCCGCACGATACTTATTTTGTTCTATTGACCATTTGGCTTGCATTTGGCATTCGTGTGATACACTGCAGTATATGAGCATTTAACTGTTAATAATGAATAAAATTAAACTAATTATTGTAAACTTGGAACACATTAAAATATTACAGTATAGTTCTCGGTGTTTCGATAAGCCCATAAGGCTGTGGAAGGCAGTAAAGAAAATTTATGCGCTGGAGTTATTTGTAACATAGGGCCCCTTTGAAATAGTCGGCTACAGGGCCCAAAAGCCTTAATCTGCCCCTGATCACAAGCGTTGCTTAGATGCCAATTGGCGTAACTCAAAAATGTAAAATTTTCCGTGAGAAAATTTGAACATTAAAATATCATGTAAATCTTATGAATAAAATGTTCTTCTCTTTCGGCAATAAAAGAACAACTTCATGATTGTCTATAAGATAACAACTATAAAAAGTATCCAAATTTTTCATGAGGTATTAAATTTGAATGCTCTCTATTTAAAATGATCCATTTTGCAATTGTCCCACTTGGCATTGAAGATGTTCATATGTTTTATATGTGGAAAATATTTTAGTAGAAAGTAATTATAATTGAAGATCTGGTTATAGTTTTAAGTTATGTGATATCTCATTAACTACATCGCCACTTTCCTAGTATCATAAATAAAAGCATAATTAGAATATATTTCAGTGTACCAGTTTCATCAGTGTTCCAGTTTCTCAGTGTACTCAATAAGAATCGCGTTTTTCATATAGCATATAATTCTAGATTTGCAAATTAATACTTTTCTTTCATTTTCTTGAAAAGTGCTCGCGAACCTTTATTCATGACTATCATTTTGTTCAATTTATGATAATGTGCCTATTGATATATGTTTTATCATCCATCTTTGCACTCTTTTTCTTACAAAACTATAATATCATTGTAAAATATAGAGGATCAAAAGTGCTTCCCTTACGTCAGAGACTTGACAAAGTAGCAATAATTGTAGAATTTTGAAATGTAAAATATTAGGAAGACAGTAATAGTAAGCTAATAAAGGGTATTATAGTCATCATAGCAGAAACTTAAAAAAATAATAATAACAGTAGCAATGTCGAATACACTTTTCAAAAATTATTATGTTTAATCTGCACTTATTACAATGATATTGTATTTTGTAAAGTATACTTAAGTACTACTTCCATCAACTTTGAATTTATTGTACACAACTTTTTATAACTTGTACTTGCTCACATTGATAGTTATTTAATTATTATTTAGTATTTGAATAGCATTAACTGCCGTTAGTGTTGTGGGCCATAATCTTCCATCTCAAAAATTTGAAGAAGCCATTTGTGATATAACCCGTATTCAATTTTTCAGTGACGTTACCTCGGCTTAGCAAATTTTCGAGAGAATGCATGATATTACATAACACAATTCCAGATGTTATGCAGATCATACAAGTTACAGTATAGAATGAATTTTACACATGAAGCAAGGTTAAAACAGTACCTGATTGCGTTATAACCAAATTATACACTTAAATATTTCTGTGGAATTTAGAAAAAATCACTTAAAGTTAACATGAGAACCTATAAGCAGTGTTTTGTTTTTGCCATCAATAAAACAGTTTCGACATCTCAATAGTAATGACATTCTATATTATATTGCTTTTGGCTGAAATATTATACAATGTCGCTTATATAAGGGGAAAACTTCAGTGTATCGTACTTTAAAAAGATACTTTTAATAATAGAGAATATATCACTCATTTATTTATTTATGTTATAGAGCGTGAATTTATCAAGAATTATTTACGAAAGTGATTGGTATAACTTCAACAATTCAGAGAGACAGGTTTTGAAAGTAATTAGCAGAATGGCTGCAAGAGATCTATCCTTCTCAGGAATGAAATTCTTTCGTCTGTCGCAAGTATTTTTTACAAATGTAAGTACTTATTTTAAATAATTTAAAATATAACTCGCAGATATAAATCAAATATTGTTTGTAAAGCTATAAACGCAGGACTCTTCAAAGCCACAGATGCTAACAGGAATTGCTAAATGAACAAAAACCATCATTATATGACAAGGAAACAAAATTCTCAATAATTCATTTAAATGCATGTATATTATTTTTGAAATTATGAATAGTTTTGATCGTCGCTAGTATTTGAGATAGTTGATATAACTCGGCGCAGATTAACTGAGGAACGTCACGTGACTACATCAGGTGATATGGCGTCATAGGGTTAAATATATTCTGGTATTTGACAAAGGTACATTGCACATCCCATCAATTTTAGAGGAGTGCAAGGGACCTTCATTGTATTATACTTTTTATAGAGATGAGTATATGAACAAATTTTCTTTTGTATGGCATAAGCACATTAATGCTTTTCTTTTCAATTTGGTAGAGGTACATTGACCCACTACAGAATTTACTAACTGGCAAAAATGTTATAAAGTGTTCTATAGAAGTTTAATATATACCGAAGTGAATTTGGTTGATCCTGCTTCCCACTTTACTTCACGAGTACCAAATTCTTAGAAGTTTATTATCGAATGTAACACTAAGTATTTGGCGAGAGATTTGAATTAGAACGTGGTGATAATTTTGAATTTTGTGTTTAATGTTCACTAATATGGCACTTTATTTTAACAACTGTTCATATAGATTAACATATTTTTCAATGTCTTTCGTTGGTTATTTTGACACACTCTTCTTAAATTTCTGGGTTAGTACATTTGAACCAATCTTAAATTTTGTACTTGCAAAAAGCAAGAAAATAAATCTTCTTTCTGACTTGAATATATACAATTTTGTAAATTTGGGCTGTTTAATACGTCTTTCCATGGGGAAAATTGACGAAGTTCAAATTTAATTGACGAAATATAAAATCTTAACACCTTGAAGCCTAGGGATAACTCATAGTCTATAGTTAGTGGTGCAATCGAAATAATTGCTCTCTGCCTGTGATTCAAAACATCACAGTGTTGAACCTTATAAAATAGTTATTTCAGCAAAAACGTGATTTTCTAATTGATTCATAATTGGGGAAACATGAAATTGTTGATGTTTAAGTTATTCCTTGATATATATTAAATGTTGATTTATCTAATGAATAGGAGACACGGTGGCTCAATGGTAGAGCGCTTGTCTCTGATGTGTAGGGTCCCTGGTTAAATCCACGTCCAACTAAATTTTTGGTGGAGAACATCGTCTTCATGGGTTTCGTAGGAGGGATCCCGTTTTCTCCCACTTTCTCATAACTCCAATTAATCAATCTTCATTCTCTTGCCTTAATCATCGTATCCTTTAGACTAAAAGGAATAATGTGGGACTTTCAACTAAAAGATTTCTGTTTTTCTGATGAATAATGCGAACAATATTGTAGTTTGCATCACGAAATTTTGGCCTTAAAATATCAAATTTTGATGGACAAAAATATTAAGGATGATGTAGGTTTATATAAAATGCATTTAGTAGAATCGGAATATTATTTTCTGCATTACTCTGAGACAGTTATATCGATGCTATTTTCATATATCTCAATTCTCTTCAAAACATTCCTTGCATGATGCATTAGTGTGCTTTAGGCACAACTACTTTTTGCCCAACTTCGTATGGTAATTAGCTGCATTCGTAGAAACGCAATTTTCTCACCAAGTATTTAGGTTGCACTACTTAAATATTTGTTCATAATGTTTGCGCAAATGTTACATCCAATTAATTATTTAAAATATTTACTTATTTGTCTGACTAGTGTATACAATGTTTTCCATTCTTCAATCTGCAATTACAGACAAAAGCGTCCTCCATATTGTAGTCTTATTACATGTTCAAATAAAGTAGAACTTACGCCAGCGACCATATGTTTTGAGTTCAATGTATTTAAATCATATTCTCGTCAAAATAAATTCTTTGTAAGTATTAGTGTTAGTAGTATACATCTTTTAATAGATAATCTTCTTCCTTGAATTATTTCATAAATGCACCAGATTGTTGTTAGTTGAATGTTGACGATAAAATGGTGAGAAAGTAAAATACTTCATAGTTGTGATTGAAATGTAACGTTTGTGATGCCATGCTGTTTGTTACCATGACAACTGCAAGAGTGGACTAACTTTTAATCGTTATGACTTTTATGATATCATACATAAATACGGACAAAGAAACGAAAGGAAGACATTTTTTGCATGCACGAGACATAAAACATGTAAATTCGTTGAATTTTTAAATCGATTTTCTTGATAATTCTTGTACATTTTTTCTTATAATCTACCGAAAGGAAATGCAATACACCATATACTATAGAACATAATGTTTTGGAAGGTCATACCGGATACAAAAATGCTGGATAGGTTAGATATATATAATTATTCAATTCTTGTTTCATTCATATATTAAAAACACTTTTGTACACTAAAACAAGTCATTGTTCATATTTTATGATCTCTTCATATAGGCTAGTATTTTTGAATGTTCCTATGTACATTTTAAAAGTAGTTTACTGAGAAAGGAAGTCAATAATAAAAATAACGTGCACATTTTAATTTAAGTTTTATAATGTACAACTATATTGCAGGAAACGTGTGTACACCATATATGTACACAGTTTTCAACTAAACAATACTCTAATTTAAAAGATATGTTTCCTTCACATTGATAAACGATTACAAAATTGTAGAAAGTTCGACCTAACAAAGTAAAATCTTAACCTTTACGTTTTAAAAATAGTAAAGTTGTTAATAGATAACTGCTTTTATTGCAAAATAACCTTTCAAGAAATGCATTTTAGATGAAGTAGATAGTTCCAAAAATCTTTTTTTCTAACTAGGCCGAATAGCTACGAGCAGGAGAGTTCAGTGTTGAGAAAAATCTACTATATACAGAGAGAAAATTGAGATAAATGTTTGTAGCATCTACAGAGAAGAGATAAAATATGTAAAAATAAAAATAATTACTTTCGCTGACTTATTCATAAATATTGTTGCCTAATCTTGATAAGTAACTATCTTGCAAAGAGAAATGATTTTTTTATCATATTTTTAACACCCGTTAAAGCCGTCGAAACGAAGATTTTAGAGATGCCATAGACCAAGCTCCCTATGTTGAGATTCCTTTCAGTTGCTTTTTGATAAATTCGAACTGAATTACGGCCATTTTCAAAATGAATTTCATCATTCGAAACATAACCAATGATTACGTCCTATAGAAATAAGATAATCTGTAAACACTGACATAGTGATCCTGTATGTCTTTAGATATTAAAACAATTCTTGTTTCAATTATAACAATGTTATATTTTTGCTTTATTTTTTTCAGATTCTTACTGCAGCAATAACATATTTCATGGTACTTATTCAACTCAAGAATTGATTCACCTCACGTTTCATGATTCTTTCCAGAATTAATAGCCTAAAATGCTTCAAGTGTATAGATTCACCGCATACTTTAGTCATAGGAAGTTTCCTCACATTGAGTTCAAAATGATAATAGTGAAAAAATTAAAAATTGGTAAATTTAACTAATTTGCCAATTATATAGTTATGTTATTTATATGAAGTGAAATTAATTATATAGGTAATGGTACACTTGCCGTCTGCATCTGTATATGTAAGCGGAAAGCCTTAGAAATGGAACGTATGTGTTGCTGAAGATTTGCAAGGAAATCATATGAACTATTATCTGAAAACCATGTATTAATCATTCATGGAAAACATGGAATTAATACTATTAAAATATGTATTATAGAAATCAGCTACTGAAGTTTTTAAATGTCGTAAAGAAAATCACTTCAACTGATTGCTTTCATTGTGTGGTTATCATACAAGAGGAAACTGACATATTTTGTTGTTTATAGCAACTATTAACTGAAGCTGTTGAAATGATAGAAGCAACATTGCGTAGAACTCTATAGATGATAGTTAGAGTTAATAATTTTCTAGTTAGTATATTGCTTCAATGTACAAGACTCAGTTATCTACCATTTACTTGTACTGTATGTCATTTGTATTGCATTCTTATAGACTGGCAACGTAATTCACTGATTCAAGTGTAGAAATTGTCTTACTGTATTTTCATATCATGGATGAAATAAATTCATTAATGCATTTTCTCCTTAGATACCATGAAGTACTATTGATTCTACTTGAATAAAAAATGTCATCTTAATTTATCTGGATGTAGAAGTTTTGTTCCTTTGGAAGTAAATAATTTTATGAAACCTCATATGCGCAATTTTGTTATATGCATTTCTGTGTCATTTTTTTTAAAGCCAGTACTCCAGTCAATATACACGTGAACCTGAAGGATCTGGGCAGACTCTGGGAGGTGATTGGTGACATCAAAAGAAGACAAAAGGTTTTGTTGCATGTTGTCGAATTTCACGTCCTGTATGAGCAATAGGGGCGCCAACTAGGAATCAAAACTTTAATATTGACAATTGGAACGGAATAGAAAGATGTTCACAACGTACTCGAGTAGGAATTTCACAAATATGCAACAGAAGTATTTGTGTTCTTTTTCGATGTTATGAACCACCTGCAAAGTATGAACACATGTGTATGTTCCGTCACTCACGATTGAATTTATGATTCCAAGTTGTCACCTCGGTCACTCTTACACAACGCGGAATTCGACAATATCCAAGTACACTTTCTGCCTTCTTTTCATGTCACGAATCACATCCTGGTCTTCGTACACGTCTTTCCTATTCATTCTGTATAACGTCTGTAGTTTGTGATCAAACAATTGTGATACCTGATTTTCACTTGTCTCTTTCGAAACTAAGTTGTCACGATTCAGAATGTTCTGCAAATGCCATAACAAATTATATTCTGATTGAGCCATGTCTATGCTATATGATGACACTTTAACATTCCAGGCAACAATCGCAATGTCTGATGATTTGTTAAAAATGTACGCGATCTGATATTATCGAGGTGGTATATGCCACAATTACTGTTGGCCATTTCCTGTCTTTCTTTAGAATTGATAGGCGCGCTAGCAATAATTGTTTACAATAAAGTTATAAGTATACAATTCTGCCCGTTGGCATCAGCTCGTAATGCATGATAAACTTCCAATACAACCAAACAAACTGTATACACTTGTAATCATCAGTGTGATCTGACACAAAATGAGTAGCTTCTCATCGCTACGACCAAATCTTTTTCCGCACATTATTCTCATAGGTTCTCCACCTTTCATTAACCTTGACCAGCTACGTCAGAAATAGTTCGTCAAATTTCAGTAGAGAATGAAGGATAGTCATTCGACGGTGTAAATGTTTCTCTGGCAGATGAT
The DNA here is from genome assembly GCF_964235325.1 of Thermobia domestica. Classification (NCBI taxonomy): domain Eukaryota; kingdom Metazoa; phylum Arthropoda; class Insecta; order Zygentoma; family Lepismatidae; genus Thermobia; species Thermobia domestica. The sequence continues at coordinate 42,182,390 of NC_137461.1, read as the reverse complement.
GTAGCACCACAACACTGAGTGTTTTCTTGTAACCAGCTTCTTCGAATAGTTTAACACTATTCAGTGATGAATATTTTAAATCATTAGAGATGTCATAAGTGCTTACAGGATTTCTTTGCCTAACGATTCACAAAATGTCATTCATAAATGAAATAGAATCATTCAGTTTTCTGTGCCATGGTTCATGTCAAAGTACACGATGAGCTACTACATGATGAAAATGAATGGAATGGTGGAATGAAGAATGTAGGAGAGAACGGGAGAACCGCTAGAAAACCCATGCATATGGTATTTGTCCACGAAAACCTCTTTAGGCACGACCTGGGATCGAACCAAAGACCCTATGCACCACATGTGAACCCTATGCCACTGAGCAACCGCGGACCCCCAAAATAGCATTCAGTTTTCCTGTGATTGATTACCCACGTCAAGGACTATGTTAATCCTTAACATTTCCTGAACGAAAGAAACTGAACATTTCTTTATGTTCCTCTTCATAACGTATCCTACTCATAATTACTACAATTTTTTCCACGGTTCTAAGCATCGATCACGTCTTTATGGAAGAAAATTTAGCAAAATGTAACGTGCATGTAAAGTTATCTCTCATCACGGCGCAATTCCTTACTCTGCTTACAAGATTTTCGATACACTTTGCACATAGTATATAGTAGCGTTAACTATCAAACGTAAATTGACGTTACTTTTGACCCCCTGCGACTCATATACTCTTTGATTTGAATTACTCGTGCGGAAAAGTTTAGTATGTTTTACACTACATGATATTTAATTATTAAGAATAGCATAGCGTTTTTATTAGAAATAGTACTACATCTACACTGCTAATCCTTCCTTGTGATCCTTCTTACGATTGTGATATTTAAAATAAATTTTGAAAGCACTTGGGATTTAACATATCATCTGACATTACATATATATTTTTTAAAAAGCTCACAAATACTTGATATTCCAAGTTAATTGACGTAGAAAATGTATTTGCAAAAACAAGGCTATAAGACGTTTTAACAATTGAAGCGCGTACAGGATAAAGGTGGTATGTTACATTTCTCGAAACGTTGAATTCGGGTGGTTTTTGAACGTCCTATATGTTAATCATACTACATAACACATGATTTAGTGAATCCTCGTCCACTGGTAAGAGATTTGGAAACGATGAAGGTGTGTATGTTAAGACACTTAGTTGTGAAAGTCAATTTTCCCGAAATGTACAATTTCTTACATAACATCTTTATATCTCTAACCGCTTCAATTTGCATACGATTCAACGAGTATGCTTTATGTTGAACGCAAGGGAGTCTGCACATTGTATGGAAGAATTGATGAGAAGCTAGCAGGCTACTCCACTTATCTCTGTCTTTCTCTACAAAATTTAATACATTTAGCCATAAATATGAGAAGAGCCACTAAATGCTCCAACACAAAGTTGTCAGAATACTTTTTAAAAGTTGTAGGTCTGGAGAAATTTCCAAAAGAGAAACAGTATTCATATTTCTGTTACTACCCACATTCTGTTTATTTTAGTTATTTAAAACTAAGAGTAGAAAACGCTAATTTAGATCGTTTTATTTCTAGTAATTACACTTTAGTTGTTAGGAGAATTCCCTTCTATTAAAGTTAACGAGTTATCGTTGCAATTCCTCATAAAAATAAAGCAAAAATGACGGTTCATCATGAAATAAAAACATTTCTGATCTTCTAATCTTCTTTAGAGTGAAGGTTACAATTAACCTCTTAATTATACATAAAAGTAAGACCACTTCAAAAGTGTTCTTATAGTAACGCTAACTTAGCAATTAAAACGCTGAAAAGTCTGTCTAATGACCTTTTTAAATTTTTAATTTACTATTTTGTTTTAGGAAACCTTTAGTTTATCTATTTAATTAAATGCAATACACATTTCTCAAAATCATCTTTAGCTTCACATTTTCATATGTATCTCGCTTTTTGGAACAGACTCTCTCAAATAGCTGGAATATTAATTGAATGTCTTCACAGTGTAGTGATACCTGCATAGTGTTTATATTCTGCTTGGAGTATATAGATATTTTATTTAGTTCTTCACTTCCCGCACAAATTTTCAATTTTGGAATTAGGTTTTCGTACCTAATATGGTTCATATTATTCACCTTTGTTTTTAATTACCTAGTATAACGAATTTTGATAAATAGACTAGATTAAAGTACGTATGTGCAAAATATCTACATGATGCAGTGGAATATCATTCACTAGTTGGACAGCTGCAAAAATTTTTGGTTTTTCATCTTGGCTCCATGTTTTCTCATTATAGGCAAAATGGGTGACGATATTTGTTCAATAAATAAACTTTTCGGTTACACAATAAAACTTCTGAAAATTTCTGGTACATTGTCTCGAGAACGACGTAAGGAGAGTTCAAAATGTATTTTCTATATTGCTCGGTTTGTTCATTATATTATTACTGCTGTAATGCCATGGTTACACGCGTGCTTAGGAATAATTGATTTGTGTCTTCAAGTATCTACTATAAGCACAGCTATTGTAAATATGCAAATGTCTTTGTTTTTCCTTCAAGCTACGTTTCGTGTTCTTTTCATGCTCTACAATACAAAAGCTATGAAACATTTATTTGAGGCGACAGACACCTTAATTTCATGCTCTAAAAAGGATCTCAAATTCCAGAAATCATTTGAAACATGTCTTAGAATCACCGCTAAACATTCTAAAATAGTAACTCATTTCTTTGTTGACTTTTGTAGTGTAATTGCTGTAATGTATGGTTTCCTTCCTTTGTCACGAAGTATATTCTATCCTCCAGCAACTGATGCTTTCTCTGCACAAGATAATGAAACAGAAAGAATTGTTGAAACAACCAGACCACTTCCCATTCGAGTTTATTATCCATTTGATCTTCAATCTAATTGGATATATGGTGGTGTAATTTTCGTCCAGACGTGGACTATTGTGATGGGTGTTTTTGTTGTAGGAGCTGGCGATTCTTTGATATTTAGTTTCGCAATATTTGTCCGGCAACTACTGTGCCATCTGGAAAGATTATGCGTGCAGTTATTAATAGATACTAATAATGACAAAGGTTCACGCATTTCACGGTGTAATGCAATTGCTGGAGACAATAATTGTTTCATACCAGTAGAAACTAGATTGTGTAAGAACATCAAGTCACAGCAGACAACTGAGAGTAACATGAATCAACCATCACATGCTGACTTAATTGAAGTGTCTGATTGTTTTAAAATTGAATTAATATTATGGATTGAAGAACACCAACGTATTTTGAGGTACGTATCAAATTTTATAAATTGAAGTTTAGTACATAGGCTTTCGTACAAAGAATATTGTTGGATGTCAATTAAAGTTTATTAATAGATTGTTGTTATTAATTTTATGGGTTACGTTAAGACTTTCCAGCATAAAAAAGTTTGCCAACAGACAGAAATGTATTACATTCTTTCTATAGATCTCAATGAATTAATACACGTTTCTAGATGATTAGAATACATCTTTAGCAATAAAGCAAACCAACTTATTGGAATTTCTGCTTTTACAAGTGTGGTAAAATTGTATAACTCTTTGTATAGGGAACATCTTAGTTTTAATCATAAGATTGAAACACTACAAAAACTTTGTTACCTAACTACTTTCCTTTCAACTAATGTAGTAGTTAGGTAACAAAGTTATTGTAGTGTTTGTTATTATTGTAGTATATGCATATTAAGCATCGCTCCATAGGTTTTGGTTTTGAAATACATTTTAATCAGTGGACTTTTTATAACTACAAATACGGATCTTAATTTAAAAGAAATTCTTACGTAGTAACGGAAGTCATTCTATGTTTGAATTATATCTCTTCTCTCCTTGTCGCAGAAGAACATCACAATTTTATTACGAGTACATTAGGGTATATTACGTACTCCAATTTTCAAGAATAGTACATCACGGAACTTTTGCGCATTAACAAGACAATATATGGATCCTTTTCACTTTAGCTCAGCAGTTTTGGGAATATAAAGCTAGTAAGGAGTGAGATTTAAGTTAAGGTAACTGGTCAAAAGCATGTATAAAACGGAAACACCTCGTTCAGTCACAATGAAAGTTCCACAATTTGTTCTTCGTAGTGTATAGGAGCGTACGAGGAGTGTGAACGAGTGGATATCGCCAGGAAGCGAATTTCAGCCGAATAGGCCAAGGATGTCCGCGAACGACATATCCAATTCTACGACCACCAGTGCTCGCATGATTTTACGGTTTCTTTAAACCATTTTAAGTGTGAATACCCTTATAGTACACTGCATAGAATGTTGAAGTGTTACCTGGAGACTGGTGAGACATCAAGAAAGAAGAAATCTGGTTATCCAGTTTCAGAATTATACAAATATGAAAAGTGTGATTAGAGGATAACTTTTAAAAATGCTTAACTTATCAAACTGTTTTCAGGACGAAAATATCAAATTTCTGAATTCGGTGTAAGCAAAATCAAGGAAGAACACCTATTCAAGGCTGAAACTTGTAAAAAGAGTTTGCCCAAGTGGCCTCGACCGAAAAATGCCGGTGCTTTCTTCGGGTTGGGCCCACTTGAAAACAATCACCATAAAACCCACCTGGGTTTTTGAGCTTTTTTGTTAGTATGTTATTGGTGCAACTAAGGTGATCACATTGTAAGTGATTTTTATCAGATTTCGGACCTTCCTTCGGTGAATTAGATGCTTCCACATTAAGGTATACAACAACATTCGACATAAGACCTTCATAACGTTCTGAATGCACTGAATGAATAAAAGATCTTACTTTACCTTGAGATAATTATAGAACAAGTTAATGTATAGATTATACTTATAGCCTATTTGAAGTAAAATCTGCAATTTTATAGTTTAGAAAATACTTTCCGTGAATAGTGTGCTTGACGACTCTACGACGCCGAATGACGTTATCTCTCCTACATTTGACGGGTTTAAGGCCGTAGATGCCGGTATTACCAGTAATTATGTAGGTAATTAGTAAAACTATTAGTATTATTTTTATTACCTTTGATGGTAACCCAAGTATTCTTCAGTAAAAGTTTGTTTTTCAACAACAACAGTTTAGTTCAGTTATTTCTTGCTACTCTACAAATAAGCATTATGTTGAATCAACAGCAGTAATAGCGTAAAATTCTTGTCAAATTTAAAAAGCTTAATGCTCGGAGTTCCGAAGACTACGTAACGCTTACTATTTGAAGTACAGAATTCAAACTTCAATTCTAGTGGAAGTTTCGATGTACAGTAAAGAAAGCTGCATTTTTGAAAGGGAAAAAACTGTCGCGAAAGAAGTGGTTGTGCGTTCAATTAAGCAATGAATTTCCCGAGCACTTGTTCCAACACAGTTTTTTTAGCAAAATTAATTTAATACAATTAACAAAGATATATTTCATATTTTATAGTGTGTTTCAAAATGTCCTAAATCAGATTAAATATATTCGAGCGTAAAATCAATAGGTTTATTGTGGATGTATTCACTTCCCATTCTTTGTGCATTCAATTGAGGTAATTTCACAAAATTTGGAAGTGAACTTCAATAATGAAACCAATTATTTTACGCTGGAAAATATTTATGTTGTATATGACATTTTGAAACATTATTTTATAAAACATGTATTATATATCTATTTTAAATTAATACTAGCGACCCCGCACGTCCTGCGGAAGCCCTGGACACTATTATCGTTTCAATCATTGAATATGATACAAAATTAAAAAATATTTATGGCTAGCAAAGTTGTTTTAATAACACGTTAATAATATCTTTAATTAAGAATGTCTCGAATATTTAAGACGTCCTGGAATCTAAGATGCACCCCGATTTCGCTGGGTTAAATTAAGGAAAAATAGTAATATGTTCTGTTTTCACTATTACTGAAGTGTTCTTTGATATTGGTCATTTTCGGTAAATTTATATCCCTCTCCCATCCCCATGTTGCGGGCAACGGCATGATAAAAGTTATTCCAGGCCCGAATGTCATGTATGTTAAAAATTTGATGGAGATAGATTGGGTGGTTCAAGAGTTAAGTTCTATTTATTTTTATTTAGTAATCTCCCCTCCCCATCTCTTAGGTTCTACCATTAAAGAGAAAATATTAAAAGAAAGAAAACTTTCCAGGCTCGAACGTCATCTATGTTGAAAATTTGATCGCGATTGGTCAGGTGGTTCAAGAGTTATTAAATTTTATTTCTTTTTATATATCTCTCACCCTTCCCCTCCTCTTACGGTACCTTCTACCGTCAAAGGGATATGATAAAAGCACCCCAGATCCGAACCTCATATATGTTGGCAATTTTATTGAGTAGGTTCGATGGTTTAGGCTTGATGAAGTCACAAAGGCAGTCACTTTTATTTTTACTTTTTCTACATACGTTCCCCCTTCCGCTCCCCAACATTGTGCCGTATAAGTAAAATGTAGAAAACATCCCAGGACCGAACTTTATCTATGTTGAAGTTTGATCGAGATCGGTAGGGTGGTTCAAGATTTAATAAGTATTATTCATTTTCATGTATTTACCCCCTCCCCTCCAGCCCTAAGATCTACCATCAAAATGAAATAATAAAAAAACCTCCCAAGTTTGAACTTCATCGATGTTGAAAATTTGATTGATGTCGATCGGGTGGTTCAAGAGTTATTAACTCACGAACATTGTCACTTATTTTATTGATTTTTATATATGTCCCCCTCGGCCCCATCCCCTACATTGTTCCGTCAGAGTGAAATGGTAAATTCCATCCCAGTCAAGGACGTCATTTATGTTGAAAATTTGATCGAAATTGGTCATTTGGTTCAAGAGTTATTAACTTTTAATTATTTTTTATAATTCCCCTCCTCCCCGTTCCCTAAGTTCTACCGTAAAAGTGAATAGCTAAAAACACTCCCATTCCAGAACTGCATCTGCGCCAAAACTTTGATCGAGATCGATATGGTGGTTCAAGAGATTAAGAGTCACAAACTTAGTTACTTTCAATTTGGATCTGAAGTTCCTTTGGTCATAGACACCCCTATTAATATATAGATATTTGGTGTTCATATTTGGCGAAAGTCACTGAGGCTCTTGGGATGATTCGATCTACATTTTTTCGTACGTCTGCCTGTACCACACATACTGCAGGGTATCACTTTCGGTGTTTCAAGTTTAAGTTTTCAGGCCACAATCATGAGAGACACTAAATTTTCTGCATATATTTTAGCGGAATACCAACGTAAAATTTCAAAATGACGACAGTTAATTTCAAAATAACGGGTATCCACGCTACAAAGCGCAATTTTCGGTCTTATAGGTTAAGATGTTGAGGTAGAAGCACGAAACATTCTAAACTTCCTGTATAGAGTTCCTCGGCGATCCAATGTGAAATTTCAAAATGGAGGTCATTTTTTCAAAACAGCAGTGAATAGAAAATTGTTGTAAGTTGTAACGATCATAATCTTGAAATATAAATCACATTATAACACTTTTACCCAAAGACATTGAAATATTTCGTAAAATCCCAATTAAACCCGTAAATACCTGAAAAACCCATATGGGCTTTTCCAAAAAGCTCGAGTTTTTTCAAACCCTGATAAAAGTGCATCATTTTATACAGACGAACAGAACAATTGCTCAAACAGTAAGTTCAAGCGCCGCAAACTCTCCGACAAAAAGTTCGCGAACAAGATTGTGATCAGGGATGATGAACCTTACTGTTATCAAAACTGTACTGTTACGGTTACAGTTACGGTTACGGCAAAATCAAGAACGCGCCAAAGTTCCTCGAGCTAGTCTCATGAAGCGTTTTGGGGCTCTAGATAAATGCGAAATGGTTAGAAAGAATACTAATCATCAAGGATGTGAATGATATGCGAAATTAGTGGTCGGGAATATCAAAAGAAGCGACAAAAAGTAGTAGACAAGCTGTTTTCAGGAAGTTCCGGTTCAAGCTTCGTGAAATCGACCGCAAGGGCCTCTACAGCGTCCAAAACTACTTCTTTTCTCGGTTATCATTTGTCTACTACATTAAAATGTTCAAGTGTCAACTTCTCAATAAATGAAGAAGTTATTACAAAAAATTCAAAGTTCTCTTAACTTCAACCGCACTCCTTACTTCCTTCATTTGGTATCACTACTCTTACCACATTGTAACAAACAACATAATCACGGAATATGTAAATGTAAATCTTAACATATGAATATCATAATCTGCTACAATGTGTAATAGTCCTTTCAAGGGTGTGGAGGAATGACAACAACTCCACGAATTTAACAGAATACATCATGTTTCAAAAAGAATATACGTATTTCGAATGCATATATTTATTAAACTTTAAGACATACGAATATGAAATTTTACACACATATTTACGAACCTCTCAAGCTCAAAATTCAAATTACAGATGTTCAATGTGTCCTCCATCAGCGACACGAAAATATCACATCGATACTCAAATTCCTCCCATACTCGGGCAAGCATGTCCTGCGTCACTGATGTTATGGCAGTACGGATCAGGTTCTTCAACTCTTCCAGGTTCTGTGGGAGTGGTGGTACATTTACGTTGTCTTTAACGAAACATCAACCTGAAACGTCTTTGCACTGTAATCACGGAATGGCACTTCGCAAACTCGAGAACACAAAATGATTTCTGCTGCGGAGTAGCCTTTATAAACACATGACGGTTACCAAGCAAAACAGAAAACAACTGACATCTATCGGCTATTAATATAATCTAGACTATGTATTCGTTTCTCCAATAGCCGAGCCGAGGCGCAGCGATCGATAGTTTGGACGAAATAATTCTTTGTAATAGTATATTCTGTTTGAAACATCCTATATATCTTAACAAATATTATGAGTCTAATTTCTAAATCAATAACCAGCTAATTAATAGACTGAAGGTTCAATACGTTTATGACTAATTAATTTGTGTAAATTCCATTGATACTGTTCATAAATGAAAAGGGCATTTCAAATATTTTGATCTTAATTCTAACAATTTATTAATATAATTCTAATTATTAATGTTCTAAAAAGTTTAGTAATGAACCCTGTACATTACAATTTCTAACTACGGTAACACCTATAGAAAAAATACTTTGATTTCTAATGAGTTCCAATGACGTATCAATAATAATTTTCCAGCTTATTCTACGAGATAGAAGAAATATTTCAACCAGTGGTTCTACAAATATTTGTGATAGCTATACTGGAATTGTGCTTATCGGCATACTTACTTGCTACGGTAAGCTTTCTTTTTACTTCTGTTACCTCTTTTTATAAGAATACGAAGCAAACTTGCATCATGTTTTGCACTAAAAATGTACAAAAATACACTTTAAGCAATTGTATGTTTCAATAACTTTCTTTCTTTACGACTCGTATATCTATTATCTAGGAATTTGTTGGTTATTTAGTATATAATGTAGGCCCTATTGTTTGGTTATTTCAAACAAACATCAATTGAGTTGAGTTGATTTTGAGTTTAACGTATGCTTCAGCAGCCAGGCTATATGAGGCTGGACCTTCCGATTAAGGTGGAATTCGTAGAACATGAACTCTAGCCGGAAATTAAACCCGGACTTCCCACGCCAAAGGCATGTACGCTAACCGCTTTCGAAAAAATATTCCCACAGTACTATAATAGTCCTTGCTCCCACTATTCTTAGTTCAAGGTTTATTCGAAGAATATATTTTTACAAAAATATTAGAATTATACAGTGTATCCAAACTCACAGAAACATGCTAAATGAAATACGTTTTAACATCCAACTTCTGATTGATGTTTCAGATTGGTGATTAACTGCTTTATTTTTGTTATCTAACTACTAGATAACGCTAATTTCACTAAAGAATATCATTCTTTGTTATTTCTGCAAAACCCATTCATCATCTACTAAATTTATATCACAATGGCACTGCTTTCCCATGTCTTGCTGACTTTTGTCCTCTCCAGGGTTAACCGTTTTTAAAGAAATTATAGACTCTATCTGCCTCCTCTTTCCTCATGAGACCTTTTAGTGAAAAAGCGGGGAAATATGTTTATTGTTTTATTTTGTCATTTAATTCTAGTAAGATCTCATGCCCATGAACGAATTTTTCCTTGCATTTACAGAACCTCCAGAATGAACATCTTCGACAATGTTGCTAGGTGGATTGAACGTTTCGGCACCACAACAGATTTCCCTACGTTCAGAACCACTACTCGGACTTAATCTGTTGTCATTAAATAAATAAACGTGACCACACTCCTCCCTGACACAGTCATGATATTATTGGAAGTATCCCTAACAATTTAATGTCACGCGGGAAAGTGAAAACCGCCATTTTGAGTATGTAGCATTGTTCGTCGTTATATTGAGAGAAATACATTCTTCTTTAATGTCTTTGGAACTGCACCATCTATTTGAAGTTACTCCTATTTTAGGTTGCACAACATTGCAGTCGTAGCTACGCTACTGTAGTTAACTGAATTCTACCACCACTTCTCCTTATTATTACCTGAGATTCCGAACGTCCGAGCGTGCATGGAACAATTTGTATTGCAAACTACTTCGCCACGCCTGTTACACTTGCATTTCTTTCATTTTTCAATGATACTTCCCAGTGTGAATTCATCGAAATATAGTATCTGGATCATATTGTAACGGTACCACAATGCACCATATCTGCTCTCTGACTGACATATATTTTCTCGTTCCTTTTACGCAACTGCCTTGTATTGCGTAAGCCGACCATTCGACACTACGGTCACATTGATGTCACGATATACACTGTATTGTGCCTTGTGTGTACCTGCGGAAGACTAGTAGCATGTTAATGGACTTTAATTCATTTTCATTGACTATATTTATGTTTCTTTCTTCCTTGTTCTTAAGTTTAACACACTAGCATAGGTGAAGTGTAGATACAAAGGTTCAATCATTTATTTGCAATTATTTATACTTATAAATACAATTATTCTACTGAAACAGGTGTGTTGAAAAATGATATTTAAATTATTGCTAGATAGCAGTTAATATTGCTGCAAAATGAGATATCCTCTCAGCCAAATATGAAAAGAAAAGACTTGCTTAAACTTACGTACGCAATATCTATTCAGGGCAGGCCCGTGCTGGCCCACCGGGACACCGGGACGTGTCCCGGTGCGCCCTCCGAAACATCACAGTATAAATAAAGGTACAAGATTTAGTAATAAATTAGTACAGTTTTATTGGTAACGAACCCGTGAAAAGCGCAGTGCGCCCTTTGCATTAGGCGCCCTTGCGAGTCCACACCAAAGATGAACGATTTTATTTACTCTTCTGTATAGCACAGTTCTGTACAATAAATTCATACCGTTACTATTGGTAAAGAATCCGTAAAAGGTACAGTGCGCCTTCTACATAAGGTGCCCTATGAAACATCACATTATAGATAAGTGGTTTTAGTTATCTTGTGTGTCAGCTTCGTATAATAAATTAAAATAGTGATTGTTAATAAAGAAGCTGTGAAGAATACAAGGCGCCCTTTCCATGAGATGCCCTGCGAAATATCACATTTTTAAATATATATATATATATATATATATATATATATATATATATATATATATATATTCCTCTGTACTTCAGTTTTGTATTATAAATTCATACAGTTGCTATTGGCATAACAGGTAAAGAGTATAATCACAAAAAATATTATAAAGTTATGTAGCTATAAAACTAAACAATGTAATACATCAAGAATAGTTCTGATAATCAAACGTACAATGCATTCACGAAATACTACACTGACACTAGTTTCTAATTTACGATTTTTACGGCATCGAAGCTTTCACAGTCTTAATATGCATACATATATCCGAGCATATTGATTGTTCCTGTGTGTTTTAAATCAATGTTCAGATACTCAGTATCTATTGTAATTCTAAAATATAGTTATATTAATTTCCGTAAAATTTGGTCTTCCTGTCACCACGGCACGGCGCGTCCTCACGTTGTGGATCGAGGAGAAGGCCTCTGGAATATAGAGGTTAGCTGCGAATATACTGAATAAGCAGTCGCGGACAGACAAGGGGTGATCCTCCAGCTTGTGGATTTGTTGTGGGGCTAACAACTCATCCTGTTAAAAAAAAAAAAAAAAAAAAAAAAAGAAAAGCTTGTTCAGATATATTCGCAGAATAGTCGGATCAGAACTGATAACTTGGCACGAACTCAGCTAAGTAAAATCGACATGAGAATTGTAACATGGAAGATAGGAAGTCTGTATAGGGCAGGCGCGTTAAAATGTGTAACGAATGAGTTTAGAAACAGAAGATGGAACTAGTGGGATATCAGGAAGTTAGATGAGGAGGAAATGGAGGGGTCAAGTCGGGAAATTTTACGTTCTTTTACGGGGAACGAATTAAAAATTAAAAACTAGGATTAGGACTTTTCGTTCACAAACGAATACGTAATATCAGCAATTACATGGGTTGAATTTGTTCATAAATTTTCTTTTACTTCTCTTAAGAGTCAGTGGCGTAATAATATTGTTTTAAATGCATGTCCCAACCGAAAAAAGGATGACAATAAAAAAAGTTTTTTACGAAAGAATAGAACGGGTATTTGATCATCTCCTGCAATACCATATGAAAAATCTGTTAGGCGGTTTCAATGCGAAGGTAGGACGAGAGGGTATTTTCAAACCGATTATAGGGAATAAATGTCTGCATAAGGAAGGTTGTGACAACGGCGTTAGACTCGTGAACTTTGCAAATCCAGAAACCTTATCGTGATGATTACAAAATTCCCACATCGAGACATTCATAAATATACTTGGAACTCACCAGACAGGAAAATACATAATCAAATCGATCACTTTTTAGTAGATAGAAGAAAACAGTTTAGTACAACTGATGTTCGGTTGTCCAGAGAGAGAGACTATCGTTGTATAAAGGAAATATTCAATTTCTGAAAACGGAATGGTTTGATTTAAAGAAATTAGAGGAGAGGGGAGCCAGATTGAAGTGTCGAATAGATTCTCGGTTTTATAAGGTTCGGAGTGCATTAGTGTTCAGGATACTTGGTTGAAATTAGAGATAGCGTTAAGATTTCAGCAAACGAAATATTGGGACATGCAGAAATACGTAGGAACAAAGCATGGTTCAACAAGAAATGCACTAAAGTAGCAGAGAAGAGAAAACAGAAGAAACAGCGTTGGCTTCAAAATGCGAACGAATAAACTACATAAAATTTCATTGTCATCTAGCGGAAAACTTCCAAAACTTTTAGAACAATATAAAAGCGCGATTCTTGAAAGCTAAAATTAGTTAACTTGAAGATAATAGTAAAAACAAAAGCATTCGGTACATGTATAAATGCATTAACGGACTTAAGAAAGGCTATCAATTTCGTGCTTATATATTAATTAAAAGACAAATTCTGACCAAAAGATATATTACCTAATAAATAATAGCGTTACAGTTTCAGCAAATTAACTTTGCCTTCATCAGATACATTATCTGATGATTGATAATGTGTATGATGAAAGCAAAGTTAATTTGCCGAAACTGTAACGCTATTATTTATTAGTTAATATATGCTTTGGTCAGAATTTATCTTTTAACTTATACAAGAAGTTCCAAAGCTAGAATGAGTGGTATTTATATATTAAATAAAGCTAAAGGAATTGTTCTCACTGACCAGGATAGCATCTTAAATAGACGGAAATTTTTTTGACGATTTGCTTAACACATAGCCAAAAACTAATGTGCGTGGAGAAACTGAAATACATACAGCATAACCGTATATTCCAGAACTTAACCAGACAGAAATAGAAATCGCTATTAAAAAATTAAAGAAACACATATCTCCGGGTGTAGACGAAATTCTGGTTGACTTAATTTTAGCTGGAGGGGAAAAATTGTAGAGCAAGATACACAAACTCATTCTCCTTATCTGGAACAAGGAAGAATTGTCACAAAAGTGGAAAGAATCAATCATTGTTCCAATTCACAAGAAAGGCGACAAAATTTACTACTAATTATTGAGGAATTCTCTTCCGTCAACATCCAATAAATCCTCTTAAACGTTCTATTAGAAAGATTGCCTCCATACATACGTAGATGAAATTATTGGAGATTATCAGAGCGGATGTAGGTAAAATCGATCAACTATCGGCCAGATATTCACTATTCAACTAATACTTGAAAAAGAAATGGGAATACAATATTCTGGCACATCAATTATTATTGACTTTAGACTAAGGTAGGAGGGAAACATTGTACAACATGCTTACAGAATTAGCAATATCGAAAAAGGTAGACTAATTAAGATATGTTTAAATGAATCCCAAAGTAAGGTTCGAGTAGAGAAATTCTTGTTCACGAGCTTTCACGTTGAGAATGGCCTGAAAGAAGGAGATGCGTTGTCGCCATTATTATTTAACTTTGCTCTGGAGAACACTATAAGGAAAATCAAAGACAGGAATCAGGTCCTAGAACTGAATTGTATTTAGCAGGTTAGCAGGCGTATGCTGATGATGTAAATTTAATAGGGGATCATAGAACAATAGAAAGGAATGCATATATTTTACTTAACGCTTTCAGAGATATGGGCTTAAAAATAAATGCAGAGAAAACTAAATAAATGGAGGTTTGTCGGGATTGTAATACTGCATTTTATGGATGCGTTAAAATACCAAATAATATTCTACAAAGTGGATACTTTCAAATATCTAGAATCACTATTAACAGACCAAAACCATAATCACTAAAACATTTGATGTCAACAGAAAGCAGGGATTTCGTGTTATTATTCAGTTAAAAATCTTTTGTAGTCGCGAATTCTGTTAAGGAATTTATAGCTTGAAATATAAAACGATAATCATGCCTGTTGTGCTGTATGGTTGCAAAACATGGTCACTGAATCTGAGGGAAAATCACAGACTGAAAGTATTTGAAAACAAGATTCTTAAACTAATATTCGAACTCCAAAAGGAACGGAAATGGTGAATGGAGGAAATTTCATAGCGAGGAACTGCATAATTTTATACCGTTTACAAAAACATTGTTAGGGTAATGAAGTCTAGGAGATTCAAATGAGTATGTTATGTAGCCAACATGGAAGAAATTAGAAACACTTTCAAGGTTCTAACTGGAAATCCAAATAGGAAAACGAAAATTAGGAAGACCGAGGCACAGATGGGAGGACAATATTAAAATGGTTCTCGCAGAGATTGAAATATAAAATAGAAATTGGGTCCAGTAGGGTAAGGACAGAAATTAATGGAGAGCTTCTCTAAATGCGGCCCTGTGTGCACAAGTCATAGAGATATATTAAATTGTTGATACATTTAGCCAATTTTTATTTGACAGAAATGTTATTAGATGAACTAAAAAGTTTTTTTCGCTAGTAAAGAGGATTTCGATTCAAGGTTTCCACAAATTATAAAAAAGCACCCATACTTTCTTTCAAAGTATATATATATATATATATATATATATATATATATATATATATATATATATATATATATATGTGTGTGTGTGTGTGTGTGTGTGTGTGTGTATGTATATATATATTTTCCCGTTTGTATCGGCGCCCTTTTAGTAGGCTTGTCCACCGCCCTCATTAGTATCCCAGCACGGCCCTGATTCAGGGACATAACTAAAAGCAAATTTCGTGTAATTTTGATGTTTAGTTTGAAATAATGATCTCGGATCATTTTTAGGAAATATTAATTTGTTGGAAGCTTATGTATCACCCCTGTTTGCTGTTGTCTCAATAAATATGCACTTAACTTTACTAAAGTACTTTACAAGTGCATGTTTTCGTAGTTTCTTCTATTTCCTTGTCTAAAGATAAATTGAAAAGAAATATTTTAGTTTTACGTACCACGTTATGTCGTATAGAGTAAAAGACACGAATTAAATAATAGAATGAAGAAAGTGAGAGAAAACTCTAAGACAGCCTCCACAGATGGTGTTTCTCCACCACAAAACCCATTTAGCCCGAGCTAGGATTGAAATAAGGACTAAATACCATGGCTTTCATCTTCACAAAGTGTGAATACCACAAATACTGAGAGTATTAACATATATGGCTTGTACAGATGTTGGTTCTAGAAACTGAACCACTAATTGGAAAAAGGGAATAAGTACATTTTTTTGGGTTTTTAACCTGAGATAGCAGATGTGTTCCTTTAAGATAGTTACATCGTTGACTAGAAAATAGGAATGTTTGGACAACTCTATATGACCAATGTAGAAAACAAAATCTCTCGCTGATTAGAAAAAGGGAATAACTACGTTTCTTATTTCCTTCTTCCAGTCACTACAGAACACCACCACAACTGTGAGATTGTGTGTAAGTAGACAACCACCAAAGCCCTCTGCTGGCGTTACGATACTTCGCCTTCTTTTCGCATTGCACAATCTATAGAGAACTTTTTGCCTCAATCAGTTACAGATTTACATGTTTTCAGTGATACAAGTGGTAGTCAAAACTGCAATCTTTCGATGACATGGATGCTTTCCAGCCTAACCGTGTCATAACGGTTCAACACTATACAGCAATATTTGCCTGTCAGAGGTCACAGTTTTTACTATGTGACTGAAATTTTGCTCTAATCAAACCAGAACCCAAACGACACAATCGGATTTATTTACCAGCGCAGTATAACCTCATGATTGCGAATGCAAGAAATACTGATACTCCATTTCAGGTTTACGAAGTTGTCAATGAAGAAAACTTAGATTTTAAACATTGGTGGTAACCGTTTTACAATAAATCTTCAGGTAGCAATGTGTACAAAACAGTGAAATTCCAACTAAGTAAAGAGAGACACTGTTTACAAAACAAAATCTCCAGGTTATGTGTAAGCTCATAAGTTTATCAATGGGCTAAGAACTGATATTTTTCGATTATTCAAAAGTAATGTCACAAACGTTCCACTTCCAACGTCAAAGGCATATGATTGGCAAGTCTCGATCAATCAGATAAAGATCAACGACTCTTCAGAAATCATCAAATACATACCTGACCAATACAAACAGTTTTATAGGATGATTTGTTCATGGAAAACCACTGACCAAGAAACTGTAGAAGAGGAAGATTCAGACAGACAGGACCCTATGTAAACCCATTCTACTGTGACAACGTCAGTTGTCTATTGTATTACTTTTGTTGCTGTACGAATAACATGTGCTGTACAGAAAAACGAACGGTGGCAATTAAAATGTTAGAAACCTAACATGCGTGATAGTTCGAATACATTTATCCAAGATTAACATACAACATTGCATTCAACATGTACATTTTCATAGCTCTCTATCATAAACTGCATATTACATACGTTACACACAATTACAATTGCGTCCAACTTTAATTGATTGGAAAAAGGGAATATTTTTTTCCATTTTTAAGCTTTTCTAATCAATTGCAGTGCTGCAATACAATATTCTTCTTGTTGTCTTAGTGCTTGTTAGTTGTTTTGCTACAAGTATTCAATTATACACTTTTTGAAACAAATACAAACAACGCATTGAGAAAGTTTTTTAGCGTTATTGAAAACTTAGGTCTGATGCACTTATTCCCTTTTTCCAATCAGTGATTCAACTGTTATTGGCTTTTAATAAGTTTATTTATATTAATGACAAATAATTAACGCTATTGAGTTTTATATTTCATTTCTTGAGTAATACAAATTCTGAATATAACTGTCATTTAGTTTCAAGTTCAAAATCTACGATTTATACATAGTAGAAATTGTATTTTATAGTTTCCAAGATTGATGTTTATTTAAGTTACTAATTTCTCTTCTTGTACCCTCAGGAGAGTGACTATTTCTTCTTATTCTGCGTCACAGGGTATATGTTCGCAGCATTATTTCAGATATGTTTATACGCAGTTCATGGACAACTTGTTATCAACCAGGTAATAATAATTTTAATCTTTTGCTTTTATCATGAAATTTGTTTATATTTTATTTTTAATTTTATTTATTTATTTATTTATTTTTAAATTTCCACTGAAAGCACCAGCGGTGCTAGAGAAAGGTTATACATCGCGAGAAGAAAATTTCCTCAAATAAAAGTGAAAGTTGCACCAAGTTTTCCTTCTTACAAATGAACTTATTGGATTACTGCAGTCACTTGGAAAACTTCTTAAGTGGTTCAAAGACAAAAGTGAACACACACCATATAAGGATGAATTATTGACAACTTCAATGTGACAGAATGAAAGACCTTGGCATCACAGGTCGTATACTGCTAAAATATAACAAACTTAGTATGCTATGAAAGAAGATATGTATGTTAGTATGCAAGTCCGTAATTTATAAAGAAAAGAGATATAAAGAAACAAATATGCTTACAGAAAAACATAGAAAATTCCAGAGAGAGAGAGAGAGAAAGAGGGAAGAGATAGAGAGAGAGAAAACAGAGAAAAACGAAGGCTAGATTAAAGTACTCTTTCGAACATCTATTTTTCAACAACAGATTAGCTTTTAGTGGAATAGCAATCTATGAATTGAAGCATACAATTGACTTGTTAACCTACTATGTTACATTTCCTTTCCCTGCTATTTGCAACTGTTAGTGTATTTGTTATTTATAAGGATTAGGATGTAGATCTCTGGGCTTTCGTCATCTATGGCCATGTTAGGACGTCACGTATGAGGGTCACGTACCTCGGCGAGCACATGTCACGTATCTAGGCAAAGGGAAGGAAGAAAGGATTGGAGAAGTAAGGAAGCAACCTGTTATATATATATATTGGGTACCATCCCTTCATTTTCCAGGTGTAAATGAGGACAACCCAGGAAAATCTTATTCAGAATGGCTGTTCTGAAAAAGCTTTTTACACTTGTTTTTGGAAGATTTTCACAAAAGCTTGGCAAATGATGTTCATATTCCATAAATACATATTTAGTTTATAAGCTATAATGTGACATAAGACATTGCTTTTAGGAAATGTGAAAATGTAAATTACTCTAGGGGGTGATTTTTTTTTCAAACTGCTTAGCTTATTTAGTTTATATTTGTAAACAAGTATTAGCAGCATTCTAATATTCCATTGTAACTCTTATTTCTGGATAAACCCACAAGGGTTAACATGCTCTTGAGACGTGTTATTCATACGGTATTATTTAAAATTGGTCAGGCTATTTTTTGACTTTTTATTAGTACATATTTTAGAAATAACCATATAATCTGCGATGAGTCGTTTTCTTTTTCTGAAATATCCACGATATGTAGTTTGTCGTACTTTCAGACAATTTTATAAGGAAATTACTTATGGAATTTTGTTCATATATTGGAAACGAACTAGGATGAGGTAGTGTTTCTGCTTTTAACAGAATTTAGGAGAGTATTTCCAAAACATGCTAAATGCATTTGGTAGAATTTTTCAGAAAGGGCAGAAAACAATATCCTTTTACATTGAAACACTATCGTAATGATTCAAAAAAAAAAAAAAAAAAAAACATCTAGGCTCTAGACAAAGGATTGTGCTGGCAAAATTTTAAACCTGTAAAAGATCTAGAAGTTAGGGTTTTGAAACGGTTTAATTGGTGCATAGCATGTTTTGGCAACAAACGTGCCGTTTACCATGTTTTGCAAATAATATTTCAGGATTTAGTAAATTTTGACACTAAAGAGGCGAAGTATTCAACGATGACTTCATAAAGACTTTAAATCTTTAAACAAAGTTACAAAATATATGGAGTGCATACCAAATGTTTTTAAAGAAAATTGTTGTTTAATGTGGTTAGAATTTTTCTTTCTTGTGTGGTATATTAACGTACAAATCATTTAAATGAGAATTATTAAGAAAATTTCCTTTACATGAATAACCCCGCATCGGAAGGTAGCATTCAAACTGTAACTTTTTCTTCTGACAGAAGCGCATCAACATCAATAACATTGCATAGTTCTGTT
The DNA here is from genome assembly GCF_964235325.1 of Thermobia domestica. Classification (NCBI taxonomy): domain Eukaryota; kingdom Metazoa; phylum Arthropoda; class Insecta; order Zygentoma; family Lepismatidae; genus Thermobia; species Thermobia domestica. The sequence continues at coordinate 42,162,483 of NC_137461.1, read as the reverse complement.
TTGACCTGTGCAAGAATCGGAGAAGGATCGTAGACCTATAACTCCTTCCAAAGCAGCGGTAAAAGTGAATCTGCAAAGGTATGGGGACGGTAGGTAGTGGCATGACGTCACGCCATACCCCTGCCTATCTCTGTCTATTGCAATTTTATAGGAACTGGGGAGAACGCTGAACATATTTTTCGGAGGTTGTGGAAGGACGTCCCCCGTGTTTCCCATTACTTTTACCCTTGTTTCACAGTAATTGGAGTGGACACTCTGTTAAGAAAATGTAACAAACATGACCCAATTTCATTGCAGCCACGTCCATATTCGATTTCCAGCCAACTAAAAAATGAAAATTTTCTTTATTAAGCAAGCCATCCTTTTACATGTAAAACCACTCCGAAGATGTAGAACCTTGCTGTCGTGAATAATAAACCTGTCCTTTGACGTCTTCGGAAGAGGTTGATATTGTATTAAGTCGAAATTTACGGTAATTGTATTATCTGGCCTACGATTCAATTCTTAAAAAAAAAAAAAAAAAAAAAACGCTTTGCTCTAGCTGTTTGCACCATATGCCTAACTACAAGTTTCTTTCTGTCATCTTCTCTAGCATACGTTTTATGCCATGAAAGTGGATATAGCATATTTAGGAAATAAATTATTTTCGGATTTAACGTGTTTTGGCACTAAAGTGATATTTCAAACAGAATTCACTACAAAAAATAATGTGTTTTGACAAACAATTATTACAAAATTTAACGTAAGTAGTTCCATCCATAGTATATTATTCTATATTCACTTCAAAATCGGCCATATTTGGATTTAGCATGTTTTGGAAATACACTGCTTTTGGCCCTTGTTTCCAGAAAGTAGTCCACAGTCCCGAGAAAAATGTATTTTTTCTTTCTTTTCTTCTTTTTTTTTTAAAAAAATCTTTCCTGGCTCGTATTTATGTACTATATTATTAATTTATGGTGTGTACTTCAACAATCTTTTGAATGAAAGTCCACATCTTGTACAACCGAATTGATGCACCAAAAAATATAAATTCAAGAGAGAATCGAAGCTTCCTAATTGAAGTTACCGTTGAATGTCAGAACAGAATGTAAAAATTAAAATTGGAATATACTTAAATAACAATGGTTTATTTTAAAAAAATCTGTCTTCCTCATCGGCACGAGTACTATCATGACAATGGCTTTAACTGTCAAACTATGACTATTTGACAAGTGCATTGTTTTCTAAACATGCTCATCCTAAAATAAATCAAATAATGTCCTTGTGAAAATGTCAAATGGAAAATGAACAAGGAATAGTTAGTTTTGCAGCAATTGTTTTTCCGAAGTTTTCCAAAAATGTTTATTATCATTTAGTTCATATTCCACATACATGTGTTTTCCTGTAATAACTACCGCGTTACATGATTTATTTAATAAATGAAAGCAAGAAATTTTAGTGTGGTGGTCTGTAGCTTTTATTGTATTTATTTCTAAATATACATTAATAGACGTTTCCGATAATATTATTTAAATAGGTTTAAACAGTAATGATAATTTACGTAATGTAATATAATATTTCTTCATTTTACACTCGCAAAATTAATAAGTGTAATATTAAGGGCTAGTCCTTATTTTGAACACGTTAAGGAGATAATAGTTTATTGGTAATTGTTTTAAAATATATTGTGGCGAAAGAGAAGATTAAAGTGTACTCTAGTAAGAGGTTTAACAATTTACAACATGCTTGAATAAACATAATTTCATTATACGAAGCTCCACAAACATACAACATAAATGTCTTTCAACACTTTACATGTATATAGTTAATAACTATTGTTATGATTACTATTATTATAGCTGGTAACTAGAGTGAAGGATTGTAATGAAAATTAAGATTACCAAACGTGCAAAATCTAATAGCTGCTCATGAGTAGCGGCATCAAGATTTCAGGACTCATACTTCCCCACAAATTTATAACCCGTCCAGAAATCTATGGATGGTTGCAGCCCTGTTTGAGACAAGTGCCAGTTTAAGTTTATATATATATATATATATATATATATATATATATATATGTGTGTGTGTGTGTGTGTGTGTGTGTGTGTGTTATATTCCACAGAATTCCATAGAAGTACCCTTTGAGTTCAGTACAGTGATTTGGAAAATCTGTGTGTGAAACAGTAGGAAAACCAGAACGAAAAATTAAAAAAAAGAACTATTCAAGCTAAAACGGAAAAGAGAAAACGAGTTTTAAATTATGCTCGAAACTTATACTATATTTTTAAAAGTAATCGTTTACGAACCAAAGAGATGAATGAAGTTTTGGAAAATGTGAAACACCGTTGATCTCTGATTTTCGGATGTTACGAGTTGTTGGGTGTTCTGACCCCGGCACTTACCTGTTGCACCTTCTGAGGCTGAGGTAATAGATGATAAGTCATTAAGTCTTTAGAAAATTAATATAATTTCAGATGTATTAGAAGAGTGAAAACAAAATATTTGCATTTGAACAAGAATCCAGCTTTTGAGTTTCCAAACTACGCCACTAGAGATTTAATGACGAAACTTGGCATTGATGATCACATATCATCTAGTTTTACCAAAACTTATAGCATTATGCTAAAATCTAAAGCGTTCTGTCCAAATCACTCTTTGAATGTTTTCTTTTTAATAAAGTTAGTCATAGAGATTACATTATTTATTATAATATTAAAAGATAAGTATTTGGAAAATGAAAAATTAGTACCATGTTTGGTACTAATATGAGCCGTAAATCTCCATTTGAAGTAATTATGGTTTCAGTGAATGGAAAAACTAAGAATTGCATGCATGTCATCTTGAAACTTCGCCAATACATAATTTGTCAATAATTAACTTAAAAGCAAGAGGACCTTAAATGTATTGGTAAAATGCTTACTCAACAATTTGATAACGGATCCCAGTATTTGCAGAAATTCTTTACCAGGAGTTGAAGCAGCTAATAAAACCTTAACATGAAGGGGGCTTGCTCTTAAAGTGATAAAGAAATGTTGTGGATAGAAAATGATAGAAAACACAGACAATTTCATAATATTGGTGATATCCTCATCAAGCCTTGCATATTTAAAGCAACTAAAATTGTACCCGGGGAAGAGAAAAAGAGAGAAAATGAAAAAAATATCGATTTCAGACTATACTGTGAAACGTGAAATTAATAAAATGGTATTGAATTTTAGCGATCATGTAGTTGAAAAGACTAAAGAAAAAAAACTCCACTTTGTGTCATGCAGTATGATTATAAAATTAGTTGAAATTAAATTTGTCAGTTTAATGTCCTACGATTATTCCCTTAAGGCTAAATTAGGGAATAGAGGAGTTAGTGATGATGGAAAAGTTGACGGAAGGAGAAAGTGGGAGACCCTTAAGAAAAACCACGGACACAATGTTGGCCATCACAAGGTTACTTGAATGGGGATTGTACCAGGGATCCTACCCACGAGGGGTAACCGCTCTACCACTGATTCAGACCTTTAGTCGCCTATTTAAAAAAAAAAAAAAACTATATAGTTACGTTTAACTGATTGTTCTAACAAAAATGATTTTACTGTAAATTATTAGATATTGAAACATATTTTAGAGGTTTTAATTAGTATAAAACCTGTTTCCAAGTACCATATTTTAAAAATATTTCGATTCGAGAGATAGATGACAATTCGACGACAGTCAACAGCCAACAAAAGTCCGACTATAGTGTTAATAATCTTTTTAAGATGTTCCTTCACATTGTGTTTTGAAAATATGATGTAGATTTTAGTTTATTTTAATAAGTCCTCTTGCTGATAATATGTTACAAACAATGATATTTCTTAAAAGCGCATAACAATATAAATGTCTTTGTCTCGTGAGAATACAACATTTTTTCTTTGGTATCAAATTTATTCTATTAAAATGTTCTCGTTTTGCTAAAATAAAGTTGAATTTAGGTGATGTAAAGATTTAATATTAATATGTTATTCTCTCTTTGACAGAATGCACGCCTTGTCAACATTATCTGTGAAATTGACTGGACAACGTTTAACTTAAAGGAACAGCAAGCTGTAAAATTGATTACTAAAATGTGCAATAAAGACCTCCATTTTACTGGCATGGGTTTTTTCCACCTATCATTAAATTTCTTTACAAATGTAAGTTTGTATTTAAACTTGGATTCTATACGTATAATTTTGGCAATTAAGGTAAAATACGGTGTATGTCCGATTTCCATATTGTTATTCGTGATTGGTCTAATACATGACCCATTATGAACAGTATTCGTTTGTGTCTAAAGGAATACTTTCTATTGAATTACGCTTTCTCTTGAACGCTGCAAACTATAAAAAATAAATCTACAGGTATCCGCTCATAATCCTGAAAGCAGATGAAGAATATCAGATAAAGTATCTTAAACCTTGAAGTATATACTATTTGAGGCTTACAAAAATGCCGATCAGTGGAGAACTCTATGTAAGAAGTGGATGTCCTTATCCATTCATTGAAAAATATTACATATTATTTAAAACTGTTAATATTACATTCAAATAATCTGTCATGTGGTTATTGTAGATAAATGCATTCGATTTGAGAGACAAGAGTTCAATTCACTGTCGTTAACCCGACTACGCAAACAAAGCTAGCTTCAATAGGTTCGGAGAACTCAGAGGGACTCCAAAAGTAAAAACGTAAAAAAATCTCCTTTTTAAATCATTATTGTCACGTTTTACATTTTGGTTTCTTCTATTCCATTATTATTCCAAAACAACGAATGATCTAAAACAAAAAATACAGCCTTATATACTAAAAGATACGTGTACTGTAAAACAGCCCGATACTAAAACAAACCTGTTTCCCATATACTGAGTTGGTTTAATTAGTGGATAGTTAATCAAGTAGTACGTGTAGTAGCGAATGGCATGCTTCTTATCATGAATTGCTTAGGGCCCAAAATGCCTCAATCCGCTACTGGTTCGATTCCCGATGGAGCTCATAAGAAGATTACTTTGGCTGCAGATGCATAAAAAATAATTCGCATTTCGCATTTATTTTACATTGTTCTGTTTGCTATTGGAAGTAAGTCAAATGAGTATATAATAAGTATATAAAGAATATGATTGTTGATTATTTTTTAGAATCTCTAATTTATTTTCATGAAATTAGAATGCATTCTTTTCAGTGACGAACACATACTGAATTCATTTATATATTTATTTATTGACACAACAAGCATTAAGCACAATCACTGTGTCTGCATATAATACATAATTTTAAATTATAATGATACTAAGACTTGAATTAAAATAATACATTTTCCCTAATTGTTTTTATAAAATACGCAGTATTACTCTTTTGCACAACTTTTGAGTACTATGAAATGCATCTAACTTTTGAGTACTATTAAATGCATCTACATCTTTATAACCCTTTCTGATTATATTGTATGTAGCACATATTCTCCATGTAGGTGCCATATGCAGTTTATTCATACGTACCTTCCTAAAGAAGAACAGGCTACTATTTCCCTTGCGTCTTTTGGGTGGTGGACTCTGGATCATTATCTTGGAATTATGTCTATACAATCTATTTTGTTGTGCCAAAGTCTGTGTAAGAAACTGAGGTCGTTGAACGTCCGTCTTTGTTGGAGTGTATTAAATCATGTCCTTTCGTATGTAAGAAACGTACGTTTCCCAGCATTTTCCACAATTTCGCTTCTATGAACTACCTCTTAAAATCCCAATTCATATTCACAAAAAATGACCAAAGTAAGAAACTGCTTGGACCATTTAAAAGTAAGTTTTGAGTACAGTACAAGTGTGAAACTGTGTCTTTTCCATTTAATTGTCAATCAAATTAATATAATAAATATTGACGGATCGAAAGCGAAGGTGAAGGCGAAGGTAATTAAAATATATGAAGACCTTGGGGGAAAATAATGATAACCCACACTGACATGATTTTCAGATACAAGACTTTGAATATTTGTGTATGTATAGTGAAAGTATTGAGAAAAAATTAAGGAATTGGCCATATCTCTGGCACCTGTTGACCAAACTCGGCAATTCTTCGTGGGATAACAGATCTAACGGCATCGAGCAGCATAGGCTGTTTCACTCATTTTTAACGATTTTGAGGGCTATCATTATTTTCAGAACTACATATAGAGTATATTCTAAGTGTTTCGCATAAATCTTTTTTTTTTTTTTTTTTTTTTTTTGCACAATTCAGCTTGTATACTATAAAATGAATTGAAATGTCTTTTTTTTATGAGAGATGGTTATGCCCTATAGAGATTGACTAATCTATGTGAATGCTTATGAAAAGGGTTTTATAATAAGAATGTAGAAGGAGACAAGAGAAATCTGAGAAAACCCACAGGCATGAAATTCTAATAATTAAATATTATAGTACATGGGTAAGCAGATATATTTTGACATTAATTTCAAGGAACTGATTATTCTTCTAAAGTCTAGGATGGGATAATATCCCAACGATATTATTCCTCGTTATTTATTAGAAAGAAAACGTGCTAAAATTATTGCGACTTGAAACCGATTTAACATATACGACCTCCACAAGTTTTAAAGCATACTGCACCCATCCAACGATACTACCAACGTTCCTCTTTCCTATGTAATACTGAAAATATAGACTGGATCTTAACCTGTTCGTCATGGAAAAGTAGGAAAAGGGATGCAAGTTATTAATAGGAGTAAACTGCAATCATAGATACAAACTTTATGAATGTTGCTAACTAAAAGATGTTGAATAAAACACCATACTCTTAGGTAGCTTATTTTTACTTTATAGCAAACAAGGTGTTAATTATCTTTTCAAATCTTCTAGAGCTTATCAATGAATGTCAATATAACTTCTTTTATACTGTCAATCTTTAATTGACTTACACTACTACATCCAACTAAACAGGAAACTTTCTGCATCCAAAAAGTTGTTTCAATAACTATAGCCACTCTTTGCATTACAATAACTAACTAACTAACTAACTCTATGGCCTATGGAACCCGTAAGTTCAATGCCGCGTTCACAAAAGCTCTCCACTGACTTCTATCCTTAGCCAATTGGATCCAGTTTCTACTTTGTATCCCTATCTCGGCAAGATCCGTCTTAATATTGTCCTCCCATCTGCGCCTAGGTCTTCCTAATGGTCATTTTCCGATTGGTCTTCCAGTCAAGACTTTGAAAGCGTTTCTACTTTCTTCCATTCTAGCTACATGACCCGCCCACCTAAGCCTGCTAGACTTGACGACCCTAACAATGTTGGGTAAACCATATAAATTATGTAGTTCCCCGTTATGAAGTTTCCGCCATTCCCCATTCCCGTTCCTCTTCGGTCCGAATATTCTTCTCAGGATCTTGTTTTCAAATACTTTCAGTCTATGTTCTTCCCTCAGAGTAAGCGACCATGTTTCGCAACCATATAGAACAACAGGCATGATTATCGTTTTGTATATTTTAAGTTTCAAATTTCTCGACAGAATTGGCGACGACAAGAGATTTTGAACCGAATAGTAACACGAATTCCCTGCTTTTAGTCGACATTTAATTTCTTCATGAATATGATTTTCGTCTGTTAATATTGATCCTAGATATTTGAAATTATCCACTTTATCAAAAATATTATTTAATATTTTAACGCATCCATAATTTGCCGTATTACGGTCCCGGCGCACTTCCATGTATTTAGTTTTCTCTGCATTTACTTCTAAACCCATGTCCCTGCAAGCGTTTAATAAGATCTCTACATTTCTTTCTGTTGTTCTCCTATCATCCCCTATTAAATTTACATAATCAGCATTCGCCATAACCTGGTGAATACCGTTCAACTCTAGGCCCTGAATGCTATCTTTGATTTTCCTTATAGCGTATTCCAGAACAAAGTTAAATAATAATGGCGACAACGAATCTTCTTGTTTCAGGCCATTTTCGACGTAAAAGCTCGTGAACAAAAATTTTTATAACCCGAACTTTACTTTGGGATTCATTTAAAATATCTTAATTAATCTCATTAGCTTTCTCGGTATTCCAAGTTCTGTAAGAACGATGTATAATGTATCTCTCCTAACCGAGTCGTACGCTTTTCTAAAATCAATAAATAGTTGATGTACCGGGGTATAAACCCCCAAAATATCAAATTTCACTGTTGGCTCATCTACCTAAAATATAAGTTGTCAACATTGCTTCATCAACCTAAAATACTACAACGACTCACCAAAGGTAGCCGTTAACCCTGGTCCAGTTAATATAAGTATATCTCTAGTGGCAATACTAATTTATACCTTAAAATATCTTCTGATGTTATATTCACTAAGATGATCACCTTTTAACGAAATTACAAGTTCATGATAAATATTAAATAATTTATTCTTTGATTACCTTTTAACGTATATTCACACAAACTGTCTTGCAATCAAACATGTTAAGTAAGTATATATAAACAACGACATAGCAACCAACAAGACAATAATATATATTTCTTATATTAAAACATTCTTCTTCTATTATTTTAATTAACGTTATAATATGTATAGTGCTTGTGTAAAAGCACTTTCTGCCCGAAAGATAAACAATTATGAATCATACAATTATGAATCGATACAAAGTATCTCGTTATATAAAATGTCGCTCGATAAAGGGACTAAATATAAAAGTTACATGGAAGCTTGACTTTTATATTTAAGAACCACTGGTCCGTTTATAATAATAACATGATAATAGTTGTGTTCTTTACATTTTGATCGCCCTTCATATATATAACTTCGTTCAGTTACCTCATATAAATACATTTATAATAAAACTTTCATTCCACTATTATTTATCTTTTATCATTAAAAAGTCGTCGCTTACTAATACAATTAACGAAGGATGCGAAATCAAAAGCATAAGAGATAATTACATCCTAAAACATAAATTACAATGATCTATAGTTTCATGCATTATTAAAAACGGTCATGTTAAAAATGGTTAATCTTTACAGAGCGAATTATATAATAATTACGTTAGATGACATTTTAAAGTATGTATCATATCAATAAGGTGTCAGGATACAAAAGAATCTTATCCGAGTATCATATAAGGTGACGCATGGGTACAGTCGTCGGATAATTAGTTTAATAGAATGAGCCTTATACTGAATATAATCTTTGACAATAAGGTTCCAACACAAATCAATATAATATAAATAACCTTTGTTTTTAATCAATAATAAATCGAATTATAATTTTTCACATTAGCAAGATAGAATTAAAATCATTTGAAAATTAATATTTGTTAATGAGAATTAAAGAAAATTAAATTAAGTAAAAATCAAAAATAAAATGTAACCTATGCTCGGGCGAGCGAAAAGAAGGAATTAAATTTATTTTCACACAAACAGAAGTCTTAGTTTCCTTCATTCTTATTTATTTGAGCAAGAATGTCAGGTGCAACTAACCTTTTTACCAGCTGCATCCATTTTTCTCCTGTATACTGGGTAGGCCTCCAAACCTTCAACTCATCTATATTACGAAGTCCAATTGACGTACCTGTTTTAGCGTTCAACAATTCAAAAACTTTAGGGTTTATTTCCTTGAAACATAAATAAGGACCTGAGAAAACGTCACAAAGTTTATAAATCTTCTTTAACAACGCATTACTTTGTGGGTGTTGTTTAACAAAAACTAAGTCATTGATCTTGATTCGATATTTTCCTTCTTGTAGAGACTCTAATTGAGAATTACGCTTCAAAAATTTGTTGTGTCTTCGAATTTTTACCTAAATAATCATAAGAATCAATAGCTGATATGGGTTTAACCCCTACCACATCAGCTGCAGTCAGTTTAAATTCGTACTCGTGTATGGTTCCAATAAAGTACATTGTATTGCACAATCCTGATTATGTTCCGCATTATTATTTTGTACAGGAATTGCGTGATTGTTTTGATTATGATACGAAGTGCCATCTCTTAAACTACAGTTACGTCTATCAATAGGGTTTACAGTATTTCCAGAATTACGCCATACGTTTCGTCTGTTTTGGAACCTACTTCGGTTAAATGGTCTGACATAATTATTATCACAATTAGTTAGGTTAGGTGGATTTACATCATATCTTTGCCTATTCTGATTATTTAAATTTACTCTATTCAGGTTATGTTCCGTATTGTTTACATTACGAATATTTACATTCCGGACAGGTACTGACCTAAGGTTATCTGAATTATTTCTAATTTTACCTACTCCAGTTTGATTATTCTGTGCCTGGTATTGACTTTCGTAATATTGAACAAGCATTAGCAGATGATTGAAACTTATGCACTGTGTAGAAAGCAGAATTTGTTGCAATTTAAAAGGTAGTAGATTTCGGACAGATGCAATCACTCTGGATTCAGATTGTAGTGGATTTACAACTTTTAATTCATTGTAAGTGTTCACAACAAAATCAACAATAGATTTGTGTAGGCGAGGATGAAAAGGTTGGTTTCTAATCATAGCGTCTCTGTTAGCAAGTAAAAAGTCGTTCTCATAATTTGCGATCAACGCTGCTTTGCATTCCTCATATGTTTTGACGTGTTCCCGTACTGCTTTAAACCATAAAGAACACGGTGGGAGTAATAAATGAGGGATTAGTTTCATAGATTGAGATTTATCTATACACATTATACTGCATTCATCCTGAAATTTTTCCAGGAAACAGTGTTGCCAGATGCCTAGAGTTGAATTTCCCACATCAATTATGAAAATATCCCACATCTGCCTGATTTTTCCCACAATATTTCTTTTATCAATTTTATAACTTTCAATTACCGAGTTAACATGGGTTTCTACAAAACCCTCTTCATTAACCCTCGAGTAGTCGCGCCGCGGTCAAAAGCACCGCAGGGAAATTATTTCTTATCGTGTGTCCACTCTGTTTGTCCGATAGACTCCACCGTTCAGCTAATCTTACCCCTCACCTTCTCGAACATTCCTGCTCAATCACTCCCTTATCCGTTGTTTAGTTTAACTACTAATGACTGTTTAGTGACTCTGCGGTGCTTTCCACCGCGCGCGACTAACCGTGTAATGTTTTTTCTCAGTGTTTCGGTCTGCACGTGACCTTTGCTTCGGAGATGTTTTGAGCTTTATAAATATAAATATTATTTTAATGGATGGAAGAGAGGTCGACAAAGTTAACAAATTGATATCAAGTGTGGAAAAAGAGGAAACTAGAAATAAACAGCTAAAAGAACGGGGGAAATGTTAGGAATTTACTATTCGGATAAATCAGCCAAGATGATCTAGTGGAAGCTTTGTTTGAGGAAGATCATAACAAAGAAAAATGTAGAAGTGAGTGAACACGAAAGTGGAAGTGAGTAGTCTGCGAGCCAGTCTTAAAATCTCAAATCAAGAAATGACCAGCGATTCCCTGAATGTAGTCAGCGCAGCAGAGGCCGAAATAAGCGACGACGAAGTGTAAAATAGTGTAAATTTGAATATAACCTAGAATAATTCAATGTAGTGTTGTATAGGTGAAGTTTTAAAATAATAGGACCGTAAAATAATTCAATGTAAATTTGATTTGATTTGATTTCAATTTAGCGCCCCTTTCAGCACCAAGGCTATGTAAGACGTAGACCTACTGTTTAACGTGGGATCCGAACCACATGAGCTCCCAGCGGGAATGGAACCCGGAAGTTCTACGCCAAAGGGGCGTATGCTAACCGCTTAGCTACGAGTGAGCTATAATTGAATGTAAAATGCGCTTTGAAGCTTTGTTTTATTGTTATGTGTATATAGCATTTATTTTAGTATTTCATATAGCATTTACTATTGCATTTCTAATTTTAGATGAACCAAAGAGTTGACAGAAACACAAGATCGTCATCAGAATTAGAATTTTCAATAAAACCAGTGCGTAGTTATCTATCTAAAGAAATATGTAACGAAAAAAAACATTTTATTCTAGATAAGAAATAAAAAACAGTACATGTCTAACAGTAGGTTCCATTAATGGTTACTACTGTAAAACTTATTATAATGATAAATATTTTAATCCCTCTTAATAAGAAAATATACAAAATTACGTTTCTAATACAGGAAAAAAATGTTTAAAACTATATTTGCAACACATTATGTTCGTGCGGTCCTTTTGACCGCGCGCGACTACTCGCGTTAATTTTTCAGCGCGACTTCTCGAGGGTTAACAGGAAGAAAAGTTTACAGATTAAATATTAGCAATTAATACGAGGATGGTTTGCATTAACTAATTAAACCATTGTCCTGTGCAAATCGAAGTTTAAAACTATCATGTGCTGATAAACTTGGATTTGCAACAAACAGCGGCTTCATTGGTTGATGCAAAATATCATATTTCTAATTCAGTATATAAGCCATTAGATTAATGAAATCATAAACAACAACAACAACAACAACAAATCAAAGTTTCACATACTGAAGAACTCTGACAAAAATTAACAATAATATTAACTCACCACAGGGACATCAGAACAGGGGGTGCAGAAGGGCCTTCAGCATCATTAGTCGTACAAATCATCGGAATTGTGGAGAGAAAGATTAGCGCTGCTGACCTTGAAGGAAGAACAATCTATGTTCGCCTGAGAAGCTGATCTCACTACTGCCACTGCATTAAGAGCATCATCTTCAATTCTGTTCCTCTTTTTTGTTTTCACATCATTCACAATGGAGAAAATTCTTTCCGAATCAGCATTTGAGTGGGGCAATGTGAGTAAAAGTCTTGCAAGCTTGCCTAAGTTGGGGAACTTAAGTTCATCATTAAAATCTTTCGTTTTTGAAATGAAATCCCACATGATATCCAATTCCATAGCCATTAAATTACTTTTTTCGTTGGCATTAAAGAAGTGTGGCTGAACCCTCCATTCAATAAAAAATCGTTTTCGTCAATACGCTTACTGAAATGTTTGGCTAAATGTGTAAGCTCTTTTAGCTCATTTCTAGAATTTACTTCTAAGGCTACAGAGGGAGACAGAAACCTTAAGTTCACGAAGGAGAGGTTGATTCACTGGTAAGCGTCGTTGAATTTCAGTCACCACTGTAACATAAAATTCCAAACATCCCTTTCGCACTTCTTCTGCCCCAGAAGTTGGTAACTCACTTAACAAATTCTCAGCGTCCGGGCCAAGGTACATTCGGACAAGATAAGAAAGTTTCTGGGACATGAAGCATTCACTGTCTCTATATCTTGTAAAACACTTGACACTAAAACGTTCTGCCCTATCTCCTTCAGAAGACACAGAAGATTCGGTTAAGGTAAGAATAAGTATTTTCCGACCTTGAAAAAGTACATTAAAGTATTAAGGTACCTCAACACATATTTGAGGAAGAACATGTATGTCTTTGTGAATAGATTGTTAAGTTCTGTCAATATCACTTCTGCACTTTTCAATTTATCTTCGAAGACTGCTAATTGAAAAAAAAAAACTTTTGAGCGCCTCCCAATTTTCAAGAATACGACACACGCACGCATGCATTGCTAACCATCTCGTAAGGGCAGACTTGAGAATTTTTTTCCTTTCTGTGTTCAAGAATTCTTGAATTTCGTGAAATTGTGCATTTCGTTTTGAACTGCATGACAAATAGGAGGAAATATTCCTTACAAGTTCTTCCGGTGCCCGCAGGAGTTTCTCAGACTTTGCTAGCGATTAAAGCTGCAGAGTGACAGATGATCCCATGAAAATTTGTAGGTCACTCGAATCCTTTTTAAGGCGCGAAACAAAAGAGTCTCTGGCCCCCACCATAACACTGGCTCCATCACAAGCAACTCCGACTATATTATTTAAGTGTATATCCTTGGAAATAAGGCACTCTTTAAAGGCGGTATATATGTTTTCTGCCGAACAGTCTCGTAAATCTAGATTTACCAGCACCAAGAGCTGAGTTTTCACTCTCCCTGTTATCGGTGAAATATAGCGCACAAGAACACAAAGAAACTTTTTAAATCCAATATCTGTACTTTCGTCAACTAAAATGGAGAAAGTGGTATCTTTGATATCGTTCACAACTTCATCTGTTTCAACCTGAGCAACAACATTCTTGATCAAACTCGTACATTTCGTTCGTTTTAATTTTAGTTCCTGAGCAATTGTAGAATCTTTGAAAATATCTTGAACAACGGGAACTAGGTGGTCAACTATTTGGAACGCTACGTTGTGCTCAGCGAAGAAAGCGGCTAGTTTTATCTCAGCTTCTTTCACTTCCGTTGAGGACGTAGGAGTAATTTTAGTGTCTATCTTATTTTTCTGCACATATCTACTGATTGATGGTGTTGCCGAAAATGATTTCACTGCGTTTTTGTGTTTTAGACCTTTGCTATGTTTTTGAAGATCACTTTTCCCACATTGTAGTTCAACATTCCATACAACACATCTACACTTACAGTCATTACCCGGCACTCGTTTTAACCTGCCTTTAAAATCTGGATCATTTAGCCAGTCTTCTTGAATTTTTTTCTTTCTGCTTTGTTCCCCTTTTTCTTCAGATGAAAGTTCTCCGCGAATCTTCCTTTTCTTTTTTGGCGTTCCTAGTATTTTACTCATTTTACTGAACACAGCGCTACACCACCACACGCTGCACACAATCGAAAATGTTCCAGACAAAGCACTGCCAGAATCCTATTACGCCTTAAGCCTCGTGCCTAATGAAATCCAAATGACGATATTTTATATTACGTTCAATTTCAAACAAGACGCACAAAAAAATATTTTTAATATGTGTGGATGGAATGCCACATCCTACCCTCACCGCAATAATACAAATAATCTAACGAAAGAAAATATTATGTGCAGTACGTTACTTAACATTTACACATAACAATAATCGTACAAACGGTAATTGAGTTGGAAAGCAGTAGGTGAATATAGTAAAGTTTAAACTCCGCCTATCCTACTCCACTTTTGGCTTCCTCCTACATAATACTTTCGATATAGGGGCTGGAGGTCTACTCCTTAAATTAGATGTCTGTGAGTTGAATTTTCTCGAGTGTTGACAGATTTGTTTATATATATTGTGGAAGAAGAAAAAGACTGCGTGAATTCTATAACTCTTGAGTGTTGACATGCTTTTTTTTTTATCTATCTTACTCTTATTGTAATTGTTGTGAAATCGCAACGGTTGGTGCGGTTCTTTCTTTGATTGACGTTTACTTATCAGAACCCAACAATGTACTATAAATATTCTGAGGTGAATGTAATACTGTAATAGGGTTATATTGGCTTAAATTTTTGCAGCAAAAGGAGACATTTTCAACATATTGTACAGAGGGGAATAAAACTATTTCTCCTTAACCCGTGAGGAGTGTGATTCTTTAAAATATTATTGCTAGAAAACCCATTATATTTCCTGCTCTCTCAATATAAGAAATTTTTATTCTCTTGACTTGACCATTAAAAAAACTATTTAAGACGAATGTTGAAATTTCCCACGTTTTCGTTCTATTTTTGCATATTTTCCCTTTTTCCCACACTTTGAAAATTATCACCATTTTTCCCACGTCCGTGGGAAATTTCCCTCAATCTGACATCACTGCCAGGAAAGAAGTAGCATTTTCATTGCAGTTGCTACCACTAAACTTACTCATAGCTCGTATTTCGCTCATTTTTACACTTAACTTTATATTTTTTTCACCATTTCGTGTTAAATGGAAATTTCTACCTACTGTGTTATGCGTGATCCCACCATCTCTTTTCCGCGTGTTATGCGTGGTTCCACCTTCTCTTTTCCGCCCACCTATATTCTTTTGTTGAATTCTTTCCAAAATAATATCCTCATCGGATGGGTTACTTGAAGAAGAAGTAACGCAAGGTCCACGTCGATCTGCTTCGGGTGAATGCGAGGGCATCTCTTGAGAATGAGGGAACTCCAAACGATCAGTAACAACGTTGTTGTTGGATGTATTGTCTTTAATCTGTAACGCCCTAATTTCCTCCTGTATGGTAGATATCAATTGTGTATTTCCACGTATTTGGTTAGAATTATCTGTCACCTGAATCTTTTGCTGACGAACAGAAGATTCTATTACTTCAAAATCTTTTTTTACAATATTGACTTCTTGGATTACATGATTGTAGTTATCCTTGCAATCTTCAGATAATCTTTTTAACTTCTCATCAAATTGTAGCGCGATGTCTCTCACAGCTTGGGTTACAGATTGATCTAGTTGTTCTAATCGTCTACTCAATTCTTCATACTGTCTACTAGATTCTTCAGATTTTTGCTGTACCGTTTGTTTTAATTCTTCAGACATTTGAGCTAAATTTTGTTCCTGTCGCTGTAATGCTATTTGAATTCTGTCCTCTAGTGTCGACATTCCAGGTGTAATGAGAGCTATATTCTGCTCATTGTTAACACCGTCAACAGTTTCATTCTCTACTGTCTCACCAATCATGACTTTTCTTATGATTACTCTGCCACTTCTAAGAATGGTTGAGTTAGTATTCATGAACCTTCTTATCAAGGTAAATTCACCCTTACTTTAAACTTCGGGATATGAATTTACAAGAATCCCGGGTGAGGTAAACCAAAAATTTTACAACGACTCACCAAAGGTAGCCGTTAACCCTGGTCCAGTTAATATAAGTATATCTCTAGTGGCAATACTCATTTATACCTTAAAATATCTTCTGATGTTATATTCACTAAGATGATCACCTTTTAACGAAATTACAAGTTCATGATAAATATTAAATAATTTATTCTTTGATTACCTTTTAACGTATATTCACACAAACTGTCTTGCAATCAAACATGTTAAGTAAGTATATATAAACAACGACATAGCAACCAACAAGACAATAATATATATTTCTTATATTAAAACATTCTTCTTCTATTATTTTAATTAACGTTATAATATGTATAGTGCTTGTGTAAAAGCACTTTCTGCCCGAAAGATAAACAATTATGAATCATACAATTATAAATCGATACAAAGTATCTCGTTATAATACGAATTGCCACACTTGGCTCTAGGTATTTTTAAACATACTAATAATCTCAGCTACTTCTTACTTCATTCCAAAATCAACACAAATTAATTCTTCATATTACATAGTGACGTCCTCCATTTTTTCTTATAATTTCCCAACATCATGTACATTCATATTCCTTATCAAATTCACAATCAACACCTTGTCCGACTAATCACCATAGCCCGACACATACAAACAGAAAATAAATATTGAGTAAGAACTCTAGTTTCATTACCTAAGAACAAAGGTGGTAAAATTAATACCGTACTACAAAGGTATGCCCAAGACATGCTGAAAATAAATATAAGATTTTAAAAATATTATTATTATTATTATTATTATTATTATTATTAGCGGTATAACTATTATTTTCATATAATTATTATATGATAATTCATCCCTAATTGTGTAAAAAAAACTATTCCTATGTTTCGAAAGAATTGGGGTTGTAAAGTATGAAAGTCTATGCAGACGGTGTGCAGGTAAACAAGGTTTTAAACTACTGATACAGAAAATATAAGCTTTCTTATATTGCTTTAAAGAAATCGAAGGAAAGGAACAAGTTGAAGTAAATCTAGCATTCGAAATAATCATAAGGCGATGGAAGCTCGTTAATAAAATATAATCCTAACTAATATATATTTATGTGGTAGGAGTTTCACTATTTCATATAATGATTTATGCATGGTTCTATTCACCAATTGTTGATAGAACAGGAGTATCTTTTACATATAATTAAATGAAGTAACAAGAGAAAATATTGTCAATTTTATGTATCTTATTGCTTTCCTTCTGCTATCTTCCAGACTGTTGCTGCAGCGGTAACCTATTTCATGGTCCTAATTCACTTCCAAGATTGAATTGTTAGATGCTTCGTGACTCAATCAGCAGCATGCCGTAGATGTTATTTAAATACATGATTAATACGGACTCAATTTGCTTGAAGTCGTCATGAATTTGACATCTAAATAATTGTATTCAAAACTGACTTTAGATGTTCATTAGAAATTTGGAAAAACGAAAAGAAATATCTATTCATTCATGACTTTTTCCTCTTCTTGATTTTAGACCTGTTTGACAAGGAAGCATATGACCATACAATTGGCCACCAGTAGGGGCTCAGTGATAGAGCGCCTACCTCTGGTGCGTGGTGTTCCTGGTTTGATCCCCAACCAAGTACGGTTTTGGTGGGCAACATCGTGTCCGTGGGTTTTCAGGAGGTGATCCCGTTTCCTCCCACTTTCTCATTCAATCAATTCTTCCATCATCATTCACTTGCTTCTATCATCGTCTCTCTTTGCCTAAAGGGCATAACAATGGGATGTTAAACAGAAAGATTTCCATTGGTCGTAATTGTTGCAAGCATAAGCATTTACTGGATAAATCTAGTCACAAATGTTGTTTTGCCAGTAAAAGTATAGTTTACACGTTAGTTATAACGTTGACCAATCTTATTCTAATAATTGCACATTTCTATCTGTTTGTCTTTAGTGGTAAATATTTTTTCAACCTAAACTCGTTTTAGAGATATGAATAAATAAAAATATAATACTGTGTGAATACCTTCTGTTTGGAAAAAGCTTACTTATATTCCTACTCCACAATGTATATTGTACACCTTCCCTTGCGTTATACTAGCTTAAATTAAACGGTGTAATGGCAAATCATAATTTCCGATATTTCACGTAATAATCGTTAATTTCAACATGCAGTTAAGTTGCATATTAGTTCCTCTAGGACACTTTGGCTAGCGCTCTCTGCTTTTAGTGTTTTTATAGATCAATAAACTTTTAAAATGCAAATCAGTTTTAAAGTTACTTTTGAATAGGGTTAGTGTAGTGTTGTGCTTGGCCAATAGTTTTTACATTGCATATTAATTTTTCCCGGCTATTTTTGGTTAGGACTTCGTACTTTAAGTGTTGTACTAGTGTAATAAATTTCAAAATTCATATTATTTTTGGGATAGTAACTTATTCTAAGTTTGGCAATATTCCTTTTAACTTATTCTAGTTAAAAGGAATATTGCTGTTTAGAGGGTATTCCTCTGTAACTGTGCACTTTTAGTGTTGTACCAGATAAACAATGCAAAAAGTAGGATACATTACCACATAAATTGAAAACAAAAGAATAAATTAGTGAATATCAGCTTAGTATCATTGGTCAATGATGCGAGCAAAGTCTTATGTAAATGCCTTAAATGGAAATTAAAGGGAACAGGGTTTGTATGAGAATGTCTGTTACTCTTTAGGTAGACGGCATTATTTAAGTATATTCACTAAAATATGAAATGTTCTGCTTGTTTTACGAATCGCAAAATATTTGAGGTAACATATCATTCCAAGGGGTGGTTTCTCGAACCTATTTAGTATTGTTTATGTAGTCAAAGGTAAAGATGTTATTGTAATTTTGTTAGTGTATAAGAATACATGTACTCTCGTATATAAAGCACAAAGACATGCCCTCTAGCGGAAAGTATATATATATATATTGTCTATGTCAAGTTCACAAGAAACTGTAAAGAAAGAAACATTTTTCAAAAACAGCACAAAGCTGTTGTCTTGTTGAGTAGTGTGGTCAGGTAAATATTTCATTTAATTCGGAGAAATGAGAGATAAAATTAGTTTTGTTATTTTGGACAGATACACATACACAATTTAATCTATTAATGATCTTGAAATGCAATTTTCCCAGGTACCAAGTGAGGGAATCTCTCCAACACACTATCCAATCTTATAAGCCACATCTGAACTATTCCTTTTCATTGTGGTATGTTATCTAAATAACTATAACTAATCAATAACTTTTAAAAAATACTGATAATATTTTGTTGGAATTGTTTAACAAAAACTACCTTGCGTGCTCTGGTACACCCCTTTGGAATTCCTAGGGTTATTAAATTCTTTTTCATCTACTTCAGCTGTGATTTTAGAAGAGTTTATCGATTTGAAGCTTTATTCTATACGTCATTAAGTTATTTCCTGAGAGCTCCTATTGGCAACAGTGTTGCACGTGGGAGATATGAAACTAATGACCCATGAGATATTCTTTGGCGTCGAAACCCTTCGGGTCGTTTAGAAGGTAGCAGTTTCATAAGTCTTATCTAGTCTTGTGTAAAACACTAAACGCTTTGGAAGTGCACAGTCAGTGTTCCGAAATTGTAATATGATGTAGTGAAGTCTAATGTGTTTATTACAACAATACAATAATAATAGCATCTACGGTTCATATCTGATTTTTCCATTTACTTAGTTTTCACCGGAAATGTATCTAGGCTTTATTCACGCAACGTTTGCATTGATATAGTATCTATACAGTGCTGCGATACAGTATAAAATTACAACGGCACCAATTTTTCAAATTATGTAATGGATATTAACATTACCCTTAGTATCAGCAGGACTAGTACGAGTGTGTTTTTCAAGGTTGGTACTGTGAATAATGCTTTATTAATCATTGATGCATATATTGCTTTTCCTAGTTGTAAATAATATCGCGTTATTCTGTTGATTTCAATTGGCCATTTTTCACAAACCGGGTAATAATTTCGACTCTGGTAAGTTTGAAATGAAACAAATATAACGTCTTTGTTAACAGTAGTTATCATTCACTGTTTTATAAAATTATATGTTAGTCTTCATTTTAATTGCATAACGAATTAACAAATCTGTGCAATTATTTCATTTAATTGCAGAGTATGTCTTAAAATATACTGCTTTCCTAGAAACTACCCTTTTTGATAGTTGCTATTATTGCATTGTATTAGAACACGTTTTTCCTTGATATGTTGCAAGTTTTATTTATTCAATAATTTTACAGTTAGAATGAAATGCAACAAATAAACATGAAATTTTGTAATACAATCGATATTTTGAATTAAAGAGGCAAATTTTTAAGTCAGGTAGACTCTGTATATGTGTAATATCAACTACATTAAAAATGTCTTATGTAATATAGTAAATGTACTGCATATTATAATATATATTTACGCAACAATCTTCGCTTATGATGAGTGTATTTGTGGTAACATTACGCAATGTTTGTGGACTTTCTTCAAATGATTGTGCCCTTTACAATATGTATATTTTGTATACAACAAAGTCTTGTAACCCTGTGTAACTTTACAGCTGTACGTATGTATTTAGTTATCAAAATTACGGAATCTTTCGTCCACGATTTGGCATATATATATATATATATATATATATATATATATATATATATATATATATATATATATATATATAAAGTTAATAATAACGCGTTTGTACTGTATTTCGTAATGATAGAGATTGTCAAATGTTGTTATGTCGGTTGAAAATGTAAGAGATGCAGTTTTCTAGGTGATGATCATGCACATAATACACACTAGAACATAATCAGAGAACAGCAATAAGACTAGGCGCGGGAAGCCACTGACATATTTGAACTCTTATAAACAACAGTAAACCTAATAGATTCACAACCGGCCACAACTCAGTCGTCATTTTACATCAGTTCGGCGGCTGCTTCGTTATGTCCAAATTGGTATTATAGGTGTGATTTCAAAATCTCTGATCAACGCTTCAATATCAGCGATTCAAAGGTATGGTACCGAAAACATAAAACAGATATCCGATTATTGCAATACAGTAGTATAATCTGATGAGTTCCAATATTTCAGTATTGCATGTTTGTGCGGGTTTAGGCTGACACTTCAAGAACTCAATCATATTTTGTATTATCTTTTTATATCCTTTTGACATATTGATCACAATTGATTATATGTATAACAATAAATTGATCTTTCTCCATGAAATTTATCCACGGAAGTATTCGTTGGACTGCGTGTAAGTTGCCATCTATCTGTTTAGTATGGTTTCTATTTTATAGAATCCCTATTATTACTAATCTTAAAGTCTAAGCTACTGACTGATTCTCTAGACAACTATTGCAGTCAAATGCATTCTGCGGTAAAGATGTAGTATGGACGACTCCATACTGTTTCCAAATGACAACGCGCTTTAACATACAGCCAAGGTTATCAAGTTTGGTTTGAGTATTATTGTTAGTATTTTTAGCAACTCCCATAGTACATTTAAATGAAAGACATGTATATTATTAAGAGCATGGAGCAAGGAATAGAGTAAATACTATCTTCTCCATAATCATTGATGTATCTTAGTGCTCAACTTGTACAATATATCCGCTGTCCCAAAGTAATAGTTCCATCAGTTGCATCCCCTGCCTCTATGTGACTAATATAAACATTACTGGACACTAAAATGTCAAACGTGTATTGAAAATATTTGAACACTTTGTTAAATATTTCCATAAATTATGAATATTGTCTGTCACTTTTCATGTATAACTGTCAAAAACAAGTAACCCCTTATTGGCTTAAAAGTATTACCATTATACTAAAAATTTCTAATAACACTCAAACCACACTTGATAACATTGGCTGTATGCAAAAGCGCGTTGTCATTTCGAAACAGTATGCTGTCGTCTCTACCTCAACATCTGTTGAACAGAGTGCAATATGGGAAGATAATATATATAAATCGATAAGGAACAATATTCGAATTAGGATTACGAATTAGATACCTGGGCTTTCGGCACATATGGCCACGTTAGCCGGTACGAGGGATGTTGGCCCTCAATAATCACGCTACTCACGTAACTGGGGAGAAAGAAAGGAATAAAAAAGAAAGAAGGTGCTCATAACTATTAAATTATGTATTACCATGCCGGCACTTGCCTAGTATATGAATGAGGAAAATGTAGGCAAACCCCACTCTTGAGGAAAAGTTGTACAATTTTCGACAAAAGTTTCCCACCTGGAATCGAACCCGGGACAAATCACACTAAAGGCGAATGCGTTAGAGACTACCATAGACGTAGAAGCAGAAATCATATTAGAAAAGTCACACAATAGAGTATCAATAAACCAATCAAGTACTAAAATCATAGAACTGCGTAGTATTTCAGAAACAATTAAATTTAAATAGAAAAAAACAGTGCACAATATTTATGTGAAGTAATAAGTTCTGCAGATTTATGTATTTTTGTGAAGTAAATTTAGAAAAAAATATAAACTTGCTTGTGTATTTTGTTTCATCACTAAAGAGTGGTTACCATAATAGCATATAAACTTTGTTGATAAATAAGAGAACATTACATTTTATATACAGATAAAAGAATGAAAGGAAATTAGTTGAACCTTAAGTGTGAAATTTCGTGTTCTCAATTATTTCTTTATTTTTTTTGAAAATAAATAAAAATGTGCATAATTATGCCTTTAATATATTATTTTGTCGTTATAGTGGAATATTTAAATTGTTAACTTTACAGAGAGATACACAACATTTACTCAAACAGGAATTGCATCAAATGGTAGACACAGTTTGATTTTCTTTTACTACAAAGTCTATGAATACTTTATTAACTGATACATTTGATTTAAACCTCTTACTCAAAGGAACGTGATATTTTTATTGCTAAGTCAACTTAGTGATTTCAAATGTAATCTTGTATAATCACTAACGTGTATGTAAAATATATAGTTAGTTCATGTTACGGAGTTACTTAAGCATATTGTGTTGAATAAAGTGCTGCTTATATTAGACATGTTCCTATTATGTAATGCTAATTGACTAAAATAACGAAATAAATAAAAAAGTAAGGAAATATTGTGTTAATTCATTTTGTCACTTTATTACGAAGAATAACTTATTTGTATTTTGGATACCATAGAAAGTGATTGGTCTCTAAAAAACGATCCAAGGTGTCTATAGTAACTCATAGTTACATCGTTATGTGCAGGAATAACATGATTTATGCTGCCACATTGGTTATTTAATATGGTGTTTAGCTCCTTTTTCTGCACCAAGACCATTTTAGACTCGGAATTACAGTTTAATGTGGAATACGAACTAGATGAGCTTCCATTGATAATCAAATCCAACTGAAATATTTTATAAAAGTAGAAGTATAGATTTGGCTTTCGGTCGCTTAATATTGCTTTGCAATTCCAGATGACCTGCGTCATCTTGAAGTTTATCATTTCTAATTTTACGCAATTGTCTTAAATGGAAATCATAGTACACGATATGTCCTTTTAATATTTTTTTTTGTATAAACTTTGAATGATACTCATACATTTTCTCTAAAAGTAAACATTTCAGAGTTTTGACTGTTTTGTTTGTTATTTCCCCCAACAGAAGAAAATAGCCATACCGCAGTAGCCACGCACTATTACCAACCAATAAAAATTAACAGCTTCCTCTATTTCTGATGCTAATTAAACTTTGTGTGGTCTTTTTACAGGAAATATAATGCCAGTACGTACATTGAAATCTTGATACAATAGTCATTCGTGTACCAGGAATACAAAGAAAATATTCTTATCGAAGTTTTAACATGTTGGAGCAAAGAATTTACAATTGTAAAAGGAATATATTCTGCAACATGTTAAGATGAATGCTGTGAGAGAAGAAGAACAGAATCGAGAACATCAAATATTCTACTTCATTACTTAAACCATAATACTGGAATCTTCTCAGTGTGTAGAACAATATTTCTTGTCAGCTTAAGCATTTCAGAATACACTATGTGATGTTCTCCAGAAACAAAACTCACAAACTGTCATTGAAATGACAACAGAGGGATTCGGACATTGACCCAAATCGATTTATACTTTCTGGAGCCTAATCACAGATCAAATGAAAGGAATATTGCTCATAGTATTAGGTTAAGTGTAATTTCAATAACTGGAGACGTTTGACACCTTTCTAATTACTACCAATATTGCGGTTAGCGTACTGGTCATAACCATACAATACACACACAGCATGCATGTATGTTCGAATGGTCTCTGAAACAATTCCTATCCGATCTCTACATCAGTTGATATCAGTAAATCGGACTAGAATCAAAGATACAATGCTAAGAAGAATGAATCTCAACATATCAATGTGGAACATTATTAACCTGTCTTACATTTGTGAAAGACATCTTCAGATGGAAAGCTTTTCATGGATTGCAACATCGTGTACAGAAATGAATGATTGTGTCCCAGAAATTAGTAATAAATAAAACGATCTATAGGCTTTATGCTCAGAATCAATACTTGTCCTCCCCAAAAAAATATTTTTCAAATATTATGTATGAAATGGTCACATTGGTATACAGAAAAAGAAAATGAGGTATGATATAATTCATAATGTCTTACTTGTAATGTTAAGAAAAGTTTTCATTCTATTAATTGTGTAATAACAGTAATGTTGGACAAGTTTATGTGTGAAATTTCTCTATGTTATCTTTTATCTCCTGCGTTGTAACTTTGTCCTCTAGACATGCTTTATCTTAACCTAATAAATAAAGCAATACAATGGTTAAGATTTTCGAAGAATAAATACCTTTCTTCTTATATATAAAGGAAGAATAATGATTGGTTCAAATTTATTTGAAACTGTGATCCTTCCATCCCCTTCTAAGCAGATTTCTTTAATGTAAATAATTCATTCAACATGGTCCGTACATCCAATGAAACCTACTAAACTTATCTGGTAAAAAGGTAAATTTCTATTTCCCTCCTTTTTAAGTACTAAGATGTTTCATTTTAATTTATTTAAAACGAATTTCGGAAATGTGAACCTTCTATAATCTATAATCAATATTTAACTTCGGATACACGTATTTTCCATTCTAAAACAAAACGGTAAGTATTTCAGTGTTCCTTTAAACGATCTCCTGAACAATTTTTTTTTTCATAATAGTAGCGATATGACCCTGTCAAATATATTAGGCTCAGATTTCTATTCCCCTCTTCGTACTTTAGAAACTAAATGTTTCCCCAATGACAAAATTTTGTGTGTATGTATCTTATCTGTCAAAGTTTTGTGCTTGATTTGTTATGTTTTCTGCCAGAAATCCTGAGTGTTATGCTACCCGCGTTTCCAAGAAATACCTAGAAATATGAATACAAAATAAACTAAGTAGTTAGGATAAACAGGTGTCTTAATTCCCAGGCAGACTGAGAGTTAAGGAAAACTACAAAGCTTTACACGGGCTATTTAATTGGGTTAGGAAACTCTGAAAGCTCCACACAAGCTAGGAGATTGGTTAAGATCCCACAAAGCTCCAGGCAGGTAGAGTGGGCAGGAAATCTCAAACTTTGAGGTAAGTAAGGAGGCTTGGGTTATGATAGAATCTTTTAGAGTTCCAGGCAAGCTAAGAGAGGTGACTTGACCAGCTGAAACTGGTATTTATTGAGGCGAGGAATGGAGTTGAATACCACCTTCTGAGCGGTGGTAGCACTGGTGTTTGTCTTCTTTTACATAAATGGTGACAATGATTCCTGTCGTGTGATTCATGAAATAACTTGTAGTAGAAAAGAACGTGGTTTTATTTATAAATATGAAGAACATGTTGATGTTTACCCCGTGCAGGATATTATAATATAAATAGCAAATAAATATTACGATTTTCAAGCATGATTATGTTAAAACAAGCATTCCATAATATTTAAATCATTTGTAAGCATAAAGCCATAGTAGGAGTTCAGGAAGTTAGGTGGGAAGGAAATGGATCTGAGAATTATGGAATTTTTAAGTTCTTTTACGGGGAAGGAAATAAAAATCACCAGTTAGAAACAGGGTTTTTCGTTCATAAACGTATATTACCAGCAATTAAACAGGTTGAATTTGTCACTGACAGACTTTCTTTTAATACTCTTAAGGGACGGTGGTGATATTATTGTTTTAAATGTACATGCCCCAACTGAATATAATTATATAAACTGACGATATAAAAGACAATTTTTACGATGAAGTGGAACGGATATTTGACCAACTTCCGCGATACCATATGAAAATTCTATTAGGGGATTTTAATGCGAAGGTAGTGCGAGAGGATATTTTCAAACCGATTATACAGAACGAATGTCTGCATAAGGAAAGTAGTGACAACGGTGTTAGACTCGTGAATTTCGCAACATCCAAAAACCTAATCGTGAAGAGTACAAAATTGGACATCACCAGACGGGAAAACACATAATCAAATTGATCACGTTTTAGTAGATAGAAGAAGGCAATCTAGCATAATTGATGTCCGGTCGTTTAGAGAGGCTGATTGTGACAATGACCACTACCTGGTAGCAGCGATAATACGAGAGAGGTTATCGTTGAATAAAGGTAATATTCATTGTCCGAAAACGGAGAGATTCAATTTAAAGAAATTAGAAGAGAGCCAGGTAAGAGAGAAATACCAGGTTGAAGTTTCGAATAGATTCTCGGCCTTACAATATTCGGAGTGCACTAGTGTTGAGAATACCTGGATTGAAATTAGAGATAGCATTAAAATTTCAGCAAAAGAAAAATTGGGACACGCGGAAATACGTAGGAACAAACCATGGTTCGACCAGGAATGCACAAAACTAGCAGAGAAGAGAAATTACAAATTACGCTGGCTACAAAATCCGAATGAAATAACTACACAAAATTTCGCAGATATCAGGCGGGAAACTTCCAAAACTTTTAGAACAAAGGAACGCGATTTTCTGATAGCTAAAATTAAGGAACTTGAAGATAATATTAAAAATAAAAACATCCGGGACATGTATAAGGGAATCAACGAATTTAAAAAAGGCTATCAACCTCGTGCTTATATATTAAAGAAATCTAACGGTACAGTTCTCACTGATACGGATAGCATCTTAAATAGATGGAAAAATTTCTTTGACGATTTGCTTAACACGCAACGGAAAACTAGTGTGAGTGGAGAAAAGGAGATACACACCGCAAAACGGTATATTCCAGAACCCAGCCGAATAGAAGTAGAAACTGCTATAAATAAATTAAAGAAACACAAATCTACGGGTTTAGATTAAATTCCTGCTGAGTTAATTCTAGTTGGAGGCGAAAAATTGTGGAATAAGATACACAAACTCATTCTCCTTATCCGGAACAAGGAAGAATTGCCACAAGAGTGGAAAGAATCAATCATTGTTCCAATTCACAAGAAAGACGACAAAACTGACTGTAATAATTACCGAAACATTTTTCTTCTGTCAACATCCTATAAAATCCTTTCAAATATTCTATTAGCAAGACTGACCACATACGCAGATCAAATTATTGGAGATTATCAATGCGGATGTAGACGAAATCGATCAACTATCGACCAAATATTTACTACTCGTCAAATACTCGAAAAAAAGTGGGAATACAATACCCCAGTACATCCACTATTTATTGATTTTAGAAAGGCGTACGACTCGGTTAGGAGAGAAACATTATACAACGTTCTTACAGAACTTGGAATACCGAAAAACTAATTACATTAATTAAGATATGTTTAAATGAATCCCAAAGTAAAGTCGGGGTAGGAAAATTTTTGTCCACGAGCTTCCACGTCGAAAATGCCTGAACAAGGAGATGCGTTGTCGCCATTATTATTTAACTTTGTTCTGGAATACGCTATAAGGAAAATCAAAGATAGCAACCAGGGCCTATAGTTGAATGGTATTCACCGGGTTATGGCATATGCTGATGATATAAATTTAATAGGTGATGATAGGAGAACAATAGAAAGAAATGCAGAGATCTTATTAAACGGTTGCAGGGACATGGGTTTAGAAGTAAATGCAGAGAAAACTAAATACATGGAAGTGCGTCGGGACCGGAATACAGAAAATTATGGATGCGTTAAAATATTAAATAATACATTTGATAAAGTGGATACTTTCAAATATCTAGGATCAATATTAACAGACGAAAATCATATTCACGAAGGAATTAAATGTCGACTAAAAGCAAGGAATTCATGTTACTATTCGGTTCAGAATCTGTTGTTGTCGCGAATTCTGTCGAGGTATTTGGAGCTTAAAATATACAAAACGGTAATCATGCCTGTTGTTTTGTATGGCTGCGAAACATGGTCCCTTACTCTGAGGGAAGAACATAGACTGAAAGTATTTGAGAACAAGATCCTGAGACGAATATTCGGACCCAAGAGGAACGGGAATGAGGAATGGCGGATACTTCATAACGAGGAACTACATAATTTATATGGTTCACCCAACATTGTTAGGATCGTGAAGTCTAGGAGGCTTAGGTGGGCAGGTCATATAGGTAGAATGGAAGAAAGTAGAAACGCTTTAAAAGTCTTGACTGGAAGACCAATCGGAAAACGACCATTAGGAAGACCTAGGCGCAAATGGGAGGACAATATTAAGATGGACCTCGCAGAGATTGGAATACAAAGTAGAAACTGGATATAGTTAGCTAAGGATAGAAGTCAGTGGAGAGTTTTTGTGAACGCGGCATTTAACCACCGGGTTCCATAGGCCATAGAGTTAGTTAGTTATTCTCAGATCATAATACTTGGATGTTAAGCTAAACAAATGCTCCCATTCCATTTTACCTACTCCCACACACTCAAACACACAATTAAGGATTTTTACCCTCACCTGGTAATTATAATGAAACAAATTATGTTAGTAAATCTCAGATCCCGATACAACTTCTACGTTTTTTGTTTTTGCTTTTGGCACTGTGTGGGTGTGTGTGTCTTATGTGATAGGGAAGATTAAAATATGCGTCTCTCTATATTTGATTGTTGAAAACGAAAGCAGTACAAAATTTGGGGTTTGTGCCACAAAATTTTGGAATAAAAAACATTTTCAAATTGTAAACTGGCAGGGACTGGACAGAGCATATTTGACCTGAGCAAATCTCAAAAAAGTCTGCACAAAACTTGGGATTTGGTGGAGAACACTTCCGATAGGAATGCCTTTCAAATTCTAAAATGAGGGCTCGATGTCTTCTATTACTCAAATTTCACTTTGCAGCAACTGTAAACCTGTCATATTAAAAAATTTGAAATTTGCAGCAGCACGAAACTACGGCATAAAAAACATCAATCTATGCAGTAAGGTAGTCGGGGACTGTAAAAACAATTGATTTATCTGTGAACTTCATATACTTCAAAATTTACACGAAAAGGTATTCACACTTGGAATTTAATTATAATTCTAATCTATTACTTCAAAAATATAAAGGATGTTTCTAAGTGTAACAGTCAGAAACATTATAGTATAGGCAAAAACAGGATGACAAAAGATAATCACTAGAACCATGTAACCAAAGTATCGAATGAGTGACTTTTGTTCCAACCATTCTTGGTACACAAACATCATGATACGCTTGTTAGGTGATTCTACAGACGAAAACAAGTAAAAATGTCTATGTAACACAATGTCCATCTCGGCCTCCTAACCGAGTTACGGTTGTCCAAAAGCTTGGGTAAATGAAATTTGAAGGCTAATTCTGGCAAAACGACAAGAGATAGAAGGGTGGTGTTAAGCGGCCCACACAGACTCTCATCATGGACTATCCAAAGATACTAAGATTAGATGTGTGCAAGGCGAGCGCAAGGGATTTCCCAAAGGATGCGAAGCATGCTGCGGACGTTATGAGTGCAATGTGAGGTGAAAGGATGTGTGTGAAGTGTTTATGCATACAGAAACGAATAACTGAAGTGTGTAAGCGTATTCAAGATGCCAGGAGAAATGAGTGGTTGCTTAACCGTAGAGGAAAGAAGAACAATTTCGACAGGTTTATTCAAATCATGTGTTCGAGAAAGCAGAAAGAGCAGTCCGACAGTGGGGTAGTTACATACAGCGCTCTACGTAAGGACGACAGTTGTGTAATTAAAAAGCGCTAATAGGGAGGTGATGCAACGTTCACGATAAAGGAACCGAAACCGGTTCCGGTGATAGTACTCGTAGAAGACAAGCTGCAGCTGATTACTAATATTGCAATAAAACAAAAATAATGAAAAACTGAAGAAAGAGATTCACACAGTACGGCAAGATTCCTAGCCACAACAAAAGTTTGAACTGTTAAACAAGATTCAACGTGTGATTCTGCGCATGGAGAGTGAAAGGGGCAATTCGATAAGCATTTAATAATAATAATAATAATAATAATAATAATAATAATAATAATAATAATAATAATAATAATAATAAGAAGAAGAAGAAGAAGAAGAAGAAGAACAAGAAGAAAAAAGAAAAAGAAGAAGGAGGAGGAGGAGGAGAAGATGGTGACGAATACGAATAAAACTAATGTATTATTGTATTACTATTTTGTATTAGTGTTAGTATTAGCACCGTCACTACCAGCATTGTAGTAGCTACTAGTTGTATCAAATGAACCGACATCAAACTACAATGACCTCCCTAAATATTACAGATGCATATGTAAAATATGTCATGTGCCTCTCAATGTTCTTTGCGCATGCGTAGAAAGATTTATCGAGACATTCAGTGTATTTGTTGAAACTGTCCTCCATTAGCAGCATTGCACAAGTCACATCTGTTAATAACAGACTGCCTGGTGCGGCCAAATACTTCCGGTGTATCGGAAATTTGCGCCGCAGCAATCGAAATACGAGCCACGAGTTCTTCGGCTCTTTGCACTGGTGTTTCATAGACAATCCGTTTCATTTCACCCCAGAGAAAGAAGTCCATGGGTGTGAGAACTGGCGAGCGAGGTGGCCATAATACTGGACCACCCCTACCAAGCCATCGATTACCGAAAGTTTAATGCAGGGATATCCGTACACGTTGGTCAAAATGAGCAGGCGCACCGTCATATTGGAACCAGAGAGGCTGTCTCAATGATAAGGGTACATCCTCGAGAAGTAGAGGTAAGACCTCACGCAAAAAAGTAAGATAATTACCACCAGTCAGACGATTAGGTAAGATGTATGGTCCAATCAGATAGTCGTGTATGATGCCACACCAGACATTCACAGCAAACCTGTGCTGATGCTGCTGCACAAGGGTTGTGTGAAGATTATTATCAGCTCATACATGACTGTTGTGGCCGTTTAGTATGTCTGCTCTGGTGAATATACACTCGTCCGTCCATAAAATAACTGTTGGGAAGTCTGGCTCAGCAATATTGAGCTGCAGAAATCATTGGTAGAAGTCCACACGCGGTTGAAAGTCTGCAGGGGATAAATCATGAACCTTTTGAAACTTAAAAGGGTGCATTCGTTCTTCGTGCACAACCTGCCACACAGTCGTATGACCTGTGTCTAGCGCCTGACCTATGGAGCGCGTGCTGGTTTCAGGATGAGACGTAAATGCTTCCAGCACGTTTTTTCTCAAATGCAACAATTCGCACACTTCGATTTCGTCCTACTTCTTGTCGGAGTTTTCCTAGTGATCCTGTGTCCCGAAGTCGGCGATCGATGGTTTCAAAGAAGACGTGTGACGGTAATCTCCTATTCGGGAACCGTTCTTCATATAGACGCTGTTAATTCTCGACTCGCCATATATGAGATGCATATCAGCAAGCTCAGTAAAAGAGTAGTCCGCCATTCTATCAGTTGCACTGTCGTTCACGGTTCTGGGACTAGCACAATGATAAGCGGTAAAACTATTTAAATGATTATTATTTCTATTGGTTCCATTATCATTCACGTGCGTGTTATTAGTTGCCCAATTCTATACACTAAGGCCCTTATACACTTTACGCGAACACTCACACACAAACACTCACACAGAAGCAACAAAACAGCATTTACTCGACGGCATCAACTATTAATTCAGCTCCAACTAGCTGTGGAATTCAGTTACGAGCCCTGTGCATTAGATACGCCATCTAGTGTCAAACCAGAGATAGAACCACACATGTTGTCTAGTGAACGAAGAAACTACGTCACTTGCAGCCCAGGGACGCAATTTCGTATTGAATCATGGAGAAACTTACACACATATGGATCCTGTCATTCATAGCGGTATTTTTGCAGGGCAAAATTAACGAGTGATAAGATTTTTTTCACACGTACTGTAATTACATATGAATCTACAAATGTATTACTGGTTACATGTAAAGATAGTTAGTTTTTCTTTTGTTTCTGAGCTCCGCAAACGAAGCTGAGTTCCTAAACTCACCTTTGCGACTACGTGTAGCATGAACGTTGAACAGCTTTGGTGTGTACAGATAGTAAATCTGAATGATTTCTCATTGTGTGGATAAAATAGATGAATGCAAAATCAGCGCTAATGTCTTCCTGTTGAATTATTTTCCTTCCAGTGTTTTACATTAAAAGGCTCAATACTTAGGCATAGAATTTTGCTATTTACTTAAGGCACTTCTAAACGCTAATCACAACTTCCTCTCCCCCCCCTAATTTATGAAATTCGTGTGAAAACTGAATAAAAAAATCAGGTTTTGGAAAGTGGGATACATGGTAGTTATGGTACTCATAAACTAAGAAACGATTAAAATCACATTTAAGACATTTGATACGACAGCCTATGACAATCATTTGGCTGCACTAAAAGGTAAGGAATATCTTTTTTGGAAATCAATTATTTAAGATCACTCCATAGAGTTCCATGATTACTGTGTGGCCGAATTTTCAAAATTCGACTACTTTCTTTCGTTTTCCCATAATTTTTAAAAACCGAGAAACGTTGTGGGGAGCGTTTAGAGGAGCCTTACTTAGCAATGAGAAGTCCTTAAATTCCACAGTAACCTTGTCATTCGTGGATAAAACTTGGAATAATTGATTTGCAGTGTATCAAATTATGTTAATAAATAGTAAACATCCGGCTAGAAGTGACGCTTAAGAAACGCGACTACACTTAAGCCATAGTCTGTCGGTTATAAAGAACTCTGTTTCTTCCTTTCGTAATGACAGGCAAGGTTGCCAGGTTTCCAACATTCCTCAGAAAGCAATTCCTAAATCGACTGGTAACTTTTCGCTTTATAGGTGTTTTACTGCTTTATAAATAGTGGGCGCTGTTGGTTACCCGACGCGTCAAGTACGCAAGAGGATCATTTATTATTATTTAACTGTTCATCGAATTGCCCTTTCACCCACGTGTTCAATCCCGGATGCCAGTTCCCACTGCTGCTGAGTCTCGGCATCTTGCCGTACTGTGTGAATATCTTTGGGGGTTAATTCCACCTGACGAACACTCCATTTGTGTGGATAACTTCGTCGAAACAAGAAGTAATTTGAAATTGTGCAGTCTCGCAAATTCTTTTATACTTCTAACTATAGTTTGAAAACCTTAACCACTAAATAAAACTTGCTTTAATAATAAGAGACAAGTAGAACCTGTTTTCGGTTCATTAACGGAAACCGAAACTTCTCATTCAAATGCTCTTTTTATACAACAATGGCAATGATTAGGAATATTTCAATGCATAGTTTAATGCCTAGATAATCTACAATTCTTCGAAATCACAACTTTGTGTGATCCATAGTTTCGTTATAAATATCATCAAATGTTTTTACATTCTAAGGCAGTGGTCGAATTTAGCCTTAACTACTCAGTTTTTCATTCTTGCTGTTTGTATTGCAATTTTAGTAATCAGCTGAAGGTTATCTTCTACGAGCACTATCACCGGAGCTGGTTTAGGTTCCTCTATCGTAAAAGTTGCACCACTTCCCCATTAGCGCTTCCTAATTACACAACTGTCAACCCTATGTAGAAGAAGGAGAAGCAGTAGTAGTAGTGGTGGAGGTAGTTGTAGTAGTATTAGTAATAGTATTAGTAGCAGTAGTAGTAGTGGTGGGGGTAGTTGTAGTAGTATTAGTAATAGTATTAGTAGCAGTAGTAGTAGTAGTAATAGTAATAGTAGTAGTAGTAGGAACGGATTAGAAGCCCCACAGGTTGTTCTACCTTGACTGCAATGATAAGTTTAACCTCAACTGCTTCTTAAATTTTCTTCTTCAGCCCCAACAATGTGACACTTTTCTTCTATTACAACACAATACTTACATCAGGTTTGGACCAGGCCTGCAACCAGCCACAGACGTTTAGAGGGGCCATAAATTTGTAATGGGGGAACAAGTGATTAAAAATTCTCTTTCAAATATCTAAATTGTATTTTGTGTGTTGAGGTCTGGAGATACGATGAAAAGTTCAGGGGGCCAGGCCCTCTAACCACTCTCTTGTTGCAGGTCTGGTTTGTACAATCGCAAACTGCAACCAGTAAGAAATGTGTTTTTAGTTCCTATGGCTAGGGTTGAGTATTATAGTATGTCGGTGTGTTGTGGGTCGCAGTGGGTCATGCTGGTTGGTGGGTTGCAGTGGGTCACATACTGTTGACCCACGACTTACTGACCCACTCCAACTCTAACTGGCACTTTTCAGAATATCCGTACGTATTTTGGAAAAGTTTCATGTCAGATTTGATGAGGATGTGTTTTGGTGGGTCAGTGGTTCGTGGTGGATGGTGAGTCGGAGTAGGTCATAGTGGGTGGTGGGCCATAGTGTGTCATGATGAGTGGTGGGTCATGGTGGGCCATGGGTCAGACTGGATCACGGTGGGTGGTCGTTCCTGGGTCACGGTGGGTGCTGGGTGAGTTGGTTGTGAGTCAAGGTTCATTGATCCACGCCATATCTGGCTTAACTGGTATGGGTTCGGTTTAAACTTGAAAGAGAATGTGTCCGTTTATTTCAGAAAACGAACCATAATTTGATTCAGTTTTGTTTGAAAATAAACATTATATTTCCACTTTTTTAGAATATCAAGGAATACTTTGGAAAAGTTCCAAACGATAAGTAATGGTTTCGTTTTAGGTTAAGGCATTATAAGTCTGCTGTCTCGCTTTTGAATGGAATTACGATTCTCCATGTTTTTTTCTACATATTGTTTGTGAAAAAATGTTATTGAGTAATAGAAAATACAACTGTTTTTCGAGTCGGATTGGTTTGGGTTAACAGCTTGAAAATAAAATCTATACGTTTAATGTACTACGATTATGCCTGGTAAGTTGAGAAAGGCCATGATTGAAGAAAGGGAATTATGATGGACAAATTGGTGGAATGAGAAAGTCGGAGTGTTCCGAGAAAAACCACGAACAAGTTGTTTTCCGTCTCAAGCTTACTAGCCTTGGAACGAACCAGACACCCCACCCATCAGATGGTTCAGTATGCGGGATCTTCGTTTCGATTCCCGGTGGGAGGACCTTTTAAATTTTGCATGTCCTCGATGTGTCTTTGTTCGTGTCCCTGTCTATTATAACCGTCTATTATAACCGATTATAATAGAGATAAGTTACGGAGACACTTTCGGCCTCGAAATCAGTGTTTCATCGTTAATAAAATATTGGAATCGTAAAAGTTTTTAATTTACTACATAGACGAGTGTTTCTTGACTCTTACTTAAAATAGGGTAGTGGCTTTAGCATTCGTTTCATGAGTTAGGGGTCCACGGTTTGAATCCCTCCGAGGATATTAAGAAAAATTTTATAATTTAGAATGTAGATACACCTTCTGAAGTATAATAACATGAAAAATAGAAAATTTATCTCCTTCTTACAAGTTAGAGTTGAAAAGACTTCCTCCACATTTGAAAAACTAACAACATGACGTCACAGACTACAATCTCGATTCCTACTGTCTGACAACTTTGGGTGTTTCACAAACAATTCATGAATACAAACGGGTCAACCTTCAGGCCTAGTATGAGTAATAAATTTGTCAGAAAAGTCATTGTAGAATTGTTATTAAGTTCTTCCACTCTTACTAGAAATAATAATATTTTCGTTCGCCATTTTCAACACGTTATATATATTCGTTCAATAAAATTGGAAATGCGAACTATTCTTTTTTATATTTGTTTGTATATTTTCTTAAAACATCAAAATAATGCATATATAATCCAATGTCTTTTACCCAAAGAAATGGTGTTACTATGTATGGTGATGAAGACAAATCCTACTTATTTCCTGTTAATTCATACAAACGTTCGATTTTGATGCTGACACCTTCTATTCCCCCTCTTTTGTTTTCAAAGTATCTCTTATAAGGCAATTCATCCTTATACAGGCTCCAGAAAATATTTCTTTTTATTTTTCTTAATTTCAGTATGCTTATTTGCATTGGAATAGGACGTAATATTGAGGTCTCAAACATACAATAATAATAATAATAATAATAATAATAATAATAATAATAATAATAATAATAATAATAATATAAAAGACAAATTCTGTATGAGGATACATTGTATTGAGATCTGTAAAATCCACCGTAGCGTTAGGTACAAGTTACAACATAGCCGTGATTAGAGAGAAGTGTCAGGACCTACCCTCTGCATACGTCCCTACAATTAGTTACATGTTAAAAGGCAAATTTCATGTAGAAAGTAGGGATATAGAACTCACAAGAGCCGTAAGAAAACTTGTTTTCAAGTAATGGTTAGGCCGACTAAGCTACAGAAGACGTCGACGATGAGAATGAAAGAAATATTGGAATAAAAAAAGTGGGAGAAAGCTGAAACTAGAGAAAACCTACACACAGGGTATTTGTTGAGCCCAATGCCCACTAGGTGGGAGCTGGGTGAAAGAGGGTGGACCATTAAGAGGCCTCATCACTGCGAAATTAAAATACCGCTAATTTTACAGTAATTGTATGATATCTTAAAATAGAAAAAAAGATAATCGAAAAGTGAAACAAGACCTCCCTAGACAATATTATCTTGCGTGAGATACCGTTATCAAGACTCACTTATCTGCTTTCGATTTCCAGCCATTTAGAAAATCGGCATTTATTTTCGCGTTTGTAAATAACTGCAAACGCAAAGCTACTAGGTGACTCGTGTCAACGCTACCTCATGCAAAATAACGTCGTCTAGGGAGGTCTTGATCCACTTTTCGATTATCTTTTATCTATTTGAAGATATCCCATAATAACTGTAAAATTAGCGGTATTTTAATTTCGCAGTGATAGGGACTCTTAAATTAACAACACTTCAGTAAAATTAATAACAATAATAATAATAATAATAGTAATAATAATAATAATTTAAGTAATAATAATAATTTAATAGTAATTAAAAGTTTCAAAATTGTCGTAAAATTTGGCAAAACTTACCTAAACGTAGGGATTTCGGAGAAGGGATTCCGTACCTTCAAGGTACACCTCTGCAACTACCCACATTTTAAACAAAAATTTTCCACTAAATTTTCATATAGAAAGTATTCTACTGTATGTTTTAATTTCGTCTTTAGTCGAAAGTATTCTACTGTAAATTTTTCGTCTTTAATCTCCTTACTCTAGGTTTCTTTGCCTCCGTTTGCAAAGTTGTATTTCTTCGTTTCAGTACGTCTTTCATATTCCTTTTATGATGATATAAGTGAATAATCCTCGACATAGTTTATATTAATAACATGAGTTGTTCTTAAACCTTTGGTTCACACGTTTGTTTCTTCTACAAACGAAACCATAGATATGACTGACTTAATTCTCATACTCTGCATTTGTTTCAATGTCGCCATTACCTAATCAACGATTTAAATCCGGCACGATACATCGTAACTAAGTTACAAGAGATTTACATCCAAGCTGAATGGTGCATCCAGAGGGTCAACTTTTGGAATATCCCATTAAGTTAGCTTTCAACGTAGCTAAAGGAAACGCATGTAAACGAGTACATAGAGTTCTCTGTATCACAATGCATAAAGTCATATTTCGATATCTACAAGGTTCGTGGTTCGAGACCCGTCTAGGAAGCTTCAGATTTTTTAAAAATTCTTAATTCCTCAGTTCTCAAGATCTTTCTCTGCCTTGGTAATCATCTGATGCTCTAGAAAGAGTTCTCCACCTTAGTTCGACAACTACCTAATGTGATATCCTCGCAGTTCCAAACCTTACCTTCTTCTATTTCACAAAATCACAATCTTCATCATAATACGAATGCTGTCCAATTATTTTTTCCGCAATTGTAAATCTCTGTATACAAATCATCCCTCTCAGTATCCATCTGGAATCTCCCTCTCTCTCAATGTCGCACAGGAACTCATATGGCTTGAGATCAAACCTTCGACTCTTGAAACCAAATCTAAACTCTCTAGTAATGTGCTGTCGTAACTCTTTAGGTTTTTTGTTGAGCAATGTCTTTTAGATTGTATTCGGGTGGGAGATTCTCCCCCGACATAAGATTTTCACTCTTTTGTTACTGTGTTACTATACATTTGATAAAAAAAATACGTATTTGTGAAGGTCGAGGGAGGGGGAATTACACCTTCCTGTCCTGCCCAAATGACACCCCTGGAACATTTGCTTGCAATTACTAAAAAGAAATGAAATGAATCATTGCATAACACTCATTTCTTTCAGTAGATATTTTAGAAATCTGTGCGGGCATACAGATTTTAGGAAGCACAAAACCTACTGCCGTTACTGTCAATTTCCATAGATTTCTTACGGAGCATCTTACTAGCTCTCAGTCTTTAAAGAAGGAAAAGAATGAAACTAAAGGCTTTATGAAGCTCTGGGAATATTGTGTGACTTTTCTTTAAATTTAGGCTCTTAAAAACAATTCAGAACAAACGAATGGAAAAGATTGTTTTAAAGCTATAACGTTGTAAACTTGATTCCCGTTTCTTTTTCAGCTGAATGAAAACACTGTACGTCACACATCCTGCTTTTGACAAGGAGAGGTGGATGAGTTATATTGAATACTAGAAGCAACTAATCGATTGAGACATGTATTTCTGGATGCATAATAAAACGCGGCAAGTGTTCTTTATTTGGATTTAGAATTTGTGTAACAATTTTTATGCCGCGAACTGTACAAACATACGGAATTAAGTACGGAACATGACTTATGATTACTACTGAAATCAGAAAGGGACATACTTTATCCATATGTTACACACTTACTGCCCTTTTGCTACTTAAATGTTATATCATACCGCTGATATCATATCTGACATCTAACAGGCTTCCTCTTTTTACGTACATAAACATATGTTACATACCTCTGCTGTATGTTACATACGTAAATCTGTATGTGAAGTCTTGACCTAATATACAATCCTTTCGTTCGCATGGGAAGTAATTTTATTCAGAAATGAATAGTTGTAATGAAAGTACGTATTCAATATATTTTTTCAATTATACGTTTGCTCTGCGCTAAGTCAAAAAACTATAGGTTTTGCACTTGTAACCACATACGTTTTTACGTACACCACATACGTGTTTTTCTCATTGTACATGTAAAGGAAAAATCTGTAATATATATATATATATATATATATATATATATATATATATATATATATATATATATATATATATATATGAATCCATGATAGATTCAAGTCACATCACTTTAAATAATATTCGTCGCACCATATTAGGTGGCCTGCCTAACTTCCTATTCTAATTGTCTGCCTTTTTTTCTTAGATCTCCTCCTTTCTCCTCAATATTTTCCAAACAAACCCTCCCTTACGAGCATGTTGCTAAATATTGATTTAAGATTTTAAGCCATTATGAGTCTATTTTATGCATAACATATCATATCCGTACTAATATATATCTTGACCTTTCTTAATGCACACTGCATATATTTTTGTAATTTTGTTTTTAATATTCATTATGTTTTGAACATAAACCTTCGAAAACGGTGTTTCCATTGCGTGCAGTGATTTACCACGGAATAATACAATATTCTTTTTGAGATGGGTATATCAAAAAACTTCAATTTACAAGGAGAAAATGAAATAAAAAAGAATCAAAGAGAATAATTATTGAGGTAACTATCAGTTTGG
Organism: Thermobia domestica; assembly: GCF_964235325.1. Classification (NCBI taxonomy): domain Eukaryota; kingdom Metazoa; phylum Arthropoda; class Insecta; order Zygentoma; family Lepismatidae; genus Thermobia; species Thermobia domestica. Next base: position 42,121,938 of record NC_137461.1, on the reverse strand, counting down.
GGTGACACAAACATTTTCTTTTCTATTTAGAGAATTTTGATAGCTTTGGTGCTATTCCTGTACTCAATATCTTAGAAATCGTATCTCTTGTTAAGTCCTATTGATAGAAAGGGTATATTGTAATCTGCTGTTGATTCGGAACAACGAAATGCATACAAAATTCAAACCCCGAGGTCTTGTAGCCATTGTGTGGCCATCCATTCGTGTTCTTCAAATATCTGGACATTTTATTCTAGATTTCTATAACGATAACTCGTTCAAGAAAGTGTTAGTTCGAGCATTGCATTCGGCCATTCAAATCGCTTTTAACGCTCTACATTTTATCTTCTGCGTTATTGATGCTGTAATAAAAAGTGATGATTTTGAGAAAATGGTTGGTTCCGTAGCAACAACTTTCTACGCTGTACACGGGATGACGAAGCTTCTTTATGTTGTATTCACGAGAAAACTTCTTTTCAATACTTTAAGTACTTGGAATGGGTTGAAGGAGCATCCACTATTTTGGAAGTCTGGCCTAGAAGCATGTAAAAAATCATATGTAACTTCAAAAAAGTTATTGATTTATGTGAATGGGTTTATTTTATTAGATGCTTCATTTTGGGCTGCGAAAACGTTTTTCACTTACAACGTAGAGGAAGTACAAGTAGGAAATGACACAGTAATCATCAAAACTAAGCGACTGATCGTGGAATCATGGTATCCTTGGGATATTAAAGGTTCTGGATTTGTAGCAGCATATTTATTTCAGGTAATATTCAATAGTACATTACATAATGTTCAATACCATACATAGAGAATTCTCGTATATAATGTAGCACCCTTATTTTTGTCCACAGTTTAAAACATACTGTCCTGTAAGAATATTTTTAAAATAGTTTTACAAATAATGTTACCAACAGTTTTGTTATATGATTTTCATTGCATTGGAATACTTTTCTTTTATATCGTATTTTGCAATATTGATACTGTTCTTCTAGTACTATGTATGTAATGAAAGATTCACACTCCATCAAAAATATTACGTGTCTACAGAAAGACACCACAGCGACCTAGCCCAAAATCTACAATGCTTAAAAAACATATTTCAGGACAAACCTAGTATATATTTTCATACTAACTGCAATTTTCCTATTTATAAAGAAGGTTTAGATTTGAATGAGTATCTAATATCTGAATATGTTGTATGTTTATTTTCCATTTTCTTAATTACACATTAGTATGATATAACGACAAGATTTAGGATGATACTTTATATTTATGATGGTTCAGGATAAAAGCCAGTTTTAGACCAAGCGTACTTGACGAATGCGCATTCAGTCGTTGAAGATTAACTCGCAAAAGAAGCATCTTCCATATCGTTTTACTCTACATCTGGAGAGAGCTCATCCGTGGCTAAGCGGATAGCGTACTCGCCTTTGGCGTGGGAGACCCGGGTTCGATTCCCGGCGGGAGCTCATGTGGTTCGGATTCCACGTTAATCAGTAGGTCCGCGTCTCATATAGCCTCGCTGCTGAAAAGGGAAGTTAAACTCAAAATCAACTCAACTCTACATCTGGAGAAAGAAAAAGAAAGAAAGCTCGATCATAAAGCTTACATCACAAACCCAAGCTTGTAAGTTATATTTCAGGAAACATTTAAATATTAAAATGTTACATGCCGGATTTCAAAAGCACAATTGTGCTAAGGAAGTTCATAATGTACGTCCGGTTTACAAATTAAACTTCGGAATAGAGTGATTGAAACTTATTAGGTGGAAATTCCAGTTACAATGTGTACTAGAACTTACACCTTGTTCCTGATATTGTTTCTAATTGTTTTTAAGAATTTTGGTTTACCTATATTGTTTTATATCTGCCTTTATCCTTCATTAATCCATCTATCTGTCCGGACACAAAAATATCTAAATAACAATGCTAAAAAATATAGAGGGGTCAAAAGCTAGGAATTGACTTTTTAAACCCAATATTCAAGCCATAAGTGGCAAACCTTAACCATATCAGGTTTTAACTTTGATCGATATAGATCAAAAATGGAAATAGATAAAGAGATGTAGTATCTTCCAATCGGCTAAAAGAGTCACGAATTCATCCATCATTAACACTCTACTGAAAACAGAATTAGTAGAAGTCAACTACTTCCGGTTTTATCATTGATCACTGTCGAGTATGAACGATAATAGATAGAGAGAGGTGGTTTAATACAATCGATCTAGTGTCTTAGCTTACATTTCATTTTCATCCTTAAATCGGAAATGCTAGAAATTGGCTGTGACTTTCAATATTGATATAGATAGAGAGCAAAAATCCAAAGAGATAGTGAGAAGCTCTTTGATGGGATCGATTTAGGATTTCAAGAATAAGTACTCTCTTAACCATCTATTCCCGTTGTAGAGTAAAGAAAGGGTAACGGGTAGCATGTAACGGTTTTCTGTGACGTATTAGCTATGCCAAATATGTATTCCGTTTCAATTTTGATGTCCCTATTAAACCAGAAAATGGCCGAAAATCAACCACTTTCAGTTTTAACGTTGATGAGTGTGGAGTATAAATAATAGAATATATATATATATATATATATAAAGAGAGAGGTAAGAGGAAATTTAGTTCAATCGATTAAGCATCCCAACGATGTATTTCATTTCCAACGCGAAGTCTGTATTAAGACTGGCGACGGTTGAAATTCATTACGTCTTGCAGTTTCAATATTTCTCTACATAGAATAAAAATGAAAACAAATACCAAGAAGAGTTTGTTGTTATCGAATTAGCATCCTAAGCTTACGTGTATATCCAATCTTTTCTCTTATTCATCCATTCAAACTAGAAGTGACACAAATCAACTATTTCCACTTATAACGTTGACCACTCTCGAATAAAAACTGTAGTAGTTATCGAGAAATGATTCTCTGTAATCAATTAATCGTCCGAAAAATATGATTCACCTCTACTCTAATCTCGCAAACCAACCACCTCTGGTTTTAATAGTAATTGTAATAGAGAGAAAAACGTAACACTTACGGAGAAGCTGTTATGTGCAGTCGATTAAACGTGTCAAGAATATATTCCGTCTCCACTCCAGTTTGGCTATTAAAATCAGAATTGACAGAAGCGCTACTATTTTATTTTGTATTTTATTGTATTCGAATATCACTATGGGCTCCCTCGTAGCTAAGTATTGTGTGCGGTCGTTGGCGTATTAGTCAGAGTACGCGCCTTTGGCGTAGGAAATAAAGGTTGGATTCGCAGTGGGGAATCATGTCTTTCGGATCTCACATTAAATTGTAGTTCTTCGCACATCTCATATAGGTTTTCTGCTGCAGGGAACATCGAATATTACTATATATATATATATATATATATATATATATATATATATATATATATATATATATATGTACATATTTGCTTGTTTTTGCATCCAGTTGTTTATTTTTTTGTAATAGGTTTATATTGTTCTGGTACCAGTGAATAGGACATGACACCGTATTTTGCTCTGTGACTTGAATCCCATCTGCATTTTGTAAACTTGACTATAAAGGATATCTTCATCTCATGCATTGTTGACTCTCTACTTCCTAGACTAGTGAGTACGAGTGTCGATATGGTTATATAGGGAACCAGTAGACTCTGTAGCTTACGAATACGTTGGTTTCGCTGTTACAAAATGAGGTATGTTCGAACAAGAACCGATAAACCGATCGACGGTGCCGAAGTGTTCTAGACAATTCTAGGGTCACCGTGCGCCACTGGAGAAGCTTCCGCTGGAGATCTTTGGGTTTATCCTCATCTCCTAACTACGTTGTGTAATTCTATGTCACACACTACACATGAAACCATAGATATCCAACAGGATCTTGGTAAGAAGTGACGAGAAGCGGTCCGCAAGCACATTGTTGTTTGTGGGGACGCGTATCTTCGGTGGCCGAAGGGCCCATTGGGCACAGTGGGTATGAGGGCAACAGAAGACATGCTGGTTTCCCAATATGCAAATCACCATGTCACATTTGAAATTATTCCAGTGCCAGAGCTCAAAACAGCCAGACAACGATGGTCACTCTCGACTATTTCGACCACAAGTCAGCAGAGCTTAGTTTGGTTTCAGTTGCAACTTATTCTTCGGCTGTTATGATATCCATCAGGTGTATAGCTAGGAGTGTGTTATGAAGGTGTTATGATTCTGTTTCTTCTTCGACAAACATACGCACATATAGACCAAGCTCAGCTGACGCATGGGTCGAAGTAGTAGAGAACTATCAGCAGCATCTGGCTCTTTTGAGCTCTGGCACTGGAATAACTTCGAATGTAACTTTGCTGTGTACATATTCGGAAATTAGTATGTTTTCCTGTTGTCAACATACTCACACTGCCCGAAGGGACAGTCGGACATCGGAGATATGCGCCCTCACAAGTAAATAATCCGTGTTTTTGGGCCGGTTCTCGTCACTCGTGTGAGGATCCTACTGCAGATCTGTGGTTTCATGGATAATGTGCGACACAGAATTACACAAAAGAGTCAGCAGATGCGGATAGACCCATAGATCTCTACCGAAAGCTTCTCCATGAGCACACGGTGACACGAGAAGTGACTACAATACTGTCGGAACCGTCGATCCTTTCTTCGACTCCTGTTTGGACGACACAGCTCACTTTGGGACATCGAAACCAACGTATTCCTGACCTACAGAGCCTATCAGTTCTCTGCATACTTACATCGACCCTGATACTCATCAGCCAAAAAGTAGGGAATCACAGGATGTGTCCTTTAATGCGTGTTGGACGGAAATTTTACTTTCTTTCCTTGTTGTGCACAAAATTCTGTAAACATCAAGCATTCTGTAAACAGTTTGTTTTGTTTCTTCGAGAGGTTTTCTTTGATATAATAAACTTTTCTTTGCACATTGTAAATCTTGTTAGCGTTCATTCCCAAGACTGTGAATTCAAGTTGACATCTCTTCTACATGGAAAGAAAGAGTTATGCTGGTGTGTAAATGAACTCCATTCCTTTGCTAATTTCGTATATACGTATGTCAATATTGGCACACGTTTCTGTAATGATTATTATTATCTGGTCTATGGGAATAGAAATTGATTCTTGATACTTTACATTTGAAGCTTGTTCTATTTTAACTTCACTGATATATGTGTACATATACAAATTTGTGGTTTATTTGTTTTATATTATCTGGTTAACGAAGTGTCTGTTTGCGTTATCTTTTTAAAAGGAAAATATTTTGATCTAATTTTTTCTAGTTTATATATTATCAACCGGGTATCCAATCTAATACCATACCTTGATGTATATGTCGTACATACTGCTGATACGACGCGGGGAAGTATTTCTGGATACTAACTGACTTAATTAGAGTGATGTGATCTTCCTTGACTATTCGTTGGACAGTTTATGGTACAATGTATATAAAAAGTTTTAAGTCAATTTCATCAGTTGGAGTTTCTTCTTTTTATAGATGTAACTCGTTTCGGTTAATACCTTTGCTATTTGAACAATATATGAAAGAGCTTAAGGTGTAGATAAAAATAAGGAAGCATCAGATGTTGTATCTGGGTTGATAATGTTATACAGAAACATCACCATTGAATACAGATAGAACTGAAGAATTGTTTATGGAAATATAAAGGCTAGGGAAAATGTGTGAAATCTTTTGCAGGAAATATGGTCCCTATGTCTTCAGAGATCCCTGTTTGTAAAATTCCTATGGTACGTGATACTATATTAAGGTAAGAGTACTACACTATATGGTTCTGAAGTTGATCGGTATAGAGTATAAACGGAAATAGAGAAAAAAGGTTTTCTAGAATAAGTGGCAATCGAATATGTTTCTCGGCAATACATTTTAATTTAATCCTTAATTCTGTACTAAAATCAGAAATGGTAGTAATTCACTATGACCTCTAATTTAAATATTGATCTACATAGAGAAAATATGCTAAAGAAAGTGAGAAACAGTTTCATGGAATTTAGTTAGTTTTAAGTAAATGTAATATATAATATATAATATGGTTGCTACTGCCGTTAATTTCTTAACGGATTGACTACATCAAGAAACTTGGCAGAAACAATGCTTCTATCTATCTATTGCAGACAACAGAATTTAAACACTTCCTACCTGTATGGCATTTTGGCCACTTTGCCGTAAACGTGTGGGAACAAACCAGTAAGTGATCGTGGTGTTTTGTATGGACGATCGAGTTTGTTGGACTGTAGTTAATCTGCAGGGAGTCCATAAAGTCTGCAGGAAACTAAAACTCCAAAATTTCGAAACCGTTACTTTTAAGTGCATAAAGTTTTGGGGTTAGAAGAAGGGAAATTTAAAGATTTGTTCTGGCCACAATGCTTGATGCTGGCCTCAGTGCTTGATGGTATTTGCTCTGGTAATCACGTGACTTAAGATGGCGTTTATTAAAGAAAAGGCACAATGTGTTTTTTTTATTTGCGGAATTAAAATCTTGCGTTTCAGTGCGAAGAAAGTTCCAAACAACGTATGGGAAAACACTCCCAGCAGAAACAAGTATCAACAGGTGGTACGAGAAGTTCAAAGAAACGGGAAGTGTGTCAGATTTACCACGCAGTGGAAGACCAGGAACAAGTGCCGATGTGATTCATACATTGCAGGGAAGTGTAGCCAGGAGTCCAATGAAGTCGTTAAACGTAGGTCATTGGAACTGAGAATACCCAAGTCAATGTTACACAAGATCGTATGGAAGAATTTGAAGGTCCGGCCCTATAAGTTAAAATTAGTGCACGAGCTGATAGAGGAAGACTGTGACATGAGAATGGAATTCTGTGAGTCAATTCTTACCCACTTACAAGAAGATGGAGATCTTCTGTCTCGATCTCTTCTTTCAGATGAGCCACATTCCATGAAAAGTGAACATGCACAACTGCCAAATTTGGGGGGGGATCCACTTGAATACGAAGAGCACAAGCAGAATAGTCCCAAAGTCAGTATGTGGTGTGCTGTTTGAATGGACCACATTATCGGGCCCCTTTTCTTCGAGGAAGAGACGGTAAATAGTAACAATTATCTGAACATGCTAGCCAGAACTTACTAGGTTTCTCATCCTTGATGAGGTCCATATGCAAGAGAATGGGGCACAGCCGCACTATGCCCTTCACGTTTAACAGTTTCTTAAAGAAGAATTTAAGGAGAGATGGATTAGACGAAGAGAACCCACAGCTTGGCCTGCAAGGTCACCAGATTTGTCGCCTTGTGATTATTGGCTGTGGGGACAGGTGAAGATCAAGGTGTATTCACAGAAGCCAGCTAATCTGCACGATCTCAGTAACAAAATAACTGATGTGATTTTGAAAATTCCGGACGAGCACCGCCAACATGCAATTCTTGATTTCACAAAAAGACTGCAAGGATGTTTGGAGGTGAATGGTGCACAATTTGAGGTTTGGCGATGAACCTTAACCAGCTGAAACAAAATTTGAACCTTTCTGTAAGTACACGGAAACGTAGTTTTTAATACATTACCTAATTTTCTAGTTATAGAGTTTTACTTTCCTGCAGGACTTTATGGATTCCCTGTATATAGTATAAGTGACAATGTCCGTTTTCGGATCTCTAATGGGTGATTATGAGGACGACCCACTTTTCAGTGCTCACGCATGCACAATGTGTCAGATGAATAAGATGATGAATTCTTTTTTCTCTGTTCCTTTTGAAGATATTATGAACGAAATGGGAATGCCTCGGTTGATGGGTTCAAGTGAAAACCGTAGATCAAGAGGCCGAGAATTGACACTTTTTGATTTTGGATTTCCAAATATGAACATACTCTTTCACAATAGAGAACAGATTGGTAACAATCTAAATTGTCATTCTTTCAGCAGTAGTTCTGTGATGACCATGACGACGGGACCTGATGGACGTCCTCAGTGTACCAAGCTTCTTTACACGAACAGCTCCAGTTGGTATCAAATAAACAAAGAAAGTTGTCTCGGACTCTCGAAGCGGAATGAAGAAATTGGCGATTGGTCATCGTTGGAGGACGTGCACATATTGTCGAAAGGTAGCATAAAATGCACTTCAGGGAACAAGAAGAACGACAGGAATTCATAAACCTAGACGAAGAGGAGGCAGAGGGTTTCAAAAAAGAATAGGAACAAAAGACCAAGATGGCGAACGAAGCTTTGAAGTACGGTGATAGTAGACATAAACACAGACAAGAGTAGAGATTTCGAGAGCATTTGGCTCTTCCACACACCGGCAGTAGTACTAGTACTAGTAGCAGCAGCAACAACAACCAATAGAAAACTAGGAAGCAAAATCATGAGTCTGACTACGATCGAAGGTACAAGACTTCCAAACATTGGCGTTCTCAGGATGAAACCTACATGTGAATTATGTAAAGAACGAAAAGTGTAAAGTTGCCTAATAAATCAACTACCAATAAACGTATTACAAGGGACTACAGACAGCCACAGTTATACTCAAATATGTTAAAGGATTAACTTCATTAACTGACCTAGTTAGATAATACTTGTAACTACCTATTGCAAGAAACATAATTCAAAAATTTCGTTTATGTGTAGGATAGAAATAGTTACCGTTAAATTCAACGTTCTCGGTCACGTTCTTAAGAGATTGGCTCCATTAGAAATTTCCTGTTTCAAAACATATAATCCTATAATAATAATAATAATAATAATAATAATAATAATAATAATAATAATAATAATAATAAGAAGAAGAAGAAGAAGAAGAAGAATAGATATCTGCAAGCAGTTTTCTGCAGTGGATTCAGTGTTCCAAAAGAGCGTACCGTTACAGCCCGCAATACTCAAACGAAACCGAAATAAAGTGATACTTACTACAAGTTTAGGTTTGAATACTGCTTTTGATAAAGAGAAAATTGGAACAAATATTCAGATGATTTTGTTTTGTATTTTACTCAGCGTCCCAAGAATATGTTCCATTTCATCTGTTAACCTTCCATTCACATCGCTAGTGGTTCAAATTAACGTTTGCTGGCTTCAACATCTATCGCCATAGAACAAGAACGGTAGTATAAGATGTTTTCTTCAATCGATTAATGGTATCAAGAGAACATAAATCACAATCCGCAACCCACTACCAAAGCCGGAACTAGTTTCAATTTATTACCACTTCCAGTTTCAATATTGTTTTCCGTAGAACAAAAGCGATATGAGATATCGAAATATACTTTCTTGCAATCGATTCAGTTTCCCAAGAGTATGATCTGTCTAGTCCCTTAACCAAGTATTCAAATCGGAAGTGGTTGAAATGGTTCAAATTAAAAATTTAAAGTTTTAATCTATATCGCTATAGGAAACACGCAATGAGTCATAGTCAACGGCTTCTTGATATGGATTCACCGCTCGAGGAACAAGTTCTATCTTTGATATTTTTTATCAATATCAACCACAAGTTATAGTAATATGTACTACTTCAAGTTGGAGGATTGAATTCCCATAGTTAGGAAGCCTACCGTAGGTTTAGAATGTGGAATAAAATACACAATATTTACTTAAATTACGAAATTTTCTTTACGGTCTAGTACTTCTATGACTGAATGATACGTGTAAGGTAGAACAACATTACATATCTAGTCCAGTTAATACATGGTTTGACCCAAACACATTGCAAGAAAAGCTTTTATTTCAGTTTTCTGGTAGAGAAAACATTCTGATCAGCATATAAAACATTAGCAAAAATCAGACGTCAATTTGGCCGCCATTTTGAACAGCAATTTTCGATTTCGTGACTAATCACCTTGCTCAGAAAAAGCAATTTTATCTTCTCACAGAATAAGATACACATTTCGTTCTTCTGTCAAATTGATGGCAATAGACAATACAAATGAGGATAGGTAGTACAGTCTTGTGATGAGGTCCCCATATTTAAATATGGCGGGCGTGCTTCCAAAAATTTCGATACATTTGGTTCGTTATCTATCTTAATTAGCACATGAGTATGGAATCCTTACAGTTTCCAAACATAATCCCAAATGACGTTATAGAGTTAAATGTCTTCTTTACTTTGACAGCAAAATTATTTCTGGAACTTAAAAAATAAGAGAGCTAGACTATTTTGTGTGACAAGAGTTTTGTATACGCTTTCTCTTGAAATAATGTATTACTTTAATTTTATAAAGAGAAGTATCTGAATTGTTCTTATAAGTTAAAGAAAATAACTATAATATAATAATAATAATAATAAGAAGAAGAAGAAGAAGAAGAAGAAGAAGAAGAAGAAAAATAATGCACGTCACAGAACTATTTCAAAAGCTGTAATTATAAAATAATAAAAATCATTAACAGTTGTCCAATTTACAATATGAAGGTCACAAACAATGTTATTGAATAAATAAAAGTAATTGGCATGCGTAACAATGTCATATGCTTCTTTAAACATTAAAACACATGTTGTTTACATCCTATATAATGCTATTCACTAACAATCAATTTTTGTTGTATTATTCTGCTCTTAATGTCTAAAAAAAATTGTCTGCTACTACATTCCTTTCATTTGTTCATTTTACGTTAATATAAAAAAGCACCCTAAATTTGTTCATTATCCATCAGGAGTTTATTTGTGATCTTTTCAAACTTATCATTACTGCAAGAGCCACATATTGCTGTGCAATCAAGACCACATTTCTTACACGTGCATTTGCGTGTGATACATCCACATGAACAGCTGGAGTAAATAATTTTGAGAAGGCTGTCAGGAGCAGGTTTATTATCCATCATTATTGTATCAGTTTGTTCCATTCATTAATCGAGCCGTATCATTCAAGACCCATCCATGCCATGACCTGAAAGTATGTTCGTTGTGACTGGTATTTTGTAGCAGAAGTTGTGAGTGGTAAGCGCTCTAATGTTACAAATGAATTAGCATCCGCCACTTTTCTTTTGCAAAGGTACGAATATCACAATGATTCTAATGGGTCGGAATCTTTCTCATTGAACAAAGCCAGCATTGCCTTATACCCGGTAGTTTCCAAAGTTTTTGAAACTGTGTTTGGAGAACAGACAATCTGTTCACGTAAAATACCATTTGTGTTAATCTTTCCAATAACTGATTTTTCCCGATACCAAAACGTCGAGAAATAGTATTTGGTCAACTGAAGGCACGTGCAAATAAAGGCTTGTAGATACATCTTTCCACAGCAAGGTCTTCAAGGCAGTAATTTTATTAACATGAGCTCTTCCTATGTCCGATCGTAGATACAGACCCGTGTTATCTGTATAGCTATAATACAGAAGCAATATTAGTAGGTCCGATCTTCTAGGCGAGGGTTGTTGATTAGGTAAGTGACTAAGCAATTGCACCTTTTACAATGTCAACATTTGTATCACCCCTTGTTTATACTACTTGACATTCTACCGATCTCAGGCGCACAATAAACATTTTTATCAATAATTGTTGCTTCCATTGGAAAGTCTTCCTTTTTCCCAGCAAATTTTGTTACTATTGTATTTCTTCGCTCACGACTACTGTCCTTTGAGGTAGGTTTTCTATAGCCATCGAAAAGAACAGTTGCTTTTCCATATCGTTCTGCAACAAAGCATACATAATGAAGGGCAATGGAGCTGTAAGTACTTTCTTGAGACCAGTTAAACCTATGTAAAAGGGAACCTCTCTTCAAAACATACTGCACAGTGTGGTAAAATGACTGAAGGATGGCACCATTAGCAGGAGAGAATGCTCTATTATAGCTTCAAGAAGTGCAGGTTTGTTTTACTTTCTAAGTTTGTTTAGCTTCAAACAATGCAGTGGATATGGAGAAAGTGCATACTTCATCACCTCATTTAAGTTTAAATCTCCACTCTGAGACACCAGCAAGAACCGTTGAAACAAAAGACTATTATCCATCGTTTTGTCTTCCCGTAACTTAATAGCCTTTGTTGATGCAAATGTAATTGCCTTCACGTTGCATTTCTGTGTATGTGAAAATGCAGACTAGCCTTTCACTTCAGCAAAAATGTATTTACCTACACTGAAAAGTTCATGAACGTTCACATCATTATCTTAATTTATTCCAGATACAATATTACGCAATGTCATTTACTCAGACTGCGGGGAATATAGTTGAAACACACTACCAATTTTAGCCACATCATACGAGCTATCCTTGCAGCAGTTGACTTTTTGTGCTGTTCACTAGTAGTATATCGCATATCACAGAAGTACTGCATGGCAAAGTTGAAGGAAGGATATAGGAGAAGACATTGCCTAGATTGCTCTTTGTTTCTCAGTTATTCCACTACCTTTTGTTAATCCCCCTATGGTTTTGCATGGCCTCATTAACGTCTGTTCAATAACCAGGTCAGAACTAAGACCAGCCCAGAATAGGTTACTTCCTCTGATGACATGGTATCCCTGCATGGACTTATGATACACTATCACGAAACTTGTCATGGTTTGAAGGTACAGATAAGCAGACTTTAGATAATTTTAGTGACTTGTAGCAGGAAATATAGGCAAACATGCTGAAATAGCATGTAGGTGCATTGACCATGATCCTCATCCATCGGCATGAATTAGCCTCATAACTACATCCAACATCTGCGTATAGTTTAAAAATAAAAGTTTACTTGTCTTGGACTTCTGCGAATATTGGCACAGATTTTCATGTACAGCAGAAACTATTATTATACAATCTGATTCAAGCATATTGTCCACCTCTAAGTAACCCTTTTCAGCTTGACAGTATAGCTGTCCTAGCTTGTGAATCAGGCTTCGATCCTAGGTTCTCTTTAAATAATTTTGGAGATAATGTTGTTTGACCATAAGATGCCCATTTAATGCACTGTGCTGTTTTCCCTGATGTCTATATATATGCATATCATATATATGTATGCATGATTGTATTTTCACCGTATACTGTTGCTAAGATCTCGATCAGTCCACCGTTTTGTATTTATATATCTATACCACCCAATAGTTTCATTAAAATATGGAAACTTACAATAACAATATGACATCTTTCACTGCAACATTCTCTTTGGCTGAACTCAAGATTTTAGAAGTTTTCCAATACAATGGCTAGTCAAAGGTAACAACAGCTGGCACTTTGAATTTCGCTACTAGCTCACAGATGAAACTGAGAGTTGGCAGAATGCATATCTTGTCTCCAGAGTACATTTTAATCATGGGCAGGAATTGTAGAAATGACTGACTTGGATGTGTACACGAGGGTGCCTACAAACTACAGAAAAAATACTCTGTGACATACATTATTACATTATTATTATTTGTATTATTATTATTATTATTATTATAGCTGTTTTCTTTAATTTATAATAACAATTCAGATACTTCCCTTTATAAAATTAAAGTATTACATTATTTAAAGAAAAGACATGTTGCTTACATTGTAGAGTTCAGTGTTATAAAATAGAACTCCCTCGCCACATAAAATAGTCTAGCTCGCTTAGATTCTAAGATACAGAAGAGATTTTGCTATCAATGGAAAGGAAACATTACATTATACAACGGTCATTTCGGATGATTGTTTGAAAACTTTATAGGTTTCATAGTTATGTGCCAATTAAGATAGATAACGAACCGAATGTAACGAAAGTTATGGAAGTACAGCCGCCATATTTAAATGTGGCGAAGTCATCACAAGAGTGTGCCACCTCTCCTTACCCTGGTCTTCAGTGGATTTTTTTACAAAAACGAAAGTAGCCAATCTTTATAGATTTCGAGGCGCTGAACACGAATATCACACGTAAAATTAGCTGGTAGCTCAGGGTTGCCAGTAAATGTAGAATTTACCTTAAAAAATCAGGTTTTTCACATTTATTTTGTTAGGTTTTACTCAGAAACGTATAATTACGTCCCTAGTTATCGTTGCGGAATGTGTTATACCTCTTTCTATTCGTTGATGGCCGTACTTTCTGAAACGAATAAGATGCGAAAATATTAAATAACTTGTCTATGTACATACCAGGAAGGAATGAAGGCAACAAACGAACTAAAGCAATAAGCATGAAGTATCACAAAAATGCTTCATTACCATACAATCCTCCTTAAAGGAACCATTGATATTCTTTTAAACTCTAACATCTTATTCGTACTTCCCATGCGGCATTTAAGTCATATCAATCAAAACAGAATCTGATTAAGCAGGTTTGAAATCCTAACTTTCTGATTTAATCAACCGTTTTTGCCTTCTTAGATCTCATAACCTCGTGGAGATTTGCAAAGCAATCATCTTTGTGTAACGATAATTACTAAATAATAAAAATCTGCAACAGAATATACGTTTATTCGAAATTTCATATGTAAAATTCATTGTTTTGTGCAAAACCTTGCATGAAGGACACTTTCTTTGCGTGCAGTGATTTTTTATCTTTAAAATATAATATTCTTTTTGAGAAAAGTGCATCAAATGCCTTGAATTCAAAAGAAGAGAAAGTGGTAAAAAAGAAAAGGATCAAAAAGAATTGTTACTAAAGCAATTACAATTGTGGAGATACAATTTTTAGAGAATGTATAGCCTGGAAGAGCTTTGAAATTATTTCTCTACTTGACATCTAAGAAATTAAGCATCTTGTTTAGTATGTTAGGTTAAAAGGGTACATGATATCGTAAACTGTGGTTAAAACAAAATAACAAAATGCATACAAAATTCAAACCTAGAGGACTTGTAGCCATAGTGTGGCCATCTATTCGCGTTCTACAAATATCTGGGCATTTCATCTTAGATTTTTATAACGATAATACACTTACGAAAGTGTTAGTTCGAGCATTGCACTCGATCATACAAATCGCATTTAACGCACTACATTTTATATTCTGCTTTGTGGACATTGTATTAAAAGCTGATGATTTTGAGAAGATGGTTGGTACAGTGGCAACAACTTTTTACGCTGTACATGGGATGACCAAACTCTTTTATGTAGTGTTCAGAAGGAAACTGCTGTACCACACTCTAAGTTCGTGGAATGGATTGAAAGAGCATCCGCTATTTTGGAAATCGGGATTAGAAGCCTGTGAACGATCATATGTGACTTCAAAAAAGCTGTTGTATTATGTGAATGGTTTTATCTTGATAGATGCTGTATTCTGGGCTGCGAAAACGTTTTTCTCTTATAACTTGGAAGAAGTACAAATGGGAAATTCTACAGTGACCATCAAAACAAAGCGACTAATCGTAGAATCGTGGTATCCTTGGGACATTAAAGGTTCTGGGTTTATAGCAGCATATATATTTCAGGTAATATTATATAGTCCAGCATGCACCGTATATATAAAATACGGTTCTGAATGTCATAATCTTTAATCTGCTTAGTTGTTTTAAGAAATTATTAACATTCATAAACCAAATTTTTACAAATTACTTCAAAGTAGATTTACCCGCAATACTTTGTGTTATTTTATTTTTCCATAGCATTTTGCAATATTACTAGATTAAATTTTAACAAGTCTGCATTTGAATGAAGATGCATACTTCTTAAAAAATGCAAGATGATGATAAAAGATAAGTTATTTTTCTGCGATCTAGATCGAAATTTGGTGTGACCGAATCGTCTGCAAAAAGAAAAGAGCTCTTCCCACTATCTATTAACGTGTTGTTATGTAGCGATAACAACTGAAACCAGAAATGGCTAATTTTAAACACAGGAGACGAAACGTTTTTTGGGGACCAGAATTGATTGCAAAGGACCCAATCTTGATAGCATTTGCCGTGCTTTCTCTACAGGTATCAATATTGAAACTGGGAGTAATAGTAAATTTAACTCACTTTCGGTTTCGGTAGAGTGTTGTCGATACTCGTGCTACGTTGTTTGAGATGCAGCGTGATTTTCAAGAAAGATGTGTTCCTATCTGTTATCATTTTCTTTCGGTAAAGATAAACATTAAAACCACAAATGATAATTTGCAACTTTTCCCTTTTAAATTTAAATTTATTTGCTGAATGAAATAGAACATATCCTTGGGACGGTGAATCTATTGCAAAAATCCAGATCTCGATATCTCTTACCGTATTTGCTCTGATAGGTTAATTGTGGACAGACTTACGGACGGACTAAAGCGTTCGATCGTATAAGACTTCCAATACTTACGTGTAGTATAATTTGGAAGTTCAAAAACACTCAAATTATTGACATGTAATGCTCAATGCATATTTATTCCTGAGTAGGTTCATTTATTCCTTATCAACATATATGTATAATGAAAGCACAATGGAATTTAATATTTTTGATGATATAAAATGCCTTACGGTGTTATACCCTGCGGTCTTCGTAGATCCCTTTGCAAAGAACATATTCTTCCATTTTATATTATCTTACGTGGAAAAACACTTGAATATAGGATAACATTACAGACTCAAGCTTTTAAATCATAGAAATCATAGAACATTATATGTTAAGTGTAGCGTTTGAGTTGCAACTTTCTGCTACAAATCTTCAATTTTATAAGACACATATGATTTTAAACACAACTGAAAGTAGTACATCTAAGACGTTGTGTTCTTTTTCCAGCTAAGTCATAGTAAAATACGTTTCTGGTATCCGAAATCCGCGACAAAGTTGTTTCTATTCACACCCGAAGCTTCATGTCCTGATAAGAGTAATATATACATTGTGTTTTCTTTAAAAAAAAAAAAAAAGTAATTTCTTATAGACTCCTCGCTTCTCTGCAAAAAGATATTTCAGCTGCGCACGTACCTGGATCAATCTGTGGCCATGTGACTTTCTTGAATACAACATTTTTATTGGATTCTCCCATTTTCTCCCACATTCTCATTCCACCAATTCTCCATAGTCATTATTTACACTACCTGCCAGATCTTTTTTTCCAATGCTGTACTTTTCATATTCTAGATTATAAATAGTTTATCTATAAAACGCTAAATTATATTGATGTACTTTCATTAATATTTACTTCACATGAAATGAAATGAAATCATTAAGCTTTACGTCCCACGATTATGCCGGTTAAACTAAAGGAGACGGTGAAGATGAGAAGTGAATGCAATGGTGGAATGAAGAAATGGGAAGAAACGACGGAACCCCGAGAAAACCCACAAGCACGGTGTAAGTTCATCACAAAGTCCACACGGCGCGAGCTGGGATCGAACCAATGACTCCAAGCACAGGAGTAGAACACTCTACCACTGAGCCACCGAACCGCTAAATGTTTACTACAGTTTCGTGTTAACATTTCCTGTCAAAAGTTTTGTTTTACAATAAAACGCCTTCTTTGATTACACCACTACTTTGCAGGTTAAATGTTGTTTGCAATATTGTTATGTGATTTATTAGGTGCCTTAACTAAGCATCCTTTTCCAGAAGATTATGTTCTATTTTCATCATATTTTTTGTCAGTTACATTCCTTGAATAAATCATAACTTTTATCTGTTTTCTCTTGATCTTCATGTTTAATTTACTGTTAACAAACGCTATATTTCAATTGTACTCGATATTATTTAATTCTCAATGTATATTTGTAATAGAAGTTAGCCAACAAATCTAAGCACATGCATCTTTTTGCCTGTGGACACTTAATTCAAGTAGTGTGTCCTCGGCTTTTTATAATCCTTTTTCAGTGTAAATTCTTTTATTGAAATTTATCTTTTTTTTTCTTAGCAACGAGACTATATGGCACGCGAACCTAAAGTTTAATGTTGAATCAGAAACCCTGTAATGCGTTAAGTCTCTTCCTCCGTAACGCCGTGCACCAGAGATGCTCAAGCTACTTACTACATGGAGCGTAGAACGTGGAGAGCACTTCTATAGTGTGAAAAGTACAAATATTTTGGACACAATAACCATCTTTACCTAACTCATATGTGAATAAATTATTTTCTTCTTTATCCCCCCTCCTTCAATTCCTCTCTTGGGTCCACATATAGGCCTACTCCCGTTTGTTTCTTGTATTAAGCTAAAGTTTTTCTTTTTAAAGAAATCTTTAACAGCTTGATCTAGTCTACAGCATAAGATTCCATCTCCAATTACATCCATGTCTAATTTTCAATTGTTAATTAATCAGTGATGCCAACCGGAAAGTTTACAAAATCCCCTTTTTGACAAGCAGAATTTCCTATTTTACTTTAGAATTTCCCACGATACGCTAATTACAAAAATTTAAAAACATATAAAATATGAAAAAATAATATTACTCCATGATATTAATTTCTTCAATATATGAGTGATTTATCGTCTTGTATTTGTACATACTTAACATGTATACTCATGTCCAAAGTTATTGTCGCATGCCTATAAATACGTTGTTGGAATATAATTTGATAACGAATTCGCCCGGTATTTGTTATAGTGTTAGTATGTGTATAATCGGCAAAGGCATGTATGTAGCAAATTACATGTCAAAAGAGCAGTAAAAAAGCACAATAAAACGAAAAATAAAACTTTCTTGTCCATTTAGCAACATTTTGTTTTACTCACTCTAATTTTCTTATTTACAATTCTTTTCCTATGAAATTTACCACAAATATACATTTCCCGATTATACATAATATCAGTATTAAAACTACACTACAAAATCAGTATCAAATTATATTCTTACAAGAAGAGAGTTATAGACATGCGACTTTCATTTTGGACATGACTGTGCAATTACTGTTTAGTGGTATTTTTAATTTTGCATACTTTGATGACTACAAATGTTCAGATATATGAATTATTTATGTCAAAACATTCAAGTTTGAGTTTTATTTATTTTTAAATCTTGCCTTCCCTTGCAGTAGTACAACCGTTATGTTTTCGTACGTTGCTTGGAAGTTCTTTTTCACACAAAACTCATATAGAGGAAGTAGCATAACATTTAGTGGTAAACAATTATTATTATTATTATTATTATTATTATTATTATTATTATTATTATTATTATTATTATTATTATTATTATTATTATTATTTTGAAGTGAGACGATAATGACGCTCTAACACAACATGTATAAACCGATAAAGTATTTATTTCAATTAAATAAGTTTGAACGCACTAATTGTTTCCATAGATATATGTGTACTAGATTCAAAATAATGTTTTATTTATTTTTCAGTATTATTGGATCAATGTGTGTGTCATTCAAGTGACGACCTTTGATATGCTATTCTGCTCTATGCTAGTATTCGCTGTAAATCAGATTCGTCACTTGAAAACAACTCTAAAGGAAATTGTAGAATTGGGTTGCGAAAACAATGAAGAGAGAGAGACTAAAATTATTGATCAATGGTTAGATACATATAATGAAGTGGACAACAGCAATTTTACCAGTATTGAGCAACATAATATGGAAATGATAAAATCATTTCGCAATGGAAGAAATAAACTTAAAAAGAAAATTCTAATACAGTCACTAATTGCTTATTGGGTATGCCGGCACCGAGACGTCATAAGGTAATATATGTCTTGGGAATTTATTCATGTGTCGTTAGCAATAGTGATATTAACAATACATGATAAAGCAATGTCACATAAGGGAAAACATAAAGATGTTGGTACTTTAAGGATTTTCTTTCTTTCATACCTTCATAACACATATTTTGTAACATATACTCGTGATTTTTATATATACTTTCTGAGAATTTCTAATTATATAATATGTTCAGAAATTGCAATAAAAATATAAAGTTTGGCAATAAAATTATATTTTATAATATGACAATGATACTGCAGTTATTGGCACTGAAAAAACAATTCTTCGCACCCAATGAGGACAATTATTGGCACTATTGGCACTATGAAACATACAATAGAGAATAAGATTGGCGGAAATACAGGTTTATAGGCTCAACTGAACGTAATATCAATTATTCTATTCATTAAGATACAAAAAGTAGGCCTTTTCGGAATTAGGCATCATGTAGTAAAATAAACGGACAATGCACAACTATTTTTGGGAAGTAAGAAACGGGTATGCACAATCACTCTTATAAGTTTCAACGATTTCTTTCAATCCGTTTCATTAGTTTCATCCTCATCTGTGGCGCATTCGCTATCATCCTGTAGAACATATCACACGTGACACTCAAATCCATCTTCTTTATTGTTGGCAGGAAATGTCACAAAAGTATGCATATGCCGATGTGCCTAAGATTAATGTTAGATAGTCCGTGGGTTGTTACATAGAACAAGGGATTGTGATAAACAAGATTAGGAAGAAACAAGATGTAGTGAAGATTGAGATAGAATGCGTGTCAAAAGGACAAAGAATATAAAGAAAGATAAGTAGATGAATATGTAAGATACAAAGGAGAATACTGTTAAGAAGACAAAGGAATAGAATAAAATTTACAGATAGTTATATGTAGTGAACGCAGGAGCTTGATTACTGGTGCATTAAGATTTAGGTCACTTTAAGATAAAATATAATCAAGCTACCAACACTAGCCAAATAACCTTTTAGGAAGTAACATCATTTCATTTTATAAAGTACAAATGACGCAGTTGAATCTTAAAAGTTCTATGCTCTCAATTTGGTGGGAACAGATACAGAATATGGTAGACACAAAAGTTAAAAGTTGGATTGCAGAGGAATTTCAGCGGTGAGATCAGGACATAACTGCATTAAAAGATGAAATATGTTTATTAAAGTGTAACCTAGAGGGAAGCTGGCAAATACAACAATTAACAAGAATATGATTACTATGTAACTTCATCGTCAAGCACTAGTGAGTTTTAAGGTGTGTACAAGATGTCAACAGGTCACCACAATACGAAATGTCCAGCTACACCTAAACGATGTTTTAGATGCCTATCGTTTATTCCTACCGTTATTTTTTTGTGTAGTTCACATCTCTAAACCTAGTACGTTAGAAAAGTTCTTGTAAAGGAAATCTGAGATCTAAGGGAAATCTTGTGCATTGAATCAGTGGTTTTCAAACGATGTATCACGACATAAAGATCTGTCATGCAATTTGATAGTGTGTGTCGCGAAATTATCAAATTTGAAAATCATAAAGCATTTAATAATCATTTACGATTAAGTTTGAGACAGATTGTAGCTGTCAACGTCATCGCGGCAGTAACATTCCTCAGCACTACATAGGGTAATACTTCATTGAAATAGTACTACATAGAGTTATTACTTTAGTGAAACAGCGGTATACAGTGTCACTACTTCAGAGACACACTACTATATGGAATCACTACTTAATAGAAATAGTACTATGTAGTAACTATTGATAGAAATAACACTACAGAGAGTCAATGCTTCATTGAAATAGCATTACATATTCACTACTTCATAGAAATACCACTGTATAGTCACTACTTCATCGAAATAG
This sequence comes from Thermobia domestica, assembly GCF_964235325.1. Lineage (NCBI taxonomy): Eukaryota > Metazoa > Arthropoda > Insecta > Zygentoma > Lepismatidae > Thermobia > Thermobia domestica. The sequence goes on along the minus strand of NC_137461.1, from coordinate 42,100,683 downwards.
TACTACATAATCACTACTTCATTGAAATAGCACTACATAATCACTACTTCATAGAAAAAGCACAATATAGAATCATTACTTCATTGAAACAACACTACATAGAGTCATTACTTCAGATAGCAAGCACTATACAGAGTAATTACTTCATTTAAACAGTACCATATAGACTCACTACTTCATAAAAAATCACTACTGGAGTCACTACTTCATAAAACTAGGACTACCTACAGTCACCACTTCATAGAATCAGCACTATATGGAATTAGTACTTCATGGAAACACTACTTCAGAGAAACTTATTCTACTATAATTTGTATTCGTATTGATAATAATAAAACTTAAGTTTGTGGGAATGTCGTAGACGTTAATTAAGTGCATCGTCAGTAAAAAAAGGTTGAGACCACGCATTAAACAATACGTATTTATATGTGGCATTTTGTTATGCTCCTTCCGGCAGTGTATAAAAGCACATACTTCAATTTACATGAGTTAAATATCACATATTGTTATTATTATATTATTTTTAGATATATTAATTTTATAAAATATTCCACTATCAATTAGTGTAATTAAAAGTTTGAGAAAAAGAACTAAAATTATTTTTATATATTTAAGATGCTTCAACACCTTCTTGCAATGGGACATTATTATCTTAAAATGATTTTCGCAGAAACTGGATTGGGAAAATTAACTAATTAATTGGTCCTCGTCACAATCGATATACCTACGAAAATTCAATTTATTTCAAGTGTTTGCCACGAACTGAATTTTTTAGCCGAGACTTGTAACCACAATAGGAACCTAACAAGAAGATAAAGGAAGGGTTTACGTTAGTAAGTCGACAACGAAGGACATTGGTTGAGAGAGTGTTTTGAATAATGGGTCACTTGACCTCTACTGCATGTATTTCTTTCTTCAAAAGCAGAATTTTGATTTGTACACTGTATGCTGTGATGCATTTGCATAAATATAGCACTACACGCTGGCAGAAGCGCCTCATGACGGAAATCAGGTCGGTGAGATTTAAAGATGTGTTACTTGAAATTAAAGGAAAATAAATAACATTATCTTCACATTCTTGTATATAACATTTTGAACAGTATGTAACTTTTCTCGTTTTAGATTGAAGCGATAAAACATCATTTTTTTATCATTTTTCACCAGAGAGATTTTCCTCTCGAGCCGCGTCTAGATGTTGCAGATTTTCAAGATGTGTGTTAAGAATTGGAGTTATATGTGACGAAATATGCACGTTAAGAATGTATTTGCCTGTTATTACTTTATTTTATTGGATGGATGCTTGGTGTTTAGCTTCCTATTTCGGCACCAAAGCTATAAGAGACCTCATGTTTACGGTTTAATCTGAATTGCTACAATGGGTTTAAGTTTCAATGATCTCCCACAGAGAATCCATCCCCGTACCCCTGCGCCCAAGAGGCATATACTAACCTCAAGAACAGTGAGGAAGGAAGATTTCAATTCTTTTATTTTAGTTTCAGACTCTCTACCTGTAGGTATTACACATGAGAGGTACATGTACGATATTTTCTTTGTTTTATTGTACGTGATTATACATAGAACTGTAGAAACATTGACTTATTTTTATCAATTTTCATTCTTTTATCCTTCTCTTAAATAAATGGACAGAGGTATTACACATCACACGGGTTCAAACTAATTCATTAGATCTGGATCAATCATACCATGGTAATAGTCCTTGGCAAGTTATACAGGTTTGTGATATGGTCCAGTTCTTTGGTTCCAATCTTCAGCGAAATAAAATTCAACTGGAGGATTTCAACTTAGGGTTAATTATACTAGAATCCGTTATCGACTTTACACTTAGCGTCCACAATTATGCTCTTCGTTTAATCAAAATTCTACGTTATTATAATTTCATAGACAGTATGCTGGCTTTTATATTTTCAACATTTACTTAAAGAAAGTGCATATTATGTAATTAAAATGAAGTAAGTTGCCATATTCTTTAAATTGTGTTTTCTTTATTCTTGTACAGATTTGTAACAGCTGTGGATAATACATATGGACTACCCGTTATGTTTCATATGCTTCTCGCCACAATAACGCTCAGCTTAGTGGCATTTGAAGCCAGCAATGTAAGTTATTTATTGTTGCAGTATTGTATTCCATTTTTGCCAGACTAACGGTTTACTATCTCTTTCAATTTAATTGAAGAAAGTTGTAATGAACTATACTCATTTGGTTTAACGTATGTGTGCATTTTATGTTAGTATATCCCTTTCATAGTACAGTTCGAGCAAACATAATAGTAAGTTCCATGTACAATGAAATTGAGTTATGATGTGAAATGGATTAGGAATTAACTATAGAATACAATGCTGGTTGATTAATTTGAAAAATGTACCTGCAGTTGAAAAGGAAAGCTTGTTTGAAATATGTCATTGCATTGAATTGGATGGAGATATGGAACTTCTTTTCCGAATCTACTCAAAAGTTAGAAAAGGTTACATACCGTTGTTTCACCGTGTCACTCATCAAATATGTAGGTACACTCATTTCCAAAATAATTGTCGCATATCAATAACTGTCTTCTTGTAAGAATATAATTTGATAATGATTTTGCAGGGTACTTTTAATACTAATACTATATGTATAATCGGGAATTGTATATTTGTGTAAATTTCATAGGAAAAGAATTATAAATACGAAAATTATAATGAGCAAAATAAAATGTTGCTAAATGAACAAGAACATTTTATTTTCGTTTTATTGTTCTTATTTGCTGGTCTTTTGACACAAAATTTGCCACATACATGTCTTCGCCGATTATACACATACTAACATTATAAGAAATACCCGGCGAATTCGATATCAAATCATATTGCTAGAACAACATATTTATAGACATGTGACAATAATTTTGGGCATGAGTGTACATACATATGGTATGTTCAAAAAAGACCAAACTTCTTCTATAAAATCTGTATTGATATTTCACATCTCAAGCACTGTTCCTCTCAAAATAGTAACATTTACCTGCATAATATTCTTACAGTTCCCAACGTTTATTTCGCTTTCGGAAAGCCTGATTCAACGTACTTTCGTATTTGTATTCAGGTCTCTTGTTGTATTGTCCTGAATCTCCTCTATCTTATGGATACATCGTTCTTTCTAAGTGATTTCAAGTTAGAACACAGAAAAATATATCTTGGGGCTAGGTCTGTAGATTGTGGAGGAAGGTGGTTTTCGTTCCCAGATAATTGCTAATGAGGAACGATGCGTGAGCTGGCGCACTGCCTTGGTGTACCATACAAGTCTGGTTTCCCACGACTCAAGACTCGTTTCATGCAGTGTTCCTTAAACGAGCTGAAACGTTCTAGTACAACTATTTGTTTACGATTTGACCACAATAATAAAAATTCACGATTAGCAATGCGTTATCCATCAAAAAACACAACCAACATCATATTGATCTTTTAGTGGCGAATGCTTGCTTCTTTCCGAAGAAAAACTCTGAATGAATTAAAAAAATAATGGAAAGTCTGTAAAAGTTTTACCAAGTATGTAGCAAAATGTCACACATTTCAAGCTCTTTCATTGTCAGCTTCTCACTAGTCTGACAATAAGCTTGTACACCTGGTCACTTCAACGGTTATAGCTCATAGACTGACGGTCATAGCGAAACGAGGAAAATGGAGTTTTGCTGTCTCAAAATGCCACTAGGTATGCAAAGTAGCAGCTGCCCGCTCCATGTACGTGTTGACACGCTATTTCAAAAGTTCTGTCAGTTTTGAACACACCTTATATATATATATATATATATATATATATATATATATATATATATATGTGTGTGTGTGTGTGTTTAACGTTCCACGTTTATCCAATGAGCCTAAGGAAGAATGTGATGATGAGATCGATACCAATGTTGGAATAAAAACAGTAGAATAGAAGGGGATTAATTCGATAAAACTAATGCACACAGTCTTTCTACACTAAAAGCCCACTCTGTGGGAGTAGTGATCGAACTATAGACTCCACGGGTCAGAAATTAAATCTTCCTCTGAGCGCTTTTCTGTTATTAAAATAATTCCAAAATAAGTTGCCAAAATAGAATACTGTTATGTTATTTTGTCAAACTATTTTGTGCTTTTTGTGATACCACAGAAAAGTGGAGTTTGTGAAATAGTGGACAAACTGCATGATCCATTTTGTCCTCGCGCAAGTACAGAATATATTTTTCCATAGAATAAACTGAGGTTTGCCTTTAAATTTATTGATCTTTTTTGCAGAGCCGAGATTTCTATGATTGTAGCTGCTTGAGTACAATAGCACGATCATAAATTTATTTCACCTTGTTAATTTTATACAATATTGGGAACAATTCTCTAAGAATAAATTAAGGTTCAATATAACATTGAATCTGTTATGAATTAGTTTATATCATACAATACTCAGAACACTTTCCTAAAAGTTAATTGAAATGTAATCTAACGTTGATTCATCTCAATTCACTTGATTATATCACACAATGCTGAGCAAACTTCCTCAATAAATTAAAATTAATTTAGTTTTGATTATTCTATTATTTGCTTGTTCTTACACACAACATATTGGCGCAATCCTAAATAATATTTGAAAACACATTTTCGCTCATTCGTACATTGTCTCTCAATTTCAGAAACAAGATTCTGGTATTTATGTTGGTAACGTACTTGGCTACTTAATACATAATATATCACAAGTATATCTATTCTGTGCTTATGGAAATAAATTACTCGAAGAGGTAAGATAGTTTTCGCTTCTTATTAGATTATGTAAGAACACATTAATTCCTCTTTCACTTTTCCGCACATAGTCATCTCTTTTTCTTACTAGTAATATTTTTTGTTGTTGTATATTTTAATGAATTTTGATGGTGTAAGACCACTTTTAAATTATATGAATTTTTAAGTTTACAAAGATGTCGTGATAGACTATAAAAACAACCACATGCCAGTACAGAAAGATCATCAAAATAGCAGAAAGAAATAAAGTGTCAGAGCTGTTTCACATCAGTTTGAAATATTATATCAATCAAATTATTTGAAGCAACATAGACACTATTCTACTACTATATTTTTATACGTTTTTTTATTGATTTATGGCATTTGTGTTTATATAGTTTAATTTCTTGTATATTATTTGTTTATTTATGTTCATTAGATGGTAAAATGGATGAATCTTGAAATTGCAGTATCAAGATGTAATTGGCACAGAGGAACAGTTAGGGCAAAAACGTGAAGTTTATTCAATGGCAGCTATTCAGTTCTTAATATTCCTATGATAACCCAAATATTACAATTATTCATTTTACAAATGTCTGAAAATATATATCATGAAAGATGTATTTTGTCATGAAAGATGTTAGGGAAATCTCAAATAAGAGATTATAATACATTCAGAACAGCCACAAAAAAAAAAAAAAAACTGCTTCATTCGTCATCACTTTGGAAATGTTCTCCAACAAGGAATTATTTTAAGGTTCCAAATAGGTGGAAAACACCTGGTAATAGGGTCTTCCTTGTCACAGTAACCATTTAATTCAGTGCTCACTCCATCGGTTAAAGGCGGAAAATTGTTAAGGAACACAGACTACACTCACTTTTTTGGAACCAAAAATGATAAGATTTTTTTTTTATTTCTAACAAAATACTACACTAACGATGATTGTCAATGAGAAGGCGTTGAATATACTGAATATTCCAAGAATTGACTTCTGTGGGTTGAAGTCCATCACAATCGGAGTCCCCAGTGACAATCTCAGAATCATCTTTCAAACAATTAAATCATTCAAGTATCGTTCTGTGGTGGTGTCAGCAACGCATCTTGGTTGAGGACATCTATAACTTTCAGCTGGTTTTAATGCCATCCTTCGCGAAAAGCTTGCTCGCCACACACTGTTTTGTGTACACGTTGACACTTTTTTCCAACATTATGAACAACGGTCTCAGAACTGATCCACGAAATGGTTGCCGTGTACTCTAAAGAGACCACCGTTTCCACTTACTGCTACATGCATTACGCCTAATAGCGAAATTTTACTTTAAACCTGTAAAACAGTTTAAGATTCACATGAATGTTTGTCGTGTATAGTGATCGTCAATGTTGTCATGTATGATATTGCAACTTGTGGTAAAATGTTGCAAAACATTAAATGATCCTTAGCTCTTTGTAACTTTCTGCGACAATGAACACTTTGATTCGCGCAAGTGAAATCAATTTGTGGCAACATAGATACATATAATGTTTCAGAGATATTCAAGATGGGCGCAAATCAATTTACTGTTACAAACACAAGTTGTGATAAGGAGTTTCATTCGGTGCAAAAGGAGTAAATGGTGGTATTCTTATTGGTAAATCGATTGATCAATATTATCTATAATCCGGACATCAGTCACGAGACTATTCTGTTTGTTCATGCACTGCAAACTGATAAATGATTTAAATGTTGGTCAAAGATCAAACCTGGAAAATTAATGAATCAAAATTATGACTCCTGAAAGATGTAACAGTGAATTAAGGCTCGATAAAATTGATATAATAAAATAAACTAATGGTAATGGTACATTGTATAACTCTCCAAGAATTCGTCAAAAGTATAAGATATAAAAACAGAAAACAAAAAGTTAGGAGTATAAGTGTAATAGAAGTTAAAATAAAAAAAAACAAACAACTGCGAAGTACACTCTTTAATTACATCAATCAAAAAGAATAAAAAGAAGAATTATTTTACTAGAAACAATATTATTTCTCGAAATGAGATTAAGGTCATTAATAATCTTTATGCCGTCTGAAACAAAAAGGTTTAATTCACGCTTAGAACATCTCCCAATTTTCTTCTGATTTCAGTGAATTGAATCAATTTTGTAGTATTTTTATTTCTGCGAGATTTGGATTCATATAGGCTATTCAGAGCACAAGGGAATTAAGTCAAATTACAAAAGTTGTGAGTAAAACAAACATGAATTTTTCATGGTATTTTAAAGTGCAAGGAAAAGATAATACTGATTTTCTCTTGTGTAGTAAGATTTATTCACAAACTTTGAACATGAATACGTATGCTCTGAAAGGTGCTTTACATCGAGACATTAAAGATTAAATCTGTTGCCAATAGCAAAAACTAGATTACATTTCCTTATCCTGACTGTCTCTAAGTCTTCCTAATATATTATTTATCCGATTAAACTTTCAGTTAAAATTTTGAGTAAATTAAGATTATTTGGCAGCCCTATTTATTAGCTTGAGGTTCGAGAATTCTAGCTAAGTTATAATATTGTATCAAATGCCTTGCGGTATGATATATTCTTCATAATTTGGACAGTTTCGTTACGCTCTACATAGCGGTGTAAAACTAGTGACCAATTCGCAAGCTTCAAGGGTCACTTCATATTGACTACGAGATCGGAACGGCGTCTATCAATTCTCAAAACTAGATTTTACAGAATAGAGCATGTTTTAATTTCCATGTTTCAATTCACCTTATAGCAAGCAAAGTAGCTCAAGTTGTAGAGCGTTGGCTTCGAATTCGGGAGGTCACGTGTTTGATTCCCGCTGCCGACAATCCTAACTGGGGTTTCTAGAAATTTTCTTAGTCCTACGAGGCAAATGCCCTGATGGTACCTATTAAAGCAGGCCCGAGCGATATCTGCCCAAATCCTTTCCAATGGTGTTGTTAGATACCCAGTAAAAAATTGCCTCCGAAAAGTATCTGGTGATTGTTAAATAAATAAAAAAGCGAGTATTTTCGTTGTACAAAGTAGCTACGGATACCGAAACACGGGGTGCTTCTAATAACACTTCCAGATTCAGTACAGATAATCACAGGACGAAGCATATCATCACGCATATGGTCCACATCAATATTAACTGGTTATATTTCAGTTTACGCAATTTTACACACGGACATACAAATTAAGTTCTTAGCTGTGGCACTGAAGTAGAGCGTTAACCTCTGGTGTGTGGGCTCCCTGTTTTGGTCGCACGAGCTTGCGCGAAGTGAACTTTATGGCAGACAAACTTGTGTGCGTGGGTTTTCTCGGGGTTCTCCCGTTTCCTACCAGCTTCTTCATTCCAACTTTTCTCGTCATCACCGTCTCCTTTAGCCTAGCCGGCATAGGCGTGGATCGTAAAAACTCAAAGATTTTATGTCATTTCATTTCAAACTGAATTTGTAGGTATCCGTGCTCATGGCAAAGACCGTATACAACGCATTAAAATCCGAGTACTATTTTAACAACACTTAAATCTGCCTGATACCTCATATTAATTATTAAAAGAACGACACGATAGGGAGGATCAGCCAATATTCACGAGAAACAAGGGAGCTATCATCCATATTTCAATTATATCTAAAGTTTGGAGTAACTGTTTATTTTCAATATGTTTTCTATATGTTCTTAAAATTATATGCTTGAATATGGGGGAATTAGGGTTCAACGTAATCTGAAATATTCCCTATTGTAAATGTATGTTAAGCATACATATTTCCAACTCTCCAATATATTAATATCTGTTCCGCGTGCGCTTTATAATTCTTTGTCCGTGAGTTGCAAGTACCTACGTGATAGAGTACAATACGTTTCAAACTTATCTTAATAAGCTCAGAAAGTCCTAATTCATTCAATTGAGAATTTAGTGCTTTTCATTCAACTCTATCATACTTGTTTTAAACACCTGATTTTCAAAGTGCAATATATGATTGCTTACATAATATGTTTGTGTTTATAATTCAATTATATTTATATTTCTATATGCCAGCATATTCTAATGCATCAGTGCGGGAGCTCATGTGGTTCGGATTCCACGTTAATCAGTAGGTCCACGTCTCATATCGCCTCGCTGCTGAAAAGGGACGTTAAACTCAAAATCAACTCAACTCTAATGCATCAGTTAAACATATGTGTTTTCTATTATTGTAATATTTTGTAGAAACTATGCGGATTCTACTTCAAATAAAATTAACTAAGGAATGTTAAGTATTACATTCTCTCTCTCTCTCCCTCTTGATATATATATATATAGCACTGGGCACTGGGAAAGTTTTGGAATAGGACAGAACGAATCATCCCAGGAGTTTGCACTTTAGCACGTATTTAGACATGTCCAAACCTGAACTGTAGAAGTTACTCATTGTCTCAGTGTTAGTTAATTTTCAGTTGTGTTAGTGAAAAGAGATGGAGTTGTCGGCGTGGTCAAAAACTGAATACCAAGCAATTTTGCGCTACAATTTTGCACGTGGCACAAGTGTTGTTTAGTGTTGAAATGTAATGACTTTTGTGTTTGGAGAGGTTGTCCTCATCGTACAACGATATTTAGGCGGTAACGAGAGTTTCAAAAAAGAAATTTCAGCCTTCGAAACGCACCAAGGTCAGGTCGGCCATCTTTATCTGTGACTGAACAAACATTGCTGCAGTAAGGAAAATGCTTAACACAGACGGGTTACATACCATCGAATAGAGGTATGCTTGGGTATTAATTGACCAATAGTTCCTGCGATCACCTTCGATTTACAAAGCGTTGTACCCTGTGGGTACCACATGACTTGACCAACAAGGAGATGGCACACTGTGCTTCATGGTGCCGTGAAATGTTGAAAAAATAAAAATGGAAAGTCTTCCTTTGTGAACAGTAATGTGATAGGTGACGAAACTTGGCTCTATTACTATGACATCCAGACCAAAGCTCAAAACAAAGTGTGGGTGTTTGAAGATGAAAGGACCCCCGTGGCTGTTCGAAAGTCCACATCAGTGAAGAAGAGAATGATGGCGATATTTTTTAGTGTGTGAGGAATTGTTGAGCGAGTTGTCTTAGAAACACAGAAGACAGTCACAGGGAAGTGATTTACTGAGGAATATCTGCCTAAAGTTCTTACAGCTCTCAAACAGATGCGCCCAAACTCAAGGACAAACACATTGTTTCTTTAGCACGATAACGCTTTAAGGCACTGATACAGAGTTTGCTCAGAGTATTTTGCCAGTGCTGAACTAAAACTGTTAGAACACCCTCCATACAGTCCAGATCTCGCTCCCTCTGACTTTGTGATGTTCCCCTATGTGAAGACCAGGTTGAGAGGAAGGCGTTGTACAAACGACGACGCCCTACTAAGGGCTAGGGACGATGAGAGTACCCAGATCTCTGCCGAATTATGGCAGAGTTTTTTTGACAAGTAGTTTCGAAGAATGGAGAAATGTGGGATGTGTGGTGGAGAGTACTTTGGAAAGGTACTTTCAAAAGAAATAAGATCGTTTTGCAAAACTTTCCTAGTACCCTTTGTATATATTAGGGTGTTCCTCATATAAGGTAATTTCATGTTACGATATGCACACCCGCGAATATAACTCTATATTCTATGTGACTGTAAACACGCATTAGTGAAGTAACAGCTCCCTGCGGAACGTTAACCCGTGCCGACTTGACGACAAAATCACGAAATGATGTTTCCACATTATAGTGTAGTGTAAAATTTCGAACCGCAATAACGAAGAAACCAAAAAAGATAGAGAAACGAAACTTTCCACAAAGCAACTAGAGAAAGGAGAGCACATGTCAGTGTATTGATGGACATCACCAGATGAATAGTGTTGTCAGCCCAAAAGAGTTATATTTTTGTAAATCGAATGACCTTAATTCGATATCATCATTGGTAGCAAGAATGAAAATAAAGACAAAAGAGATTTTAAAGCAAATCAGTGTTGCAAACTTTACGAGAAATAATGTAAAACATGTGGTAAATGAAAACTCAAACGTAGCGTTGACGTCTTTTATAAAGACTATTTCTCAGTTTTGACAATATACCGGATATCTCAGTCAGTACAGGACTTACCGGTCTCACATAACTACGGTACTGCTCCTCATGCTCTACCGCATTGCATTATAAGTTTTAAAACATACTGCAGTAGTGACCCTTTTTGAGTTATTGTGCGTTTTCCAAACACAAGTTTTCATTTCTGTTAATGACAACAGTGTTCAACGGACCCTTGTAGACTTGGAGTCAGCGTAAACAGACCTTGTCAATATTTAATTTGAGGTGTACAAAACGTTAGTACCTCACTCCCTCCGTGCGCCAACGACGTATTCATTTACTACATGTTGCACGTTATTTCTCGAAAATTTTGCAAACATTTATTTCCTTTATCATCTCTTTTTGCTTTACGTTTATTCTTGCCTTCAATGATAATATCCAATTTAGGTCTTTGGATTTACAGAAAATATAACTGTCTTAGCTTGGCATCACTGTTCATCTGGTGATATTCGTCAATACACGAGGAGGTGTTCTCCTTCCTGTAGTTGCTTAGTGCAAAGTTTCGTTTCTCTGTCACTTTTGGTCTCTCCGTTATCACGATTGGACATTCTAAATTATATTATAATATGGGAACGATACTTCATAACTTTGTCGTCAAGTCGGCAAAGGTTAACATTCTCGTAGGGAGCTCTTATTTTACTGATGTGTGTTTACGTTCGCATAGAATACATTTCGTGGGTGTGGGTATCGTTACAGGAGTTTACCTTATATAAGGGATTCCCGAATATCTATCTATTTATATTTATATTTATATATATATATATATATATATATATATATATATATATATATATATATTGCCTACTACATTTTTCTGAAGTACTACATGATTTTGAAGTCTTTGTTCCTAAATGTGGTATTGTTTAATTATACCTCTGCCTTTAGAGGTCAGAGAATATAAAATTAAACATGATAATTATTAAATCTAAATTTGGAAACATTGATAATTGTTCTTGAAAGTACAATTTCCATTCTCTGCCCCTTCACTATACAAGTTCCTTTTAGAGTTCAATGTGTTGTACATGTCCAGTGATTTTTGTCTCCTCAATGGGAGTTGAATTTGTGGTTTAGATTTATGCTTAAACATATTTTCTACTTTTTAAAAGATAATATTATCTTATAATTACAGGAAGATTTTGAACACTTTAATCTGTCTAATTTCAGAGTTCATCCTTGTTGCGGACACTCTATGATACTCCTTGGTATGAAACATCTAAAGAAGTCCAAACGTTCCTAAAAATTGTGGGACAACAATGTCAGAGACCTTTAATTTTTTCAGGAGCTAAATTCTTCTCGCTTTCATATGACTTTTTCAGTGCGGTTAGTATTATATGATGACATAAGATATGGTTTAACAATGTATATTTTATTATAGAACAAGCGCTCTAGAAATTATAAACTCTGTAATAAGACCTAGATAACAGTATGAATGATTGCATATTTGAATGATAGAAGTAAATATAAAATATGTTTAAATTTAAGTTTTAATGACATAATTTTAGAATAAAGGTTACTCTTTCTCAATCCGCTATTTTTACTTTATTTCTGTAATTTGCTGTTTCTCAAATACTTACATAATAATATCGTAAGATATTATGGATCTAGACTTTCATAAATTTAGATAACTCTACATTTCCCGTTTTAAGAGAGCGATTGAGATAGATATATTTTTGTACGGTTTTGCTCATTCTTATGTAGGAAATCATAGTGGTTTTTAAAAAGTGCGTTCAATCTATTGTTTTCAGTTGAAAATTAAACATTTTCCCCATAATTTTAATTTAAAAAAACTCATCGACTTTCGAAATAAGGTATTAAATTTTAATTCTCTAATCTGGAATTATTATATCTATTAAGTAGGATTGTTTTATAGTTTCATTCATTGTCTTAAGTAGTATTCCTATTCTTATACATCAAATGAGTACAATATCATATATTTTACGAGTTGTTAAACTTTGTATTTATTTCAACTTTTTTCTTGTTTCTTGCAGATGATGGGTTCAGTTCTTACGTATTATTTGTTTCTAGTGCAGATCAAAAATGAACGATAACTACGCAAATATTTATGCTGTGAATTCAGATGTATTAAATTATTGTGCTAAGGATTTCGTTGGACTCTATATGAAATAAAATTATATTTGTGGTACATGATGTCTATTCCCACCGTTGTTTTCTATGGGTATTGAGACACAATAAAAATGTTTAATGTACATTAATTGCTAAAGTAACAATAATAAAGACCAGTATTTCAAATTTAATGTGATATATCATCATAGTTTGTCGCTTTCTTTCTCAGCATAGTGAATATGCTGACATACAAGAATCTAGTAAATGATATAGAATATAGAAAACAAGACATATATATATATATATATATATATATATATATATATATATATATATATATATAGGCCTATATATATATATATATATATATATATATATATTGTGCAGATTTGAAGGTTTTAGGTACATCCTTCATCAAACTATAACACACTGTTTACTGCTAATACTTTTCAAAATAGTTATAGTATATTGTACCCATTGGTATGCTGAATTTTTAACTGGTTCTCAGTATCCAATCTGAAATACATTTTCTCATTTCATATTTTGGCCCTTTACCCATGTCTGGTCAATTTTACAGTCTAGAATTCAACTTTCTACCATTCATAAAGCAGTATGAAGTGCGCTATTGTCAAAACCGTAGCCTACTTGAACCAATTTGTAAAATGTTTCTGTTTTCACATCCAACAAGATGTATTTACAACTACAGTCATGAACAATAAACGTTTATCAATATGCTTTACTAAATATTTAAATATACAATAAGGACTTTTGATACTTCTGTAAATAACTTTGTAACAAAAAACAAGAAGCAGAACTTTGAGATAGGTTATTTAATATATCCTGTGTCTGAATATGTATGTATAATACCTTTAATATATAGTTGTAACATGTCATAGTTCACAATCCCACCCTAGATCCATAGATATATACCAAACGTGATGTCTTTTTCATGAAAGAAAGAAATGGAAAATAATTAGTTAGTTCGAATGAAAATGACATCTTCTCATTAGAGCATTATACATTTTATTTTATACATTTTTATATTTCGGCAGCACATCCATTAACCTGGGAAGCACTACAAGTTGGATCGATGATCCCACACGATTCGACTCCGGATCAGAAGGCAACACAAGCATATACCTGTGTTTCTTTGCTGTCTCGTTTGAAGGAGAAGCTATTTCTGGACAGTGTGTTAACATGTGACGAAATGTGGGTCCTGTACTGAAGCACCATGGCACCGTCATCATTGGTTAGCATCCTATGAACCAGTTCCAAAACAGCCGAAACCAGCACTGCACCAGAAGGTCCTCCTGTGCGTTTGGAGGGCTGCTTGCGGCATCAGGTACTGCCACCAGCTCGTCAGAACATCAGTGCTACTGTGCACTGTCAGCAGTTGAGCCGTCTTCAAGAAAAAAAGATCTAAACTCTCAAGGGAGCACTTCTCAATCGCAAAGGAGTCCTCCTGTTACAGAACAACGTTAAGCCCCACGTGGCTACGATGACCCAGGACACCATTTTACGCCCTAGATGGGAAACACTATTACATCCGCTATACTCCCCGAATATTGCGCCGTTCTATTATCACCTGTTCCATTCCTTGGACAATCACTTTAGAGGATGCCAGTTCAAATCCCTAGTAGAGGTGAAAACAGCACTTGAAACCTTCCTCGCTTTTTGACCCACTGTATTCTACCGCGATGGAATCCATGGCCTTCCTAAACGTTGGCATACGGTCGTCGATGCTGATGAGGACTATTTTTATCTTCCAGGTACGTCTTTAGTGACATATCTATGTTCGAAGGTGGTGGGTGAAAAAACGACATAACGTTCTTGGTTACCTTTATATTTCTTATACCGAATGTAGAAATACCAATAAAACATAGTATTTCTTAAAAGAAAACACTTGTAAAACTATTGCAAGCAATAACAAAGTCGACACTAAGCCCAAAGACCTATTAAGTGTAGAGACAAGAGTAAAACTGATTGTGAAAGACAAATATCAAGATTCCCCAGTCTTATACTTGCTCATCACTAATAGCCTTTAGGAAAAGCGGACGGATGGTTAGTGAATGTGGTGGAATGAGTATAAGTTAGGAAATCGGACAACGTGAAGTAACCCAGAAGTCATTTGCATTTAACTTCAAATTCATTTGATCTGCGAAAAGAACGAGAGGCCGAAGCCCCAGAAGGGTCAGTCCATATATAATCACCGATATTAGAAAAAAATCCCCAGTCGACCATCAGGGATTTTGATGAAATTTGACACACAAGTACCCACATCCCTCGTAAGAAAGCCTGTAATTTTTATTCTCCTGTCTCTACCAGTTCCTGAGAAATTAACTTAGAAGGGAGGCAGTCCGCATCATGACTTACCGAACACGCTGATCGTTTAAGTTTTTAATGAGCAAGAACTCGGTTACTAATTATGTTACATGGGTCAAACTTTTTCTGTGATAAATATATGCATCGTTGTAATGCAGTAATATGTTGAAAGTGGCATGACCATTTTATGTTCGGATATATAGACTATGAAAGTCAGCATTTTTTTACATTACCGTTTATAAAGCTCATATTTTAACACGTCACAGATTTCCTACATAAAACAACAAATGACTGTGTTTGTGTGCAGTACCTTACAGGGTAGTGTACTATATGGACCAGTAATGCAGAGCTCTTTACACTTTATTTACAGAATTTATGGGAGGTTAAAGTTGTTATCATTGCACGAAAACAAACTTTTTGCTTATTTTCAGAGCTCTGTTTAACTATTTTATTTTGACAGTTGAATATGAGTATGATATTTTGGATGAACATTGCTACTTATGTAACAAACAGCTTGTGTGAATTTCAAAATCCTGACGCATTTTCTTCCATTTAAAATCTTCGCCTTTGTCAACAGGTGTTGGTAGTCTTTCAGGTTTAAAACGGATATGGAGAATGGAAGTAATTCTATTTTCAGAGTCCTTCTCCACTCTGGATGAGTACAAAATCAATGGGGTTCGTGTTAACCTTGTGCCAGGACAGAAGTTGTGCTGAACATGTTTTAGATGTGCCAGAAACAGCAGTGATGATAATAATAAGTATAATCCTAGCTACACACCACACACTGTTCACCAGGAGCAACTAAACGTATC
This sequence comes from Thermobia domestica, assembly GCF_964235325.1. Taxonomy (NCBI): domain Eukaryota; kingdom Metazoa; phylum Arthropoda; class Insecta; order Zygentoma; family Lepismatidae; genus Thermobia; species Thermobia domestica. The sequence goes on along the minus strand of NC_137461.1, from coordinate 42,084,660 downwards.
TCTGAAACCTGTAGGCTGCTCACCACTGAAGAATATGAGAGACAGAGAAGGATACAGCAAGAGGAAAGTGAAGCACATAACAAATGTCGTACAGGAGAAAATAGGAGATGTTCTTGGAATACCAAACACTACGTTTCTCTACTGAAAAGACATGTGACAGGTGTGCTGATTTCTCTATGCTTATACAGCAGCTTGTACAAAAGTATCACAAAACATTTTCCTATAAACAGAAAGTCCATATCTTAACACTTCCTTCTGCAATTTGGAGTATCAGAAAAACTGCACAGAGTTTTAGGGCCTCCGATTATTTAGTGCGGAAAGCAAAGAACTTAATATAAGAAAGGAATCCTATCATTTCAAGAAAAGAAGCCTCGGAAAATAGTTCCCCAGGTAACAGTGAATGTAGTAGTTTCATTTATGCAAGCGACGGGTGTTTCAGAATCTGTCCTGAAATGAAAGAAAGTATGTATGTGCATACAGAAGAAGGTAAATTTCAAGTTCAAAAAAAAGGCTACTACTAATGAATATACATGAAACATATGATTAATTCTGCTAACAGAAACCGCAGTTTAAAATTGGGTTTGCGAAATTTTGTGTCTTAAGGCCGAAGTGGTGCATTACGGTTAATGCAAAAGGCACTTATTCAGTGTGTGTGTGTGTGTGTCAATATCACCAAAACATGAAACTGATGGTCGATGCCCTTCCTGGATCAGGACACAACTACAAGACACTGCTGAACATTGCAGTGTGTGATGCAAAGAACAGAGTGTATGTTACATTACTGTGGCAACTGTGGAAGGAAGGAGGCTGTGCAAGTTTATTTACTAAAACGTTTTGATGATCAGTTACTTGAAAGTGATGACTGGGTTAAATTTAAAAACTGGATTCACACAAACCTGTTGACATTACAAATCCTACAGCTCTCTGTGAATGAGTTTTGTGACACATTGACTCAGGGAATCGATAGTCTTAGACAGCACCATTACATAGCCAAGGCTCAAGCTACATAGCTGAGTAATATAAGAACTTCATTTCAGAAAGCAGAGCTAATTGTTTTACTGGATTTTGCCGAAAATTACACGTTCGTTATACAGGACGAGGTTCACGGGTACCATTGGGAGAAATCCCAGGCAACTGTGTATCCTTTCGTGGTGTACTATAATAATAATGGAACCCTGCAATGTATCACTTTCTGCTGCATATCAGACAGTTTACAGCATAATTCTACTTCTGACTATATTCCTAAGGCACCTCATGATACACCTGACAAATCCTTCAAGATAGGCAGATAAATAAGATAATTTACTCTAGTGATGGTGCTGGATCACAATATGGAAATTAGAAGAACATTTGCTATCTACGTCAGCATGAAACTGTCTTCGAAATCAAAAGCAGAATGGCACTATTTTGCAACATCCCATGGCAAAAGCCCATGTGATAGTATAGGAGCAACTACAAAAAGATTGACAGCCAGAACCACTCTTCAATCACCTACCAGACCAATTGTTAGTGCACAGGGGATGTACGAATGGGCTGACAGCAACATTAAAGGCATACACTATTTTTATGTGTTTGCTGAAGATATCTCGAGGGAAAGTGAATGCATAGAAAAGCAATATACAAAATTAAAGACCATTCCTGGAACTAGCTCTCACAATGCATTTATACCAACTGAAGCAAACACAGTCCTTATGAAGATAATTTCTGCAGACAAGTTTGGTATCACAGTGTCTGGTGGAAGCAAGAGAAGAATGGCAACATAAGCTTCTTAGTTGTGTGTACGTTGCATGCATGTACGACAGTAAGAAGTAGGTTGGTATGGTCAACGAAGTGTCATTTGAAAATAAAGATGTACGTGCGAATTTCATGGTACCGCAGTCCTCTGTGCTGTCATGGCCACTGCGGAAAGATGAAGTCTGGATACCATTTCATGATGTTATCTGTACCCTGGAAGTACCTTTATTACAAGGTAATAGTGGATAAACATACAGACTGGATGATAATAGTTAGCAAAACGTACTAGCATGTCTTAGAAAGTAAAGAAAGGTATGTTGTTTTGCAAAGTGTTAGTTCATATAAGTTTCCACAATTTGAAATCATTTATGTTTCACAACATGCACGTGTCATTTGCTTACGTAACCTGTTCTACAAGTATATTATGTTCCTTTTCACTTTGTGTGCATGTTTCTTTATTTATTTGAACGCTCAATTTCTTATTACTAATACTGAACTGTAATTTTGACCCACAGAACTCTACTATATTGTAACAATTAATTTCATTATATGGCAGATTGTTTCTTCTTATAGTCTTACAATATATGTTTTCAAGTGCCCAATCAGTGTAAATGATTTTACCTGCCGCATACGTACTTCTTTACTTCCATTCTCCATATCCGTTTTAAACCTGAAAGACTACCAACACCTGTTGACAAAGGCGAAGATTTTAAATGGAATGAAATACATCAGGGTTTTGAAATTCTCATAAGCTGTTTGTTACATAAATAGCAATGTTCATCCAAAATATCATACTCATATTCAACTGCCAACATAGTTAAACAGGGCTCTGAAAATAAGCAAAAAGTTTGTGTTTTTACAATGATACCAACTTTAACTTCCCATAAATCCTGTAAATAAAGTGTAAACAGTTCTGCATTACTGGTCCATATAATTCACTACCCTGTAAGGTACTGCACACAAACACAGTCATTTGTTGTTTTATGTAGGAAATCTGTGACATGTTAAAATATGAGCTTTATAAACGGTAATGTAAAAAAGTGCTGACTTTGACAGTTTATATGTCCGAACATAAAATGGTCACGCCACTTTCAACATATTACTGCATTACAACGATGCATATATTTATCACAGAAAATGTTTGACCCATGTAACATAATTAGTAACCGAGTTCTTGCTCCTTACAAACTTACAAAAACCAGTGTATTCAGCAAGTCACGATGCGGACTGCCTAACTTCTAGGTCAATTTCTCAGGAACAGGTAGCGACAGGAAAATAAAACATTACAGACTTTCTTAGGAAGGATGTATGTACTTGTGTGGCAAATTTCATCAAAATCCCAGATTGTCACCTGGGGACTGTTTGACGATTTATAATGGAATGACCCAGAAGTGAGCAAAACACCACATAGCTACCATCTTCCCACACTAGTCAATGGGTGTAAACCTTTTAAATTTGTTTATTATTTTAACAACAAAACTAGCCATATATTTTAAATAATTTTCACCAACATATCTGAATTTTTTAAAAAAGTTTAATTTTTGGCATTCTTCATTTATTTTATTTTATTATATATCAACTTATATTACAGACTCTGAATGCCTCCGCCGAACAACGTTGCAAGTGACAACAATCCAAGTTTTCAGAAACCGAAACAAAAACTATATGTTGATTATGTTTACTCTTTCCTAACCAGTTTACTCTTTCAACTTCAAACTATTCCTTTATATCAAATGATGTTCCATAAAATTGGAACTTCTATTACAGTACCCTTTAATGGAGATATTGAGGTTTTAAATGCGCTTACTACAGAAACAACGTGGCAAGCGACGGCGCTTGCAATGTTGTTCTTGCGACAGCTTACTAAACACTGGGATTGATGCAGTAATGCACGTCTGTTTGAAAACGCGACTTTCATGAATTCATGACTGTTAGTAAAAAACACAATGAACATCGCTAACATGAAAAGTTTAAAAAGAACGAACAAACGTTTGTGAGATTGTTTAACATTGTTCTTAAGTTTTTCATAAAATTCCAGAAACTGGTTAGGGATGTACTTGCTCATTTCTAAAAAGTACCATTTTTTGCCGCTTTGTTTGGAAGTTTGTCATCATACAAAGGTGGGAAAATACGAACTGTCACCGGAGAGGTGTCGTTTGTTCCTGGGAAATTTCATCTTTTTTTGGAGAGGGGCAATATGTGCGTTGACCAGCTTTGAAGGAAGCTATGGGATGTTCTTCCACGAAATGTTTTATGTTTTGGGTCAGAATATGGACGACAAACATCTAAGGTTAGTAGTATTGTTACTAAAATAACAAACGTTTTCGCAGTAATACTGCACACAATCATAATGTACGTTGGTTACACGTTATTCTACTTACCTCTTCAGATAGTAGTTTACCAGGCACAGCCGTTTTCTTTTAAATATATATGGATTTCCACCATCTCTTACACGTTTATGACATTTATCTTTCCACTCACTCACATTAATTTTCCGCTTTTTACCATTATTTAAACCATTTTGGTCACCAGGCGAGAGAATAACAGTATTTGCGGCTGACATGACGTCGGTTGCAACGTTATTCTGGTCGTGAGTGACGATTTGCCGCTCAATTCACTGGCTGTTATGTGCTGCCACACTCAATATTATGGAAAAATAAATAACCTGTGTGTTGGGGAATGTCATTTCCCATGTTGTTCTGTTAAAATTTCAATATCATAAAAATTGTCGCTTGCAACGTTGTTCGGCGGAGCTATTCAATTAGTGACATTAAAATATATGCTTAAATAAAATAAATAAAAATAGGGATGGAATGTGGAAACTTGAATCATATATTGACATTAGAGTACAAAAGAAAATATACTGCACACAATTGAGTAAATCTTCCGAAGTTAAATTTTCTTCAGAAAAAAACAAACATTAAATTAATAGCATAAAAAAAGTGATATTGAATGAATCAAAACAAAATTTCTAAAATTGGAGACGTGAGAGATCTACTTATGTTCGATCTATATATCATAAAATACTATTTGCAGAAATTAAAGCATTTTTATATGAAGTGTTTGAGGAAAGAGAGGAAATATTGACTGAATACTGTATAAATAAAATGTTGAAAAGTAATTCCTTTCTCTCACATACTAAATGTAAAGATCTAAAAAATTGATCTTCTCATATATAATGAGTGGCTTACGAATATTTACAGCTCTGGATAAATTTGATGTTCTAAAAGAACCATAAACGGAAATAGTACTATGGGCAATTAATAAACAGGAGAGGTATAACGAACCTATTCTCAAGATAATACTATCAGATCGTACACTTTTCTAAACATATATGCGTGAGCGTGTATTTTTCTAAACACAAAACAAGTGAGAATCGTTTTACATTGTAAAACTACGATTTCCAAACTATGGAAGTTCAATACTCAAACTTGCAGTAGGGTAATTTTGGTTAATATGGGCAGAACTAGGATTTTCACAGTATTTCTCATACCCTAATTAATCTAAAACTCAATTGGTTAGTTGATAACATTGTGTATACCAGTTAAAAGCTGGATACAAATGTGCACGACAGTTTTGCTGTTATTTTGCGTTATTTGGAGAAACAAAGGTGAGTAATTGTCGTTATTTGATTTGACAATTTTTTGCTTGTAAATTTCAGTATCATGGATATAACGTATTTATCCACTACAATCTATTGAATGCAAAAGTCAGCTCATTTATGATAATCTACATGCATTCCACTATCATTACACAGCAAAAATGGTGTTGCAAATTACTAAAGACTGTCATTACGTCTAATATGTGCACATTCATTTTGTACAAAATGGTCTGTTATAATAAACATGCACTAAACAATTATCAGATAAACAACAGAACATTGTCATATAATACATGACCTTCTCATCTTAAAATATAATGTTTTCAAAAATATTATAAGCGCAAAAATTATATTTTACTTTACAAAGTATGCCTCTGTCTGACTTCAAATAATTGACTACCATCAACTGACGAATCTCTCTTAAGACCACTAAAAGAATACACATTACAAAGTGACAAATATTTAAATCCGTGATCGCAATGGCTGATATTTAACTAAACTTGGATTTTGCCACATTTTCTCACAAGCGTGGTGAAAATCGGCAAATATGACAAAGGCAGTCAACGGGTTCTGCGTTCGCCCTTTCTAACCCTAACGCAATATGAAGTGACGTTTATGTTGGAAATAAATTGAAATATATGAGCAATAGAAACATATGAGCAAAACCTACATATTACTTTTATCACAGAAAATACAATTAAATTTATTAAATTTAGTTTCGATGTCTAACACTGTCGTTTTGAAGTAGCTAAGTATATTGCAATGCACATCGTGTATTTTCTTTTTAATACTTTCATGTATTTTACAGTGTTATGGCACGGCGTAAATTTGTTCAGTATTTAGTACCATTTAACCTATTATTCTATTTTGCTCTTAGTTTGTTATTGATAATTTCATGACCTCCTCATCTTTAATGACTCTCGCTTCCTCATCTTATTTATGATGCCTACTCATATTACACATACATTTTGTTAAATATGATCAATTGCAGTGTGGTTAGTATTTTTAATTTTCTCGACAACCATTGAAATATTTTTGAGAGCAAACTCTGTGAGAGTAAACACAAGGTATCAGTCTATATTGCTGATATACTTGTTGCCAAATTATATTTTAATATCAATGAGAAATTTTAACACTATTTCTTTCACTCCCCATATTACCCAAAATTACGCTAGTGTAACTGTAAGCACTGATTTTCATATGGTAATAAGATGGAGTCTTTTTTTCGGACACTGAATCCAAATAAAAATAAAAGATCATCACCCGTTATCACTTACTTTTTATTCTATGGCGATAAACGTTAAAACTAGAAATTACTAATTAGAATTACTTTCGGTTTAAATAGAGTGTTAACAGAGGAGATGGAACCGATCTTTGGGACCCTGAATCGATTGCTAAGAGCCCTATCTCGATACTTCTTACCGGTTTTGCTCTGATATCTGTCGACAGACGGAGGGACAAATAGCTGTTCTTTAAAAGTTTCCTACACTTATGCATAGCACAGTTTGGAAGCCAAATAATATTTTTCAACAACGCTTTTGAAACGGAAGTAATAGGAAAAAATTAACACCACTTCCAAATTGAGTTAAGTGTTTCGAATACTCCATTCATCTTTTTTATTTAATGCGAAGTTACTTTTAGAACAAAATAGCATAGTGGTAAATATAGAAAGCGTTCTTTTTTATTGCAGTTAAGAAGATACAATATTGAATTCTCTTGAGCAGGGGAGCTCCTTCGTACATAAGCGGTTATCATACACGTATTTATCGTGGGAGACCCGGGTTCTATTCCTGGCGGAAAATCATGTGGTTCGGATTCCACGTTAATTAGTAGATTCACGTCGCTCGTGCAGACTCGTTGCTGAAACCAACACTAAAATCAACTCCTTTGATCAGGGTTCAAATTTTCTAACTATTCTGCTATCCTTACCTTAATATTAGTATTATTATTATTAAGTATTCTGTCTTTCGGCAGGTCCTGGGAATAATGATGATTCTTTTTTAAATTTTAGATTTGAGCCTGGAAATGTATCTACCATGTTTTTCGATCTTAAGCTTCCTCTTTTAACTCTTCTCCTTTATCTTTATCTTTTTCAAATCATCGATCAGATGTGTTCTTCTTCTTAATATTCCTCGCCTCCCTTCAATCTCTCCTTTTATGGCGATGTGAAGAAAATAATTACTTTGCAAGATGTGTCCAATACAATTGGCTTTCCTATGATGGATGTTGGATAAGAGTGTCCTCTTCTCTTCTATCCGTCTTAAAACATCGTTTGTTGCTCTCTCTGTCCATCTTACCATCTCTATTTTCCTCCAACACCACATATCGAAGCTAGATTCTTACCTTACAGTTTTTATTATATATATTAAACATGGTTGATTCTCCATTTCCTAACATAACTAAAATTAAGAAGTCGCAAACTAGTAAAACCTTTTCTCTACTCTCGGTTGTTCTTCCGCATTAAAGCATTTCATTCTTTCATCTGTTACTAAGAATTTTGTAAGATGAAAATGATCCATAGTTATAGTGTTCAGGAAACCATTATGAGCCATAACAAATCGATTACTTCTACTTGAATGCGTTTCATTACAATTATTACGCTTCGCGGTAGCTCAGTGGAAGAGTGTACACCTCTGCTGCATGAGATCTTCGGTTAATTCCCAGCTCGCGCCCAGTGAGCTATGTGATGGATAAACACTGTGTTTGGGTATTTTCGGGGTCTTCCCTTTTCCTCTCACTTTCTTGATTTCACCATTTTGGACAAAAGAGGATAAAGCTGTAGTCGTATGCAATATAGGAAAGATAGAAAGTATTGCAATGATAGTAATAAAATTTTGAAAAAGTAATCACATTACTTTAAAGCAACATTTGACGCATGTACTGAGTCATAATTCGAATTTTTTCACACATGCCAATATGTTTGTTTGATTTGTGTGCTACATTCCATCATGCTTCTTTCATTACTTTTGAAATATCTGCTTTGTTCCTTTGATTTCACCTACATATTCCATTACGGTTAATTAATTTCATCCAAATAGTCAAGTTTGTGTTTATCTGACTACGCCATAACATTAAATTATTTTTTTTAAATCTTCATCGAATTACCCCTTTATGTTTCTTTGTTTGCACCTAAATATTCCATTGATTTTTTTTATTTCACCTTTTCTGCATTTTGTATCTTTGGACTGAATTATATTTTTCATTATGTATTAGTCTTGGTAGTATTGTATGGGTAATGGATGTTATGAGAAACTGCGCAATTTCCAAATGTAATGTTTCTCAACCAATATTCTGTGTGGAATTGTATTTGAAGCTTAAGGTCAATGTTTTGCTATAAATTGATAGATTAGGTTTTAAATAGTGAAACAGAAATATTTAATATAAATTTTAGTAGACGTGAGAACCAGCTAAATAAGTCTAAACTTAAAAAAAGTTTTTATTTCATTAGGTCCTTAAGCTGTTATGGAGTTATATTCACTAAGATTGCAATGATTAAAGAAAAGCGAAACTGAGAGAATTTTGAATGCTATAACTGGAGCAGTAGATTGTTACGATCTTAAGCAAGTTTAAAGTCTTTCACAATACGAAAATGTTATTACTGATGGAGCTTATAAAGTGAAATCTTGAGCAAGTAATTTCGAGAGATACTACAAGGTTAGGTGAATACAGAAATAAAAGTAGTAATGCAAGTTTGTAATCAGTTTTATAAACAATCGTTCCAATTTCAAGTAAAGATGAAATGGTGCATTAATTGTGTACAAGTTCATCATGTTAGTAACTGTCGTACAAGTAATAGACGAAGCTTTGCGTCACGATCACTGGCGACTCCTGACCCAGACAGGCTGCTTTGCTGAACTCATTAATTTTGATCAAGCCCTCTTCTGCTCTCTCATACACATATCAGTGCTAGAAATTCCCGTACATTTTATTCAATGTATTAAACCGCAGACAGATATTCTGTCGAAAATTGTTGCGCTCCCATCCGCTAGCAGTCCGAAACACAGAGACAATTAAACAAGACAAAATAGTAAACTGAGATTATTCTGGATTGTACTCCGAAATTTCCTGCAGAAGAGACTATGAAAGTAAAGCCAACGAATGTCAAACTTTCGTTGCACACAACAGTTGATAATCCAATATTCATAAAGGACAAGCACAAAATAAATACATAATAATATAACAATAATAAATCAAATACCATAAATTCGATTCAGTAACATCTTTATTAAAACGTTGAGGCGGATGTGAATGTGTGATTATGCCGTTAGATAATCGTATATTCACAGTAGTCACAGATAAAAATCTGAGGAGAAAGAAGTAACTCAAACTTCAAATAATCAATAATTCTTCTCTGAAAAATCCTAACTCTTGTCTAAAGACTCTAATAGCAAAAAAAAAATATGATATAATTCAAAAATGTAATCAAAGTATTGAATTAATCTCACCGCAATCGTTAAATTTCTTACAAAAATCAATATACTAACAAACCAACCTGAAGAAAGTAGCTGAGTCAAGTGCAATTTTAGCAATTTATGTAGTTTCTTAATCTCTCAGTATTCTTTCAATAAATAGTTCAAAATTCTTAATAGTACTAATTAATAGAGATTCCATGGCATAAATCCCTATTATTTAGAAAATAAGTTCGACTATAGACATCTGGTAGATTTTTTTTCAAAATTACTACCAAAATCGTGATTCTTCATTACTGCAAAAATTTAATATCTCAATTAAACATCAGTTTTCGAAAGAATATCAATACCTAATTTAATACTGTTTATGCTATTTTCTCCAGGAAAGAAAATGAACGTAAGAAAGCAAGCAATTCTTAGCAGCTCAATACATCACCGGATAAGGTAACTGGGGATAGGAGTAATGAATATTGGACCATAAAATTTCCATGAAAATTACAAATATAAACATAAATTGCTCGATGAACTATTTTCCGGTGGTGGAGATTTACGAGTGGAGTAAATTTTTTTAAAAGCTTTCTGGGAAATGGCCGAGAAACAACGATGCAGATTTTGGAGTGAAAAACTCAACCTGAATAATACGACGACACATTGGTCAAAACACCTACTACACGCTTATTTTAATAGAGCTCACCTAAAATATTGTTGTTGTTGTTGTTATTCATTTTCTCTCTTTCTCTCTCTCTCTCTCTCTCTCTCTCTCTCTCTGTCTTTCTCGCTCTATCTTCCTCTCGTATCTTTACCTTATTTTTGTGTAATTTCTGTCCTCCGAACTTTGCTTCTCCTTTGTAATTGGACTAGAAACAAACCAACAAATACAATTGTCTAGAATGAAGTGAGCCACTTTAACTATCACTGTAATTAGAACAAATTACACTCGCAATTTACTAACTTTAATACAATATTTAATCTCACAGAAATATTAGGCTTTTCTAAGCAGATTTTACAGGCGATAAAATTGACCACCATAAACTGCCCACTGGAGCCACAAATCTGGCCTACCTTCAAAAGTAGAAAAACTAAAAAGAATTTCCACAAAGTCACTAAGCTTTCGAAAATATAATATTAGCACAATTGTATAACACAATGATACTTGATGAACAGCATTATTATCAGAAAGCTCACTTCACCTTCGTACATTATAATACTTCATTAACAACATGCAACATTCAACACCAACAAGCACAAGTACTTAAGAAGCAATGTAGAAGGAAACCGATTATCGTTGTCCCATCCTTCAAGCGAAGAAGCTATGAAGTCGTCGTTGCTAGAGACAGACCAGTGTTGCCAGACCAGTCAGTTGGAAAAGCAGGAGATTCGAAGATAAAAAACGGAGAAAGCAGTAGACACATACAGTGGTGGCGTTTGAATGTAAATCCGGAAGGCAGGCAATACAATTTGCCATTATTAAGGGGGCAGTAGTCAAAACAAGCAATCCAGAATTCATTTCCGATGAACTACGTTGAGCCAATGAAAGTGAAAAGTCCCGATTTATATTAATATTATTTGATACAAACATGTGTGATGTAAAACGTAGTGAAAGAGCAAAGTGGAGTGGGAAAATGTATTTTCATGCACGTAGCGATAACGTAGCTATATTGTGCAGTCATACGTGACCGTGGCGTAAGACGATTTCTTGCTTACGATCGCGGAGAAACGATCTAAGCTACTCTTCCAGCCCAAGTCCCAATTTAAACAACACTTACTTGTAAACCTTACAGAAAGTCATAAAACCACTAACCATAATGCATATAGAGAATGACGTACAGCTGTATTCTTTGGATTCATATTATATAAAGTAAAGCACTATAACTATATTCTCTACAGAGCTTTCTGTATTATAACAGGGAAATTTCGTCTTTTTATGTGAGGAAACATTGAAAATTCAATATTAATAATAATAATATTTCTTCAACTTCTCGAAGTAAGGAAGAGGCAGGAGAATGTTCACTTTTCATTTGCTTTCGCAGTAGATCAGTAGAACGTAGAAAAAGCAGGAGATCTCCCTCAAAATCAGTAGATCTGGCAACACTGAGACAGACTCAACAAAGAAGACTGAAAGAAATGTTGCCAGCTCTCTCAGTCACAATTTCTTTCTTTTTTTCCCTAAACTCTCATAAACAATTACATGGAAAAGTAAAACCTAGAACCTTTCCTTTACATCTAAGAATAATATATTCCTCCTTTCAGTTCTTGGTCTTGCAATCCTAGACCTCTTCGGTATTTTAACAATATTTTGTTCTCCTTTTAAAACAAATTATCACAAAATCAGCCTTCCTTTCGAACATTCCATATGTCGAAAGCGTGACATAGGAAAATCATGTGACGGACTCATTACAAAATGCATATAACACATAATGTGCTTATAATGCTACATATAAAAGAGAATTCATAGGTATATCATACAACTTTATTCAGTAGATTAAACATAATACAGTTTAATGCAACTAAAAGCATCCCGGCCAGTAACAGGGAATTCTTGTATATTTTTACGGTTACTAGTGCTACCTTCTGTTTATTATCTTATTTTTACATTACTTCCCAAAATAATAGTAGGATAATCACAAGAATGTTAACATTACGATTACATGACAATTACAAAATAGTTAAAAGTTACGTTGTTCTTGCAGCAGCAAAAGATCAAGGTGATGGTGCATGTGTTTTGTAGCCCTTTAATGGTTATGTGCTGTTATCTGTGCAATAGTGTCACAAATATTTACCTTCATTTCAGTGAGTGCGGATTCTTTTCAATAATTACTCCTTAATGCCCCCGACAAAAATAAATCACACGTCGAAAACTAATGTGATTTCTGAGCCAACTGGCACTTTAATATTATCGTCTTATTTCCAAAAAAAATAAATAAAATAAAATAAAATAAAATGAAATGAAATAAAATAAAATAAATAAAATAAAATAAAAATAACGTACTGCACAAAAATTAAAAAAAAAGATATGAAAATGAAATGAAATCTTTAAGTTTTACGTCCCATGCTTATGCCGGTTAGGCTAAAGGAGACGGTGATGATGAGAAATGAATGAAATGGTGGAATAAAGAAAGTGGGAGGAAACGGAAGAACCTCGAGAAAAGCACGGTGTTTGTCCACCACAAAGTCCACACGGCATGAGCTGCGACCGAACCAGGAATCCCTTGCACCGGAGGTGAACGCTCTTCCAATGAGCCACCGCGCCCCCCACAGAAAATCAAGTTTGAAATATGCAGTGCAAAACAAAAAGGCGTAGTTTATTCCATAAACATAACAAAGATATATCCATGCACAAAATGTTAGGTGCCATGGACAACAGAATAAGCCATTGGGACCAATTAACACTGTTAGTATAAAGAAAATCGTAGAATTGCAGTGAAATAGCTATTGCATCAACCCTACTCGTCGGAAAGTCATGGTTTACAGTTTATTCTCTTCAGCATGAGACAAGCTATAAGAGGTGCCATGTATTGGGGCCCATAATGTTTTTTACAAGGAAAATTGGGAGAATGTCGGGAAACGTCCCTCCAGAAATCCCTCCCATCAAATTTGGAGCCCTCTGTACTGGTCCCAGGTAAAAGAACATAATCCAAATATACCTCAGAAAATAGTATAAGGCAGGGGTTCTCAATCTATAATATGTTACGTGTGCCAGAGGTGGTACGCGAGACACTGTTGGTGGTATGCACGACTTATGGTAATATTAATTAATAATATGCTCTGGTGGTATGCCAGTGGAAAAGGTTGAGAAACACTGGTATAAGGGATAAGAAATGTGTATACAAAGTTTTGTATTGATAAACGGAGTAGATATGAGGGAAAAGCTTTAATAACAGTACACATTTTTCCTCATATCTATTCCGTCTATCAATACAAAACTTGGTACATTCATATCCTAATCCCTATAGAATGTTTAGAGATACATCTGGGTTATGTGCTTTTACTCGGGGACACTCCAGAGGGGTCCAGAGTTGTTGGTAGGGATTTCTGGAGGGACTTTTCCCGAATTCTCACATTTACCCTGTTCTAATACATTATGGGCACCATTACATAGCACCTCTGGAAAGCTTGATTCATGCTGAAGAGAATGAACTGTAAATCAAAACTTCTTAATAAATATTGTTGATGCAATAGCTATTTCACTGCGAGTTTACGATTTTCTTTATACTATCAGGATGAATGGGCCCCAGGGACTTACTCCGTTGTCCATGGCACCTAACGTTTTCTGCATGAATATATCTTTGTTATGTTTATCGAATAGACTAGATTTGATTCGGATGTCCGGATGACACGTTCCTGTCCTTTCCTTGTGAGGTTTCTATCGGTCAAGTAAATGTTTATGGGTCAATCTATCTGAAGTGGTCCAAAAATGGTGAAAATGGTTGCTCGACCATCTCCTAAAATTATAAAAGGTTGAGTGTGACGAGCCGTGTGTATGAGAAGGTCAATAACGTCCTTCACGTTTTCGTATGTGCAAGTGTTCCTAAATGGCGACCATCTTTGTTGTCAGTGTAGTGCCAATTTTTGCGTTTGTAAGAATTTACGAAAACTACAGTTGCTCAGGAGGTACGAATCAGATGAAACACTAAACAAAAACGAAGGTTTACAAGAGAGACCAAGGAACACTGAAAATATAAACTATTGCGTCTAAATAAATATGCAGTGTTGCAAACTAATACATGAAATCACCAGAAAATCTACAGAAAATTATGCTTTTAAGGGGGCTGTATTTTGGAATGGCATAAAGTGGGGGATTCGTAAGTTTTGTGCTGAATACTTTTGCATGTAAAGAGTGTAGAAATGTCCTCGGCTATGAAACTATTGGGACCGTAGATTGATGCGGGTCCGACAATTTGAAGTTTGTGATTTTGATGCCATTTTTGGGGCGTAATATCTCAGGAGGGCAAAATGCTAAAAAAATTCTGCTTATGCCACAAAATAATTCTGTATGTGAGTAAACTATTGCAAAAAATCATGACTGATATTACATGGATAAAAAACATTGAGGACATGGTAAAAATGATAAGAAAGCACGAGCGTGACGATGGTCGTAGACCAGAAAATTTAAATGTTTGGATTAGGTTTCATGCTAGATGTCAAAACTATGCGTGGTGCAGCAATTAGGCCCGCTTTTGTTTGTGTTCTGTTGTCTACAATCTTGTGAGTGGCCTTTGTTTCATCTTTCTACCTCCATGATCATTAACACGCCTATATGGTTAGGAGGTTAGCTCCCCCTTGCTCCCACGACACACGTCGTCGAACTGAACCACGGTATTAAGGCACTTAATGTATCAGCAAAGTGACATTGAAATCCAGTCCCAGTTACGGAAGTTAATACGTTCAAAAGTTGCGTTATATCTATCCTCACTATATATAAAACTACATGAACTGACATAAAATAAAGGGGTACTTCCGGTTGACATGGAAAGTTGAAATTTACCATGATTGTAGCTTTCAAGTACTAACCCACAAGAAAATTGCCAAAAGTTAATATTTTTAAATTTTTAGGTCCAAAGGGGGTATGAAGAAATTCTCTATGTTATTTAAATGAGCTCTTTTTTGGTCTTATAATCTCATATTTTAGGTACTTGGAACTGGAACAAAAACTTGAAATTCGATATGCTTGTACGTTTCCATTAGCGTTACTTAAGTAAATCACCAAAAATAAAAAAGTTCAAACGTAGAGAGGGTTTATGGGGAACTGAAAACGCTTCTCAATGTTATTTATAAGGAACATCTTCTACGCCCCAGAATGTTTAGGCACTTCCGACTGGATTAGAATGATGAAATTCGGCATAATTGTACACTTCCGGAACTAACCAACGGGAAAATTGCCAAAAGAAAATATTTTTAGTTTTTAAGGTATCTATTCGCGGGATGAAGAAATTCCAATGTTATTTAAATGTGTGTTTTCTTGTGACACAAAATCTTATCTTCTATATAGTTGAAATACGAGAAGAAACTTGAAATTTGGTAGAATTGCAAGTTTTAGAGGTTCGAGGCCGTAGGCCGAGCAAACGCGGGGGTCTAGGGGCGGAGTCCCCACCTAGCCAAGGACTAGTCTAACCTATATAACGCAAGAAGGTTTTGCACAACTGAACACAAACAAAAGCGGGCCTAATTGCTGCACCATGCATATTTTTTTGACATCTACCATGAAAAATATCCAAATATTAAATTTTTCCAGGCTACGACCATTGTCACGCACGTGCTTTCTTCGCCTTTTTAGCATATCGTCACTTTTTCCATGTAATATCCGTCATGATTTTTTTTTTTTGCAATGAGTTATTCGCATATAGAATTACTTTGTGGCATAAGCAGCAATTTTTAGCATTTTGCCCTCCTGAGATATTACGCCCCAAAAATGGCATCAAAATCAAAAACTTCAATTTTCAAAGCTCCACAAATCTACAGTGCCAGTACTATCATAGCTGTGGATATTTCTACAGACTCTTTACAAACAATAGTATTGAACACAAAACTTATGAACTCACCCCCCACTTTATGCAATTCCAAAATACAGCCCCTTAAATGTATATTTTTCTGTAGTTTTTCTGGTGATTTCATGTATCAGTTTGCAACACTGCATATTTATTTACACGCAATAGTTTATATTTTCTGTGTTTCTCGGTCTCTCTTGTAAACATTCGTTTTTGTTTGGTGTTCGTCTGATTCGTATGCCCTGAGCAACTGTAATTTTCGTAACCGCTTGCAAATGCAAAAATTGGCACTCCACCGACAACAAAGATGACCGCCATTCAGGAACACTTTTACATACGACAACGTGAATGATGTTATTGACCTCATATACAAGGGTCATCACACTCGAATTTTTATAGTTTTCGGAGATGGTCGAGCAACCACCTCTGGACCACTTCGCACGGATTGACCCTTACGTGTATTAACATACTCTGAAAGGTGAAACCTGACATTAAATGAAATGGTAGAAACATTTCACCGGATACCGTGATTTCCAGTAGCCATTCTCGCTATCTAACAGTTGAACAATTAATTGTTTCAACCCCTGCAATTAACTGCTCTTATATGACGTAAATCACGTTTAGAATACGCTAAAATAGTTCTTTGCACTTCTCCAGGGTATGGATTCGATGAATTTTGGTACTAATATTTCAAATTCGAAACTCAGGATGATTGACAGTGTCAATTTTGTTTTATGGACGAAAAACATACGTATTGTCTTAGTACCAAAATTCGCTGAAGTTATTCGCCCATCAGAAACATTGACGCAGGCATTTATCTTGGCGTTTCCAAATTTGGATTTTGGGTACCAACCACCAACGAATCCATACCCCAGGATTCACTGCAGAGAACTTTGTTTTTTGTATGGTTGTCTTACGTGTATTCGTCCTATGCACAATGGCTGAAGTTTTTCGGCCATAAAAACATGACACGGTCGATTGTCTTGGGGTTACGAAATTTGGATTTTTTGTACCAAAATACACCGAATCCATCCTGGGGTCTGGTGCACAGAACTTTTATTTTTGTGTGTGTGGCTGTGTTATCGACGCGTCTTTAGTGTGAGATCTGTGAGGTGAGTTGTAATCTTGGTGAGACCTTAGTGGTTTGGATCCCACGTTAAGCTGTAGGTTCTTCTCCCGTATAATGGTCAACCTCAAAGATACTAAACTCAGTGACAGACTGGACAGGGTGGCGAGGCGGAGATTTCCGCCTGTGCCCACCCTCTTATGGCGCCCCTTTGTCACAATAAAATATGCATAGTTGTATTGAAGTCAAGACAATTTTAGTTAAAGTTTCCATTATTGTCTTTATAATAAATGTCATATAACACAGTTATTGAAAGTTTGCGTATATTATTTACAGGCCATAAGCTGTCAAGGCACCCTGATTTCCTCTTGGTGGGGGCCAGAACTACTAGATATCCTAGATGATACCGGACCGGTAAGAACTCGGTCTGATCTAGTGTTATGACAAGTATTCTTTTACTGCTATGGTTAATTGTCTCGTTGCGTTATTTTAACTGTTGTAATGTTATAATGTTAGAGTAGAGACTCGTGGCAAGTGGCACCTGTGTTTTCTCATGTAGGAAAATAGATGTTATTAATTCAAGAGTATTGTGTGCTATTGTTCATAGTGTTATTTATTAATGTAAATTGTCTTTATTAGCCATAGATGTTTAACTAAAAATGGAAATTTTTTTGATAAAATTTTATTCAATTTTAATATCAAAATTGCGTGTAATTTTACGTTTAACATATCTAAAAGACATCTTGAATTCCGTCTGTCTGAATTTTCAATAGTTATGATTTTATAAGTTTATTTTAGTTAAAAGTTAACAGTCGCTCTTCTGACTAGATCAGTGTACCGTCTGCATTGTAAGAACGAAAACAGTATGTAAATTTAACGTTTTAAATCTAGCGACAGAATATTTGGATTTTACATTGAAGGTATGGCTCAAAAGTCCAATATTTATTTATATTCTAATTTAAAATATTATATGCAGTGCACACGTGGTGCAAACAGAGAAGAGCAGTCAGAGGAAGAAGCTTAAGAGGCAAATGATTGAAAATCGAAACTCTAATGACAGAAGCTCTTTAAAAGGGGCTATTTGAGCTTACAATACTAACTGCGAATTACTCATTGTTCCCAAAGATGTGCTACTTAACAGCAAAGGAAATGGTCCAAACACTACCACTTTCACACTAACACTACACTACACTTGTCACTCAAAGAGAAAGTTTCGCACCTGCATGAAAACGTTAAAATGTTTTCGGAAAATCTTAACAGAGAATGGGATGCAAACGAACTACATCTCAGGATGGATGCTGATTTTGCAACGAAAAGTATTCGGTGTATAAAGCGCTTTTTGATGAAAACTCCTCTGAGGAAGACTCGTCTTTGCAAGAAGAAGAGTAATGGAAGAAGTTCCGAGCAGAAACCTTCTACAGCATTTGTGACATCGCTTTTACAAGTGTTAAGGAGAGGTTTATTCCAAAGAAACTTAAGAAAAGATTGTGCCTGTTTGGACCCAAAGAGATTTGAAGAAATAAAGAAAAATGAATTGCCAAATAGAGTCCTGAAAACATTAGCATAAAATACAGGTGTGTGTAAAAAAATCCTGTCAAGCAAACTCAATCAATTTGCGATTCATTACAAAGTTTACTTCAAGAATCTGAAGGATACTTATACTAGTGGTTCAATGCCCAGCTGATTTTGGAAATAAGGATGAATTGAGTGAAAACAAAACGGAAGATCAGAATCAGCGGAATCCAGAGTTGTAGACACTGTGCTTTTCCATTCCTGTATGAGCTCACTTTAACTGAAAGTACTTATAGTAATTTATATTGTATGCACGGATATAATATGGCTGTTCCAAGTAACCGGGTAAGTCGTGAATGCTTATTTTCAAAGTTGAAGATCAGCAAATCAAAACTGAGATCACTTGACATAAAGTCTACTAAAAAATTTAATGCTCCTTAATATAGAATATATCGAGAATTATCCTGCAGATTACGATGTTAGTGGAAGTGAAATAGCAAAACGCTCAAGTGATCTTAAACGATTACTCATTGTAACGTACGGTTACAAAAGAGAGAAATTTGTGATAATTAATGAATTTAGGAGGTATGATAATTAAAATTTATGTGTATGATATAAAATTTATGTCTATGCACAGAGGAGTTTCCAACCCTGCTTGTGTGCTGGTGGCTGAGCACGAGGGCCGACTCCGCCATTCCTGTTGAATTATAGAAGCTGTGTACATCACCAAATTGAAGAGAGGATGAATGGACTTCACGCATATAAAAAGTACATTTGTTTCGCGAATTAGTAAGATATTTTTTCGGAAGAGATTATTTTGCGAGTATTTAATTTATTTATTTATGTTCGGTATTATTAACGTATCGTAGCGAATCGTGTTGCATTTTCTTTTTTGCTGAATTTGATTGAATCCGAGAGAATGAGGGAGTTGTCGAGCAGAGTGAATGCCTGAACGTGTGAGATTGGTAAGTGTTACTTTATTTGTTTTAAATTTTGATTCAGTTGTATTTTTTTTCTCTGTCTGTCCAATGTTGTATTGTTTTTGTGATTGGTTTGGTAGACTGGATTGAATGGAGGAGTGTTTGCGTGTGTGTGTGACACTCGCGGAACGAAGTATTGTTTTTTTTTCTTTTTTGCCCTTTGGCTGTTGAAGAGTTTGTAAGTTGTTCGCGATTTATGTTAAGACGTGCTACCGGAATATTTCTTTCAGTATTTAATGTGCATAGACGTAATTCAAGGCCCATTCATTCTTTCTCAAATTTATTTTTTTAAAAGAAATCTCTCCACTCGGAACGTATCACCAATTAATATTTTTTTAATAAAGAAATTTTGTATTTAGTTAAGAAAATAAATTTGTTGTTAGATTTTTGTTAATGGAAGTCCTAGTTTCTTTTGCAAAAGTAAAATTCCAATACTCTCATCCTAACTAAATGATCTACACAAGCTTCAGCCTGTAATCTCTCTTCCCGTTTCTGATTCCTTGTTGTATTCCTATTTCTGAGGTCCGGGTTTGGATCAACCTTAATCAGGAATGAGGGTTCCAGTTGGGTTAGATTGGGGGAGAGAGGTAACAAGGTAAGTTCAACAGGAATGCTATTTGGATTTTTTATCCAAATCGATGGAAGTATCGGAAAGTAAGGTGATACTAGAAGCTGTAGATTATATAGGGTGGTTCATTTGTATAAAAGAAAAATTAAATTAAATTATTATTATATCAGAAGTCTGTATTGATGAGTGGTGATTTCGAGGTCATTAAAAATAGTGAATGTCGGTCACTTCTCTGTGGGAAACGAATGCCATAATAAAGTAATACGGTTAAAGTATACTAAGCACGATATTAAGGTAAATGCCTTTGAATATTATACTTGTAAAGTCATTCCGCATTTTCGATATAGGGAAGCGTACGTTTGTAATTTGGTGGTTATTAAATAAATTTTTTTTCTTTTCTTTTTTGAGTCTGTCAGTACGCGTTATTGAATGCCGATCGATCGAGAATCCTAGAAGTGTAGTGTAATTATTTGTATGTATTTCTGTGTATCTAGTAGAGTAAGTAGTGTGAGTAGAATATATATAGATATATTTATTGTTTGCCTATTTTGTTTTGTGTATTAAAATGGAAACGCGAGACGAATCAGTATATATAAATATGCACGAAGATGAAGTTTTTACTATCGATCAAACGGGATATTCATATTTGAGTAGTATACCTGCATGTTCTTCGGTACCTTTTCGAAGTACTGAAAGAAGTGTTCATAGTGAGAGTAATAGAATGTTGGGATTTAACTCGCAAATGGCAACATTGGGATCTAGCGATATGTTTGAAACGCCTACGGTATGCGGAATTAGTGATTTTAACCCTTGTTATACTGGAAATCCTCCATTGTGGCAGGAGAATTCGTGGCAGAGTAATCAAAATTTTGGATTTTCGAATAATTTTGGATATCGTATGCCTATTTTTAGTAGTCCAACTACTAGAAGACTATCTGTACACTTTGATGAGAGTAGTATAGTTAATCCTAAGATGAGAATAGGAGCTGTTCCAAAAGTCCCAGAACAAAGTAGATTTCTTAGATTTCCATCGGAAGTAGGTCCTTATAATAGGATAGGTCAACGTACTATTAATAGGCCAATGTCAGATCAGGGACATTTATATGAAGGGAATATAGGAAATAGGGATTTTCCTAATAGATACGAAAATGAACCAGTTCACCAGGTTCAAAGTAGAGACGATAATATAGAAATATCATCTTTAGGTTGTGTAGGAAATTCTGTACCTTGGTCTAGATTGGATGAAAAGCAGGTAATTAACTATAATTTTAAGAAAATTTCTGGAATTTTGGATGGCCGATTCCGTGAATTTAGTAATGTGAATGGGCATAATAGTTTTATAGTTTTTGATTTCTTGCTGCGAATCCAGGAGATTCTAAGTGATTCGTATTATCCTTTAGCTATGGTTTTAATGGCTTCATCAGTAAAGTGCAGTGGAGAATTTTTAAAAGAAATGCAAACTGCTATGTTATCGAATATTCCCTGGGAGAATTTGAAAGATCGTTTAATGACGAAATTTGTTACGCTTGTAGTGAGGAGTTCATTAATTGCAGACCGAATTTATAGATAAATGGGAGTCCACGAATTAGTAGAACACTATATTGATTCTGTAGTAAATGAATCGAAATTATTAAATTTTACGAGATCTGAGATGGAATTAATGTCCATAATTGTGAATGGTTTCAATCCTGCGATTAAATTTAAATGCTTAGGTAACACTATTCCTAGTAGTTTGGATGAATTGCGTAGGAAAGTTTTTGAATATCAACAGTATAAGTGTTCTAAAGTTGAATATAGTAGGTTAGCAAGTAAAGAAAATAAAGATAAAAAATACATAAGTAATTATAGCTCCCATAATTTGAAAGAGAGTCGCGCTGAAAATAACTCACAAGGGAAGTTTGATGTAACTCACAAGGGAAGGACTCCAAGTGATGGTTGTGTAAATACAGGTAAACAAAGAAATAAATATGAAAATAAGTTTAGGAATAAAAATCGGAAAGAAATTAATATACAGTCGGGAACAAATAGGCGGAATTTCGGGTTTGGTGATTCCAATGCTATAAAAGTAGTACCATCTGTTGCTCAAAATAAAACGGCACCCTTGGTGAGTGGTTGTGTGAATGGGGTGAATGTGAAAATATATATATAGACACAGGCAGCTCTTTCAATTTTGCATCCGTCGAATTGTTAGAAAAACTTAAATCCGAACCAATGGAAAGAAGTTGAACTTTTTGAAGTGGCTACGGCTCCGGGTAAATTAGTTTCGAACAAAGAGGTTACGTTGCACATTGAGGTGGCAGGTGTTAAACAAGCAGTGTGTTTTCGTGTGGTGGAGTCGTTCCCGTGTAGTATTTTGCTAGGCATTCCATATTTGAAAGCTTTACAAGCTAAAGTAGACTTGGTTAATGACATACTTTGGTTACGCAATGGATTGCGACGAACATCTATACAATGATTAACAGAGGGAGCTTCGACTTCAGTTCATTTTTCCTATAATGGACGAAGTGACTTAACTAAAGGAGATCAGCTGTCCGCATATATTTATATGTGTTTGCGTCCTTCTCAAAATAAGGGAACACCGTTCTACCGAAATTTAGTTTTTAAAAATCTATTAGAAACCAGTGTTTAGTGTAATCGGTCATTGGAAGAAATAGAGGAAAAATTATTGGCAGTAACTAGCAGTAGTGATAGGTCAGGAGAGTAGTCAAGCCATTCCAGTAAGACTACTAGAAATATGGTTTATAGTCCGCAAGTATCGGCGAAGAGTGATAGGACATATGACCGAATGCGATCTCCATTGCAATCGAAGACGAGATTGACATCGGGTGATGTGGTTGGCCAATGTACACCATCAGTAGAAGAAATTTTGTCTGATAATCGAGATAGCCAGTTACGAAACTATAATAATGACTTTAAAATAGAACCAGTGAATCCGGGGGATGATTACTCGTCGATTAATAAAACGGGATTAAGATCCGGTGATATGGATGGCCATTCACGAGTGGAATCTAGTAAGTTGAACTTAGAAGAAAACGATATATATGCACAGAGACAGAATGAGGAAGTTAACCCTAAAGTTATAGAAAATCAATTCCGAATTCCAACTCAGAGGTTTACATCAGGTGATGGCAGTGGCCAGTCTCATATTAATAATGAGAAAATTAGATCAGGCGATATGATTGACTTATTTTCAACTCGGTATGTGCCAGTTAACATTAGTGATCGGAATGATGACAACCAATCACAAGTCAAAGGATTCACATCGGGAGATCATGGTGACCAATTCACAGAATCTGATGTGAGGTTCAGATCAGGGCGTCTGAATGGCCAGTTTCATAAATTAAAAGAGGAATCCTTACGAGATAATTTTCAGGATGAAACATTTAATCACATAGATGGGTTTAAATCAGGAGACGTGATTGGCCATTTTACAGGATCTCAGAATTTAACATCAGGGACCATGGGAGATCATATGGGAAGACAATGTGAACAGTTAAGTTTATAAGAGACAATTAATTCTTCGGATCAGTGTTTAAATGGAATTAAGTCTGTGAATAGGTATGGCCACTTGGAAAAACTTAGTTGTCCTTTAACATCTGGAAGACTGAATGACCATGTTCCAGAATTAGATATACCTAGTGCATCTGGTGACTCGGTTGGCCAATAGATTAACGTCGATAAGCCTATTAGATCGGTTGACAGGGGTGACCAAAACAATTTAAAGATTCACATAGTGAGTTATGAAAAGAATTTTACTTCCAATTTAGCAACTAGTGAGGTGCAACACATGGATTGTTCGGATAAATAACAATTTTCGGATAATAAGTCTGACATTTCGGATATCGATGAACAATTTTCACATCGATTTAATGAATTATTGCGCAAGATGAATGGACCTTCTAAAGACGACTTCTCAGGAGAGAAACCTATAATTACGCAGGTGGAAAACTCTCACACACAGAGTGAAAAACCAAACGAGAGGACTTCGTCAACAAGTCCTAAGGATAGTGATTGGGATCACCTGCACCCTGAAGTTCAGCAACTTGTTGACGACTTAAGTGCTAATTATTATGATGTTATTACATCAAAAATAGGATGTTTGAAAGATTATGAATGTTAGATATATTTGAAAGATCAAAAGCCATTTCGACATAATCCCTTTCCGATTCCTAAACAAAAATAAAAAAAATTTTGATGACCTTATAAAGAAATTAATAGAGGAAGGTATTATTGAGGAAACCGATTGTTCGGAATATGGCAGCAATTGTTTTTTAATTAAGAATCAAGATGGTAGCCACAGACTTGTTATTAATTATACTCAACCGAATTCTATGATCTTAGGAGATGTTTCTCCGACTCCTAATATGGAAGAATGTTTGGCTAGTTTATCTGGTTGCCGTTTCTTTTCCAGACTGGACTTGTCCAAAGCATACCACCAAATTTGCATTAGTGAAGAATCTAGGTCGATTACAACAATTGTTACTCCTAAGGGATGCTATAGATTTATCCGTGTACCAATGGGAATAAACACTGGTAGTAATTTATTAGCTGGAGCTATGATGAAAAGTTTAGGAGATTTAGAAAATGAAGGAGTAAAAGTATTTTTTATGACATCTTGTGTGCTCATTCAGATTTTGAACAACATAGAAGGGTAGTTCAAAAGGTATTAGATCGTTTAAGAAAACATGGGTTAACAATCTCGCAAGAAAAATCTTAATTTAGGATTCTTAGTAGACGGTGATTCAATTCAAATTGATCCAACTCGAATCCTGGCAATTAAAAATATGCCTCGTCCTAAAAATAGAAAAGTTTAATGAGATTCTTAGGGGTAATACTTTTTTTTGGCTAAATGTTTACCAAATGTACAAGATATATTGGCTCCTCTTACTGATTTAAGATCACCTAAGAAGCCCTTCAAATGGGAAAAGGAACAACAAAGAGCCTTTGAAGAGATAAAGGAGTTATCATCTACACATGCTATTTTAAAGACACCTGATTTAAGTAAACCTTTTTCCGTCTACGTAGATGGGTGTGGAAAAAGTATAGGTGGATGGATAGCACAAGTAGATGCAAATAATAATGTAAGACCTATGGCATATCATTCAAAAAAATTAAGTGAACCAGATCGACATCGGTCAATATATGAAATATACTTTATTAGTTTGGTGAAAACCATTACTCGTTTTAAACATTATTTAGTTAATCCTTTTATAATCTATACGGACAATAAATCTTTAAGTTGGATATTAGGAAAACCTAAAAGACTATTAAAGTATGGACCATTAGTTGAACAACTGCGTAGTTTCGAATTTACTATTCACCATATTAGGTCAGGAGAAAATAAAGTAGCTGATTTACTATCACGTCTTTATGATCTCGTAGACTTTGATCTAACACAATCAGCTTTAGGAAGTAAAATTAGAGAAAGTAATTTAGCAATGGTGAATATTTGGAAACATCCATTCGCTCATAAACCACTTTCAGAATCACAAAGATCCGATCCAGAATTGAATCAAATCATTAAGAAAATAGAATCAAGCCAAGTAGTGGATAATTACTTAATTAGCGATAAATTGCTATTAAGGAAAACTAAAGCAGTTTCAAACCCTTATAAAATTGTAGTTCCTGACAGTTTGAAAAGAGGTATTATGGAATACTATCATAATGAACAGCTAATAGGTGGACATTCAGGAATTCGGAGAACACTGGCTAAAATACTTAAAAGGTATACTTGGTCGAAAGTAATAGAGGAGGTAAATGAGTTTGTAAAAACTTGTGAAATCTGCCAAAAGGTAAAAGAGTGTAATAAAAGGAAAATGGGTGAATTAAGGTCCAAAGTCATTAGTCGTATAGATCAGAACTGGATGTGTGATCTGGCTGGTCCTTTGCCACGATCTAAAGGCTTTAAATATCTTTTGATTTGTGTAGATAACGCATCTCGTTTCGTTATGTTAGAAAAATTATCAAATTTAAATGATGGAATAATTGTGATAAACTGTATGAACTGTTCTGTAAATATGCGTTTCCAGAGAGTTTGTCAACGGATAACGCAAGTATATTTACATCAGAAACCTTTAAGAGATTATGTATAGTGTTGATATTAAACATATCAGACTTTCGCCTTATCACGCTGAGGCGAATATATCTGAAAGATTCACTAAAACTTTTAAAGCGACGCTAAGGTCTTATTATTCAGAACGACAAGCTGATTGGGCGAAGAATATTTACGAGTTACAATATAGCTTAAATATTTGTGAACAGTCAGGTTTGAAGGCAGCACCTAATGAGATGTATTATGGTCGACCGTTTAACACCCTATTAGAAAATCATTGGTGCGTGTCCGATCAGGATGTAAACAAGAAAGATCAAGCTCAGATTTGGAAATTAGCAATAGAAAATATGAAAAGATCATGGCAAACTCGTAAGAAAATATTTGAAAAACAAAGACAGCCTGTATATATTAATGTAGGAGATTTAATATTGGTTAAATCGGAAGTAAGTAGTTCCCTTAGCTATAAGACAACTAAAAGCCTAGCGAATAAATGGATTGGTCCCTATAGTAGTGAGAGGTTTTTTTTACGAGGAATACTATTTTAGCAGTTAATACAAATAATGAAAAGGAATATAAGAGAGCTCATGTATCTGAAATAAAGAAATATTTTGCCAGAAGGAATCAAGATGGATCAATAAATAATGTGGGGAACGACTAAAAGTCTAGAATAAATTAGAATAGACTATATTTAGATTAGATTAGATTAAAGTAAAAATATGTATATTTCGCATATTGTTATTAATGACTTGTTTTATATTTCCAGCTGGAATTATTTCTTACCACAAATGTCCTAGGTAACTCGGTATTGACAGAAGCTTGGCCAACTAGAACCTTAATTAGAAAATTATAATGGATCATGGTGAAAATTATAGTGGATCATGTATTGAAAATTTAATACATTCATGTGTAAAAATTAAAGATTGAATAGATTGAAATGTTAAAATTTTGCTTTTTTTCTTGAATTTGCGAGATAAAATATTGAGAACGATTTTTAGTTTAAAATTTGAAAGTAGTTGATTAAATAGTAAATTCAATATTTGAATTAGAGTAAATTAATTAATGATTAATTTAAATTTCATATATATATATATATATATATATATATATATATATATATATATATATATATATAGTTGAGAAAAGTATTTGTTCAGTTAAAGAATTAAATTCGGAGATTGATTAATAAGAGTTAAAAAATTGGTAGTTTCAAATTTTTTTCTCACACAGGCGGTCAATTGTAAAGTATGGTTACAAGAATTCAACCACAAGATAATTAACAAGATAATTCGTGAATTTAGGAGGTATGATGATTAAAATTTTTGTGTATGATATTTTTCCACAGAAGAGTTTCCAACCCTGCTTGTGTGCTGGTGGTTGAGCACGAGGGCCGACTCCGCCATTCCTGTTGAATTATAGAAGCTGTGTACATCACCAAATTGAAGAGAGGATGAATGGACTTCACGCATATAAAAAGTACATTTGTTTCGGGAATTAGTAAGATATTTTTTCGGAAGAGATTATTTTGCGAGTATTTAATTTATTTATTTATGTTCGGTATTATTAACGTATCGTAGCGAATCGTGTTGCATTTTCTTTTTTGCTGAATTTGATTGAATCCGAGAGAATGAGGGAGTTGTCGAGCAGAGTGAATGTCTGAACGTGTGAGATTTGTACGTGTTACTTTATTTGCTTTAAATTTTGATTCAGTTGTATTTTTTTCTGTCTGTCCAATGTTGTGTTGTTTTTGTGATTGGTTTGGTAGACTGGATTGAATGGAGGAGTGTTTGCGTGTGTGTGTGACACTCGCGGAACGAAGTATTGCTTTTATTCCTTTTTGCACTTTGGCTGTTGAAGAGTTTGTAAGTTGTTCGCGATTTATGTTAAGACGTGCTACCGGAATATTTCTTTCAGTATTTAATGTGCATAGACGTAATTCAAGGCCCATTCATTCTTTCTCCAATTTATTTTGTTTAAAAAGAAATCTCACCACTCGGAACGTATCACCAATTAATATTTTTTTTAAAAAAAAGGAAATATTGTATTGTTTAAGAAAATAAATTTGTTGTTAGATTTTTGTTAATGGAAGCCCTAGTTTCTTTTGCAAAAGTAAAATTCCAATACTCGCATCCTAACTAAATGATCTACACAAGCTTCAGCCTGTAATCTCTCTTCCCGTTTCTGATTCCTTGTTGTATTCCTATTTCTGAGGTCCGGGTTTGGATCAACCTTACTCAGGAATGGGGGTAACGGTTCGGTTAGATTGGGGGAGGGAAATTACATCAAGCTGTGAAATTTAATATATTCGTGCAATTGTACCTAATGGTATCTAATGGTATTTTCTAATTCTGTTTGTATTGGAATAGGTAGACTACTGCTAATTTATCCGTCGTACTTTCACATTTTTGTTAGATGTAATTATAATATTATTTTGTGCTATGCAACCTTTACTGTATTTCGTTCTAGTCGCTTTGTGTGTAACTGTCAATGCTTAACACTGTGAACAAATTAAAAAATCATCTTCAGAAGAAGCATAGGTTAGAAATAATTGGTGCTTTGGATCGGAAGGAGACATCAAAGTTGAAACGTGGACTTGAAAGAAGAAGCTATACTTTAAATAGAGATAACCCTGATTGTTTACTTGAAGAAGAGACAAGTTGTTCAGCCGAAGTGTGTTCTGATATTGAACCTGAATACAAACCAAATGACTCTGAGAAAAAGGAATCTCCATCTCTATGGCAGATGAGAATTAAACTAGGAGCTACAGCATTAACCTGCGATTAATATGGAGTCAGTGATCGTGCAAGTTCTGCTATAGCATCCAGTGTGCTAGAAGACTTTGGTATAATAACCAAAGCAGACACGTCTATGGTTATTGGCAGGTGTAAAATTATAAGAGAAAGGAGCAAAATTAGAAGTGACTTGCAAAACAAAGTGAAAATGATTTAGATAAACTGCATGGCCTTTATTTTGATGGAAGAAAGGATAACACCTTGGTTATAGATAAGATTTAATCCAAACAATTTCGTCGTACTATTAAGGAGGGCATTACTCGCTCATCAAAGAACCTGGTTCTGTATACATTGGTCATGTGTCGCCGAGCTCTGGATCTGCTAAAGACATTGCATCTAGCATTGTGTCTTGCGTTAATGAACAATGAATTTCAGTGGAAGGCTTGGATATCATCGGTTGTGATGGTACTAACAGAAATATTGGCTGAAAAATGGTGTTATTCATCATCTTGATATCAATGTTGGGCGACCTCTGCAATGGGCTATTTACCTACTCCATTTCAATAAATTACCTTTTCATCATCTTTTTCATCATTTGGATGGAGGAACAGTTAGCCCCACAACATTTTCTGGACCAATTGGAAAGAATCTAAGCGGGTGTGAGAAACTGCCAGTGGTAGATTTTCAAATGTTAAAATTTTGCTTTTTTTTCTTGAATTTGCGAGATAAAATATTGAGAACTGTTTTTAGTTTAAAATTTGAAAGTAGTTGATTAAATAGTAAATTCAATATTTGAATTAGAGTAAATTAATTAATGATTAATTTTAATTTCATATATATATATATATATATATATATATATATATATATATATATATATATATATATATATATATATATATATATATATATATATAGTTGAGAAAAGTATTTGTTCAGTTAAAGAATTAAATTCGGAGATTGATTAATAAGAGTTAAAAAATTGGTTGTTTCAAATTTTTTTCTCACACAGGCGGTCAATTGTAAAGTATGGTTAGAAGAATTCAACCACAAGATAATTAACAAGATAATTCGTGAATTTAGGAGGTATGATGATTAAAATTTTTGTGTATGATATTTTTCCACAGAAGAGTTTCCAACCCTGCTTGTGTGCTGGTGGTTGAGCACGAGGGCCGACTCCGCCATTCCTGTTGAATTATAGAAGCTGTGTACATCACCAAATTGAAGAGAGGATGAATGGACTTCACGCATATAAAAAGTACATTTGTTTCGGGAATTAGTAAGATATTTTTTCGGAAGAGATTATTTTGCGAGTATTTAATTTATTTATTTATGTTCGGTATTATTAACGTATCGTGGCGAATCGTGTTGCATTTTCTTTTTTGCTGAATTTGATTGAATCCGAGAGAATGAGGGAGTTGTCGAGCAGAGTGAATGTCTGAACGTGTGAGATTTGTACGTGTTACTTTATTTGCTTTAAATTTTGATTCAGTTGTATTTTTTTCTGTCTGTCCAATGTTGTGTTGTTTTTGTGATTGGTTTGGTAGACTGGATTGAATGGAGGAGTGTTTGCGTGTGTGTGTGACACTCGCGGAACGAAGTATTGCTTTTTTTCCTTTTTGCACTTTGGCTGTTGAAGAGTTTGTAAGTTGTTCGCGATTTATGTTAAGACGTGCTACCGGAATATTTCTTTCAGTATTTAATGTGCATAGACGTAATTCAAGGCCCATTCATTCTTTCTCCAATTTATTTTGTTTAAAAAGAAATCTCACCACTCGGAACGTATCACCAATTAATATTTTTTAAAAAAAGGAAATATTGTATTGTTTAAGAAAATAAATTTGTTGTTAGATTTTTGTTAATGGAAGCCCTAGTTTCTTTTGCAAAAGTAAAATTCCAATACTCGCATCCTAACTAAATGATCTACACAAGCTTCAGCCTGTAATCTCTCTTCCCGTTTCTGATTCCTTGTTGTATTCCTATTTCTGAGGTCCGGGTTTGGATCAACCTTACTCAGGAATGGGGGTAACGGTTCGGTTAGATTGGGGGAGGGAAATTACATCAAGCTGTGAAATTTAATATATTCGTGCAATTGTACCTAATGGTATCTAATGGTATTTTCTAATTCTGTTTGTATTGGAATAGGTAGACTACTGCTAATTTATCCGTCGTACTTTCACATTTTTGTTAGATGTAATTATAATATTATTTTGTGCTATGCAACCTTTACTGTATTTCGTTCTAGTCGCTTTGTGTGTAACTGTCAATGCTTAACACTGTGAACAAATTAAAAAGTCATTTTTAAAAGCTAAAATGTTTACATAAATTTGTGCATGAGTCGCCTCTCTAAGTTTCCATCTCCACCTAGCTCTGATAGCTCCAGTCTGACACTGTCTACACTCAGTACAATGAAGTAATTACTCATTTATTTTAAATAATTATACAATATATACAAAAGAAGCAACACCTTGTGTTTTATTATGATCCAATTTCTCATTGGAATTTATATCTTCACAACTGTAACGATGTCTTTTATCCCCTTTCTTTAACATCAGGAATCAATACATATTTGAATCACGATACTTTTCTCTTACACCCAGCGTAAATACTTTTAAACAGGATCACGATACTTCACAGCGTGATGGGATATATATTGCGCAATATCATAAAGTAAATACTGTCACAAATCTCTGATGTAAATGAATTACAATAACTACTTGAGCTTTCACCCAAAACACCACTTCTCGCTCGACAAAAGAAATCCTTCGCACACTTTGCAACAGTTCAAAAAGCATGCTGAAAGTAACATAAACTGAAACACGTGTATGTGGTAGGCAACTCACAACTTCCTCCATATTATTGCTTAGATTCCTTTCCTATTTCTTTCACATTTAATTTTATATGCTCATTCGCAAACCGGAAAGTGTGCTGCTCACAATGTTAAGATGACCGTGCAATATTTGCAACATGAAACCTGCTTGTTTAAACTCCTTCTGATTAATTTGAAGAAAAATCACATTATATATATATAAAGGTTATTCCACATTCACTAAATAATTGGAAAACAAATTCATTGAATTAAGATTTGAGTATACATGTGATTTAACATGTTGATAGAAGACATGTCTGTTGTGGATGTATATAACATTATACTTATCTGTGTAAAATGCATGTAAAGAAACAGGCTTCGATACTATCATCATTGTTCTTTAGATTTATTATCACCTATACAGCAATCAAGACGTGATCACAAACTTAGTGAATACTGAAGTGTTTTCAACAACTTTTTTTTAATCCAATTATTTGTTCATTGATGGAATGAAACAGTAATTATATAGCTCTTGCTATTGAAAACACACCATCGAATTCAAAAAATGACGCAGAAGACAAAGAAAAAAGGAACAATAAATAAATAAATTATTCCTTGTGTGAAAAAGTTCTGCTAGAGTCCTATCAGCATGGTCTTTGTAACTAGGTAGTATATACAATCAATCACATAAACTGGAGAAGAAAGAGAAGAAAAAATCAACTCAGAACGTGATTATAGGAATTTACAAACAATAAAAGGCAAGGACAGATAAAGAGGAAGAGGTCAAAATGTTGTACTCAGTTTTGAAAAATGAAGATGATTAAAAATAGTATAATTGTGTTTAAATCATAGATGAGTGAGAATATTTGGAAAAGCAGACTTAAAACTTCGAGGAAAGAGATAAACAAATTCAAGACATCAATAAGAGTCTAATTGCAGAACTGTCTTAGATATATCCAACTACTGGTGATTTACAATCACGTGTAACACGGTAGAATGAGGAATCCAATCAATGGATAGTGTTAGATATCAAGTAAAATTCGTTACGGAAATTTAAGAAATTAGTTAATGTAAGAAAATCGTGATGATGTTTAATAAATGGGATGATAAAAAGTGTAAAAGCAATAAGAGAGAAAGTTAGTACACGGAAAATATTAAATATAATTCGAGGTTTCAAGCAAACCCCCCAAAAAAGTGTACTGGTTCTTCATAAAATGCCCCAAACTAAGCTTACGTCTTTTGATAGGATGAGTGCATTTTGGTAGGCAATAAAAGTTATGCAATGTTGCACATTTTTCCTAATCTATATTTTGGATATTGTGATAATTAGAGTTTAATACCAGTGTTTTGTTTAACTTCTGTAGGGAAAGTTTTGTATATTTAAAGAGCTTATGAGTAGGATGAGAGTTACGGCATATTCAAGGTGAAGTACAACACAATTAAATGGCGCATACATAGATACTTCTTATTGATTTAGGAGCTTGAAGAAACTGTTAATTAAATATATATGATGAATAAGTTGTTTCTATTGGTTAAGGATCACAAGCTACGAGGGAGAATTACTCAGTATGGCTCCTTAAGACACAAACTAGCGAAGCAGACAATTTTGTTAAGTAATACACGTATATACTTTACAACGATTATATATATATAAGATCATTGGTTCTTTTTGATTTATATTTGAGCCATTAAATAATATACACTCCGTCCCTATATTGATTCCATTTATTTATATCAATTATCTAGTTGCCCCTGACAACCTGCTATCCAAAACCTTATTATTTTAGAATATCTTTATATATATTGACAATCAATATTTTAAAACATTTCTTTCTCTTTTTCTGATAGTAAAATCAGCCAGCCTAGTACATATTTAGAAAATCTTATGACCCAAAATATACAAACATACAATGTACTGTTGTAACTTCATCTAAATGTTACATTATGTTTATTTTACATCACCTAAACGCCATATTACATTCTTTCTAATTATTAAAACTTCTTATTAGGTTTCGTTTAATTTACCTGCGCATTGCTTTATGTTCCTTTGAATTCATATAAACATTCATTTATGACTTTAGAGTTTACCTAAATATTAAGTTATTTTGTCACTTAATTTAATCAAATCTATTTTTGTTTGATGTTACCGAAACATTTCATTATGATTCTTTGAATTCACCTACAAATTTCATTCTGATTCATTTTATTTCATCTAAGCACTTCATTTATTAGCATTAGTTGTTGTAATGGTACAATTTCAGATATAATTCAGATCTCAAAACTTTACTTCAGACGATGAAGTTTCAAAATTAACCATATTACAAATTATGTGTGGTTGAAGTGACTATGAGGCTATGGTATCGTGTATTGGAAATACATGAAACATAGTCTGATATGATTTCTGTTTATTGAGATGGCTTAGTTCTTTCTACATTCGTACACATTGTTTGCACTTTCTTTGTGAAATGTTTGGCAGACCATATATATTACATGGCTCATTATATAACTCACCTCTATTGAAGATGAATCTTCCAAGTTTTAGAATTATTTGTCAATAGAAGATCATTCGAGTTATTTGAAACCACAAATAGTTTGTTTCTGGCATTGTTAGTGGTAACGTAACAGAAGAAAATACAACTGAACAAAATACACCAAACAATACTTACTTAGCTTTAAGTACCAAGATGGTTAAGTACACAAAACATCTGGTGCGGGGCCCGATTGAGAACATTTTGCGGGGTCCCAGTTTTACAACTAACTTGCACCAAGGTCAATAGAATAGGGTGGTTCGAAAAAAAAACTCTTTTTTAGTTTCCCAGTTGCTATACCGCAAATTGTTTTTTAGTTTCCGAGTTGATGACTTGAAAAATGAAAAAAGTGTCTAAATCCGTTAATGTCTTACGATCGCGCCAAGCATCTGTAAAATTTTAAAAAGCACGAAAAATTTAATGTTTTCTTACTTTTTATGAAAACAAAATACTCTCGTATCTTTAATGGTATAGTGATAAAACGTTACCACTAATAATATTTAATAAGAAAAGCACATGTGGTATGTTTTTTTTTGAATATCTTCCGATCGCGCATAGCGTACGAAATTAACAGAAAAGCCTCTCTTTTGGTAATTCTCTTTAATAATTTTGAAACAAATTTTCAACAAAGATCAACAATGGGGCGAGAAAAATCGGTATTATCATATGATAACTTGTCTGTTGCTGAGCACGCTGCAGACCAATGCTACGTTCGTCGCTCAATGCTTCCCAACATGGCAACAAATAGGGCGTAAAGTCTTTGGCAATAAAGTTATTTACAAGCTGCCAGTCTTTGTTAACCACCCATTGTGGTGGTGCGGAATCTGTGATGTCGCGGTGCTTGGAACATGAAAGGAAGGACATAAAAGGCACTCAAAGTTATATTGTTTCATTCAAGTACAGTACACAAGGCACCATTATCTTGTATCCATTGTTGTATCTCATTGTCACTCTTCAGTGAGTCTGGATGAGTTTTCGTACTACGTATGTCTCTGTGCTATGTGAAGTTCATTCTGTTGATATTAGTCTTTTGCAATACTGGGTTAGGACGTTCTACCAGCTGTTCTTTTCGCTTGAGAAATGGATTCATCAAAGAAAATAACAAGACAGTCCATTGAGTGTCCTATATTTGGCCGTCCGAGAGAATTTTTACCAAATAAACTTCCTACATACGAGGATGTGCTCCGATGCTGTTTTGAACAGAGATTTGAGTTAGCAAGAAAGCTCAACAACACAAAAGTGAATATTTCAGCTGTTAACAATACAGTGTCACAATAAGTGAAAGAAATTTTTGACAAGGCCTCAATACCTACAGTTTCGTATTATAGGATTGTCTAGCTTGTCAGTTCTTTCTATGGTAAGTATTGGAAACTTAAGAAATCTTACAATCGAGACAAGGAGAAGGCAGCCTTCAAGGAAAATCTTGCCGACTTTAAAAGACAAGCAAGAAATCTCTGATGTTTTGACCTGTAAGTGTGAAATGAATGTGTTTTGTTCTTGCGGGAAGACCCCAGACATGTGTAAATGTCCAATTCAGGTGAACTGTACGTGTGAGAAACCTAACAAGATTCCTGTCATTGAGCGAAAATTTTTATATCTTCAGAAGAAGCATAGGTTAGAAATAATTGGTGCTTTGGATCGGAAGGAGACATCAAAGTTGAAACGTGGACTTGAAAGAAGAAGCTATACTTTAAATAGAGATAACCCTGATTGTTTACTTGAAGAAGAGACAAGTTGTTCAGCCGAAGTGTGTTCTGATATTGAACCTGAATACAAACCAAATGACTCTGAGAAAAAGGAATCTCCATCTCTATGGCAGATGAGAATTAAACTAGGAGCTACAGCATTAACCTGCGATTAATATGGAGTCAGTGATCGTGCAAGTTCTGCTATAGCATCCAGTGTGCTAGAAGACTTTGGTATAATAACCAAAGCAGACACGTCTATGGTTATTGGCAGGTGTAAAATTATAAGAGAAAGGAGCAAAATTAGAAGTGACTTGCAAAACAAAGTGAAAATGATTTAGATAAACTGCATGGCCTTTATTTTGATGGAAGAAAGGATAACACCTTGGTTATAGATAAGATTTAATCCAAACAATTTCGTCGTACTATTAAGGAGGGCATTACTCGCTCATCAAAGAACCTGGTTCTGTATACATTGGTCATGTGTCGCCGAGCTCTGGATCTGCTAAAGACATTGCATCTAGCATTGTGTCTTGCCTTAATGAACAATGAATTTCAGTGGAAGGCTTGGATATCATCGGTTGTGATGGTACTAACAGAAATATTGGCTGAAAAATGGTGTTATTCATCATCTTGATATCAATGTTGGGCGACCTCTGCAATGGGCTATTTACCTACTCCATTTCAATAAATTACCTTTTCATCATCTTTTTCATCATTTGGATGGAGGAACAGTTAGCCCCAC
Organism: Thermobia domestica; assembly: GCF_964235325.1. Classification (NCBI taxonomy): domain Eukaryota; kingdom Metazoa; phylum Arthropoda; class Insecta; order Zygentoma; family Lepismatidae; genus Thermobia; species Thermobia domestica. The sequence goes on along the minus strand of NC_137461.1, from coordinate 42,047,757 downwards.
AACATTTTCTGGACCAATTGGAAAGAATCTAAGCGGGTGTGAGAAACTGCCAGTGGTAGATTTTCAACCAATAGATTGTGTAAGTCCAAAAGTTGACAGAAATTCTTTGAGTAAAGACCAGATATATGTCAGGCTGTCAAAAGTGGCATATGTCCAAGTCATTTATCAATTCGTGATCCCGGATCATTTTAAAATTCCAGATGGCTCACTTGTGCAAATAGAGTCCTCAGACTATACATAAGTGAAGCAAATCCTTCAAATGAGTTAAAAACCATAGTGACTTTTATTTTCAAATCTTACATGCCAATGTGGTTTGAAATTAAAAACAGCAATACCTTCATAAGTGGACCCATTCATGTATATAGAACAATTGAAACATCTCGATATTTGCCTGACAATTTGAAGCAAGTTGTTTTCCCCGTCGTTGAAAGGAACTCGTTATTTGCCCACCCCGAAAATCTTTTAATAACCTTGATTTTTGATGAGAATAAGCACATTAGAGAACTAGGGCTTAGAAGAGTGTTGAACACCAGGCAGTCTGATTCGAAAGGAAAAACCATCAGAACATTTCTTACTTTAACTGTACATTTTGAAGCCTCAGATTACATTGACATGATTGACTGGAGTGAAGCCAAGTATTCTTCTCCACCTCTTCTTCAAAAAGTTCCAAACGACAACTCTTTCATTCAACGAGGTGAAATACCAGATTGGGATATCAAGATCCTCCTGCCATAGGCAAGGCGTGGAGCGATGCGTGAAGCTAGTTACAGAAGCTTCGCTCAAAGTATGCGGATCCAAATCAAGAGATGGCTACATCAGAGCAACGTTGAAATCCATATCTTTGATGCCTGAGTTCAGAACAAAATCTGACTATAAAGTCGCTTCAATTTTGCAAGTCTTTCAAAACAGAGAAACAAATGTAAATATGTAAATTTGGTAAATAGTACACACCTTTTATGGCTGGGTGGATGGGAAGGGTGTGGGTGGAACTCGAAGTGCAGCCACCTCCTCGTGGTGAGTTCTGTTTTTTTATATATAAAAACAACGAAGAGCTGCACATTTGTGTTAGCATTGAAACCTATTTGTCATAACCTTGCAACTCTCTCATTAAAACATTAAACATTATAAAATATATTACAACGCATGTTATTACATCAGCACTATAAGGTATTAAAAATAGCTCAGTTTATATTTTTTTATTTTTAAAAAAGAAATACGAAGAACATAATTTTTCTTAAACTTCATGGGCTTTGCGCGATCGGAAGATATTTTCTAAAATCATAAAACAACTGTTTTTATTATTATAAGGCATGTTGTACCGTATTATCACTATATCGTAAAAAATACGACAGTATTTTATTTTAATAAAGAGTACGAGAAAATTAAATTTTTCGTGTGTGTTTTTTTTAAATTTTTCAAACGCTTTGCACGATTAGAAGATATTAACTGATTTAGAAACTTTTTCTTATTTTTCCGCTCGTCACTAACCACAACTTTACGCGGTATAGCAACTCGGAAATTAAAAAAAAAATTTTTTTTCCGATCCACCCTAATATATATATTGTTGAGGCATGTCATTGATTTTATTCAAAAGATATTATTTTGGTAAAGGAAAGTATATTTAATAAAATTAAATGTTAAGAAACTAAGTGTTATCACGTAACGTAAACACGTGTGTGTGTTTATGTGTTGACATCAATGTTGTGTGTATGTAATGAATGTTCTACGGCTAGACGCTTGCTCGTCAATTCGTAAGATATTGTAATTTGTATTTGTAATCAGATTGTCACATTGTAACATTGACACACTTTGACTGTGATATAATCGTTGAGTTCGCAGAAATTTGTAAGTCTGAGAATTTGATCACGATGTAATTCGGGTGAAACCAACGTTTTACCAATAGCTGAGATATACAGAAAGTCGACGAGAATGAATTCCAAGATGTCTGGAATCTTCGTATAAAACCTTATAGTTTTTAGAAATTGGGATCAGTCTCAGGAGTCTCGAGGAGCAGTCTTTGAGGATCAGTCTTCGAGCATTTGTCTCTGAGTTGAGTCTAAGAGATCAGTATACGTCGAGCAGTAACATAGTTACTCATGTCACAGTAGTCACTTCTCTGTGATTCTACGTTCAGTATTAGATCAGGAGATCTAATAGTTCAGCAGACCATTCTAGTAGATAATGGTACACAATAGTCAACCATTCTAGACTATTGGCAGCAATATAGAGATCGTCCAGAACATCGATAGCAGTTCCAGTCATCAGCTGTATAAAGGTACGTGTATCTCAGCTATGTTTGAGTTCATCGTGGTTAACTTCCTAGCTGCTTAAAGATATGTGATCTTGCGATTATATTCAGTCGACGATCAATCACAATAGTACACAAGCTTAATGAAAATACAAAGTTTTAGTTCAAAGTTAATTAATGTGGTTCTTTCCGTCATCCTGTACCTACTCATTCTAGATAGTGAGTAGCAGCGATCTTCGACCGTCATTTTACATTTCATCCCCATGCTATATAGGCACGACGGTGGAAGGTTGTTATGGTGGAGATGCGTTCGGTTCGAGACCCGGGATGTGTATTTTAGAGTAGTTCGCACCAGTTTTATGGTGGAGATGCGTTCGGTTCGAGGCCCGGGATGTGTATTTTAGAGTAGTTCGCACCAGTTTTATGGTGGAGATATTTTGGTTCGATTCCCGAACAGTGCTAAAAGTAGGTCGCACCAGTCTTATGGTGAAAATAGCGATTCCGAAATGGAATAATTTTAGTGTTAAGAATATATGTTATTAGGTTATGGTTAAATTCGGATTAGATTTAAGTTAGTTAGTATGTTAAGAGTTTGTACTATAATTGTTCACCACTCAAAGACGAGATATGGTTCGGATCTCGAATGACTAAAGGCAATTGATTCAAGTAGAATAAGTAATACGTTAACCCTCACCACCCACCCTCACTTCGTAGATTAAAGTTGAATTTAAGTATTAGATTAAATGAATGAAAGAACTGTGTTGACTAGAGCACAGAAAGCGAGTAAGGGAATAAATATTGATGTGGATTTGTTTGGTGTGAGGACACCAGAAAGACAAAATACTGCTTGTAGTTACGATAAAATCGCGAGTCCTAAAATTGTTTTGAGTAAAGAACCAGTTTTTAATTTCCCAAGTAGTCCGGTGACGAAATCTGTATCGGAAGACTTTCCTTCAATCATAAATTTAGATCCGAAATTAGTAAATAGTGAAAATAAGAATTTTACTATGGCGTCTAACATTACGTTTTACGCAGATATTAATAAATTGCCTAAATTCGATCTCAAGAACGATAATGACATCGTGTCGTTTTTCGATGAATTCGACGATGCTTGTCAAATGGCAGGCATCGCCGAAAGCAAACGAAAGGAGTTACTGCCCAATATTTTCAAAGGAGTAGGGAGGCAATGGATAAAGTTGTTCCTGAAACGGAGAAACATGGCAGAAATACAGTATAAACAATTGCAGTCTGAAATAGTAGACGAGTTTACGAAATCTAATGTAACTATAGATATTGAAGATAGAATTAAGGAGCGGTTACAGCATGAAGACGAAGCTGTAATTAATTACGTTTATGACATGCTCGTTCTTTGTGAACGACTAGATTCAAAAATGAATGATATCAAGAAGATAGGTATTATAGTTGGAGGTCTACATCCATACTATATGGAAAAGGTAGGAACGCGTGAATATTCTAGCTTAGACAAATTCGTGGAGGATTTGCAAAAGATAGAAAAGAATAAGTGTAAAATAGCAAAGCGTGTGAAAAAGGAATCCGGCAAAGTTACAATTAAAGATCTTGTAAAGAAAATTAGAGAGCAGGTAGAAGATGAGGAGAGCGGATCTGATTCAGATCATGTGGTTGTAAGAAAACATAAAGAAGAAAGTAAGATTAAACAGGAACCTCCGAGTATTACACAAATCGCGGAATTAGAAAAGAAAATGGACAAATTACAGTTAGCATTGTCGGCAAAAACACAAGACGACGAGAAACAAGAGAATAACGCGAGAAAACAAGGGAAAAATCAGTATTATAGGAATAATAAGCAGAATAGAGGTGGTTATCGAAATAATTACCGTGGAAATGGAAATAGAAATAAGAATTGGCACAGTAATAGTGATAGGAATCAAAACAACAATAGAGGTAATAACCGTTATTACAGTAAGCGTGGTAATCGAGGAAATTTTTGGAGAAACAATAGAGGACGTGGTCAGCAAGGAAACTGGCAAGGGAATTGTCAGAATTCGTGTTGTCACCAGTCGTATAATTTCGAAAACCCGAATCAGCAGAGATTTGTGCAAGTGGTACCAGCGCAAGTAAATGGTACTACTTATTATCAAACACCAGGCTCGAGTACTTTAAACGGAACACATCTGTAAATGGGAGAGGCGCATTTACAGGCAATCGAAATGTCCGAATAAGAGAAATAATTGCCTCAGTTAATTTAGACAACAACATGGTATATTTACCATTAGAAATAGATGATAGAAAGATCAAAGCGTTACTCGATAGTGGGTCGCAAATTTCAATTATAAACGAGAAATTAGTGCCACCGAGTGCAAAAATAATCCCACAACAAACTAAGATCAAAGGGATCACGCAGAACACGCTGGTAATTAACAAATTAGCCATAATTAAGTTCAAAATTTTAAATCAAACGTTTCATCAGGCTTTTAGAATAATAAAAGACTTCCCATATCAAATGTTGATTGGGAATGACTTTTTGCAAACACAAAATTGTAGAATTGATTATGGAACTAGTAAGATTATTGTTCAAAGATTTGGGAAACCAATTAAACATTGTCGAAACGATCAGGAAACCAGGACAGTTTCTGATAATGTTGCAATTAGCATTAAATCAAGTTTAAAGCCAAAATGGGTTCTTGGTTATAGGGTGAAGTTGTTACCAAGAACTAGGACAACTGTCGAGGTTAACCTAGTTAATTCTTGGGAGAACAATGAATTTCTATTAGAGCCAGATAAGCTATTAGAGTTACAATATAACATATTTGTACCTAGAGTAATTTTGTCGAATGAAAATAAGTGTTTAGAAGTTATTAATCCGTCAAATAAGACGATCATGTTGACAAAAAATTTAAAAATTGGAGATGCAGAAGCATGCATGAATGAATCGGAATTAAGGAAAGAAGGATTATCAGAGGAGGAAATTGAAGAGGTATTAGAGGCGAGAAAAAACTATGATAAATCACGGTTAAAATTTGGCAATAATACTAAACCAGAAATCAGAAAGAAATTAGAGAAATTGTGCTACGATTACGCAGATGTTTTTGCGTGGCGAGAAAACGAATTAGGAAGAGTCAAGGGAGTAGAACACAAGATAGAGTTGGAAACGAAATTCTTGCGATGGACCGACATAGCACACACCGAAGCCGAGTGATGGAAGAGATGGCTGAAAGGTTTGGTATGCGGTTAAATTTTGCCAATACAGATGCCCATTATCAGATTGGAACATCGGAGAGAGCCATCGGGTCAATTCAACAAATTATGAAGCACTATATAGACCGTGAGTTTACAAACTGGGACGAGATCTTACCTTCAATTGTGTTTACCATGAATACACAGATTCATGACGGGACAAAACATTCGCCTTACTATTTGCTTACAGGGCGTGAACCCAGAACGTTCTTGGAACAGGATCTGGACATACCTTGTGAGTATGTGGAAAACGAAGAGCGGATACGAAATGTGAAGGAAGCAAGGAAGGTCGCGTACCAGAATTTGCAGAAGCGGTTCAAATCCCAAAAGAAACAAATTGAGAAGAAATTCTCTCAACCAAACTTCGACGTGGGACAAAAAGTTTGGATTCGTGAAATGCCAAGAGCAGGCATTCCAGCTTGTTTTGGAAAGCGATATAACATTCGAGGAGTAATAGTGCAAAAGTTGAATAATAACTCATATAAAGTGAGATACGAGACTAAGAAAGGACAAGAGAAGACAGATTCTGTTGACATAAGACGTTTGAAACCATTTGTAAGTGCAAAGGAGGAAGATTCGGATAGACCAGAAGAAGAATCGGATTTAGACAGTGATGTCTAATGAAAAAAAAAAAAGAGAACAACGCGTGGGAAAAACCAAAAAGTTTTTCAAAAGGACTACATCACGACGAAAAAACAATTTTTTTTGCAACTACGAAAACACGAATAAGTTTTAGTAAAAGTTTAATATTTTTTTTTGTTAGGTATCTGCAAACAAGATGTTTTTGTCAGTGAGACAGCGAGGTGGACCGCTGTTTATCAACAAAAGTCCGTGTACCCGAAATCAAAGTAAATGTTGATTTCCATCAAAAAATCCCTTAACTGGCAAAAGTATATTGTTTACAGAGCGTAAAGTGACTAGGAAATTAGAGAATTTTTTTTAGAGAGATATCTAGTAAATATTTTTAAATTGGTAAAATAATCCAAGGTACACATACAAAGTAAAATAAATAAATGAAAACATAACTGTGAAAAAAAATAATAAGAGATATAGAAATAATTAAAATAAATAAGTAAAATTCAGAATAGTAATTCTAAGTTTTAATTGTTACAGTTATCATCATGTTCAAGATTGTCGTTTGTCTACTACTATTGATTAGTATTGGGGTAGCTGAAGAAGAACATCAACAAATAACGTTATCAGATATTGGACTAGCATTGACACAGAATGCTTATGCTGTTCATGCGACGAACATGGTGTTTACGACCGTTAAAATGCATTTAAATTTTCAAGAATCGGTGCCAGTACACGACAAATGTACTGACGCATATGAGATTTTAAATGATTATGCAGTAAAAGTGAGAGAGTTTAGACAGAATATAGTGAATTTATTACCTTGCCATTTTGTTTATGAAAATGGTATAACAAGATGTAATAATAATCACAGAAATAAAAGATTTATATTTTCGTGGTTACTGGGATTGTCGTCCATTGGTTTATCGACGTATAATTTAATTCATAATAAACAATTGTCTCAGTCTATTGATAAGTTAAGTAAGCATGAGAATGTATTAACTAATGAAATTAAAAATCTAAAAGAATCATTTAATAATGAGATAACAGTAGTCCACGGGATAGTCGTAAAAGTGCAACAGGTGTTGCAAGATTTTAAAAATAAAATTCAGGAGCTATACTGTTATTTACATCAATCCCAACGCAGGATAATGGCAAACTTGTTTGTTCATCTGGTACAGGAAGAGTAAATAAAATAGTAAATAGCATTTTAAATAATGAGTTAACATATCATATATTATCTAATGCTGACGTTAAAAAGTTAATTAATTTTCATGATGTTTTGAAAAATACTATTTATAGGTCAGACATTGGAATGTTTTACCAAATGTCTAGCGTATATCTAGTAAAATACCATTACGAAGATAATAATGTTGATTTAATAATAAAGACTCCGATAATATATGATACTAGCATTTCAATAATGTATGACGTTACATCAATGGGCTACTTAATAAATAACACAAGAATATTTTATCAATTACCAGAAGCAGTCTATTTGGCTGAAGGTAAATTTCACTCATTGGATAAAAGTAAATGCGAATTTAAAAGTTTTCTATATTTTTGCGAGAGCATAACTATGGACCATGAATCGAAATGTTTGAATAATATTATTTTAAATAAATCTCTAGGAGGATGCCAGCAAAATTCGGAAAAATTTTTGGGGAATGTGATATTCAGATATACACACGCTGGTGTGATGTATTCTTCTATTGAAGAAGCGTACATGACAAAAGTGGGTGTACATCAAGAAATTACTTCAACAAAACTTGAGCAAACCAAAGCTAAATCAAATTTCATAAACTATGATAAATTTGATAATATAATAATTGGAGAGCTGGTCATTCCATCTAAACGGATAATTCAGATTCAAAATAAACACATTAAATTGATCGGTAATTGGACTGAGAGACAAATAAATTTCACCTTGCATACGCAAGAGCTAAATAGTTTAACTGAAAAATTGTTAAAATTGAAAGTCGATACTTCGATCCCAGAACTACATTTAAAAACAGACTATATCATGTATGTAATTTTTGGAGTAATAATATCATTAATTGTGACAACAATATTGTTATTAGTACTGTATTGTAAGCTGTATAGAGCAATACGGAAGTATAAAATTCAAAATCAGGAATAATAATAATCATAATAATAATAATAATAATAATAATAATAATAATAATAATAATAATAATAATAATCATCAGAAAGTAATAATAAAGTAAGCGTAGTATGTAAATGAATATCGTATGTGCCTTGGGTTATGAAAAAAAAAAGTTTTTACATTTGTAGATATGGAGAAGAATGGAGTTTATTTTGAAAAAAAAAATATCTAAGTTGCAATAAAACCTGAAAAGGAATATCGAATTAACATTTAAAACAAGTGGTAGACATACTTACCTACAGCATGAGGTAGTTGTGAGTTGAAAGCTTTTGGTTGTCATCCTAGATAAAACTAGGATTGGTCTAGTTGAGTCGGTGAAAACGATTAAATCGTTGAAAAAAAAATAAAATGGTTACGTAGAACTAGTACGAAAAAACTCTTTGTTTTTGGTAGAAAAGAAGCAATAGAAAATAAGCATAGATAATAGATCATCATAGACAAGTATAGATAAAAGCATGTAAATAGATAATAGCTAAGTTAAATAACATCAGAATATTAGTGAAATCAGTAGCTTCAAGCTATAGAAAACAAAAGCGAAAAGAAGAAAAATAGAAAAGTTGTCTATTAGTAAAGCTAGATAAATAGACAAATCATAGATAAAGTAGATACTAGTGTTATAAACCAGTTCAAGTAAGCTTACAAATCTACAATAATAAGTCGTTAAAAGTACGGGAAAAGTACGGAAAAGTATGAAAAAGTCGTTGAAAAGAAGTAAATAGTTTCAATAGAAAAGTAGGAAAATCATAGATAAGACACGAGAAATAGTCGCAAATAGAATACAATCATAATGCATCATATCAATAATCAACGTTAAGTTGTATGAGAACACATTATTTTTATCAAAATTCATTTTCTAAATTCACGTTTTTTTTAAAATGAGAGAGGAATTATTGATTCATTATTATAATCAAATGATCAATTGGTATATAGATTATTTGTATTATAATAAGTTATTGTATTTAGGTTATGAGTATCTTTGATATTCATGAGAGTACTGTACTTCGTTGAGTAGTTTTCTGTTTACTACTTACGAGACGATTGCATCCTGGCGAGGCTCTGTGCGCTCATGCAGCAGAGAGCGGTTGCTAAGGGGCGTGGTTTACGAGAAGATGGCCGCCAGCGTAGCAACAAGTCTCACCCACGGGAGACTAGCTACTTGTATTCACAATGATTTTGATGCGTTATGAATGAATTTTAAGGACAGAGAGTGTTGGAATGTAAAAATAAGATAGATTAAACATCAATAAAGATAACTGTACCTACAAACAACGTTAAAACTAGTAATAAAGTGTATTTAAGAGCTGAAATATGCACGAAAATGTAGGATTTTCCGACTTTGAAAAAAAAAAAAAAAGACAATAACAGCGTCAAACGAATGAAAATGTAACAAGGATAGCAGTTTTGTATCCGAATAGGTTACATAGTGATTAGAACACTATTCATTATTTAGAATATGCATCGATTATGCATTTTAGTGAAAATAATGAACGATTAATGAACATTAACATTAGGCCTATGCTGAAATTATGAATATATTGTTCAGAAGAGAGTCATAGACCGCGGTATAGTTATATAAGTTTTTAAGAAAATAAAAACACGATTTCACACTTAGTTATATATTTACAGGTATTATGAAAAAGAAGTTTACCGTAATGGCTATTGCTTTAACATCGTTAATAACCTTAGTACTAGCAACGTCTATAATTATCATTTATTTAATTATTAAATTATGTAGATTTAGTGGAAAGAAAAAACAGGAAGGAAGAGTAGAGAATAAAAAAGTATATGACGATATTAGTAACGTAGAAAACTGCGGATTATTTCCAATCTATGCAGAAATAAATAAAAACCACACTAAAAAGCACACTATTTGCACAAAACACAAAGCAAATCACTATCTTGAGCAGAAAAAGGAACCACAAGGTAACTTAAACATTGTTGGTATGCACTGCACCAAAATCAAAGAGGGATGTAACACAAATCACGAATTATCCGGTGTTGAAGCGGAAAAAACGGATCAACATTTGGTCACAAACTTGAAACACGAAAAACTATACATGCGTCCTTGCGACATTTTGGTCCTGTGAACATTTTGCCGAAATTTTCACGAACAATGCGGAGCACGTATTCAAAGTTAACTTTATACATCGAAGCAACGCGGCAAACAGGATAAGACGTGGAAGTTTGTCCAAGTTCAGTGTCAAAAACGTTTGCTGAATTAACATTTTGCGGAAGGAAGTGTATCAAGAGTTGCTAACTCTATAGATAGCAAACTTACCATAAGTGAAGTGAATAATATTTTTAAATTTTGTTTTTGTGGTTCAAAATCATGCAGCGATAGGAGACGTTGTTCATTAGTGTAGTAGTGTTTTACAACAACAAATCTAGTGTATAATGAAGTGCATTATTTTTATGGAAAGCATCAGTGATATGGTCACTGGTAATAGTGGAAACTATGCAGAGTTAATAAACACTGAGTTGAACTTTGCGACTAACTTCAGTGGAAAGTTTTCAAGAACGAGAACGGAAAAGTATATATATGAGCAATTCCGAGCACAGGAAATGCAACACAACTTCAAGTAGTTATATATGTAACTCAATAGATGGCAGGAGCTCATACTCTGATGAGGACTCTTGAAAAGTATTTTTTTTTTAAACGAAAACAATGATTGTAAATAAATAATGTTTTGATGATTTCTTTTGAATGTGAAAAATGAATATAAAGATATATACAGGGTGATGGTTGAATATATATGATTATTTTATGTAATATATGTAATTAGTTTTCGGTCAATTTCAAGGAAGAAATTGAGTCGAGAACGGAGTTCTCTTATTTTAAAGGAGGGGCATGTTGAGGCATGTCATTGATTTTATTCAAAAGATATTATTTTGGTAAAGGAAAGTATATTTAATAAAATTAAATGTTAAGAAACTAAGTGTTATCACGTAACGTAAACACGTGTGTGTGTTTATGTGTTGACATCAATGTTGTGTGTATGTAATGAATGTTCTACGGCTAGACGCTTGCTCGTCAATTCGTAAGATATTGTAATTTGTATTTGTAATCAGATTGTCACATTGTAACATTGACACACTTTGACTGTGATATAATCGTTGAGTTCGCAGAAATTTGTAAGTCTGAGAATTTGATCACGATGTAATTCGGGTGAAACCAACGTTTTACCAATAGCTGAGATATACAGAAAGTCGACGAGAATGAATTCCAAGATGTCTGGAATCTTCGTATAAAACCTTATAGTTTTTAGAGATTGGGATCAGTCTCAGGAGTCTCGAGGAGCAGTCTTTGAGGATCAGTCTTCGAGCATTTGTCTCTGAGTTGAGTCTAAGAGATCAGTATACGTCGAGCAGTAACATAGTTACTCATGTCACAGTAGTCACTTCTCTGTGATTCTACGTTCAGTATTAGATCAGGAGATCTAATAGTTCAGCAGACCATTCTAGTAGATAATGGTACACAATAGTCAACCATTCTAGACTATTGGCAGCAATATAGAGATCGTCCAGAACATCGATAGCAGTTCCAGTCATCAGCTGTATAAAGGTACGTGTATCTCAGCTATGTTTGAGTTCATCGTGGTTAACTTCCTAGCTGCTTAAAGATATGTGATCTTGCGATTATATTCAGTCGTCGATCAATCACAATAGTACACAAGCTTAATGAAAATACAAAGTTTTAGTTCAAAGTTAATTAATGTGGTTTCTTTCCGTCATCCTGTACCTACTCATTCTAGATGGTGAGTAGCAGCGATCTTCGACCGTCATTTTACATTTCATCCCCATGCTATATAGGCACGACGGTGGAAGGTTGTTAATATATATATATATATATATATATATATATATATATATTGCGTTCTCCATTATGGTCTAGTGGTTATGCCCATTTCCTTTTATAACGTTTTTTCATCTGCAAAATATTCTGGTGGAAATTCTCACCCTGTTCATTGCTTATAGCAGCTTATTTTTCAGAGAAATAACTCAAATAGTAATGCAGATAGTGAATGAATTTTACAATACATATTTCACCCTTGTGTTTCGCAATTTTTCAAGAAAGCTCTGTACCAGTATTTCATAGTTTTCCTCTCTTACAAGTAAACCTAATTGAAACCTAACCTTTCGAAATCTAATTTGTTGACCAAACTTGGCAGAGAAGTGTGGAATATCAAGAAACGTGCGTAAGCAAAATTTAAATTGTTTCCATCCATAAAGACGGCCGCAGTAGCCAAATACTTGATTGATCATAATAAGCCCTAAGAATGTATTTCAAGTCTCTTTCATTTCATTTGTAAAACAGGTAAAGGATGAAAAATAAAAAAGCACATTAATCGATACCTGGAGGCAGAAGAAATCTATTTGAGAGTATGCTTATCATGGCCGCCATCCTAAAGTCGGCCATCTTGTATCTAGCTCTACTTTTTTAAATAGGAATGGGGTTATGTAATATATCAAATTGCGCTAGAATTTTATGGGAAATACAATGGCAAAATTTGTGTTTCTATAAATTTACATTTGTAAGACAATGAAATACACATTTCAAGGATTTCTTAACAGATGTATCTTTCTGAAAAGAATTCAAGTCAGGAAAACCTAATGTACGCTAATGAGAACATCGTAGGTAGCTACTTATGCAAAGTGCAATCAACTTGAAATCGTTATCGACTGCAGACAAAATGAACTGGTGATGAGACAATCCCAAACCTTAAGGAACTGAAGGAAGATGGATGACATACTTTCCATTGGATTGTTCGGGTTACAAGACAAACCTCCATAAGCAGCCACCTATTCAGTACGCAAAAGTATATATTCGGTGTCCCTTATTTGAATTTTTTAAAGAAAATACGTCCATGGGATTTTTCGTAGGAGAGGGCAAAGTTTGTCCTTTGGTTTTGTGCTTTTAATATACTCGTAGGTATAATAAGAGAAAGGATATGCAAAGAAGTCGCATTGAGGTTGATTTATTTGATCATATCGGTATTCCCGGTGGTATCACATGGCATAAACAGTAAGAACGGCGAGAACTTTTAGTTACAAGGGACGTATGCGAATCGTGACAGCTAGATATTTGTGAAAATTCTCTATTCATGAAAATTCTCTACTCTGACTATTCATGGACGGTTAATCATCGGGGTGATAGTCACTCGGTGCAGAAATGGCTTGTTTAACTCCTACGTATAATAAAATAGCACACTGTGACCGGGTGAGTTTTGTGCCTAGTTATACCCCAAAAACGCCGAAAATAGGCAAAAAATCGATAATGTGTGCAAGTAATCTACTATGAGAGGGGGACATGTGATCCAGAAGACGGCAGTAGTGTCATACACACAGTGTTACCATCCAACACAAATTTCTAGTTTTTCAAATAGAACCTATATCATTTTATAGCATTAAACCAATTGGCATAAAATGAAAGAAATTAAGCAAACGATGGGTTATCAGTGTTGCCAATAAGGAAGATACGAGGCTTTAAAGTTAAGAAATCATGGTGTCCGTACAGAGAAACAAACAAATGTACAACAACAAAAACACTACAGAAGAAGCAAATGTACAGTAGGGAGTAAAAATGTACAGCACAGCATCCAGTAGACAAATACACAACACCCAATGATTAACAGGCTTAATACAGGATTCACCCAAGAAGAGGCACATGTTATAGTAGCCGTAGAAGTTTCATGTGACATAATGCAGAAATGTGAAAAGGAAGTCTTCCTGTAGCGCAGCAATTCCAATAATGTTTGTCGGGAATCGATGTCTCGAGCGTATCCGAGAGCTATATAACAAACTGCCTTGGGGTTGCAACACTGCATAAAACCCTTCATAGCTTCCAAACCACAGAAACGACGGTATAGTGACTGAAAAAAATTACAAAAAAGCTGTGACGAGAAAGATAAGAAACCTGTGACGAGAAAGAACGTCAGAATCGATTCGCGAAAATTAATGACCTCCGATAGGTGTCAGTCAAAAGTACAGGAAACGTTAACATGTGAGACAACGATGAAGGGAAAGCAGACTGTATTTATGTTAACAATAATATACAGATGGATATTATTTTAACATAATACGCCTATACACAACAGAAAAAAACATAGACAGTGCGTCAAAATACATACTTTTCTCGCCGTAGCCAAACACTCGATATAAAGCATCAACCCCGTTAGTCACTGGTCGCTGTACATGCTGTGGTTTACTCACTGTACATTTCTTCCTTCTGTTGTCCTGTCGTTGTTATACATTTGTTCGTTCTTATGTACGGGCTCCATAATTTCCCAACTCTAGAGCCTCGTATCTCCCTTATTTGACAACACTGATTACCCATCGATCACTTGTTTTCTTTAATGTTTTATGCTAGCGTTTTAATGCCGTAAAATGGTATACGTTCTATTTGAAAAATTATAAATTTGTTATCAGGCGGCAACACTGTGTAGCGACACTACTGCTGGATTCTTGCTCACGTGTAACACTTTCATCGGTAACAGGTTACCTGCACAGAATTTTGATTTTCTGCCTTTTTCCGAGGTTTTTGGGGTATAACTCGGCACAGCCTCGTCCGGTTACTGTTTGGTATATGTATTATACGTAGGGGGTAAATAAGCCATTTCCGCACCGAGTGACTATACCACGATGATTTGCAATCCACAATTAGTCAGTGTACCAATTTTAACAAATATCTAGCTGCCACGGTTCGCATACGTTCTTTGTTAGTGGAGTGCACAAAATAAGAGGGGGTGTACACCCACAATAATGATATACATTTTTACACAAACTCAAAGAAAACAATATTTTTAGCCCAGGGTGTATGTAAGAAAATTTGGGGAGTGTTAGGGGTGTCGGGATGGGCAGAATACTTCCTGGACATAATAAATATTTCTTCAACAGAAGTTGTAAACGCATAATAATAATAATAATAATAATAATAATAATAATAATAATAATAATAATAATAATAATAATAATAATAATAATAATAATAATAATAATAAAGAATTTACTGCAGCATTACATTCAGAAGGTATTTGCTTGTGCCCGGAAACTTAATACAAACTATTCATTTACTTGTCAGGGAGATTCCATACCCTCCGTTGTGGAACCCATAAGTGTACACTCATGTCCAAAATGATTGTCGCATATCTATAACTGTCTTCTTGTAACAATATAATTTGATAATGATTTTGCAGAGTACTTTTAATACTGATACTATATGTATAATCGGGAAATGTATATTTGTGGTAAATTTCATAGGAAAAGAATTATAAATACGAAAATTTGAATGAGTAAAACAAAATGTTGCTAAATGGACAAGAAAGTTTTATTTTCGTTTTATTGTTCTTATTTACTGCTCTTTTGACATGAAATTTGTCACATCCATGCCTTTGCCGATTATACACATACTAACATTATATGAAATACAGGACGAATTTGTTATCAAATTATATTTCTACAACAATATATTTATAGACATGCGACAATAATTTTGGGCATGAGTGTATCTGTATTGCAATATATTGTTGAGTGTACTTAACAACCGAGAGTAGCAGAGTCATCTTAATGGTACCATAGTCACTTGGACGGGGCCCCGAAGCCAGAATGGGATGTATTAATTACATGAATTCGGAGCATAATTTATACATAGACACCACAACACACTTATTTGATCTACGGCCTGATAAGCTGTTGGAACGCCACTGGAAACTAGATTCGACTGGACAGTAGAGAAGACGGCACAGGCGCGGGGTCCCCTTAAACGCGGGGTCGGATCTGGAGAAATCGGTCCAATTACTTTAAGGCCGGCCCTGCATGTAGATTTAATTTTTCCCGTTTACAACTTTCCATGAGAAATGTGAAAATACATAGAAAAATCAATTTCATATGGTCATGTAAATGTTCATAATTATCAGTAATTTGGATCGAAATATCCTGCAAAAGTGGCAAGAAGAGAACGTTATCGTTTGAAAAAATTCGCATACCATGTATTTTGCTAAAAGAAATGATTTCAGGTCTCACGAAATGATATTTGGTTTAGATTGCTCGGTCTGTAATTAAAGCAGAATCAAGGCTGAAACCCTCATCAAGAAAAGTATCAATCTGTGGAAAAGATTTAATAATATGCTATTAACTTGACATCTTTGTTTCTAAGCATACTTTCGATAAATCTGTTTACCTAAGGTCTTACTTGAAACGTGTGTGTCTTAACACATTCATTACTTCTAATGCTACATCTGATCAGTCGTTGTGTCTCTGCATACAATTACTACTAGACCAAAGAGTTGACAACTTTTATCACGCCATGAGAGAAACGGAGAATTATGTCTGTGTCCTGCTTTAAGTGCTGGATTGTTATTATTCTAGAAGAACGTTATTCGTTTTGCAAAGAGTTAAATATTCAAACTAAAATAACTCAATTTGTTCATATCAAAATTAAGAAACTGTTATTTTCACGTTTGATAGTCTAAAAAGGATATGTGCCTTCTGAAAGCTAGACTACATTACACAACCAATTGTTAGAAAATTAATATCACCGATAGGATTATATATTTTAATAAATTATTGTTTTATTTCGTCCATTTTTACTGTTTTTTTAAGTAAGAAATTAGAATTATGAAGCTAGAGGAATATAAAACACATGGACTGGCAGAATTGTTATGGCCTCTTATTTACATGATGAAATACACAGGTTATTTGTTTCTCTTCGACAAGGAAGGTGTAAAGGTACAAAGAAAATGTAAAACATACTTCCATATTGTTTTCTCATTGCTATTATATATTTTAATCACACTTCAAACAGCGTCTTTCATCGCATATGTAGTATTGAAAAGTGATGACCTTAAACAGTTCATTAGAGGTATTCTCCCTTTAATGAATATCATTACTGCATATTATAAATTTTATTATGTAGCAATCCGAAGGCAAGTATTCTATAAAACCTTAAGATCTTGGAAAGCAGGATTGAAAACTCACCCGCTTATAGAAGATTTGGAAGACAGAACAATTCAATACACATACAGAATCTGTAAGAAGATGGCGTTTGGTGGTGTCACTCTTGTTTATATTGTTTGTATTATCTGGTTTCTAAAACCGTTCTTTATGGTAAAGAAAATAATTGATCAACGTGGTAATACGACAATCGAAATTATCCGAAGACCTCTGATAGTGGACGGCTGGTATCCTTTAGATATATCATACACACCGAATTATATAGCACTATACATTAGTCAGGTAAGTACATGCCTTTTCTTATAACGGTAGCTCTTCAAACATAAATTAACACTTAAAGTGAATATTCTGGCATTACAGCTGAGGGAAGACATGAGTGGTTAATCAAATTCTTATTGGTGGATATGGGATTAGCAAAACATCTTCATTAACAAGTCACTACCTCGTTCTGGATGCTCCGTATTATTTTTTATTCATATGTTCCTGCATAATGCGTAAGATTTTTAACTTCATTACTTCTTCAACTTTATCTATTTATATCAATATAAGCAGAGAATAAAACAAATAAACTCACATAAATGCATTATTTTCCTTGTGAATAGTTTTTGTTATGTTTTTTTTTTAATCGGTACTTATAATTTCATACTCTCATGTTTCAAGAATAAATGAACACCAAATGAAATATTTCGGATTTATGTACCACGGTTATGCTTGATAGGCTTAAGTAATGAGAAGGTGATCATGAGAATAAAGCCGAGGGAAAATGGAAGAATCCGCAGAAAACCAGCACATAATATGTGTCCACCACAAACAACACGTGGCGAACGCTTGATGCATTAAGAAGAGCGTAAACTGTAAATAGGAATAAAGGTTTTAATGAAGTATATAATTTATTAATAATAAATAACACTACAGTAGTACATTATTATTATTATTATTATTATTATTAGTAGTAGTAGTAGTAGTAGTAGTAGTAGTAGTAGTAGTAGTAGTATGTTTGTAATACGTGAATGAAAAAGCTGAATTAATGTTTTCATATAGTATTCTTAACTACAACCCCTTAGTTTCCGTTCAGTTTGTAAAATCCTCAAAAACAATGGAAAATTCAGGATTCCCTTCAAACAACTTGCTGCATACAACTTTAAATTTTATGATAAACCCCGTTAATAAAATGTTCATTAGTCCAAGGAAAGAAATATCCTAAAATTTAATGTGAAATCAATTGTACTAGTACCTACTAAAAACGCTTTCGTTTACACAAAACTAGAACAGTAGTCCATAGTCATGGGCATTTTAAAAGCAATCACAAATATTTTATTTTCAAAAGTCGGTTTATATGATTCTCTATTTTCAATCGGAGAAATATTTGGATAATTTCTAATCGCACTTTAACAGAACTCGATAAACACAACATTTCCAAACGAACTTATGTGCGTTACGAATTGAGAAATGCGGTGAAATTTCGAGAAATGACGGAGGTAGTTTACTAATAAAAGTGGCATTAATACCGAATTGGTCTACATACAGTAGCCACAGGAAGAATATCGTGAGTGAAGGCAGCAGTTCTCCACTAGTCCCTGCAGTCCTTTGTCAGAGCGACTAAAATACCTGGAATGCTGCTGGGTGACAGACAACGGAAGACCAACACTTCATTTTTTTCTAGTTTGCTAACAGAGGAAAGAAAGCATATGCAAAGTTGTCTATTGTAGTACGAAATATAGTTTCGGAAATAAAATATCCCTCCATTTCGATCTTCAGAATGGGAATGTATTAGGAAAAACTATTGAGCTAGTGATCATCAGAAAGAATAGACTCGCTGAAGTGAGGAAGATAAGCAAGTACAAGAGGAAAAGGATTGGCAGATAGAATGGATTTAAAAAGAGGAAAATTAGAAAATCTTAAAATTGAAATGAAAGAAAATAACCTAGACATTGTAAGCGTTCGTGCAGTTATATCGAGAGGTATGGAGAATTGAGAAGCATAGGGTATGAAAAGGGCACTGGGAATGATGTGTACGCAGTGCCGTTTGAAAAAACATAGTCTCATACTGGGTTGGCCACACTGTTCATCCGGGCAAGCCGCAGTGGCTCGGTGGTAGAGGGTTCACCTCTGGTGCATGGGATTCTTGGTTCGAACTTTGTGGTGGACAAACACTGTGTGCGTTGGTTTGCTCGGAGTTCTCCCATATCCTCCCACTTTTTTCGTTCCAACATTTCATTCATTTATCACCGTCTCCTTTAGCCTAACCGGCATAAACGTAGGACATAAAACGTAAAGATTTACTTTTCATCCTGTGATGTAAGAAAATACCTAGGACGTTGTCACCCTTCCTAGTGTTTCTTGGTGCAAAATTTCACTTTACTGCCTTTTTCGTTTTCTGAAATATTTACTATTATCATTGTAAACGGACCACCCTGTAAATATAGAATGAACTTACTGGATAATTGAAGTTATATTTTTTGTGTAGAGACGTTAATTTTCAACCTTTGGTTTCCAACTCAAACTTTGAATTTTGGACACTATGAAAATGTACAAATCTCCGCTTGCAAAGTTAATGAGTTTGAATGCTATAATATGAATATGAATGTGGGTAACTTCCAAAATGATTAACTAAAGTCAAATGGTCACAATCACACAGACAAGATACATGCACGAAGTGTGCCCTTGGGATTCATGGAAAAGTGATTCAAATGAAAATTTCTCCGTGTGAATTGTACTAATTTTAGCGGCTCATACCGGTAACTTGCATTATGGACCTACAAATATCCGGAATTCAATCATTCACTATTATAATACTCGTACACAAAATAGCTTTTAGTTTCTTTAGATGTAACTGGATATAAATGTGGGCCTATGCAAAAGAATATGGATCAAGTACTGCTTCTCTGACACATGTTATTCATCCCGGCCATCATATTGAATTCAAATTTCGGTTTTTCATAGTTGCACAACTTTCTATTTGGTTCAATATTCATGAAGTGACTGACATTTAACATGCAATACCTTGTAAACGGTACAAGCTACGATAAAACACACGACACCAATGTATTTCCGAAAAAAATGTATACTAATTTGATGTATCGCTTGCATCTATTTCAATTTCAAAAACCGAAATTTGAATCAAACATGACGGATCCAAGATGTCGGCTGGAGTGGGTAAAATGATCAGAGAAACAGTATTTGATTCAATTGGTTTTGAATATGCCCACGTTCATGTCCAGTTACAACTAAAGAAACTTAAAGCAATTTTGCGTTCGAGCGTTATGGTAGTTTATGATTTAATTCAGGATACTTGAAGGCCCATAATGCAAATTACCGGTATGGGCCAATAAAATTAGTACATTGGGCCGTGGAGAACTTTGCATTTGAATTAACTTTATGCAAATCCCGAGGGGACATTTTACGAATGTACCCTGTGAGAGTATAAGGTTATGCTGCATTGTAAACAATTGTTTCTCATCTACTTTTTTTAAGTAAAGAAGGTTAACATATATCTACATTCGAGAAATCCTTCATGTAAAATCTGGACCTTGAAAGACGAATATATAACACATGTGTTTCACGGAACAAACTAGAAAATGTATCTTTGTTATTAAATGATTAGAAACGAAAATACAAAACTATTAGCAAAACTAAAATAAATTCTTTCAAATAGCGAACAAAATAGTAAGTTAAATCGCATAACGTAAATAAGAGCCTGAAATACCAAGGTAAAAAAATAGTAATATAAAGATATCAGTAACATAAGGTTGATAAGAAGTGAGAAATTTTATAAAGGTGTCCAAGATAGTTCCGTCGCTTTTTCACCCAATACCAACATCGATATGTCACCTAAGATGTATCTGGAAGATCAAAAATAGTCCCCATCAGCATCAACGACCTTCTGCTAACGTACTAGAAGGCCATGGATTCGCGGTAGAACTTGGTGCGTCGTGAAGCGAAGAAGCTGTCAAGTGCATCCTCTAAGGTGATTGCCAAATCAATGGAATAGATGATAATCGGATGGTGCAATGGCGGGGAGTATGGCGAATACAGTAGTGTTCTCCATCCAAGGTCCTGAATCGTTTCCCGGGTCATTCTACCCACGTGTGGCTTAGAGTTGGCCTCTAACAGTAAGATCCCGTTTCGGTTCGGAAGTGTTGGCTCCAGAATTTTGAGTTTTTGTTTCTTGAAGACGGCTCAACTGCTGATAGCACACAGTTACATTGAAGCTCTGTGCAGCTGTTAGCAGTTCCCGATGCACGATAACACAAGCAGTTCGCCAAACATACAATAGGACCTTTTTCTTGTGCAGTGCTGGTTTTGGTTGTTTTGGAACCACTTCATGGGATGCTAACCAATGATGGCGGTCCCGTGGAGCTTTGTACAGTACCCACTTCACATCATATGTCAACACGCTGTCCAGAAATGGTTGCTTCCTTAGACGAAACAGTAAAGAAACACAAATGTCTGCTCACATTGCCTTCTGCCTCGGAGTCAAGTCATGTAGGACCCATGAACCCAAATTGTAGTGCTTCCCAAGTTGATGGAGTTGCTGACGAATGGTCCCACTCACACAGAATTGTAGTCCCAGTTTCTCATATCTCTGACCATTGTTCGCTTTAATTGCTGCCTGAAGAACTTCACTTCGTATATATCGCTGCCTGCTGCCTTTCATTTTGTACACGTGTTGGTCTTCCGGCAGGTAATGCGTCTTCGAGTGTTTTCTCACCGTCTTTAAGCTTGTTAAACCGCTGGTGCATTGTCCGCGTAGTCACGTCATCATCACCAAAGGGATGCCATTTGTTCCGAACCGCTGCAATGTCATTTGACCCTAGTTTGAACTGGTAAAGCACACACGTCATTATGACACTCTGTGGACGTCCTATGTTTACTCTGTCCTTATGCAAGTTTGCGGTGTAACTGAACTGCCATATATCCAGGTAGTATGTTGGATATACCTACACCAAAAACTGACCGTCGCCTTATCTCCGTTGGCATTCAACTCACGGTGGGAGGGCCAATTAAACCCAGACCTCTACAAAAAGCGACAGAACTTTCTTCGTTACCTGTGTAGTAGAATGTTTTATAGAATAATGTTGTTCACTTTCTTGAATTATTTTAAATGACTGTTCCACAACAAAATAACACACAGGCCTTAACACATGTACTATCATCCGTCATATTAATAATATCACGTTCCAAAAATTCAGATTTTGTTTATCATTACCATTTGATTCTTTGTGTGCTATACTATAATATACACTTAATTTACTCTCTTTCTTCTTTGTAGGCTATCTATGCTTGGTTAATTTGTGGGCAAATGATAGCATTTGATTTGCTTCTCTGCCAAATGATGTATCATCTGAGTCAGCAAATCCGTATGTTGAAAAGACTTGTAACGCCTCTTGCTCTTTTAGACTCGGACAAGTTATCCGAGGAAGTGGATGAGGTCGTACAAATGACTGTTTGCAACAACATTAACCTCAATAGAAAAAGATTCAAGGTGGAATCATTGGAACGTAACTTGAAAGAAGAAGCCGATATCCAACTTTCGGTATATAACCTATTGCTACAGTTGTCGAAATATCGTTCTGAATTGCTGCCACAACAGAGAAAAGACTTGATGGCCTCTCTAATTAAGTATTGGGTTGATCGTCACAGATCTATTATTCGGTTTGTATTACTACATCACTAAAATACCTGAGTTAATATAATAAGCTTAAGTTATTAATTCTTAGAATTAGTTGCTAGACTACTTATGTAATAATCAATAAAATATTCAAGATACACCGTAGTCAATTTTAATTAATAGTCTTAAATTTGTTCGCATGTTTTATCATGTTACTCACAAAAGGTGAAATATAGATTTTACTTATTTAATGTTCGAATAGAATCATTACAAATGTTCATTTCATATTTTACGATCTCATTAATAAACAGTTAGTAGTGGTAAATAGTTTGATCTCTAATTGACAAAGTACAGATAATTATTTATTGAATTATATATATATATATATATATATATATATATATATATATATATATATATATATATATATAATATATTATATATAATGTATATTATATATAATATATATACTACCTACTAAAAAGTCACCGGACAGTCTGCTAGCAGAACAGCCGTAAACAATCCAGAGCAACCGGCACGATGCCAGTCATTTTTTCCGGTGCAGAAGGCATTATAAGTGATCGTGCGTCATGCGAGGAGTCAGTTTGACCGAGCATGGTACACAGACTAAAACTTAGTGAGTTCGATAGGGGAGTCATCATCGGCTGTCATACTGTAGGTTTGTCGAATCATGCCATTAGTGGCCAATTACGCCACCCAAAATCAACGGTGCGTGATGTAATCTTGAAATGGAAACGTTACGGTGTCAGCAGTGTCCCTAAACCAAGAAATAGACGAACAGGGACCGGAGAGTGCTGAAACAATTTATATCCAGCAATATATATAAGCTGCATCTGCCATCCAGCACGTGTTCCACATGTATCGGGCACATCAGTTTCACTGAACACTGTCAGGACAGAACTGCATGCACTGGTAGAGCAATTGCTCAGAAGGCACACATCACTCCAACGAACAAAGCCAGGAGGTTGGCATGGGGTATAAGGTTAATCGAAATTGGACCCTAGACCAGTGGAAACATGTGTTATGGAGTGATGAATCACGCTACATGTGTTTCATGGCAGACGGTCGGGTGTGGGTGTGGCGACAACCCGGGGAACGTTTCTTACTAGACTCCATTGTATGAACTGTGAAATTTTGTGGTGATAGTGTAAGGGTGTTGGGTGCATTTTGTTGGCTCGGCCTAGGCCTGCTTGTTGTTGTGTCTAGTACCATGACGAGTGCAAGTTATCTTGAAATTTTGGATAGTTCGCTGCTTCACACATTGTGGAAATTCTTTCAACTATCAGGATGATAATGTTCCTTGCCATAAAGCTGCCAATGTTAGGTCGTGGTATGACGAGAACAATGTACAACGACTTAAGTGGCCTGCTGAATCGCGTGATTTGTACACTGTGGGACATCTGTGAGATGAATTGGAGTAACGTTTAAGGTCCAGACCAACTCGTCCAAATTAACCTGCCGAACTTGAAACCGCCTTGCAGGAGCAGTGGGCTGCCATTCCACTTGATACCTGTCAGTAAGTGGGGGAAAGCCTTCTTCGAAGGATACATGCTATGATCCTAACCTGCTCTATTCAAATTTGCAGTTTTCAGATTTGTGCAATGGCGGTTAAAGGGATTTCCCAAAGAACATTGGGATTCCCGCACCTTTTATGACGTCACCTGAGTGGACAAATGCATGTGAAAAACGTGTCACAGCCGGGAAATTATACTACATGGTAGGTCAATACTCGTACATGCAGATAAAAGTTGGCGGATGAGGTCACAATGTGCGTGGTTGCGTGCCTTCTCAAAAAGTACTAACAGAAACATTGCACAAGAATTCACTGGAAACGTCACATCGTTACAATGTAAAAATATACAACACCAGTTGATAGGTAACAGAAAATAAAGAAATTCCGATTAATGATCTGCTCATATTAATGACATCACAACGCTGTTCATGATGATCTGTTACTACTGCTACTGTAGTTTAGTTCATTTGTGTTTCGTAATGTAGATACTCGTCTGTCAATCTCTCCAGTATCTTTACAGGAAACAACAGAACTACGATAACGTGATATTTGTTTAGTTCTTCTGTTATACCCTTTCGTTTGTCTGTTGCACTTTGCGTACTCTGGAGTCTTTGCACATGAGTGAATGACCTGGTTTATTCGTCGTGTGTGAAAGAACGAGGATCGACACTGTGAACAATTAAAAAAAATCCTCTTGTGAGCTAGCTCTGCTCGTGTGTTTCTCATCAACCGTTTCGTAAACGAAAAACTACGTATACCATATCTGTTAAAGGTTTCGTTCGTTTATTTGGGTTTATTAGGATGCATTCATTAGAAGGAGATCAGTAGAGCGGAAAATAAATGAGAGGGTGTTTGGAAAAAGAAAAATTAGATATTATTAAGAATAGAAACATTGCCGTTAGGAACATTGGCAAAGAAGTAATTGTATCATGAAGAACGTGTTAGAGGCTATCCTAGCAGCTAAGAGAGGGAGGGGCGAAGAAGATAGTATTACTAGATTACATCAAAACGAAAAATATCGTACGTGAAGACGAGGTGGTTAGCAAAAGATCATGGACCATGGAACCTTCTCAGTTGCTACAAGTAGCCTGCCAGTAATGGCAGAATACCCATGTAGATGATGAGGATGAATTTACAAAACACATAAACATCGAAAATGTAAGCCCATTTATATGCTTTCTAATCAGACTAAGCATAAAATATCTTTTTGTTAAATGAATAGCTTACTTCTCATTACTGTTGAAATTACTGTTGGAGTAATAAAAACAGATTATATACGTGACCCGAACAAAATAAACATTTTTACGTTGCTATTTCACAATCATGAAAATAATGTGAAAATGTTGGTATTGATTTCTTAAAACACATTCGTGAGACGATATTTGTGGTTACAATTTTTGACACTAAACGTTATAACTAACCGTCAAATCAATGTGTGCCGTTAAATCTGTAAAACTTGTTGCATGAAGTGAAAGAGATAATGAATGATTTGTAAGTTTGTACGAGGGCAAGTCAAGAAAGACTTGGACTGATTTTTTCCCCGGCAGTTCTGTTAACGCTGGAGCTTCATAGTTTGGCATACAAGTAGGGTGGGTCTTGCTGTGCATATATATAAAATGTTGTTAAGGAATCATTGCATGTTTGGTAACCACGACTTTTTATTGCAGGTGATGTTCTGCGCCGCCTCGAAGTCGCCTGTAGAAGAAATGGAGTCATTACGAGATGAACAATTTGCAGCTATACGGTTCTGCTATCGCCTGGGGAAAAGTGCAACAGAAACTCTAGGAATGTTGAGAGCAGCCTACAAAGATGACGCTGTGCCACGAAGTACCGTGTTCTGGTGGTTCAAAGAGTTTAAAGAGGGCCGAATGACAATCACGAAAGCTGGTGGACCAGGTGTATCAGCGTCAGCTGTTACTGAGGTGAACATTAACACGGCAGCAGTCATTGTTAGAGAAGATCGCCGCATCAGTATCGACGATCTGGCAGCCGCACTACGCATATTTCATGGCAGTGCCTCCAAAATTTTGCATGACCACCTCCACATGAGCCGAGTGTGTGCGCGATGGATTCCGCGACTCCTGACACCAGAGCAGAAGGCCGTTCGAGTGGAGACTTCCAGGGAGCTGTTGCAAAGGTTTGAGGATGGTGGAGACGCCTACCGCACCGTGCGACTTTTTTCTATTCCCTGCCCTAAAATCCAGATTGCGTGGACGCCGCTTCTCTGATAACTCCGAGGTTCTGAAGGCATCGGAGGCGGTTTTGAAGGACCTCCAAAAGAATGGCCTGCGACACGTGTTTGAGGACTGGAAGACTCGAATGAAAAAGTGCATTCAAATGGGCGGGGACTACTTTGAAAAGGATCATGTGCCTGTTGCTGAGTAATAATAAATTGCCTAGAAAAAAAATCAGTCCAAGACTTTCTTGACTTGCCCTCGTAATGACATAGGAACGGTGTATCTCAGTTGTATAACGATGATGAACAACATTCTGATGAACCAGTAACAATTTTGTTCGTAATGTGACATCTCAGGTGTCACTAGATATCTGCTTTTCCAGTGTTGTATCCGGTGCACTGCAGTGACGTTTTTAACACGCTGGAAAGCAGGTTCTCAACAACTATTCTCATCAGTACAATTAACATTGAAAATTCTGTGGATTCCTAGTGATTAATATAATATGATAGTTTCCAAGATTTTATGCAATTTAATGATTAACTGCTCGTGTTGTACAGAATAATTTATGTACTTAAATATTCAGGATAGTCGATTTAGAACTTGTATTGTTCTCTCACACACCTATTCAATTAGATCCTCAATAATGTATGTTTAGGTTATGTAGGTTAGTTTACCGAAACGTAAATTTGTTTTTACGCTACAGAACGGTATTCGTAACCTTTTTTTGGCAGGAAAGATTGCAATATTGGATATGAATGCAATATTGCAACGATATATTGCAATAGGCTCTAATAATTATTACCTGTTTTTATTCTATATTTTGTTGAACAAATATCAAGGAATAAAATACTTGAAACAAATATGGTACCATAGATATCCAAGGGGGTACAAATGTACCGCAGTATAGCTTTAGCCACATACGTAGGCAGATCATCTAACAATATAATTGTTATTGAAGAAAGTACGATCCACAATGTAGAGAACGCTAATCACTGTAGGGCGTCTGTCAAAAAAAGCACATAGCAAAATATATTCATGGGGTGCATTTGCATCCTCTCAGGTATCCGAAAGATAAAGCAGTATACAATAAGTGTTTTAAGGCAAGTTTAATAAGACATAAATGTCCCTATGTCATATTTGTTGATAATAATCACATTAGAATAATTTCTGGCAATTCTCAGGAGCATATGTGGAAACAATATCACACTTCAAAACAGTACGCACTTTAATTACAAGTAGGTAAGCATATGTCATAAAGCTCTTCGACTTAAATTTTATGTTATCATATTTGTGAATGATATTACTTGAAATGCTTTTAATGACATATTTATTCTTTGTAGATTTACCGACTCTGTACAGGTCACATTTGGTATTTCATTAATGTATCAGATGACGATTGCAGTACTGATCTTAACTCTCTTGGCGTATGAAGCAAGTACGGTAAGAGATTTCTATTGTAATATATTTGTCATTTAACCTATCTCAAGGTCACTGACATCAGATGAATCGTGAAAATAAACTTCAATTATGATGTAGTCTAGTAACGTGAGCGTATTGTGAAAACGAAACGAATAATATTACTGTATATATGTTTTAAGCTACGATACAAGCTACGGTAAGACTCACTACACTAATGAATTTTTGAGAAAATTTACATGAATTTGTTGTATCACTTGCACCTATCCTCATTTGAAAAACTAAAATTTGAATATAAGATGGCAGCCGGGGTGGTTAACATGTGTCAGAGAAGCAGTACTTGATCCAATTTGTTATGCATATGCCTATGTTCATGTCCAGTTATATTTAAATAAAATAAACGGCATTTTGTACGAGCCTTATAGCAGTTATATGATTGTCGGGTATGTGAAGGCCTACAAGTATGCAAATTAACGGTATGGGCAACAAAAATAGTACAATAGACATTGGGCCGCGGAGATCTTTCCATTTGAATTAATTTTATACGATTCAGGCGGGGACACTTCACAAATGTACCTTGTCAGCGATAATATTTTAAAGATTACATATACGACTTCCACCAAGACCTGTAATTATTTGATTATCGAACATGGGACAGTAATTTATAATAATTGAACATGTTCTACGGTCTACTTATTAATGGAATTCGTTACAGCGTTATATTGAAAGTTACAGAGTAACCATATTATCTAACAATTCCAACCATACAATAATACGATTTTCATAAACGTAAAATTGTTTTAATCCATATCTGAAATTATTAAGATTATGCAATTGCTCTTTCAGTGTTTGCTGTGTTTGCACTTCAGCTAGTATTTTGATTTGCGGTAGATGTGTACGACGAATTGATAATGATGTCAAATAGCATGGCCTTGTTTTTTTCCTTTCGTTTTCTGTAAAAAAAAAAAAATATTGTCCCTGTAATTCGCCAATACTTTATTAGGTTATCACAGTTTTTCTTCTTACAGAATTGAATTATACCATTTCTAGTTGAAGGAATGAAAGTACTTACCACAACTAACATTATTATCTACTTTGAGCTGCAATATTTTATGTATACTATTATTTGAATATTATAGTAAAGTATGAGCACGATTCTTCGATAAAAACTTGTCTCTTTTCCTATGTGGCAATTCACGCGTTTTTTAGCGGTACCATTTCCTTGCAGTTCACTAGAACACTTTAAAAATTTTCGATGTAAAGAAAGATTACTTGAATCTCAAATTAGGATGTTTCTACACTGTAAAAAATAAAACATCATTTAAACACTTTTAGTACAGATATTGAAAAGGAAATATATCGAGTGTGAGTTTATAAATTGTGCTTCGCATGTCCAAAAGCGTTTAATCTCCGAATACAGTATCTAGTATGACATATTTAGAGAACTTCTCCTCGGAAAACAGTTCGAAAACAAAGTAATGATACACATTTTGTACATTTTCTACATACATTTGGAACATACTTGGACAACAAAGGGTGAATATGTGTCATCTGCAAGTGTTCATGAGTTTCAGTTTATGTGTAGTGTCCTACTGTGCCTAATGTAGTTTCTGTATTTTTGCAGTGTATGTTCATCATATATTATAGCAAAAATATGTATCATCTATTACCTTCAATTCAAAAGGATCACATATAGCTGAAATGTAAAATCTCCTAGATAACACGACATTCCTCATTAGGAGCTATGTAGGCACTTAATACAATTCAATTCACTATGGCGTAAGATCGATTCAATTCAGACTGGCGTATAATCGATAACAATAACTCTTTAAGCAGTATCTTATTTCTTGTCTCTTCATCCTCTCCTGCTTTCTAAAATCACTGGTAAAAATTTTATAAATGGTTCATCAAGTGGTTTAGTCCTATGGCAGCAGTATCCAACCATGTTCTATACAATAAAAGCTCCTTATTTTCGCTTCCTTCATTCGCGTTTTCACTATACGCGGATTTAAAAAATGCGACCAAATTCCTATATTCGCGGCTAAAGATTTCTTTATCGCGGATCTAATCAGTACGTACATACATAATAACAAAAAGGATTCCAATAGGTATCCAACTCAATATCCTTTGGAAACGCCGTCAAATGGACTAATAAAATGTAAAAATGACCTTATTACAACTTTTCCTAAAGTATGTAGTTAAATGATATAGCCGCTGTATTGGTTCGGACTTTGACATAAGCCGCCTTCGCCGCGATCGGTGATTTTGAGAATGTAAACAAACAGAATTAAAGCAACCTTATTACTCAATGAATAAAGTATATTTTTAAATGCCGTCACATTATTAGACATTCCGTCCTTTGGTAAGAGCCACTTTGCGTGTTTTATTGTTTCGTCTTTCAATTCGTTACAAATATTGTGATCGAGTAACACGTCTCTACCGCTGTCTTCCTAATTTATACAGTAATGTCAACTAAACAAAATGATAAACGAGTTTCGACACGAAAAAAATCTGTGTTACCGCTTAAATTGAAAATAGAAATGCTTGATCGTTTACGCCTTGGAGAGTCGTTTGCATCCATATCTCGCTCATTCAATGTCAACGAATCAACTGTACGATCGATAAAAAAATCCGAAGATAAAATAAGGTCGTCTGTAGCTTCAACTTCACTGTCAGCGAAAATTGTTCTTGATCCAGCAATAGAAAAAATGGAAGTGGCGTTGTCATTATGGATCGAAGACCGCAACCAAAAAAGGGTGCCCCTGAGTGGACCAATGGTCTGGGAGAAGGCAAAGCGTCTTTACGCTCATTTTAAATAACCTGATGGTAGTTGTAGTGGTGAATGTACAAATAGAGGATTTCAAGCATCGGAAGGATGGTTCAATAAACTTAAGGTGAGACAATCATTGCATAACATTAAAATCGTTGGAGAAGCTGCATCTGCAGACACTGCTGCACCAGAACGATATCCAGAAGAATTTTCAAACTCAGTAGCTGATAAAGGATACAAACCTAAGCAAGTATTTAATGCAGACGAAACTGCACTGTTTTGGAAGAGAATGCCAAACAAAGCATTCATTTCTAAAAGCAAAGAGTCTGCTCCTGGATTTAAGGCAACAGGGATAGAGTTACACTGCTGCTATATTCTAATGCATCTGGAGATTGTCATGAAACCACTGATGCTTTACAGATCGTTAAATCCTCGGACTTTAAAATATCAAAACAAGGAAGACCTGCCAGTGTTTTTGGCGTGTTAATAAGAAAGCGTGGGTTACAAGTGCTATTTTTTGTGACTGGTTCCGGAATTGTTTTGTTTCCGAAATTGAAACTTATTTAAAAAACACAATTTAGGCTTTAAAGCAGTTCTAGTTTTGGACAATGCACCAGGTCATCCTCGCAAACTTGAAACTATGCATCCAAATATAAAAGTGACATTTTTACCTCACAAAACGACGACTTTGCGTCAACCTATGGACCAATGAATAATCGAGGCCTTTAAGCTCTATTACATTAGACGAACCTTTAAAATCGTATTGGATAATATGGAATGTGACCCTGATATGAATTTTGTGGAATGCTGGAAGAAATTTGACATAGCAAAATGCATCGTAAACATAAAAGAAACATTGGAAAAACTGAAGCCACACACATTGAAGTTTGACATTCAGGAATTGCTTGAATCGCAAGAGAAGATTTGACTGAAACCGACTTGGAGGAAATGTTAAATTCACAGCCCATTGAAGAAGAGGCCTCAACAAGCACTGGAAACGTGACATTTAATTTGAAAAATGAGCTTTGTGATTTCTTTATGAAAATTTTTCTCTATGGAATGAAGTCTTATTTCAAAGAGGCAAATTGCTAATGCCACTGCTGAATATCAGTTGGAATTGAAGGAGCTTTTAAAAACTGCCAAGCAAGAAAAAATTACAAAATTCTTCAAACCATTGGCTAAGCCTGAAGATAATAATTAATTAATATGGTAAAAAAATTCAATTACAGTAAATTGATTTTTTTATATATGTATTTGTTTTTTTATTTTGTCACCTAGGAACGTATCCCCTATTATCCCATATAAATTACCATTCCATATTCACGGTTTCTGTATTCGCGGCATAGGGGAAACTATACAGTCGTGGGCACTCTGATAGTGATGGGCACCTATGCCAATTATTTTCAAATAATAAGAGTCTGAGCGCATGTAGTGAGCTATTGACGATTTTCAAATGTTGGTACGCCTTTCTTCTTTACGCTCACAGTTTGTCAATTGTCTTCCTTCTTTCGTGTGTGTGGCGTGGTGTAGAAAGGTGCGCGATGTGAAACGTTGTGATGGTTGTTGTTCATTTCTAAAGAATTCTTTTAATCAGATAGATGTACTGATTAAGGTTTTGTTTAATTATAAATCAATTGAAAATTAAAATTTTGTGTTTTGAGTGATTATTAAATGATAAGAGCACTTCATGCTAATGAGATGTAAGTGTAAATGAGTTTTGCTCTCAAATCATGAGGTGCTCA
Source organism: Thermobia domestica (assembly GCF_964235325.1). Lineage (NCBI taxonomy): Eukaryota > Metazoa > Arthropoda > Insecta > Zygentoma > Lepismatidae > Thermobia > Thermobia domestica. The sequence continues at coordinate 42,015,354 of NC_137461.1, read as the reverse complement.
CCACTGTATTTTAATTTAATGGAACATGACAGTGATGGGCACCTAGTGCCCATAACTATATTTTACTATATGAATTTTTTTGTCGTTATTTTAAGCCTAAAGTGCATTTCAGGTTGTTGTGTTTCTTGCTCAAAAATTTCATGAAATTTAAAGGTTATTTAACAGTGATGGGCCCAGTGCCCATTACTGTAAACTCACTATGCCCATCACTGTATGTTTATATTGAATTAAGCCACGGCCTCCTTTGTTATACAAGCCAGGACCTTGAATGTGGCAACTGCGCAAATCGGCCTGTCACAGACTATCCATCTTCAACAGTTGGCAGTCCACAGACTATTTCTCTATCATTTTAGCGAGGATCCTTCCTTTCTCTAGACATTAATGCAGAGAATTTGGGCAGCCGGCTGTGCTGGGTGGATAGTCTGTCGAAGGCAAAAAGGCCTGTTGCCATTTCAAGACTGGCCTGTATAACAATAAAGGCGGCCGTGATTAAGCATATCAATAGAACTAGGCTTATTTTATAGAGACCCCTTTCTGGAAAAAATGTACAAGGGAGTGTATAACTACGATCTCGGTATAGGGCCCATTATAATCAGATTACTAGTAGGTTTAAGTTTCTCATGTATCTGATTACATTTAATTTTAGGAAAAAGGAGGAAATCTGTACTCTTACCAATATGAAAGGAAGGTTTCGACGCTTCGACTCAGCTAGACCTAGATCATGATCCCAAAAAAGAACAAGAAGGGGAAGCACTGCACAAACGTCAGTGTGCGTTTGAAGTCCGAAAGCCTCTTTTTTTCATATTGCTAAGTGTACAGTTTTTTCCTTGAAAATTAATAACAAGGCCTATTCATATTTATCACATATGATTACATTTAAAACATAGCTACAGTCCTCGCGCTAGGAGAAACGCCAGTGACTTACGTTGTGGTCATGTAAGTACTTACACGTGAAGTTTTGGAGTATGAAATAGGCCTAGTTGCTTTTTAAGATGAATTCTGTGATGTAATGGTCAGTGTCTATCGGTGATTTTTGCATTGATGCCTCGGATGTGATTACTCAGCACACCATTTGCCACTGCTGTTAATACCGGCTTTTAAGAAACTATTCACAGCATTTTCACTCAGGTAGCTGCCCAAGTTAGTTTGCGGCGCTGAGTGAAGACTAAATTATTTCCAAGATTATGTGAATACAATTTAAATGCAATCAAGTTTTCGTGATTTGACTTATGAGAAGTTTAGTGATTTATTTCGGCCCGAGAATGTAACCAAATAAAACAGTTTACAGATGAAGGTGCAAATGGTCATGAAGAAAAGTGTGAAGATTTTCGCCGTCTCTGTAAAATATTTCTAGAATTTTCTAAAGATGAAACGCTCATAAAAATCCACACAAATGATAAGTTGCCGTCAGATGAAGCCTCAAACTCACCACGATTACAACAGACTGAAAGTTCTTTAGCAGAACAACTTGAGGAAGCAAGCACTTCTCTACAAGTTGAGGTGACACCAGAAGAGAAAAACGGAACTACTGACCGGGGTAAAATGTATCCAATCAAGAAATCAGATATGCCGCTTTTTAAGGACTGTTTGGTATGACCAGAAATGCCAAAGCGGAAAGGTCGCAATATTCAAAGATTCTCATTTGTAATAACATCAGATAAATGGAAAGAGCTGCACAAAGAGAAAAGAGATACAAAAGAAAAACAAGAGAGGAAGAAAGAGGAGAGAAAGAGGAAAAGAGAAGTTAAGCAGTCAGGTCCAGCTGGGAAAGTAGAAAAAAGACACGAAGATACTCCTAGTGTTAATCTATTTTCTTCTGAACGTACAGGTATAAACTGGAGCTGATGTGGAGAAATTACCCTCTGCCCCTCTGGCTAAACTAGTGCTTTTTGGAGAACTGCAAGAGAACAAAAATGAGGGAGTTCATTCTTCTTCAGCATCCAAAGAAGATTCAAACATATTGAAAGTGAGGGTGTTGGAAAACAGTATGGAATAATTAGAAAACCGTAATTTCTTTTTCACTTTCTGGATTGTGTAAGCAGTGTGGTGAGAGCGTAGGACCTCGTTTTCCAGGAATGAACTGCAAAAGCTGTGGACAGGCTTTTCATAAAGCTTGCCTTCTTGCTGTGGAGAAGCCTACGATGATGATGTATGTTATTGTATCCAGTGTTTGCAGATCTTAGACGAAACTGAAAGTGACAGCGAACACAGTGCCTAATTTCATAAGTTCTTAATTTTTTTATTAAAATTGTTACTATAAAACCACAAAACGTCAAAACGAGATGCTGTATTACGCATTTATGTAACAAAGTAATGTATCTTGGCATTATTAAATAATTTTAGAAACTTCTGCACAGGTGCCCATAACTGTAATCAAAAGTGCCCAACTCAGTCTCTGTAGGGCCCATCACTATAAAAGTTATAGTACTTTTTTTAAAAAAATATTACACGTACCTAACGTTACATTTCACTCCAGTATCATATTTATTTTGAAGCCCATACTGTAACAATATTATTTGACAAATATTAGACACATATGGCTAAACGTATAAAAGTTATAAATTAATTACTAAAAAAAATGCCTTAAGGTGCCCACGACTGTATAGTTTCCCCTATTTATGAAACATATACCCCGCGAATAAAGAGCTTTTACTGTACTTCAATTTTTAGAGTCCAATTATCTAATTATTCTTAACATGATTGCTAATTTACTTTTAAGTTTCTGTGTATTTTTATAATAAGAATTTTACTTGTTATTCACAGGAAAAAGAGTTTTCAATGTACTCCTTAGCAATAATAGGATACATTTTCCATTGCCTGGCAACCGTGCTTCTTTTCTGTTATTTTGGTGATCTATTATTACAAGAGGTAAGTTTTAAACGGCAGTTTTTTAGTGATATATATAATTCATGATTCCATGATGAACAGATAGTATATTGCTTTTTTGCGGGGAGATATCCCTGCATCAATAATATTGTCATACATGGGTAACGGTTATTAATTAAAGTAACGAAATTCACATTGAAGCCATTATTGAATTAGATTAATATTTTGTTGTGAAAACAGTTTTAATACAGACGTTTTCCATAGTGGTAGCCCTTACAAAGTGTGAAAATCAAATTCTGTGTGAGTTTTTTGAGAAACCTTTTATATTAGTCAGACAGAAGTAACAGTCCGAAACATGATCAGGGAGCTGGCGCCAAACCATAGGTACGGCGAACGGCATCGATTTATGTGTACCTTTCAACCATCCTGTGAGAGTACGCGCACACGAGTTACAACTTTGTTTCGGAGCCGAAACGCGATCCTGGTCGCCGATTTTACACCCGAAGTACAGATGGTTGGCTCTCTTCAGGAACGTTGACAATGGCCTACTTTCTCCCTTGAAAATCATTTCCCCACATATGTAGCAGAATGAATCTGTCGAATTGTTGCAATTTCTCGGCACGTTCGTTTAACACAAACGTCAATATTTTGCGCAGAAATATTTTTCACCTACGATATACGCAGACACAGCGTAACACCACCTTCTAACACGAAGATCAACTCGAAACTGAAATATTTGTTTCACGCGACAACGTGGTGTATGTCTTGGCGCCTTTTTTCAACAATCTGTCTGAATTCTAGACAAAAGGGAGTCGACAAATGATCGCAAGTTGATTACTAAACCTTTCTCCGTCAATAACGCCTAGGTTTTAGTGTATGCAGTGTGGAACGACAATAAATCTTTGCAATCCAAGGGGACGGGGTACGTTTCCGGGGGGTCGTGAGCTAGAGAAAAGAATGTTCCTGGGATATAGCCTAGTAACAGTTTTTGGATTAAGATAAAAATTCATAATTATGCACTCCAAACGCGGAAAACACATTGAATACGAAAAATACGATTTTTCTGTCCATTATGGAAACAGCACCGCGCCAAAAAAAAAAAAAAAAAAAAAAAAAAAATTACATGCCGGAACCTTCTCTATAAGATATCCATAATCAGCGTTTCGCAATCTATCCGGTACACCCTTTCACCCTCGTGGGAGGATTTTCATGCCGACCAGTGTAATCTGATTAATTATTACTGACAAATAACTTGTAATTGTTCTAAAATTAATATTTCAATCTAATATCATACTTATGGCTTCAATTGATTGTAATTTACATACTTTGTAGATGTTTAACCTGTCTGAAAACTTCAAAAACCTTCGAGATTTGGAACCACATAACTGTTCGCGATTTACTTCTAGTCATGTTAGAATGATAAAAACATACGTAATGTTGTAGCTACGTAATCCTATTGTACCTGCCCCTTTTTCGAAAAGTAAGAATTAAATCTGTTCTAATTGTGGACAGAATTTCATCTTGCAAAGATTGTATTAATAACACTGGGCAAACCGGAGAGATATGCTCAATCGACGATTCACGCAATAACTGTAGTTTTAGTAATCATTTCTTACGAAGAAAAATGAAAAGAAATGTTTAAATCATCTAAAGCTGAACAAAATGTTTCCAGACCGTACGTTCTACCACACACCTCCTTGATAGGGTTGTACCTCTATAAATTGATATTAGAAGAAAGTTTTGATTTATGTTTAACGACCATTGAATTATTAAAAATTAATTTTTGTGTAATGCAATAAGTGTTAATTTCTCTTTATTATATTTATTTTTTCTTATTTTACATAATTAAGGGGAAAATGTCTCAGGTCCTCTTGTACAACTGTTTGTAACGTAATAAACCGCTATACGTAAACGTATTATGAGGATTGTTCAAATGAAAGGTACGAAATGACACTGTTTGGTACAATCGAAGTATATATTCAAAAGTGGCCACTAACCTACTATTTCTCAAGCCAAATGATTCTCTATTTCCAGAAGTCTTGTGGCTGTAACAACAGCCAGACCTCCACTGTATCCTTCAATACGTCGTCCGAGTTGACAAGGTTCCATTTGCGATGCTTTCTTTTTTTTTAGCAGACCAAAGAGATGAAAGTCCCGGAGCGAAATATCCTGGCTATAGGTGAGATGCTCAAGCCTTTCCCATTTGAACTTGATCAGTAACTTTGTACAAATTGTGAGACGTATGGACGAGCACAATCACTCCCTCCATGAGCAGCCCAGGCCGTTTACTCTCGATGGATTAGCATAGGTTACGGAGTATCTCACAGTACAGGTCACTGTTAATGGTTTCTCCGTGCTTGGACTAATATAACACACTTCCCGCCGGCTAATGGTCCCTACCAATTATTTTCTTATTTCAGCAAATACTAAAATTATGGAATATGCCACTTGTCAAAAGATATCTATGCCAATTCTCCTACAAAAATATTTGACATTGATCTTTGACCCCAAAATTCCAAAACAATTCAACTTTTGTAACTGTTTTGGACCCGAGCTATACATTCTTTTGCTGATTTTGTAGAGTAGCCAATGTACTAGTAAAACATTCTTATCATAACTAAACTATGCAGCGCCGTTCGAATTTACTCACCTGTATGTGTTACATTCCTTCATATAAACTTTTTTTTCGATATTCCTGCAAGAACTATAGTAACTAACATAGATGCATGTACTCTCCGCTTCACTGAAGTTATAGTTGGTAATTAATGTGTCACTAACTTTCAAACATGGAAGGTCACGGTCGCTCAGTGGTAGAGCGCTTACCTCAGGTACGTCGGGTTCGTTGTTCGATTCCCGGACAAGTAAGTTTGTGTTGGACAAAATCGTTTACGTGGGATTTCTCGAGATACTCAAGTTTCCTCCCAATTTCATTCTACCAATTCTTCCACCATAATTCACTTGCCTTAATCTTCGTCTAGTGGTTATGTTTGACTTGTGAATCATGACTCTTTATGACTTAATAATACTGTATCAATCTCCAAACTATGGTGAACTTTCTTATTTTTCTTTGTTTGTACGAATGAATACACAACGAATTTAAATTTGCGTATAGAAATTGACTTTGCATGTAATATTTTGTTCATTAACCTTTCTAATAGAAACTTGCTTGAGAAGATTCTCATGGTTCGTTACGGTGTTTTGTCGTATACAGATACTGAAGGTGTTTATAATTGTCAAGCAAATCAACTTCCAACGTGCGCAAACTGGTGAAGATAATACAATCCTCGCGGAAATATTGCATAATCAAATAGGGCAAGTGAAGAGTCAGTTTGGTGATGTTATTTCTCTAATAGGACAAATATACTCAGAGCATCATTATCCGGTTAGAACTCGTGAAAAAGTTTTCTCAAATGATAATGGAAAACAATATTCCTTCATATGTGACAATGTGTAATGTACAACTGAATGTGATCTATTTTCGACAGTCTTAAACTATGTATTTTATTTTTAGCAATATGCGAACTGTGACTCCCTTTAATCTTAGTTCGCAGTGTAGACAAAATCAGACACCTTGGTAATATACGAGGGCCATTGAATTCCAATGGCAACACTGCTATGATTGGAGTGTCGTTTGGGCAGGAGAAAAATAAATAGAGTGTTCCGTTGATGTGTACCAGTCAGTTCGAAGCTACTTCGATCCGGTATTACGGTGAGTGTGGGGAGTAGACATTGTTAAAGTGATTATTTACAACGACTCACCAAAGGTAGCCGTTAACCCTGGTCCAGTTAATATAAGTATAACTCTAGTGGCAATACTCATTTATACCTTAAAATATCTTCTGATGTTATATTCACTAAGATGATCACCTTTTAACGAAATTACAAGTTCATGATAAATATTAAATAATTAATTCTTTGATTCCCCTTTAACGTATATTCACACAAACTGTCTTGCAATCAAACATGTTAAGTAAGTATATATAAACAACGACATAGCAACCAACAAGACAATAATATATATTTCTTATATTAAAAACATTCTTCTTCTATTATTTTAATTAACGTTAAAATATGTATAGTGCTTGTGTAAAAGCACTTTCTGCCCGAAAGATAAACAATTATGAATCATACAATTATGAATCGATACAAAGTATCTCGTTATATAAAATGTCGCTCGATAAAGGGACTAAATATAAAAGTTACATGGAAGCTTGACTTTTATATTTAAGAACCACTGGTCCGTTTATAATAATAACATGATAATAGTTGTGTTCTTTACATTTTGATCGCCCTTCATATATATAACTTCGTTCAGTTACCTCATATAAATACATTTAGAATAAAACTTTCATTCCACTATTATTTATCTTTTATCATTAAAAAGTCGTCGCTTACTAATACAATTAACGAAGGATGCGAAATCAAAAGCATAAGAGATAATTACATTCTAAAACATAAATTACAATGATCTATAGTTTCATGCATTATTAAAAACGGTCATGTTAAAAATGGTTAATCTTTCCAGAGCGAATTATATAATAATTACGTTAGATGACATTTTAAAGTATGTATCATATCAATAAGGTGTCAGGATACAAAAGAATCTTATCCGAGTATCATATAAGGTGACGCATGGGTACAGTCGTCGGATAATTAGCTTAATAGAATGAGCCTTATACTGAATATAATCTTTGACAATAAAGTTCCGACACAAATCAATATAATATAAATAACCTTTGTTTTTAATCAATAATAAATCGAATTATAAATTTTCACATTAGCAAGATAGAATTAAAATCATTTGGAAATTAATATTCGTTAATGAGAATTAAAGAAAATTAAATTAAGTAAAAATCAAAAATAAAATGTAACCTATGCTCGGGCGAGCGAAAAGAAGGAATTAAATTTATCTTCACACAAACAGAAGTCTTAGTTTCCTCCATTCTTATTTATTTGAGCAAGAATGTCAGGTGCAACTAACCTTTTTACCAGCTGCATCCATTTTTCTCTTGTATACTGGGTAGGCCTCCAAACCTTCAACTCATCTATATTACGAAGTCCAATTGACGTACCTGTTTTAGCGTTCAACAATTCAAAAACTTTAGGGTTTATTTCCTTGAAACATAAATAAGGACCTGAGAAAACGTCACAAAATTTATAAATCTTCTTTAACAACGCATTACTTTGTGGGTGTTGTTTAACAAAAACTAAGTCATTGATCTTGATTCGATATTTTCCTTCTTGTAGAGAATCTAATTGAGAATTACGCTTCAAAAATGTGTTGTGTCTTCGAATTTTTACCTAAATATTCATAAGAATCAATAGCTGATATGGGTTTAACCCCTACCACATCAGCTGCAGTCAGTTTAAATTCGTACTCGTGTATGGTTCCAATAAAGTACATTGTATTGCACAATCCTGATTATGTTCCGCATTATTATTTTGTACAGGAATTGCGTGATTGTTTTGATTATGATACGAAGCGCCATCTCTTAAATTAAAGTTACGTCTATCAATACGGTTTACAGTATTTCCAGAATTACGCCATACATTTCGTCTGTTTTGGAACCTACTTCGGTTAAATGGTCTGACATAATTATTATCACAATTAGTTAGGTTAGGTGGATTTACATCATATCTTTGCCTATTCTGATTATTTAAATTTACTCTATTCAGGTTATGTTCCGTATTGTTTACATTACGAATATTTACATTCCGGACAGGTACTGACCTAAGGTTATCTGAATTATTTCTAATTTTACCTACTCCAGTTTGATTATTCTGTGCCTGGTATTGACTTTCGTAATATTGAACAAGCATTAGCAGATGATTGAAACTTATGCACTGTGTAGAAAGCAGAATTTGTTGCAATTTAAAAGGTAGTAGATTTCGGACAGATGCAATCACTCTGGATTCAGATTGTAGTGGATTTACAACTTTTAATTCATTGTAAGTGTTCACAACAAAATCAACAATAGATTTGTGTAGGCGAGGATGAAAAGGTTGGTTTCTAATCATAGCGTCTCTGTTAGCAAGTAAAAAGTCGTTCTCATAATTTGCGATCAACGCTGCTTTGAATTCCTCATATGTTTTGACGTGTTCCCGTACTGTTTTAAACCATAAAGAACACGGTGGGAGTAATTAATGAGGGATTAGTTTCATATATTGAGATTTATCTATACACATTATACTGCATTCACCCTGAAATTTTTCCAGGAAAGAAGTAGCATTTTCATTGCAGCTACTACCACTAAACTTACTCATAGCTCGTATTTCGCTTATTTTTACACTTAACTTTATATTTCTTTCACCATTTCGTGTTAAATCAAAATTTCTACCTACTGTGTTATGCGTGATTCCACCATCTCTTTTCCGCCCATCTATATTCCTTTGCTGAATTCTTTCCAAAATAATATCCTCATCGGATGGGTTACTTGAAGAAGAAGTAACACAAGGTCCATGTCGATCTGCTTCGGGTGGATGCAAGGGCATCTCTTGAGAATGAGGGAACTCCAAGCGATCAGTAACAACGTCGTTGTTATATGCATTATCCTTAACCTTTAACGCCCTAATTTCCTCCTGTATGGTAGATATCAATTGTGTATTTCCACGTATTTGGTTAGAATTATCTGTCACCTGAATCTTTTGCTGACGAACAGAAGATTCTATTACTTCAAAACTTTTTTTACAATATTGACTTCTTGGATTACGTGATTGTAGTTATCCTTGCAATCTTCAGATAATCTTTTTAACTTCTCATCAAATTGTAACGTGATGTCTCTCACAGCTTGGGTTACAGATTGATCTATTTGATCTAATCGTCTACTCAATTCTTCATACTGTCTACTAGATTCTTCAGATTTTTGCTGTACCGTTTGTTTTAATTCTTCAGACATTTGAGCTAAATTTTGTTCCTGTCGCTGTAATGCTATTAGAATTCTGTCCTCTAGTGTCGACATTCCAGGTGTAATGGGAGCTATATTCTGCTCATTGTTAACACCGTCAACAGTTTCATTCTCTACTGTCTCACCGATCATGACTTTTCTTATGATTACTCTGCCACTTCTAAGAATGGTTGAGTTATTATTCATGAACCTTCTTATTAAGGTAAATTCACCCTTACTTTAAACTTCGGGATATGAATTTACAAGAATCCCGGGTGAGGTAAACCAAAAATTTTACAACGACTCACCAAAGGTAGCCGTTAACCCTGGTCCAGTTAATATAAGTATAACTCTAGTGGCAATACTCATTTATACCTTAAAATATCTTCTGATGTTATATTCACTAAGATGATCACCTTTTAACGAAATTACAAGTTCATGATAAATATTAAATAATTTATTCTTTGATTCCCCTTTAACGTATATTCACACAAACTGTCTTGCAATCAAACATGTTAAGTAAGTATATATAAACAACGACATAGCAACCAACAAGACAATAATATATATTTCTTATATTAAAAACATTCTTCTTCTATTATTTTAATTAACGTTATAATATGTATAGTGCTTGTGTAAAAGCACTTTCTGCCCGAAAGATAAACAATTATGAATCATACAATTATGAATCGATACAAAGTATCTCGTTATATATTGTACCGCCCTAAAGCAATGTTCGCGCGTGCAGAATAGCGTATGTTTATGCAATTCCTTTGGCAATACGGCAAAATGCTAGGACGATTCGCAGAGGATTATTAGAGGCCTGTGGTCAAGCTGCTCTATCGCATCGGACAGTGGCGAAATGGGTTGCAGCATTTCAGGCGGAACGACAGTCAACAGATAAAATGCACGGTGGAGGGCATATGCGAAAGGCTACGGACGAAATTCACCTTGCAAGACTATGGAGACTGCTTGACGGTGGTCAGCGATGGATTTGTAGTTAATTGGCGCACGAGCTGAACATTTCTTCCTGATCAATGTTCCGCATACTAACACAAGATCTTGGCATGCGGAAAATGGCAGCCAGTTGGGTACCCGATACTGTGACCGAGGTTGAAAAGTGGTATAGGTGGGGATGTGTGGGCCTACACCTTCAACGTTACAATGAGGAAGGTGATGACTTCTTCCACCGCATTATTGCAAGTGACCAAACTTTGGGAAGATCCTACGAGAATGAATTGAAACGTCAGTCGGGTGAATGGCACCACCCAGAATCTTTAGGACCGGAAAACCTTAGGCAAGAGCCACCAAAAGTGAAGGTGATGATGATAATGACATACGAATATTAAGGCATTATCATGTCATAACAAGTTCCGTGAATGCTGCGTACACCCATTCACTATTTGCGACCAGCTTTGCGGCGCAAATGTCCACACTTTCTGGAGTTTGGACTAATTCTCCTACACGACAATACCAGATGTCATACAACCAATTCAATACAGACAAGTTATGACGATGGGGTTGGGATGTGCTGGAGCTCCAACCATACTCCTGCGATTTTGATCTTTTCCCGGGATGAAAGAACCTGTCAGGGGCAAACGTTTCAGACACATTCCCAGCACTGTTCACGCCTTAGGGCGCACTGTCAATACCCTCTCACAAAGTGGGGCTCTGACAGATTTTCAACGAATGTTCAACAGGCTGGCGGAGACTACATCAAAGGACTGTAAGCTTCTTCAAGTTAGTGATTCACTACATTCTATTTCACAACTATGTTGCCACTTCGAGTTAAATGACCATTGTATGTTATTCTTCATTGATCCAATAATCTCTGCCTTTATGCAACTGGCAGACGCACAGGACTTAAAAGAATTTAGTTTTTTCCTGTATTGTGAAATGACCAGAAAACTGGACCAATACCACTCGCAATTTTTTCTGTTAATATTAAATTAATATTTATTGCTGTAAATAATTTAATTTTACGAAATATCCATAGTTATAATCTAGAATTAAGTAAAACAGTGAGTTGTGCTACCTGCCCAATGGAAGATACATTGGAATACGGTCTTTGAGTGTATCAACAGCGAATTGATCTGATGTAAACTGCATTACCACATCAACATATTCCTTTTCCCTGAACAAATTCATCTAGCTAGAGTATATATATATATTTATCTAGCAAAGTTTAACATCGTTTCGGGTTAATAAATTATTACAGCAGCATTAATAATGGAGGAAAACATATAAGGTAATAATAATCATTATGTTAACTTTTATGTCATTTTATGTCACTCATTTCTTTTAGCCAGCAACGGGAATATTTCGCTCTTGACATAAGAACCACTTATTAAATATTACTTTTCATGTTCTCCATTCATATAATATATTGTACTCTCTTGCGTCCCAAGTGTCTTATGTCTCGTAGTGAAGTTTCAAGATTTTGTTTTCAGGAATTTCAACTAAATATCGAATGAGTTATGTCGGGCAGAAAGATATACTACACCTTTACCAAGCTTTGCCAATACTATTTTACCATTTCATCCCGATGATCATTAAGATATAAACCTATTACTTCCGTGGGTTTACAGCACGTTATTGATTTCTCAAATATCAATTGATTTTTAAAGGATTCTCATCCTGAAATTCTTTACAGATTTCAAAGTTGAGAAATTCGTTTCTCATACCGGACAGATGTCACGTGGAATAAGGCATTTCCAAAAAAACAGAAATAAAGTAGTTGACTCAATTAATAGATCCTTTGGCTCATTTGATCTACTAAAGCTATTAGCATCATTATTATTAAGAATATTCATCACTCTTTAGTGGAACATGCGATAGAGTAATATGCAGGTCATCAAATATGATTCTTTTATTCTGTGTTTAACCCATTTATTATGGATTTTGCAGGAAATTTCTTACAATTCTGCCTATGTTCAATATAATGCTCATTCATACTTTCTTTATGTTTTATTTTTTCAATTTCAAAGTCTTGTGCACCAATCCAGTATCCTAAATTTCGATAGTATTGTTTTACAATTTTGATCTTTCATTGTTCGTTTACGTTTCGGGCTAGTTGTTGTTTTTATTGTTTTTTTTTTTTTTTACTTTTTTATCTTTGTTTGCATGCTTTGTGCAGATTTGTAGTGTGTGGTTTTGTGAAGTCTTATTAGATGTACCTCACGCTTCTCTTCGCATTTTAATCAGTTCCTCTGCTGCGTGGGATACCCTGGTTCAATCCCCGGCTAAGTAAATTGCTGGTGAACAGCATCGTGCCCGTGGGTTTTCTCGGGGTATTCTATTCTCCTATCACAATTATTTCTTCATCATTCACTTGTCGTCACCATCCGTCCGCTTTAGTCTAAAGGTCGTAATCGTAGGACGTTAAAGTGAAAGAGTTAATTTCTTTGTTTTTTACTGCTAAGATAAATGTACTTCTTTATCCATTACAATTGCTCGTTATCATTAAGTTTATGTTTGTCTGTTTCTAGTCTGACTCTCAGTTGGTATTTGTAACGTCGTTTAATTTTTCTGTCATTGGTGTTTCTTGATATAGGATTTTTGACACTTTGTTATGTCTTTCTTTCTATTCGATTTGTGTTATTAACTAATGAGTTTCCACTTGTGATGTACCGGTAGTGTTTCTTGATGTATTTGCCATCATCTACGTTCGTCGTCATGAATCGGAATGTTTTAGGTTATGTTGTTTGCCATGTTTCGTATCTATTACCTGCTCTTGTATCATCTACATGACGTTTTCGGATTCTGGGTATAAATCTAATATTTCCATCTTCTGAAATGTCGTTTCCCTATCTATATTTTCCTGCTTCACTTGTTTTGGTAATCGTCTAGGTAGTGTTCTTTGCTCTTAATTATTTCTCTATGTCCTCGTTTGATTGTAACGTGGTATTACTTTCGATTCCTCCATTTAATTTAAACGAAGTTTTGTATATTTGTTGTCAGCTGCTACTATTTCTCTATGCAAGTCTGAATTTTGTAGTTTTCCCATAGAAACATATCCCTAATATTTAAATTTGTTTGTAATACAGATTTAAGATGTGTTTTATCTTCGTTCTCATTCATTTCTTGGTATTGCCTCTCTTTCATCAGCAGCCTTTTGATGTAGTATTGGATTTTTAGTCAATATTGTTCAGTTTCCTAGGAAGATCTCATAGTTCGCTCTTTATCTATTCTATTAATCTAAACAAATATGTTACAATACCAATGTAAATTATAAATAACTTTACTTATGCTATACGGTTGAGGTTTGTTTCGCATATGTATTTCAGCCTCTCTTGTAAGTTCTATGTTATTTCTTATTTTATCGTTGTGTGTTCTATTCTTCTGTATTGGTTGGGTCCTAAATACTTCTATAATTCTTTCAGGATGATGACTTTTATTGTTTCTTATGAAGGTAAATTATTTTTTGTTTACTTTTCATCCTTGATTAACGTGCATTATCTTGGAATTTTATGTCCTGAACTTCATTCCTACGTCCGCTGAAAATGTGTCGGTATTATTATTATTATTATTATTATTATTATTATTATTATTATTATTATTATTATTATTATTATTATGTGTGACTTCCTAGATATCATAATCTGAATTCCTTTTTACAGAGTAATTCCATGTTGCGATCATTATACGACAGTGCCTGGTACCACACTTCACGTGATTTCAAACATTTTATTAGCATTGCTTGCCAACAGTGTCAGTCGCCTTTGAAAATAACAGGACACATGTTCTTTACCCTTTCTTATGGGTTTCTGGCTTCGGTAAGTACTCTTCTTCTGTGTTAGTTTATTTTTCACAAAGATTTAAATTGAATGTGCTCGTTAGTTTGCGACAGACGTGAGAAAACCGTGTCTCCTTGCATGTATAATGTCTTGATATGGTTTTGAAATAAACTGCTTTTAACTTAACGTCCTGCAGTTATGCCATTTGTGCTACAGAAGAGAGATGAGTAACGAAATTAAAAATAATTATTGTGAAATTAAAATTATTGTTCTCCGCTACCCTCGAGTAGAACACATTATCGCATATGCCGAAGGCGCAGGTTTATATCTACTAGACAAATGGGAAAGATAATTCATGTAATTGTTGTCATATTTTTATTCTTGTGTCAAACTCTCACTCAAAAACTTTTCTAAAATTTGAAAAAGAAAGTGAAGAAATGTGTTCCTCACTCAGTCATCTCTGTATTATATAAAAAAGCATAGAAATCAATTTCTCACAGCTCAGATAAAATTCTACTTCAACTTCCTTAAAACGCAAAGTGAACGTTGCTACAGCGTAAGAGCAATAATATTCCTTTTTATATTCATGAATGTCTAATCCAGGTCCTTGCATTAGCCTAAACGCCTATTTGGTAAATGCAAGACAAAAAAGGACTTTAAAAATAATATAATATGTCTAAAGTACAGTTATAAAGTTAATATACCAAAAGAACGAAACATTTGAGAATAAAAGGAAATTGAGATAAAGTATTAGCATGTCACAAGAAGCACAGTACACTAAGAATAAGAAGGTGACATAAAGAACAAACTATAAATATAAAATTTTCAGATCAACAGATCCTGGAAGGAAGAGTACTAGCATGGAATTTTTCGTAGCTAAGAACACTTAATAAAATAGTATTGATATATTGTTCCGGAACACCAAAATAAAACTAGAAAATCATAATTTTCCTTTACAACGTTTTAGTACAGTAATGATATTATAATTGGGTGGTTCCATGCCAGAACAGACTAACTACAATTTTGATGAAATCGAGATAGTTTGCCAAAGCCGAGAGATGAACACATCAGTTCTCAACACAAATGTCACTCGAATTTAATTTCATAAAAAAAGCATATTCCGTTTTGGCATGGGACTACTTAATTCACATCTTGGTTATTTTGAGATATTTACTAATCAATGCTTTTGTTATTGATAAATAACTTGGTGCTTTATGTTTATATTAATATATTTACTAGTGAAGTGGTTTACTTCATTTTTACATACCAACGTTAATGTTAACCATTTATGAAATGAGGAACAAAATGTGATATAAACATTAAACTGTTATTTCTTTCTATGTTTCAGCTCCTAAGTCTTGTTATGTCATACTATTTATTCCTAATTCAGCTCAACTGAAGACACTAATGAAAACGTTGTATAAAGCACACAGCACCCAGTCTTCTGCGTGACTTGTTAGATGACAACAACGTGCAATGGATCTAAATATAGAAATCCGTTTTATGGCAATAATTTTATTCTGTAGTTCTATTCAAATTATGAATATAAACTGTGTTTGTATTTGTTTCTAGTTCTAATAATTTCTTGTATAATATCCTCTGGAAAACAATATACTGCTAACTACTTATACAAAAAAGTTTTATAAATAAACGATGTTTAGTATGTATTTTACTACCCATTTCCAGTTTTTCTCCAAGCTCTCTCACAAGTGAGGATTATCATTTAAATATGTAACGCCGAAATAAGAAGCATGATGTTCACAAATTACATTATATCATCTCCGTATTACTAACTTACTAAGGCAAGCGTCATGCCAAATCTTAGATACTTGTGAATAAACAAACCTTAATTATCAGCTAATCTTCATGACTTTAGGAGTGCGATCTTTCAATTTTCTTTGGAAAACAAGAGAAACTTTGATCACAATATTGGTAGCAAAACATAGATTAATCCGAATCATTGATAATCTGCGTCATTCCTCTGAAATTGGTGTATAGGGGAAGAAGAAAACTGTTAGAGTGTTTACCATTCTCAGATCACATAGTTTCTTTTTCCCAGAACCAAATGTTTTGTTAAAGTTCCATTTCAACTGCTATAGCTCTACTTCTGCATTACTAAAACAGATAGAACTATAATCTTGTCTCAGTGAAATACAGAAGATATCAAATAACTATGCATGGATGATTTAGTTCAGTATGTTTATTTTGTAAAAAGTTTACTTAATGAAAAGTCTTTCAAAAAGGTATTATAATATCTGTTATAGTTGTTGATATGCTGACATATGAAAATCAAATTCATTTTGTTAATATATTTGTAGTTACTATACTGACAAGAAATAACTTTATTTTTAGTCAATTTCTTCCTTCCAACGAGCTTATTTTAGTGTAACGGAAATATTCAAATACAAGTTAGATTTTCACTTGTTGTAAGGAAATAACGAAAACGACATATAATGTGAATAATGTACCTCATAATTTTACTAATTATAAAAGTCAGATAACAATAGAAAAAATAAAGTATATCTATGCTAATAGTTTTTATGTAGTTTGCTAAAAATTAAAGGAAAAGATTAAAGTATGTAATGCGTCAAATAAAGTAAATTGTATGCCTTACATCATATGAAGGTTTACTTTCATCCCTAAAAGAGTTTTTTTATTGGAAAAGTACACCAAATTACATATTGCTGTATTTATGCTTCATTTTAGTACAGATAACAAAAAAAATGTAGAAATATATTTCCAAATTGTTAATAATTTTCTTAAAGCTCATGTTTCTCTTAAGTTTTTCATGAAGTGAATGACTCCAAGAACGCTTACGTGATTCATTTCAAGCGGGGAAGATTTATTCTAGGGTCGGGCAAAAATGGATTTTTAAGGTTCAAAACTTCTACTCAAATAAATGTTAAAAGGGCAATTAAAAGGAGATAAAACACCAGCAAAAATCACAGTGTAGAATACACACACCTGTGCTCATAATACATAATACAAAGCAAAAGTTACGGAAGCAAATATCATTATTAAGTACAGTGAATAAACTACAAACATATTAAGTGCTGTAATATGTGAGACTAAATTAAAATATATAAAATGTATTTCGAAATTCAAGGGGCAACTACTCGTTTACTTTCCGTGCGGAGTCTCATGGATGACACACTTTCTGTTTATTGCTATCCTCCCTTATATTATCCCAGGATAAAATTTTTGCTCCACTAGCATGAAGTACACCTTTTAGAACTAATCCAGTTTTGATTTGTTGCTGGACGAGCAAAAAAGTCCAGCAGTAGCCTTGGTAATTTGGACTACTTCCAGCATGTCTGGCTGGATTTTCAAACATTAAAAGAATGGATTTTTAGTTGATCTAGCTAAGAATTCTAACATGTTTTGTTGGACTTCAATTCTAGTTCCAGCAAGGAATTATACAATGTTTCGCTGGATTTTATGCTGGTTTTAGGATCCATTAGTGAAATTTTAAGCTGATTCCAGCAAAGAATTCTAGCATTACATGATGAACTATTATGCTGGTTGCAGCAAGATATTCTACCATGTTTTGCTGGATTTTTATTGATTCTAAAATGCTTTGTTGGATTTATATGTTTTCTCCAACAAAGAATTCCAGGATTATTTGATGGACTTCTATGCCGATTTTAGTAAGGACTTTCCACCTTAATTTGATTGATTTGTATGTTGGTTATGAAAATCCTGTATCTTTTTCCCACATTTATTCTTTCATGTTGATTATTACCTAACATTTTCATACCAAAATCTCTACACTTGAACTCATGAATAAAAGTGGAAGTAAATTGCAAGCATTGTATCTGAAAAATAACGAGACTCGAGGATAAACAATATTGAAAACTTATTATTTCAAGTTAGCACAGTTGGCTTGCCTAATGTACACTCATGTCCAAAATTATTGTCGCATGTCTATAAATATGTAGTTGTAGGAATATAATTTGATAACGAATTCGCTCGGTATTTCTCATAGTGTTAGTATGTGTATAATCGGCAAATATATGTATGTAGCAAATTTTATGTCAAAAGAGCAGTAAATAAGGACAATTAAACAAAATAAAACTTTCTGTCCCATTTAGCAACATTTTGTTTTACTCATTCTAATTTTCGTATTTATAATTCGTTTCCTACGAAATTTACCTCAAATATACATTTGCCGATTATACACATAGTATCGGTATTAAAAGTACCCTGCAATATCATTATCAAATTATATTCCTACAAGAAAACAGTTATAGATATGCGACAATAATTTTGGACATGAGTGTACATTTAAATTCAAATAATAACTGTGAAATGAGAAAGGTAGGAAAACATGTTAGGAATGCACCTTACTATTAGATGTACAAGGAATATTATATTTATTAATTCATTTAAGAAGAACTGATAATTAAATTGCACTTATTTATTTCTAATCGGTCATTCGATGCGAAAAGACCCTGACAAAAATTAAACATTTTAATAATTATACATACGTGTTTCTTTTTTAACCATATTAAGAAATAAGATTTCCTAACTTAATAAAAACAAATAAATTTAACTTTTTTTTTGCACATTTCAATGTGTGACTAAGTGGGTTACGCTTAATGTGTTCAGACTCGTACTTTAAGGTCCGCACTTCGAACTTTCTTTACGGATCTAGAAAAAGTCAGGACCGACGAATAAAATTTCCGAACTCGTCTAGGCCTCGTCCCAGTCTGGACTTTTGATGCTGCGATTACCAGACTCTGCTATAATTACATACAGCATTAATGTGCGACATTTCATTGAAATGAACTTAATTGAAGATGTCCTCGTAGCTGTTGCCTTTGAAGCACTTTATGTATAGTATGCGTTAAGAGTAATACAGCCTCTATAATAATGTCACGAATGCTTATCACTGATCAGAGAGGGAAGGATAGTATTGAGGAAAGAATAATCAGTATCACTGATTTTTTGACTCTACTTTAATGCGGAAACTTTTTCCCCTTGGTTATTTTTGATCTCGTTATCGTTCCGAGACTTCTCTTTCGAAAATTTTAGAT
Organism: Thermobia domestica; assembly: GCF_964235325.1. NCBI lineage: Eukaryota > Metazoa > Arthropoda > Insecta > Zygentoma > Lepismatidae > Thermobia > Thermobia domestica. The sequence goes on along the minus strand of NC_137461.1, from coordinate 41,995,872 downwards.
GAAATAGTTATGTTTATAGATCAGCGAAAACAATACTGTTGTATTATTTGTAATAAATTTCTCTGGAACCCAACGAAAACAAATTTCCAACGTAATTGTGGAAGTACTTGACCCATCCATTAGTCCTTTCCGTGAGGAGAAATTTACAGAAATAATTTAATATTGATGGGACGGTCGCAGAGGTTATCTAAATTTTTTTGATAGCGATGCATATGTATGAGTCTATTTAACTAAATCCATCAACAATACCTGGCGCACACATTTGATTCAAAAGCCATTAGAAAATACAGCGTATTCAATGCACAAGCGAATCAAATACATTTTGTTAAAACCATTTTGGACGTACCTTGAAGATCTCTACCCAATCTCCTTTCAAAACTTAAAAAACTCATTCTCAGATATTGTAAATAACTCTCGTAGTATAATTGAGTCGTCCAGGTCGAAAAAAGGCCCTTGTCCAATTACAGAAAATCCCCGGAAACAGAGGAAAAACGTAGGATTGATGCGTTTTACAGTAGTGGAAATACAGATGATCAGAAAAATGGAAACACCTGTAGTTGGCAACACGTCACATGTATGGGTTGGCAGTAGTGTCGTGGCGCCCGCAGCGACGGACCGCTGGTGGTGGTGTGTTAGGTCAGTCTCCATACTACGTGGAACAGCAGTGTCCAGTGGCTGCAGCAGACGGAGGTAGGGTAAAATGGGAGACCTCTCAGATTTTCAAAGAGGGCAAATTGTTGATGCGCGGATATGTGGAGTGAGTGTGACGGCAGTGGTTACTGTGTTTGGTGTGTCGCGTGGAACAGTGTCGAAGGTGATGACGGTCTACACAACACACGGGAAAACTACATCGGGGAAGTTGAACAGTGGGCGGAAGAAAATCATGAGTGACAGGTCACGCCGGGTATTAAAGCGCATTGTCACGCAGAACCGTCGTGCCACTGCGGAGCAAGTGATGAAGGAACTCAATCAGCACCTCCCCCACCCTGTTGCGACAATCACAGTCCGCCGCGACTTACATGACATGAACTTACGGGATCGTGTTTCAAGGGTCAAACCGCTCATCAGGGACAATAACGTTTTCGCACGCCGCAAATAGTGCCGCGACCATGCAACTTGGACCGTTGAGGACTTGAAACGTGTGATATGATCGGATGAGTCATCCTTCACCCTATTTTCAACCACGGGCCGTGTTTATGTGTGGAGAACGCCCAAAGAAGCTTATGATCTGCAGTGTCTAGCTCAACTGTCAAACATGGCGGCGGCTCGGTGATACTGTGGGCCGTCATATCATGGTTTTCATTGGGTCCTATGGTCACACTTAGCGGACGAATCACTGCCAACGATTATATCGCAATTTTAGGAGACCACTTGCATCCTATGGTCCGGATGTTGTTCCCGGACAATGACGCCATCTTCTAGGATGATAATACACCCATTCACACAGCTGCGTTGTTGCAGCGTGGTTTGAGGAACATCGGGATGAAGTGTTCAACACCTCCCCCGGCCCGACCTATCCCCAGATCTTAACATAATTGAACATCTGTGGTCCGTCTTGGAAACACGACTCCAGCGACGATTTCCACCTCCATCCTCTCTCACAGAACTGGCCGATGTCCGACACGAGGAATGGTGTAAAATTCCACTTGCTACCATTCACGACCTCTATGCCTCCATCCCACGTCGCATCAAGGCTGTTCTGAAGGCGAAAGGTTGCCCGACACCATATTAATTTGGTAAGTTGCAATTTCGTTCAGGTGTTTCCATTTTTCTGATCACCATCTGTATATATGAGGATGTTCAAGCTTTTCACATGAAAAAACTAAAGTATCCTCAGTTCTAAAAAACACACAGATCCAACATTTTGTGGGATCTTCTGTAAATGGGAAAGGGTCGTTTTGGAACTGGACGGCTCAATTATCAAAAAAAGAGATGGCAACAACTTTTCCATGTACTTAAACGCTAAGTACGAAATATCTCTTTTTCTATTAACTTTGGTAATTGGTCTAGTTTTCTTAGTGCTCAGATCACACTGCGCTCATCCGTTTGGTGCATTGAGTTCCAGGTTCGATTTCCAGCTGAAGAACCTTCCAAGATTTGAACGCATTACTGTCGTCCTTAAACGACAGGAATTCCACCTTACACTGTGTAACCTCGGTTTCGAAAGGAAAGTTAAACTCTAATCCAATCAAACAATATATAAATAAGCAAATAAATATTTACCACTATTTATCCTGTAATTATACAGGGATAATAGTTGCAAAATCCAAATATGTAATTTCACAATTATCACAGCAAGGAAACACCTAATTTGCAACAGAAATAATTAGACTTGAACAACTTGTTTATACGTTATAAATTTAGATCTCTTTTGCACATTATCTCATGTTATCCGTGAGACAACAATTAAATTTAACCAACAATGGAAACATTGTGGTGTACCGCGTGAAATTTTACAATATGCTACCATAATTGTGCTTAAACCTAAAATTACTACCAATCGAAGACAAGGAAAATATAAAACAATAGATTACAGTAATAATAAATTTATAAGTTTTATAATTTTTCTTAAATGTACATAAAAATTATAGCGAGTGACTATATTTCCACTACATACACAACTAAATGTTCCAAATTCCTACAGACAAAATAGGAGTCAAGACGAGATAAGACGTTTCCTTTCAGTCGACGTGAATACCCATGATTGGAAATAACTTGAAATTTCCTCTCATATAAGTAGGAGTTCTCTCTCTCTCACACACACACACACAAAAAAAAAAAAAACAGTTCTTGTAATGACTGTATAGTAAGCCATTACCTGGATCTGTAATATAAATTTACGTAATAAACCGATTGAAATGAAAAAAAAATCTGATCATACAGTACATTTCAGTATCGCTACGTATTACGAAATTTGAAATGTGATTCTACTTGCCAAAATAAGCTTTAAATTTATTTTGTGCACTAAAAATTAGGTTTAGTTCGGAATTTAAACAAAAAAGGTATATGGAAAACATATATTGAGAACATTGACTTCAAGTAACACAGTGCAGTATATTTTCAGGTAGGTATCCTATATTATACTTTCGAACGTTAAGAACTGAATATTTATAGACCAAATTGTAATGCTTAAGCTGAAATACAAGGAGTAAGATTAAATTCCTACTCGAATCTTACACTAGATCCCACAAAGGATAAAATAAACATTATTACAAACAATGTTAAATGTAACGGAATGTTTTTTTCGAAAGTACCTTTCCAGCATCGAGGGTATGTGACACGACACAGACACGAGCCACTAGTTGGCGCTATGTCCAAGGAAATTGACCGACACAACGCGCGCTATCCACTTGGACACACACACAATGTTAGAACTAATCTATATTATAAAATTGAAAGTGACTATATTCGTGATTATTAATCTCGAACCACCAGAGGCATCTTGATCGTTTTCAACACAGATGAGGTTCGGACCTGGTATGGGTTTTATCATTTAACTTTTGGAGGGGGATATAAATAAAAAATATATATAAAATGAAAGTAACTGTCATTGTGACTTCATCACTCTTGAACCATCCAACCAATCTCGATCAAATTATCAACATGGATAAGGTTCGGTTTTGGGATGGCTCTAGGGAAGGGGGAGAGACATTTTAAGATGATCGAAAATGACCACTATTAGTGTGTAATCTATAGATTTTGGGGTCGCTGAGATGAATAATACTTCTGATGTGTTTAAGTTCAAATTGAGCCCCTGAAATTGGGGTAGGTGTAGGAGTATATATTTGATCGAAAATGTCAAATATTCTTGTCGAATCTATAGTCCTCGAGGTCGCTAAAATGAACAATGACACACCCGATGCCGTGCCCCATGATATGGGGATACATAATATCGAAAATGACCGATATTAGTGCCGAGTCCATCGTTTTTGGGTCGATTAGATGAAAAGTTACATTTCTGATGTCGCTTAAATTACAATTTCAGTCCCACACCTTGGGGAGGAAGAGCTACATAAAAATAAAAATACAAATATTAGTATCGACTTCCGATCCCGTTTAATTACAAATTTAGCCCGCAACTTGTGGGAGGGAGGATATCTATCTATCTATCTATCTATCTATCTATCTATCTATCTATCTATATAGATAGATAGATAGATAGATAGATAGATAGATAGATAGATAGATAGATAGATAGATAGATAGATAGATAGATTGATTGATTGATTGATAGATAGATAGATATGCATATTCCATTCCCTGTACATAATTCCATGATATAATGTTTTGGATATTCAAATTTTAAAGCCCAGTAGATCCTATCCTTCTGCTCCATAGCACCTTAAATTTTACTTATGTTTATTTCTCATAATGCTCTATCAGATGCGCTATGTGACAATCGGATTTTAGCGACAAGAGTAGTGAGATAGGATTATGTCAAGAAAAAGGGGGAGATAAATTATATTGTTATATACAAAGAAAGGTCAAGAAACTTTTTGTTATTGTAGGTAGAGAAGAATAGGGTATCATAAAAGTTATTGTTAATGTATATGTTAAAGAATAGGATATAATAAACCTGTTGTTAAGGGTATAATAAAACATCCTTTGTCGGCGAATAAACAAAAAGAATAGTGGAACAGAATGGTAGACGCTTATATGTTAGGCTTGAACGGTAAAGGATTGGTGAAAGGAGGTGAAAGAAAGATTGCATTGCTTCCGTTTAGATGTTGTTTTCAAAAAAGGAAATATATATATACGTATATTCCTGCTCTATGTTTAGCAGAAAATGTCCAGTTCTTTTTTCTAAAAAATATTACAATTTTGGTAGTTTTTGTTTACGTTAGGTTAGGTTAGTTTTTTATGTTATTTAAGTGTAGGGGTTCAGCATAATTTTCCCCCAAAAAAAGATAGGATTTCGCTTATCTCTACTAATATTAGGTGAGTTTGGGTTAGGTTAGGTTATATTACGTCATCCATTTCAACTGTACGTTTTTTTTTTTTTTTTTACGTTCTTCTGACCCCTTCTGCGAAACATACTCTTATGCATACATCCGAACGCCGTATTTATACACAAATCGTACAAAAAAACGTAATTTTCCAACAGTTGCTTATGATGGCCCCTGTGAATTTTAACTATCCCATCTACGTTATTTTAATGTCACCCAAAGCAAATCATTTAGGAAACAATAACAAAATTAGTAACAAAATTGTAATTTTTATCAATTATTTCCAGTGGTGCGCCAAAAGTAAATCTACATCGTACGAAGTGAGATTTTTATGTCACATAGGAATTCGCATGCAGCTCTACAATAGGTCGGCAAATTAAATAAAATATTTGAATGCACTTTTGTTGCTCCAGTAGCGTAGCCAGGATGTATGTTTGGGGGGGGGCAAGTGCTGTTATAGGTACATATAGAAACATTACAAAGAAATATATAAACATAAAAAATATAAAAAATTACAAACGTCAAAGTATCAAAGTACATTGTCGGACCTCTTAGGGGGAAGCGGCCCCTCTGGTCAACCCCTTCCCTACGCCACTGCCTAAAACATTCTGCATTCTATTTTACTGGCGCTTCCCAAAATTACCGCGCATTGATTTATATTGGTTGAGTGCAGCAGATGGCGGCCCGGAAATACAAATCTTACGAAGAAATAAACTGAATCAGACTAAATGTGATGATGAGAGTAACAAATGTTAGAGAGGCCATTACTATAGGCTGATTTATAAGGGAGAAAACATAAGTTAAATTGTGGACTGCATGTGTCTGTGGATTGATGAGATATGAAGTGACTTCGTAGTATTATATTAACGATCGGAACAAACAACCGATTTTTTACCACCAGTTTCTCTATATGTGTGAATTTAATAATAAATGATGAAGGGAAAGTGCAGGGCTGGACCGGGACTCGAAACTGGGATATTTGGTGTACTGTGCCAGTGCGTCAACCACTACGCTACTTACTCCACTCGCTGTTATGTAGTGACAGAGCATTGACTTCCGCAGTGAAAGTATATGGTTGTTCAGGGAGCGGAATCAGTAACATCGGAGTGGTTAATGCATCGGTTTGATACGTCGAAGATCCTTGATTTAAATATTTGAATTTTAGTTTACAGTCTCTTTAGCACCGATTCTATATAGGACGTGGACTACAGCTTAACGTGGAATCAGATCTAAATGAGTTAACGCCGGGGATCGAACCCGAATCTCCCAAACCAAATAATGCCTGATTCGAATCTCGGTGCAGTGATCCACTTTTTCACCCTTTCTGTAATTCTGTGCTAGTTTTAATTTAATAGTGTATGAGGTAGGAGATTGAAAAAGCGAGAAAAAATCATCAATATACTTCTATTTACCTGTAAAATATAAAAATTGTAATAGGTATATTTTTCTTAGTGTAAAATATAGTTATAGTGAGTTTAATTAAAAAATGATTTTTCATTTATGGTAGGTTCTCAAAAACAAGGTGAATTACCTAAAGAAGTTATAAGATTAAAAACAAAATACGTTTCCTTTAAAAGTAAAGTAGTTCAAGCTTTAACAGTGAAGAACTGTTTGTCAAGGGCACCGATTTCTTTGTAAATTTGGGGCGGGGCATTCAGATACAGAAGGTATATGTATGAGGATTTCAAGACAAATTGCATTCAAATTATGCACATTCATAAATACAACACGGGGGCCCACATGAGCTGTGAGGGGCCTGGCCCCTCGACCCCCCAGAATCGGTTCCCTGCCAGCCGTATTATTTATTTATTTATTTTTCTTAAGCCCAAGAGCTAGAAATGCATTGGTATAAGGTCTGGAGATACCATCATGAAACTGAAGACTCGCCCATCATAGAAAACTAATCTATAATGTGGTGAAACTTAGTCTTTTTGGAACAATTTGGAGAAATCGTCAGTTCCATTTATCATGCTTGGGAACACATCTTCTTTAGGATATGTAATTGGGAGCAATTGGAGATATATATATAATTTTTATCATAATTTAATTACGGGTTGTTCTGCATTCACTTAAAACGCCCAATAAATATAAATGATAACTACTAAAGATAAAAGGACGACACGAAAAGTAAAATGAAATGAAATCTTTCAGTTTAACATCCCACGATTATACTTTTCACAGTAAAGTAGACGGAGGATTAAGGTAAGTGAATGATTATGGAAGAATCGTTGGAATGAGAACGTGGAAATAAACGAAAGTACCAAGAGAAAATTTACTGACACGATGGAATCCACCGCGAACTTACTTGTTCGGAGATCGAACCACATACCTCACGCACCGGAAGTAAGCGCTCGCCCACATTGTAGTTTAATTCGCCTCAATCGGGGTATTGTTCGCCAGCTGCAGCTCACATCCTTTCGACGTATCCGAACACCACAAAATACAAACATAGAAATATCGAGGACAGTTAAAATGCTGACCTTATTCTTCAGATGGATCTGAACCGCAATTGGCTTCATCTCACAATAGTCAACCTAAAGTCTCAGACCGATAGACCACACACACCGGTTTAAAATGAAATGAATATTTTAAGTTTAATGTCCCACAAGTATGCCCTTTAGCCTAAGTAAGACGTTGATTAAGGAACAAATGAATAATGATAGAAAAATTCGTGGAATGAGAAAATTGGGGGAAACAGGGGTACCCACGGACACGATGATATCTACCAGAAACTTACTTGGCCGTAGATCGATCCAGGGAACTCATAAAAGATGCTACCACTGAAATACCGTGCTTCTCGCATGACAAAAAGTGCGATAGGATAATGTCAGTCCATTCTTTCAAGTTTTAAGTCTGTGTTTATCTCCCACAACTATCACCTGAAAATTTTAATTTAAGAAGGTATACTAGTTTTTAGTTCATTGAGAAGAACATAGAAAAAGAACAGACACTTTCAGGCTGGTTACATCTTTATGCGTCCAAACGCAATACAAATTATGTTGAAATACTACACAGATCGAATTAAGAAATAAGTTTTTTAATTATTATTTTTTACGTGAACAGAAAATCATAGACTGTGTTGATAATAGAACTGGAACAAAACATGGGACATTAATTAACTATCATTTGAAATAACTATGAAGTCAACGGATTATATGATCAAAACAGGTATATTTTCACACAGCTTCATTTCCGGACATATTTGTATTTGCAATGCAATAACTTATCAAAACTAAACCTGCAATAATTAACTAAACATTTAACCGACAAATTAAAGAGGTGTAGTTAGTGTATTTATTACTTTAACTTTCACTTGCCAGCAAAATACTTAGTTTTACTTTTTTCCTTTACTTTACAGAACCATAGGTAGCCGCATGGAAGGAATTCCAGTTACGCTGTGTGTAAAGTAACAAATGAAAGTATGCCAAAAATTTATGTCGTAACGTTTTCACAAGGGGAAGGTATTAATATAAAGAAATTTTTTTGTGAAAAGTGACAGAAATAGATTGGAGAGTTTATTGTTGGAAACGTCAAGTTATTTGTGCTGTAAGAAACATTTTTGCTTTGATACTTCGGTGTAATATGAAAATGCTATTAATGTTTTAAGAAAGAATCTCTGAGAAAAGTGTTAGTTCGCATTCAAAGTTTCCTCAATTTTTATATGATACATAGGTACATATCTTGTTTATTTCAAGTGAAATACTGGTTTCTCTTAAGTACTCTTCTTTTACGAAAAATCTTTCATCGTATTTTACCTACACATTTTGTTTTTGGTAAAAAATGTCTGCTCGAGTGAACACACTATTTGTTTTTCTAATCGTGATGCCGACTTACCGACTTTTCTAAAATATTATTAGCTATATATATTAAACGAATTCATGACAAAATACAAAATTGCCTTCCTTTACAAGTACAGCGCGCAGGGGATGCCGGTACTTTTGACAAACAAATGACGACTTATGTAGCAATGCTAATTTTCAATCTCGCATAGATGTTTAAGCGATGACACATAATAGTTTTCAGATTTTTAACAAAATATATTTGTTTGATGCAGCTACTACTGCAGTGATCGCCAATAATGCTACTACGATACTCTCGTGAAACATTTTATGATGTATACTGAGGATAATGCAGAGACGTCTTAGGTGTATTACTTGTTACTTTGAAACTAGGTAATATTATGATTTCTCAGTAGTTTACCAGGGCCATCTAAGAGGGATGTGTCCTATTGCAATGTGAATAGTGTATGGCGGAACATTCCCGAAATGTCATCTGCTATTAGGGTATGCATCAGTTTGACAGCTTATCCTAGGAATGGCTAAATTCCAGAATTTCCGACATCGGATTTTTTCCGAATTCAAGAATTTTTTGGATTATACTACCAGGATTCTGGAATGTAAAAATTCCAGAACTGGCTGTCCCTTGTTAAAGCTGTGTGTGCTTTGGCGTTAGGCGCACATTCAGTGTTTATTTCATTGTCATATAAAGTGACTAATTTCAAACTTTCTCGTGCATAAAAATAATTATACTATACCAATATTATTTACAGTATATACAGTTTCTAGCCAAATAAGTGGGATATCAGCAATTTTTAACTGTAGAAGCAACATATCTACAAACCAGCAAGGTATTCTGGTTTCGCTTGTTCGCTACGAAAAACGGAAGATGAAGAATTTTACAAGAAACAGAAAATTTCCCGGAGACCGAAAAAATATTTTTCGGAAAACGAAAGAGTTGGCCATCATTTTTCAGAAAATTCAAACTCGGAAAGTTTTTTTCCCGAAAAGGGATATAAACTTGGGATATTTTCAAAAAGTCGGAAAAAAACAAAATGGGAAAACTAAGTATTCGGAATATAAAATTTTTCGGATAATCTGAATACTAAAAATTTCCGAAAATTTCGAAACGTAAAGTTTTCTCGAAAATCGGAAAACAGAAAATTCATTGATGGAATTTTTTTCGGAAAACAGAAACCCAGCAATAATATTTTTACAAAATTAAAAAAAAAAGAAAGGAAAAGGAAAATGACCATTTATAAACTATAATTTTGGTAATAATTATTTATCAAATGTCATACCATTTTGATTTATTTACACACAAAACCGATATTTTTATAGTGGAGCATATGTATAGAATGAATATCTGCTGAAGCCAATTGATATGTTTAGCAAATGTTGATTTTAAACATAGAGTTTGTAGTATCCATCAAAGTTTACGAGACACTAGCATATTTGGATGAAAATGATTTTGAACCATAGAAGCAACATATGCTGAAAACTAACATTATACTTTGTTTTTCGAGCGACAGCCATTATCTGTTGCTGGTCAATTAATTTTCAACAAGAAAACCAGCATTCAGCAAGTTCCAACAAGATTTTTATGCTGCCTACAGGGAAATTTTCAACCTGGCCTATTTAAAATATACTGAATATTAAGAAAAAAATAAGTTACCAGGAACATAAATTTGATACGCTAATTTACATTCAAAATATGAAAGTATAAATTCAGACGCACATAAATTTTAATACGTGCACTTTTGTACGTAATAACACTGAAAATTCGAAGATTTGGTAGAAGTTTCAGGAACATAAGGTACGTCGATGATATTTTACAAGTGTTTGTAAATTTGTCCCATATACCCAAAACAATTTCTTTGAAAGATATGCTGCCCTGAGATACACTGGTCTGACTTGCGTTGGCTTATAATGGTGAACAGGCTGGTTTGGTATGCCACCGAAATATCTGACTTTCGAGTTTGCCTCATATATATATATATATATATTGAACTAAAATGTAATTGTTTTACTTTATTATATTCTGACGTATTAAAGAGTGCCAGTGGATGGGTTATAATAGTTCGTTGTTTATAATCCATTAAGATTACAACTATGGATATAACGCAATTTAATATTAAACTAACTTAATATTGCTGATTAGTTTCCCGTTAAACAACGTGGATCATATGTAGAGTCGCTCTAATGCGTGATTAGTGGCACACTAAAGAGTTCGACTAACGTGTTTTTTGCAATAGTCAAGCCTTTATTTAGTATGACGCTAATCATACGTCAAGACGACTGCATAAGACAGCATTGCTATATAAGTGGAAGCCTACAGTTTATAGTGGAATCCGATACAAGTATTGTTGATCCCTCAGCTAAAGTAGAACTTTAGACTGATCGGACTAAAGTAGACTGATCGGACGAACGTCAAGAGCGTTAGCTATTTGGCTAGTGAGTAACCTCAGTTTCATTTTCTTATTCGCCTTTTCTGTTGTAATGCGTGTACGGTTTTAATATTTTAATGCAAAGTAATAGGTAGAGTACGTAATATTTTTATGTCTGACGTACAAAAATGGTTCAAAAGTCAGCCTTAATCAACAAATTAATTAGTTTGCCCTGCGTTTAGCGTGCTTTCGAATTCACATGAGGAACAAATTGTCGTACTTAACTTTTAATTTAATTTCAATCTTCAGCATCCTCGAGCTAAATTAAAACTAAAAAATCAACTTCCTGTAATACATATAGAAATAATGGTCTTTGGTATGATGAAAGAGAGGTCAAACAATTACAAACATTATTGGAATAAAAATCCTTTATCACAACAAGTGCTATGGATTTTGATGTTGAACAGCCACGTAGAAAAACAGAAGGAAGAAAGTATGTGAGTTTGTCATTTGTTGCTCTGTCACATCTTCCTCGGATACTTTTATATGCACAAACTATTAGAAAAGAGAATAATCCATATATTTCTGCCATAATTCGATGAGACCTAGTAAGCTATGCCCACCCGCAAAGAAGGTTCTGCTATGCCCACTCGCACCTGTAATGTAATAAGTAACAAATACAGAGTGAGTCAAAAGTTTGAAAATAAACGGGAGAAGTAAAAAGTAATGGAAACAGAGATTTGATGAGGGTCCGCAACTTTTGTAGTGTATCTTATTCATGGCCGCCATCTTAAAATTCGCCATTTTGTACTCAAGTAATTTTTTTTTAAAATGGAAAGGCGGGTGTATGACATCAAATAACACTAGCTTGAGCTCAGGAATTTAGTGGTGTAATTTGTTTTTTTCTACCTTGTACAGTTAAGAAGTTATTAATGTTCAAAGATGGGAAATTACCTTGATAGTTAATGCTACAACACATGTTCTACGTTATGTCCATCCCGTGCAATGCACAACTGTAGTCGCAGCAACCACTCTGACTGCATACGGAGGAGAATGTCTCCTGAATTTGGTCACAGGCTTGTTGGATGCATTCCTCCAGGTGTCTCAAATCACGGATTGTCTCAGCATACACTACCTGCTTAAGATGTCCCCATAGATAAAAAGCAAGAGGCGTTAAGTCAGGGGATCTGGGCGGCCACTCCACTGGACCACGGCGACCAACCCACTTCCCTGGCAGTTGTTCATCCAACCCCAAGTCCATAGTGTGGAGGGGCTCCATCGTGCTGAAAATAAGATGGGAAAATGCCGCCAGCGTTCAGTGTGACAGAGAATGCAAGGTCCTTCAGCAGCATTAGATACTGTGGTGCAGCTAAGTTGTTTTAAATGAAAAATGGCCCAATGATGAAAAATGGCCCATATGCCACACCACACCATCACCTTCGCTGGACTATGTTCTCGACTCAGGTCAACCCATATCGGATTTGCGTCACACCAGTATCGACAATTATGTCATTAACCTAACCGTTCAAAGCGAAATACGCTTCGTCGATGAACAGTATGCCCTTGGCAAACGCAGAATCCAGTTCGTGTTGTTTAGTACCCCACATGAAGAACTCCAACCGGCGATCACGGTGATCCTCGTTCAGTTTGTGTTGCATGTGGAGTTTGTAAGCATGCCACTGATTGGCGTGCAATATCCGGACGACGGAGGATTGGTTTATTGCACATGCTAGGGACACATGACGGGTACTTCGTTTAGGACTCTTCACAAACGACGCAACAACCGCCATTGCAGTTTCCTCATTGGTGACAGTGTTTGGTCCCCAACTACGTGCCCTATCTTCAACAGTCCGTTTCCCGGAATTTGGTGATTACGTGAGCCACCGTGCTATGCGGTACCGGTTCTGTCTGGGTGTCGTCTGTTGTAGTCAGCTGCTATCGTTCGGTAGCTGTGTTTCCCAGATATAAGGATGATTTCGATCTTCTTTTCACGTGTCAGACCCATTTTAGATCACCTGGAACAAAGAGAGAACTGGGTCAGAATCAAGGTAATTTCCCATCTTTGAACATTAGTAACTTCTAAACTGTACAAGATAGAAAAAAAATACACTACTAAATTCCAGAGCTAAAGCTAGAGTTACTTGATGTGTCACACATCTCCCTTCCCATTTAAAAAAAATTTACTTGAATCCAAAATGGGAGATTTCAAGATGGCGGCCATGAATGACATACATTCCAAAAGTTGCGGCCCCTCATCAAACCTCTGTTCCCATCATCATTTTTACTTTTCCCGTCGATTTTCAAACTTATGCAGGTATCCAAGGACTTTTGACTCACCCTGTATTTAAATTACAATTATCAGAAATGCGTTTAGTGAAAATGGAAGTATCTTTTGCTTACTCAAATACGGTCTTTTAAATGTCTGCAAAACGATGTGATGCGTCAAAATTGTTTCTAAGAAACATGTCAAAACCATTTTAAAATTGTCTAAATTATTAGGCAATATTACGACCCCGTTGTGGTATAGAGAAAGAATTACAATTACTTCTAACAATTTATTGTGGTGTACCTTCTTCCTCAACAAGGATCGCCTAGGATAATTTTAAGTTGCGGCGAGAAAAAATTCACAACCCCTGAACTAACATTATAACGATTGAGATGACGTCCATGGATCAGCATATTTGTCAGGAAAATGACTAGCGAAGGCATGGACTTTGGCGTATGCAAAGATACCATACTAGTGCTGTAAGGGATTTAGGTTTCTGGGCTTTAGAAATCTATTCTGTTACAACTAAGTAATAGAATATGCAACTTGGATACGGCCACGCTAAGTAAGCACAGTGTTATTATGTCCAAGGTTGACGGTACAAATGTGAAAGGATATATAAAAGCACAAGAAAACACACTAATCTACAACACCAAAAGAATTAACTGTGAAAAAGTTTGGAGAAACAAACTTACCGAATATAAACGATGATGATGATGTGGATGATTTGTCAGTAAAAATAGAAGCCTAAATAATAAACGCTATCAAAAACAAAATCACAATATGACAAACAGATTAAAACAAAAAAAAAATTGAGGGGAGTTGCAAAATCTGAAAAACAAAAACCAAAAAAGCAAGGAAATTATACCAAGCCACGTGGGATCCCGAACACAAACAAAGACGATTAGAAAAATATAGAGAAATGAAAAACAAATATCAAGATAAACTAAAAGAAACAAAATTAAAAAGTTGGAAATCATTTTTAACGGAAAACATAAATCTAGACATATGGGGTGAACCATATAAAAATATTAGTAACAAAAATTAACAAGGTAACACTTCCTACTCTCAAAATCGACAATGGAGAACATACCAAAGGTTGGAAAAATACAGTGATTTTTTAAATGACAAAGCTCTTACCGACTGACGTCCCAACTAAAGGCAACGATGAACATAGGCAGACACGAAATCAGATGAAAATACCACCTAGAAATAAACAAATAGAAGAAACTACCAACGAAGCGCTAATAGCATACATAAAAATGCTGAAAAACAAGAAAGCCGCAGGACCAGATAATATAAAAATCAGAAATATGCAAGGATCAAGTGGAGAAATGGGCATCATACTTATCAAGATTGATCAGCTTGTGTCTAAAACAGAGAAGGGTACCTAAAAACGAAGAAAGCCAATTTAGTCATAACCAAAAGGAATGACGACAGAATGAACGACGACCCAAAATCGGACAGACCAATATGCCTCCTAAATAAAATTGGCAAACTCTTCGAGAGAGTTATCGTAAAAGGATTAAACAAATACAAAAATATAGAAAATGATAGGCTACAACATGGTTTTCGGAATGGAAGAAGTACTGAGACTGCAATAAGGACTCTTTTCGAACTAATTGAAAAGGGTAAGACGGATAAATATTAGGTAGTAATATACGTAGATGTACAGATGGAGATCAGAAAAATGGAAACACCTGTAGTTGGCAACACGTCAGATGTTTGGGTTGGCAGTGGTGTCGTGATGCCCGCAGCGCCGGACCGCTGGTGGTTGTGTGTTAGGTCGGTCTTCATACTACGTCAGGCGCAGTGGAACAACAGTGTCCAGTGGCTGCAGCAGACGGAGGTAGTGTAAAATGGGAGACCCTTCAGATTTTCAAAGAGGGCAAATTGTTGGTGCGCGGTTATGTGCAGTGAGTGTGACGGCAGTGGCTACTGTGTTAGGTGTGTCGTGTGGGACAGTGTCGAACGTGATGACGACCTACACAACACACGTAAAAACCACACCGGGGAAGCGGAACAGTGTGCGAAAGAAAATCATGAGTGACAGGTCACGCCGGGTATTATAGTGCTTTGTCACGCAGAACCGTCGTGCCACTGCGGAGCAAGTGACGGAGGAACTCAATCAGAACGTCCTCCACCCTGTTTCGGCAATTACACTCCGCCGCGAATTACATGACATGAACTTACGGGGTCGTGTTGCACGAACCAAACCGCTCATAAGGGACCAT
Organism: Thermobia domestica; assembly: GCF_964235325.1. Taxonomy (NCBI): domain Eukaryota; kingdom Metazoa; phylum Arthropoda; class Insecta; order Zygentoma; family Lepismatidae; genus Thermobia; species Thermobia domestica. Next base: position 41,980,263 of record NC_137461.1, on the reverse strand, counting down.
AACGCTTTCTCACGCCGCAAATGGTGCCACGACCATGCAACTTGGACCGTTGAGGACTGGAAACGTGTGATATGGTCGGATGAGACATCCTTCACCCTACTCCCAACCATGGGCCGTGTTTATGTGTAGAGAACGCACAAAGAAACTTATGATCTGCAGTGTCTCCGCCCAACTGTGAAACATGGCGGCGGCTCGGAGATGCTGTGAGCCGCCATATCATGGTTTTCATTGGGTCTTGAGGTCACTCTTAGCGGACGAATCACTGCGAACGATTATGTTGCAATTTTAGGAGACCACTTGCATCCTATGGTCCGGATGTTGTTCCCCGACAATGACGCCATCTTCCAGGATAATGCACCCATTCACACTGCTGTCGTTGATGCAGGGTGGTTTCAGGAACATTGGGATGAAGTTCAACACTTCTCCTGGCCCACCCAATCCCCAGATCTCAACGTAATTGAACATCTGTTGTCCGTCTTGGAAAAACGACTCCGGCGACCATTTCCACCTCCATCCTCTCACAGAACTGGCCGATGCCCTGCACGAGGAATGGTGTAAAATTTCACTTGCTATCATTCACGACCTCTATGCCTCCATACCACGTCGCATCAAGGCTGTTCTGAAGGCGAAAGGTTGCCCGACACCATATACATCTGGTTAGATTTCAATTTCGTTCAGGTGTTTCCATTTTTCTGATCACCATCTGTAAGTGGGGCCTTCGATAACCTATGGTGGCCATCTCCATTTAAGCAATTTAAAGAAATTGGGGTACCAAACTCTCTGTATGGGTTGATGATAGATTACTGTACCAATAGGAACATAAAATACACAGCACCAAATAAAAATATAACTACATATAGTACAAAAGGATGCCCACAAGGATTCATATCTGATCCTACTTTGTGGGATATTGTATTGGATCCATGTCTGAAGCGTCTAAATCGACTTGAAGAAACAAAAGGAGAAGTTGGTTCCACTGATTACATAGCGATAGTGTTGTCGACATCTTCAAGACACGAAGTAGAATGAAAGGGAAACATAATACTAGAAAAGCTACAAAAATGGTGTTCAACAAATAATTTAACTATTTCCCGAACAGAAAAAACTTATTTAATTTTTGGACAGAAAATTCAAAGAGGTCCTATTGTAAAGGTATCCAATAAAAAGATAGATAGAGTTAAAGAGTTTAAGTACCTGGGACTATGGATAGATGAAAAATTAAATCATGGAAAACATATAGAGATTACGAATAAGAGCAAAAAAGTAGCACACAAATTACTAACAATCGCAAGAGACTACCAAATCCCTAAGAGGATATTGCAAACTTACAACAAAACAGTGATCATGCCAGTACATAGCTATTGTGCCAGTGTCTTGTGCCACAGACTTTTTATGAATTTAAAACTAAGACAAACAAGAAAATTGGGCGCAAAGAGGGGTACTTAAAAGAACCCTAAATGTAATAAAAACCATCTGAACGGAGGCTATACAGGTACTGGCTCAGGAAGAACCAATACATTTCAGGTACTAAGACAGGCCTATAAAATGTGGACGAAAAATAACGAAATAACAAAATTTTTAGAAACACTAACACAAATTTCAAATAACGATACAGGTAAAATTATTGAAAGGAAATTACAATGGGAATGGGAAAACTCAAGTAAAGGACAGAAAATAAAAAAATACATACCGACGATACAAATAAGGAAAAAAGATGCCAGATTTAAATAAGGAGATCATGGAGACACCTTCTGCATGGACCATGAACCATGGACCATTTAAGTCACATTTATATAGGATCAAAATAGAAGAAAATCAGACATTTATCTGCGGAGTGGCCCAGACACCCGAACATGTAACAAGGACTTCTGTACACTTCATAAATAGAGAAGATATAATAAATATCAAGGAGGAACTCAAAAATGAAACATGAGAAAACATTATACAGGATAAAATAAAGCTACAGAAGATCTTAGAATTGACAAAACACAGTGGGAAACATGTGGAATAGAAGAATTGAAAACAGAAGGAGAGAACGGAACACAAGCTAGTTTTAGAAAAAATATAACACAGAATTCCGTTTACAAATAATAAATAAATTTTATAAAATTCTTGGAATGAAAACCGGAATAGGAAGACGTTACTCTTGTTTTGTGTTTAATGTTTATTGCCAGTGCTAGTGTCATACTGGTATTGTGTCTTAGATGTGAAAGTTTGGTGCGATCTCAAGAAATAAACAAAATAATAACATAAAGACAAGTAACAAAAGACAGGAAAAGCTCAGAAGAAATTTGCTCAAACCAATATTTATTTCACACTGTGTCTCTTGTTGCTATATTGTTATTGATGTATATTCTTTTTAATTTACTTTTAGTCCTATAATAAGTCCAAAAATAATTGGCAACGCCAGGGGAATGTTGAGGCCTTAAAAAAATCTATTACTATGTTAGGCCATCACGTTTGAGAGATGATGCCCTTTGTTGTGCTTATTTTAAGCTATATACGAGAATATTTTCGTATTTTAGCTGAAAAGGCTGTAAGACTCTGTCAGCAGAATGTGAAAACCTCTGTCTTGAGAAAGCATCTTAGTTTTTCCCGGGATCTTTCAAATTTATGGAATTGTTACAAAAGTGTATGTTATTATTCGAAAGATTACTTCATTACAAAGTACAAATTTTAGGTAATTTGTGCGTGTGAAGCTCAGCCATTGGGGTAATTTTATATTTTTCTAAAGGGGTATCCCTTATCATATGTGTCTATATATATGTATACTCCTGAGTATAATACTAAGTATGGAATTGGTTGCAAATCAGAATGTTTCTATCACCTAGTCTGCAATCGTGACTTTCAGAAAAATCTTTAGATGTAATGTGGATCAACCTCTTCAATCTGTAGACTACATTCAGACCTGATTTTTCAACTCTCTATTTAACCAAGTATTATCAAAGTATAATTAAGATATCATTACATATGTGGCTTGAAAGTGGTATGTCTTCTAAGGCGAATTCCTGTTTTGCCAAACTTGATTTTAGACCGCTTCTAGCGATTTTGAGAATTAAGAGGAATGTCACTTGTATGTATTACAACACGTGATTTTTGACTACAACCTTGGCTTTTCTCACTAACAGGTATACACGTGTTACATTCAATTATCACTAACTACTTTCTTTTAAACTTGACAGGTATGACGCACTGGCCTGTATGAATATCATGTATGTTGTAGAACAATATCATTTAATAAATCCAGTTCCATGTTGTTCAATCTAAGAGCTTCTTCTTTTATATTACTGTCTCTTAATATATTTTCCCCGTACTTTTGTCATTTATGATGTTTTTAATATCCACATATGACATCTCTAGCCATGGTCGAAATTTTAATAAATCCTTTTTCACCCTCCTGGCACCTAAGAGGTTTCAACTTTATACATTAACATGTGCCTTGCCAAATATGAACCATCACTCTATTTCCTCCCACTCTTGGCATGTATAATGCTTTTGTCTTAATGAATTGTCTTGTGTCTTGCCAAAATAGATCTTTGATTAAAACTTTTTCCACACACATTGGAGGAATGAGGTTTTGGCACCTGTATGTATTAACGTGTGAGCTGCCAAGTCTGAATTCTTAATAAATCCCCTTCCACACTCTCGGCACCTGTGTGGCTTTTCACCTGTATGTGTCATCATGTGTATCTTTAAATATCTACCCCGAGTAAACCCCTATCCACAACTTTGGCAAGTGAAGGCTTTTACTGCTCTATGCATTAACATGTGTTTTTTAAAATTCGAATTTAAGCTAAATCTCCTTCCACATTTATCGCACATGTGAAACTTTTCACCTGTATGTATTAACATGTGAGTTGTCAGGTCAGAATTATGAATAAATCCCTTTCCACACTCTTGGCATCTATGTGATTTTTTACCTGTATGTCTTACCATGTGTCTCTTTAAACTCGAGATCAAAGCAAACCCCTTACTACACACTTCGCACGTATGAGGTTTGTGACTAGTATGTACTGACACGTGTTTCATCAAATTTGATTTTTGAATAAATCCCTTTCCACAGTGCTCGCAAATATGAGGTTTTTCACCTGTATGTATTAACATATGTCTTGTCAAATGTGATTTACAATTAAATCCCTTTCCGCACAGCTGGCAAGTGTTGGGATTTACACCTGTATGTACTAGCACATGTGTTGCCAATTGTGCTTTTCGAATGAATCCCTCACCACACTCGTGACATGTGTGACGTCTTGTAGCTATATCAATTAATTTGCGAGTCCCCAAATTTGAATTTAGACTAAGTGCCGTTTCACACTCTTCGAACGTATGAAGTTTATCACCTCTGTCTCTTAGCATATGTCTTGTAAACTCGTTGTAGTAAGATTTCTCATCTGAACGAGAAATGAATTCCTCTAATGTAATGAACATATTTGGCTTTGTAGAAAGAAACCTGCAACAAATTCAATAGAGAAGGTAAAGAAGATCGAATATCATGAAACACCAAAGAAATGCTAACCCTTGTATCTGAAATACCGCTACAATGGGACGATATCCGTTCTCCATTATGTTTGTTATTTCGTGTTAAATGGAGGCGCTATCATGATATTGAAATCTAATACTATTGTGCTACTACACGAGATATTCTAGAAACATGAAACGGAGAAATAAATAAGATTTTCATACTATATCTAATCTCCAAACGAGTGGATGGCAATTCTTTTACTATCACAAATTTCACCAATATTTATATATTGGATATCAGGCTAAACTTTAGATAACTAATTTACTGATTCTAAAGTCCATGCAACGCAGTGTTTGAATACTACGTCAAAGAAACTTTTCCCTTATTTCTATTCTTAGTCAACTGGATCCAGTTGCTATTTTGTTATCAGATTTCTGCATTATCTATGTTAATACTGTCCTCCCATATCCACCTAGGTCTTCCTGTTAAGACTGGAAGTGTTCTTACTTTCTTCCATCCTAGCTACATGATTTGCCCACCTGAGCCTCTTACACTTGATGACCTAACAAAGTTTGGCAAACTATATAAATTATGAATACCACATTATGAAATATTAATTTTTAAAAATTCACAAACTAGTAAATTTGGAGACACACATAAGAATAAAAGTTTACTGAACAAGAGGCAAGAGTCACAGATGCATCTAGAATTGCTTTCTTGTTCGCAGATGACACTCTGTTACCAGGTCAAAAGAGAACAATGCTCAACGGTATACTCAACTATGAGGAAAATCTACTTGAGAAAGATTCCCCGGGACATATTTCATTATTTCTGATTTTGTTTCGTTTTAATTATTTATTCGTATTCGTGCACTTCAAAAAAAAAAGTTTCAACGTTCAACAGAAAATTAGAGAAAATTTTCGAGAACGAATTCGTTTGTTAACAAAGACAGTGGTCACACGAAGTTCTGCTACTAGAATTGACCTTTTTGCAACAGTATTCCGAACGATATGAATGCCGCTCCAAAGTGTATATTGAATAGTAATCGGTAAGCATAATTTCCCATTAGCATAGATTACCATACGAAAAGTATCGAATGACAAAGTAATCTTTCAGTAAAATAATCTTTTCAATTAGAAGAGAAAAAAAAACATACTTCATTAAACTTTGTAAAGAGCTTTTCTTTTCTACCTTAAAATTGAATTAACGATGTTGGAGCTGTGTTGTTTTAAAAGGGAAATCCCTTTTTCAGCCTCTATCCAGGTTGCTTTCGGTTCTACATCATAGTAGCGCCAAACGTCAGATTAGTTGTATTACATTAAGGTATTATATTTGATTGCCACTTGGGTATGTTAATCATGTCAAATTAGTTTTAGATTGGTTGTCTCGTTTTCCAAATAAAAATAAAAGAGAATTCAATTTTACTAAGAGCAATATGTGCGACTGATCGCAGTATTATAGTAGTATGTGAAAACAGAAGGAATGTATGTGATCATACATTTTTGAAGAAAGAGCATTGTCTTTTCATACAACACACTCCAAAGTTTGCTGTAACCATGTCTGAAAAACCAAGTTCTACTCTTCAAGGGAGAAGGTTTAATACATACTTCCGAATAATTATTCTTAAACACATAATAGATTTATCCATAAACGATCACAGAAAAGATTAATGTTAGGACAAAATTATTAAAGAGACAATTATTAGATAATTATAGACATAGGGAATTAATATAATAAAGTAAGTTTACGAATTATAGAGTTGTTACAACGAATTAAAAGGAAACTAATATATAGAATTTTTAACAACATACATATGGTAGTTATTGTATACAGCTTCAACGAACGTCAGCACTTTTATCACGTAAAGAGAAATTGTCCTCCTTAACAAAGATGTGTTCGTGGTACTCAAAAACAAGAACAGAAAATAACCTTAATACATGTAGCATTCTTTCCATACAATCTGTTTTCTCGTACGGATCTTGCCGAAATGAAACCAATAGATCGTACAGTACATAAGGCACCTGTCTATTAACTTCTCTGTTGGTAATGTGAAGCTTAAATTTTTGCCTGATGTCTCAAAAGAAATATGTGAGACTAAAATCTATATGAAAAATGTATTAGAACTGAATGAATATTCTTCTTAGAAAGATATTTAAATGTAATTAAGACTATAATAATACACATAAGCACTAGCTGGTGTGGAGGAAAATAATACTTGAAAGCTAAAGTAAAAACTAAAGGAAAGACGTAAAACGGAAATACAAGTAATTTGTTTCAAACTTTCGAAACAAATCAATTTAAAATATATATGATTCATTTGAAGAAGAGCTATGCTGAACACGTTCATTCTCTCTAACATCTTTTGGCTCATAAGCTCCCATGTAGATAACGTACGCGCCTTGAGCTTGAAGACCGGGTTTTGAGTCCCCGCGGGAGATTTGTAGTTCGGGTACAGTGTTAAGCGTTAGTCCGCGTACCATATAGCGTTGCTATCTGACGGTAAACTCCAATCCAATTCAAGCGTCTTTAGTCCCATTTGTTACATGTAAAGAATCGAGAGAGCTTCTCTCAATTAAACATATATGTTGGTATATTGTCTCATTAACATTTAGTCCACTGTTATCAAAGAGAAAAGGGGTGAACTGGATTCGGAATAATCGCATTTTTTTCACATGTACGTAACATCATTGAATAGGAAACAATCATTCCAGAACCTCATCTACATGAAAGGGATAACACTACTTCAGATACTTCTATATTTTCGAATAGTTTACATTTATTTCTAGGCTAGTATATCTAGCAGATGTTCAAACGTCTTTTGTGAACATTATCAGATTGGTTTAGTACATATATTAAATATACAAATATCTGCAAACTATTTTTAACCCCTTCGGAAACAGAAGAACAATTATTTAAAGACGAAAATACTACGGAAATGTTAGTGTCCTCTAATAGAACTTTAAAATGTAATATTTTTTTCTTTCGTGTGAAGGTTGCTGCGTAATTACCCCAAGTAAATGCATGAACTTAAATGGAAAATTACAAATTTACCAACAATGGAATAATAAATTTCCAAGACATGTTGTAGCCTGTATTTCATCATACATTCAAACTTAGGTTTTATTGTTGGCAATATGCAAATTGCTAATGAACTATTATACAAGAACTAACATGTACTTCAGCGTTCGTTTGGTTGTATATTTGTGAGGTAAATTTTGGTCAAAATAGAGAAAAGATGGCGAGTATCTTACTCAGAGATGCTTCCAATTATTTTACCTTACTTGATACTGTAGAGATCAGCAATCTCCGCATCTCATACCACAAATTGTCATTTAACTTGTGATACATTTTTTTCACAATTGGGGTCAGTGGTGATCAGGTGTTTTTCCTTAAACTTGTACTATAACAAAGGTGTACAATAAGTAAATGCCAACGACTTGAGACAGGTATCATCACAAATATCGATATGAGTGATACTACAAGTACTACTGTTAATAATAATGATGATGATAGTAATAATAAAACAGAGAAGTTGAATAAGAAAAAATAGTTGGCGCAGGACCGAAAGAATGATATGAACGAGAAAAGCGTACATTAACGGAGGAAAATGCTTATAGTACTATTTACAAAACAGTTTACTATTAAAATTACCATTCAAGAAATTAAACATTTGAAAAGAAATAGTTCTTAAGAAATCTATTAGTAGAATTGAAATTCACAAAAAAACATATCAGAAACCCGGAGTACAACTATTTATTCCTTTTCTGTGTAACATGCCAGTCTTGTATGCAAAATTACACCAAAGTAAAATTTCCAATTCTGAACAATTTCTGCCGTTAACAAAATAACAAAATAAGAATTAATTGAACATATAAAACACACTCTAAATTTCGCAGATTTTGTCAGTTTCATTCGTAGAAAGGCTAATCTTATTGGATACATCTTGCAAAGAACTTGTCTTCTTCATACCGCTATGCGAGGAAAAGTGAAAGGAAAGTAAGGAGAAGGAACAAAAGGAATAGAACTGATCAATGATTCGACAATGGAAGGCAATATTGTGGGTTAAAAGAGGAAGCTGAAGATCGAGAAACATGATGCAATTGTAGGTCAAAAATCTAAAAAAGTAAATAAATAAATAAATAAATAAAATAAAATAAAATAAAAAAGCTCACTACCCACACTACGTGGCAAAAGGTAGAATACTTAATAATAATTAATCGTGTACGTTGTAGGAGTGAAGTTTACTATCCTCTCTCAGCAGTAACTACCTATCACGGTTGTTAAGTATAATGTTCGTACCGTGCTAAATTTTGATATTTTACACGTTCAATTACCTAGTAATGAATCTATGGAAGTGTCATTTATTAAATGTAAAAAAACCAACATGGTCCGAGATTAGCCTAAAAACATCCCAAGCAAACAGTTCGAGAATGGCAACTGAAATATCGATGAAAAATTTTATGTTAACCCTGGAACCTGTGAGCCTAGTATCGTGTTACTATTGGACACTTTAACATATTAATACCAGTCAGACATAAGGAAAATAACAGAAAATGGTCTAATATTAAACAACAAACAAAATTTCGTAACTCTGGTTGTAATATAAATTGAGTAACGAATATTTAAACTAAGCTATATAGGAATACAGAAGTTTAGTCAGAAAATTAGTAATGTAAATTTTTGTGCAATGCACTTAGGATTATATGTAACACTTACATTTTAGTCTTTTAAGTCACTGCCATGAAAAGCTCTCGATTATTTAGATGATGTGTGTATCCGAAACGGCGTAGGTCAAAATAAAATTCATCCGTGTTACACTTAACTCTTCCCAGCACGATCAACTAAGCTCGCTATCTACTCCAATTCTCTATGAACTATTATGAACTATCACTGTGCTTCACCATCACCTATCTGGTCGACATCTAAGCAACACTTGCTCAAAAAGAGAATACCCATTTTAACATTCCTTATCTGTGTTTATTTAGTTACATGTAACATATAACTGGATTGAATTGAATTTTACGTGGAAAAACGAAGAAAACAAAAAGACCGCTGACATTTTCTTCTTAACCGGAGTGTGAATCTCTATAGTTAGTCAAAGATCTCCTTCCTCCAGAGTAGCATTAGATCAGACTAATATGATATAAGAAGAGTTAAATAGCCTAAATAGCCTAAAAACAAGAGAGGAAAACCTGTGTGAAACGAAGATCAAGTGATGCTCAAATGAGGAAGTTATTAAGTTCAGCATACCACGATTATATACCCAAACTAAGCGAGAGGATGACATGCATGACAATTACGAAATGAGCAAACTATGAACCACGAAACAATTCCAAGAAACCCAAAAAAACGGTCTTCCTACACTGCAAAGCTCACTTGTCGGGACTAGGGATCGATCAATGACCCTCTGTGATAAGGTGGCCAGTTTACCAGTTAGCCTCCGTGGTCCCTATAACATGGTCTGTGCTCAAAGAATTGAAGAAATCATTCTTTCTGGAAAATGTTATTTGCCGGCAAATATCAAAAGTAGTAAGGAAAGCCCTTTTATAGGCTTTGCCTGTTGTACGAGGTCATATGTTGAGACCCGATATCGTAACATGTAAACTTATGAGACAAGAACCGTTACAAATGAAATTAATGGAGTCATATATTATACAGACTGTCCCATAATTCGTGTGTAAAATTTAATTTCATAGTACTCAGAACTGGTAAAAGCTAAAACTGTGAAATTTGCAAACAATTTAGAGGAAGGTCAGAAGATTTGTTTGATAGCAAAACGAGATCACGGGTGTTATTGTTTGCGGAGTTACAGGGTCAAAGGTCAAAATGCGATTTTTTCCTTATGGGATTTCAAGTTAAATAGTGGTCTCACATGTCATTTTTTTTAATATCCATCTCCGGTAGCAAAACTTGGTATATCGACATAAATTCTGATCCGAAACAATGTGATGACGAGAAATGTGGGCAATCGTGACCCGGTGACCTCTAACAGGTCATCTGTGACCCTTGAAGAAAAAGCTCCCTTTTCAAGAGCTTATTGTACAAAACTAATTCAGTTGAAGATAATGTTAAAAAAACATATGCACAAAGGATCAACCGAACATCCTTTTTAGCAAAACGAAGAGGTCAGCAATATCATCAGAGGTCAAATTTCACGTAGTTGAAATGTTATATTTGATATGTTAATAAGAAACTGTGACATTGGAAACAATGCTTTAAAGTGCCATAGAACACATGCATAAAGATCTTTCCAACGAGTGTGTATGGGCATAGGGAAAAGGTCATCATAAGAGGTCAAAGGCCACGCAGCTAAAATTTCATGTTTGATGTGTTAGCAACTATAAAACTGCGATTTTTGAAAGATGATTTGAGCTACCTTGGAACACATGCATAAAGGTCTTCGAATTGGTGTGTATGGGCATAGAAGGAGGTCAGCGATGTCATGAAAGGTCAAAGGTTGCACAATTAAAATGTCATGTTTGAAGTGTTAACAAATATGAAACAGTGTGTAGGATATTGCGTGTGATTGAGGTTATGGCGTACAGTATCAAGATTGTACGTAAATTTCATGATGATGATTTCGGTGCCAGAATTCTATTCTGTAACTGGCTGATAGACAATTTAAATGAAAATAACGTGTTTTTATTTCAACTTATAATGTCAGATGCTGTTTTTTTAATGGAACAGTGTCTTCGTCACGTGAAGGGTTCTTGGGACCCAGTCCACCGGCGGAAATAATTGAACGCTGTGCAGATTAAATGCGTATTATGGTGTTGATGGGACTAACAGCAACTGGTGTAATAGGGCTGTTTTCTTCGAGGGAAACGTTAATCTACTTATATACGAATATATGTTGCGAGAATTTCTTTTCCCTGAACTTGATCGCTTAAATCTTAATCCACACAAAGATATGTGGTTTGAACAGGATGGTGCTCGAACACATCGTACTAGGGCAACATTACTAATTTTAAGAGGAAGGTTTGGAAACTGTTTAATAAGTATAGTTTCTGATGTTGAGTGGCCAGCTAGAAGTCCTGATCTAACCCAATGCGACTTCTTTCTATGGGGCTTTCTTAAGCAACAAGTTTATGAAACTGCTTCAATAACACTCGATGAACTTCGACGATCGATACAGCGTGCCGTTGAACAGATAACCCCAGACACTCTTGAAAAAATCTTCACAAAGACTCTTATACACAGAGTGAACTTAAGTTTAGCACATCACGGAGATCACGTGGAATAAATTGCAAAGTACTGAAAAGGTTTACAGTTTACAAGAACTTCAGTGTTTGTTGTACAGGTAAGAGAATATTTCAAATAATTCTGTGCAGTAAATAGCTATTAATGTGTTTCAATAAGAAAGAAAAAAAAGAAAATTTTGAATTCAGTTTAGCAAAGCTAAGTAATTAACAAAATGTGGGACTCTTACTATGTTCTATTCATTGTTTTAAACATCACAGAAACCCCTACAATTGCCTGCAGGATCTCAGTTACAAAATTAGGTTTCTTCACCTTATGGCAATATTGACCTTTTCATTATGGCCATGTGCACCCCTTGGAAGGACCTTGCTGCATGTGTTCTATGGAAGCTCAAATTTGTATTTAAAACGTGTTTTATACTTGCAAACACATCAAACATGAAATTTTAACTGCGTGACCTTTGACCTTTTATGACCTTGTTGACCTTTTTCCTATTACCATACACACCAATTCGAAGGACCTTTATGCATGTGTTTTGTAGTAGCTCAAATCATTTTCCAAACGTCTGTTTCATACTCACTAACACATCAAACACGAAATTTTACCTGCGTGACGTTTGACACTTACGATATTGTTGACCTCAGACACATCAATTGGAAGATCCTTTCTCCATGTGTCCAGTAGCAGCTGAAACCCTTATTTCCAACATCGCAGTTTCATACTTGTTAACACTTAAAAACATGATATTTTAACTGCGTGACCTTTGACCTTTTATGACATTGTTGACCTTTTTGCTAAGCCCATACACACCAATTCGAAGACCTTTATGCATGTGTTCCTGGGTAACTCAAATCATTTTTCAAACGTCACAGTTCCTTCTTGGTAACACATCAAACATGAAATTTTAACTGCGTGACCTTTGACCTCTTATGATGACCTTTTCACTATGCCCATACACACTCGTTGGAAGGATCATGCACTCTTTATGCATGTGTTCTATCTCACTTCAAAGCATTATTTTCAATATTACAGTTTCTTATTTATTAACACATCAAATATGACATTTTAACTACGTGACCTTTGACCTCTGATGATATTGCTGACCTCTTCGTTTTGCTAAAAAGGATGTTCGGTTGATCCTTTGTGTATATGTTTTTTTTAACATTATCTGCAACTAAATTAGTTGTGTGCAATAAGCTGTTGAAAAGGGAGCTTTTTCCTCAAGGGTCACAGATGACCTGTTAGAGGTCACCGGGTCACGATTGCCCACATTTCTCGTCATCACATTGTTTCGGATCAGAATTTATATCGATATACCAAATTTTGCTACCGGAGATGGATATTCAAAAAAATGACATGTGAGACCACTATTTAACATTGAAATCCCATAAGGAAAAAATCGCATTTTGACCTTTGACCCTGTAACACGGCAAACAATAACACCCGTGATCTCGTTTTGCTATCAAACAAATCTTCTGACCTTCCTCTAAATTGTTTGCAAATTTCACAGTTTTAGCTTTTACCAGTTCTGAGCACTATGAAATGAAAATTTACACACGAATTATGGGACAGAGTGTATTCATGTGTAGTCCAATGCATTACTTTTTAATAAATTGTTTTCATATTATTTTAACAGATGACTTTTTCTTCTGTATGTGTTATTATCTTTTGAGCAATATGGATGCATATCTCTTCATCTTTTAGCATTTATGTATTTTACCTGCGACATGTGAATTGGCACTGTTAAAATTTTACAATTTTGCTATTGACGCTTTTGGCACATATGAGTTTTTCGCGGTATCTATTAAAGTGATTGTTACAATGTAATATGCTGATAAAAATCCCTTTCCATGTTGGCATTCATGAAATTTTTACCTGTGTGTATAAACAAGTTTATTCAAATATGCTTTCTGAATATATTCCTTTCCACACTGCTGGCATGTCTGAGGTTTTCAACTGTATGCGCTAACAAGTATCTTGCGAAACTTCGTCTTTGACTAAACCTATTTCTTCATACTTGGCATGTGTCAGGTTATTTACCTACACGTGTTAACAATTGTTTTACAAAATTTCGTTTAAAGTAAACCCTCTTCCACACGCTTGGCATTAGTAAGATTTTACAGCTATATGCGTTAACAGGTGTCTAGCCAAACTTGATTTTCGACTAAATCCCCTTCCACAGTGGTAACAAGTGTGATGTTTTATACTTGTATGCGTTAACAAGTGTCTTGTCAAAGTACTTTTAAGACTAAAACGTGCACCACAATCGTGGCAAATGTGATGTTTTTCACCAGTATGTATCACCATGTGTGATATCAGATGATGTTTTTGAATATAACCCCTTCCACACTGCTCGCAAGTATAATATTTTTCACCTGTATGCATTAACATGTGTCTGGCCAAATTTGACCTATACCTAAATCTCTTTCCACATTCCTGGCACTGGTGAGGTTCTTCTCTAGTATGTGTTAACATATGACTTGCCAAACATTTTTTAAGATTAAAGTCTCTTCCACATTCGTGGCATGTGTGAGATTTTTGATCTCCATGCGTTAACAAGTGCTCTGACAAATATTTTCGACAAAATCTCTTCCCACATATTTCGCAGACGTGAGTCTTTTCTCTTGTATGTCTTAACAGGTGCTTTGCCAAAGTTCTTTTAAGACTAAATCGTTCTCCACAATCTTGGCATTTGTGATGTTTTTCACCAGAATGTATCACCATGTGTGATATCAGTTGATGTTTCTGAATATAACGCTTGCCACACTGCTCGCAACTATAATGTTTTTCACTTTTATGAGTTAACATATGTCTTGCTAAATTGGGCCTATTACTAAATCTCTTTCCACATTCTTCGCATTTGTGAGGTTTTTCACCTGTATGTGTTATCATATGACATGCCAAACATTTTTTAAGATTAAAGTCTCTTACACATTCCTGGCAAGTGTGAGGTTTATCAGCTGTACGTATTCCCATGTGTGTTCCTAAATTTTTCCTAGGACTAAATCTACCTCTACACTCGAGGCTGATAAGAGACTCTTTACCGCTATGTAATAGCATATGTTTGTCCAAACGTGCATTATGTATAAATCTCCTACCACAAACCTGGCAGGTGTTAAGTCTTTTAGAGGTACGTATTGAGATGAGTTTTCCCAAATTTGAACTCGGATTAAATACTCTTTCAGACTCTTGACACGTAAGATGTTTTTCATCCGTATGTCCTGCCAAAAGTGATCGACTGAGTCCTTTGTAAAATTTCTTCCAAGTATGAAATTGTTCCTTTGAATGACAAATAATTTCCTTTCGCGCGGTGAACGTGTTACTTTTTGTAGAAACAGAACGTTTATGAGACCTGTAACAAATTAAAAAAAGAAGGAATGGAAATCGAGTCAACAAAGAATGAAATAGGACCTTTCCATGTGAAAAATCAGAACACCGCGAGGAGACCTGATTCATTTATTTCATAATTCGATCTATATGGAGACGCTAATATTTTATAGTTCTGATAAACTGAAATCTAATACTAAAATGCTACTAGATGAAATCTTATAGTCATGAAACCGAAAGATATTTAAGGTTTCCATATTATCTCAATTTTCGAACAAGAGACTGTAAATTATTATACTATTGCAAACTGTACCTACATTTATATATACAATATCAGAGTTCACTTTAGATAAAATGGTATATGCCTATATGTTACACTATGGAAGGATCGTGTCTTTAATACAAGTGAAAATCGTGACTCGAAGCCACTGACGATGTTTATACTATTAGGTTTTGTGCAGGAAATTTAGGAATTGCAAAAAATGGTTACAATTAGAATTACATTACACTTATATTTTAATGACAAAGAAAGAAAAAAAGGCTACAAGAATTTATAGAATTTTTCACAAAATACATCATACGAAGTAGTACAACAAATCTCTACCAATCTTTGTAATATCCTCGAAATGTTCTGAGATATTAAACTTCGATCTGATTAGAATCCTTACGTCTACTAAAAAAGAATCTACGTGGTTAGATGCAATACATATATGCGAGAAGGCCTTGACATATTTCAAATGTTCGTAAGAAACAACTAATATTATAATTGTAGAAATCGGCGCTACGGAAATGAAAGAATGAATTGTCCCGGTCGTCCCCGTTGCGTTATTACTTTTAAGTGGATTAAAGAATATCCGAGATTATCACGTTGCAACGTTCGTAGTTGGGAACACAGAAATAAGTGTTCTATTTTAAGTTTTTGCTAAAGACAAAGAATTTAAATTTGTAATAATCTAATAATGCCATTCCCAGAAAACAAATGTCTATGCAAGGATCAAAACACAGCTATTAATATATAAGACGAAAAATGTTTCATGGGTCTTATTTGCATTGTGAAAAACTTGAGTGTTTATTGCTTATTACTTTAAAAGTTAAAAGGACGTGTGGAGGTTTAATTTTTTTTTTTATTATTTTTTAATGGCTACCCTCAACTGGGATTTTATCATATTACATTCATTGAAATGAGAATCATAAGGAGATGAAGAGGATTTAAAATGTATTAAACATTTTCATCTCACGAGTCTCCTTTTACAGAGTGAAAACAGCATATAATCTTATTATGTAAAATAAACTGTTGCGTGCACCAATGTGTAAATAGGGTATTTAACAGGAAGAAAAGGAAAAAGCCGCATATAGTGTGTTAGTACGTTAAATTGACATGCAGTTGTTCTGGCTTTATCTCAGCAAACGGGCGAATCGCTTGAAATGAAATTTTTACACTGCAGTTAGGACTGTATCTCAGCGGGGTCTATTATCCTTTTTATGTTACTTTCATTAAAATGACGATCGTATGAATAAGAAAACGGGTTTAAATGGTACGCCAAAAATAGGGCCCCACAAAGTACTATTAATTTGCTATATAAAATCTTCACTAAAATTAAGTAGGCAAGTAATCTAAGCCTTAAGGAATCAAAGCGAGCAACTTGTGTAATTTACTCAATATAGAAAACTACCAAATGATATAAAATTAAAATATAATGTACAGACACTCATCACATAGCATCTAATGTAGTTTAGTGACCATATTTTTCCTAGCATACAAGAAATTTTAGAAAAAAATAAACATATTTTCATGCGGATGTCATGAAATGGTATTCAGCTGTGAACCCATACATATTAGACACAACATATAGACTTGTTTCGATATCTTAACATGTGCAACGACTAAAACTACACAAGGTCCTGTGGCACAATACTTTAGAAACCATCCAGGTAAAAAAGAATTCTCATCATTTCTCTCATCAATGCCATTCTCCAATTCCTCGCGTGTCGCTTTACTGACGTGGACCACTCCCATGGGAAAATTGTGACAAAGTACCAACTTTCTTCCTGTGTGACTCACATTCCCGGGTTATTACAATACGACAATCGAGGGACATAATTTTGTGGACTCTCTTTAAGAACTATATCTACGTACTTTTAAGGATGTCATATATGATACAACTTCGCAAAACAAACCCTCGAGGGAGTAAATATTTGGAAATATCTTTTTCCCGGTTTAATCATAGCATTCTAAAAAGAGTAGCTATTTCACTTATATTATCTCTGTCAAAATTCCTTTTCTTTGTAGAAATGCGTCCTCAAACTGGTCTATATTAAATTCCAGAAATAGATAAGATACACAACCTGCAAAGGTCCTCAAACAGGTGACCACACAAAACCTTACATCCGATTGAATTTACTGAATGATCCGTGAAATATGAAAGTTGAAGTTATACAAGTTTTCATGTGCAGTCCAAAACAGAAATCGCACCATCGTAATCAGGCGTGAGTTCCGATAATTACAAGCAGAAGAGCTTAATGTGAACACGCCTGCAAAAGTATGAATGAACACCGAAAACAGTTATATATCTGCAACAGCCTTGATCTTCATTTAAAGTTTGACAGTAATTTACAATGTGTAATTTTAGCACATAGTGTTAAACACTGAAGAAATTGAATATACTTTTCTCCGTTAAATATTAGCACACATTCCGTAATATACGAAATTCATTCACTCGGTGATTAACCAAACAAGAATGCGTATAGGCTCAGAAATGAAATTTCTCTAGTGGATATTATCCTGGACTAAGCACAGCCATCCTAGATTCATATGAACCATTTTCATGGGATCTTGTTGTATGATATTCTATTATTAATTTTTGGCTTATCAAACCGTCTACATAGCTCTCTAATTTTACGATCCTTATGCGGATTACCGACGCAAGCGACGTGACCCACCTACCCTAAAAATGTCCATTTCATCATTTATGTAAATATATATGGTGTCCTCCCATTGTAAAGATCTACTATATTTATAGCGACATAAATTTTATTTTTCTTCACCTTATCTAAGTAAATTGCTCAAATTTTTCAGGTCTTCAAAATTCATGGTTTCTTTCTTGCGTATTATTAACTAACTACATCCTATGATAACCTGGGCTTCTGACAAGAATGTGATCAAGCTTAATTGAAGACGATAAAAGTGGGAAAATCATTCATTTTCAACTTGGTTTCCCACTTATATTATTTACAGTTGAGAAGATATCTTACGAAAGCGCTAAAATCACAGTTTCTCCTTTCAATTCAATGCAAGTAGTGTTGACAACTTATAGGTTACAAAAATACAACTGTATCTGCGTGATAGGTCTATTTCAATATCTACATTTATTGGTATGTTTAGAGGAACAACCGTTACTCACATAAATAATTATATATCCAATGCAAATTTTCCGTACAACGTGACATCACTAGTACTGAGCCTTAGAGTTTCACAAACTAGTGTGACGCTTGAATTCTTCCCTATTGTCGGAAAAGAAATATGCGGCACTAAAAACTATATGAAAAAAAAATGATATGAAAGAAGTGTCAGGAATAAATGAAAAGTCTTCTCAGAAAGATATTTCCACTCAACCAAGACTATAGTAATGCACACAAAGACTACTTGGTGTGGACGAAAAATATACTTTAAGTTGAATGTATAACTAAGGGAAAGACGTAAAACGCAACTACAAATTATTTCTTTCAAACTTCCCAAACAAATCACTTTAATATTTATCTGATTCATTTGAAGAAGAGCTATATTGAACACGTTTATTATCTTTATCCTCTTTTGGCTCACGAGCTCCCACGCAGATAAATTGTGCGCCTTTAGAGTGAAGATCAGGGTTTGATTCCCGCGACTGGTATCAAACACGGGGTGCACTGGATCCAAAATTATCGTATTTTTTTACATATACATAACATAATTGTAGATCAAATTCTGGAACATCGAAATAATGTTCCAGAATTTGATGTGCAAAAAAGGAACAATGATTATATGTTTTAA
This sequence comes from Thermobia domestica, assembly GCF_964235325.1. Taxonomy (NCBI): domain Eukaryota; kingdom Metazoa; phylum Arthropoda; class Insecta; order Zygentoma; family Lepismatidae; genus Thermobia; species Thermobia domestica. Next base: position 41,961,247 of record NC_137461.1, on the reverse strand, counting down.
CATGATTTACATATCTAACAGATGTTCAAACGTGTTTTGCGAAAATTCCACATTTGATTGGTCCATATATCAAACATACAAAAATCTGCAAAGTATTTTTAACCTTTTTGGAAACAAGTGAAGAATTCTTTAAAGACGCAAATGCTTCTGAAATGTTAGTTCTAACTAACTAACTAACTCTATGGGCTATGGAACCCGCAGGTTTAGTGCCGCGTTCACAAAAGCTCTCCACTGACTTCTATCCTTAGCTAATTGCATCCAGTTTCTACTTTGTATTCCTATCTCTGCGAGATCCATCTTATTATTATCCTTCCATCTGCGCCTAGGTCTTCCTAATGGTCGTTTTTCTATGGGTCTTCCAGTCAAGACTGAAAGCGTTTCTACTTTCTTCCATTCTAGCTACATGACCTGCCCACCTAAGCCTCCTAGACTTGACGACCCTAACAATGTTGGGTAAACCGTATAAACTATGTAGTTCGTCGTTATGAAGTTTACGCCATTCCCCATTATCGTTCCTCTTGGGTCCGAATATTCTTCTCAAGATCCTGTTCTCAAATACTTTCAGTCTATGTTCTTCCCTCAGAGTAAGTGACCATGTTTCGCAACCATACAGAACAACAGGCATGATTATCGTTTTATATATTTTAAGCTTCAAATTCTTCGACAGAATTCGCGACGACAAGAGATTTTGAACCGAATAGTAACACGAATTCCCTGCTTTTAGTCGACATTTAATTTCTTCGTGAATATGATTTTCGTCTGTTAGTAGATCCTAAATATTTGAAATTATCCACTTTATCAAAAGTATTATTTAATATTTTAACGCCTCCACAATTTGCCGTATTACAGTCCCGACGCACTTCCATGTATTTAGTTTTCTCTGCATTTACTTCTAAACCCATGTCCCTGCAAGCATTTAATAAGATCTCTGCATTTATTTCTACTGTTTTCCTATCATCCCCTATTAAATTTACATCATCAGCATATGCCATCACTTGGTGAATACCGATCAACTCTAGGCCCTGGTTGCTATCTTTGATTTTCCTTATAGCGTATTCCAGCACAAAGTTAAATAATAATGGCGACAACGCATCTCCTTGTTTCAGGCCATTTTGGACGTGAAAGCTCGTGGACAAAAATTTTCCTACCTGACTTTACTTTTGGATTCACTTAAGCATATCTTAATTAATCCAATTAGCTTTCTCAGTATTCCAAGTTCTGTAAGAACGTTGTACAATGTTTCTCTCCTAACCGAGTCGTAAGCCTTTCTAAAATCAACAAATACTTGATGTACCGGGATATTGTATTCCCACTTTATTTCGAATATTTGGCGAATGGTAAATATTTGGTCGATAGTTGATCGATTTCGTCTAAATCCGCACTGATAATCTCCAATAATTTCATCTGCGTATGGGGTCAGTCTTGCTAATAGAATATTTGAAAGGATTTTATAGGATGTTGACAGAAGAGAAATGCCTCGATAATTATTAGTCAGTTTTGTCGTCTTTCTTGTGAATTGGAACAATGATTTATTCTTTCCACTCTTGTGGCAATTCTTCCTTGTTCCAGATAAGGAGAATGAGTTTGTGTATCTTGTTCAACAATTTTTCGCCTCCAGCTAAAATTAACTCAGCCGGAATTTCATCCACACCCGGAGATTTGTGTTTTTTTAATTTCTTTATAGCGGCTTCCACTTCTATTCGGTTGGGTTCTGGAATATACGGTTCTGCGGTGTGTATCTCCTTTTCTCCACGCGCATTAGTTTTTGGCTGCGTGTTCAGCAAATCATCAAAGAAATCTTTCCACTATTTAAGAGGCTATCCGTATCAGTGAGAACTGTTCCGTCAGCTTTCTTTAATATATAAGCACGAGGTTGATAGCCTTTCTTAAATTCGCTTATCCCCTTATACATGTCCCGAATATTTTTATTTTTACTATTATCTTCACGTTCCTTAATTTTAGCTTTCAAGAAATCGCGTTTCTTTGTTCTAAAGGTTTTGGAAGTTTCCCGCCTGATATCTGCGAAATTTTGTGTAGTTATTTCATTCGGATTTTGTAGCCACCGTAATTTTGCCTGTTTTCTCTTCTCTGCTAGTTTAATTCATTCTTGGTGGAACCATGGTTTGTTCCTACGTATTTCCGCGTGTCCCAATTTTTCTATTGCTGAACTTTTAATGCTATCTCTAATTTCAATCCAAGTATCCTCAACACTAGTGCCCTCCGAATCTTCTAAGGCCGAGAATTTATTCGAAACTTTAATCTGGTATTCCTTTCTTACATGGCTCTCTTCTAATTTCTTTAAATTAAATCTCTCCGTTTTTGGACTTTGAATATTACCTTTATAGAACGATAATCTCTCCCGTATTATCGCTACTACCAGGTAGTGATCAGTGTCACAATCAGCCCCTCTAAACGACCGGACGTCAATTATGCTAGATATCCTTCTTCTATCTACTAAAACGTGATCAATTTGATTATGTGTTTTTCCGTCTGGTGATGTCCAAGTGTATTTATGAACGTCGCGATGTGGGAATTTAGTACTCTTCACGATTAGGTTTTTGGATGTTGCAAAGTTCACGAGTCTAACACCGTTGTCATTACTTTCCTTATGCAAACTTTCGTTCCCTATAATCGGTTTGAAAATATCCTCTCGTCCTACCTTCGCACTGAAATCCCCTAATAGAATCTTCATATGGTATCGCGGGAGTTGGTCAAATATCCGTTCCACATCTTCGTAAAAACTATCTTTTATATCGTCACCCTTATCTTCAGTTGGAGCATGTACATTTAAAACAATAATATCACACCACCGTTCCTAGAGAGTAATAAAAGAAAGTCTGTCAGTAACAAATTCAACCCGTTTAATTGCTGGTAATATTCGTTTGTGAACAAAAAACCCTGTTCCTAACTGGTGATTTTTATTTCCTTCCCCGTAAAAGAAAGTCAAATTTCCGGAATTCTCAGATCCATTTCCTTCCCACCTAACTTCCTGAACTCCTACTAAGTCCATCCTGTATTTCTCTAACTCACTCGTAACAGATTTTAACGCGCCTGCCCTATAAAGACTTCTAATATTCCATGTTCCAAATCTCATGTCCATTTTCTTTTGCCGAGGTCGTGCCAAATTATCAGTCCTTGTCCGAGGCTTTTGTGAATGCTTCTGAACAAGTACCTTTTTTTACAGGATGAGGGTGTTAGCCTTACCCAAACCCCCAAGCTGAAAAGGAAATGTTAGTTCTCTAGCAGTAATTTAAAATTATGTAATTTTTCCTTTCGTGTGAAGGATATTGTGTAATTACTCCAAGAAGAAAGGATGAAACAAAGTGGACAACTACAAATGAAATAGCAATGGAAAAATAAATTTACAAGATTCCTAATAGTCTGTATTTTCACCTACATTCAAACATAAGCTTCATCATGGCAATAAGCAAATTGCTGATGAACTATTACACAAGAACTATTATGCAGTTCAACGTTGGTATGCTTCGTATACTTCTGAGGAAACATTTGGTCAAGATAGGGAGAATATGGTATCTTACTCGGCGATGCGTCCAAGTATTTTGTTTTACTTGTTAGAATAGAGATCAGTAATTTCTTCACCTCATACTACAAACTGTCATATACAATGTCTTATAACTTCTTGCAGAATTTGCGATTTGTGGTAACCACGTGCTTCCCTAAACTTGTACAATAACGAAGGTGTACAACATGTACATCATAACGACTCAGGATACGTATTATTACAAATATCAATATGAGTAAAACTGCTAGTACTATTTTTCAATAATAATAATAATAATAATAATGATAATAATACTGAGAAGTTGACTAAGTAAGTGCTTGGCGTACGGCAAAAAAGAATGAAATGAACGACAAAAGAGCTACATTAATGGAGAAAAATGCTTATCGTACTATTTACAGAACTTTCTACTATTAGAATTAATACTGAAAAATGAAACATTTCAAAAACCAAAATTCTTGGTTAATAAATATATGCTAAAAATCGAAATTCACTAAAAGAATATTAGAGACTCAGAGTACAGAATAATTTATTTATTTCTGCGTAACATGCGAGTCTTGTATGCAAAATTCCGCCAAAAGTAAAATTTTTAATTGTAAACAATTTTCGCCGTGAACATAATAGCAATTAACTCAACATATAAAATAAACTCTTAGTTTCGCCCAATTATCCAACATTCTAGGTAGGAAGGCCAATTGGATTGGACACATCTTGCGAAGAAATTGTCTTCTTCATACCGCCATATACGGAAAAACGGAAGAAAAGCGAGGGGTAGGAAGAAGAAAGGAATGAAAGAAGATTTGAAAATGTAAGACAATATCGGGAGTGAATAGAGGAAATTGAAGATCGAGAAACGTGAAACAAATATTCATAGGTAAAATCCTAAAATTATTAAAAAACTCACTAGCCTCAGTACCTGCCGAAAGGCAGAATACTTAACTATAATAACTAACCGTATAGATCTAGGCGTGAAGTTCACTACCTACTCCTAGCAGTAATTACGTATCACGGCTGGAACGTATAATGTTCGTACTATGTTAAATTTAAATGTTGTTCAGGTTCAAATAGCCTGTAATGAATTCTCCGAAGTGCCATCTGTTAAAGATAAATAACGAACATCTTTCAATATTAGCCTAAAACATTCTACTGAAAGGAGATCAAGATTTGTACCTGAAATATCGATGGGAAAATTAACAATAGGTATTACTCGTCGTCCCTTTACATGTGAGGCTAGTATTGTGCTACTATTGAACATTCAACATTTAAATGCGAGTCAGACGTAACGAAAATAACAGAGAACGGACAGATATATTCAAGATTTAAAACTAAAAAACAAACATTTATAAGTCTGGTTGTAATATACATTAAATAACGAATAATTACACGAAGCTATGTGCGAAGACACAAGTTTACTCAATTAAATTATTAATTTGAATTTGTGTGAAATGTACCTAATTCTATGTAACACTTACTCTTCAATCTTTTAAATCAATGTTTTTTCTTGCAAATACGTTAAAAGTAACTGCCATGAAGACCTCTTAATTATTAAAGTGATGCGTGTATCCGAGTCAGCGTGGGTCAATAAAAACTTCACCCGGGTTACACTCAACACTTCCCACAGCGATCCACTACGTCCATTATCTTCTTCAATTCTGGATGCATTATTATAAGCTATCATTGTGGTTCACCGCCACCTACTTTGGTCGATATCTAAGCAACACCTGCATATGTATATTAGCATTTCTCATGTGTTTTACTCAGTTACACATAATATACGATTGATTTGAACTTTACGTGGTAAAAGAAAAGCGAAAGACGCTAAAATTTTATCGTTAATCACAGTGTGAATTCCTATAGTCAAGCAGTGCAACGTCCCCTTCCTCCACAGCAATATTAGAACAGACTATTATGATATAAAAACAGTTAAATATTGGTTATAGCTAGCCTAAACGCAAGAGAGACAAAGCTGTGTGAACTGAAGTTCTAGGAATGCTAAATTGAGGAAGTCATTTCTTACACACATCAGGTACTGTTGTTGAGTCCTAGATATTTTCTTCCTTCTTGGTTCTCGCTTTTTTCTCCCACCTTTTATCAAAGTCCTCTGTTTTATATATCGCGCTAGCGATAGATTTCAGTATCTTTGTTGTGAGTGTTTTGGCATGAAAAATGTGCGCAAAAGAGAATACATCTCATAAATAAAAGAACGAGCAGTTTGTGTGTATGTCCGCTTGTCTCTGTGCGGGCTGGGGACAAGACGAGTGGACCGAGAGTTACCAAGTTTTAGTCACGGGTACCTTGGTCCACGCATCAGATCAAGATGAAGCGCTTTCTTTTCAAAATTCGAGCTAGGGGGGTCTTGTGGAGAGGCCTTTATCGGTACATGTAAAAGTAGTAGAAAATGAACGATATTAATGTCGAACTCATTGTTTTGCGATCGCTGAGATCAATGGTGACACTTCCATTAGCAATGACTTGCAGATTCAGCTACCATTGTATTTGGGCCGGGGTCACCTGCGGGGAGGAAGGTTAGAAAGACGTAAAAATAATCCAAAATGGCTTGATGTGTATCAAATTCATAGTTTAGCAGTCGCTGAGATGAATGGTTATACTCCAATAGACGTTGACTACTAAAAACAGCCTCCTTCGGTTGGATCCAGAGGCGTTTATTAATAAATTCGAACCAAGGGTCTCAGGGGGTGTTTACTGGGATATGAAAAGGTTCTAAAAAATGACTGACCGATGTATTTTTTTCCTTGTTTAGTTTGCTTACATAGATATTTTATCTGATCCACGCGAAGAATGGGTATATTCAGCTTGTTATTTATTAAACGGACAACACCACACATTATTTGTTTGCCTGCCGTTTCTTTAAACAACTGTAAAGCACTGTTTACAACGTATCTAATTAAACAACTATGTGCCATTAAGCAGAAAAAAAACTAAAGCTAACTTGATGATATTCCATTATAGACCAGGTATTGCTCCCTTGATTTAAGACGAAGTACCGAAAGCATGCATTTGTTTGCAGAAAAGAAGCAGCAGCATAGTTAAATAAATGATTCACAACTTCCCTTTCTTTTAATACTATCGGATCCAACTGATTCTAAACAAATTTTAGTACAGTTAGATTTACTTTTCGTGAGCAGATTGCTTGTCAACACTTATTTGTAACGTAGTCATTTTCGGGTTTAGCATCCCAAGATTATGCAGCCAAGCTAAGCGAAAGGATGAGATGCATGATAATGGTGGAATGGGAAAACTGTGAGGTACGGAGAATACCAAGATACGTAAGCGATTGGTCTTCGTAAACCAAAAAGCTCACTTGTCGAAATTGAAGAACGAACCAGGGACCTCTGTGACAGAAGTGACCACTCTTATCAGTGACAAACTGTGATCCCGGTAACATGGTCAATATTCAAAGAGAAGAAAGCATTCTTTCAGAGAAAGGAAAATGTCAAACAAAAGTAGTATCAAAAGCCCTTTTATAAGACTTGCTCCCTATACAAGGTCATATAATGAGAGCCGGTATCGTAAAATATAAACTTCTGGGGCAAAAACCTTTACAAGTGAAGTTAAGTAACCGAAATATTAAAAGAATAACTATTTGCTAAAGCTGAATTTCTGGTTGGTGTAGTAGAAGTTCATCCGCGATGCGAAACACATCAACATTAGAGCATTCACAGCAAGTGAAAGATTACGTAACGTTAACATTAAAAAAGAAAAAAAAGAAAAGAATGAAAGAAAAGAAAAGAAAAGCTAGCTCAATGTGATTCATATTCTTGTTTACTAGGGTGTTCTCTGTATAAAATAATCTTACAGTTTAAAAACCGATATATAAATAAATACAAAAATACTACGTATAATGAAAATATTTTGAGTGAGAGGAGAAAGTCATAGATAAGTCAGTAAGATTATATTCCCTATAACAAAATATATATTACCGATTTTTTTTCCATAAAATAAGCATTTCCTGTTGTCTTTAGTGTTCAAGAAGACTCACATTAAGTAATCTTCACACCTGACAGCAGTTTTATATCTTGTTTAAAGAACTACTGATTGATCAGTTTACTTACGAGCACTGTTTCAAGGGAAGAATTGCTCTTGACATTACTCAGAAGCTTGTCTGTATTCAATCCAAAACTTAAGGCTTGATTTGATGGGGAGGTATGTAGTAATTTACCGTTAGGTTTGAAAACGTAATCACTGCCGAACTCTCACACCCCATCCAAAGCTAATCATATACTGAATTTTCTATATGTTCAAATATTTGCGATTTCATTAACTTAGTTTAAGGTAAAAGAAAAAAGAATATAATATTTAACAACGTATTGAAAGTGTTGAAAAGAAATAGTTATACAAAAAATACTTCTGACGAAATAAAACTTTTACACGTACCTGAAGGCCTGAGTATTGCTACTTGCTTCTTGGTTATAATTTTCCTGAACGTCCTCTTTGTGACTGGTCTCATGTTCAATAGTGCAAGAATTGTGACTGCTTGACTCTTCCGTGTTGTGTGAAACATCAGATGATTTTGGTTTGATGTTACTGTGAGAACGTTTTCCATTTACAAGTATATCAGCTCTTGATAAACGCTTGACCAAGCATATCGGTTTTGAAGTTAGCTTCCAATCTGACATTCTTTCATCATCATCCCTTTCTAAAGCAATATTCTCTTTTTTCGTCGCAATTTCTCGTTCCTTATATTCCCAATGTATTGCAAGAGAATTATTATGATCTTTATGATCATTATTATTACTAGTACATATTTTGTGAATACAGTCTTCCAGTGATTCGTTTTCGGTTTTCAATTCCACTTCAGTAGGAACGTTTTCTGTTTTCATTTCAAGTTCATTACAAGCCATGTTGGAATAATAAAAAGACATTTCACTTACACACAAACTTCAACTTAGAGATTTGAAACATTCAGACTTACGATAAGTGACGACAAATCTGAAAGCAATAAGGAAAATATTATTCGTTATAACCAAATTTGTAAGCGGGACGGTAAAAAGCAACGCTAAGCGCTAGAAGTGGAATTCAGTTAGTAAGTGGAATGGTTTGGGATCAGACTAAGGATGAAGAAGGTACTGAAACCCGTATTACAAAATATCCAAAATTTTGATGCTATTCAAACACACATACTGATACACATTAATAACGAAAATACAGAATCATACATAAATATCGAAATACTGATCAACGTCCAAATTTTTTTGGTTGTTTTCTCTCCTGTTAAAGAAAAACCTAATCTATTTTTCTTCTACCTTACACACAAGCATATTATAGACCTAGATTATTTTTCTTCTATATTATTACCTTCATGCAAGATACAAGTAAATTTGACCAAAGTGCGATAAGTAAAGCTACCTATACTCAACGCACGATGAGTGTTGCGTAAGGACAAAAAAGGCCAAGACTAAAGTGTCCTCTTCTACATAACAAGCTTATATTTCTTAAATAAAATATGAAAAAAATTATATACAAATTTTCCACTACAAAATGGATAACCATATCAAAATGTAATGTAATACTTTAAAGACAGATTTACTCCTTTTCTCCAGCCTTTCGTATTTACTCAAATACATGTAGGTCTAGTAATTACTACTTCAATTTATTCTGTCATTGTTGTTGCATGTAGTAATTTCCTGGTCATGTCCTTGTTCGGTATTTTCGGTTTTCCGGCATCAGTCATTGTATTTTTCTTTCCAGGTAACATATATTTTATTTTATTTCTTTATTGGTGTCTAGACAATTTTAGTACCATTATTATACGAAACATGGACCTACTGGTTAATGTTTTATCTTAAAAATATGGGTTTCTATAAAAAATGAAATGACTTTCCGCGCACAAGGTTCACAGGTTTATCTAAAGACCATGAAGAGAGATCTTATGTAGGGATGTTATGGACCATATACCCACTTAATCTTGTAATAGTCCAGTATATACCTACTTTAAAATAACAAAACAATAAACGTAGATATAAAATACATTATGCTGAAATCAAACGTTTCACAAAACGATATCCGCCATTTATCCCTTTTTCTTCTTTTCTGAAATGTGGTGATGTTTCACGATATTTAAAACACTGAAATCAATATCACGAAACCGTAAACAGAACAGTCCTATCGAAATATATCCTAACCACAAACTCAATTTTATTTGAAAATTAAAGTAAAATAACAAGGTGAGAGAAATGATAAAAGATAAAATAAATTCTTATCCATATTAACAGGGTTTTATATGATTTAAACGGTTATCTTTCTTATTTGGATGGGGAAAACAATCATTTTTCTACAAATAAACAAGGATATATTATTTTCTTCATGTTTTATAAATAGTTTTACGTCAGACATAACTTTTGTTAGTTTATGAAATAGCTGCCAGACACTCTTCACCTAGACCGTTAATTACTTGTATTAAAATTGTGGTAACCACGTATACATAGAAACTGGCCGAAAATACGGAGACCACGATCACATATAAAGACGGGTTTCAAATGAAAACTTGCTTTCCTTCACACTTGTATGGAGACAGAAATTTAGTTACTAAACTAGGTGCAAATGCTCCTTACTCTTCGGTTGTGTTCTTATCCAAAACAATGTGCATGTTGTCTTACTACAAAAATAGCGAGAAAATATGTCTGACAATGTCATATATTTGGACGAGAAATCTACATTTTAATCACTTTGATCAAGAGGTATTTCACACGTTTCACAAGTTTTCGTGTATTCTTGCATGCTGTACAACAAAACTACCATCAGCAAAATCTTCGTTTTGAACTCATAAATATTAATTGCGAGCGATTGTTTGTACAAACGAGGTGACTCGTGTTGGAAATTTTCGAGGATACAATTACTAGGCTGATCTCAGACAAACAGTTTTACACAAAATGCCACCATAAAAGTCGCACTCTGTAAATAAATTTGCTTTGAATATTTTCATTTATGAAAAGAGTTCAGATCAAGAATCAATACAATGCACTAGAGTGAAAGTGTTGACAGTTATTAAGGAAAGTATAAATAAATAAAATACAGTAATTAAAATATACTGCGCGTGCTTTCTTTCTGCATGTAGGTTTTGTTAGCATTTTATTTTCTGTGGATTTTATGCAATACGTAATCTAATTCTTAATATTGCCAATTCATAAAATGTAAATATGATACACCAAAATAAGAAGGAAATATATATATATATATTTATATAGCGAGAGAGAGAGAGAGGAAAGTTTATACTTTGGTCATTCCATTCAATGTATCGTCAATCAATCGGTTCGTAGGAACAAATCATTAAAAATCAGTAAGAACCAATTCCTCAAATTACCTAACGTAACCAAATCATCTCTGAATCGTATAAAAATGAATGAAATGATCAGAGTAAAAACTTGCTCTCAAACTATATATTTGAATGGAAACAAGTACCTGACCCATACCAACTAAATATCTTATATTTAAGGAAAAAATAATTAGAAATATATACTTAAAATTTCAATTGAGAATATAGTCCTGCACCATGGTTCATGAATAAATTATATTTTCCCCAGGGTGGAAAAAAATCATGATTTTTTTAAAAAAAATCATTTTTGATGATTTTTTTTATTTATATCGATTTTTTGATTTAAATCGAATCTTTCTCCTCGTACAATACAAGTCGCGAACTGGAGAAAAAGCGTTAAGATTTCGTATTAAATGCCAATTATGCCATTTAAGTGAAAGTATTGGGGCTGGATTTTGAATAATCCCCAATCGTTAACCTATATCAACCCGAAACAATGTTTCTTAACAATTTTAAATTGTGGCTTTTTTGGGGGGTAAATTATAGACTTTCAGTCAATCATCATCCTTATTTATCCTAGGATCATGGTTCATACCTCATTCTCTTTAGAATAGAATAGCCTTTAAAACAGTAACATTCACATTTTCCTTATCATGTCCCTGAAGCGGAATTTTTAAGAGAAGTCGGGTTTTTTTCTTTTTTTCAAATTTTGATCCCCTCTGGACTTCTCTGTGTTAACGCACATATCTCAAAATCAACTGGGAAATACTAAGGGTGTACTAAATGTGTGTACAAAATCTCAAGCTTCTATCTTGTATAGTAAGGGCGGGAAAATATTTAACAATGAGCTAAGAACATCCCCACAATACCCCAGATGACTCGGATGTAATATAAACATTTCCTCAGACATCCCCATTTATACTAGAATCACGATATGTACATTATTCTCTTCAGAATAAAACAGTTTCAAACGCTACCATTCAAATGTCTCCATCGTGTAGGCTATCTGGGGCTGGAAAAATCACGAAAAAAGGGATTTTTGTTAAGAAATATCCCGTTTTTTAGTTTTTATACCTCTGTACCGCCTGTGTTTAAAGGCAAAGATCTGAAACAAATCTGAAAAATACTAAGGGGTACAGTGAATCAGTGTCTAAAATTTAAAACTTCTAGATGCAAAAGTAAGCCCGCGAAAAATAATATTCCCAAATACCCCAGATTTCCATATAAAACAGGATCTGAGCTAACAGTTTCCTCAGGCATTCCTATTTAACCTAAGATCATGGTTCGTACATCATTCTCTTTAGAATATAACAGACTTTCAAATTGTACCGTTCATATGTCTCCATCTGAGGCGGGAAAATCGCGAAAAAAGATTTTTGTTAAAACTATCCATTTTTTTTCTTTTCTTTTTTTTTACATTTTTGCCCTTCTGGACACCCCTTGTTTTCACGCAGAGAGCTGAAGTCATCTGAAAAATTCTAAGGGTGCACAGAACGGGTGTGGCGAATTTCAGTCTTCTGAATGCAAAATGTAGGCTCGCCAAAAAATAATAAAAATACGCACAACAAAAAGTATCATTTTTAAATTTATGACATCATCACATCCTATGTCTCGACGCAGAGAGGCGTGAAAGCATATATAAGCATAAGATCTATAAAGCCTTCAGTCCTGAAAAACGAAGTAAAAAGGTTTATTGGTACTTTTTTAATCGAATAATGAAGATTTCATCCTATCACCTAAAAATAGGTGATATAATTTAAAAGGTTAAGGAAAAAGTGCAGCAACGCTAATCAAAGTGACACTTATTTTCCACAAAAGTTACTGATTTTTGGCAGGGGCATATTTTTTAGGAAATTGTAACTAGCTTGCGGCACGAAATACATAAATTTTGCGTAGTTATAAAATCTAAAAATAATTCGGATAGAGGATAGGACACTTCTAAATACGCCCTATTATCTGGGAACAAATATATAGACGAGCACACAAAAGAATCTTCGTCTCAAATGTCGATGGTGATTTTCCCGTTGGAATAGTTAACGATTTACAATATAAACCCTACGTTACGAAGAGAAGAAAACAGGATTGCCCTGTTACCCGTTCAAAACGGGTTTTTCCCTAATCATCCTCTGCATGACACTTGTTTTCATACTATGCTGTACATACTGTACATTGCAGTCTCAATGTGTTATGATTATCATCTTCCATAATCGAAATAACAGAATAGACAAGGGGCTTTACTTATTTTCACTTTAAATTATTTCGGAATTTGATTTAAATTAACGATATTTATTTAAAAAATCAAGTGATTTAAATCTTGATTTAAATCAGACTTATTTAAATCAATCCACCCTGATTTTTCCCCTATTGCTATAAACAGAACAAATACAATTATAGCATACAGAGTTCACCTTTGCCGATCAAACCGTGTATCTTTTTCCACATAGATTGCAATTTCTAGTGACCTGTAACAAATCGACACTGAAACAAAACCTGTAACTATTAACATGATGGTCACATACTAATGTTGATAAGCGGTATAAATTTAGATCTTTTATTCATCAAAGGAACTTCCATTACATCAGATATCTGATACGGTAACACAGTGCAAACGAGCACACGAACTCCGTGAACAAACCACACGATGGGCTAGAGAACACTGACGAAGATGACGTCAAAAGATATCCATACTTCCATGTCTAAACAAAAAATAAAGGACAAACAGTACGAGGCCACGTCCCACGTGACTCGATACAATTATGAACCTAGCAGAGAAAATACGCACACTAGAACGGAACCAAAACAGAAAATCACTGAGTTGAAGAACCAGATAAAATGAATGAAATGGCCAAAGTAAAAACTTGTCAAGTTACTCTTTAGACGAAGGAGACCAAATGGTTAGAAACTCACTGAAGCTAATATTAATAAAAATTAGCGAAAATGTAACGACTTTTCTGAATATTCATAATGGCTCCCCTCTATCCACTAATCATCACCCTAAGAAAAGAAGCCACCTTTCTTACAAATGTATCTGTATCGTGTTTCCATTATTACCGCTCATGCCCCTCTTCTTATAAACGCACATCCGAGCAGCCGCCCGGGTACACAAGATTCGCACTGCCAGGCCCAGTTAGGGCTATATAGAATTCGTAGCGTTACGTCAGCACTTAGCAGAGGTTCGTTTGTGTGTTTTGCATCGTATCTTTCTTTCATCGCACCCACTAAACACACACAAATCGTGAAAGAGTTTATTTTTTTAAAACGATTATTACTGTTGGATCCCATGAATTTCATCTGTGCCAATTGAATGTTATTATCTGGCCCAGCGAAAAATAATCTGAAGGACAATGAGAAGGATAATTAGGAGTAACATCTTTGGAAGAAATAGTTACTAAATTTATAGGTATATATAAATTCACGTTGGTACAGTGAGTTTGTAATTTATATACACTATCTTTGTAATTACATGTTGGAATACTTTCATTTCTTCCGAACATATAGAAATTTCTGTTAAATTCTTTTTCTGTGAAAATTCTGTTTACTTCTGTTAAAGAAATAAGTGTCCCATATATACATCCTATGGGTAGCAAATGCAAAATCATTACACATATACCTCTCAAGGAAGATTTGTAAAATTAAACTAAATTGTCACGTTTGACGGTTCCTATGACTAGATGTCATTAACCTTACAGTGATATAAACCATTCTTCACATACGTCATGTTGTTCGCAGTTGTTATGTTTATTAAACGTATAAGAAATTAGGTAATAGTATACAACAGTGCCTCATGATCTGTGCGCGTGCATACTTCCTACTGTTGCACTACGTATAAAAATGATTTTATTACATTTAGAAGTACTAAGAAGCATCCACGTGCACGTGACATGCGATATGTGTTTCAAATCCCCCACATATACTCATACACTACGTACAAGCGCACATTATTATTCTTCGCATACCATAAAACACAACGAAACGAAACGCAAACCGACATACATTTTATTTTATATTACTCAGTAATTAAATGAAAGTCGCATTTTTACCTCATTTTCAAGTTCCTATATCCTCAATGAATAATCCTTAAAAGACTGCACTTCGTGAGTCCTCGCTAAATGATGAGGCACTCTCGTATACTATATCCGAAATGAATACAAACGTTTTCATAGTAAAGTATTAAAAATATATATTGTAAAATTACAGCGTGTAGTTTTACTATACGGATCCATAGTATAAGTAGTAATAGGAGTAGGAGTAGAGATAGCTGTAGGAGTAGGAACGGGTTAGCAGCCCCGGACGGGTTCGTTGGATTTTGCTCTCAACATGAAATGGGCAAATTAATGACTTCCATAATTTTTCTCGTAGATTTTACAATCTGTGGATCCGTATATTAAACTGCACCAATTAGAGGATGAAAAGTGTTAACACATACCCCGTCGTGACACTCACGGATGAAAATAACAAGTTATTAAACAATTTCTTTTTCTTTTTTTTTTCAATATATTTCTATTTTTTTTCTTTTATTATTTATAGAGACGCGATTTTAGAGTCAAGTCGGCTATATAACATCTACTGTTTAAGAAACGATTACATTTATTTTAAGATTAAAATTAATATCCAGTAAACTCCGAAAGGTTCGCACTGACTAACAGAATTGCCTGATTCCGAAAAAACTAAATCTATTAATCAAATTGTCTTGTGTGTGCTTCACAAGCAGGAACTTTGTAAAGAAACTCATTATGGTGATAGTACATTCAGGATATGGAATGCCGGGAAAAGGGAAAAATTGGGAGAGAAATTCATATAGCGAAACAAGACTGAAGGTCCCGATGTACAGGTCCAAAGTTAGACAAAAGTGGGAAGTGTAACATAAATTAAAAAGGGTAGAAAAGAGTAGGGATGTTTGTACGTATAAATGTAAAAAAAGATTGTGTAAGTGTAGTG
This sequence comes from Thermobia domestica, assembly GCF_964235325.1. Classification (NCBI taxonomy): domain Eukaryota; kingdom Metazoa; phylum Arthropoda; class Insecta; order Zygentoma; family Lepismatidae; genus Thermobia; species Thermobia domestica. Next base: position 41,945,516 of record NC_137461.1, on the reverse strand, counting down.
TGGGTGTATTGAAAGTCTCATTCAACTTTCTTTTTCACGAAGCACACATTATACGTTGCACAAGCTGTAATAGCCACTGTCGTACTCCCTCCAGTGTTGCCAACCAATTTTTCGAAAAATCAGGAAAATTCTTACCCAAAATCCAGGAAAAATCCAGGAGATACAACTTTATATCTAAATATGTTAATTAGGATGATTATTTTTTTTTTTTTTTACAAGGCAAACAGTGGACCTATCAATGAGTATACTTACCAATAAAAGGCTAATCATCTTTGTCAACATTCACTCTGCTGGTCAGAGAGCGATTCACAGGGGATCTTAGCATGAGTTGTTACAAGTCAGCCTTCTTGTGTGCAGCAATCCTTGCAAAGTTTGGGTATCAAGTCTGTTTGTTTCGCCTTCATCAAATTTACGATTGAAAAAACTTTTTCTACTGTGACGCTTGAGTAAGGCAGACCAAAGACATAACAAATGTGGATAAATTCGGAAATATTAACTGGTTAGGCTATCTACTTACTTTTTTTTTTTTTTTTTTTACTAACAAGCATCAGAGGCGTCATTTAGGGAGGGCGGGGAGGGTCACTTGCACTCCTTGAGTTGGAGATTTATATTGATTTTATCAATAGAATAGTAATGAATCAATGAACTGTCCGAAATTTTACTTATATCAAAGGGTCTTATTCCCCTAGGCAAAATCTGAAATGACGCTCCTGACAAGCATCCAAAAATCTTAAAAAGAAACTTCATTTTCAGTTTGCAAATCTGTGTTTCGCAATAACCGCCATTCTGTATCTACTTGTTGCAAATTACTCTATTCTATATCATTAGGAAAGTCAGCTACGAGAGGAGCAATTGATTGTGCCGATTTCCTTATCTCATTTGATAAGCTAATCATCTCTAAATGTGTCATGACGGGATCATGAAGCGTATCTCTCTCTCGAGTTCAGTTGAGTTTAACGTCCCGTTAAACAGCGAGGCTGTATGAGACGTGGACCTACTGATTAACGTGAAATCCGAACCACATAAGATCCCACCGGGAATTGAACGCAGTCCTTCATGCCAAAATCGTGTACGCTAACGCTTAGTCACGGAGGAGTTAATATCTCTCTTCAATTTGATGTACTGCTTCAATATATAGTTCAAGACACCTCAGTTTAAAATCTTGCAGTCCATAATTTGGGAGATTTGTTGATGCCATAGATAAGGAAACTTTTGTTGTAAAGCACATTTCATCTTAGATACGAATTCCTTTTGGTTTCTGAAGTCTACTTTTCTAAGAGCTTTCGGATGATGCGCAAAACCAGGAGTTTTAACATTTTTTAAAGAAAAATCAGTAGACCAGGAGACAACTTGGAAAACCAAGAAATCTCCTGGAATATCTGGAGACCTGGCAACACTGACTCCCTCTGAAAGCCCACACAAACCTCAAAAAATCCTCGCACTATGTTACCAATAGGTATTTCTGAAAATAGGTGTACAAATATCAATTAAAGCACAAAAAAAAAAATTAACTCGCCATACCCGAGAACGTCATTCCGTATTAGCGTTCACAAAATATGCAGGGCCTTATGCAGAGTCGTTTTGATGTTTGATTAAAGCCATACTACGGGTTTCACTAACGGATGGTTTTCAAAATTGTATTCAGAGACTCTGATTAGGACGTAATATTTGACGAAGTTATACATATATGGCTAATTAATCTTTTACCCACGGTTTAGCGTGCGACACAACATTTCGTATTTCATTTATTTTCATTTTTACAAAATACGCATGCGCTGTTCTACTTTTCCGTAGTTGCCACATTTATTTTTCTCACCCGATGCAAAGGGGTTATATAAGTTAATCATACCCAAATCATCTGTGTAGTTGTTCTCAAAGTATACTCTAAATACCAAAAGGTGCATTTTTTTAGTAAAGCGTTAATATGCTTCTAACTAGTCAGCGATTAACCATCGATTAACGAATTCTCTCTGAATACCACCCGCAGAGTTTAAGGCTATGCGAAGCTTAGGAACATTATTATTAACTGCCAGGCCACCCGATTATAACAAAATGAAAACATTATTATTATTATTATTATTATTATTATTATTATTATTATTATTATTATTATTATTATTATTATTATTATTATTATTATTATTATTTTGCGTTGACGCGCACTGTTAGAGAAAATGTTTTTCTTACATATGACGACACCAAGGTCGGTATTCAGAGAGAATACGTTAATCGACGGTTAGTGTCAGACTAGTTAGTTATCATACTAACTCTTTACTAAAGGAAGTGCACGTTATGGTATTCAGAGTATACTTTGAGTACAACTAAAATTATGATTTGGGTATGATTAACAAATATAAACTAATGCATCGGGTGAGAATAAAAGTGTGGCAACTACGGAAAAGTAGAAGAGTGCATGCGTAGTCTGTAAAAATGAAAATATATGAAATACGAAATGCGAAATGTTGTGTCGCACGGTAAGCAGTGGATAAAAGATTAGCCTCTGCTCTAGATTAATTAGTCACATGTGATTAACTTCGTCAAATACTACGTCCTAATCATAGACTCTGAATACAATTTTGATAACCATCATTTAGTCAACCCCGTAGTATAACTTTAATCAGTCTTCAAAACGACTCTGCATAAGGCCCCAAGTAACCAAGTACTGTAATACTTAATTCCTAAAGAGTTTCAATAAATTGCACTTATTTTCTGTAAAAGTTTAGTTTGTGCTTTCAATCGGAAAAAATATTTATCGCAATTAAGTTCTACCAGGCTGTCTTTCCACGTAAAGAAAGTGGCGAGTATTAGTTTGACGACATGGGCTGCCACTGACCTTGAATATTATTATTATTATTATTATTATTATTATTATTATTATTATTAATAATAATAATAATAATAATAATAATAATAATAATAATAATATAGATAACAATCAACCAATGGTGATTGGTGTGTTTTGATTCAACTTTTGTTTTGAGACGATTATTGTTTCCCACCGTAAATGAAATGCCATCATACTTTTGTGCAGTTAACTATTAATCGATTTTATTCATAGTATGTTAATTTTTACCAATGTTACTTCCCTCAAGAGTCGTCTCTGATACTGACGTTGCTAGTCATAACTAAAGCCCGGAATTTATGGCGAAATAAAAGGCCGAAAATAGCTGGCAAATTTTAGGGTTGCCATCTTAACCGATTTTACAGGGTAGGCCTACTACCCGATTATCAGGTCCCATATTCGTCCCCTGGTTAATACCCTCTTAATCATGAAAAACCACCCGCTGTTTTGGATTGGAGAAAAATCTAAGACGACTTTGTTCATAAAGTGTTGTTATATGCAACATGAACAAGTTACATCTCTGTCAATCTTATCGCCATTGAGTTAAATTTGCACTTGCGCTCAGACTCAGACTGTGACCTATTTGCCTAGTGTGCGTGCGCAGAACCGTTTGCTAATAAGGGATTTACTCTAATCAGGGGCGGATACAGGACCGACTTCTAGGGGCGGTAGGTTGCCATACTGCTACTTAGAGCTACTTTTAAGAGCTTCAAACTCTGGGATGGCTTCTATTTATATGTATAAAATAAGAAAGTTTCCTCTTCTGGGGGGGCGATCATCCCGATGGCCTTCTGTATCCGCCACTGGCTCTAATGTATAGATTTTTTTTTGTATTACCTAGTCCCTGTGTTCACCTAATATTTATATATTCAGAAATGTTTGCAAATTGAATACGGTATCAGCATTTTGTTTAGATTAGATTCATTATTATTTTATCTTTTAAAATGTTTATACTGTATTTCATATATTGTGAAACCTTGGTAATTTTGTATGCTAGTACGATTTAGAGTAGCAATCTTTAAAAATGATTAGAAATTTTATAAGAAATGGACAAAGAATCCTAAAAGAGTGTTACCTTCCTATGAAAAAGAAATAGAAATTATTTTCTGTTTCTTAGAGTGAAAACCGCATTAACAATATCTGCCATGTATCACTTGTTTTTTTCTAAACTTGTCTCAGAGATAACCTTACAATTACAGATATGTTACTATAATTCTTACTTTACAATTCCTGACTCGCATATGGAACTTCATAAAACACTAAAAGCAAAAACTAAATTTCTTTTACTTTAGTTTCGTTAGAAAAGTACATTGGAAGTGTCACTTAACAAAGAAATCACTAAAAAAAAAAAAAATGGTCCGAAGGATCCCAGGTCAGTATTTCTTATACACAAGTTCACATCAGTACTTACGGTTTAGAATATCCCGATTTCTTAATTTTAAAATATGACATGCAAAATAAACATCCAAAAATGGTATAAATAAAATAAACAAGCAATCACGAAGTTTGGGGGAAAATAGACACTAAAATATGTAAAAGCTAAAATAGGCTATACTTCTTTTACTAATCGAATAAAATGTTTCATATTACTCTTTGTATTTACCACTTAAAATTCTGAAAAATTGCGCAACAAGTGTAGGAACGGCACCTGACAATTCATTCGCCATTCTTCAGTAGTAACAATGATCAATAACTTAGAAACACTATCTCACACTATCTCTTAGAAACATTTTATTCACACGCAGTTACATTAGCACAAACATTCAAAACACAAGAAATATTAAACTGAAGCAATTTTACACTACACTAGTAGTTTATTTTCACTTACGAAAGGGTTTTCATATTTTTGTTCTCTGAAATTATTAACATCTTTTTAAGATTTTCAAAGAAAAGACTTTGTCTTCTGTCAGAAAGAATTCGCTTTAGACGTGAAAATGATCTTTATCTACAGATGTCACTGGAGCATACTTGAAACATGTAGTCCCTAATTTGGGAACGATCCATGTCACTGTCTACAGTTGTATCAGCATCACCTTCCTTAACACTAGCGATGTCATTCAATTTTTCCAAATCAGGATTAGCACTTACAACATGATCACACTTACGCCGAATGTACTCGCCCTTGTCACCAAGTACAACACTTGGATTTTCAGAGAACTAGCGAGAGTGTTTTCTGTTTTCACGTTTGGCAATAGCATCTGGTAACTTTACAAAATGTGTTGCAATGAAGACTAAGTCCTTTTTTAAGGAATTCTTCTTAAGAAAACTTTGAGCAACCTTAATAGAAGACGCATCATCCTCATCAAAAGTATCAATGATGCATTTGAGTGTTTCAAAGTTTTAGTATAATAGAGAACAGCTGAAATCCATGTACTTCATCTCGTTAAGACAGGCTGTGGTGGAAGCGGAAGTTTAGGGGCTAACTTGCGAAACGCACTTGTTCACGAGGGAGCTTTCAGAAATATATTTTTCACAGTTGACACAAGAAGGTCAACGTCAAGGAAATGAGAACGAACTTCCTCTGCAATTCTATGTAGCGCGTGTGCCAGACAGGTGACATGCAGCATACGTGGAAATCTGGCCTTAAGTATTTGTGCTACACTTTTCATGTATTTAGCTCCATCTGTGACAAAAAGAAGGACTTTATCGTATGTCACAAATTCTAGCCGCAGAATACTCATCGATTTTGAAAAAAAAACTGTGCAATGCCGTGCCAATTACTTTTTCCAGAACTTCTGATGCAATCAAAAATGTTTGTGAGCCTTCTTCCCCTCCCAAAGTTAGAATTATAACGTTCGAAATGAAACTTCCTAGAATATCGCAAGTTTCATCAATTGAAATCCATATATTTTTTTTTAGCAACACTTTTACTGATCATCAATAGTTCTGCTGTACGCGTTGTCAACGTAAGTCTCTCTTAAAGATGATTCACTTGTAACTTTTTGTTTTGTTTATTTCTCGAGGAAACTTTTTCTAACTTCCATAGAGGAATGTCCGCGTTAATTAGAGCTTCACACAGATCATTCGCAAAACTGTTGGTACGCGAAGCGGGATTCGTGACTGTTCCAATGAGATTTTGAACCTTTTCACCTGCTGATTTGCATACCCTTTCAGAACTGTGTTTTACAGTGCTTATATGGTGGGCTACAAAATAACGCTTTTCAGCGGAAACCACAGTTTCACATAACTTACAAAACAGTACAAAACTGTCTCTTGAAGACAGTATGCCCGAACTCACTCACAAACTTTTCCAACTTCTGTTGCCTAGAAAGACCAACTTTCGGCAGCTTGAACTACCGAAATGCACATAAACACCAGTTCTGTATCACGCACGCCTAAAATTCTCAAGAACTGACCACCTGGCTATTTCTTGAAAGTAAGCATCTTCGTTTCCAAGAACCGAACACTGCTTTAAAATTCCAAGAACTGAATACGCACTAGCATCCCCGCCAATCCACTTGTCACATTCCCGCAGATAAGAGTGACTCAGATTTGTGGTATGCTGTCATTCATGAGTAAATAAAGAGTAGTGGGAGAGAAAACCTGTGACAATGTCAACAAATTGATTCTAAATTGTGAAATTATATCTTTCCTGAAAATATAATAAAATTTCAATAATGGCACTTACGGGATTTTGCCATTAACTCTGGCCTTTTGTCATAACGTACTACGTGTTGACAAAAATTCTAAGTATAGCAATGCAACGCAAAAGTGCAGACGGTCAATATAATTATATGTCAACAATTGCTTCCTAAATCGCAAATTTTACATTCTGTAAACGCAAAATGATACGGAATGTGCACACTTGTTCCATACAATATTTTTCGTCCATCAGTTTCAATCACGAAATATGCAGTGATTTTGTATATTTGACCTATTACATCCATTATTTCACTGCTTTTAGTTTTACAAATAAACGTTCTATAATCAAGTTACTTTGCAACATTTTTTAAATGATAATTTTATCCGTAGCATTTCATTTTCCAGCGAGATACCACTTACAATGCTCACCAAAGTAAATAGAAGTTAACGCATTCTCCACTGTTCAATACTGTCTGCGGGCCTCCTTTCGTAATGGTTTGAGCAAATTCAATGTAATCAATACAATATTAATAACAAATACTCCATTAGGCTTCCTCCTCAACAAGAGTACAAATTAGAGTAAGGCATGCCATGTTGAGTATATGAATATAAATATAATATTTAAGCAGAATTAAGAAAAGAAAGTAATTCTAGACTTACTATGCTCGTTAATGATGAGCCAACAGTTCTATTTAATAAAATAATTTCTCCTAATAAATTCAAGGTAGCCGGAGCAGCATATTAGCAATTTTTACTAGAAACCACGAAAGACTTATGTTTGGTATCAAGGACAATATGCTTCGATTAATTAACAATCTTCGACTTTCTCGCCGCTCATAAGAAATATTTGAAAGATAACATAACCCAGAAGAACGCGATTCATGTGCAATCATCAGTCCCAGACAGCAATCTAAACTTACTTCAAGGTTGCAGGGTAATTGAATTGCCGCAAGATCTGCTATACAATACAATTTGCTTGCTGCAACCTTGTGGTAGGCTTGTTAGTTACCGTACATCTGGGCTAGGATTGCTGCAAGCTTATCTTCATAAATGAAACGCAGGTCAAATTATCTCAAGGTAAGTATAAGCGAAACTACCCAATGGCGTGCGTGATTAAGTTAAATGCAAGCAAAAGACACGCACATGCCAAACAAGCCATATTCAACCTTGCAGAAAAAAATAGATAAAACACAAAACAATAAGAAATTCATGCCACAATCCTTGAGTACATCAAAAATATCTATGACATCTCAGCTTGTCCAACAATCGGAGCTAAAACACTGTTTTAAAAAAGTCAAAATAATTATAATCTTAACGGATTTGCTATGATAAGAACGAGGTTTTCCCTTTCTTTCTTTCTTTTGTCGTCTACCCGTTTAAAGGGTTCCACCCTTTCTTCGGGGAAGTGTTGCATTAGGAATGAAGGGTACAAAAATTGTGGTTGATCTAATAGGTTTTCCTTTATTCATTGATTATTTTCAGTAATTAACATATATAGTAGAGATAAGTTCGAACAGGTGACACATAATTCTGATAATACTAACATAAAGGTAAAATGTGCATGGAGTCTATTAGAAATATGAAACAAGAAAATAACAAAATTGTCAGTGCATGAAGACTTTGTGTGTGAATATAATAAATAAGAAAAAAACAGTAACAAGAAACAGTATTCAAAGAAATAATATTTTGAAATGATGATGAAAATTAGAATGAATTTTACTGGAAGCCAAAACATTAGGTTCTGTTAGTGAACGGATGCAGTTATCTTCTGTTCCTGGGGCTATTCAGAAATGATGTAGACAGGGGAGGCCCATGTTAGTTGGTTATTACTGTGCATATGATGGATATATGTAAGATGACACATGGCGTGGATGATATTTGGTAAATATGTCTGCGTTTCGGTCGGCGGGATCCATTTGCAGGTGGTACAACGTGAGAAAGTGTTGGGACGGAGTATCGGCGTTTCGTGGCGGTGCATCATTGTCTCAGTCATAGCATATTATATCCTGAAGCATGGGGTATTGTAAGCCAAAACGTTTCATAGTGTAGCGGATACGAAGCTGCTTTAGATGGGTGAGCAATGGTGGAAAATCTATGATGTCATACAAGAGTCTGGTTGAGTTTCGTAATTCCATAGGCTAATCTGAAAGCATGTCGTTCCATTATAGATAGTTGTTTATAAAATTTGTCTGGAGCTGTGGCCCAAGCTGTATGGCCATAAGTTAGAGTAGTCCTCATAAAGGCTTTTTTTAGTATGAAGGACAGTAGGTAGTCGTAAACCCCATTTGGTACCAACTAAGAGTTTAAGTAGATTTAGTCTGTTCTTGACTTGAATAAAAATTTTCTTATGGTGCGGAGTCCATGTGAGCTTCGTATCAAATATCACCCCAAAGTAGATAAGAAATGACCAAAGAGGAACTGGCGTGTGGTCCACGGGATGTGTAATAGATTCGGGTTGCGAAACACTCTGGATCGTCTACGAGGGGGTAGAAATACGATAGACTGTGTTTTCGCAGAGTAAAATGCTGAGTCACCACACGTGATATCAACGGAAAAATGTATCGATAGTTGGCTGCACTAGTCTGTTGATACGTTGCATAGTGCGAGCTGTTGTGAGAAATGCTGTTGTATATCCGTTAGATTTCCTGAGAACCAAGGTTAAACTTATTACTGTGAAAACTCATGTTAATCCATACAACTCTGACCTGGATCCAAGTAAATCCACAAGTCGGAGTAACTCAAACCCAGCCCAGACGGTGAAAAAATGTTAAGTTTGTTTACGGTAATCATTGTTTCTAGTAAAAGGTATCCGTATGTTAACTTGATGTTTCCTACTCAGCAGTTAAGTCATTCTTAAACTTACGAAGGACAAACAGAATATCAACTGAAACGTTGCCTTATTTGTAATGTGAAGTTCTCGGGATTTTCAAACTTCATTTTTATAATCACTAGTTTTATTCAATTGTTCCTGCTTGCTTCGTAGAGCCATAGATGATTTATACCCTTCATGACCTATGTCATACAACAGAGACAATTATGTTTTCAAAAGCATACATGCAGTATAGTAATTACAAATATTTACCTTATGACGTAAGTTTCTTAACTAACAACTATAATCTTCACTCGTTCACACATTCATGCAATATCGGACAAGATACATATAAACTAGATTAGTTATTGTTTCAGAAAGAAAAACTCGACTAACTACAGTTTTATACACATCTATTACATTTAATAACGTAAAGCGAAGAAAAAACGGAAGCAAGGTAAATACATGTTTAAACTTATAAGGTTTGGATAAACATAGGGATATATAGGTAGATATTCAATTTTACAAATCATATCAAATATTTAGACATATTTCGCTCTACAGAACAACGCACAAGAATTGTCCGTTTAGTACAACTCGAGATTATTAAAACAATAATGCCATGTAAAGCTACTGAAGGTATCTGAACCTTTAGCGTTCAATATTTACAAAGAGACATATAATTATCGTTGCCATTCCCACAAACGTTTCTAAAACAAATTATTTAAGATCTTTAATAGTCTAGTTTTAAAGAGAAAGAGTGAAACTATCAAAACAAGTCCAATTCTCTCGCCGATTTGGTTAACATATACATATGATACATCGTGTCCCCACTTTCATTAATTTTAATGTCCATGCACGATTTAAATTTCATAACTTGAATTTATTCACTATTATGATTCTATGGAATCAATCTTTGCACTTGTTCATAGTTTTTATACATACACATACACACACACACACACACACACACACACATATATATATATATATATATATATATATATATATATATATATATATATATATATATATATTGCTTTATTTCTAACCGTACGCAACGGTACGGCTTACCGGCACCTTTTTAATGAGACTGGAATATTTCGTCTTCTGACTTTGCCAAAACATAACTAACTAACTAACTCTATGGCCTATGGAACCCGGAGGTTCAATGCCGCGTTCACAAAAGCTCTCCACTGACTTCTATCCTTAGCTAACTGTATCCAGTTTCTACTTTGTATTCCAATCACTGCGAGATCCATCTTAATATTGTCCTTCCATCTGCACCTAGGTCTTCCTAATGATCGTTTTCCGATTGGTCTTCCAGTCAAGACTTTGAAAGCGTTTCTACTTTTTTCCATTCTAGCTAAATGACCCGCCCACCTAAGCCTCCTAAACTTGACGACCGTAACAATGTTGGGTAGACCATATAAATTATGTAGTTCCTCGTTATGAAGTTTCTGCCATTCCCCATTCCCGTTCCCCTTGGGTCCGAATATTCGTCCCAGGATCTTGTTCTCAAATACTTTCAGTCTATGTTCTTCCCTCAGAGTAAGTGACCATGCTTCGCAGCCATACAGAACAACAGGCATAATTATCGTTTTGTATATTTTAAGCTTCAAATTCCTCGACAGATTTCGCGACGACAAGAGGTTTTGAACCGAATAGTAACACGAATTCCCTGCTTTTAGTCGACATTTAATTTCTTTGTGATATGATATTCCTCTGTTAATATTGATCCTAGATATTTCAAACTATCCACTTTATCCAAAGTATTATTTAATATTTTAACGCATCTATAATTTGCTGTATTACGGTCCCGACGCACTTCCATGTATTTAGTTTTCTCTGCATTTACTTCTAAACCCATGTCCCTGCAAGCGTTTAATATGATCTCTGCATTTCTTTCTATTGTTCTCCTATCATCCCCTATTAAATTTACATCATCAGCATATGCCATAACCTGGTGAATTCCGTTCAACTGTAGGCCCTGGTTGCTATCTTTGATTTTCCTTATAGCGTATTCCAGAACGAAGTTAAATAATAATGGCGACAACGCATCTCCTTGTTTCAGGTCATTTACGATGTGAAAGCTCGTGGATAAAAATTTTCCGATCCGGACTTTACTTTGGAATTCATTTAAACATATCTTAATTAATCTAATTAGCTTTCTCGGTATTCGAAGTTCTGTAAGAACGTTGTATAATGTTTCTCTTCTAACCGAGTCGTACGCCTTTCTAAAATCAATAAATAGTTGATGTACCGGGGTATTGTATTCCCACTTTTTTTCGAGTATTTAGCGAATGGTAAATATTTGGTCGATAGTTGATCGATTTCGTCTAAATCCACAATGATAATCTCCTATAATTTCATCTGCGTATGGGGTCAGTCTTGCTAATAGAATAATTGAAAGGATTTTATAGGATGTTGACAGAAGAGAAATGCCTCGATAATTATTACAGTCAGTTTTATCGCCTTTCTTGTGAATTAGAACAATGATTGATTCTTTCGACTCTTGTGGCAATTCTTCCTTGTTCCAGATAAGGAGAATGAGTTTGTGTATCTTGTTCCACAATTTTTCGCCTCCAGTTAAAATTAACTCAGCCGGAATTTCATCTACACCCGGAGATTTGTGTTTCTTTAATTTCTTTATAGCGGTTTCTACTACTATTCGGTTGGGTTATGGAATATAGTGTTCTGCGGTGTGTATCACCTTTTCTCCACGCATACTAGTTTTTGGTTGCGTGTTAAGCAAATCATCAAAGAAATCTTTCCATCTATTTAAGATGCTATCCGTGTCAGTGAGAACTGTATCGTCAGATTTCTTTAATATTTAAGCACGAGGTTGATAGCCTTTCTTAAATTCATTGATTCCCTTATACATGTCCCCGATGTTTTTATTTTTACTATTATCTTCAAGTTCCTTAATTTTAGCTTTCAGAAAATCGCGTTTCTTTATTCTAAAAGTTTTAGAAGTTTCCCGCCTGCTATCTGCGAAATTTTGTGTAGTTATTTCATTCGGATTTTGTAGCCAGCCTAATTTTGCCTGTTTTCTCTTCTCTACTAGTTTTATGCATTCCTGGTCGAACCATGGTTTGTTCCTACGTATTTCCGCGTATCCCAATTTTTCTTTTGTTGAAATTCTAATGCTATCTCTAATTTCAATCCAGGTATCCTCAACACTAGTGCACTCCGAATCTTCTAAAGCCGAGAATCTATTCGAAACTTCAATCTGGTATTTCTCTCTTACCTGGCCGTCTTCTAATTTTTTAAAATTGAATCTCTCCGTTTTCGGACAATGAATATTACCTTTATTCAACGATAACCTCTCTCATATTATCGCTGCTACCAGATAGTGGTCAGTGTCACAATCAGCCCCTCTAAACGACCGGACATCAATTATGCTAGATTGCCTTCTATCTACTAAAACGTTATCAATTTGATTGTGTGTATTTCCGTCTGGTGATGTCCAAGTATATTTATGAACGTCGCGATGTGGGAATTTTGTACTCTTCACGATTAGGTTTTTGGATGTTGCAAAGTTCACGAGTCTAACACCGTTGTCATTAATTTCCTTATGCAGACTTTCGTTCCCTATAATCGGTTTGAAAATATCCTCTCGTCCTACCTTTGCAGTGAAATTCCCTAAAAGAATTTTCATATGGTATCGCGGGAGTTGGTCAAATATCCGTTCTATTTCTTCGCAAAAACTGTCTTTTATATCGTCATCCTTATTTTCAGTTGGGGCATGTACATTTAAAACAATAATATCATACCACCTTCCCTTAAGAGTAATAAAAGAAAGTCTATCAGTAACAAATTCAACTCGTTTAATTGCTGGTAATATACGTTTATGAACGAAAAACCCTTTTCCTAACTGGTGATTTTTATTTCCTTCCCCGTAAAAGAACGTAAAATTTCCGGAATTCTCAGATCCATTTCCTTCCCACCTATCTTCCTGAACTCCTACTACGTCCATCCTGTATTTCTCTAACTCACTCGTTACGGATTTTAACTTGCCTGCTCTATAAAGACTCCTAATATTCCATGTTCCAAATCTCATGTCCATTTTCTTTTGCTGAGGTTGTGCCAACTTATCAGTCCTTGTCCGAGGCTTTTGTGAATATTTCTGAACAAGTTACTTTTTTTTTACAGGATGAGGTTGTTAGCCCTACCCAAACCCCCAAGCTGGAGGACCACTCCTAGTCGGCTGCCCGCGACTGCTTATTCAGTATATTCGCATCTAACCTCTATATCTAGAGGCCTTCTCCTCGATCCGCAACTTGAGGACGCGCCATGCCGTGGTGACAGGAACCCACATTACACGGGCCAAATAATAAATATATAGTTTTAGAGTTTTTGTTTTCCTTTTCTTTTCCTTCTTGCTAGTGTAAGAGCTGCAAATTGTTGTTTTTTTCTTGAAGTCAGTTAATTGTATTCAGGGACTAGAAATATTTGAGCCCTTCTGTCTCTCACTCGCTGGTACGTCCTCGCGCCTCCCATTTTCGTTCCTCTCTCACACGATAATATAAACAATGAACTCTCTGAACCGACTAGATTTTCTTTTTTCTCAAAAGATTGACCTCCCACAACTAAATAATCCCAACAAATTTGTATGTCGCTGAAGTTCAAGTAAACTTTAAGACAGTACAAATATTTCTGTTGGAACTGAACCTCTCTACTTTGTCTCCAGAGAAGCCTTTGCTCCGTTCTTGTTTTAATGTAAGCAATTAATTGCTTATATTCATTACTAAAAAGAGTATTAATTGAAAACATACCCTAGATTTTTTTTTCGCAAAGTTTTGTAGAACATTTTGGTAGCATGATTAGTATTCTAAAGAAATATTATGTGAACAATTTAATGTATGTGTGTTGTTATTTAAATACAGTGTTTGTAGAACTCTTGATGTCTTTTGAAAACAAACAATGGTAACTTAATTTCAACGGTTACAAAAAGAGAAAAAAAATATGAAACAAATCACTAAGAAAAATTATTAACATTACGTTCAGTATATTAAAAAATTAAGATATGAGAATCAAATATCTTTAAAGCATCTTTATGTATATCTACTTAATTTTTTTTTTACTTACAAGACTGGCCTGATATGTGAAATGTTACTAGACATTATATTTATTTTGTTAATAATAATAACAATACCCTGAAGGTATGCAACTTTCAGCCATTATGAATCTAAGCTCCTGTGCACCGGCACCTATATTTTTCGAAATAAAACAATATATATATATATATATATATATATATATATATATATATATATGTATCAATAGAAAAAAATAGTCACATGCCGGGTATACAAATTATTGTTGTCGTATGTCGAGATTCAGCTTGTCTAAGTTGGTTCATTAGTTAGTCTATTCTCAATAGATACCCAATTCAAAGAAAGAATATTTCTTACTATGAATACTGAGAGATATGTAAGTACAACTTTAACAATAATTACATATAATTTCAGAAGATAAAAACAGTTATGCGATGAGGTATTATTCTGTAGATAAAACATTACCAGTACTCCTGCCTCAGGTAGATTTTTGGGAAATTTTCAACTGCGTTGTTAAGTGTGTTGACTATCATATCACTATTCACCAATAGCTTCCGCTTACACAAATGGAGAGCAATAATATCGTGGAGATTCCATGAGTACAAAGAAGATGGGGGTTAAATAAAATAGAGCAATTGAGCTTTTACAGTATAATGTTTAGATATTTAAAGGTTCATGCATAATTATCGATAACCTTCCTACCTATTACACCCAAACATGCAGTTAATGTATGTTAGTATATAAGGGTTGGACAAATGGAAGTGTAATATTTCAAAATAATAAAAGAACAACGGTTATTCATATTAGGAGTATACTCTAGATATTCTCATTCACATTACCAACATCACAGAAATAGGCAACAAGACGCAATAGTCGGGTCGAAGGCAACAGGGGAAAACGCTCAAATCCTTCGCTCACATTGAAACGATATAACATTAAATTGTGTTTTATGCTAGTAATACTTACATACATTTATCAATCATCCATATTTTAATATATTCAATCCTATTAAACAGTTTGCCCAGCACACACAATATTTTAAAATTATTTACGTACGTCAACTACTAAAGAAAAACCCGACCAAATGAAATTAGTAATCGCCCAAGGACATATTTTTATGTATTCGTCAACCACACAAAGAAAATATTTAAGACTTAATTGAAAGGGTAGCAAGCAGGCAACTAATAGCTATTATTAAACAAAATTTCTGATAAATTTGAGTTAGATAGCACAGGTTAAAGAACAAAATCTCCATAATACAATAAGATACCATAATTTAAATTAAACGTTCGATTATTTGTAGACCCACAAGTACAATTTACAAATTTTCAACTCTCAGTTGCTTTTATTTACAAAATTAAGTCATGAGTACGACTATTAGCGGGACCCGAAAGCTTATATGTCGAAGCTAGTAAATTTTATGTTAAAAGATATAATTTATTCCATAGATTGTTTCTACTCTCAAAGGAAAAAAAGGCATAAGAAATCATCTAGGGTACAATCCGCTCACGGCTACTATCATCCTATAGACCATCCTGAGTGCACAAATGATTCCTTTCGGAGGTATAAGCTGCGGAAAACATGAAAAAATGAAATTTAAAGGTCCATAGCTTCAAGACTATGCGATCTACCGTAGTTGGGTCTAGATTTCAGTTAGGAACTAATATGTGTCATATACAAAACTACATGTTTCAGAAACCTAAGGTATTCACGCACTAATTTTTATAGAGGAAGTTTGGCTACTGAGCTTGTATTTTGCAGTACTCACCAACTACCTCTATAAAAACTATTGCTCTAGTATCGCAGGATTGTGGAACTTGGATATTTGATAGGGCACACACTAGTTCCTTGTGATGTCTTAACCCAACTACGGTAGGTTCCATAGTGTTAAAGCTATGAACCTTTAAATTTTACTTCTTTTTCTTTCATTTTAACGGCAGCCTGTAACTCCGAAAGGAAGCATTTGTGCACCCTGGATGGACTATACTTTTTTGTCTTATCTTCATGTCAGGAATCACCTCCCAAATTTTTCGATGTTGTTTTGAAACACCCTGTATACACAAAGATAGATAGATAGATAGATAGATATAGATATAGATAGATAGATTACACTGGCTCGACGTCGAGTCGATTCGAGTACCTCCATACTACTGGTCGAGCGCCTTAAGCATTGAACCACGATCACTACGCAGTAAGTGATTCGTTTTTTGTTTGTTTACTACAGGTTTCGTTTCCTCCGTTTACAAAGTTTGCATTCTATTTTTCGTTTCAAAACTTCTTTTGTATTTCTTTTATCGTGGTATAAGTCAGTGATTTTTATCATAGTTAATATTACTAACGTGAGTTCTTAAATCTTTGGATCACAAGTTTGTTTTTTTCCACACCAAACTTCATATATGACAGATGTAATTATCATACTCTGCATTTATTTCAAAGCAGTAGCCATTACCTGATCAAAGACTTCTGTCTGGCACTATATCTTTATATTACTAAATAAACGCGTGTTGCTAACTAAACGATTGTGTAAATATCTCACTGGATATAAAAGGAACTGTATGAGCTCATGTACTGATATTACTTCACACGCAGAGATAAAATTTTACATCTCAAACAAAATATCATCACAGCGTTAATCACAAATATTTCCACTTACACATACTACTTTGACACATATCACTCCACAAGCCCGTATCCAGGGGGGTCTAGGGGGGCCGGGCCCCCCCTAAAATTTTGCTGGCCCCCTAAAATTTTTAGAGTAGGCTTGCAAAATAACTATAATATGGTGATGAACTATCATATGGTTGGATCGCCCCCCCCCTAACTTTAGCCGGGCCCCCCCTACATTTTGGGGCTGGCTACGGGCCTGTCACTCCATATACGAACTACACATATGATTGCATGTTACATGCACATTAATGTAAACAGAAACCTGCGCATTTGTACTATATATGAAAATTAAAGAAAATTTGACCACTTAAACTGGCTCTAGTGGGAAAGGAAGAGAGCAGGAAACTAATTAATCTTTAGACTAGAAAGTTTTACATTTTTGATACTGAATTAAACTGTGTTTAACCAAAGATGGCTGAGGATTCCCCTTTCTTCCTTCTACCCATTGTGCTCAAATGAACAAGTAAGCAAGCCAAAGTAAGCAGGAGTTCCCTACGATAAATTTACTCGTACATTTCTGAAATTAAGTCAAAACCAACGAGCTCCATGCAGGGGTGGATCCAGGACAGACTTCTGGTTGGTTGTCATACTGCTACTTTTAAGGGCTCCAAACTTTGGGAAGGGTTTTATTTATATATATAAAATAAGAAAGCTTCCTCTTCTGGGGGCGATCACTCCGATCGCCCCCCTGGATCCGCAGCGGGCTCCATGTCCTAAAACAAAACGCAAAGATAGTACACGGCAACCTAAACTGTACAGTGTACAGGTTATCCACTTAGTACACAGCAAAAGGTAAGGGAATATATGGAAGATACTCGAATCTCCAACTTTCTGTTTTAACAGACCACTAAAAGACGAAATCAGATTCAGTTTCCACTTGTCACCTGTCCTGAGATGCTTATAATCATAATCATGGTAATCGCTGGATAAGCTTCCATATATACGTTACTCCTGCTCATTTACGTTACTTCTGCTTACTTACGATATTTCTCAAGTTGTCCTGTCTTGTTCCCGGTTTAATATTTGTTCTTATAATACGTTTTGGCAAATATCACCTTATTTCTTCATATTCCCGTCGATTTTAGGAAATCGGTTTCATAGCGACTCTCCGACGTGTTCTTTCCTCAGAAGTTCCTTGGTAATAATATATGTCAAAATGCGCAAAAGCACTGATATCTGGGGCAACTACCAATCACGGCACAGAATTTTCGCGCGGTGTTGTACAAAATCGAATAAAAAATTGCTAAAACCGGACAAACCTGATTCTGTCCAGAATATTGGTATCTCATCGAGCTGAGGGGGCACTTAAGGGTCCTTTATGACTTGGGATTGGGAAAAAATATTTTTAAAAAATATCCAATTCCTAAAATGTGAACTTCCTAGAAATACTAATATATACTTTACAACTGCAAAAATGAGATGCCCTTATTTGGGGAAGAGTTATAGAGAAATTATAAATAAATATAAGAAATTATATCTTATAAACCTACTAAAACTTCAAAAATATTATTAGTTAGATTTAAAGGTAGGTTTTATATGTGAGTTAGAAAATTAAATGCAGTAAAATCTAATTATAGCCTCAAATGTTATGCAGTGTGCTCCAAAAGATATCGGCTTATGGACCAGGATTAAAAAATATATGACGGAAGATATACTGTAATAGGTTGATTACATCTGTATGAAATATTGAAACTATGTTTAAGCAAGTGTATTGGTTATGGAATTACAATAACGTACAATGAATTATCGAAGAATGTAATTATTGCAAACTCGATTATGTACTGTGTATGTATATTTGTTAATATTTCACTATGAAATGTATACCTTGAGTCAGAAACCAGTAAAAATCACCCATAGTCGAAAGTCTCCAATTTTATTTGACTTAACTGTGGAACCAAACAACTGTACACCATAATATATTTCAAACCTGTATAGTTGGTCAAGGAATACATCCATTTTACGTTTGATTCAGAACGAATGAATTAGGTTAAACTCGTGTCACGTGTAATTTTAATCAAGGAAAGAAAAACAAGCTTTAAAAATTGATAAAAACAAATCAATATTTGCTAGAGTTCTATGTATAGTCACGTGCATAAAAAACAGAGAAAATATTGTTCATAAAGAAATGAGTCTGAAACTAAAATAAAAGAATTGAAATCTTCCTTTCTTACTGTTCTAGTGCATGCGTTTTGGACCCAGAAGTACGGGTTGGGCTTTCTCACAGAGATCTTTGAAACTTAAACGCATTGTGGTAGTTCGGATTACATCATATGTTTGTAGATACAGGTCTCATATGTACAGGCATCAACGCAAATCTGTCTCCAACATTGGGGGGGGGGAGTACAGGTAAGAGAGTTCCCATAACATTTTTGTTGTTATTATTTTTAAGCGATGTTCAAAATACTACGAAGTTAGGGAACAATACTGTGGAAGATCAGGGGAACAGAGTTGTCTTCAACATTGGGAAGCGGGCAGATTTGAAAGATAACCTTGGGGGAAGGGGAGATAAGTCTTATATTACGGTAGATGAATCTGATTTCTGAGATGAACCTGTTGTACAAGGCACAGCCAGAAAGATAATTTTCACCGCGTCCATAGCTAGGAAACCGCATGTTGTGATAAGCGACTACGTGCACGTGAGAGATTAAGGTCTAGTATTACATGCGCCAGCGGAACTTCCCTAGTGCTCATAGTAGCATCGTGGCAGTGGTTGAATATTGACGTTCCTATTCCAGCTGCCGCCGCGTGTGAAGTGCGAGCAGTGATAAAGTTTTTGAATGTACTTCAATCATTTCATACCGTCGATTGAAACACATCATCGGCTGAGCAAGAACTGTGTACCTGACGTCATGAGCAAGCATATGGTGCGTTGCTGGTGTAGACAATTTTCAACAGGATGCCACAATATGCATGACGAGCCCTGTAAGCAACCCACATTCATCTCCTGTGATTATTGGGGAACAGTTCCCTCCAGTTCCAAGATTGAGGGAGGCATGTCGCTCTCATTCCTCTCGGAATTTGCGCCAGTGTGTACATGTCTCATGAAAAACCAAGCATCCAAGCGAATAAAATAATAACTATTAAATCTTAACGTACAAATTTCTTCACACACTTCTTGAAAACCTTCAACATGCAGAAGTGGCTGGAGAAGGAAGTCACAAGGTTTTGTCGCTTCAAACTAAAGCTGTTTCTATGTTTTGACTTCACTCACACATTTCATTGTGTTTCATTTACTTCATCTAAACACTTTATTCAGGAGCATTCATTGTAGTAATCATACGATTTAAAAGACAATTCAGATCTCAAAACTTTACTTGATGCATCGAGGTTTCAAACTTGCCCATATGACAAATCTTATATGATTCAAGTGAATTGACTATGAGCCTATGACATTGTGCAATGGGAATACATGTCTATACAATGCGATATTATTGTTATTTATTGAGATGGCTTAATTTGTTTTACCTTCGTACACATTGATTGCAATTTCTTTCTGAAATGTTTAGCAGACTGTACATGTTAGAAGGATCTTTATATAATTCACCTTTATTTAAAATGAATCTTGCGAATTTTTTAGTTTTCGTATTATTTGTTGAAGCAGAACATTTCAGTTAGTTGAAACCAGCAATAGTTTATTTCTGACACGTTTAGTATCAATGTATCAGAAAAAGATACAATTTAACAAAATATTTCAAAATATATTTTAATAGCATTTAAATTATCCAAACGAAAAATCGTAGTTACCATTGACTACTTTCTGTGGCGAATTTGAAAACACATAGATAAATCAAATTCATTTTGGTCAACAGAATGTCCATAATTACAAAGAACTTGGTACGAAATATTCTACAAAAAGATAGCAAGAAAAGGACGTTATGATTCGAAAAAATCACACACCATGTATTTTACTATAGTAAATTGATTTCAGCTCTCACGAAATGATATTTGCATTATATTGCTCTGTCTGTAATTAAAGCAGAAACAAAGCTGAACTCTTCAGCAAGAAATGTGTCAATTTGTGGAAAAGATTTAATAATATGCTATTAGTCTGACGTGTTTGTTTCTAATCATGTCTTTGACAAATGTGTTTACCCAAGATGTTACTTGATATGTGTTTCTAACAGAATACTCAAATGTTACGTTGTCTCTCTACATACATCTATTACTAGCCCAAAGGATTGCTAAGTCTCACCAAGCCATAAGAAACGCAGAATTAAGTCAGTGTTCCGATTTAAGTGACCAATTGTTATTATTCTAGAAGAATATTATTCATTTTGGAAGAAGTCAAATATCCAAATTGAAATAATTTTGAATTTTTCCATACAAAAATTAAGAAATTTTCATTCAAATACTACTACTCCGTTTAATAGTTTAAAAATTGATACTTTCAGAAAGCTGAGCTATATTATACTGCCAATTCTTACAAAATTAATATCACCAATAGGATTTTATAAGTAGCCTAATAAAGCTATTGGTTTACACTGTCCATAAACACGTAGTTGTTTATCATAACACATCTAGCGAGGCGTTCGTAATATTTGTAATTACTAAAGAACAAGTCAAATTACTTTAGAGATCAAAATGTGAAACATTTTCAGATGATGACTTAAGATATAAATAAAAGAATGGTTCATGCACAAGAATAGTAGACCCTTTCAAATTACTGTTTCCTTAAGTAAGCAATTAGAATTATGAAGTTAGAGGAATACAAAGCGCATGGAGTTGCCGAATTGTTATCGCCTCTTATTTATCTCATGAAATATACAGGATATTTGTTTCTCTTTGAGAAGGACAATAAAAGGATAAAAAGAAAATGGGAAACATACTTCCAGGTTGCTTTCTCACTGCTTTTATATGTTCTAATAACACTTCACATAGCATCTTTCATCACGGATGCAGTATTGAAAAGTAATGACTTTAGACAGTTCATTAGAAGTTTTCTCCCTACAATGAGTGCCCTTACTGGATATTATAAACTGTATTATGTAGCAATTCGAAGGCAAGTTTTTTATAAAGCCTTGAGATCTTGGAAGGAAGGATTGAAAACTCATCCGCTTATAGAAGATCTGGAAGACAGAACAATTGAGTACACATACAGAATGTGCAAGAAACTAACGATTGGTGGCTTGATTCTTGTATATATTGTTTATGTTCTTTGGTCACTCAAACCGTTCTTCATCGTAGAAAAAACAACTGTTCAACGTGGTAATACGACAGTCGAAGTTATTCAAAGACATCTAATAATAGACGGTTGGTATCCTTTTGACATATCATCCATGCCGAATTTTATCGCAGTGTACATTGTTCAGGTAAGTAAATAATTATCTTTATAATGGTAACTGAAATTTTATTGGTAGACATGTGATTAGCAAAGCATTGCCATTAACAATTCACTATCTTCTCGTTCTGAAAGCTCCCTCAATCTTTACAATGGTAAGCTAGAAATGTTGTATTTCTGCCCGGGACAAGATATGTTCCGAACCGACCAAATTAACTACACAAGAAGACAAAAATAAAATGTATATAGATAAGAACATTTCCAAACGTTTGGTTGCTTACTAATGCTCAACAAAACAATATCAATTTTAAATTCTATTTATTCTTTTATGCTAGCAATTTAGTTCCCTGGTTAATATACGCATTAGATATAAACTTATAAGAAACTTCTCAGTACTACTATTTTGTAACAATATTTTTACAATCAAAAATTAAATTACAATCTTTTAGAAACTAGAATAAGAGTTTCAAGTTTTGAAAATCTTTGTTTAGAGAAATATTTTCCAAAAGTTCCTTTGGGGAAGATTTGTCAAATATACAAAAATCTTAAGCGATTCTTACACTCGAAAGCTTAACAGATTAACGGAGATGAAATGATAGCCAAGCTTATTAAATCATTAAAAATCGCAAATGATTTTAAGTCTCTTGAATCTAAGCAAACCTATATAGCCTGTAATATTGCAAAATTCTAACGATAGAATTTAAATACAAGATTTATATGTAGCATGTGTGTCACTGCTGCGATTATGTGTTTTACAGTTAGAAAAAGGGAACAACAATATTGTTGCAATCTGCTACTTAAGACTGTATTAATTTTTCATATATTAACACATAACCAAATGAGTCCATCAGAATACAAATTGTCAATTATTAATGAGTGATCGATCTATCTTTTGGCACCATGGCGTTTATTTTTAGATTTTCTTGAAAACTATACATCGGAATTTTACTAAAACATATATCAGTTCTTGAATAGAACTACCGATTGATATACTCTGGGAAATGTTATAGTTAATTAAATGCAATAATTGATCATGATTTTGGCCGTATATTAATAGCCCATATTTTGAAAATATGGAAAATTTGGTTCTGGAATGAAAAGTAATTTTTCACCTCTCGACATGCTTATACTTAGTTTGTGTAACTTCTGTATGTCTTCGTTTATATTAAAATAACGAGCACTAAACGCAACAACTAGAATTTTTGCTACAGTCCTTTATGTAACATCTGTGTATTCAAGGAGTCCATTGTGTGACATTTAGACCGTGAAAGACGGAAATATAAGAGGAAAATATTGATGAAAAAGGTTAGAAAATATATCTTTATTCATTAGAGGTTAAACATGAAAAAACTGATTTATTAGCAAAACTTACTAAAAAAAATTCTTTTAAATAGCAAACAAAATAATAAATTAAATAACAAAACTTAAATGAAATATAGGAAAACCACAGGAAAAGAAAAGTAATCTAATACTATCAATAATAAAAGTTAAATAAAGAAATGACAAATATGAAGTTAGTATTATAATTAAAATAGTACTTGATTATTTCCCCTCCTTCAGTTATTTCATGTATTGAGTGGTCTATAACAAAATAACGCGTAACGTTTAATACATATTTAATCATCGTAATAAAAGTCTCATGTGTCAATGATTGAGATGGCGTTTATCATTACGATTTGAATTATTTTTCGCTAAACCCTTGTATGACTTTAATTTTCTTTCTTTCTTTGTTTTGCAGCTTATCTATGCTTGGTTTGTTTGTGGGCAATTGATAGCATTTGATTTGCTCCTTTGTGAAATGATTTATCACCTGAGTCAACAAATACGTATGTTGAAGAGACTTATAGCGCCTTTTGCTCTTTTAGACTCGGACCAGTTATCCGAGGAAGTCGATGACCACATACAAATGATAGTTCAGAACAAACTTAACCACAATAGCCAAAGATTGAAGTTGGATTCTTTGTCACGTAATTTGGAAAAAGGAGAAGCCAGCATCCAACTTTCGGTGTATAAACTATTTATACAGTTGTCCAAATATCGTTCTGAATTGCTGCCAGAAATGAGAAAAGATTTGATGTCCTCTCTAATTAAGTATTGGGTTGATCGTCATAGGTCTATTATTAGGTATGTATTACTATATCATCAAAGTATTTGAGCTACGGTAATTAACATAAGTTATTAATTTTAAGACAAGTTGTTAGACTAATTATCAATTGGCTAATAAAATTATATTAATCGATTTTAATTGACAGTTATACATACTTTTCACGCTTTTATTATGTTACACACAAAAATGTGAAACACAGATGATACCTGTTTAATTTATGAATAAAATCATTACACACATTCATTTTATATTTTATAAGCACTTAGTGATGGTAAATAATTTGCTCTCGAATTGCCGAAGTATAGGTATTAATTTTATTGAATGATGTATGTATGCTATCTAAATGAGTCCCGTTATATCTCTAACTTAAGTGTACACAAACCACTAAAAATTTTTGTGATTTTCAAAGTTCTTAAAGCATCTATTTATAAGCGTGATTTTCCGCCTGTTGTCATGAAACTTTTGGTTTTCTTGTTAAAGCCGGAAGCAGTATAACATTTCTAATCTAAATAATTTGAGTTTCTGAACAAAAGACGAGTCGGTTACCATAATTTTAATAAATTCTTTGACAGCATGATGTACAGTTTGTCAATCATCTGTGACCTAATACTTCATCCAGGAAACCAGTTTCAAAAACTCTTTTCTCAATTGCAATCTCCAAATTATTTTGTTCTCTGACTTAAATATTGCAAGTGCACCTACCTTTGTTTGAGAATTTATGTCCAACGTTTTAGGATATATTAATATTTAATAATTTTTAGATGTTAACCGCAATTTTCTCTCACAGCCACGAGTGGTAAATTAGATCTTTCGTTTGTAAACTTCCATCACCTTTGATAGTATATGAAACCGAATATATCACACTAAATTTTTAAAATTTCCCTTGTGTCTTTAACTCGATATTCCTTCAGGATTATCATGTCTAAACTTAAATGTAAAAGTGATGATGTAATGAAAACGTTTGATATACAAGGCAAAATACCAAAATTTGTAATGCATCCTATGTATGGTACTTTCAGCCACAGACAGAAGAGGAAGAAATCATTACATGAGTCCATGACATGGAGTTCACCTTATGAGCTTTGGATTTATTAAGAAAACCTCTAGCTCACACAGAAAGTTCAAGGACAAATCAGGCATAACATTTCATTAATACTCATATTACACACTATAATTTTCACCTTGTAATTGTTTGATTCGTGAATGTTAATGAATTTGTTAATGCGAATAAATTTTATTGGTGTTTCTACCTTAAAAATGACGATCTTGAATTATTCTTCTTTGGAACGGTCATTTGCTAGATCGATTATATTATTCATGTGCCCTCTTGTTGGCAGACAAATGAACTTGATCTTTAATACTCTTAAATTTGCGTGTTGATTGATTGGTTATGTGGATATCAAATGATTAGATAGTTGTTGAACAAATGTAGCTTTGCCATTTAGTTCATATAAATGCATTCCATGTTTTTATTTCATTCTTAGGGAAGTTCTTTTGAACTACTTTGTTTTTTCCTTTGCCATAGCAAGATAATCTTTATTTTCTATTAAATACTGCTTGATTCTGAAAATCACATAAAGAAAACAATTTACTTTGTGTTGTAATTTAATTCATTGTACACCTTGTCTCAAAAAGGTTGAGCGCATTCTTTATTGGTGTTTTGAGGCAAAAATTTTCTAAGTCCAGCTTCGGGTATCTTCGGGAAAAAGTAAGCCAGGTTCGAAAATCCAAGCCAGCCTTTGCAACCGGGAAAAAGTTTGCAGATGTGTTTTTCTTCTTTTGAATATAATAAGACTTGTTACCAAGTGTTTAAAAAAGCAACATTGATTGAAATACTTAATGATACAATATTTCGAAACCTTTTATTAATGTGAGCACATGCTTGTTTGTCATTTAGCTTTCTATACGTAATGGAACATTTAAATACGTTAAAGAATCTTTCCATATGTAAAAGAATGCTCAAAGTTAAGAAATATAACATAATTATGGCCTGAGTACTAAAATAAAAGTCAAAGTAGAACAGAAACAGCGTTTGTAATGGATATGAATGTCATAATTATCTTGAGATCCGTTATACATCGCCAGAAGCTTAGTTCTAGAAGTCCTTGTGTTAGCTCATTGGTAAGTTGTCGGATTTCAAATCATAAGGTTGTGAGTTCGAATCCCATTTGGGGCAATACTTTTTTTAAAATTATATTTTCCGCAATGCATGAAAAATTATATAAAATAATTACATTAAAATACATAAGTTGTTTATGTATAACATAATAATTGCAGAACATAGTAATTATTATGTTTAAAATATAACATCTGAGATAATTTTCACAGTAGGTCGGTATTATATAGGAGGATGTAAATACAAGTTAAGAAACTCGTTCAATAGCAATAAATAAATCATGTAGTGTATTTATTTGCAGCTATTTGTCATATAGAGAGTAATTCTCAACATTCATAATATAGAATGTCATTTATGTTCTTGAAAAGTTATTCGATGCATAAACAGAGAGTATAAACAGAGAATCCAAAGTCGGAACGCTCGAAAAAAATTCATGAATCCCAAAGGTCACGTGAGCAGACTGGAATTGTCCTTATGAAGCATGCCACAGCAGAAAGTCTTTACATAGATTTTCAATTCAATTCCTGATATATGCTTTTGCAATGTGGAAGTGGTGATGCCTTGAGTCGCCCTCTCTCGCTCGCTCGCTCACTCTCTATTTATACAGAATATAAAAGTGGATGTATGTGTGTGTTTCAACATAATTCTGATATATCTAGAGCAATTTTAACTATATTTCTTACAGTCTGGAAAAAGAGTACTGTCGGGATACATATCAAAAATGCTAGAAACGGGTCGATATTATTATTGAATCCATAGTTTCGTGGTCGCTTAGGTGAATAGCTCTACTTTCAATTCAAGTCCAATTAAGCTCCCATTAGCACCCAGGGTGGTTACGTAGCGACATAAAGATATCGAAATCAACCGATATTAGAATCGAACCGTAAGTTTTCAGCGCCGCTAACAGTGCGTTTCCCATTAGTCCACATTAGTCCCATTGCCTAGAGGGCAACATATTTGCAGAGTGCAAATTTTAAAACTTGAATAATATTTTAATTCGTTGACAACGACATTCCGTTCTAAAGAGAATTTATGTTTCTTCCCGTGACGTTAAGGGGATCGGGAAAAGTTATGTGTCTTGAAGCAGGATACGACTTTGGATACTCTGTTTATACACTTTCTATATCCGTAGGAATATACTGTATTTCACGAATAGAAATAACATACTGTAATGAGAATATTAAGAAGTTAAATCTGTATGACAAATAGCTGCAAATAAATACACTACATAACTTATTGATTGCTATTAAACGATTTTCCTAACTTGTATTTAACATTCTCATATATAATAACGACCTACTGTGAAAATTATCTCAGATGTTATATTTTAAACATAATAATTACTATGTTCTGCAATTATTATGTTATATATAAACAACTTATGTATTTTAATGTAATTATTTTATATAATTTTTCATGCATTGCGGAAAATATAATTTTAAAAAAAGTATTGACCCAGATGGGATTCGAACTCACAACCTTATGATTTGAAATCCGACAGCTTACCAATGAGCTAACACAAGGACTTCTAGAACTAAGCTTCTAGCGATGTATAACGGATCTCAAGAAAATTATGACATTCATATCCATTACAAACGCTGTTTCTGTTCTACTTTGACTTTTATTTTAGTACTCAGGCGATAATTATGTTCTATTTCTTAACGTTGAGCATTCTTTTACATATGGAAAGATTCTTTAACGTATTTAAATGCTCCATTACGTATAGAGAGCTAAACGACAAACAAGCATGTGCTCAAATTAATAAAAGGTTTCGAAATTTTGTATAATTAAGTATTTCAATCAATGTTGCTTTTTTAAACACTTGGTAACAAGTCTTATTATATTTAAAAGAAGAAAAACACATCTGCAAACTTTTTCCCGATTACAAAGGCTGGCTTGGAGGTTCGAACCTGGCTTACCTTTTCCCGAAGATACCCGAAGCTGGACTTAGAAAATTTTTGCCTCAAAACACCAATAAAGAATGCGCTCAACCTTTTTGAGACAAGGTGTACATGCAAATGAATCGTAATTGGTTATATAATGATTATGCGTTTAGAAAGACAATTTGTTACGTTGTTAAGTTTTGGAACAGCATGTCGAAACCTGCGACAAATTAAAGTCATGTTTTTTATCTTTAAATTGTTGAATGAATTCTTTGAACATATTTGAAAAATGTACCTGTAATTTGATACTCTTGAAGAGTTAGTTCAGATGTTTCAGCTTCAGGTCCTGCGTAAACTTAGTTTTCGTTTTAAGATTAATGATTCAGCAATTTGCGATGACTTATCGATTGGTGAATCAATTAATTCTGACCTTGGAACATTTAAATATCTATTCTATTGTTTTGTTTCCAGGTTTGTATACGATATCCCACTCCATGAAATTAACTGTAAGATCTTTCTTACAATTGATACAGTTAAATGTATAAATTATGTCCTAATTTGTGCTTTTATAGTTCCAATGTTGGCTTTGGCATTTCATTCACCGTACATTAGCATTATATGCATCCATCAGTGCTGGAGATGTTGAAGGTCTGAATCGATACAAATCGTCTTCCACGTAGCACAGCAGGAACATTGACAATGGCCCGTTTTGCCCTGAGACATTCGTGCTCTTACAAGCATACGTAAATGTATACAGTTTACCAGTTTTGCATTCAGAGAGTTTAGGCAGGTTTCAACTCTTTATTGTGTTTCAGCGTTGAGCATTAAGTGTGTTACGCGAATCATATTGCTGACATTTGTGCTAACACTGTGCTGTAAACTAGTTGAGTATCACTGAGTCGTGTTCTATTTTGTCCATTACCTTCACACGCTAACCAAGGTCGTGACGACTTACTCTATTCACGGCACAAGTATTAGGTACTCGGATATTAATAAAGTTTTAATAATATTGCGTGAAAATTGAGCATTTGTAACTGAAAATAGCTACTTTTTCTTCCGAAGTCAGTGATTTAGCAAGTGGTATTTATCTAACGTTCTTGGATGTAGGTCAATTAGTAAGAGGAAGAACAGTACAAGCTCTAAACCATATTAGTTAACATAAATATGATTATTATGTGGGCAGACAGCACAATTCTACGGATCAATACGTTCGTATGGTTTTGTATAATAGTTTCCAACTTATGTAATTTAATGAGTAACTTTACATTGTGCAACATAATTTGTATATTGAAATATTCACGATAGACTCTTTAAAACTTGTTATGTCACTCAACAATTCAATTAACGTATATTGTATTTTTAAAGAGCTGTATGTATTCCTTACAGACTTCTTATTTTCCACTAGTTTTATCTCTTTTGGTTTACTTTATAAAGTGTGATAACGTAATCTTTAACTTCCTGAGAATGTTTTAAAATTAATTTGTTTTAAAACAGTATCCAATGAAATTACAATTGTTGTAATTCAAGTTAAAAAGGAAATAAATGTGCATATGTTACATTCGTTAATGATAATAACATTAGAATAATTTCTGGTAACATTTCTCAGTAGTGTGTGCGGAGACAGCAGCTCACATCAAAATAATTTACACTATAATTAGAAGTACACACAGTAGTTAAGTAGAGATCGTAAAGTTCTTCATCTTTAGTTGTATATCATAATTAAATTGGTATTACTTTAAATGTTTCTAATGGTATGTTTGTTTCTTGTAGATTTACGGGTTCTGTACAGGAAACGTTTGGAACAGCATTAATGCTTCAGATGCAGAATTCAGTGCTAATTCTGAGTCTTTTGGCGTACGAAGCGAGTATGGTAAGAGGTTTTTATTGTAACATGTTTATCATTTGATCTGTCACTTGGCCACTAAGATTAGCTAAATCTTGAAAGTAATACTTAAATTACCGTTGAGTCCAGCTATTTGAACATACTCCGACAAATAAAACTGAAAATACTATATATATTTTTTGTGTAACGAAGAACACCATTACTTGACTTCTTTCATCTATTTTCCTCTACAAACTGATTCACATTAGTAATTCTCGAAACTGAAACTCGTAGGAAGTTCATTGAGCATATAATATAAGATCATAAAGGAATTATGGGTAGGAATTTTGTGTGTACAAATGAAGGTGAAATATATCTGGAGCCAATAGTGTAGATATAGTTAGCATAACATTTAATTTAAACATTCTGTGATTCGATCACGCGTTAGCTTATTAGGTAGTTACGCTATATATTTACGTGTGTGTGTTTCTTTTTCTATCAACTGACTGATGCGCAGTCCTTTGTTAACGGAAAAATCCAAATCTCCGTTCCCTTTCATGAAACAACTCGGATACAGCATAGAATGGAATCATAGAGATCTTGAAAGATAGCAGAGCAGAATACTACACTATACCGGAAAAGGCTTTATTCGGTTTCGTCAAAGAAGATGGAAACGAAAATGTGCTCCGGACTGCATCTCCGAATTGAACTACACATGATATATTTGGGTACCGGTATGGGAACAGTCAGGTGAAGTGTTTAACTTCGGTTCGATAATTTGGAAGCTATAGCGTGAAGGCTGCATCTATGTGACGAAGTGCATATCATTTTGGAGTACCGTGTCATTGCCCGGAAATAGCACTTCTACCATAACATACAGATCGTTCCTAAAAATGGTACATAATCACGAGCAGAGGTATGATTGGTAAGCTTCAGCATAAATTTCTCTGAAAATCAAGATAATGAAGTTCATAACATCTCTGACCCGTTATGTTTCACGGCCGGGAACTGATATTGAGTATCATACGCACTTCTGATCGTCAGCCCGACGTAAACATTGACTTTTCTTAGAAATAATATGAACAATGACTCTCCTAACCATATCACACTTCCTTATTTATGATAGGTTCTTGTTGATGTTAGAAGCGTCATGCTAAAGCGTGGGGGCCTCTTATCAGTGGTTGAGCCCGGAAAAGGTGATGCCTTATGCATTATGTCTATGCCGTATAACTCAGGGTGGGCAATGATGATCGAAAAAGATTGCGGTAGGGGCTAGTTGGTTTACATCGTTAATTAGGCAGCAATTGAACGACGATATTTAATGATAGTACGTTTTAATGCTCGGTGTGACCTGCCACTGAGGATGTTATTCCGTGCACGGACTGTTTCTCTTCATCGATTTTGTTTCGCTGTGAGGTTTGTAAGTCGTCATCCCTTTTGATAAGTCGATCGCGAGACACAGAACATATTTGAGACTTTCATAACGTTCGTAACTCATAAAATAGCTCTAACAATTTAATCCCTTTGGAAATCGGAAAGACTGCCTTTTTAAGTTATGATAGTTTGTTCACTGGATACTACAATTATACTGTACATCTTACGAAATCTGAATATTGCTCTTCCATATCAACCCAATGAGCGTAGCGTTATGCTAGCAGCTGGAGTATGCCAATCCTGAAATCTGACACTGTTCCAAATCCAAATACTTCCAAAAAATTGTAAAATTGTCGTAAAACCGAAATTAGAACTATTCATAGAAATGTTAGATTAGAAATACTTTCGTTTTAGTTTGATATTGTCGTTTGTAAAGGGTTGACAACTAATAAAAGAATAGTAAGTAGCATATAAAGGAAACATGGGCACTTGGGTAAATGATTAATTTGAGGCTAACTAAGGTGTAACATTCATTCACATGTATATACGCATCAGAGTGATGAGCTCCTGTTCAGGTATAGGTCTGTTGATCATCTAATTGGTTGAATATTTTCATGTCCTCAATTTATTGACCAATTTCTGTGAATGTTAATATTTCTTAGCTATGTAGATTGCAACACCTCAATTTTTGGCCTGATGTGATACGTTCAAATCAAGTGTTAAAGCAAGCAAATGCACAAATTTACTTAAACGTTCATAGGTATATAGGAAATAATGCCTTCTCATGATGAACACCATTTTGCTCTCTGTTTCCAACTAGTTTTCAAGTTCACTACCTTACTCAGAAATGTAATTACCGGTGCTAAACTAGAAATAAGTCATTCTTTAACTTAGTGGTGATTTTGTCGTCAAAATAAGAATTACGGTGGTTTCGAGGCCGAGATCACTTCCGAAGATAAGTATCTTTCTACTCTTGTAGTTTACACAACTTCGTATGTACACGAAGATGATGGTGGTTTTTTTACTAAGTGCTACAGAGCTTATAGAGTGGTATCATATCACTGCAGTTTTCCAGATAAATTTAAAGCATTGTAATGCCAAGGAAGTTGTCAATTTTTAAATGCAATGTTTCTACGTTCATCACTTGGTAAAGATATTTAGCATACCAAAACATTTGTATTATTATATTCCCTTCAAGATAAAATTATTTTCTTTCGATCTCACATATAGTTGAAATTTAGAGCACTCTAGATAACAAGACATTCTTCATTGCGGGTTGTGTAGGTTTCCAATAACAATTCAATTCACTATTTACTACAACCCATACTAGTACAGACTTGCAGTATAAACGATGACCAAGATGCAACGTCTCCTAAATATTTTATATCTTCACCCCTGTTTACTTCTCGGATCACTAGCAATAACAATTTAACAGTTTCTCATTTCTTGCACTTGCACTTTTCGGTAGCTTTTTAAAGCTCTTTGAAGAAGTTTATAAATTGTTTATCAAGTGGTTTAGTGATGTGACACTGATACCCAACAATGTTATATACCTCAGGTTATAGAGTGCAATTATCTTGTTATTATTAATATGTTTCTAAGACAGGTATTACAATTTTTGTTTGTTTTTTATAGTAAAATTTTCTTTTGTTATTCACAGGAGAAGCAATTTTCAATGTACTCTTTGGCAATAATTGGATACATTTTCCATTGCCTGTCAAGTGTACTTCTTTTCTGTTATTTCGGTGACCAATTAATTCAAGAGGTAAGTTTTCGGCTACAGTTGTTAGCAGTTTATGTAATTCATGACTTTATACAAGACACATGGAATAGTGCTTTCCTGTGGAGATATCCTTGCTTCAATACTCGATTATCCATGTGTAACACTCATTCTTTAAAGTAACATAATTCACATTGACGCAATTAAAATCTCGCTGTCAAGACATTTTTGGTAACAGTTGTTTCCTATATTAATGATACCTGCACTCACGGTAGGCACACGTGCAAAATTCCCAATTTGACAGGTGAAGTGAGTGAAACTTTAGAGTGGTTTCGATACTTCATCAATGCTTCGACAATCTATCAAAGTGTGAAAATCAAGTTCTCTCTGAGCTTAAGGTGAACTCTAACGGAAACATTTAAAATGTTATTAGAGTTTTATGAGGAAAATTTCTTTTCTCATTTCTCTTTTGTAATGGGATAAAAGACACGGTACTGGCAAGCAGTGTCTCGAATAAAACTGTCAAACCAATTGATGCTCAGGTCTTAAATATGAAGCACTGATCCAAGCAGGTCTGTCACATCAATTGATATGATTTACCTAGTTCGAGTTACAATTTAAAATTCAAGTCTGAAAGGAAATATCGTAACTTGTAAGTGGTGATTAAAGACGCTATTTGACACATGATAGCGAATGACTTAATGAAATTTTCGATGGTGTTCAGATTATGTGAACTTTTTAAACGGATGAGTAGAAACTTTGAAGATGTCATCGTTGCCAAGAAATTTGACTACTGCTGAAAGAAAAAAATCCTCTATAACATTACTAACTTATAAGGAATAGTACGATCCATAAATGACTAATGCTCAATGAGCAAATTACAACATTTTTAGTATGTCTTAAGAACCAAGAGCCAAAGTACTGAGTAGGATGATCCTGACACTGTCAACCAAAAACTTCGCAAGTTAAGAAATCAAGATATTTCTTGTGGCTCTCTCATGAAACCAAAAGACTTAAGCACCGGAAGTTTGTATCTGCGGCCAAACTCTAATTGAGCCATTGCATATGTAAGTTCTGAAAGGTTTGCATTGAGGGATAAAAAATCTAGAACTATCATATCAATTTGTTCTTATTTGGCAGATGTTGCATAAGAATAGTCCAGGACATTACATAATGATTGTTCGGGATTTTTGCAACAAAATGTGTTCGTGTGTTGCAACACCTCACACACGCTCAGGATCCAATTCGGAATCCTACATATTTGAAACGAAATATCCCGCTTTGCCATCTCTGATATGCATTTCCGTTTTGTGAGAACTTTTGCCATGTGGCAACACTGCTGAGATGCTGGAGCGTGCTAAGAGAATGAACAGAGAGTAAAAATGATCTGCGGAGTGAGAGAAATGACAACAAATCGTACGGTGTGAGGTGGACAAGACAAATAAAATATCCTTCACGTAAACAGCGAAGACCATGTCATTCAGGACCCAGACAAAGAATTGTTTGGTCGACAAATAAAGAATGCTACTGGAATAGAAATGCTTTTGCAAGATACGTAGGTTAAAAGAAGCATACCTAGGTCGATGGTAGAAGAATAGGAATAGAAACAAGGAATAGGAAAGAGTTAAAACAAAACATTTGTGGGTCAAAAATGACCCGATCTCCATTGTTAAATAAATTACAATTATTCTAAAACTATTGTTTCGATGTAATATCATACTTATAATTTCAATTGACTATAGGTAACATACTTTATAGATATTTAACCTGTTTCATACCTTGAAAGACTATTCGAGATCGAGAACCACATAACTGATTCGTGATTTGAGTGTATTCATTTGGGAATGTAAAAAGAAAACATACGTAAATTTTATAGCTACGTAATCTTATTATACCTGCGCTGTTTTCAACAACTAAGAAACAAAGCTGTTATAACAGTTCAGATAATTTAATCTCGTAACGATTCAATGCATAAGACAGAGTAGAACAGATATGGCACTTTGTGTCTCATTCGGTAGTTCTCGAAATAATTCTAGTTTTTGAAAAATATCCTTAGAAAGACAAATGGCAAAAAAATTTTTACTGCATCAAAATCTGAGCTATATATTTTAAGGTCGTGCACTCCACTACACACTACCTTGACTGTTTTGAACCATTACATTTCATACAGGATGATCGTTTTATTTTGTGTTTAACGACTATTAAATTATTAAAAATTGATTTTTATATAATGCAATAAGTGTCGATATTCTTTATTTTCATCTTTTGGGGGAAGAAAGATCTCATGCTATCATGTAAAACTATTTGAAATGCTATAAACCGCTGTACATAAACATATTACTTACGTCTTTCAATTGCTCTTGCTACATGAGCACAGTTAAGCACAATAACACTTTGAAAATTATCTTTCGACACTATTGATATACTCTATGACAGGGGGGCGCGGTAGCTCAGTGGTAGAGCATTCACCTCTGGTGCTGGGGGTCCCTGGTTTGATCCCAGCTCGCGCCGTGTGGACTTTGTGGTGGATAAACGCCGTGCTCGTGGGTTTTCTCGGGGCTCTCCCGTTTCCTTCAACTTTCTTCATTCTACCATTTTCACTCATCTCTCATTTCTACCATTATCACCGTCTCCTTTAGTCTAACCGGCATAACCGTGGGACGTTAAACTTAAAGATTTCATTTCATTTTTTTTCCTCTATGACAGTAGCTCTCAAAGTTGGATGCGCAACAACTAAAACTTGAAATGTGTTGTTATAAAATGGAACTCACATCTGTTATGCCAGAAGTATTTTCGTGTGTGTGTGTGTGTGTGTGTTACTAAAAGGAAAGCAACTACAAATTATACCGACGTTTGCAAATTTAAATGTTTCCCTACTTTAATAAATTTCTGGCCTGTAAATATGAAGAGTTGTGTAAAAAGGTATTGCAACATTTGATGCCTTTCCCTACCACTTACTTATGTGAGCAGACCTTTTCTGATATTATCAGTATTAAAACCTGAAAGCGAAATCGTCTTAATGTGGAATCGGAACTAAGATTGATGGTGACAAAACTTATTCCAGATTTCAATACAATTATGGAAAAACACAAAGAACTTGATTCCTTACATTGGGGATCCCACATTTGAGAACATTGTTTAGCAAGTAAATTTCCTTTTAAAAAAAGATTTTCAGTTTTGAAAGTTATTGTATTTACAACTGAAATTTCGTTAATTAAGACACAATCACGTAGCTTTAGAATAAATGCTTATTACATTATTTTTCTTGATCCTTTTCTTGTCAGTGGTAATTGTAATCAGTATACAGTATTTTTAGTAACATGTAAAATTTTATATAGCATTGCAGGGGAGTCCCCAGATCACTTTCCGAATAAACAGAGGGTCACCGTTATCGAAAACATTGAGAACCACTGCTTTATGGTCGTCAAGTTGGCTATGTAATATTATATTTTGAATTTTTCCGAACTTCATTCTCATGTATGTTGAGAACACTTTGGTCTTATTATTATTATTATTATTTATAACTTACTGGAAATCATATTTCCACTTTATATTTTTCAGAGTAATTCCATGTTGCGATCGTTATACGACAGTGCCTGGTACCACACTTCACGTGACTTCAAACATTTTATTAGTATTGCTTCTCAACAGTGTCAGTGGCCATTAAAAATTACAGGACACATGTTTTTCACACTTTCTTATGAATTTCTGGCTTCGGTAAGTAATCTTCTTCTCCTGTTTTATTTTCTTTTTCAGAAAGAATTAGTATATATGATAGGTACTATCTTTGTAATTATATGCAAATTGAATGTCCTCGTTATTTTGCGCCAGGCGTGAGTAAACCGTTCCTCGTTGTATGTATTACGTCTTCATGTGTTATTGGAATAAATATTTTCTTCAACTTAATGATTGTGAAATTAAATTTATGGTGCTATCCAGGCCCGAAACTAGCAACGGAGGTTTTGGGGGCATGAATATGTTAGAGGGGGGCATGAATATGTTAGAGGGGGCTCATTAAAAATCCTCCTTCAAATTGCTTTTTCTATTAATAATAGCACTTTGTATTGAGGTCTGGAGGGGTCACTTAGCCTCCCTCCTGTTGCCGGCCTGGTGCTATCCAACCCTGAAATCGAACCCACGACCACATTTACTCAAGATACACGCGCTTGCTGCTAGACCAGTTGGAAAAGACATTAATGTAATTCAGCAAGTGTTATATTCTTATAGTTTTATCCTTGTGTTCTATTCTGTCAAGAAAATTTGTCAAATTAGGAAAAAGGAGGAAATATATGTTCATTATTCAGTCATTTTTATATTATAAAACAAATGCATAGAAATCAATTTGTCACAACTAATATAGAATTTCACTTTACTTCCTAAAAAGGCAAGTTAATCTGTCTACATATTATATTATGTTCCTACAGTATATGGACAATATTGTTCCTCACTTTATTCAGAATTGTCTAGGCCTGTGTTCTTTCATTAGTCTTAAACCCTATTCTGTCAATGAATGACAAAGACATTCTTTTTTAGAAATGGTATATGTGTAAATTAAATGTATAAAGTTAATATACCAAAAGCACTCAATATTTGAGAATAACAAGAAATTGAGATAAGGTGTTAGCACGTCACAAAAACACGCTATACTATGAGTAAAAAGGTTACACAAAGAGGAAAGCATAAAGAAGAATACAAAGGGAAGTACGAGGTTATGTCAAAAATTATTCGCAATTTAGAAATAATTCTTACATTTTCATACTGCCCTCTGCCCTCGTGTAATTTATTGTTATGTTGTTGTAGTCATACTATGGAAGTTTGATCCGAATTTCTTCATTTGACTTCCTTTTGTTGCAGATAGATCATGGTCGCTCTATTAGAAGTTTGTACCAAAGAGGAACAACGAACCGTGATCCGATATTTGTGGACGGAAGGAGCATCAGTGGCTGCAATTCATCAAGGACTTTCGGCACAATACGGGAAAAGTATCTTGCCACAAAGGAGTCTATGAGAATGCATTGAAAAATTCAAAACTGGTTCACTTGTCGTGTGGCTCCCTCTTCTTGCGACTTCTAACAGAGCGACCATTTAAATGCAGGAATTAGGATCAAACTTTCATAGCATGAAGCATAAGAATAAAATACACGATAACGAGGATAGAGGTCGTTATGAACAATGTGAAAAGAGTTATGCCAAAATTGTGGATAACTGTTTACTTACCCCCTTAAAAATATAATCTTCTGATCAACAGATCCAGGATTAGGGCATACACATCTAAGAACACTTAACACAATACTAGTGAAATGTTATTGGTAAACACAAAAATGAAACCAGTACAATCGTAATTTTCGTTTACAACATTAAAAAAATAAATGAAATGTTTATGTTTCACGCTTATGCAGGTTAGGCTAAAGGAGACGGTGATGATGAGGGATGAGTGAAATGATGGAATGAAGAAAGTGGAAGGAAACGGGAGAACCCCGAGAAAACCCACGAGCACGGTGTTTGTCCACCACAAAGTCCACACGCCGCGAGCTGGGATTGAACCAATTGACCCCAAGCAGTGGAGGTGAACGCTCTACCACTGAGCCACCGCGCCCCCTTACAACATTTTAGTGCAGCAATAATATTATAATTCACATCTTGGTTACCCTAAGTAATATATTAATCAATGCTCTTGTTGTTGATAAACAACTCCGTTCATTCTGTTCATATTAATGTGTTTACTCGTGAAGTAGTTTACTTTCTAATTTTACTTAATTTTTATATACCATCCTTAATGTTGGCGAGATTGAAACGTTGCGTAAAATGTATAATAAACATTAAAGTGTTCCTTCAATCTTTCTTTCAGCTTCTAAGTGTTGTTATGACATACTATTTATTCCTAATTCAGCTAAATTGAAGACAACAATGGAAACGTTGCATATATAACACATATAACAAGTGTTCTACGTGACATGATCGATGATAAGAACGTGCAATGGTAACTAAATTTAGAATTTCCATCTAAGTCATTAAATGTATTCCCTAGTGTTTCTCCAAATACGAAGTTAAACTGTGTAGTGATATTCTTCCAAATAACATTGTATTTCTATCCACTTATGTGGAAGAACAAAATGTTTTATAAATAAATAATGTTTAGTGTGTATTTCACTGTCAATTTCCGAAGGTCTCTCACAATAAATCAAGACTATAAGGTTGGAAGCACGGTGTTCACAACTTGTGTCAGACCATCTCCGCATTACGTTCAAAATTACCAAGCCAAATTTCATATCCAATATTTGCTGTTTGTAAATAAATGAACTTTAAGTATCGGCTAATCTTCATACCTTCAAAAGTGTGCACCTTCAACTCTCTTTGGACAACAAGTGAAATGTTTGCATACAATATTGGTAACAAAATATAGTATGAGTAATTGACAAACACCTTCATTAGTCTGAAATTGGTGTATAAGGGACGGACAAAAGTGTTGAAGAATTTATGGATTTCAGATCTGATATGGGTTATATATTCAGAATTAAATGTTTTAGTTTAATCAAATTTCAACTGTTTTAACTCTACTTCGGCGTTAATAAATCAGATGTAATTATAATATTGCGCGAATAAAATAAAACAGACGACACATAACAATGCATGTGTTGTCTAAGTCTGTCATCTTATTTGCTAAGATATTCCAAAATTTTTCATTTAATAATCAACCAAAATCACAAAGTGCCGTTTGGAGTCATTCTGACACGTAATTAGTGACATACTAAAGAGTTCGACTAACATACGTTTCATGCAGTAGTCAGGCCTTTAGTGTGACGTCAAAACGACTCTCCATAAGGTAGATTGTATTTTGTAAAGGGTTTCTCTAATCAAAATGCTAAGAAAATAATGCATCAAAATAGCTGTTGAGGCTGTTAATATGCCGACGTATGAAATCACTTTTTTTTCACCCTATACTTGTAGTTACTATAAGCACACGTAATCTCTTTTATTTTTGTTGGTGCCGTCCTTCCAAGAAGCCTGCTTGAGAGTAACGGAAATATTAAAATACTAGTTCGATGTTCAATTCTGTTAGAAAAAATCGAAATTCATATTCAATATCTACATTGTATAGGTATATTATATTAGTGGAAATTTGATATACCTATGCACAATGGACACTTAATCTACACTTCGAATATATTTAAAAGTTATATAATAATAGAAAAATATTGTATGTCTGTTGTAATTATTTGTTTTTATGTAGTTTGCATATAATAATGGAAAATAAAAATATGTAATACGTGAATAAAGTTAGGTATAAATTACATCGTATATGAGATTTTGCTGTCGTTCCTAAGCGAGGTTTTTATCGGATAAATATATTAAATTATGTATTCCTGTATTTGTGTGTCATTTTGGTAGAGATAATAAAAACATTTAGAAATATTTTACAAAATTGTTAATAGTTTTTATGTTTAAAAATTAGTTTCCCATAAGTTATTCGTGAAGCAAATGACTCCGAAAATGCCCAGATTTATTTTAAGACTGATTTTAAGGTCGCATAATGTATTTGTATGGGACAAAGAACCAATGACGAATTTCAAGGATATAAAAGACCAACACAAAAGCTCAGTTGCGAATGTACACATGGTTTCATACACGCTTACACATGATTTCATACACGCTTTAATGTGTAATCTAAAGCACTGCTATTCAACCGGGATACGTGAAGATGTTTCTGGTGGTACGTAATCCTAATATAAGCAATATTTATAGAATGATCATAGTTGGAGATTTTTTTCTTTCCAATGGACGATTTTCGAGATGACGTCACCCTCGTCCAATATTTCCAAGTAATCGGTTAATATTTTGAATTTTTTTACACATTTCTCAGTGTGCGAATTATCAGGGAAAATGAGGAGGAAATTTCCCAGAGTAGAACTGAATGTGTCGCATATGTTTTGAAATTTCTCATGTTAATTTTTTTCGGATGTACACTTTATCCTCCTGTAAATTGTATTTTGATTGACACACTGATTTTCCTCTTGTCTGGTCTCTATTTGTCTCCTTTTTAAATCAACAGAACATGTGTGTTAAGCTTAATAAGTTCATCCCGATTTAATTTCTTTTAATCAGCTTCAGAGGTACACAATTGGATGACGAGCTGTGTCTAGGAGTACGCGATTAAAAAAAGGTTGAACAGCACTGATATAAAGTAATAGTTATTTATGGAAATATCCTTATAAACTACAGTAAATAAAAAACAGTACTTAAGTTTTTAATATAAATACAGCTATATTAAGTATTGTAGTGTGCCGATGCTGTGCCATCAGTTGTAGCTCAGAATACTTATCGAATGAACGCAAACAAATGGTGATGAAACTGATGCACAGCACTGTACTTAACTGTAAAATTCTGGTTGAATTTAAATAAAATTCAAATGTTTTAATTTAAGAAAATGACTAGTTGTGGGAAATAAGTGAGAAAGAGAAAGGTTTTAAAGAAGATAAAGGAAAGAGCACTAGCCTGATAATTCCAACGAGGCTGGCGTCGTCTTGGTCATCTGGAACGATGAAGGGTTTGCCCTGGAGGAACCTGGATGTTCTGATATCAGCCAACAACAGGAACTCAATCCTGCTGGACTGCTAGGGGCGTCGAATTCTCTCTGTGATATGTCTCTGCGATAATATACTTCTTCACCTTCATTCCACTATTCTGCTAACAAACTCAAAAGTGTCTGCGGCGATGAACGGGCAGAATGATATCCTTGGGACATGAGGCTGGTTGTTCTCCTACGGTGCAATCCTCTTCTCTCATCGATCCAGCACCTATCTTAACCCTGTGTCGAATACCCCTTGTTGCTGTGTCCTCCTTGGTTTTGTGTGTCTGAAGAATGATGACTTTGGAATTCAGTGAATCGGTAAGTATCAGGCTATGCTTGAAGGTAGGTGGAAATGCAATGAGGAAACTAGTCGGTTTATTAACAAATATGTGTTTACAGAGGCTGTCTGGGAATGTACAACCTTGATAAAAGTTTTCTTCCAATGAATTTTAAAGAGAGTTCCTGATTCTGTAAAATATAGTCGCAATTTAATAAATAGTAGAATTTGACGAAGTAATTTAAAACTTTACACAGTTATCTCACAGTCATGTCACTCTGATTACACTGATACTTCACAGTAGTAAATAAGACCAAAGTAAAATGTTTTGAAATGAATTTCGAAAATCCAAAAACTAACTGCCACTTTGCTCCCCATGCCAGTACCCAGGAATATTACATTATTTCTTTATTGCTTCCTCCCCCCAAACAAGTACACTTTATTAAAAAGTTATTGAATATAAAAAAGTTTAACTTAAGTTGCCATCAACATAAATTTGATACGTAATATACATTGAAAATATCTCGAAATTGCAGACATCCATATATGAGATGCACATTTTCTAAGTTAGTAGCACTAATGACTCGAAGATTTGGCAGGGGCTATTTTGGATTAATGGTAGACGCCTGGTGCTTTTAGTCCTTGGTTCGATTCCAGCTCCCTCCAAGTAATTGATGGACAAACACTGTGCGTTTGGGTTTCCTCCCACTTTTCCATTCCGCCAGTTCATTCGTATCTCATCATCTTCGTCTCCTCTATTCTAACCGACATATCCATGAACAAAGATGTTTTGAATCGAAGAAATATAACATATAACATTGCAAGCGGAGGCAAAGAAATCTAATGTAACCAGACTAAAGACGAATCGTTTACCGCGAAGTGGTCACGGTTCACTGGTCAAGGCGTTTGACCAGTAGTCTGGAGGTTCTTTGTTCGAATCCACGTCCGGGAATTTTTTTACTTTAGGATTTTTATGGCGATTGATCGGCGATAACATACTCGGATGTTTCAATACTTTAACTATCAAATCTTCAGGAATAATAATAGTAATAATAATTATTATTATCTCGTAGAAGATTACAACGTAGGTGCAAATTATCACTCAGGTCATACCATTATAAGCAGAAACGTGACATTTGGAAAGAATATTTCGGTTTTGTTTAGTGTTGCCCACGAGAAGAGGAATTTCTCATCTCGTTTCTAAAACAAACAAAATATGAGAATTTTCATTTTTGATTCGAGACGGGACAAGGCTAACTCAAATTATCGTCCCGCTTTGTAGATGTGAATCGAGACGAGACGAAAAGTATCGTAAACATTTCTCGTCTTGACTCAATTCTCTAAATAGTGTATGTCCATTCTTTGAGTAACAATTGCTCTGTAAACTAAATCTTATACGTTATTTTGTATTTCAGAACTCACTGAATTACGGTAGGTGTATATTCTTTCGTAGCAAAGCTTTTATAATTACATCTGCATATTCTACAATCTAGTTTATTATATGTCTTACTGTTAAATGGCATTCAGTTATTTTTATTACAGTTATTTTCTTTAAAACGTACAGTAGAATACTGTCTGCGTGAAACTTTAGTGGAAAGCTTTGGTTTAAATTTGGATAGTTACAAACGTGTGTCTTGAAGGTACGGAACCCCTTCTCCGAAATCCCTATGTTTAAGTAAGTTTTATTAAATTTTCGGGTAACTTTAAAACTTTTAATTTCATTATTATTATTATTATTATTATTATTATTATTATTATTATTATTATTATTATTACTTAAGTGTTGTTAATTTAATGGTTCACCCTGTCCCACCCAGCTCCCGCCTAGTGGGCATTGTGCTGAATAAACACCGTGTGTGTAGGTTTCCCCGGGTTCCACTTCCTTCCACTTTCTTTATTACAATATTTCTTTAATTCTTATCATCGACGTCTTCTGTAGTTTAGACCATTAGTTAAAAGCAATTTTTTATGCTCTTGTGAATTCAGTATCCCTA
This sequence comes from Thermobia domestica, assembly GCF_964235325.1. Classification (NCBI taxonomy): domain Eukaryota; kingdom Metazoa; phylum Arthropoda; class Insecta; order Zygentoma; family Lepismatidae; genus Thermobia; species Thermobia domestica. The sequence continues at coordinate 41,901,416 of NC_137461.1, read as the reverse complement.
CCTTATACATGAAATTTGCCTGGAAACTTTAACATTTAGCTAGTTGTAGGGACGTATGCAGAGAGTATGTCCAGATGGTCCTGACACTTCTCTCCAATTCCGACGATTTTGTAATTTTTTTCTAACGCTAAGGGCAATTTTACAGATTTTAATGCAATCTATCCTAATACGGAATTTGTCTCCTATATTATTATTATTATTATTATTATTATTATTATTATTATTATTATTATTATTATTATTATTATTATCTACATTATCCGTAACTTATCTCCATTATATTTGGGTATTCTCGTTTTACAGTTATTTCTAGTAACCTTGAGCGACATGGACATGAACACAGATACATCGTGGACATTTTATGTTTCAAAGGCTCTCGCATCGGGAATCGAAACAGACCCTGGCTACTGAACTATCTGATGGGTAGGGTATCTGGTTCGTTCCCAAGATAAGTAAGCTTGAGAAGGACAACATCGTGCTCGTGGTTTTCTCGGGACACTCCCAGTTTCTCATTCCACCAATTCGCCCACCATAATTCACTTGCTTTAATCATAGTCTTCCTCAACCTAACAGGCAAAATCGAGGGACATTAAAGGTAAAGATTTCATTTTTAAGCTGTTAACTCCAATCAATCCGAATCGAAAAGCAGTTGTATTTTCTATTGTTGATTAGGTTTTTTAAAAAATATGAAGAAAAAACATAGCGAATAGTAATTCCACTCAAAACTGAAACACCAGACTCATAAAACCTTAACCTAAAACGAATCAATTACATATCGTTTGGAACTTTTCCAAAATATGTACGGATTTGTGAAAAGTGCCAATCAGAGTTGGAGTGGGTCAGTGAGTCGGTGTGTCAGTGGGTCAAGTGGGTCGAGTTTTCTGGGTGTCAGTTGACCTTGGGTCAACAGCATGTGACCCACTGCGTCCGACCAACACCGTGACCCACTGCGACCCACCACCCACCATGACCCACAGCAACACACAGCTCACCATAACCTACTGCCAACCAGCACTCACGGACCCACTCTGCTCACTGCATTGTAGAAATCATCTTCTGAACAGCATTTCTTTCGACCCTAGTCATAGAAACTAGAAAAACGTTTCTGATTGGTTGCAGTTTGCCATTGTCCAAACGAGGCCCACAACCAGACTGGCCTCTCCTAAACTTTTCGTGGCCCCTCCAGACCTCAACACACAAAACACAATTTAGATATATGCAAGATAATTTTTAATCAGTTATCTCCCCATAACATATTCATGGCCCCGCCAAACCTCTGTGGCTGGTTGCGGGCCTCGTCCAAACCTTCTGGTGTATGTATTGGGTATTATAGTTGTAATAGAATAAAATTGTCACTTTGTTGAAATTGAAGAAGCAGTTGAGGTTAAATTAGTCATGGTATTCAAGGTAGAACAAAACGATCCCTGTGAGGCCTCTAACCCGAACCTACTACTACTCTTACTACTACTACTACTATTAAAAATACTAACATAGTGGAATCGTATAGCAAACCTGCACACGAATCGTAAGTAAATCACTTTTTGAGTATTATTATTTGTATAAAAATAGAAAAAAAATTTTTGAACCCACACCAAAAGGAATTATAATTATTAGGGCATTGGGATAGTACACTCGGCCACGAACACCACCGGTAACAGTCTCTTGATTTCTTCTGTATTTATATATGCTACGTTGCGAGAAACTGATAACTCCAACTAACCAAAACCGCGTATTTAGCTCTTATGAGTAGGGTCGAGTGTGATTTAAAAATATGCTTCCGAACACTGGTGAATTTGTCTGTTTTACTTTCAAGGCTTACATTTTGCTTTTTCACTTGTTTCTGTTTACTTACCTGAGATGAGTATGTCTAAGTGAAAAAGGAACTTGAGATATTTTTGGAGATTGATATTTGTAATTCTAATAATAGCAATAGGACTTATACTACTACTGGCTTTCGAGACACACAACCTGTGAGTTTTTAGAGGAACTAACTACAGGAAAATATACATTTTTGAATCACAGTAATATATAAATTATTATATAAAAATGAGTGTAACTATGGGTGCCTAATCATTACAGCCAAATTGCAGTCAAATGTAATGAATTTTGGTATATAGTTAGGCCTTAATCCAAAGTTGGATGTTATCAATTGCTTTCATTATAATAATATCCTAAGGGATAGTGGGTATTCGAATTTTTGCTAAGCAAAATTCGGTATCTTACAAGCCGTTCAACTTACGGAGCTGAAATTCAGTATATTAACTCTTTAGTGAAAATAAAAAGAACGTCTCCTACCATTTTAAAACTTCTCCTTTATGGGGAGGATCGGCACTTTCTATATATGGTAAATTCATACTGGATTAGTTTGTAAAAATAATCGAAAACGATTGATATTAGTTGAAAAATAAACAATATCGTGCCTCGCATAATATATCCATATATGCTTACCATCAGAGGCGGATCTAGGTCGCAATTCTGGGGAGAGCGGTGGGTTGTAATACTGCTACTTAGAGCTACTTTTAAGAGCTCCTAACTCTGGGTTTTATTTATATATATAATAAGAAAGTTTCCTCTTCTGGGGGGCGATCGCCCCCCTGGATCCGCCCCTGCTTACCATGAAATTTGTATTATAATAATTGCTAAAGCTTGTTTGTTATATGGAGCGCTTAGAGTACAGGGCAATCAACACATAAAGTTGTGAAAAAAAGTACACATGAAATTTGTAATTTAAGCTTCTGTACGTTGGTCTACTTACTTTGATTTGGTACTTTAAAAATTTCACCTGCTTTTCCACTGAAAAGTATCGATAATTCAACAAAGAAATAACGAGACCAAGATAATTTAGTTGAAACTCATCGTAATTTTATCCATGACAAACATTTTACCATTTTATATCGTAAAGGACATTTCCATCGTTATTGTAACAGTGCGGTGTTTAGCGATTGACAATAGAAATTCAAACTCCGATTAGTTAAAATTTCACAACCTGGTTGTATTACAAGTGTAAAATCTTTAGTCGGTAGAGGAGAGGCCATGAATCATGCGTCAGAGTTGATGATGTGTTTTGGTGGGTAAGTGGTTCATTATGAATGGTGGGTCGGAGCGGATCATAGTCGTGGTGGGTCAGAGTGGGTCTCGGTGGGTGCTGTGTCAGTGGGACGTGGGTCAAGTTTTCATTGATCCCAGCCATCTCTGGGTTAACTGGTTTTGGTTCGGTTTAAACTTGAAACAGAATGTGTCTGTTTATTTCAGGAAACGAACCGTAATTTGGTTGAGTTTTGTTTGAAAACAGACACCATATTGCCAATTTTGAGAATGCGCGTATAAATATTGGAAACGTTCCAAACGATATGTAATGGTTTCGTTTTAGGTTAGGGTATTATCAGTCTGTTGTTTCACTTTTGAATGGAATTACGATTCCCCAAGCTTTTTCCTCGATATGTTTTTTTTTTTTTTGTGAAAACACGTACATACAACAAAACACGTAAATATAACTGTTATTGGTTTGGGTTAACAGCTTGAAAATGAAATCTTTACGTTTAATGTCCCACTTGATTTTACCTGTTAGGTTGAGGAAGACTATGATTAAAGCAAGTGAATTTTCGTGGACGAATTGGTGGAATAGGAAAGTGGGAGTGCCCCGAGAAAACCACGAGCACGATGTTGTCCGTCTCAAGCTTACTTGCCTTGGGAACAAACCAGTCACTCCACTCATCAGATAGTTCAGTAGGCGGGTCTGTTTCGATTCCCGATGGGAGAGTCTTTGAAATATTAAATGTCTTTGATGTCTTTGCGTTCGTCTCCCTGCCGTTCAAGGTTACTGGAAATAACTGTAAAATGAGAATAACTGAGTCTAATAGAGAGAAGTTACGGAAAAAATTTCAATCTTTTTCAAAATTTAAACTTGAATTTTCTGGACTATATTATTTTATCATGACCGAAATCAGTGTTTTATCGTTAATAAAATACTGGAATCGTAAGCCGTTGCAATTGTTACATACACGAGTGTTTCTTGACTGTTACTTATAAGAACAGTCTTACGGTATTGACTTGAGCATTCATTTCGTCAGTTAGGGGTCCGCGGTTCGATTTCCTGCGAGGAAATTCAGAAAAATATAATTTACAATGTTGATATTTCTGATCTATAATAACATTAATAATAGTCAATTTCTCTCGTTCTTACAAGTTAGAGTTGAAACGACTTCCTTCACAGGGGAAAAACTAACATGACGTCATAGTCCTCAATCTCGATTCCTACTGTCTGAAAACTTCGTGTGTTTAGCAAACAATTCATGAATACAAAAGGGTTATTCTTAAGACCTAGTATAAGTCATAAATTTGTCTGAAACGTCATTGTGGAATTGTTTCTAAGTTCTTCCACTCTTAATATAAATAATAATAATATCTTCGTTCGCCATTTTTGCCACGTTCCATATATTCGTTCAACCAAAATTGGTAAATCGGAACTACTATTTTCTTATATTTGTATGTGCCTAGGTATATTTCGTTACAATATTAATAGAACGCAAACATAATCCAATGTCTTTTATCCAATGAAAGGGAGTTATTATGTATCGTGATGAAGACAAATAACATTTAGTTTCTGTTAAGGCATCCAAAGGTTCGAAGTTCATATTACCCAGTAGCTGACACCTTCTTTTCCCCGTCTTTTCCTTCCAAAGTATCTCATATATGGCAATTCATCCTTATAGACGGTCAAAAGCATTTCTTTTTATTTTTCTTAACTTCAGTATGATTATTTGCATTGGAATAGGACGTAATATTGAGATCTCAAATATACACTAATAATAATAATAATAATAATAATAATAATAATAATAATAATAATAATAATAATAATAATCTTTATTTTAGTGCCGCGAACAGCTTTTGGCAAAAATACAGCACGTAGTATCAGAGTATTACATTGCGATGGAATAATAATGCTACTGAAAATAAATAATAACTAAGAGAGAAAGAATGATACTAATATAAAACACAATGTAGATAAAAGTCAGTTAAGTAGAAATAATTCCTTGTCAACGCAGTGAAACTTATCAAGTTCTCCATCCATCTAAAACAACAAAAAGCTAAGAACAGCAGTCATAAAATTACATTTGGCTTAATGTTTCTAAACGTCATTGATTAAAAACTATCAGTCAGATCACATAAAACTTTCACATTGTTTAAAACAGTAAGTCTAAAATGAGCTTAAAGAATATGTCAATCTTTTTAAAATTTCACATTTCCAATTCAGAGGAACTAAAATAATGGTATTTCTTATGCTATGATTTGGTACTTTAAAACCTATGTTTTGTAAACAATATTCACTGATATAAACGTTATCTAGTATTTTTTGCATGCATACTTTGTAAAAATTTTTCGTCTATTCATAAGACTTTCTAAACCCCAATAATCAGTTCAATACTCATAACTATGTGAGTAATAGCTCATTTTCATTTTAAAACATAGAAGTCGAATAAAACATTATTGCACAGATTCAATCTTGTTTGTGAAAGTTTTAGAAATGCTGTTCCAAATTACCGAACCAAATTCTAATTTTGGTCTTACAAGTAATTTATATAGAAATACATACGTTTTATCTCTTTGAAATACAGGCTACTGTTTAAAAATAAAACCTATTATCCTTCTGGCACCTTGTACAATACGATTTATATGATTAGAAAACTTTAACTGACTGTCAAATGTAATACCTAGGTCTTTAATAAAGCTTACTTTCTCTATTTGTACACCGTTGACCTCATATTTACTGACATAATATTGAGTTTTATTGGTGTATGTCATAAATTTTGTTTTCTTGTCTTTAATTTTTAGAAAATTGTTTCTACACCACGTGTTTACTGCATTTCAGTCTTGTTGCAGTAAATAATTATCGAACTCATTGTTGACTAATCTGAACAACTTCTTATCGTCAGCATATAGGAGAATTTTAGAGTATTTGATTTTTTCTGTAAGGCCATTTAAAAATAAAGAAAATAAGAGAGGGCCCAGGGGTGACCCTTGTGGTATTCCGTTTTTTACATAGCCTACACTAGAATGTACAGGTCCGATTTTAACTTTGTATGTTCTGTTTGACAGATAGCTTTCAAACCAGCGAATGTACAAAGGTGACAAACCAATATTTGATAACTTGCTAATGAGATACTTATGACTGACGGAGTCGAAAGCTTTTGATATATCTATGTATATTACATCGACTTGCAATTTATTTTTCTAGAGCGTTATAGGTAAAGTCTCTAAAATGAATTAGATTTGTTACAATTGACTTGCCCTTATAAAAACCATGTTGAGACTCATTTAAGATATTTCTACATTAAAATATATGTGTTTATTGATAATTAGTTCAAATATCTTCGAGAATGCATTGACAAGCGTTATTGATCTGTAGTTGCTAGCAATCTGTCTATCACAAGATTTATATACCGGAACAGCATATACTTGCTTCCACATTGAAGGATATACACCTGTACGTAGTGAAACGTTAAATATATTTGCTAAATTATCTGAAAGTTCTGTTGCACAAGATTTTATTACATAATAAGGAATAATATCTGGACCTGGAGTAGTGTTCGGTTTAATTAGTTTAATTGCTTCCATTACATCTAATTCAGTAACGGTAGGAATTCCGATTAGAGCACTATTACTAACGATATTCTCAGGCAATACCTCTTGACCTACTTCTAAGATAAAAGCTTCATAAAATACACTCTTAAATGCTTCAGCAATATTGACAGTGTCTTGTATTAGCATACCATTACAATTTATTTTCTTTGGTACTTGTTTACAGTCAGCCTTTTTAAAAACGTTCCAAAAATATGAGCTGTTCTTATAAATACTATTTTCTAAACCTGGATAATAAGATTTTCTTGCTTCAATGTATTTCTTTTTCACAAGTTTCCTTAGGTCAGAATGTCTCTGATACCATTCATCATCATTTGTTCTTTAACGAAATATTTAGTTTTTTGTTTATTAGTGCTTTCAAATCTCGCGTCATCCATGGATCCTTATATTTTTGTTTACAACCAATTGACTTCTTAGATACATGCTCGTTAAATACAGAAAAAATTAAATGATATAAATGGTCAGTGGCTTCATTGACACTGTTACTGCAATAATTTACTAAGTTAATTTCCCTGATGCCCCTGTAAATGCTTAGGAAATTTGCTCGTTTGAAATTATATGTATTGTACTGAGAAACTGGACCATATTTGCCACTATCTATAATTTTCCACTCAAACATGAATGGGGGATGGAAGCGATCGACTTTAGTCAGTGGTGGGATGTTAAAATGCATAGAACTGTTATCTATATTTGTTAGCAACAAATCTAATACTCTTCCCGGATTAGTATGATCATATGACTTGTTCTTCTGGCTTAAATTTAAAATATTGCTTAATTCAAATATTTTTCTGCTTTTTTCTTCGAATAATAATTATAATATAATAATTATCAGTTGTTATGTTACCTGAAATCCAATCTATACCTCCTGCGTTAAAATCTCCTAATATAATTACATTAAAATCTTTCAATATAAAAGAACATAGCCAATCACAGTAGTTACTAAAATCTTGAAGTAACATATCAGGAAGGATATAAACTAAGCATAAAATCAATGGGGTAGTCAGGAATTAAAATTTTTGCTATAATAATGTCTAAGGATTCATAAGGGGAATTAAGGATTTCATAAGAATATTCATTTTTTATTAAGAGTAACCAGCCCCCACCTTTAGACTTGTTTGTGAGGGTTAGATTTCTATCTTTTCGTACCACAGTGTAGTTTTTGGAGATTTGAGAAAGATAACAGTTTTACTTTTTATACCACGTTTCTGTTATACAATAAAAATCATAGTTTTCACAGTTTATTTCGTCTGTAAATTCTTTTTGTTTTGTATTCAAACCATTAGAATTTTGATAGTATATTTGTAAATATCTCGTATCCATTGATTATAATAATAATAATAATAATAATAATAATAATAATAATAATAATAATAATAATAATAATATAGGAGTTAAATTCCGTATGAGGATAGATTGCATTAAAATCTGTAAAATCGCCCTTAGCGTTGGACAAAATTTACAAAATAGTCAGGATTGGAGAGGTGTCAGGAACATCAGGACATACTCTCTGCATACGTCCCTACAATTAGCTAAATGTTAAAGTTTCCAGGCAAATTTCATGTATGAAGTAAGGATACTGAATTCACAAGAGCCATAACAAAGTTTGGTTTTAAGTAATAGTTATGGCGGCAAGGCTACAGTAGACGTAGATGATGAGAATGAAAGAAATATTGGAATAAAGAAAGTGGAAGGAAGGGGAACTCGGAGAAAACCTACACGGAAAATTTATTCAGCACAATGCCCATTAGCCGAGAGCTGGGTGGAACAGGGTGAACCATTAAATTAACAACACTTCAGTAATAATAATAATAATAATAATAATAATAATAATAATAATAATAATAATAATAATGAAATTAAAATTTTTAAAGTTGCCCTAAAATCTGGGAAAACTTACTTAAACGTAGGTATTTTGGGAAAGAAATTCCGTACCTTCAAGATACACGTCTGTTACTACCAAATTTAAACGAAAGTTTTCCACTAAAGTTTGATGTAGAGAGTATTCTACTGTACGTTTTAAGTAAAATAACTGTGTTAAAAATAACTGAATATCATTGAACAGTAACGCATACAATAAACTAACTTATAGAATATGCAGATGTAATTATAAAAGCTTTTCTATAATATATACACAGACAATAATGCAGTGTGCTCTGGAATGCAAAATAACATATAAGATTTAGTCTATAGGGCAATTGTTACTTAAAGAATAGATATACACTGTTTAGAGAATCGAGACAAGACGAGAAATGCTTACGATACTTTTCGTCTGGGCGATTCACATCTCCAAAGGGAGACGATAATTTGAGTTAGCCTGTCCCGTCTCGAATGGAAAACGTTAATTCTCATATTTTGTTTGTTTTAGAAACGAGATGAGAAATTCCTCTTCTCGTGGGCAACATTAAACAAAACCGAAATATTCTTTCCAAATGTCACGTTTCTGCTTATAATGGTATGACCTGAGCGATAAGTAGCTCCTAGCTTTTAATCTTATACGAGATAATAATAATTATTATTACTATTATTATTTCTGAAGATTTGATAGTTGAAGTATTGAAACATCCGAGTATTCAAACCTGAATATAATAAAACGTATGTTACCGCCGATCAATCGCCATAAAAAAATCCTAAAGTAAACAAAAATTGCCGGACTTCGATTCGAACAAAGAACCTCCAGACCACTGGTCCAGCGCCTTGACCAGTGAACCGTGATCACTACGCGGTAAACGATTCATCTTTAGTCTGGTTACGTTACGTTCCTTTGCCTCCGCTTGCAATGTTGTATGTTATATTTCTTCGATTCAAAACATCTTTCGTATTTCTTTTATGATGATATAAATGAATAATCTTAGATAAAGTTTATATTAATAACTTGAGTTGTTCTTAAACCTTCGGTTCACAAGTTTTTTTCTTCTCCACACGAAGCTACAGATATCACAGATTTAAGTGTGATACTTTTTATTTGTTTCAAAGCAGTCACCATTATCTGGTCAAAAACTTATGTCCGCCAAGTTACAATTCACGTGTTCTATTGTAATGCGTAAATGTTGTTCATATTTTAATGCAAGAAAACAGGAAGAGGGAGTAATTTTTTGAAGCTTGACGTGCACAAGTAGTTCAAAGATCACACTTAGCATATTTCCAGTTAATGTTTCTTAAATTCGATGTGCGTAGATTCCAATTCGGGTCCAAGGCACCAGTTTTTGGGATTTAACTTTTAAGTGTAGCTTCACTCTTAATACTAAATCGAACCCTAATTTCGTCAGTCAGTGAAATCTCACTGCATACTACAATTTTTCTTCCGGATGTTTGGTGGTTGCCTCTATCATCAAAGATCTACAGGGTAATTTAAAGGAACATGAAATCTTGAAAGTGGTGTTGGCAACACAGGGCGTTTGGTAACACTGAATAACGTACACCAGCCTGTTAACGACACCCTGCAAGTTAGTTATCATGAATCCTTAAAATGATACGCAACGTGCTTTCGCGATCAATGTTTTTTTCAAGAAGAATGACAATGTGGAGGGAGCACGTAAAGAATTCCGCCGTCGTTTTAATTTAGGTCACCACGTTGGTGTTCCATCAGCACATGCAATTTAAACTTGGATACATAATTTCGAGCAAACTGGCTCGGCAATAGAACGAAAACTCTACGCTGTATGTGAACCATGTGTAAAGAAGCTGTTCGAAATGTTGTTATAAGAAGTCCACAAAGGTCATCCATCGTCACTCAGCATCTTTACAGTTGCATAGTTCAAGTGTTCAAAGAATATTACTACAGGACTTGCAATGTCATCCGTACAAGTTGCAGATCGTAAAGGAACTAAAACCCAAAGATCATCTTATGTGACGACAATTTTGTGAATTAATGCTTCAAAATAATATCTTAACCTTCAAAAAATAAATTCTGTATGCATTCTAAAATGGCATTATTTTTACTATTAAATTACAAAAATACCTTTTTAAAACATTGTTTTCACAAACTTATTTAATTTTCAAAATTTCCCGTTTTTTCAATCACCTGTATCTCCCCTATGTATTATTTAATCCACTAAACATAAAAAATTGACCTTATAAATTTGAACCTAGTTATTTCAGACTTTCAGACAAGAATGTCCACAATCAGGGCCGGAAGAATCAGGCTAGGTAACTGGCAGGGGCGCCCAAAGAAAAATTTTCTAGAGGGGAGCTCCTCTCCATGGTTGCTATATTACGCCTGGTATTTCTATTATTTAATATACGTGGTTTGCTATATTACGTATACATTTTCTTGAGCCAGAGGGGGGCGGGCCCCACCCTGCCGTCCCCTTCGGGCGCCCATGGTAACTGGGGATTGCCATGGGCCACGGAGTACAGAAGGCTCCAAAGAATGAAGAAACGGAAGAAGTTCAAAATAAATAATATTGTAGACAGAAATTCTAAAACATTACCGGCGATTGACGGGAAAAAGTCTAAAGATCAGACATCCATTAGTCAATATATCTGGTCGAGTAGAATAAAGTTAAATGCGTCAGTTTAAAAGCTTTTGCTTAGTTCTCGGGGAAATTGGAGAAAAGGAATTAATTTATAAAATTAAAAATTGACGCTGAGAGTAAACCAGTCTACATATAAATGTTAGACGTAATGAAGCATAGCATGAAGTTTTCCATTGTGATGCTGGCAAGATGAGACTATGTCATATCGTTGACAACATATAACCTAAAATTATGGTTAAGTCTTAAACGTTCATTAATACCTTACTTAAACAAAACAAACATTACTTATTAGAGCAAGTTGGCTTAATAAAGTTACATGTTGAAATGTAAATTATAATACAAAGTTTCCAAGAATATCGACAAAAATGAAACTTTATTGCGCTAAAAGGAATGTCAGTAAATGACATATCGTCGCATGAGAACCAGAGGAACTTAACTCCAAAAATTTGGTTTTCGTTCTCTTCATGTTTGGACATAATTTTAAATGTCCAACTTGTTGTAAATGGAACATAACGCCATCTGTTCTCCTTGTCGATCATCTATTGTAATGTAGCTCAATTACCATCTTATTAAAAACACATCTTTCTAAGATTTTTTTTTTTTTTTTTTTTTTTTTTTTGTCTCTCGCCTGTAAACCTATGAAAGTGGAGTTATGTTCATCTGTTCTCATGCGACGATATGTGCTGGAACAGAATGTTACTAATTGTATTTATGTGATTCATATGCAAACAAAAATGCTCTGTAACTTGTATTGTGCCCTTTAATGAAACAGATACTGCAATTTCAAAATAAAATCCGCTTTTCCTTAGTTTTCAGAAATCAGAAATTTTTATTACTTTTTTTGCCTTCCATTTTATATTTGTGGACATGCATTTTCCTACTATAAATCTGACCCTTCTTTTCCTTTTTTTCTTCCCGAATTTGGCGCCCCCTTACTTCGGCCCGCTCCGCCCCCCAAGGCACGGCCGCTGCTCCCGTTTCCTCTCAATGTCTCAGTACACCAATTATTTTGTGAACATTCACTTCCATATATGTTCTTTAGCCTAAAGGGCATTACCGTGGGACTTTAAGAAAATAATTTCAATTTTAATTTTCGAATATTAAAAAAAAAAAAAAGCATATCGGAAATTCAATTTTGAAAAACTAAAACAATTGGCATTTAACAAGATTCGAAAAAGAAATCAGGAAAATCACGTAATTAAAATTGTTGTTAATTTCTAACAAAAAAAAAATATCTGTATAAACGAAAGTGCTATAACGAAGATAAGATAGCGTAAGCTATTAACGTAGCACGTCGTTATGTAAAGTTCCGCAACATCAAGTCGTTAATGAACACATAATTACGAAAACATTCGCTATACGGCGCCAGAGTCTAGTTGATAGTGTAGCAAATATGCTAAAGGACATCGCACTATAATCGTACACGTTGCTAACTACAGCTGGTTTCAAGTGGTGCACAACAGTGTTCGTAGATTTCCTTAATAACATTTCCCTCGACTATCAGAAAAGTTTCCATTTTCTTATCAAATTTCCCCTATTTTTTGAGTGTCCCATTCCATGACAGAAGTTTCGTCGTGATAAGATTAATGTTCTTTTAGTATTGATTTTTACAAATAGATACACACACACACACACATATATATATATATATATATATATATATATATATATATATATATATATATATATATATATATATATATACAGCCAACAATGAATGCAAGTTATGATATGTTGAACCAAGGGTAGCGATCCTTGGGGACCGGAGGACCCCTAGTCCCTCAAATGCTCATGTGGTCCTCAATGTGATTTTATGAATATGTATTGTATATAAACTTTTTGTATTTTTATACATATTGTTATATGTATTTTTATGAATATGCAATATGTGACATAATTTGAATTCAATTGTCATGAAATCCTAATATATTGCTTCTTACACCCTTCTCTGCAACCAAACACATATCTGAATGTGCCCTCCAGGCCCGTATCCAGGGGGGTCTACGGCGGCCGGCCCCCCTAAATTTTCGCTGTCCCCCTAAAATTTTCACAGTAGGCTTGCAAATGAACTATCATACGATGATAAACTATAGTATGGTTGAATCGCCCCCCCCCCCTACATTTTTGGGCTGGCTACCGGCCTGGTGCCCTCCTCAAAGTTACAGAAAAATCAACGCCCATTGATATTGTATTGGTTTATTTCTCAAGAATAAAGAAAAAAATATAAGAATAAAAAAAAATAAAAGTGTGAATCAGTCAGCGCGAGAATTATTATGGATTTTCATTTGTTTTTATCTAAAAAAAATCCTTTTTGCTAAATTCACGTACGAAATTTCCCTCTAAGTGGTATAGCGTTCATCAGTGGTATAGCGTTCATCTCCCGTGCGTAGGATTCGTGGTTCGATCCCAGTTCACATCAAGTGAACTTTGTGATGGACAAACACCGTGTGCTTGGATTTCCTCGGAACTATACCGTTTCTTGTCACTTTCTTAATTCCGCCATTTCATTCATTTCTCATCATCACCGCCTCTTTTAGCCTAACTGGCATTCGTAGCGTTCGGACGTGTGTTAACATCGCTCCAGGAGTCAGTCATCTGTGACAAGATGGGAGTAGATACCTCAACTTGGAGAACTCGGATAGGGTTATTTGTTGTGAGAGCTAAGTTCTAGTGTTTCAAACCTCGTGCAAATTCCGATATTTGTGGTGCTGTGCTTAAACTCTCGTTTTTTGGTTTAATAATTGCAGTGCTACTTGTAATTGGTGGAGTGGAAGTAAATCCAGGCCCTAAATCATTAGATGACTTATACAAAAAGCTAGAAGAAATGGACTCAAAGATAAATGGAATATACAGTGTGACTAATGACCTAAATAATCAGCTGCAAGTAGTGGTGAATTAACTCAATGCTGTTAAAAAGGAGAACGAAGACCTGAAAATTCAGTTGGCTGCTAACAGTGAACTCTTGGACAAATTAGAAAATCATTCAAAGACAAATAATCTAATATTTCGAAACATTGGTGAGTGCGAAGGTGCGGAAACTTGGGAAGAATCTGAGAAACGTGTTATAAAGTTCGTCACAGAGCAATTGAAAGTGGATCTAAACGCAAATGAAATAGAAAGAGCCCATCGTCTAGGTCGCGGACATAACAGACCCATCATTGTAAAGTTCTCTTCCTACAAGAAGAAGAATCTAATATTAAAAAATGCATATCATGCTAAGGGAACCCCTGTCTCAATTACAGAAGATTTCTCTGCCTCAGTTCGTCAAATTCGCAAAGAACTAACTGTCTTTATGGGGGATGCCCGTTCCAAAGGTGACCATGCAAAGCTTCAGTATAACAGGTTAATTATAAATAATAAGCAGGGTGCGAATTACCGGGGGATGAGGGGAATTTTCCCCCTCAATCACATTTTGTTCCCCCCCAAAGAAGTCAGCTGAAGTATCCCCACCAGGGATGCTCGCTTTCTCCCTCAAACTATGCTTAGTATAACTCCAAGTTTCACTGATTTTTGTTATTTCTTCTAAATTTAATCTTCTAGCTGTATTTCGAAATGATCGATGTAAACTGTTCAGTTTTGGTCATTTCTACTTACCACCTAATTACCCACTATTTTCAACGTTGTTTAGTAGAACTATATTATTATGACTACGATTGTTACTTGCAACTGTACCTTCGTACCCTTCAGTTCGTCATCGTTTGTGAATTTGAATGTACTAATTGCGTTTAACAAAGCCAACATATAGATTTATAAATGTTCTTAGCGGTTGGCCAAGAAGAAGTAAACAAATAGCTTCTTCTACCATACTTGGCGAAGTTCGGATATGTCATATTCATCCTCTATATTTGTATCGATTATCATCTTATTTTAATTTTTGTTATAACATGTTATTTCATTTTCCAGTGTACTCTTTGTTAGCACATGGTCTTCATTCACTAGTAGGTTGTGTGTATGCAACTCAAAAGTTGCATTTAATTTGTGATAATTAGCATAGTAATCACTGCTTTTACAGTTTACGGAAATGAACTTTTGAAACTGTACTCAAAATCTGAGATATAGGTAATCTCTCGTAAGTATATGTTAACGTACACGCTGGGGGAGCCTCCTAGTGAGCAGACATGTTAATGAAGGTGATTTTTAGGTGAATAAGCGAATAATTCAAGATTTGTTTCAGCATTTGTTAATACGACTTGTTCTCCGTGTCATTGTCCGTGTCTGTA
Organism: Thermobia domestica; assembly: GCF_964235325.1. Classification (NCBI taxonomy): domain Eukaryota; kingdom Metazoa; phylum Arthropoda; class Insecta; order Zygentoma; family Lepismatidae; genus Thermobia; species Thermobia domestica. Next base: position 41,886,079 of record NC_137461.1, on the reverse strand, counting down.
TAAGCATTTCAACTGGAGCGGGTTTTTTTTAAAGTTAACCCTTCATTTTTCCATCTTTTCGCTGTACAGTTTGCTGTCCACGCAATTAATGTTGTTTGAAAAACTTCAGTGTAATGTTTTACTTTATTTGAATAACGTAGCCCATAGTGAATCAACTCATCTTCAACCTAACAGTAAAGTAAGGGAAAGTGGGGTACAGTGAGACACAAAATTTTTAGATCGTTGTAACCTGCTTAATATTTACGCAAACATTTTCAAAAAAAAGTGTTGAACTTTATTGGTATTTCTAGTATACATCAAGACAACAATTGGTTCGATACATGTATATGTAAGTGAGTGAGTGTCACAAAAGCCTGGCAAAGTGTTTTGTCTCACTGTACCCCAACCATGGGGAACAATGAGACACCTCACATATAATGAATATCACCAATGACACTTAAATCTATCTTACATCTAACAAACTGAAGTCCACATTAAAGTTTAAGTAGGACTGTTGTCTTTTTGTTTGCCCATGCATGCTGGGCTCAGGAAGTACCATTTTGATATCTTCTTCAATTACACTCGCTAAATCAGGGACACTTGGAAAAACAAACTTACCAGCTACCTTTTCACTTTTTCTTAAGAAAGAGACCTCGTAAGTCTTTCCTTCGGTACTTTGGAGAACTTTTCCAACATAGTAAACTTTCTTTTTTCCACTAAATTCGACAAGTACGAAACTATTATCACTAATATGATGAATATCTGGAAAACAGTCTGGATCAATAATTGGTATATCTTCGTCAGAAGAAAGTAAATCCACGTCATCATCATCATCTGTTTCTTCAGTGGGCTCATCAAATAGACGCTTGTTGGGTTTATTAGGATTTATTTTGTTTCTAATTTTGCTTCTCCTGAGCTCCAGGATTTGCTTCTCTGGTGTGTCAGTTGCTATGATACTTCTGCCTTTTTTTCTGGAGCTACCCACTGTTTTCGATTTTGATTGCCGTCTCGGATACCCTAGAAATTCTTGAGGGCTTACAATTTTGGGGGGGAATACTCGATTTTCCAGAGAGTAACTTAGACACCGTTTGTGCAGTGTCTTCTCCTGAGTTTCTGGGTGGATCTTCTTCTGTTAGCAATATTATATTTGCTCTTTCAGTAGAAGCTGAAGGTGATGAATCCATTACTGAACTAGGAAGAAAATCTTCGTTGCTGAAAACATGCCTGTCGAACGGATAAATCCCAGTTTTACGAAATGCAGAGGTAATGTTTGAGATAGACATAGCTTTCTCGAAAGCAGTTCCAACACATGATGCGACTTCATAGATTTTCAGAGTATTGCCTGGGTGACGCATCATCCAGCTCTCGACAGCATCAGTATAATAGGAATGAAAAGGTTTGAAAACACCCACGTCTAAAGGCTGGAGACGGTGAGAAGTGTGAGGAGGAATTGTGAGAATAGTAACCCCAGATTGTTTTGCTATATCTAGGGCTTCAACTGATAAATGACTTTCATGATTGTCATAAATTAGAAGGGAAGGGTTTTCAGGAGAACTACCGGAATGTTTAACAAAGTGTTCAATCACCTGCACAAACAGTTCAGTGTTCATCCAACCACCTTTCGCTACCAAACCAAGAGTTCCTGTCGGAGCACAATGAATCATATGTTCTTGAAAATGAACTCTTGGAAATACCATAACCGGAGGCAGAGAGCTTCCACTCGCACTTACAATACAGCAAGTTGTAACCAGTGTCCCTTTCTCTGAACTTTGCACTTGGTTAACCTGTTTGATGCCTTTCTCGGTTGTCACTTTTTGGTGTCTCGGAACAGTACTTGTTGCTGTTTCATCGAGGTTGAATATCCTAGTGCCGTCGGAGAAATTAGGATGTCTTTTATAGATCTCTTCTAAGTTATCAAAAAATTTGTTAACGTTTTCTCGATTAAAAGATGACGCTCGCGACAAGCTACAGCCTTCAGGTGATCGCAGACTTAAATTATTGTGCCGCTTGAGAAATCCCTGTAACCAATCTAGTCCTGCCTTCTTTCGTTCAGTCCAGCTGGAAGGTACCTTTACATTATTTCTAACAGCCATTTGAAATGCCAACGATCTACATTGAATCGTTGAAAGTCCATAGCACATTTTCGAGCACATAACAATGTAATTAACTAGAACACGTTCTTCTTCATCCGTGTACACCCTCCTAACGTCGTAGTGAGGTCGCATTAGAATCTCTGATGTTGGATGTTGACGCTTCTTTCGGACATACCTGTAAATATACGAAAAATACGTTTCCATTAGAATAAGCTTTGATATACAGGGTATTTCAAAACAACACCGACAACGTTTGGGAGGTAATTCCTGACACAAAAATAAGACAAAAGGTATAGACCGATCTGAGTTCACAATTGCTTCCTTTCGGAGCTACGGGCATATAATTTGAAGTACTTACCAACCACATCTATAAAAATTGTTGCGAAAATACCACAGGATTCTGGAACATGGATATTTGGATAGGAGTCTTACTAGTTCTTAAGTGAAGTCTTGACTGACTACAGTAGATTCCATAGTTTTGGAGCCATGACCTCTAAAATTCATTTTTTCATGTTTTCGACAGCCTATAAGATCGAAAGGAAGCATTTGTGCACTCAGGTTGGTCTATACCTTTGTCTTATCTTGGTGTCAGGAATCTTCTTCCAAACGTTGTTGATGTTGTTTTGAAATACCCTTTATATGAAATTACGTTTCATAATTTAAAATTCATTTATTGAGTTGAGTTTAATGTCCCTTTCAGCAACAAGGCTATATGAGACGAGGATCTACTGATTAACGTGGAATCCGAACCGAATAAGCTCCCGCCGGGAATCGAACCCGCGTCTTGCACGCTAAAGGCGCGTACGCTAACCGCTTAACCACGAAGGAGCTCAATTTCAATTATTTATAATAATAATCTGCTGTTCTGTCTCCCTGAAAATCATGACTTCCTTGATTACGAATCGGAATGAAAGTTCGCCCAAAAGTGGCTATTTGCAATACAATATGTTGCTTGAGTGTGAACATCAGAATGATCCGTCAATAAATTTCAAAAATAAATAATTTGCGCAATTATGAACCAATCGGAACCAAACTTAGTACAAACTCGTTATTTACAATAGCTTAGTTGAGCGTAAATATCAACACGATTCAACGAAAGCCTATAAAATGATGTCTGTTTGAAATTTTAAAAATCTACCTGTCCTTTGTGGCTCTAGCAGACTAGTGAAAAACAATATCATAGACATATTCTTAACTTATCGCAATCGACTTGCATTAATCCCAGAATACAAATAAATAAAGAAACATATGTATAAATGTAAGTTACCTGAACAATGTTTGGAAAGCTACTCCCTTGATATTAGCTGCTTGGCGAATGCTGATATTATCATTCAATACAAGATTAACAGCTTTAGACATTTGTTCTTCCGTAAAGGTACCAATATTTGTTTTCCTTGGCTGATGTCGAGGCATTCTGAAATGCAATGCGAAAGAAATCATTAGAATGTAATGATTTTATGCGGTTAATACATATTTTTTTCTAAAACATTAATTTTATTGTAAGTGTACGTAACATGTTACTTTCTCTAAAGATAAAATTAGGCTTTGTTTGGATCGACTTCTTTTTTTGGATTACCTATATTTTCGGTGACCCTGCGACAAATACTGCATCCAGGAAGCATAATAAAGAAATAGAAGTGAAATATTTGGGGACGTATTTTCTTATCGAACTAAACGACGTGGAACCTAAATTACGGAACAGCAATTTAATTACAAATTAGATATGTAAGTTTTATTTACTTTTAGAGTAAATATAGCATCCAAAACAGAAGTAAACTTTTCGTTATTAGAAAGAAAAAGGCCAATTAACAAAGAAAGAATAAACTGTATTAATTGGGGTACAGTGAGACACGTCTCACTGTACCCTTTTTCAGTTTGTCTCATTGTACCCCTATAGCTACCTGCAGTTATTTTTCATATTCCAGTGCTTACAGAAAGGAAGATTTTTGAAGTAACTTGGACAATAAAATACTTTATCCTCCAATGCAAAATAATCTTATGGTTTAAAGTCTGATTCGTCAAAAGATTATGTTTTCTATGCTGTGTAAGAGAACACAAATAATTTACTTTTCTTACCTGAAAACTGATGAAACGCAGCTGCTCACAAACCACCTTCAGCAACTACGACGCAACTAGCATAACAAAGTACGATCGCTGTGCGCATTATTTGAGGCTCATTGTTGCAACCTTCTTCCTATAAATTATTCACAAAATCCGTATGTCTCACTGTACCCCAGTGTCTTACTGTACCCCCTTTTCCCTTAATTTTTAAGTGTTGACTTTCCGTGCCCATCACGGAATCGATATTTGGAGAAAAAAGTCTTGATGAGCACAGCTTTAGCGGGAAGTAGAAGCACAAGCTCGAAATTTGAATTGAGAGATTTTAAATATTTGGCCTTCGATTTGACCTTGATGTGAGAAATCGGGACCAGCAACAATCCATTTCTTATTTGATAGGCTAATATCTAGATTTTCTTAAAAAAAAAATGTCCGGTTTAACTGATAATTTTAGTGGTTTTCACAAGACTGAAGTAGGTTTCTTTTCGCAACCTGTATGTATTAATGCAAAGTGGAAGCTTTCAATATGAGTGGAAAAATTAACATATGCTTGTGATCATGGCTATCGCTCGAGCCGAATTATTAACTAAATAAACCTTAGAGCTACGGGGACAAGAGTGAGTACAACATTAAAACACGTTCAGAAAGGTTTAGTGGGGTGTGTGTATGTCACACAATATATATGTCCATAGTTATTGTCGGTAGATTTATTAAATTAATAAATATCTTATTTATTACACATGCCACACACACACACACACACACACACATATATATAGGCATAAGGTCTCAAGGTAAGGCATTTATTGTCTCATTTTGAAATTTGAACCTTCAGACTATGTCCTTTGGCCTAATTTTACCCCCCCCCCCCCAATATAGGTTATCTAATTCGCACACTGATAATAAGGCATTTACTCTTGAAGAACTGCAACAAAATAGTGCGACGCCATCAAAGCAGGAGGAAATTCCGAAGAACGTAAATACTGAATTGGCAACACCACCAGTGGTTAACCAAACCCCGATTTCAGTGAGTGCATCCACCTGTGCAGAAATGCCATCGTCCGATAACAAAAGAGGAAGGAAGATCACCCGGGCGAAATTGCCTTACCCCCAAAGAAGCAGAGTGTGACTAACAAAGGAATGCAATGAAACATGTCGTAAGTTATCTACATCTGTTCTCGAAGAAATGTGTTTGTGTAGTTCAAAAATAGCAACTGGTCTTACAAATAATAAAGACTCTCTAAAAATATTCTATCAAAATGTTCGTAGCTTACGTGGTCGAACATATGATTTCTTTTGTGGTGTATTAACTAACAATTACGATGTAATTGTAATCACTGAGACATGGATTAACGAATCTCATTATGATGCTGAGTTATTTTATAACAGATATACTGTGTTGAGACAAGACAGAAACTCTGTCGAAACCTGTAAAACAAGGGATGGGGGTGTTCTTACTGCAGCCCAAGTAAATATTGCATGTTCTTATTGGACAGTTGTGATGATACTTATGACTGCTTGATTGCCAAAATAAACAGTGAGGGAAAAACCATATATATTTGTGTTTTGTATTTTTTACCCGGATCTAATATTGAATTGTATAATGATTTATTTACTCGCCTTGAAATTAATTGTCCTCAAGGTTGTCCTGTTCTCCTGCTTGGTGATATCAATTTATCGGAAATAAACGGTACGGAATTTAATTTTGAAACAAGCTCTTCTAAATGTAAGAATTTATATGAATTTATGTCTTATTATAATTTGCAATCATTAAATAATGTGACGAACGAAAATAATCGTACATTAGATCTGGTTCTGTCTAATATAACGAATATAGAAGTCAGTAGGGAATATTGTTCACTAATTCCAGAAGATGTACACCATCCATCCTTAGTAATAAACGTGATGCAGCAGGGGACCGCGAAGATTAAAAAGAAAACTAATATATCAGGATATAATTTTAGGAAAGCTAATTTCTTAGAGTTGTATCTTGAATTCTCATCTATTGACTGGAACTGCCTGAAGAAATATGAAAACGCCAATGACCTAGTTGATAATCTCTATTATATTATTTATAGTGTATTTGACAAGTGCGTGCCACTTAAAAACAACTCAAGAACAGCTTATCCGTGCTGGTTTACAAATGAAATTATCAAAAAAATCAAAACTAAAGCAATGTATCATAAAAAATACAAATGTAATAAAAAAGTAAATTATCTCAATAAATTCAATGAATTGCTTAGGGAAATAAAGAAAGAAATTAAGCTGGCATACAGAGCATTCATACAAGATTCTGAAAATAACATTAATAATAATGCTAATGAATTGTGGAACTTTTTTAAAAAAATAAGACTAAGCATCTTCTTGGGGGGAAATTAAATTATGAGGGACTCGAACTTTATCATAATGATGAAATAGCCAATGCTTTTGCACAGTATTTCTCGTCAGTATATGTGACAGATACAGGTTTCACTGACATTCCTACGAACAATTTATTAATTTATGTAAGTAACAAACTAGAGTCACTTACCATTGAGGAAATCACTCAATCTGAAGTAGAAATGGCAATCAAAAAATTAAAGCCCAGAAATGCTGTTGGCCCTGATGGAATACCTCCATATATCGTAAAGGGTTGTATAGATTCATTTACATATCCGCTAAGGATTGCATTCAATCTCGCTTTAAAACATGCGTTTTTCCGGATAAATGGAAATCATCTATAGTTTGCTCAATACCAAAAACCAATGATAAACACGAAATAAATAACTACCGACCTATATCAATTTTACCTACTTTTGCAAAGATATTTGAACAAATCCTATACCGACGGATAATTGACCACATCCAAAATGTAATCTCACCATATCAACATGGCTTTATCCCAAACGAATCAACAACAACAAACCTTGCACTTATCACAGACTTTATAGCAAATTCGTTATATGTAGGATGTCAGGTTCATGAAATATATATAGATTTTGAGAAGGCATTTGACAGAGTCAATCACAAGGTACTATTACATAAGCTAGGCGAATATAATTTCTCTTCTCCCTTGATCAAGTTCTTTTCTCTGATTATATTGCATATTCTGGAATTCCCCAGGGCTCTAATCTAGGTCCATTATTGTTCCTTTTATTCATTAACGATCTCCCTGATCATATATTATTAAGTAACAAATTGCTTTTTGCTTATGACCTCAAAATATACGGTAGGATAAGGACCATCCATGACTGTCTCGATTTACAATGTGACATGGAAAATATTGCTAATTGGTGTTGTCGTAACAAACTTAATGTAAACATAAACAAATGTAAAATTTTATCGTTTACCAGAAACAAAAGTCAAATAGAGTTTGATTACTCAATGAATCAGATCTTACTAAATAGATTAAATTCACTCAAAGATCTTGGAGTTATATTTGATAACGAAATTGACATTTAATAACCATATAGAGAACATAGTTAACGAATCTCTCAAGATGTTAGGGTTCATAATTAGAACTGGAAAGGAATTTAACAATAGTACTACACTAACAAAAATGTATTATGCCTATGTCCAATCAAAACTGGAATATGCTGCTGTGATTTGGAACCCATCACAACAGCAATACAGACACCAACTGGAAAAGGTCCAATCTAAATTTATCAAATACTTGACGTACAAGACAACTGGAATATATCCATATTATGAAAATTATCTAACATTAATAGACAACTTCTGTATCCCTACACTTGAACAAAGGCGAAATGTGACAGATTTGATTTTTCTCCATAAAATAGTACAAAACGAATTTAATTGTACGGATCTCATATCAACATTAAATTTTCATGTCCCGACACTTAAAACTCGTGCTAATAACTCTGGTCTGTTTTATTGCAAAAAAAGCAAGGACCAATGTATTATTGAAATCACCAATTTGGAGAATGTGTTCTACTTAAAAATGTTATAACAAAATATGTATCAAACACAAAGAAATTGACATCTGCAATATGAACTCTATGTTTAAGAAAACTGTTGTAAATATATTATGTAATACCCACCACTATAATTGGGCTTATGCCTATTGTGTTGATGGCAAATAAATAAATAAATAAATAAATAAATGTAAAACTCAAAGATTTGTTTTTACATTTCATTTATATTGTATTAATGTGAAAGACTGAAAGCAAGAAGTGAAATGTTGATAACTTTTGGATAGAACATTTAACACTCAATAATTTGAATCACATATAAAACATATTTTATTAAACTAAGTATTGCCACTTAATAATTGCAACACATCACACAATGCCGAAATTCGGCATAAATGTTGGTTATCTATGAATAAACTAAAACTAAGATCTAAGTACGGTTATATTTCTATAAAATTTGCTTGTTTAATGAAACAAACCGTATAAAATGAACTGTTATTCATGCACATTTATGCATTATATATTAGCTACTGACATCTTCCCGCACACGTACGAAAATTTCACTGAAGCTACCAAACCAGCAGTTTTTATCATATTATGTCCGAAATGGTTTGAGATATCGAAATCGAAGCACTGTAAACGAGAACATAATTTGTTCGTCAATTGAAAAGCATGCACGTACATAAGTATTGGCGTGTAACCAAGGGGGAGGTCCGGGGGGTCATTCCCCCTTTCGAAACCAGATATGAAAACAAATAAGGAAGAATTAAACAAAAAGAAATGAGAACAAGAAGAATCAGTGTTAAAAATTAAAAAAAAAAAAACTAAAACTAAAAATATTTTTTCGTAATCGCTTCTCTGGAGTATCAAACATTATTTCAGAAACAGTTTTCTACTGCCCCTTTGACTTGTCATTTGGAACAGACCAGAACCGGATTAAGGGGAGACTTAGGAGGGCTGTAGCCCCGGGCTTCCAAGTGGACAGGGGCCTCTACTCTTATCAAAATCTCAACTGGCTATATAAAAAGAATCATAAAGGTACAGTCATCTTCATAAAATAAAGTATGATCAAATATATGAAAAATATTCCCTTAACTTTCCTACTCTACTTTCACAAATATTAGGCAACGTCAGTAGGAGCCACATATTTTTTTCTAGCCCCGGGCCTCCAGATGGGTTAATCTGGTCGTGGAACAGACAGTAGTTGACGGAATAATAATAAAAAAAAAGTTGTGTGGAAAGAAAATTCTGATAACATTTAATTTAACAGAGAAAAGAACACGAGTATTGTAAAATATTTTACAAGATATTATTGACTATGCATTTTTTTATAATAGTGGATATGTGTTTTTAGCGGAGGTCATAATGAAAGGAATTTTTTTATATTTGAATGAACAAAAGAAGGAATGCAGATATTCATTTTTTCAATATTTTTTTCTATATTCTTTTACTCATAGTTCATTATTAAAATAGGTTGTCGACATATCCTCATTTTATTGTCCTAACGCCAGTAAAATCGTTTAGATTGGTCAAGCTCCTCGTGTCATAACCAGAGTATTTCATATCACGTCCCACCTCCCTCATTACGAAATCCTGGCTAAATAAACCAATATACGTTGCCAGTAAAACAGGTTAAAATGATCGAGCCTCGGTGATAACATCACTGACCCCCTATTACAAAATCCTGACTACGTGACTTGTAAGAATGATACTTATCTAAGCATTTTTTTTCGAAATAAAGTCTTTCTTTTCGAAATAAAAAACGTGAAACTTCTACGTATTATAGAGCTTTGTATCATATCAGTTATCGTTGTGTTGATATTAAATGTAGAACATATCCACTTCACATAGCAGTGTTGTTTTAAAATAGGAGATGCTTTACTTCTCGGGAACGGAAATGTTTAACCTGAACCAATATATGTTCCACGTATTGTTCCGGTAAAAAATTTACTTTCATTGGGGAGAATATCCCAATATGTTGATAATGTTCTTCAGTCCATAAGAACATAAAACATTCACGGTTAAGTAGGATTCCAAGAACACTGCGCTAGCAACGTTTCGGTCAGTTTTGCCAACATTTAACTTGAAAATAAAACAGAAATGATGCAAAGAAAGTGCATACGATTACTAACAACATAAATACTGCTTCTAGGAGAATGTTTAGAAAAATAGCAAGCTATACTTATTTCTAATTCATATTTTTTTCAGCAGAGATGTTGTTTGAAAACGAGGTAGAACTATTTCTAAGAACAAATGGCTAGAAATGTACGTTTACTTCTGCAAAATTCACTTGTGCGAAATTGTACCTAATAGCAAACCCACATTTTTGCATGCTAATAAGTGTAGATTTAGTTATAGAATAGCTAAATTGGCAACATTGATCTCGGTAAGCGAATTTCTGGAAGTACGAGCAGCGGTCAAATTCAAACGCTAGTTGCCGCACACAACACAGTGCTAGTCATTTCTTACTTCTAAATTTGAAGTTAAAGGTGAACTGAAGTGAAAGTATTTGAACTGAAATGAACCATGACAGTTATAAGTTAAGCAATCTCATTCAAGATTTATATAGTGTGCCATGGAAAGATACAACTAGAGAAACGCAAATGTTTCTGCAGGTAGTTAATGAACAGTGTGAGAAACCATTGAGACTCACTGGAACTCAATTTTTCACTCTTTTCTTCTACTGCGTCGGGGCGATAAGAACCTACGTTATTTTCTCTCAGCTTATATAGACATTTATTATGGTATTCTATCTTGATATAAAATGTCATAATAATGCAAAATAACAAAATTTGTTATGTGAGACTTGAAACTCCATTGGCTAATATTATTGGCATAAAAATGTTGTAAGTGGAGCAAATCTTTACTCTAGATTCTTAATTCTTCATTGATTATTGCGTTTCTGACATAACCAAATACTTTATTTAATAAAAAAATATTAAAATATTATTTTATATTATTTATTGCACATTCGTAACTTGGATACAATTATTCTTAACTTTCATCCACTAGTGAGTACCTCTACATTCGTAAGAGTGAGTTAGGTGTAACTTTTCATAAGACCAAACATAATCACACATAATACTAATAAGATATTTATTGCATTAAACTTCCAAATTCTACAATAGAGTTTCCGTTACCAACAGTGCTCCAAATTAATCTTAACAATATATTAACCTAATTTGAGATATCCATGGAAGTACATAAGAGATTCTTAAATTACCTATCCATCTTGATCTGATTGCGATTCAACAAGGTTTCGTTTGCACAAAATCCCTACTAGGAACAAACATCAATATAAAAGCATGTGCCATTATACCGTAACATTCTGTGTCCATAGCCTTGTATAGTCATTCCCAACACAAATTGCATAATTACTTTATCTCCTTCTCTTTCGATTATTTTGCAATAAATAGATGTAATTTCTTTACGCTATTATAGATTTTATCATTTGAAGTAGATTTATTATATGTTCATATAGTATAATTGCCCATTTATCGATGAATCTTCTTCCAAACTAGAGAATGTCGAGAAAGTGTACGTAGTGCATTGTTTGGTCTCACACCAATTATACAGACATGGGTCAACACGTCTTTTATTAAAATGATAAATAAGATTGACCAATGCTCTAGTTGCACGTGTATACTGCTTCTTGTGATATTACCAAAATCTAATAGTGCAAGATCTGAGTTAGAAGAAAGATGGGTTTTCGTTTGTACTCACTAGCTGGTACTAGTACATTAGAATAAAATTCCAGCATCTTGAAGAAAAAATTGGAAAGTATTTGCAAGATTGAAGTAGCGAACTTTGGTCTAAAAAACATTTTACCACATATAAGTGAAAAGGTATTAATACAACAAGCCGGGAGGTAGGCCCTAGTTCTTCTGTGTACTATTGCACAAGTAGTTTATTTCTCATTTTTCCTTAAATAATTAAATGAAAGGAAATCGTTGAACATGGGAGCTAGTCTTTCAATACTTTAATCATGAAATAATACTTATCACATAAAAAATGTGGCATGTTATGTTATCGTTTCAAGAGCAATACGGATTGACCAGTTTTTACGACAGTATTACGATTAATTTTCATGTTGGGGAATATAATTGTGTTGCCCGTTTCGAAAAAGTCTCTTCTCAATTTTACACACCTTTCGAGAAATCTTGTTTTTCTCTGTTATCATCTTAATTAGTATATCCGAGAGCGTGTAAAATAACTTTTGCAAACTCTAAAATATATACCTGAACCATTAAATGGGATTAATCAGCTGAAATTAGGTATTAGCAACGCAAAATCACGAAAAAGAAAATATATTCCAGAAAAGTGGACAAGAGGCGTTTTGGAATTTGACAACACAATTGAAGTATTTTATGCCTTCAACCTGATGTTTTTTCCTAGAAGCGAGGGCAATGAAGGTTTAGTTTTAGACATGTCAAAATTTATTAAAATGAGATAAATGTGTACGGAAATTGTTGTGGAGCTAAAATTATAGTGAGAAAACCAAAAATATCAAATTTTGTTTCTATTGTATTTCAGACACACTTTAAGGTGTTTGAAACAGACTCTGTTTGCAAATTAGCGGACCGCAGTGTTAACTCGTGTTTGTATACAGCCACCTAAGTATATATATTCAGCATCAATTCGCGCTTGCATAATCGACACGCATTTACAACCGTAAAGCGTTCACCTCCGGTGCTTGGGGTCCTTGGTTCGATCCCAGCTCGCGCCGTATGGACTTTGTGGTGGACAAACACCGTGCTCGTGGGTTTTCTCGGGGTTCTCCCGTTTCCTCCCACTTTCTTCATTCCACCATTTCATTCATTTCTCATCATCACCGCCCCCTTTAGCCTAACCGGCATATTCGTGGGACGTAAAACTTAAAGATTTCATTTAATTTTTCATTTTCATTTACAAGCCAACGTCCCGTCACAGTATTCATTTCATTCGCTAAACTCATTTCTATCGATTGTGTTCCACACTGTAGAAATCGTTTTCATTAAAAAAGAAAATTATGCATAATATCTAGTATTTCTGAATAATGTTTACACGTTGGGATCATGTTTGTTCATATTGATTGTAAACTGACCTCTATTTTATGCGATGTTGTGAGTTATTCTGCATTATCGAACATCTGAATACATTTTTACGCCCGAAACTAACATTACAGCTTACCATATCATTCTTTCATTACTTTACGGAAAGTTATTCAAATGGTATTGACTTTTAGCTTTGCTATTATAGAACACGTGTTAATAGTCCTTACAATATTTTAATATAAAGTGTATTCATGTATTTACTTATTTGGTGAAGTTTAGTAGTTAAAAGTGAGGTCACAATCACTTTAACACTCTCAATATGCTCTCGTACCGTAAACCAAACTCGCAACCCGGTGCAAAATAGGTGAGATCGCTAGGTACTGGAGAGAGATGTATAAAGTATGCTATATATAACTTTATAAATAACTTTATGTTTTCTCGCTTTTCAGTTCTTTGGAGCCCTGTTGTCATACTTTCTGTTCTTAGTTCAATTTAAACAATAAAATGATGCTGATAGTTGCTCATTTGTCACGTTATATGATTTGAGAAATAGAAATAAAATATTATAGAAGATGCATTACCTTATAAGGAGCAAGACAGCATCCAAGTAAAATACATTTATTGAAAGAAGATAACCATCACCTAAAATCAAACAATAGAAATAAAGCAAATGATTTTTACAAAATTACAACATTGATTCAAACAGTATAGTGGTCGGAGTAATTATCAAGTTGTCTGTCCTTGATAACTCTCGTGCGTTCTCCTGTGTTCATGCAGTCCTTTTTTCACAGTAATTGGTCATGTAATGATTATTAGCACTGAGCATACTCACAAACTAAAGAGTCCCTTAATGGTCGTCGGGTCCAACGGAGACATCCTGTAGGTCCTGGAAGGCGGTAGTCACCAAACAATGTGGATCGAATATTCACAAACTGCACTGTTGATGAACGTCGATCGAATGATGATTTATCGTTCAAAATGCTAATTTTTAAACTGTTACGGGGACTATTTTGGTTTTTGGGAAAGCACTTGTTTACACTTGGTTTTCGTTATGAAGGAAGATATGTTTTCCTTTTTTCTTTAAAATAATCGCCTTGAAAATGTTTTCATAACATATTTTTGATTTTACTGGAAATTCCATTTACGTGTTTTTTCTTTTGCAACAAGGTCATAGGACTTATTTTTGTTCTTAGATTAGTTTCTTATTTTTGTTCTTGGTTCTGTTTCGAAGATATGTTCACAGATTAAACATTTCAAAATTTACGTGATTATAGAAAATCTTTTTTCATTCCTCATGTCCATTGGAACATGATAATAACAACCTGTCAACACTGTACAAGTTAGTATGTAGCAAAGATCTTATGAAATAGAGGATATGCCTTTACAAATAAATCGTGAAGCCATACGTCACAGTTTCGCCACCCCTACTCTGCTCACTCCGCCCAATAGGATCGCAATGTTTTGAGCCAACAATCATGGCGGAAACGAAAGTAGCCAATCAGGCTATGGCAGAAACGAGAGTAGCCAATCAGACTATGGTGGAAACGAAAGTAGCCAAGCAGACTATGGTGGAAACGAGAGTAGCCAATCAGGCTATGGCAGAAACGAAAGTAGCCAATCAGGCTATGGCAGAAACGAAAGTAGCCAATCAGACTATGGTGGAAAGGAGAGTAGCCAATCAGACTATGGTGAAAACGAGAGTAGCCAATCAGGCTATGGCAGAAACGAGAGTAGCCAATCAGACTATGGTGGAAACGAGAGTAGCCAATAAGACGTGCCGATGCACGGTTGTTTTTTGGCTTCATAGATTGAATAGGATGAAGATACATATGGGCAGATCCTTTATTTATAACATCCTTGGCATGTAGTGTCTGTTTTAGAAAGAAAGTAAAAGAAGCTCATAACACAACATTGTTTGTTTTATTTAATTTAACCAAAGTGCATTTATTATATAATTTATAACCTGAAAGTTCATTTGAGTTCAATTGAAATACATATCAATTGAGAAAGATTATTAAAACTGAACCCAAATATGAATGAATTACAATTTAAAATCAGATATCCTTTACTAACATAACTTAAACCTACATATTATGCAAATGACATCATTTGACAATTGAATGAGTTCATGCAGAAAGAGCTGCAGTCATTAAAATGGCTAAATTAAGTTAACATCGCATTTTTATTCCTATTCGGCACTCTTATGTTTCTATGCATAAAGACCTTCAGTTTCATTGACCTAACATTTTATAAACAACACTGGCCTTTGGCTAGATGGGGGCTCCGCCCTCAGACCCCGTCTTTGCTTGGGTACAGCCTCGCATCCCTTTGTTTTTGCTTTTGCATCAAGAGTGTATTTCGTGTATTTGCTCTTATTATTCACTGAATTTGGCCAACTGGGGGTGTTTGGGAGTATTTGTGTGTTTAACAGTGTGTCATTAGTTGGCAACAGTGTTCAAGTTGCTTAAAGCTTTTGTATTGTTTACGAAGTGTGAGTGTTTGAGGTATGTGCATGAAGTTTTTTAGTGGATCATATATCATGGTCAAAGAGCATGCAATATAGTTTGAAAAGTTACCCATTATATTACAAGCAGTTGCAACTAAAAAGACCTTGAGTGTGTTTAGTTTCGTGGAAATTAAAGTTGTAATTATTTAAATACAGTGAAATTATATTTAGTTGCATTCATGTGATATACGTATCAAGCCTTTGCAGTCCACTATTTTGAACATTGTTTTTAGCATTGTCATTGTATTTTAGTAAGGGTCGTTCAAGGTTGACCGGGACTTTTATTTATTCAGAGGAAACAGATAGCACAAGAAGATCCAAATTATGTCTGCTTTTCGAACTATTCTCCGTGCGCATCGAGGCACCGTTGCCATCGTTGTGGCAGCTCCCTGATTCCTTTGGCGTAGGAAGAATTTGGTTGTTGTCGTAGCCACTGGAGGACATAGTTCCGCAGTGCTTCATGTGTCGTGAATTTCTTTCCTCTCTGATGGTCTTTAAAGGGTGCAAACAAATGATAATCACTGGGGGCTAAATATGGACTCTATGGGGGATGGGGCAGAGGTTCCCAGCGCATTTCGGCCACAGTTATTGTTCTCATATTGGCCGTGTGAGAGCTGCCAGTTGGCAGGAACCCACCTTGCACAGATTGTGCGGAAGAATAAGTGCTAGTGAATGATTGTTTCAACACTTCCAATACTGAATTCACCTCGGCAGCAATATCTCGCACTGTTACTCGCCGGTTCGCACGAACCATTTGCTCAATACGTGCAATATTCACTGGTGTGACTGCAGTCAGGCGAATGTGTCCATGCGCTTCATTTGTCACCAGTTCCCGTCCTTCGCGAAACTGTTCACACCATTCGTACACTCTTGTCCGTGACATCGTTTGTTCACCATACTGTGCTTGCAGTCTTCTGAAAATCTCAGCTGGTTTAACTTTCTCCTTCACAAGAAATTTGATTTCACACCGCTGCTCCACAGCCACAGACACACTACTTGCCACCATGTTCGCTGCAACTACTGCGCATGCGCCAAATACGTCATGCCGTGCGCTGGCTAATCGAGAAGGAATACGTTACGTCACCCGAAAGTTTCATCATGATCCGGCTATTCATCGATTATTTACGTACGAAAATCCCGCTCAACCTTGAACGGCCCTTGTACATTCAAATTGTACAGGATGCTCTGCCCCAAACCCCCACGTTTCCTCAGCCTACGGCCTCGCCTTCTTAAACTAACAACTCTATCGAGTTTTAAATTTCTTTTCCTATTTTAAGCATCTAAAAGATAAGATTTTGTATCCCAAGAAAACGCCCTTTTAAATAACATGAATTTTTTCAGCCCCATTAGACCCCTTAAAAAACATTAACTTTTGGAAGTTTTTCTGTGGGTTAGTCCCGGAAGGCTACAATCATACCAAAATTTCATCATTCTAACCCTGCCGGAAATGCCTAAACATTTTTTGGTGTGGAACATGTCCCATATGAATAACATGGAAAAGATTTTACAGTTTCCCGTAAAACCACTCTAAAAATAGAAATTTTTATTTTTGGTGATTTAGTTGGGTACCGCTAACGGAAACGTACAAACATTCTGGATTTTAAGTTTTTATTCCAATTTTAAATACCTAAAATTTGAGATTATAGGTAAAAGAAAAATACCCATTTAAATAACATTGGGGATTTCTTCATGAGCCTTTAGACCAATTCAATTAATACGATAGGTCCTACTTACAAAATTCCATAGTTCAGCTTCCTTTTTGTAGATAGAATTAAGAGTCAACATATCTAATCTTTAACTCTGTTATTTGCCTAATCACGTGTGTGTGAATACAGGAAAGAAATTGTTCCTGAATATTTACATGAAATAGAAATACGTGAGCGATATCTATACATTGTAGTTGAACGTCCGATTTCTAACATCGAGACATATGGTTAGAGATGGCGCTAGAGGGAACATGGAGAAGGGTGTTTCTGGTGCTACCTGATTGCCGCCCAAGACATGTTCATTGTAATGTAGGTTAAGTAGTAAAACGCTTTTATTTTCGGTATACCTAAATATAGCTTAATCCCCCCAAAAATACTTTGATTCTCCACTTAACCTTACAAAAGATTAAACCTGGCATTGTTACTGTATACGGTAAAGAATACATTATTTAACAATGGGATGCCCAAAGGTGGACTAATTGTCTTCCTTTCTTTTGGTTTCGTTATGAGGCTGTTAAAATTGAACCTAAGTGGGTTTCCTTCCGTAGCTCTTCATTAATTGAGTCAAATAACATTGTTACAGAAAATTATCTTTATATCAGCGTTGCCAGACTCACAGCTCGGAATTATTCCAAAACCTGATCGAAATTATGCTAGATTCGGTCAAATTATGCTACTAATTCAGGAGTTTTAAAAGAAAGAAAAAAACGAAGTTGAGATACGATAACGTAACTTAAAATACGCAGAGCGTAAGAATGTGTGGATAGAACTCAATACTTCACGCACCTAAGCTTTAACTCAACTAAACTAGTGCATTCGTTGCCCGACTCAATGGCGTATATATCGTATAAATGAATGCAAAGTATTTGTTTACATATTTTGAAAGAAAATTACCTCGCAGCATAAGCGGAGTTGGGAATTGTCTGCTGGAGGAAGCGGGGGCAATTTTTGGTCGGTCTCGGACCTTTCATTTCAGGAATAAAGATGATCATGAAATCAGAAATAAAGATGGTGAAGTTGTCAAAAAGTTGGGGAGAGAATGGTCCCCATAGCTCCGCCCATGCCTCGCAGTTAAAGGATTCGAAAACCCTGGATGGAGCCACAAAAAAAAAAAAAAAAAAAAAAAAAGAAAAAAAGCCCAAAGCCGTTTCTAACTTACTTCGGAAAATAAGACTGCCTGTATGGTTTACCGATTGTATGAATCAATGGAAGAGGATACATTTCTGCCGTTCTTTTTCTTCCCACGACCAACTTATTTCTCATCTCCAGGTTTTACGGCTTTTTGATAAACTTGCTGAAATTATGCTAGATTTGGGCAGGATGCTAAAAGCAAGATGCTAGATGCTAAAGACATGCAAATTATGCTAGATCTAGCATCATTATGCTAGATCTGGCAACGCTGCTTTATATTCCTCGAGATTTACTAGCAAATCAATACTTTACATCCAACGCCAAACAGTGGACAATTTGTGCATCATAACGAAGCTTTCACTTAGTATTGTAAAAAGTATTTTTATTTATTTTTTGAATTTTCATTACACGTTGGGTTTTCTTGTAATGCTGTAACTTTATCAAATTTTGTAATAATAATAATAATAATAATAATAATAATAATAATAATAATAATAATAATAATAATAATAATAATAATAATAATAATAATAACGTAAGTATTCCACAAGCATTCAAAGATATTTCTACTTAATATTAGATTATATTATATAAACTTACAAATAAATTGAAAAAGAAATCGTAGGATAGCTTCATATTAGCATCGACAACTCTGATATTAGAGCGTTTCTTCCATCCCCCTAGTTCTATTCGTTGCAGAACGCTTTATGTTCATAGAGAGCATAGCATTCTTCTATGACATTTTAACTTGTTCACATCATGTCCGTTTTTAAGGATTAAATCTTTGCACAAGTTCAAAATATGAAGCGAAGAGCCTGATGTAGTAAGATAAATTTCGAGGACATAGAAAATGAACACAAGGTACTAAAGCAAATTACTGCAACGAGTATTCAAGTGAAGAGTCTGTAGGCGATTCGTTGTAAATGACAGGAGCCTATTTGGAGAGGCATTTAGCCATACGACTCTACGAAATGCTTATAGCCTTAAATATAGCTTAAGTTATTTTGTGAAACTCTTTTGCCATTTTTGGATTTTTTATTAGCCGTTAAGTAAATTTACTTGCCGTTAAGTTACACTTTGAAAATGAAGTGTAATCTTTAAAATTTGCCTGTTTGTCATTATATATTATTGTATTAATTGATTTCTGTAGTCAGATTGCGCAACAAACATTTGTTTGTCATTCTTCTTCTCTCTTCTCATCCACAGATTTACAACTACTTAATAGTACATGTCGACTCAGAAAGAAATTTTAATGTCGCTCCTGTAACGGCCCGTTTGCTACTTTTTAATTTAAGTTTTGCATTTGATTGCAAGATTGAAAGTTTTGTAATACAAATTTACTAAACTGTTCAGTTTTTCAAGCCACAGAGATTGTTTTTAATTATTAAAGAAATAAAATAGGATATCTAATTCGCTTGAAAACTCTCAATGCAATCATCATGATTCATATGGTTCTACGGAAAAGTAAGTAATGTTACTATGAAAGAAGTAGTTCTGAAAATTGGGATAATGGAAGCTTACACAAACACAATCAATGCACAATCCAACGATGGTGCATCCAGTTCCAGCGCCTCGGCTACCTGCGATGTCATCGATGATGACTTATTTCAATTCAGCTGATAATATGGCTGTTGTCTTTCACAAATCAGATTAGTTGTTGATGGATTTTGTTGCAATTTCAAGCCATGTATATATTGCTTGTTAGTCTTTAGTGAGTAAAATTCAAAGTTTCAAATTTTACTATAACTCAATTATACTCATACACACAAAAAAGGGATTTAAAATCTACAAGGCGGGTTATAAGTTAGCAATTGAATATCTTGCAATTTTTTGCGTAAGCTTATTTCCAAAGGACATCTAGCACATTTCCTTCACATGTTGTTGGTAATACTGAAGGAAACTGTTTCTAGTGACACAAAAATATTAGAGTAAAGTGAGTGCCAAATATTCGGTTATCGTTTTGCACATCAAAAGATACAGTTTGATAGATAATGTAGTAAAAGTATAAATGGAGCATCATATAAATATCTGGATTAAGGTTTTATGTAACGAATATATGCACATTGGGAAGGCATGCTGAACCTAATGTCCAATTTTCCAAAAACGAGCCCAACCCTGAACGTGGAGGGTAATACTGTATTATGATGTAAAGTGTGGTAATTGCATGGAAACAGTTGATTTGCTAACAGTATAATGGCACTTACAAACGTTTGAGCTGAAACAGGCTATTGGTGTGTTGAAGAACGATCACTGGTCAATCAAAATAACGGAATTCGAAGTGTTTACTGGAATAATGTATGCATATAATGTGTATCACTTTAGGAATAACGGTGTTCATAGAACATGATCTTGCGACGTCTATAGGGTGTGCAATTGTGTAAAGGAAAAATGGCTTGCAATTGCTTTATCGAGATAAAGATATTTGTGAGATTTGATGTGAAAACGACGTGCTACCTGTGTCTACAAGCCTCGCTGTTGTAAAGGACGTTAAACTCAAAATCAAGTCAAAATGACACTTTCCCGTTATTTACTGAGATCCAGATTAGATTCATTTAAACGTCAAGTTTCCTTGAAACCAGAACTGTAACCGTCTATGAATAGCTCTTCTCCAGCAAGATTATTTGTCCATTTATCTGGTTCTTAGTTTCAAACCTTGACATTAGTTAATGGTATCAATGCAACTACCTTCTACGTATTTTTTGTAAACTCATTTGACATATAGAGAAAAAAGCGTTTATTGAGAAATCGTCAGAGGATCTTCTTGTATTATAGGAGAAGGAAAAAAAACAAGAATCAGTAGTTCAGTGGTAGAGCGTTCATCTGTGGTGCGATGAGACCTTTGTTTGATCCCAACTCGCGACAAGTGAACTTTGTAGTTGACAAACACTGTGTGCGTGACGTTTCTTGGAGTTCTCCCGTCTCTTCACACTTCTTCATTCCATTATTTCATTCATTCTCATCATCACCATCTCCTTTAGCGAACATTTTAGAACCGTGGGAAATAAATCTGAAAGATTTCATTTCATTAAAACACACACACACACACACACACACACACAAAGGACGCATCCCACATGATACTATAGGACAATAAATCTCAAAGCACAAACTGTGTTAGATGGCAAAATGATGTGAAAAGGATAAAAATCAAAATGTTAAAACGTCTGTCAATATTCGGTTTACAGTCTTGGGGTGAAAGGAAAACTTGTGTAACATTTACTGAGATTCGGTTCATCATCTCCTCGATATGATAAAGGGGGGCGCGGTGGCTCAGTTGTAGAGCGTTCACCTCTGGTGCTTGGGGTCCCGGGTTCGATCCCAGCCCCCGCCAAGTGAACTTTGTGGTGGACAAACACCGTGCTCGTGGGTTTTCTCGGGGTTCTCCCGTTTCCTCCCACTTTCTTCATTCCACCATTTCATTCATTACTCATCAACACCGTCTCCTTTAGCCTAACCGGCATAACCATGCGACGTAAAACTCAAAGATTTTTTCCTCGATATGATAGAGAGCCACAGAAACAAATTATGATTTATACTCATCGTTTACTTAATAATAAAGACATACAAAGTCATAGAGAGCAAATTGTGCACCCGTGGGAGTTTAACCTTGTTCTAAGTCATGTGCGTTCCAATGTTAAATGGAAACACTATTCGGAAATGTATCAGAAAAGAATGGGGAAAGGAAAAAAATTAATATTAGATGAAACACAAGAATTTCAAGAAAACCAACAGACATGATGTTCTACATTATCTTACATGACCGAGGATTGAACCAGGGATTTCTCGCATTTGAGGTAAGGGATGTTCAGTGAGATACATAATTTGGCATCTCCTGTATGATGAGGTAAAGAGAGGTGAGAGAAGATGAATGAGGTGAAGAGTAAGTGGTTATTCAGAGCCCTGCCCTGTTGTACAGTCAGTAGAGATGCTGGGTCAGAAGGGAAAGAGAATGGGTGAGTCAAAATCTGTTAAGGGGTAGGACATTGCGTTGGGAATAGTGTTAGCTCTGTATTACCTTTATATGGAAAAATTAGAATTATAATTTGCAAAATTGAAATACCACCATTACGTAGAATGATAATGTGTATTTGAATAAAAGTAGGTGAGCCACAAAATACTTTTTAATATTTAATGTAGGTCGAGGTAACAACAAGTTTGAGAACCACTGCCTTATGGTATGAATTCGATGTATTTTGTTAAACACAATCCAAATTTCGAAACCCAGGAAAATCGATCATGTCAATTTTTTTCTTATGAGGGATTTTGGGTAGGAAGATACACGTAAAACAGGTATACAAAAGCAAAGGTTCTGTGCACCTGACGCCAAGGGATGAATTTAGTGTATTTGGTTACACGGAATGCAAATTTCAAAACAACCGGAGAACGATTGACTTTGTGAATTCCCTTTTACGGGCGAAATGCTTGAGGGATTTTGGATAGGGAGGATACACGTAACAGACCTATACAAAAAAAAGTTCTGTTCAGCGGATCCCAGGGTATGAATTCGTTGTAGTTTGCTACTCACTCACTCACTCTATGGCCTATGGAACCCGGAGGTTCAATGCCGCATTCACAAAAGCTCTCCATTGACTTCTATCCTTAGCTAATTGCATCCAGTTTCTACTTTGTATTCCAATCTCTGCGAGATCCATCTTAATATTGTCCTCCCATCTGCGCCTAGGTCTTCCTAATGGTCGTTTTCCGATTGGTCTTCCAGTAAAGACTTTGAAAGCGTTTCTACTTTGTTCCATTCTAGCTACATGACCCGTCCACCTAAGCCTCCTAGACTTGACAACCCTAATAATGTTGGGTAGACCATATAAATTATGTAGTTCCTCGTTATGAAGTTTCTGCCATTCCCCATTCCCGGTCCTCTTAGGTCCGAATATTCGTCTCAGGATCTTGTTCTCAAATACTTTCAGTCTATGTTCTTCCCTCAGAGTAAGTGACCATGTTTCGCAACCATACAGAACAACAGGCATGATTATCGTTTTGTATATTTTAAGCTTCAAATTTCGAAACCTCAGGAAAATCAATGGTACCAATTTTTTTGTTACGGGCGAAAAACTCTAGCGATTTTGCACAGGGACAAGACACGTAACACAGCTATAAAAAACAAAAGTTCTGTGTAGCGGTCCCTACGGTATGAATTCCATGTATTTTGTTTTCGCCCATAAAAAATTGACATGGCCAGTCGTCCTATGGTTTAGAAAGTTAGATTCGGTGTAACAAAATACGTTGAATCCATCCTTTGAGGTCGATGAACATTTTTTTTTTTTTTTTTGTATGACTCTATCCAAAATTCTGGAAACTTTTCGTTCGCACCAAAAATAAATAAATAAATAAAAATAAAATAAAAAAATGACACGGTTGATTTCCCTGGGGTTTCAAAATGTGGATTCTGTGAAAAAAAATACATATCCATATCCACAAAACGTTTTTTTTTTTTTTTTTTTTTTTTTGTCAGTGTAGATGTTATTGAAAGAGATTGCGAGAGAATTGGTAGAAAAGAAATATGTAGAATCCAATAAGACATTTTGGCACAACGTTGCCTAAAATACACACAAACTCCTTTCACTTTAAAAAAGAAGAAAAAAGGATTTTTATCATCAGAAATGAGAATAATTTTTTTTTGTTTGTTTCCTAAGGTCGTCCCAAATTCTTTCTGGTTAGCTTGAAAGACCTATTTATGGTAATTTCGAAACGTTACTTAAATTTGAAATCATAAGATGGCAATCAGAAAACGACGGAAAAGTATGTACAATTTAGGAGTTTTCCAGATACCTACAAACAGTTAGCTCGTAGGTCAATTTGTAAATTACAAAGTTAATCTGCTAATAGCGTCGTTGAGGCATAAAAAGAACGAAAACCTGAACTTTTGACAATATTATCAAATATTCGTGTTTATAATATTTACATAAAGTTAAAGAATTTTACTGCTTCTCAACTTTTATATAGTAATGTGGTATTCAGACTATTCTGCGTAAGCAGTTCAACACTCTCTGTAAAGGAAATATGTTACTTCTTATTCGTTTCGCTTTTCAGCTTCATTATTTCTTTATTTAAATTTTAGAAGTCCTTGAGGCTTTTACTAGAGCAAATTTGCAGACTGCTATCCAATCTGAAAGTATGTTGTGCACGACTCTCACGATTATGTGTTTAATTGTAAGAGTACTCAAACTTACGGATATAATTGTCTACTTTTCAAATGCAGTACACAAATAAATGGTTATTTCAGTGGAATAAAATATATTTTCATTACTTAGATTTTCAAGCGCACCGATTGACTACGAACGGCGAACTTATTTTAGCATCACAATTCGCTTAGTTCTAGATTTTGACGAGAAAACCGGGCATAAGAATTTAGTTTCAAGCATATGATGATACTCAGTTCGATAAGCAATATCGGCTGTTAGATGTCTTACATTTCGGCAAAACTGTATTTTTGCAATAATAATAATAATAATAATAATAATAATAATAATAATAATAATAATAATAAATAGATGCTTGTCGTAAAATTCTTCCTTTTCGTAAACCGGAAATATTAGTAAATTCTAACTACTTCTTATTTTGGTACATCGATGCGGGTAGTGTTTGTACGTTGTTTAAAAAAAAAAAAATAGATTTTCGCTGTTTACTACCATTTTCGTTCTATTGAGACGAACGTTGAAACTGGAAACAATTGAATTCTGTAGAGTACTGGGGATAGTAATAGCATATTAGAGGTCTGCTTATAAAGCTCGGGCATTCAAAGCATAAATAACCTCGGGTTCGGGCCGGGCTCGGATCGTAAATTTTTATATATAGAATCATATTTCTTGGGTCTCTTCGGGCCTAACGTTATAAATATATTGCACAATGATATTTATAGGACCGTTCTTTCTTGAGAATTTTTACAGCACATCTAAATTTGTAAATTGAAAGGCCCACAATAAAAAATCTCTTTATTTCATTGTGCAATTGAAAGTAAAGTTAACTACGTAATGGAGAGAAAAACTGAGAGTAACAGAAACAAATATGCTTAGCTTGTATATGAATGACATTTTGAGCAGCCAGAGTGTGGATTCCATTCTTTTTCTTCAAAGCAATTAACGAGTTACAACTAAAAATCTGCACAAAATGTGAGGTAAGATAAAAGCAACCAGACGACAAATGGAAACTATGTGTCAACATTTATTTACAGTATATACATAGGCAGAAAAGAAAATGCTAATGACACATTGCAAATGGTCCGTGATCAGCTACAGTCCGCAAACGTGTTGGAATAGACGCACAGGCTGTTTGGACGCCAGTTGGGTCAATTTCGTTTAAACATTTGCGTATTCTTCTTTGAAGCTGCTGAACAGTTTTTGCCTTCCAATTATGTTTGTACACCTTGTCACTCAATTGTCAAAAAAAAAAAAAAATCTTCGATTGGGCGGCACTGGGGCAAGTTAGTTGGATTTTTGGTTTTGGGCACAAAAGGGATGTTTTGGGACATGAGGTACTTCTGAGCCTTTCTCGCATAATGAGAGCTGGCTTTGTCAGGCCAGAAAATAAAATTATTGTCAGAATGACATTTTCGTATAAAGGGAACTAAGATCTTTTGAAGACATTGCTTCACGTACACATCTTGATTGATTGCTAACCCACTAGGCTTGAAATAAGGCTGTGACACACATTTGTCTGATACAACTAAATAAAGCATCACTTTGCTTTCAAATTTATGCTTGCCTTTATATTTTATATTAGGAGTGTGTTGCTTGACTGGGGAATAATAAATGTCATTTCCGGGCATTTGGAATTTAGAAAGGCTAAAGTAACGTTCATCATCCAAAATAAACGATTTTCCTTTGTAATTTCTGACCATCCAACGACAATTTGATTTCACAGTTTTTATTTGCGTATCTGTGTAAGACGGAGCTTTTTGCTTTTTGCATGCTTTGATTCCCATTGATTTTAATGTTTTAGATATGTATTGTTGTGAACACTTAGATGTTTTTGATGCATCGTTCTGACTAATGTTGTCTTTCTTGTCAAACATCTTTTTCGGTCTTTGTTTATTTTTATTCGTCATAATTGCTGCCTTTCGACCACTTCCTGCTTTTCTTTCTATTGTTCCTGATTTAAGTATCGCATAAATTGTTCTTTTTGGCACACCTTCAGCAGCAAAGTGTTTCACACAATATGATTTCCCCAATTCGTGATGTTTTTCGTGGAAATTTACAATGCATGCACGGAGTACTTCTTCCTTTGACGCCATTTTCTACCAGTTACTTCGCATCTAAAAGAAAGCAAACATATTGTGAATTAGACAAAGAGTGTAATATCAACATACGAAAGAATAGCGATGACTGTGTGAATAGGTTTTATTTTATGACTCCGCACATTTTGTGCAGATTTTTAGTTGTAACCCGTTAATAATGACTGCTTTGAGGACTATCTGAGTGCACTGAAAAAAATGATTGGGTTGACTTTGACCCTATTGGTGCATATTTTAACCCAACCGGGTTGCTAAAACTGATCCGATCCAAATAGGGTCAAAACGTTTAGTTAAATTGGGTTGAAATAAATTCAACCCAAATTGTAGTTATATGTACAAGTCTAACTCAACGACCCAATTGGTGTAAAATCGCATAACTGGTTAATACATTTAACCCAACTTGGTATACAATATGACCCACCAAAGTGTAAATTTCATTAACTCGATTATGCGTTTGAATAAACGTTTAGTTAAAAGTGAACAAGCGTGGGATTAGAAATGACCACATTATGGAGTTACTTGAAGAAGGGAGGGGGTGCAAATAACCCAACAATGACCAGGGTGGAGTTAAAACATGACAATATAATGGATTAAAAGGAGTAAAGGTCATATTAACCGTTACGGGATTTAACACATGTGGTTAATGTTATACCATCAGTTAATTGCAAAGTGACTACCACTTTAGCGTGTTACTTGGAATTTTATTCAACACCAAAGCTATCGTCTTCCGAGCATATCAGAAATAATTACGTACTGGCTGGGAATACTTTCATTTCTCACAGCCAGTAAATAGTTATTTCACATCTTTTTGCAGTATATTTGGCATTTAAGCCGGAGCTACGTTGCTATTGCAATCGTGCTCTTTCAAAAGATAACTTTGTATAATTTCGAATGAATAGACAGTAAATAACAAACATATGTGGTAATTTTTGTACCTAGGTAGTACTAAATTGTGCACGTAAATCTTGTTCCTTTATACTATATGTTTCACGAATTATGACACTTTCCATTAACCAGTATGACCCAAGTGTTGGTTTAAAATACTCTAGAGTGACATGTAGTCATTTTGTTGACCCAACGGTTAATGCAGTTGGGTGCAAGTGACGACCCGTCGTTCCCAAGCAACACAATTTGATTTGAAAATTTTTAATTGATTTGAAAATCAAAGTGGAAGTAAAATTGCAACAATATCATTTCCAAGTTTCTGTACAGTTCCGAGTAATGTTGGTTCATTTTCTTGAGACGCCGTACTGCTTTTCTTTTTAAACAGATTTTCGGTATCTCTTACCGTCTTCGTTCTACGGTTCTCTAAACTCTGAAACAGAAAATTATTAAATTAAACCACAACCAGCTTGAATAGTAGGTTAACACAGGAGTTTTAACCTGTTCTTGGAACACTCGGGTTCAAAATCCTGCTCCCGCCAACTGAACTTTGTGGTGGACAAATACCGTGTGCGTGGGTTTTCTCGGGGTTCTCCCGTTTCCTCCCACTTTCTTCATTCCACCATTTCATACATCTCTCGTCATCACCGTCTACTTTAACCTAACCGGAATAACCGTGGGACGTAAAACTCAAAAAATTCATTTCCATTTTTGAAATACAAAAAAAAAAAAAATTCTTGATGTCTTTCATTCTTTCTGCTCTATGGAAGTCTGTATTGAAGTCGGAAGTAAACCACTTTCAGCTTTGGTAAAGTGTTGCGGATAATCATGAGAAGTATCCTTAAGACACTGAATCAGGGGTAAAAGTTAGAGGGGAAAGCGGAAGATGCCGTTACTCCACTTCCAGAATGTGACTATGTCGTCCCTCCACTTCGTAGAAAATTATAATGGCCAAAGATAGGCACGGGGACGGCGTGACCATGCACCCCCCACCTTTTCAGATCCACTATTACCTCTGCATTGTATCGTTTGTAGAAAAATTCTTCTTAATGTCTTCTCTGTAAATGTTTATGTTTCATCAATTCAAACACTTCGATTTTGAATTGATATGAATGGATGGATAGACTGACCGTTCTATAATAAGACTTATGGCACTTATGAACAACATAGTTTTGAAGTCTATTAAATTAAATAAAATAGTATAAAAGTATAAATAATAAATAAAAATAATTTATTTATTCCCGAGCTTTCCCCTCCACAAATAGTTTATGCTAAAAAGGAAATGCATTATGAGAATAAAATGAAAGTTGATTGGTTATAGCAAATACATAATCACCATGCATTGGGGGAGAAGTTAATGTAGTTAATGGTGCTTTATCCTAAATGAAAGATTTTTAGGTTGATAGATGTCGACGTTAAATAGATAAGTAGTGTTAGTGGAGAACGCTGCAGAAAGTGCCGTAAGATACTTTAAGTTTCACTAGAAAAATGTTTTCTTAAAATTTGGCATCCCCAATTGAGAAATATTTTATCATCATTTTATAAAAACGTTTCATTTTATGTACTTTCATTTAGGGTGTAACCACCCGTTTGCATATGAGCTGTCGAATATAAACAAATAGCACTTAATGCAATACAGAAAATTGAAATAATATAAGAATTCAAAATAGGCTGATAATAAGGTTTCACATTTGCAATGAGAAATTTTGGGCACGAGTGTGAACTTAGCAGGACCACTTTTGAAAATTATAAATATTTGCATATAATACGTTTGTAGCGGTTTGTACCTTAAAACTCTTGGTTTGTACCGGTCTCAAATTCGAAAAAAAATGTGGTCCTGCTAAATTCATGTGAACTTAGCCGAACCACTTATAAATTTATCCAAATTGGATGATTTTCTGTACGAATCGTTTGGACCGGATTGTACCGTAAAAATTTGCGTTTGTACTGGTCTCAAATTCGAAAAAGCGAAAAGTAAAGTGGTCCTGCTAAGTTCATGTGAACCTAGCTGGACCAGAATACATATTTCTACAAATCTGAAGATTTTTCTGTACGAATCGTTTGTTCTACGTTTGTACCGGATTGTACCGTAAAATGTTTCGCTTGTACCGGTCTCAAATTCGAAAAAATCGAAAAATAAAGTGGTCCTGCTGTGATCACGTGAACCTAACAGGACCAGAATACAACTTTCAACAAATCTGAAGATTAGTCTATACGAATCGTTTGTTCTACATTTGTACCGTAAGAATTTTCATTTCTACCGGTCTCAAATTCGAAAAAATCGAAAAACAAAGTAGTCCTGCTAAGTTCACGTGAACATAGCAGGACCACTAATAAATTTCTACAAATTTGATGACTTTTCTGTACGAATCGTTTTTACTGCGTTCGAACCGGATTGTACTGTAAAAAGTTTTGTTTGTACCGATCTCAAATTCAAAAAAAATCGAAAAATAAAGTGGTCCTGCTAAGTTCACGTGAACTTAGCAGGATCAGAATAAATATTTCTACAAATCTAAAGATGTTTCTGTACGAATGTTTGTTCTGCGTTTGTACCGGATTAACCGTAAAACGTTTCGTTTGTACCAGTCTCAAATTCAAAAAAGTCGAAAAATAGAGTGGTCCTGCTAAGATCACGTGAACCTAGCAGAACCAGAATACAAATTTCTACAAATCTGAAGATTTTTCTGTATAAATCATTTGTTCTACGTTTATACCGGATTGTACCGTTAAAGTTTTCGTTTTTACCGTTCTCAAATTCGAGAACATTGAATAATAAAGTGGTCCTACTAAGTTCATGTGAACCTAACAGGACCACTGATAAATTTCTACAAGTTTGATGATTTTTCTGTACGAAACGTTTGTTCTACGTTTGTATCGCATTGTATCATAAAAATTTGCGTTTGTACAGGTCTCAAATTTGAAAAAATCGGAAAATAAGGTCATCCTGCTAAGTTAAAGATAAGATATATTAGAGATAAGATTAGATATTAGAAATAAGATTAGAAATAATATATATCTTAAAATTTTTATAACTATGCTTATAATTATTGCTATACTCAACAATTATTGTCATTTTATTGGCATTAAAACGTGCGATCTGGAAATTATCGGTGCGTACAAATGAGAGAACTGCAAGTTATTGTTTCTGTCCAGGATGGAATGAATTAAAAGATTCGTTTTAATATATTCAAAAGAGTACTTTCACAATTGATAAGGCAAATGCCGTCATGTAAAATTTCCACATTAGTTTTATAGTAGAAACCGAATTTGTATCTGGAGTTACACTGTCAACTTGTTCCCTGAACTTCTCACTGTCACAATAAAGAGCACTAAATGAATGCAATAAAGAATCCGTAACACATATATTTTTGGTGCGTATAGGACGGCATACCATACAGTTCCCTAAAGGACCTATCTATGTGTTTATTATCTTGTTGCTTATATCGAATGTTAGATGTGAATTTATTTTTTTTATTTCTTGTGTATAAATCCTTCAGTTTAGTTTATGGATATTGTTTGCACTTTAAGTAAAACACCCTATTAAGCATATTCCATGTAAAAACAGGTCTTACTTTTACAATATGAATAAAGCTTGATTTCTGTTCTGTATCCATTGACTTTTTGTTTAATTATTATTTTGTTTAATTATTTTTCGATTTTTTCGAACTTGAGACCGGTGCAAACAAAACTTTTTACGGTACAAACCGGTACAAACGCAGTACAAACTTATGGTATGCAAATATTTATAATTTTCAAAAGTGGTCCTGCTAAGTTGACACTCGTATTTTGGGCTCTAGTTTTATTTTTATATATTTTTTGATAAATAATCCTGTTTTGTGAGCGTACCAGCTGTACCACATGTTGCTTGTGTTCATGATTCTGGTATTCTTTTAATTTTCCCACTTTTCAACTGGTACCCTATAAAATTTAAATGTTTTCCAGTCATAGTGGATTGAGTGTGTACAATTTTGAGATCAAACAGTTTGTGTTTTCATGTGTACTCCAACGATGCAAGTCCAAATTCCGAAGTGCATCATCATCTTCAAACATAGCTACGGGCTGACAAAGGGATTGAACTACTTGAGCCAGCACTTTAATAACATCTGAAACTTATACTTCTTTGCTAGAATGTATATATATATATATATATATATATATATATATATATATATATATATATATATATATATATATACATCAGGGTTTCTAGACCTGAAGGTCGCGAAGATAAGCGGAAGAGATACATATAATCTAATACCGGAAAATATTTTTAAATATTATTTTGAATTTTGTTCTGATTGGCATATTTTTATTCTTAAATAAATGTTAAGAACAAAGTATGAACTAAAGAGAGAAATTTCTCAGAAATTAAAATACTCAATAATTTCTTAAAGAACTGTCCATTTTTTAAAACCAAAATTAAAAATCGCTTTATTTTTATCATATGACCCAAAATTACGGGAGTTGTGAGGTTCAGAAATTTTAAAACGGCTTCCATTTTGAAACAGTATGACGGATCGTATTCGATATTTGTAACATGAATGAACTGATCAAAGTGTCTTTCCTAATAAGATAGTGAAATCGGACCTTGATCCAAATTGGGTCCCTATTCACCCAAAAGGTTATCCTTGACCTAAAACTACCTCAAAGAATTTTGATCCACCTAACGAATTATCGTATCATACATGCTCAAAATTGAATATTTTTTTTTAAATTTTTCTGAGGATGATAGAAAAAGTTTGAAAGTTTCACAGATTGTAGATACTATTTAAATCTAAATGTGCATTTTTTTTCAAAATCATCGATGCTTATTTTCTTTACTTTTTTGCGTGTTAAAAATTTCAAAAAATTGTAGGAAAAAATTTGGGGGAGGGGGGACACGTCGCTGATATTTTGGTTAAAAATTTGTTATACCCTTAGGTACAACATATTTTTTTTCGGGGCCTGAAAGTGATGGCAACATTGTCAAAAATAAATAAAACTGAAAACAAACGTGTTTTTTGCACAATTTTTCCACCATTTTTGCATTAAGGTGAGGGCTATTTCAAATTATCCTATGCCAAAGTTAACAATTTTCCTTTCTTTTGCGCCCCTTCCGCTTCTGTTATTCTTCTGCTGCTTCGATTGGGTCCATTTCGGAATAGAAACACCAAATATATCTTTGTAACATTGCTTCCACTTCAATGACTCTTGCACAACGAATATATCATAACGTTCTGGCTCTAGGAGAACCATATTAAAACTAGAAGTAAAATTGCAACAATATCAGTTAGAAGTTTGTGTAGTGTTCCGAGTAACGTTGGTTCATTTCCTTGAGACGCCGTATTGTTTTTTTTTTGTTTTTTTGTTTTTTATTTCTCGGTATCTGTTACCGTCTTCCTTCTACAGTGATAAACGCTGAAACAGAAAATTAGTAAACCACAACCTGGTTGAATAGTAGGTTAACACAGGAGTTTTAACCTATTCTTGGAACGCTCGGGTTCAAAACACTGCTCACGCCAACTGAACTTTGTGGTGGACAAACACCGTGTGCGTTGGTTTTCTCGGGGTTCTCCCGTTTCCTCCCACTTTTTTCATTCCACCATTTCATACATCTCTGATCATCACCGTCTACTTTAACCTAACCGGAATAACCCTGGGACGTAAAACTCAAATATTTCATTTCAATTTTTGAAATACAAAAAAAAAAAGCTTCTTGATGTCTTTCATTCTTTCTGCTCTATGGAAATCTGTATTGAAACCGGAAGT
Organism: Thermobia domestica; assembly: GCF_964235325.1. Lineage (NCBI taxonomy): Eukaryota > Metazoa > Arthropoda > Insecta > Zygentoma > Lepismatidae > Thermobia > Thermobia domestica. Next base: position 41,852,787 of record NC_137461.1, on the reverse strand, counting down.
AATAGTGAATTTAAACCACTTTCAGCTTTGGTAAAGTGTTGCGGATAATTATGAGAAGTCTCCTTAACACACTGAATCAGGGGTAAAAGTAAGGGGGAAAAGCGGAAGATGCCGTTACTCCACTTCCAGAATGTGACTATGTCGTCCCTCCACTTCATAGAAAATTATAATGGCCAAAGATAGGCACGGGGACGGCGTGACCATGCACCCCCCACCTTTTCAGATCCACTATTACCTCTGCATTGTATCGTTTGTAGAAAAATTTTTCTTAATGTCTTCTCTGTAAATGTTTATGTTTCATCAATTTAAACACTTCCATTTTGAATTGATATGAATGGATGGATAGACATGACCGTTCTATAATAAGACTTATGGCACTTATGAACAACATAGTTTTGAAGTCTATTAAATTAAATCAAATAGTATAAAAGTATAAATAATAATTAAAAATAATTTATTTATTCCCGAGCTTTCCCCTCCACAAATAGTTTATGCTAAAAAGGAAATGCATTATGAGAATAAAATGAAAGTTGATTGGTTATAGCAAATACATAATCACCATGCATTGGGGGAGAAGTTAATGTAGTTAATGGTGCTTTATCCTAAATGAAAGATTCTTCGGTTGATAGATGTCGATGTTAAATGGATAAGTCGTGTTAGTGGAGAACGCTGCAGAAAGTGCCGTAAGATACTTTAAGTTTCACTAAAAAAATGTTTTCTTAAAATTTGGCATCCCTAATTGAGAAATATTTTATCTTAATGTTTCGTTTTATGTACTTTCATTTAGGGTGTAACCACCCGTTTACATATGAGCTGTCGAATATAAACAAATAGCACTTAATGCAATACAGAAAATCGAAATGATATAAGAATTCAAAATAGGCTGATAATAGGGTTTCACATTTGCAATGAGAAATTTTGGGCACGAGTGTGAACTTAGCAGGACAACTTTTGAAAATTATAAATATTTGCATATAATACGTTTGTACCGGTTTGTACCGTAAAACTCTTGGTTTGTACCGGTCTCAAATTCGAAAAAATCGAAAAAAATGTGGTCCTGCTAAATTCACGTGAACTTAGCAGAACCACTTATAAATTTCTCCAAATTGGATGATTTTCTGTACGAATCGTTTGTTCTACGTTTGTACCGGATTGTACCGTAAAATTTTGCGTTTGTACCGGTCTCAAATTCGAAAAATAAAGTGGTCCTGCTAAGTTCACGTGAACCTAGCTGGACCAGAATACATATTTCTACAAATTTGAAGATTGTTTTGTACGAATCGTATGTTCTACGTTTGTGCCGGATTGTACCGTAAAATGTTTCCCTTGTACCGGTCTCAAATTCGAAAAAATCGAAAAATAAAGTGGTTCTGCTATGATCACGTGAACCCAACAGGACCAGAATACAACTTTCAACAAATCTGAAGATTTGTCTATACGAATCGTTTGTTCTACATTTGTACCGTAAGAATTTTCATTTCTACCGGTCTCAAATTCGAAAAAATCGAGAAATAAAGTAGTCATGCTAAGTTCACGTGAACATAGCAGGACCACTAAAACATTTCTACAAATTTGATGACTTTTCTGTACGAATCGTTTTTACTGCGTTCGTACCGGATTGTACTGTAAAAAGTTTTCTACAGAAAAAGTATTCTCATGATGTCAGTTCTTTTAGTGATCATGACAGTTCCTTCAATGGAAAGGAGAAAGAACTATTTTCAAGTAATATTGAAAATTCTCCTAAAAATGCTCTTGGTGGTATCAAATCTATCCTCAAAAAACGTAGCAAGGATGTCAGTTTACATACTATGTCAGATAATGTGGGTCAAACCGAAAAGGAAAACAGAATTCCGAAAAAGGTCAAATTTGTAGATGAAGTTAATGTGGACCCGTTAGCACATGTTCGTCATAGTTGTCCTTCTGAGGTTAGAACTAAAAGTTGTAAACGGAAATTGGAAAATGTTGCCGATGATACTGATCTTTATCCAAATCCTGTTAAAAAAGGTAGGTTATCTGAAGTCCAAGAGTCGCATTTTGTTCAAATTAATGAAAGTGAAAATGTTAGGTGCAGTGGCGTAGCAGCTGCCCCCGCAACCCCCGCAGTGCGGGGGGGCCCCGAGGTATAGGGGGCCCCGAAGCCTTGCGATGAATAAAGATTTAAAGAAGTAGAACTTCAACCTTACTTCTGTCGGCTTTGCAACTAGGGCTCCTTCTCTATACTTTGCGGGGGGGCCCGCAAAAGTGTGCTACGCCACTGGTTAGGTGGAATGAGTTGTTTCAGTTGTTGGATAATAATACTGTGCAATTACAAAGCATTACAACCCAGCTGGAATATGTATCTGTTTTACAGAGTAATGATGTATTTTCTCAAGGGAATGAAGTAAGTATTAAATTAGCCAGTGTAAATGTAAACACCGTGCAGGTTGACTTCATGGAGGCTACCTCCAATAGTAGTACGAGTGTGGTTAACGTAACCACCACTAGGGAAATAAAAAGTGATACTGTTGTAGTATTTTTAGACGAAATTAAAGTCTGCACTTGTCCCTTATGTGAAAGGAAGTGGGTGGATCAGCTGTTTGCCCCCTCCGGCTCAATGCTACTTGTTGATAAGAAATGTTTGTCTATAAGTCCTGTAATTTTTGTGGTGTATACACGGCATGTTACAAGTTTTCCCAGAGTAAGATTCATTAGGCAACCAGTTCAGATTGATGAGTTGCGTTATTTTTCCATTGGTAATGTATGTTTAGTGTTGCTAGAAGGTACAGTATGTACACTTGTAATCGTATGTTTTAGTAAAAATGAAACCATTCCACGTTCGCTTGGCATACATCGTGCAACTTGTAAATCTATGAAATTTAGATTCAGAAAAGGTAAGAAAAAGTGAATTGAACTAAGTCAAAACGTTCAGATTGACTATACACCAACCAATACTTTATACTCAACTCGAAATGTTATTGAGAAATTTAGAAACAGAAATTTTTGTCTGGAAAGCGAAAAAGGTAAGCAAAGGTTTTTCCATCGTGCGAAAATGAAAAATAACTCGAAAATCTGCAAAAAAGTGCGTAAATCAGGTAAGGTATTACGCCTACGTAGAAAGTGTAAATTCTTCGCTGCCAACATTTGCAATGACACTCAAATAGTAAATGTTCCGAGTGTACAAACCAATCGTAAGAAATCTGTTAATTCTCATAGTAAGGTAGCACAAAAATCTACTGCTTACAGAATATTGCGTTCTTGTATTACCAAAATCCGATGGATACCTGGTATGGAAGATAAAAGCAAAATTTTTGAATGCATGGGAATTTTATTTCACGATGTTGTAATAAATCCAATACGAAAAGGAATTGGGTAAACGACAGTAACACATAGCCGGATTGCCCATTTTCCATATTTTTGACCTGGCATTGAAAAATAAATTTTGGTTACATTGCAGAAATTTTTGTACAAAATTTCTTTTGTTATTAGTAATTATTTTTCATACTATAGATATTTTTTAACATTTAGTACGTCAGAAAATTTTGAATGTTCAAATAAAATTAATAATATGTTATCGTACGTATCATGTGAATGGTTATAGCCGATAGATTCAGAAAAAATTTTGAATATTAATTTTTTCGCTTCATATATTATTGCACCTCATAAGATATTGAAAATGTTGAATGAGAGATACCATTTTTAAAATTTTGATATTTGAAATATATATGGTACGAAATTACTTGTAATAGCATATCTTTTCGTTAATGCATTCACAACGAAATTTAAATTTTCGAATGATAGAAAATATAGTGTTTCTTTTCGAAGTGCAAGAGTGAATTTGCGCAGTGAAAATTTTCATATATAGTGAAAGGAAATAAATTTAAATTGTGAAGATGTGGAAAATCTATACAAACTATTCCATTACAGTGTTGCAATTTTACAAAAGTCGAAATATTTTGAATCACAAATTTAGATATTCTGGTGAGAAACTGTTCGGTAATAAACTTGAATGATTATATTTTGAATCAACAAGTTAAATTTTTTAATTTCTAAACAACAACCATGCGTCAATTAATAGTAACGTATACTTACGATGTGTTATGTCAATTTATTTGTTTTAACCAATTAGTATGCCTCTGGGATTACCAATCAGCTGAGGATACTTGAAGTTTGGTGTGGTAAGTTATGGTAGTTACCTGTACCCACCTTCATGGCGCGTTGTTTAGTTGAAAAGAATATACAATGAAACATCCTATTATAAATGAGTATCAAGTAAGTTGTGTATGTGATAATTATTAGCATCCACTGTTGCATTTACTTTGTATTAATCTTACTTTGTATATCTCAACTGCGTTATATTTTGCACACACATACCATCATGTTGTGGTCTCAGAAAAATCATTAGTTTAATTTTAGTGCCTTTAGATTCCGAGTGGTAGCCATTTTTGTTTTTGACGTTCAGGAATTGTCAGAAAGAGGTACCGAATCTAAAGTTTCTCAGATATTAATATTCAGTTGATGTGGAATAAAAACCAAACTATTCAGTAACTGTAAGCTACGAAACTCAGTAATACCCACTGTCATCTATAATATAAAAGTGTGAATTTAAGGTTTGAGGATTTACGTCAATGATAAAAGATTCTCGATTTCAACAGATAATCATTGCAGAAAGGAAAATTGTCTAAAAGCTAAGCTTTTATGGGTTAACATTTCTGACGTAGAAACATGAAGTTTTAGTATTTAGGCATGTCACCACAATTCTGTAGGATTTTTATTTAATTCAGAAAAGAAAAATGATCACAATTGTCACAGTTAAGTACAAACGGGTGGGTGACCTGATAAAAAATATAAAAGTCATCTTCGTAACGGCTTTATATGAGAATATCATGTTCCAAAAAGGTGAATTTCAAATTTCAATACCAGAATATTTATTATAAATATAACATTATATCTTTCAAGTAAGCATTACTAACGCTCTCGCCTTCGGTGTGAGTGGTCCCGGGTTCGATTCCCGGAGGGAGCACTCGGTTGAAAAACTGTGAAAATCTTTTTCAGACCAGCCATCCTGAATGACGTTTTCTTTGGGTTTTCTCATTCACACCAGGCAAGCGCCGGACAGGTACTTAACTTACAGGTCCTAGGTCGCTTAATTTCTTCCCCAATCTTTTCTCCCTTCCCTTTTCCAGAATAGTGTTCTCGAACAGGGATTTTATCCCTGATATGTAGCGAACCATAGGTGCCGAAAGCCCAGAAATCTGAATCCTAAACCTAAGCTCTTACAAACAATCAGATGCAGAAATATGCTGGAATTTACTGGATGTTAGGGTGTGTCGAAAAGACTTTTTTCGAAATTTGAAAATGGGTATTTCGAAAAAGTTGCTACCCGTGGCAGAGACATTGCGCAAAAAATTTGAGATTTCTCGGATCAAACCTAACCCTGAAACATCCCCCTTGCAAATTTAAGATTTTAGTAAAACGGCAACCCGCATAACTCTACAGTAACATAGTCTGTGAAGCTTCTGGCAGTCTATAATAGAAGGCAAGAAATGTTCAGAGCATAAACTTAGTCTCATTGACATTAGGGACTGGTTTTAGAATACCCTAAATGTGCAGCTCTCTGCATGTTTTGCGTTCATAGCTTTAGTTGTAATTTTCAGATTTAAATCCTTCTTCCATGCAAATTTGGGTATTCGTTTTTTCGATTCTAGTGTCGCCATAATTATCGTATCTCTATGTTTGAAATCATAAACTTTGGATGGGGCTTCTGTCACTAAATTTATAGTTCGCTCGACGGCTTGGTATGGCAAGGAAACCATACCGCAGATTCATCTACCATCACGCACTTTCCAATATTGTCCTCCATTCCTGCATCTGATAAGGTGCTGGTAATAGGAGGCTCTGTTACATTGGTTGCAAACCAGTCGATCATTTCGTGGTGGTAGTCCGCTTCAAATCTTAATCGGGGAGCAACAAATTCACGATTCTTTTTCGGCCGTTTTGCATCTTTGCAGAGTTTCCTTGATCCGTTTCTAAACTACGGTCCTTATTTCACTGCTGGGGTGAGAAATCAACGCTAGAAGCAAATTATCGGGATGTACAGAGAATCCATTTGTTTGAATGACAGTGTGGACTATTTTTCTTGTATTCATGGGTAAAAACTTTGAGGAGCAGATGATATTCCATAGATGTCTGGCTCCTTCTGTGCATGAAATCTGTTGACGAATCCCAAACCAGTGGGAAGACACGAATGACATATTCTGCCAGAAGTTTAAGATTGTTGCTTGGGTTGAGGGTGCTGACGTAAAGTCGTAGTATTCTGCAAACAAATATTAGCAACCGTGACTGCACTACGGGATCTGGTTTCTTACTGTTTAGATCTGAGGGGCATATTCCCGATGACACAACATGGCGGATTTCGAATAGATATTTCTAATCAGTACTGAGATAGGATGTTTTCTGCATCTCCATTACTAATACCAGTGTAATTGGGTGAGACTTCAGAGCGTTTTCCTTTTCGCGGTCCCCTAACTGGGCACCTATGAGTCCTGCTAAGGTGTTTGGCTCTGTTGTTACACCATCCAGGATATTCACCATATGTTTTAACGGTAATTCGTTTGTATAGCAAGCAAGGAAAGTGCTGAACTTCTTTGTTTAAGTTTTCTTTTTCGAGATACTACAACACCATTCGTTCTTCGAGTATTTACTGCTGTCCCGTGGCACTCAATAGCCACCAATTGAGACATATCGACTTCACTGTTTCTAAAAACTTCATTAGTGGTTTGGCTATTTCACTTCCTTATCCCGTCTCAGGGATAATGTGTTCTAAATAACGTGATCCCGATTCCTCCAAAACGGTTACATGATCTTCATATTTTTCACCTCGATAATATTTTTCACCTCTCGTCTCCTTCTACAATATTTTGTCCTTTCGTCCGTCAAAATATATGCTCTTATTCTTTCGTCTTTTACGTTTGTCTTCTTCTTACAAAGATTTGCCTAATTTCTTTGTTTCTCTAGTAATTTTACATTTGCCTATAACAAACGTACCGTTGTCTCCAGTTCCGTATCCAATGCCTTTTAAAACAGATGAAGCGATTAATGTTACTTCACGTATTACAGTTCCATTTCAATAAGCAGTGGAAGCGATGCAAGGGATAGATATGCATGTCTGGTGATAACCTTTATTTGAATATTCGGGATCAAAATATAAAGCAAATATACTGTTAGTTTCGATCCTTTTACGGGACGAATCTTCAGAAAATGATAGAGCTTCCCTTACTTGTGTCAGGATTCCTGAATGATCAGACTCGTGAAGATCCGTTGCACTTAGTTTCAATTTAACTTGTAGCTATTTGTTCTCTTCTTGCTTGGTTTCTTGCGAGCAAGGCACTGATTTAATATTCTACTTGGCGGATGATCATTTGTCTCACACAATAATTGCTTGTTTCTTCAAAGGCAATAGGCATCATGTCTTTAGGAATACGTCTTATCTAACTCACTATTTATATATTTAGGGTATTCTAAAACAGCTCCTAATGTCAATGAGACTAAGTTTATGCTTTGAACATTTCTTGCCTTCTATTATAGATTGCCAGAAGCCGTCGGAGATGACGTTACTGTAGAGTTAAGCAGGTTGCCCTGTTACCAAAATCTTAAATTTTCAAGGCGGATGCGACAGGGTAAAGGGTGATCCGAAAAATCTCAAATTTTTCGTGCAAAGCCTCTGTCATGGGTAGCAACTTTTGCATACTATCCATTTTCAAATTTCGAAAAAAAAAATTCGACCCACCCTACTGTATATGCATGAGAAATTAACGAATGATGCATACATTAAATTAATATTAAAACCTGAACACGTTTTATTCTTAATATATTTCATACGGGTACTGTTGCAATTCAATATATAAGAGCTTTGATACGTCATTGGTGCTTATCTAATTAGAACAAAGATCCCTTACTACAATTGTATTTACTCATTGAAAAAATAACAGTTTTTTATAAGAGCTAGAAAAGAAAATTTTGAAAATTATAGCTTTAAATTAATTTAAGGAAACATATAAATAATTTATAAGTGTAAATATAATGAAACGAGCGATCTAATGAACCATAATTTTTTTCTATGTCGCAAGGAAAATGTTTTAAAATGCACAGAATGTACCATTCTAGATATTGAATTCTCTTTGATGAGCGAACTGTAATCAATACATTGCTATGTTTAATTTAAGCCCATTTGATATGACATTTCTTTAATTGTTCTTTCTTCGTTTCGGTCACTAATTAGTCCTTTTCATTATCTAGGATTCTCTTACTTTTATAATGTAGCTATGAATATTATACATGAACTAGAAATTTTCTTCTTCATTCTTTTTCACATAATACTGACTTCAATATCTTTTATCATGTTATTCACAGAAAAACATGCATATGTTTTTTATACTTACAGTATATGAATGCGTATAGCAAGTATATGTAAATGCATATTATAATGTTTACCTAATTGTTGATATAGAGCCAGGTTCAATCCCCCAGAAGTAATTACCTTTACTTTAATTCAACGTAAGGTAGCATGCGAGACAATACGACACCAATCGTAATTTTCATGAAGATGTACCAGACAAGCCAGTGCTTTTCTAATAGAAACGCTTTTCGATACGAAATAAAATTTTTACGACAGTCCCTCGAGACGCGAGAACCACAGCTCTTGTCCCATAGGGAATACGGTGGAGCGTTTTGCACTTTTGTTGGAAATTCGATGACGGCTAGTGCCGAAAAGGTGTCATTAGTGGCGCCGACCTTACTGATTTTTTTGGGGGGGGGAGAGAACCCATTACCCTGCCCCAACGGACTTTTTTAAAGTGTGGTTAGGCAACACGCACAACACTAATGACAGGAAAGCTACTTGTGGTCGTTTTTGAGTTACCTGATGGCTATAATACAATTATTTTTTTAAAAGAAACTTGTACCTATGCCAGTAAATAATTTTAAAATGTTTATGAGTTAAAATACAGCCATGTTAGCTAAGTTGTTGGAATTAATGTCCAGATTTTGTTTGGAATGCCACGTTAAGGATGATTATGGGCATAGTCCTTGATATAACACGATTTTATTTTTGCAACTCTTCGCTTATTTTGCTCTGTACGCAAAATAACTCAGAACTAACCACGGGGAGGTGGTTATACATCGAGTTCCACGTTCCACCCACCAAGTAAGCATACGTTGACATTTGACCTTACGTCACGAAGTTCTTCTTGGTCTCGAAGCGGGGCATTCTTGTTCTAGACTTCAGTTTGGCTCTAACGTAGATATCTCTTGCGTTCTGGCCGCACGTTTTCGACGCTGCCTCGGACTACAAATTCATTGTGCGTTCCACAGCTTGACTATGGGAAGGGAATGTTGTTGTTAGAGTAGCTGAAATTCGGATGGTTTCTTCGAGCTGCTGACAACCCGGAAAAGGGATGGGGAGAATAGCGACTAACATCATTTAAGCAGAAACAACATTCCGATGTTTATCTTGAGGGACAACGGAAAACCCTGGAGAGCATTCGACAATTTTTCTCAGGATCATGACTTCTACAACTTATCACAATTGCATTCATTTACAACGTAATCAAAAATATCGTTATACCCGGCTGTTTTCAAAAATCTGAACCTGTTCTAATGTACCATTACAGTTGAAAGTAAAGGCAACTTTTTTTTACGCACCCTGTACCTAGTATTTTTTTTATTCAATTTCGGTTTAGTTACACAATTTATTTACTCTCTTTACTTCGAATTAAATATAATGAATCGAAAGGTTTCATTAGTAACCATATTCCCACTGAATAATATATTTTATTTATATTTTGATTAAGTGTAAATCCCATTTTCGCATATATAAGTTGAATAGTTACAAGGTTTACCATTCTGACGTCATACCGAAACATAGTTCCGTCATTGGATATAAATTTTCTTAATTTCAGACAAATGTAGAATTTAGTCAGGTACCTAAATTTTCCCTCACCCCCTCTCACTAGTCCAGAGTCACTTTCAGATCCGGTTATATCTGGATTTGCCAAATTTCTATTTGTTTTGTAATTTCCGCGGCTAAAGTTTTCGTTCTGATTGGAGGAATTCTCCTACCTCTGGCTTTTTCGGCGCAATGTTATCATAATAATAAAAGATGATTCTACGAGCACAGCCGTGAACAGCATCTACTCTATATTTGCTTTTAAGGACTTAAATTTTTAGTGAAAATCCATTAAAAATCAGATTAAATGCCGCAGTAAACGCCATAAGATTATATAGGAGCCTGTAAACCTATACTTTAGCTGAAAGAACTGCAAAACCAAGGAGAAATAACAAATTCCGGATTTCTGTTTACTAGGAAGCCATGTTTGCTGCCCAGCTAGAATAGACAGAGTGAAATAGTGACTTTACCTTTTTTCTTTCAAACCATAGATTCAGTTAGGGATTAGGGGAAATACGACCTGGTTTCGTATATTCTATAGTTTATATTTTAAATGTGATTTTTTTTAGTAAGTGTCTGTACGTAGTAGGTTTGATAGTTGTAATGTAAATAATCATAATGGCAGCTTAAGCTAGCGTAAAGGGGCTCCTATCCCCTTTTCCAAATTGAACCAGTTCTAGCGGGGGAATGGGTTAGTTATTGTTTGTTTTAGGGCCTTTTCCCCTTTCAGGGGAAGGGTCCCTTAATAAATCTCGTTAAGGTGCCCTCAGGGCATCAATCTTTAGCAATCATCATGTAAACAATTGGTCCTAGGGTTACCTTTCTCATTTTGCCCCCCTAAATTAAATAGAGCCAACTGTATATACCAACAAGGGAGTACTTTTTCTCAATATGAATGTAATTAAATGGTGTTTATTTAGTTAGTAGTATTTATGTGTAGTAGTTATAGTTGTGTAGTTCGTAGTTCTGTATGAGTGCGTGATTTTACCGTATAGACAGTGTATAAATATGCAGTAGTTTAATACCATTTGTCTAACTCAAAGCACAATAAACGAGAGTAAATATTAGATTTGTGATTAATGAGTACAAGTATATATTTCAGTACACGGTAAATTATGCCTCCACTACAGCACCATAGTGCCCGTTTTCGGTAATCAGTTGTTTGTTGACATTACGACATCGCATGAGTTAGTGATTTAAGTTGTTTGATTTTGGCCATTTATTTCTAAATTACATCCCGTGGACATGGTTTTCGGTTCAGATGAGTATACCTTCATATAAGATAGCATGAGATCTTACTGTACTGAAAATTTCAGCTTGCTAGGTCCAGTAGTAATTGAAATATCCACTGAAATAAAGAATACCTATTTTCTTAATAGAAGTAAAGCCCATATGCTGTTACTGTTTGTTTCAAAATGTAGTATTAAATTCTCTTTTCCCGTGGCTGTAGAAAAATTCCATTGTTGCTTTAGTTCTATCAACAAATCAGAAATAGATTAATCGTTGACAATTTAACTTTCAGTGAATACGCACGTATGATTTTTTTTAACTGCGAAGTAAATACAATTTGGGTGCTTTGAAACAAAGAGTACGTGGTTCGATGAATGTTATCGTGTAGTAGTTTGAGCGTGATAGATTGTGATAATTATATATTTAGAGGAAAAGGTTTAAATATGGGCTAGGGTTTAAAAATGGGCTACCAGCAATATCTGCGCTCCACAGTGCTGCACTGAGGCGGAAACTGTAAGAGCTCGTTTCTTGTATACACAAAAGGCGAGGCACCAGTTGGGGGCGAGATCGGAGCATGTGTACTTGTGTTTGTTGGCTGTTCAGTGCGCAGAAGACAATTTTGTCGTGCTAAAAGTTTTGTAGGTATGTATATACTTCACGTTTCTTGTTTCCACACATGCTTTAAACCAATTGCCTCATATGAACTGTATTCCTACTACATAGCGTTTATAATTTGCATGTTTAAATCGTAAGTATTTATAAGGATACATCATCAAAACATTTCAAAACAAATTAGCGTCTTTCTTTAAATATGGGCTACAATGACTGGTCTAAATATGGGCTAGGGTCTTGTGACATCTTTCGACATTTCACCACTTCCTGTAATTAAGAAGAAGGTTAGTAATCGAGGTCCGAAGGTTGCAGGCGCCTCCTGCATAACAGGTTCTCCATATAACGGTGCTTTGTCCGCCTCGATGGCAAAGTCAGCAACGAAAGGAAAACAGGAAAAAAGGCATTTGGATTTTGAAAACTCTAAGGAAAACATAAAAGAGGGCATTGAAAATTAGAGAAAACAAGGTTGTTCCAGGAAAGCAGAGGGGGAAAATGGATCGAAACGGAGAAGAGTAGAAAAAAATCAGAAGTGGGGAAGAAGAAAGATAAAAACTAGGAGTGTAGTGATTCAGAAGATGAAGATTGTTTTGGTATTAAATTAATTGACAGCGGGGAAAGTGATATTGAACTCGCGATATGACAAAGAATTCCATAAGAGAACGATGCAAACTGCATGTTGTGTGATATGAAATTTTCAGAGGACCGTCGTAACGAATTGTGGGTTATGAGCCAAATGTGTTTGATGTGGGCACACACTGAATGTGAGGGTGCAGATGCTGACATATACATATGTGATTTTTGCAAGTAGAACTTTCATTTGCATTTGGATTAATCTTACTGTTAGATTTGTATTCTTTTAAGGTCTATGTATTTATTTTCGATTTTTTAAAACTGGGGCCCATATTTAGACCAGTTTTTAAAAACTTAAATTTTGGAGCTCCTAAAAAAATTAGTTTTTTTCCGAAGAAATATGTACTTTTTATTTACTTTATAATATTTGTAGTAAAGAGTAATCTTTGAAATATATTATTGAACATTGAAACTTTCAGTTATATACATTGTTTGAAAATGAGAACGAAAATAAAAGTGGTAGCCCATATTTAAACCTTTTCCTCTATTAGTGTGTAATATAAATATGTGTATGGCCTGCGTGTAAAATGTATGAAATAGGGTGTCCGTAAAATATTTCTTCGTGTGGAAATGAGTAAATAATAATTAAATGTAACGATATAATAATAATACGATTATAATGTGAAGTGAATGAGATGATATGACACCTATATTTAAATGGATAGGCCTAGTGTATGTTATATAGTGAAAATATGAATACGTTTACTAAAAAAATCTCTCGCGTTTTGACTTCTACACCGGTACATTCATCCAACCGAGTTTGCTACTTGGATAGTAAATTGTAGTTGGGAATTGTGTTTTGCTTCGCATTTAAGTACCTCATACTAACAGCCCCGGATCTTAAGCCTTTCAATAGATAAGGTAGCATCATGTGGGAATTACTCCTAAAGGTTGACAGAAATGATAATTAAGAAAACTAACTGCTATATTCTGTGATCTTCGAAAAGTACAGGTTCGGTCATTTGTACCTTTAACATTCATTGCCTCTCCGAGATTTTTTCTTCGTTGCTTACCTTATTTATTTATTATGCAGTGCTCATATAACTCAGTTCGGACTATCCGATTAAATCAACCGCTACTAAATTAATATTTATGTCATTCCCGTACCCGGGCATCGACCCCATACCACCTTGAATATTTTCGTCTTCTTTTCTCAGTTTCCAAACTAGATAGTGATGGAAATTAATCGATGCCTCAGAATTTAGCGCATTCTGCAAAGGGGAGCTATCGGTGAAGTTTGGCAATAGAAATCACCGATCCAAAATTCAGTTTATTTAATTTTTTATTTTATTTTGGCAAATCACTAATTAGGGATATCTTAGCTATTACTCTAATTTCATTACTATTCTGGAATCTTCTAGTTTTCAAGAGGTCGGATGATTTTTTTCTTTTGAAATTCTAAATTAACGCAGTCTCTAACCTTCCGGAGGATTCCGGGATCTGCAAGGGTGTTGACCGGATACGGTGAGTGGTGGGATTTCCCTAAAGCCATTGTCTTTCCGAAAATCCCATCGTGGACACAGACTTGTCTCATTTTTGCAGAGATCTTTTATCGGCTATTTATGTGGTAAGCCGAACCCTTTTTTCATAAAAGAGAATATTTGGTTATAGTATGTTGTATACGTAAATTCGACCACTTATCTTTCGTAGTTGTAGTGTTCTGTCTTCTCTCTCTTTACCTATTCTTCTTCTACTTCTCCTCTAGAGTTATTTTTTAATTTTTCAACCCCCCGGTTTCTGAAACTCATGAAAACATACAATATTCATATAACTTATTTCGATCGTATGTACTAACTGAGACATCGAGGGATGCAATTCGTGGAGGTATTGCAGCACAACTCAGGACCATTTTCGCGATATTCAATCCACCACGGGAGAAACTGACGAGAAGGTACACTATGCTTTCAGATTCCTAGAAACTTATTTGTTATTCATTGATCGTACAAATTATACCCATTGACGACTGATTTCTGGTTTTTCTTTCTATTGATTGGTCATATAGTGTATATGTATTAGTAGTTTGGGCCCACTAGTTTCGAATAACCTTGATTTTTTCTTTCTCTGTATATACATCTATATATATGTACTTACATAGTTTGAAAAGTTACGTGCCTGCTCTATTTGTTGTATTTCCACCTCTTATGTCAACTTATTAAATAACACCAATTATTTCTTTACACGCGGATCTTTAGTAAATTGAGAATGATTATTGATTATCGGGTTTACATATAAAGTACAATGTTGCAACCTTATGAGGGAAAAAAGTGAATTTTTATAGTCAGGGTTTTTGTTTATTTTGAGCCAAGCAAGCGTGAATACTTGTTGAATATAAACGGTTATGTAGAATTTAAATGTCGACGAAATACTAAGATGGATATTAAAGTGAAATTTATTATGTTGAGTAATATGAATATATATATATATGCGAGTATGTATGTAAAGGGCTCGGTATTTACGCTGGTTGTGTTAGGTTGCCATAGACTTTTGACACCCGATATTGACCAACTATTTGTGATATACAGTATTACCGCGTAAATTGTAATAAATGACATTTTGTTGAGTTGTTATTGATGTTTGTGACTATTAAAGTTGAATATCATGTTAAATACAGCATGTAAATAAAACAAGTAGCAGGTCGTAAGAAAAGTAAAAATAACCCTAATCCTTATCCAAATTTATTTTGCGAGATCATAGTGAAATTAGTAAGCTACGAAACAGTGCGCCCCACCAACGAATCTTCTATCAGTAAACTATGAAACAAATCCTTTCCCTACGATCGGAAACCTAACTATTCAGTGACTAGAAAACTTTGACTCAACGATCTATACTAGAAAAAAAATTAGTGATCTTAAATTCAAAGAACTGAAATTTGGTCAATAATTTAGTAGTGTGAATACAGGAATATGGAAATATGTTCCCAATGTTTGGGACTGGACTCGATATTTGAAATCTTGATAAACTTTGAAATTTTATATCAAGTGCGTCAAGTGACGAAATGAGAAACTTATATATATATATAATATGAAGCAACTATTTGTCTGTAATTAAAACCAAAACGACTAAATACTCTCATGGACACAAATCATAGTGAATAAAGAGAGTTGAAAAAGGAGTTATTATCGACGTGAGAACAAAGACTCATAAAATTGTCGAAATGTCTCCTCTTGGGACAGAGACTCAATAAAATGCTACTAAAGTGTTTTTTTAAAGAATGATTAACCAATTATATTTTTTTCTTTCTTTTTTCCGCAATGATATGTATTCATTGCACTGACTCTTAAATATATTGACCTTTGAATTTTTGTTTTGTCCCTTTATTTATTTTTATTTTTGTCTTTCATCTTTTGTCGAAATTTTTTTTATGTAATCCAACTTTTAATATCTCTAGAAAGAGAAATGTGTTATTTGATCTTGTTGAAAGTAGCTTATTTCTGTGCATGCTTATGAAACATTCTTTTCATGTATTAAAATTTTCCTGTTATGTCAAACTAAGTTTTCTTTTATTGAAATGTAATAAATGTCTATAGAAATGTAGTTAGATTAGTTTAATTCAACTAAATACAATCTGAAGTATACATTGTCCTGTATGAATGTGTGTGTGAGTGAAATGTAGGTTTAGTATTAAGTGCACCAATTATTTTGACATATATGTGTGACTTATTATAATTAATGGTAGTTGGCAATTAAAGTCATTGAATGTCAATACTAACTTAAGTTGGCTCTATAAAATAAGCAAAAAGGACGGAAGTAGCCTGAACGAATGATCATCATGGGAGAACTGTGAAAGTCAAAATCTTCGACAAATATGTGCTACTCTGCTTTTTTTTTCTTTCTCTGTGGTCGATTCTAACATGCCATCAACTTCGTCGTTTTGTTTTTCAAATATTGGATATTAGTCTAGAACTTCTGGAAATATTGAATAAACGGTTAAATTAAACTTTCTCATCTATCTCAGAGCTAGATTGGGATAATTCGGTAGTTTGGGTTAAATGGATCTAGGTCTGGGATGTATGGGTTAACATGTGTCTACCTTTGATCACCTTAATACCAAACCCTCACCCAATAGCTATTGGAAATGATCCCAATTCGATAATTATTCACTTTTTCTTTACCATATTTCTCAAAATATCCAGTAACAGTTTCTTCTTTATTACCTTCTTACTTTACCTCTTTTCTCTTCTATCTTCCTTTTCCTTTCTTCATGTTCTTCTTCTATTTTTAATAAAACTGAAAAGGGGGTCGTGACTGGGAATTCTATATGTAATAAACACGGTCATGTATTTATTTGATTTTATTTTCTTTAGAAGTCCGATAAAAAGTTTTCTCATTTCGATCGAACCTAGTATGTTCGAAATTAAGAAATGGATATTATATTCCAATATAATTAGACATAAGCTGATAGCTTCATGAATATCTCCACCAGGGGTGAAGGGCTCCCACTCACGACTTATTCCATGCATCTCATTTGTTACAGAGCTTTCTTTCTTTTCTTCTTTCTTGCCCTTTATCAGTTTTAGATTGGAAAACGTGACAGGATTCGTTGTTATGGAAACGGTGGTTTCTATGGCAACGGCCCTTTTTCAGTTTTAGAGTGGCGACACGTGACAAGACTGTTGCCATGGTAACGCATGTTTGCTGTGGTAACGGATCTGAAAATGCTTATTGAATAATACCAGTTATCATGCCAATCAGTTTTTGATTATCGAACCGCGACAAGAATGGTTGTCATGGCAACGTTTGTTCCCATGGCAACGTATCTCAGTTTAAATGGTGACCGATAGATCTGAATTTTTTTAAAGAATGTCAAAGAGTGAGGTTGAAGGCATGTTGAATTGATCACAACATTGAAATTAATAAGAGAAATTTTATAGTCAAGTGAAACAAGTAGAGTCGTTGGCTACTTTGTCATTTTTGTTTCCTTTCCTAAGGGGGAAAAAGAGAAGGAGTGTCAAAATTTTTTCTTAATTAGAACTAAACGCTAGAAGGGTTTCAAGGAAGGAAAGAGAATGGGAGTCCTTTAATTCATGAATAATACTTGTCTTGATAGCGAATAAGTATTTTATAGTATATGTGTATTTT
The DNA here is from genome assembly GCF_964235325.1 of Thermobia domestica. NCBI lineage: Eukaryota > Metazoa > Arthropoda > Insecta > Zygentoma > Lepismatidae > Thermobia > Thermobia domestica. Next base: position 41,835,314 of record NC_137461.1, on the reverse strand, counting down.
TGATATATATATCTTGTCTTTTGTAAAGTGTATAGTGTGTCAAAGCTATGGCAACAAATAAAAAAGTTGTTTTGTCACAGGACGAATGTGAAGTCACGTGCACTCAATGCACGTTAGATGAAAAAGAGAAAAGATCTCGCGCCCCGCGGAGATTAATAAGATGCACCGGTTGTGGACTGAAATGAATCCACTTTGCTTGCACAAATTTGGATGATACTGCTGAAAATGCAGAAAAAGTTCAAACCGGCGAAATAATAAAATACTGTGAGGATTGTGAAAAGGACCGAGGCCAAATATCTCCAGCGGAGATATCTGACCTCGATGATGAGGAAAAGAATGGAAATCACAGTGATTCTCGGGATCAGACGGCAAACCCGAAGGAAGGAATGTCATCTGGAGGGTCTGACACGTCTGTATTAATTCGCCAGATGATGGAAATGATGCATGAAAAATTTTCTAATATGAATGAAAAATTTTCTAACAAATTTGATGAATTGAAACAGAACGGTGCAGATATGAGGCGTGAGATAAATGAGATAAATGAGAAGTTAGATCAAAATAGTGCAGATCTGAGGCGTGAGAATGCAGAAATGAGACGTGAAATAAATGAAAAGTTTGATACCTCGAAACGAGACACCGATGCTCGATTCGAGGTACTAAACAATAAATTTGACCAGATCTGCTTAGACTTTGCTTCTTCGATTAGCAAATTGAAGGGGCAAACGTCTACTGAACTAGAGCAGGTTAGATACCAGGCCCAACATTCTACCGAGCAGCTCAGAGACGAAACAAATGAAAAATTAAATGAAATAGATGTAAGGTTTGAGAGCACAAACAAAAGATTCTGTAACATCGAACAAAAGGTTGAACAGCAGCAGGCTGGAATAAGTAAATTAAATGTTGCAATATCCAACCTATCAATAGATACTAAACTAGAGTCTGTTGATCAAAGGATTGGTCAAATTCAAACCGAAGTAGACAGTCTTAAGGGGAATATTACTAAATTGGAAATCGTCAAGTCTGATATCTCCTATCCTTTTCCTGATAGCGATTCTCCAGGGAAAATTTTCCCAGAAACAAGTAACGTCCAACCGGGAAAGAGTCAAGTGTTGCCTGATGCACGGGACACAGCAATGTATTGCCCCCCGCATCAGCCAACCTCGAAATCATGGTTGAGTAATTTCGATGTACCGATGCAGTCGAGTGTTGTGACTACAACAGTCACTAGCGTAAATGCTCACTCTACCTTTGGAATGGTACAATCTTACAGCGTGCTGCCAGGAAGGGGAGAGAGATGTGCCGGACCGTCGGTTACTGCCGTGGTGGGTCCTAAGTTCGAACCTCACATGGTCAACACTAATTATAAAACCTCTCTTGGTCATATGGGAGCGTTCAGTTCGGTGACCACTCCGTCGGTGGCAAATCCGGTGACAACCCCAACCGCTCAGGATAACGCGTTGATTCCAATAGATTCTTTTCCTGCCCCGTATAGTATGAGCTCTAAAGTTTCCCTCCGGGATATTGAACGTTTTCCCACTTTCGATGGGAACATTGCTAACGGGTTACCTCGAGTTTTCCTGCGGAGACTGCAACAATATCTAGATATGTACAAACTTACTGATGGGGAACGCCTACAAATAGTTGAAAAATGTTTGATCGCCGCTTCGGGCGCATGGTTTGCCTCTCTTAAATACCAAATCCGGACGTTCAGTGATTTTTTTATTCTTTTCAAAGAAGAGTATTGTAATGAGCACTTCGAGCGGCTCCAAAAGAGAAACTTACAATCACTCCGGTATGATCGTTCCAAGTATGGGTCCCTTTTGGACTATGCTTGGAAAATCATTGAACTATATTATCAGATAGCTGAACATCCCTCTCAGGCCGAACTGGTAGATATTATAGTTAACGCTCTTCCACCCAATGAGTCCCGGGCCATAGCGTCCCACTTGTGCCAAACGGTGCGAGAAGTCACCTCACGTTGAGCTGCCTTGTGCGGCAAGGAAGTTGGTGGTCCACCAAAACGATACTTCGCCCGACAGGCAAACATTCTAAAACCGATGAAGACGAAGGTAACGGCAAGTTGCCAGACAGATTTCCTGAGTTATACCCAAGCTGGATCTCGTTATCCTAGTGGGTATGGCTCAGAAAACAACAATAATGGCCGGCGACTATTCAGGAATCGGCCCATGTTCAAAATCGCGGAATTATCGTCCCTATGACCGTACCAACATGGAATCGAACCCGGATAGGGGCGATAACACCAGGAGGAATTTTAACAGGACGTACGGAAGAAGAGAGAACGGTAATAGTCAGGGCAATAATAATAACAATAATAGTAACAATAATGTAAATCGACCCCAGAATTCAGTCCCTTCGCAAGTGCGTGGTAACAGTGAACCTAGAATAATATTAAATGGAAGAGATAGTCGAGAAACTGGATCCTAATATCATCGGATATGCTAGTCGGCGAGTAAAGCCTCACGACTTGTTTCTGTCGATTTCTCAGTTAGAACTTCTATCCGTTCTATTGCTATGTGAACACTACTGAAAAAAAAAAGTATCGGAACTCACTAGTTTCGAAATTTAAAGATTTTCAATTGTACAGAAGAAAAACGTAGTGAATTACTCGCGCAATACCCCAAGTAGATATAATATACTGTCCTAGTGTAACTGGTAACATTTGAATGGGATGAATGAGTGTGTTAACAAGCATCATTAGTTAGTATTCACATTAGTTAGCATTATTCTAACAAAATTTTGTTAATGGGCCGGGGAAAACTGTAATGTACCATAACAGTTGAAAGTAATGGCAACATTTTTTACGCACCCTGTACCTAGTATTTTTTTTATTCAATTTCGGTTTAGTTACACAATTCATTTACTCTCTTTACTTCGAATTAAATATAATGAATCGAAAGGTTTCATTAGTAACCATATTCCCACTGAATAATATATTTTATTTATATTTTGATTAAGTGTAAATCCCATTTTCGCATATATAAGTTGAATAGTTACAAGGTTTACCATTCTGACGTCATACCGAAACATAGTTCCGTCATTGGATATAAATTTTCTTAATTTCAGACAAATGTAGAATTTAGTCAGGTACCTAAATTTTCCCTCACCCCCTCTCACTAGTCCAGAGTCACTTTCAGATCCGGTTATATCTGGATTTGCCAAATTTCTATTTGTTTTGTAATTTCCGCGGCTAAAGTTTTCGTTCTGATTGGAGGAATTCTCCTACCTCTGGCTTTTTCAGCGCAATGTTATTATAATAATAAAAGACGATTCTATGAGCACAGCCGTGAACAGCATCTACTCTATATTTGCTGGTAAGGACTTAAATTTCTAGTGAAAATCCATTAAAAATCAGATTAAATGCCGCAGTAAACGCCATAAGATTATATAGGAGCCTGTAAACCTATACTTTAGCTGAAAGAACTGCAAAACCAAGGAGAAATAACAAATTCCGGATTTCTGTTTACTAGGAAGCCATGTTTGCTGCCCAGCTAGAATAGACAGAGTGAAATAGTGACTTTACCTTTTTTCTTTCAAACCATAGATTCAGTTAGGGATTAGGGGAAATACGACCTGGTTTCGTATATTCTATAGTTTATATTTTAAATGTGATTTTTTTTAGTAAGTGTCTGTACGTAGTAGGTTTGATAGTTGTAATGTAAATAATCATAATGGCAGCTTAAGCTAGCGTAAAGGGGCTCCTATCCCCTTTTCCAAATTGAACCAGTTCTAGCGGGGGAATGGGTTAGTTATTGTTTGTTTTAGGGCCTTTTCCCCTTTCAGGGGAAGGGTCCCTTAATAAATCTCGTTAAGGTGCCCTCAGGGCATCAATCTTTAGCAATCATCATGTAAACAATTGGTCAGGTGAATTGGACCTAGGGTTACCTTTCTCATTTTGCCCCCCTAAATTAAATAGAGCCAACTGTATATACCAACAAGGGAGTACTTTTTCTCAATATGAATGTAATTAAATGGTGTTTATTTAGTTAGTAGTATTTATGTGTAGTAGTTATAGTGGTGTGTAGTTCGTAGTTCTGTATGAGTGCGTGATTTTACCGTATGGACAGTGTATAAATATGCAGTAGTTTAATACCATTTGTCTAACTCAAAGCACAATAAACGAGAGTAAATATTAGATTTGTGATTAATGAGTACAAGTATATATTTCAGTACACGGTAAATTATGCCTCCACTACAGCGCCATAGTGCCCGTTTTCGGTAATCAGTTGTTTGTTGACATTACGACATCGCATGAGTTAGTGATTTAAGTTGTTTGATTTTGGCCATTTATTTCTAAATTACATCCCGTGGACATGGTTTTCGGTTCAGATGAGTATACCTTCATATAAGATAGCATGAGATCTTACTGTACTGAAAATTTCAGCTTGCTAGGTCCAGTAGTAATTGAAATATCCACTGAAATAAAGAATACCTATTTTCTTAATAGAAGTAAAGCTCATATGCTGTTACTGTTTGTTTCAAAATGTAGTATTAAATTCTCTTTTCCCGTGGCTGTAGAAAAATTACGTTGTTGCTTTAGTTCTATCAACAAATCAGAAATAGATTAATCGTTGACAATTTAACTTTCAGTGAATACGCACGTATGATTTTTTTTAACTGCGAAGTAAATACAATTTTGGTGCTTTGAAACAAAGAGTACGTGGTTCGATGAATGTTATCGTGTAGTAGTTTGAGCGTGATAGATTGTGATAATTATATATTTATTATTGTGTAATATAAATATGTGTATGGCCTGCGTGTAAAATGTATGAAATAGGTTGTCCGTAAAATATTTCTTCGTGTGGAAATGAGTAAATAATAATTAAATGTAACGATATAATAATAATACGATTATAATGTGAAGTGAATGAGATGATATGACACCTATATTTAAATGGATAGGCCTAGTGTATGTTATATAGTGAAAATATGAATACGTTTACTAAAAAAATCTCTCGCGTTTTGACTTCTACACCGGTACATTCATCCAACCGAGTTTGCTACTTGGATAGTAAATTGTAGTTGGGAATTGTGTGTTGCTTCGCATTTAAGTACCTCATACTAACAGCCCCGGATCTTAAGCCTTTCAATAGATAGGGTAGCATCATGTGGGAATTACTCCTAAAGGTTGACAGAAATGATAATTAAGAAAACTAACTGCTATATTCTGTGATCTTCGAAAAGTACAGGTTCGGTCATTTGTACCTTTAACATTCATTGCCTCTCCGAGATTTTTTTCTTCGTTGCTTACCTTATTTATTTATTATGCAGTGCTCATATAACTCAGTTCGGACTATCCGATTAAATCAACCGCTACTAAATTAATATTTATGTCATTCCCGTACCCGGGCATCGACCCCATACCACCTTGAATATTTTCGTCTTCTTTTCTCAGTTTCCAAACTAGATAGTGATGGAAATTAATCGATGCCTCAGAATTTAGCGCATTCTGCGAAGAGGAGCTATCGGTGAAGTTTGGCAATAGAAATCACCGATCCAAAATTCAGTTTATTTAATTTTTTATTTTATTTTGGCAAATCACTAATTAGGGATATCTTAGCTATTACTCTAATTTCATTACTATTCTGGAATCTTCTAGTTTTCAAGAGGTCGGATGATTTTTTTCTTTTGAAATTCTAAATTAACGCAGTCTCTAACCTTCCGGAGGATTCCGGGATCTTCAAGGGTGTTGACCGGATACGGTGAGTGGTGGGATTTCCCTAAAGCCATTGTCTTTCCGAAAATCCCATCGTGGACACAGACTTGTCTCATTTTTGCAGAGATCTTTTATCGGCTATTTATTTGGTAAGCCGAACCCTTTTTTCATAAAAGAGAATATTTGGTTATAGTATGTTGTATACGTAAATTCGACCACTTATCTTTCGTAGTTGTAGTGTTCTGTCTTCTCTCTCTTTACCTATTCTTCTTCTACTTCTCCTCTAGAGTTATTTTTTAATTTTTCAACCCCCCGGTTTCTGAAACTCATGAAAACATACAATATTCATATAACTTATTTCGATCGTATGTACTAACTGAGACATCGAGGGATGCAATTCGTGGAGGTATTGCAGCACAACTCAGGACCATTTTCGCGATATTCAATCCACCACGGGAGAAACTGACGAGAAGGTACACTATGCTTTCAGATTCCTAGAAACTTATTTGTTATTCATTGATCGTACAAATTATACCCATTGACGACTGATTTCTGGTTTTTCTTTCTATTGATTGGTCATATAGTGTGTATGTATTAGTAGTTTGGGCCCACTAGTTTCGAATAACCTTGATTTTTTCTTTCTCTGTATATACATCTATATATATGTACTTACATAGTTTGAAAAGTTACGTGCCTGCTCTATTTGTTGTATTTCCACCTCTTATGTCAACTTATTAAATAACACCAATTATTTCTTTATACGCAGATCTTTAGTAAATTGAGAATGATTATTGATTATCGGGTTTAAATATAAAGTACAATGTTGCAACCTTATAAGGGAAAAAAGTGAATTTTTATAGTCAGGGTTTTTGTTTATTTTGAGCCAAGCAAGCGTGAATACTTGTTGAATATAAACGGTTATGTAGAATTTAAATGTCGACGAAATACTAAGATGGATATTAAAGTGAAATTTATTATATTGAGTAATATGAATATATATATATGCGAGTATGTATGTAAAGGGCTCGGTATTTACCCTGGTTGTGTTAGGTTGCCATAGACTTTTGACACCCGATATTGACCAACTATTTGTGATATACAGTATTACCGCGTAAATTGTAATAAATGACATTTTGTTGAGTTGTTATTGATGTTTGTGACTATTAAAGTTGAATCTCATGTTAAATACTGCATGTAAATAAAACAAGTAGCAGGTCGTAAGAAAAGTAAAAATAACCCTAATCTTTATCCAAATTTATTTTGCGAGATCATAGTGAAATTAGTAAGCTACGAAACAGTGCGCCCCACCAACGAATCTTCTATCAGTAAACTATGAAGCAAATCCTTTCCCTACGATCGGAAACCTAACTATTCAGTGACTAGAAACCTTTGACTCCACGATCTATACTAGAAAAAAAATTAGTGATCTTAAATTCAATGAACTGAAATTTGGTCAATAATTTAGTAGTGTGAATACAGGAATATGGAAATATGTTCCCAATGTTTGGGACTGGACTCGATATTTGAAATCTTGATAAACTTTGAAATTTTATATCAAGTGCGTCAAGTGACGAAATGAGAAATTTATATATATATAATATGAAGCAACTATTTGTCTGTAATTAAAACCAAAACGACTAAATACTCTCATGGACACAAATCATAGTGAATAAAGAGAGTTGAAAAAGGAGTTATTATCGACGTGAGAACAAAGACTCATAAAATTGTCGAAATGTCTCCTCTTGGGACAGAGACTCAATAAAATGCTACTAAAGTGTTTTTTTTAAAGAATGATTAACCAATTATATTTTTTTTCTTTCTTTTTTCCGCAATGATATGTATTCATTGCACTGACTCTTAAATATATTGACCTTTGAATTTTTGTTTTGTCCCTTTATTTATTTTTATTTTTGTCTTTCATCTTTTGTCGAAATTTTTTTTATGTAATCCAACTTTTAATATCTCTAGAAAGAGAAATGTGTTATTTGATCTTGTTGAAAGTAGCTTATTTCTGTGCATGCTTATGAAACATTCTTTTCATGTATTAAATTTTTCCTGTTATGTCAAACTAAGTTTTCTTTTATTGAAATGTAATAAATGTCTATAGAAATGTAGTTAGATTAGTTTAATTCAACTAAATACAACCTGAAGTATACATTGTCCTGTATGAATGTGTGTGTGAGTGAAATGTAGGTTTAGTATTAAGTGCACCAATTATTTTGACATATATGTGTGACTTATTATAATTAATAGTAGTTGGCAATTAAAGTCATTGAATGTCAATACTAACTTAAGTTGGCTCTATAAAGTAAGCAAAAAGGACGGAAGTAGCCTGAACGAATGATCATCATGGGAGAACTGTGAAAGTCAAAATCTTCGACAAATATGTGCTACTCTGCTTTTTTTTCTTTCTCTGTGGTCGATTCTAACATGCCATCAACTTCGTCGTTTTGTTTTTCAAATATTGGATATTAGTCTAGAACTTCTGGAAATATTGAATAAACAGTTAAATTAAACTTTCTCATCTATCTCAGAGCTAGATTGGGATAATTCGGTAGTATGGGTTAAATGGATCTAGGTCTGGGATGTATGGGTTAACATGTGTCTACCTTTGATCACCTTAATACCAAACATTCACCCAATAGCTATTGGAAATGATCCCAATTCGATAATTATTCACTTTTTCTTTACCATATTTCTCAAAATATCCAGTAACAGTTTTCTCTTTATCACCTTCTTACTTTACCTCTTTTCTCTTCTATCTTCCTTTTCCTTTCTTCATGTTCTTCTTCTATTTTTAATAAAACTGAAAAGGGGGTCGTGACTGGGAATTCTATATGTAATAAACACGGTCATGTATTTATTTGATTTTATTTTCTTTAGAAGTCCGATAAAAAGTTTTCTCATTTCGATCGAACCTAGTATGTTCGAAATTAAGAAATGGATATTATATTCCAATATAATTAGACATAAGCTGATAGCTTCATGAATATCCCCACCAGGGGTGAAGGGTTCCCACTCACGACTTATTCCATGCATCTCATTTGTTACAGAGCTTTCTTTCTTTTCTTCTTTCTTGCCCTTTATCAGTTTTAGATTGGAAAACGTGACAGGATTCGTTGTTATGCAAACGGTGGTTTCTATGGCAACGGCCCTTTTTCAGTTTTACTGTAGTGGACATACGGTCAACAACTGATGGTTGTGTTCATTAAGACTTTCTCTCACGATGAAAAGATCTACAATATATCACAAATTTACTTATTCTTACAGAAATCCAGAACATCGTTATACTTGGCTGTTTTCAAGAAAGTAACCCTGTGGTGACCGAACGATTAGTGACTTGTGGTTGTGCCCATTAAGACTTTATCTCAGGGTGACAATATCTACAACATATCACGGTTTCTGTCATTTTGGCCGAAATCTATCATATCACTATCTTTGGCTTGGTGGCTTTCAAAAAAGTGGCCTCGTACTGGCCAAACGGTCAGTGATTGGTGGTGTTGCCCACTGAGACGTTTTCTCAGAATCACAATATCTACAACATATCGCAGTTTGAAGCAATTCCGCTGAAATTTAGAATACCGTTATTTTCACTTTTTTTTTTAAAAAAAAAAAAGCTCTACAGTGGCCAAACGATCAGTGATGGATAGTTGTAGAAATTGAGACTTTTTCTCAGGATCACAATAGGTACATCACGGTTTCATTCATTTTTACCGAAATCCAGAATACCGTTACTTTCTCTGCTTTCAAAAAAGTGCCTATGTAGTGGCCAAATGGTCAGTGATTTGTGGCTGTGTCTATTGAGACTTTTTTTCGGGATCAAAATATCTACAACATATCCCGGTTTCAGTTATTTTTACTGAAATCCAGAATATCGTTATCCTCTGCTATTTTCAAAAAAGTGGCCCTGTAGTTGCCAAACGATCAGTGATTTTTGGTTGTACCCATTGAGACTTTTCTCAGGTACACAATATCTACAACATATAACGATTTCAAGCAATTCCACCTAAATCTAATTTCCGTAAGGATTGTGCGGGGTTCTTTATCATTTCGACACAATAAAACTTCTGAAAATTTCTGGTACATTGTCTCCAGAATGACGTAAGCAGAGTTCAAAATGTGTTTTCTATATTACTCGATTTGTTCATTATATTATTACTGCTGGAATGCCATTGTTACACGCGTGCTTAGGAATAGTTGATTTGTGTCATCAAGTGTCTACTATAAGCACAGCTATTGTAAACATTCAAATCTCTTTGTTTTTCCTCCAAGCCACATTTCGTGTTCTTTTCATGCTGTACAATTCAAAAGCTATGAAACATTTATTTGAGACGACGACAGAAGTCATTTGAAACATGTCTTAGAATCACCGCTAAACACTATAAAATAGTAACTCATTTCTTTGTTGACTTTTGTAGTGTAATTGCAGTATTGTATGGTTTTCTTCCTTTGTCACGTAGTATATTGTATCCACCAGCAAGTGTTGATTTATCAGCACAATATAATGAAACAGAAGAAATTGTTGAAACAACTAGACCACTTCCTATTCGAATGTATTATCCATTTGATCTTCAATCTAATTTTATATATGGTGGTGTCATTGTTGTTCAGACATGGACTATTATCATGGGTGTTTTTGTTGTAGGAGGTGGCGATTCTTTGATATTTGGTTTCGCAATATATATCCGACAACTACTATGCCATCTGGAAAGATCTTGCGTCCAGTTATTAATAGATTCTAGTAATGACAAAGGTTCAAGCATTACAAGATATAATACAATTTCTGGAGAGCCTGGTTGTCTCACACCAGTAGAAACTAGATTGTGTAAGAACATCAAATTACAGAAGACAATTCAAAATAACAAGAATGAACAGTCCCATACTGATTTAATTGAAGTGTCTGATAGTTTTAAAATTGAATTAATAATTTGGATTGAAGAACACCAACGCATTTTGAGGTACGTAATATGTTTTGAAAATTAAAAGTTAGTAAATAGGTATTTGTACAAAGAATATACTTGGATATTAACTAAAATTTATCAATAGATGTTCTCATTAACATTATGGGTTGGGTTAAGAGTTGCCATTATAAGAAAGTCTGCCAACAAACAGAAAGGTATTATATTATTTCTATATATAACAACGAATTAATACATTTTCTAGATATTAGAAAACATCTCAGCGATAAAGAAAAAAACAACTTACTTAGAATTTTTGCTTTTACAAGTGTGGTAAAATTAGATAGCTCTGTAAGCAGGGAACATGTTAGTTTTAATCATAAGATTGAAACACTACAATAACTTTATTACCTAAATCCTTCAACTAATGTTTTTGACTTGAATATTACCCTCTTTATCTGTCATATCCATATTAAGCATCGCTTCAAAGGTTTTGGTTTTGAAGTACATTTGAATCAATGTACTTATTATAAATACAAATTCGGATCTTGTTTTAAAACGAGACTCTTACATAGCAACTCCAGTCATTCTATGTTTACATTATATATCTTCTCCCCTTGTCGTAGAAGAACATCACGCTTTCATTGGTCTTACGAGTATATTAGAGCATATTACGTTCTCAAATTTTCACGAATAATATATCACGAAACGTTTGCGCATTAACAAGAGAACACCTGGATCCCTTTCACTTTAGCTCAGCAGTTTCCGGAATATAAAGCTAGTACTTTGTTCATTTGGTATCACTACTCTTACTACATTATAATAAACAACATAGTCACGGAATATCTAAAATATAAATTTTAACATATGAATATCTTAATCTACTACAATGTATAATAATCCCTTAACGAGTGTGGAGGAATGACAACTAACAACTGTTCCATTTTTGGTTATGCTAATCAGCACTAACAAATAGAAGCACTAAGTTGTTGTATTTGGAAGGACGTAAATACATTCGCTTTTGAAAGTAAAATAGCACTATGCATGTAAAAGTATTGTCAAAATGTGTAGAATACAAAATACTCACATCTCCTATTGTTCATTATTGAAAATTTCTTTTTAGGTCGTTTACCTTAATAATAATTTTCTAAAGATGTGTGATGGGCGTAATAGGCACATATATATACACGTTATTCGAGCGAATATGGACACAATTAATTCTCTTTAAGAGGTATCAATTACGAATTGTCACATAACTTATAAAACTATTTTAACTCAGAATATCTTACCAATTATACCAGCCTACTCTCCACAAATTTAACAGAATATATCACAACAAGCAGCATGAGTCAAATTTCTAAATCAGTAACCCGCTAACTAATAGACTGAAGATTCAATACGTTTTCGACTAATTAATTTGTGTAAATTCCGTTTTTAATGCTGATAAATAAAAAGAGCATTTCAAATATTTTGATCTTAATGCTAACAATTTATTAATATAATTCTAATTATTAATGTTCTGAAAAGTTTAGTAATGACCAATGTACATTACAATTTCTAACTACGATAACACCTATAGAATAAATACCTTGATTTCCATTGAGTTCCAATGACGTATCAATAGTATTTTTTCAGCTTATTCTACGAGATAGAAGAAATATTTCAACCAGTGGTTCTACAAATATTTGTGATAGCTATACTGGAATTATGCTTATCCGCATACTTAGTTGCTACGGTAAATTTTCCTTATTACTCCTGTTACTTCTTGTTATAAGATTACGAAGCAACACTACATGATGTTTTGCATAAAAAATGTGCAAAAGTACACCTTCAGTAATTGTATGTTTCAATAGCTTTCTTTCTTTACGACTAGTATATCTACCTAGGTATTATCTAGGAATTTGTTGGTTATTTAGTATATACTGTATTTTTTTGTTATTTGAAACAATCTTCAATTGAATTGAGTTGATTTTGATTTTAACGTTCCTTTAATCAGCGAGGCTATATGAGACGGGACCTACTGATTAAGGTGGAATCCGAAGAAACATGAGCTCCAGCCGGGAATCGAACCAGAGCCTCCCATACCAAACGCGTGTACGCTAACCGCTATCGAAACAATATTCCTATAGTACTATATTAATCGTTGCTCTCACTATTCTTAGTTCAAGGTTTCTACGAAGAACATATTCTTACAAAACTTATCAGAAAAATACAGTACATCCAAACTTACAAAAAATCCTAGATGAAATAAATTTTAACATCGAACTTTAGTGATTAATTGCTTCATTTTCGTTATCTAAATGCACGATAACGTTAATTTCACTAAAGAACATTATTCTTTGTTATGTCTTGAAAAAACGTTCATCACCTACTAAATTTATATCTCAAATGTCATGGCATTCTCACGTCTCGCTGACTTTCGTCCTCTCCAGAGTTAACCGTTTTTAAAGAAATTATCGACTCTATCTGTTACCTCTGTTCTCACTAGACCTCACAAACTTTGAATCTTAACCTGGCATTTGTTTCAAAATCAATTTTTCGTGAAAAGTTGGAGAAATCTGTTTATTGTTTTATTCTGTCATTTAATTCTAAAAAGATCTATCATCATGCCATGGAACGGACTTTTGCTTGCATTTACAGAAATTCCATAATGACCATCTTCGACAAGGTTGCTGGGGGCATTGAATTTTTTGACACCAAAACAGATTAGCCTACGTTCAAAATCACTGCTCGGACTGAATCTGTTCTCATTGAATAAATAAACGGGGCCCTCACTCCTCCTTTACCCGGTCAGGCTATTATTGGTACTATCCCTAACGGTGCCGCTGAAGTGTAGGTGTCAAAGAAAAACAATGCAATGGACCTCGGGCAAAGTGAATCCCGCCATATAGACTATGCTACACTGCGTCATGATAGTAAGAGATATACAATTTTCTTAAATATCTTTGGAACTCTACCATCTATTGAAGTTACTCCTATTTGAAGTTGCACAATATTGCAGTCGTGGCTACTGTAGTTAACTGAATTCTACCACCACTTCTCTTTTTCACAGCATACCTGTGGTTTCGAGCATCCGAAAGTAAATAAGACAATTGACAGTGCAAACTACTTCGCCACTCCTGTCATCCTTGCATTTTTTCTAGTTTCCGATGATACTTCCCAGTGTGAATTCATCGACGTATAGTCTCTGGATTATACTGTAACACTACCACAATGCACCATATCTGCTCTCTGACTGACATATATTTTCACGTCCCTTTTACGCAACAGCTTCATGTTGCTGAAGCCGACCATTCGACACTACGGTCACATTGTCGTCACGTTATGCAATGTATTGTTTCCTGTGAACTTACGGAAGACTTTTAACAACATGTTAGTGGACGTTAATTAATTTCCATTGACTATATTTACGTTTGTTTCTTTTTTGTTCTTAAGTTTCACACACCAATGTAGTTGAAGTGTAGATACAAAGATTCAATCATTTTTTGCCGTTATTTATACTTACAAATAAAATTATTCTACGGAAACAGGTGTATTCAAATATGATATTTAACTTATTGCAAGCTGCCATACGAGTGTTAGTATTGCTCCAAAATCAGACATCCCCTCAGCCAAAACAGAAAAAAGACTTGCTTCAGCTTAGGTACGCAATTGTATATCTTTTCTGGAACATACCTAAGAGCAAATTTCATGTAATTTTGATGTTTAGTTGGACACAATGTCCTGGAATCATTTTATAGAAATATTAAATATTTAGAAGCATATGTATCACACCTGTTTGGTAGTGTCTCAATAAATATGTACTTAATTTTACTAAAGTACTTTACACGTGCATAGTTTCATAGTTTCTTCTATTTCCTTGTCTAAAGATAAAAATGAAAACAAATATTTTAGTTTCACTTCCCACATTATGTCATGTAGAGTAAAAAGGATGAATGAAATAATGGAATGAAGAAAGTGAGAGGTAGCTGCGAGACAACCCCCACACATGGTGTTTCTCGATCACAAAGCCCATTTGGCTCGAGCTAGGATTGAAATAGGAACCACATGCCATGGCTTTCATTTTCCCAAAGTGAGAATACCGCAAATACTGAGAGTATTAACAGGTATGGCTTCTACAGGTGATGAGTGTAGAAACTGTTATAGGTTTCTAATAAGTTTATTTTTTAATGACACATAATTAATGTCAGTGAGTTTTATGTTTCATTTATTGAGTAATACAGATTCTAAACTTAACTGTCATTTAGTATCCAGTTCAAAGTCTACGGTATATACATAGAAAATGTATTTTCCCGTTTCCAAGATTGATGATTATTTCTTTTTAAGTTATTAATTTTTCTTCTTGTATCCTCAGGAGAATGACTATTTCTTCTTGTTCTGCGTCACAGGGTATATGTTCGCAGCATTGTTCCAGATATGTTTATACGCAGTTCATGGACAACTTGTTATCAACCAGGTAATAATAAATTTAATCTTTTACTTTTACCATGAAAGTTGTTTATATTTTATTTTCAATTTTATTTATTTATTTTTAAATTTCCACGAGAAAGTACCAGCGGTACTATAAAAACACATCGCATGAAGAAAATGTCCTGAAATATAAGTGAAATTTTCACCAATTTTTCCTTCTTACAAATGAACTTATTGGATTACTGCAGTCACTTGGAAAACTTCTTTGGTGGTTCACAGACAAAAGTGGACACACACCATGGCCATAAGGATGAATTATTGACAATTTTAATGTCACAGAATGAAAGAGCTTGGCATCACGGGTCGTACATTGCTGAAATATAACATATTTAATATGTTGTGGGGCAACATATGTATATGAGTATCCAAGCCCGTAATTTATAAAGATAAATTGTATAAAAAAAGAAATATGCTTACAAAGAAACATAGAAACATCCAGAGAGAGAGAGAGAGAAAGAGAGAGAGAGGGTTGGGAGGGAGGGAAGAGATAGAGAGAGACAAACCAGAGAAAAACGAACGCTAGAGAAACTTATTTTCTTGAACATCTATTATTCAAGAGCAGTTTAACTTTTATTAAAATATCAACCTATGAATTGAAGTGTACATTTATATTATTAATTTACTATGTTATAACCGCTACCAGGTTATAGAAGTATTTTTTGTGGACACTCTGTATATTTCGTAAAGAGAGCGATTATTATGTTCTATTTATACTTTATTCTGGGACGCAAATCAGTTCTTTCTTTGGTGGGAATTGCTTCTTTCCCACACAACTGGACAAAGAAGTCTTTCATTGTTTTTTTCATATATATATTTAACCCTTTTAAATTATTGCCTTTTTCGGCGTTTTTCTTGAGTCTCAGATAAGCAGCGACAGTGTCATCCCTATTTATTCTAGGATCATAGTTTATAGCTCGTTTTTCTCAGAATGGAACAGCCTTTCAAACGGTACCACTTACATGTCCCTATAATATGCCAGAAGGGAATTATTTGAGGGAAAATCGGGATTTTTTACCAAAAAAAAAAACTTCTTCAAAGTTTGGGACCCCCTGAGGCCCTACCGGGTCTGCGCACAAACCTCCAAAAATTCGGAAAAATACTACGTAGTGTACTAATTACTTGTGACAAATTCGAAATTCCCGTCTTTAATAGTAAGGACGGAAAAATTTTTTACCCATTTTGAGAGAGCATCAAAAAAACGCCCAAAATTTCCCTAACATGCACCCTACAAATTAAAAAAAATTCTGACAGGCCCCTAATGATCGTAAAATTATGGTTCATACGTCGTTTACTTCAGAATGGAGTATCCTTTCAGGTGGTATCACCCGCATGTCCCTCGGACATCCCTAAGGAGGGAAAAATTGAGGAAAATAGGGATTTTTGCTGAAAAAATCCCTTTTTCCCTGGTTTGAAGGCCTCTGGCGCGACCCTGGGTAAACATAGAGATCCAGAAATCACTTTCAAAATACTACGTAGTATACTAATTGCTTGTGCCAAATACCAATCTCCTATCTTAAACACTAAGGACGGGAAAAATATTTTGCTCTACTGCGAATATTCCCAGAATGTCCCAGGATACCCTATATAAATTTCAAAAATTTCTTGACACGTCCCTAATAATCGTAGGATCACGATTCATACACCATTCTCTTCAGAATAGAGCAAGCTTTAAGATTGTATTAACCTCATGTCCCTCGGACGTACCGAAGGAAGGACAAATTGAGTAAATATGGATTTTTGCCCAAAAATACCTTTTTTCCGTTTTCGGGCCCTCTGGTGCGGCCCTGGGTAAACATAGAGATCTGGAAATCACTTTCAAAAATACTACGTAGTGTACTAATTACTTGTGCCACACACCAATTTCCTATCTTCAATACTAAGGACGGGTCGGGAAAAATATTTTCCTCTTCTGCGAATATTTCCGAAATTTCCCAAGGATACTATACAAACTTAAAAAATTTCCTGACACGTCCCTAATTATCGTAGGATGATGATACATACGTCGTTCTCTTTGCAATAGAGTAGGCTTATAGATGGTATCACCCTCATGGCCCTAGGACGTTCCTAAGGAGGTTACAAGTGAGGAAAATAGGGATTTTTGCAGAAAAATCCCTTTTCCCCGTTTTGAGGCCCTCTGGCGCGGCCCAGGGTTAACATAAAGATCTGAAAATCACTCTAAAAATATTACTTATGGTACTTATTACTTGTGCTAAATACCAATCTCCTATCTTCAATACTAACGGTGGGAAAAATATTTTCCTCTTCTGCGAATATTTCCGAAATTTCCCAAGGATACTATACAAACTTCAAAAATTTCCTGACACGTCCCTAATTATTGTAGGATGATGATTCATACGTCGTTCTCTTCAGAAGCGAGAAGGCTTTCAGAAAGTACCACTCAAATGTCCCTATCATGTAGCCGAGCGGAGCAAGAATCGCGAAAGTGGGATTTTTTTGTCAAAAATATCCTTTTTTTACCCCTTTGTACCTTTGAACCCCCCTTCTGTGTTGACGATGAGATCTGAAAAAATTCTCATGAAAACTAATTGGTCCACTAATTGTTTAGGGAAAATGTTAGGAATCTAGGATTAAAGAGAAGCTCACCCAAAAATGTTGAAGTTAGACCTCAGTAAAAAAAGGGAATTTGTAAATTGATGACGTCATACCCTCCTATGTTCTGACGCTCGGGAGCGTATAGAATCTTCCAAGGCTTTCTTGAATGCCTCCTCTCTTGGAAAATAGAAAAAAACCGGAACTAAATAGCATTCTTAGTTCTCTTTTAATCGAATCGACACTACAATATCGGTCGAAAACGACCGAAAACACTTAAAAGGCTTAAAACATTGCTTTTGGTGAGAACATTTCAGTTAGTGACGAACCATTTCAGAGTTTATCCCTGACTTATTATTATGCACAGTATATATTCAGCAGTTATTTGGAACTGAATTAAGTGCTTTCTTTAATCGCTTAAGGAGATATTGCGGTAGTTTAGAGAAGTACTGGCTGACCAGATGTTCAAGTGACCAAAGTGACGCCAGGTACTTTTTCACGCCCGTGTTATTGCAGTGTCTCGTGCATTGTGGGCAGTTGACTAAAGCTGACATAAATTATTTTCTGTATTCTGTTTGTATGCGCACAAAGGTGATTTAACTGAGTGGTTTTTGGAATGAACTGCCAACACTCTTCAGTCGACCATTGCAACCCGTACCTTGAGCTTTGGTGCTCATGGAGTTTTACTCCGGTATTCTACGCAGCCACCACGCACGTTGCGTCGGGAATTAAGTATGACTTCGTGTTAAGGAACACAAGCTATTAACCGGTGAAGGACGTTTTCTTACGGATAGCCTCCAACTAGTGAAGTCCGCAGACCTTGTCCGTACATGTCAGTTATATACGCGCCCTCCAACATCAGCATTCTACTTTGGAAACTTTCCTTTTTAATTTGCTGAAGACGCATCTTTACGCTTCAGGATTGTTTAGCGCAGCAACTGGATTGCTACGTGGGATTATCCAGGCAACTTTTCCCCCAGTGCTAATCTCCCAAGTGCGTCAATGGTGTGAGAGAAGCATTTGCAGTGAAATCTCAATTATAATCATATATATATATATATATATATATATATATATATATATATATATATATATATATATATATATATATATATATATATATATATATATATATATATAAATAAAGGGTTACAGTGCATTAGAAAGGCAAAGTGTGATTTTAGTGATGAAAATTATTATACATATTCTGTGTTCAGTGTTGTGTTCATTCCTCTTGGCTATTTTTTATTTACATAATAGTATTCTAATAAATAAGTATAGTGTTATATAATCCAGTGTATTTTCGTTGTTTGTGTGAGTGATGTTTGTGTGCGTTGTGGTCTGGATGACCATCTGATCGTCCGTGAGGTTTTCGAGACGAGACACCCGAACGTCTCGGCGCCTAATGCTCATCTCATCATTGAAACCGACGAGCGATTTGGAAACAATTTGTAACCCTTCTTAGAGAGGTCCTTCATCGTCCAATCCAGGTAAGTTCAGGCCTCAGAAGAATACTTATTGGTAGGACCAGGAACCAAGAACACCGAACTCGAATCGGTTACAAAGTCACATCCTTTTCCTGCTATTTGCAAGTGCTATTCTCTTTGCTGTTTTTATTTAGCGATTAGGATTTAGACTTTTGTTTTCGTCATCTATGGCCATGTTAGCCTGTCACTTATGAGGACATAAAGTCCCTCCTAAGGGGAACAGCGAGCACATTATCAAAGGAAAGGGAAGGAAAAGAAGGTCGAGAAGGTAAGGAGGTGACCTGGGACCTATAAATTAGGTACCACTCTTGCATTTCCGCGTTGTAAATGAGAAAATCCCAGAAAAACTTCATTTAGGATATCTGGCATGAAAAAGATTTTTACACTTTTTCGACTGAGTGCCTCCTGCCAGGAATCGAACTCGGGAGCACTCACAAAAAAGGCAGGAGCATTAGCGACTACGTATTTACTTTTTTAGTGTATATTACAATTATTCAAATGAAAACCATCCGATGTCAGTATCTGAAACTGTGAATTTACATCAACTTCATACATTGGATACAGATCTGTACGTTGAATTTTCCATGGTGTATGATTCAAATACAAGTCACCATAAGGATTCAAATACTTCTTACATTATGAAATGAACTACCGAATTCCCTGCACATAGAATTTGGGAAAACACCGTAAGAGTCAAACGTTGTGTTAACCAGGTTGCTTTCACTATCCAACTCATAAGCCAAACACTTATATTGATTTTAGGGTTGTAAATACTTATTCGTCTATTGAGGATAATTGAGTTCTTAGTAGCTTATGGAAAAATTGGCTAAAAGATGGCAGAGTCAGCTGAGAATATTGTCATCAAGTTAATGTACAGTGCAACATATCTTTGTTCTAAAATTCAATTCTTTTGGAATTCAAATATTGTTGTTATTTAACGTATTGAATTTACGACAGCCTAAATTAGAGTGTAGGTTCATATATTGTATTTTAATAGGCTAAGGTTTCATTAAAAATTATGAACTTCGACATTTATTCTTACAATGTAATTGGGAAACGAAACAAATTCTTAACAGATGGGTACAAATCCTATTGTAATATCAAAATCATTGGGAACTACTTCAACCAGTTCCAATCATGCTTTAAAATGTTCACTTCAAAATTTATAATGAATAAAATGTCTAGGAAAATACATCTACAAACTATTATAACATTATATACCCTCAATAGACGAGTAATTATTCTCCACCCTCAAATCAATATAAGTGCTTTTCTTATAAGTTGGATAGTGAAAGCAACCTGGTTAACACAACGTTTGACTCTTATGATGTTTTCCCAAATTCTATGTGTAGGGAATTCGCTAGTTAATTTCATAATGTAAGAAGTATTTGAATCCTTATGGTGACTTGTATTTCAAACATACACCATGGAAAATTCAATATACAGATCTGTATCTAATGTATGAAGTTGATGTAAATCATTGAAACAGGTTCGAAAAAGCCTATAACCATAGTATCATTTCTATCTGCAAGCTTGTCCACACATAACAATTTTACATTTGTAGCAGAATATTTGTATACAATTTATTAAAAATAATTCATTACTCGAACTCAGGGGCACAATAATTCCATGCCGTCACAAAATCATGGCCATGACTATAATTAATACAAGTGAGTTTCTCCCTAATCTACTGTTTAGAGCATGTGTCTTTGGTGCACGAGTTCCCAAGTTCGATTACCCTTGAGGCTGCATCAAACTTACTACTGTGGTTCCGATTCTACTTTCACTGTAGATTTCGTTTTATAACGCATTGCTGGTAACAAAGAACATGGCATAAATCAATTCATCAAGTACTTAAAATACAACCTTCTCAGTTCAATATGCAGTACACAATAATTTTGTTAATCAACAATATTTTTCTACAATCTCATTGTTATCCTTATTTTTATTTTTACTGCATATATGTTCTTAATTTCAGATATAGTTTACCAAATTTATCCCAAAGAATACTAAACCCTGTATAATCCTCGTGTAGTTCATGTTCTACTTAAACATCTAGGCCACGTGATCTATAAGTAATCAACATATTCTTCCCATGTTCCTAAGAATTTACTTTTTTCGATGACCATCTTCCCACTCTTATTTGCTACTGCATCGTAATAACATCGTGGTTAATGGAAACGACCCAATTGCCGAAAGTTAGATGCAATAATGGCAGAATACCTATTATGCCAATGATAATGGTGACATTCAAATATGAACATATACATTTGCAGATGTTTGGAAGAAGTGTGTTACTTTACCAAGAAATAGTGTTATTTCACTGTAGTTGTGTTGGTTGATATGAGCAGGGACGATGATTTTGACAAGGATATATAATATATGCTTCCTTTTGAGTTTATAACATAGATAGGAGTTAAGTTTTCACATATTGTTTGTACGTACGATGGTATTTTAAATGCTATTTTATTTCTGTCTGTTCTTACTTTCGATCAAAAATAGGAAGGAAGAAAGTGTGGTTGTCGTGAATATAATCGAATTTTGTATCACAAAAGATTTGCATGTTTCATCGCTCCTAAATTCCGAAAATGAGTTTTGTGTATGTCTGTTGATTCATCCTTCTAGATTTATACAGACTTGCGTCGGGACTATATTTTCAACATGTGAAGTTCGAATTTTACACGTACGTTTACATAATATTTTCTAGAGGACTTATTTTTAAAATTTTCTTTCTGCCTCTAAGATAAGGATGATTTACTAAAGGGTCAAATAGAAATTTGTGATTTTCTCGAAAATGACTCAAATTTTCTTATTTATATTGTATACACCAAAATGCTATTACCAACCCTGTAATATCTTGTAGGTCATTTTTCTAGAAAAGATCTAAATGGGATAGTTACCCATAGTTAACTTGTTGATGTAAGTTCTTTTCGTGATATTGTCTCAAAATATGGCTCAGGCAATTTTGTTTATAATCGGTAAATAAATATTTCAGTAACAACACTATATCAGTACGTCAAAAATCAACAAAAGTTAGTTTACACATTGGGGCTGTTTTCTTTTGGGTGGGTTTTAGAGAAATACCTTGACGATTTGGTTTATATATAATAAATATATATTTTAATTACCTTATAATGTGACATCATCTATTTCCTCTCCAAATTCCAAAAAGGTCGTTTGTTCTTTGGAGTGAGATGTTTTCGGAAGATTTTCACAAAAGCTTAGGAAATGATGTTCATATTCCATAAATAGATATTTCGTTTGTAACGCTATAATGTTACTTGTAGTTGTATTTTTATATCCTGCACTACACAAACGTCACACCCAAAACGCTGATAACTGCACTAAACCTGTCTTTTCTAACAATAGCAGAACACTACTGAGATAAGGAACACAATGAAACCAAGCGTTCATATAGTTTCTCCAGTGTTGCCGGATCAGTGTAACATTTTACCCCAACGAAGCGAATATATTTATTTTTAAAGCGTTATTATTAGACATGCCTGTAAAACGAAAAGTAGAGCTAATATTCAAAAATAACTTTCATATTCGTGATCAGCACCACAAAATCAATAAGAATTAGCTGATTTTGTTCAATTTACATTTTCGTTGTTGAACAGTGTTATTTTGGTGTCATGAATTTTATTTTATTCGTATCCGCCCATTTAGGGTGATCTAGCGTCGTCTCTCCAAAGTACATGATTTCTTTAAATTTCACAAGTTGTGCCTGAAATTTTTATGGAAGTTCATTTGTAGACTTCTTGTTTGGTTCGTGCTCTTATACCAACTTACGTACCTGTGCCAGAATTTTATGTAACTTCTATGAAATGAAATGAAATGAAATTTCTGAATTTTACGTCCCACACTTATGCCGGTTAGGCTAAAGGAGACGGTGATGATGAGTAATGAATGAAGTGGTGGAATGAAGAATAGGAGGAAACGGGAGAACCACGAGAAAACCCACGCACACGGTGTTTGTCCACCACAAAGTTCACTTGGCAGGGGCAGGGATCGAACCCGGGACCCCAAGCACCAGAGGTGAACGCTCTACCACTGAGCCACCGCGGCCCCTATATAACTTCTAGATGGAGACATCCTGACGAAGATGTCTGTTTCACAAATTCCTAGAGATTAATTTGTACTACGATTCTATTCAGTTTGACCAAACTTTAATATTTTTCTCCTCTTTCACAGAGAGACGTTAAAAGCTCTCCTGTTTCTTTCCTTAGGTTCACGAAGGGTCCTCTGTATGTGTGGTCTTCTCTGGCTTCAAACATTCAGCGAGTATTGTTATTGGGACAAAAGAAGGGTGGTTTAAATGTCCTTGCCTGAATGAGAGGTATACAGAGTAATAAGAAAACATCTTACTCTTGGATAGGAAAAGAAAATAAAGAATGCTATTTCAGTTCCCTTTGCTTTTTAAACACACAAAATTTAAAATGACATTCGCTAATGTTGTTTTAATCATATTCATAATTGAATTAAAAGAATTTATTTAAAATTAAATAAAAATGAATATGAGGCAACTGTCATAAACATAATCAGTAGATATTCAGACGGTAGATATTCTTTCATATCATAACATTTATATTATGTGTTACAAAAAGTTACACTAACGATGGTTCTAACCATTGTCTATTGTATTTAAGTATTTTATTTGTCCTTGTGCTTTTTCTTATGTCTTATTACTGCTTAGAAAATTCTTTCGTATTATTATTATTAGATGCAAATAATGCATATTGTAGAAAGAAAATAATTTTACAAAATATAAATAATAATAATAATAATAATAATAATAATAATAATAATAATTACTTCTAACGGAAATATTCGTCGTGAAATTGTGTCGTTTGTAATCCAGCCTGTGCGGGCATCTATTGTAATTCTTTGTTTATGTTTATCATTTTAAGTAATGTCATGTCTACGACGGGATACCAAGTTTCCGCAGTGTCTGTAGAGTAAAATGCCGGCAATTGCTCCTCATGCATCACTTGATAATCAATGCTCAACCGACTTTGTGCTAGAAGATCGCGTTTAATTTTTGCATATATTTCCATACGTGTGGTTCGTGATGGCAGTTTCGCTTGAGTGTTCTATGCTGTCAAATCCTCGGCCCGTGAAGTTGATTTCCGTTCTGAAGAATAAGAAAATGTCACACGAGTGGGTGTCGAAGTTGGTGAATCCGATGGAAAGTTACTTGTATATTTTTTTTCACAATCTTAAAGTCTCTACACAGCCTTTACAGCAATCCCCCCCATGTTCTGTTCGTGGGGCAAAATCCTATGCCGATTGACGGGTGTCCTGAACAGACATTATCGCCAGCTGATGTTCTGTCACTTTTAACATGGTCTTTGGTTTGACCATGGCCTAAAGCATATTTTCTAAATGCTGACTTAACAATCATGAGTTTCTGCAGCAGATTTTCAAGCTTTACCTAGTTTCATAAATTTCGTCACCTTCAATTTCGCTGTTGCTGAGCGCCTAATTGGGGGGAAATTACACGGAAAAACTAAATGCTACTTCCTAGGAGAAAGCCGCTTAGGGCACTTACTCACAAAGGATGTACGAGGAACTCTTGGTGGTGTTTAGTCATACTAGCTTAAACTTCACTAGCTGGAAAACCATTCTGGAAACTTTTGAGTACTCCGTCATATATGATACACTTTAGTAAGAAAGAATGAATTGTTGAGAGATTAAATGGCATTAGAAATACGCATTGCCAACAACAAAAAGTTTTTTTTTAAATAATAATAATAAAATGATAGGAAAAATTCAATTGACATATCGAAACACTAATCGAGTTCAATCTTCTAAACTTTATTTTATGCATGTTTCCGTATTTATCAAACGTAGGAAGAAACATTTATTATGATGTTGGTATTGACACTAGAAAATTACATGGTACTTACAAAAAATTCCATTTAAAAAAGCAGTATTGTAACATGTTTTGTATTTTTTCATATTATTTACATTCTTAATGGAAACGGTTACCAAGTTTCAAAAAAATTGTGTATATTTGTTAACTTGTACTTACTTTTCTCTTGGTTTTCTGTGTAAGATAAAACTTAGCAGTCTTTGGTTGGAAAATGATTTTTTGTATCAGTATTAGGAATGTGGAAAGTAAATTAAAAACAAAAGTGCAATATGAAAAAAATGAAATCTTTAAGTTTTACGTCCCACGGTTATGCCGGTTAGGCTAAAGGAGACGGTGATGATGAGAGATGAGCGAAATGGTGGAATGAATAAAGTGGTAGGAAACGGGAGAACCCCGAGAAAACCCACTAGCACGGTGTTTGTCCACCACAAAGTCCACACAGCGCGAGCTGGGACCGAACCAGGGACCCCAAGCACCGGAGGTGAACGCTCTACCACTGAGCCACCGCGCACTCTAAAGTGCAATATGGTCTTACAACAATAAGGCATTAGTGTTAGATTCATTAATAATAAAACGAATGAGCCATAAATCGTAATATAATATATTCATTATCAATAAAACAGTAAGTGTGCGTCTAATGGAATAATACATATACATTTTTTTTAATTCCTGTTCTGTGTGAATCAGCTTTAGCAAAAATACTTGCCACTAAATTTTGCAAGTTTGAATTTAGAATGTGAAATGAATCACGATTTAATTTCATTTGAGGTTTATTTACATGCACCTTACTAGAATCAATATATTTTGTGCCTGTATGCATACCGAAATCATAAGAAAATGAACTTTAGAGCACTAACTCCTCTACTATGAGTGACAGAGTTGATGTACCATATTCCGCTCAAAGGAGTAAAATTTTTAAATTTGAATATTTCATAATTTTATGTTGAAATTTAACAGATATGTTGGAGGCGGATTGTCCTACAAAGAACGCTTTCCTTTGTAGTTTTAAAGTCTTTGTGAGGACCAGGGAATTCAAAATTCATTTTCCTACGACTTCGGCGTGTCCTACCAAGAACTTTTTTCTTTGTGGTTTTAAGGACTTTGCGAGGACCAGGGTGTTCAAAGTTCATTTTCCTGCGAATACGAGTTCTGAATCACCCCCCCGTATATATGTGCATTGTAGTAAGTGAATCAACTTTATTCTTCAAAACTTCTATTTTATATAATTGAACTACCTCCTAGTATCCAAATTAAAATTATATCTTGTCTAACAGTCTCGCTGTACACCTGACAGTATCTTCAGATAGAGAAAAATAGGATGGGAAAAGAATGGGTTAGAAAATTGAATACTTCGAGTCCTTCTCAATTTCCTCACCCAAAATTTGCCGTCTTATTTCCTCTCTCTGAAGATAGTGTCAAATGTACACTGAAATTGTCAAATGAAAAATAATTCTAATTTGGACACATCATCATTATGTGTCTTCTGTCTTCAGTTACTTGGAATAACTGCTATTTAGTAACATTTACATTTTATAAAATGATAAGTGTAGAAATATCAAGAAAGAAATGTAAATCGAAAGTATGTTAATATAGTAAGGTATGTCAGGTTAACTTTTTTTTTTTAATTTTCATTGCATTGACAAAAAGGTTTATATACTTTCATACCTGTATTATTGTAAAATTCCTTTTCGGTATTACTGTGCTGCATATCTCATTCTTTTGTAATATATACTTGATTGAAGGAAAATAAAGGTAGCTGTTGTAAATGCTGTGTAATTTCTGATCTACATTGCATACTACACTACCTCAGTTCCATTGTGAAAGAAATAACACTGCATGGTTACGATAGATATAAACACACCACCTTGATTCTGTTCAAAGATACGACAAATGTATTATTAGAAACATTTCCATTAACCTTTTAAAGAGGTATGGAAATGGTTACTGCAACTGTTTTTAACAGTACCCTTGTCTTATCTTCTGTGAAGTTTGATATGAAGCAGAATCAATATGATGTGTGCGTGTTGGTTCTATGACAATTCTGAAATTGTTCCACACACTATGTTAGGTTGTTCTCTCACCAAACATATTTATCTTCAATATTGCAATACGGCATGGCTACCATAGCAATTTAATATGGTTATAGTAGCTATGAAGTTTGTTCCACCTAACATCTTACATGCCTGCTTCAACTAAACGTTCTTGTTCACATAGCCATGCCGTATTGTAGATATAGTCATATAGTGTTGCAACTCCAGCAATATAGTATGGTTAAAACAACTGTAAAGGTTGCCACACCTACCGTGCAACATGCTTGTCTCAGTAAGACATTATTGTTAAAATAGTCATACGGTATTGTCGGTGCTGAAATTCAGTCTTGCAACTACAATATATAATGGTTACAATGGCTATACGGTATGGTAGTCCACTTGTTGTCCAACAATCTATATCCTTGCAATACCTATACGGAATAGTATTCGAACGAATATGATATTCTATGGAAAGCTATAGGGTATAGGCGGGATGTAGGCATTTCTTAATGTGCATGGTAATATTGACTATTAACTCCGATTATACCTAAATCTAAAATACAGCAATATGGTAACAATAACCCGGTTTTAATAGCCATACCTGTATGGTATTACTGGCCATAAGCATAGCTGTCCCTATATGAGCAATACTATTCTGGTTTTATTAACCGTTTAATGGTTATGTTAACTATACCATTTTTTAAGGTTTAATATTAAAAGTTCTCAGTAGCGTACTAGGGCCA
Organism: Thermobia domestica; assembly: GCF_964235325.1. Classification (NCBI taxonomy): domain Eukaryota; kingdom Metazoa; phylum Arthropoda; class Insecta; order Zygentoma; family Lepismatidae; genus Thermobia; species Thermobia domestica. The sequence continues at coordinate 41,807,587 of NC_137461.1, read as the reverse complement.
TCTCAGAAGGATGTGTCTAATTGCGATGTGAATGGAGTATGGTGAAACATCCCCGAAATGTCATATGCTATTAGGGTATGCATCAGTTTGACAGCTTATCCTAGGGATGGTCAAGAATTTCCGAAAACGAAATTTTCAATTCCCGATTTCGTAAAAATTCCGTAATTTAGAAAAACATCCTGAATTCGAAAAAATCAGAATTTAAAAAAATCAAGAAGGTTTCCTAAATCGGAATTTTCCCCAGAACCCGGAAATCCAGATTTAACAGAACTCCACAATTTTTCCGATTATAATCTCCGGATTCGGGAATGTAAAAGTTCCAGAATTGGCCATCCGTTGTTGACCCCGTATGTGCGTTGCCGTTAGGCGCACATCCAGTGCTTATTTCATAATCATATAAAGTGATTAGTCTCAAACTTTCTCGTGCATAAAAACAATTATACAACACCAATATTTTTTACAGTGTAAGTATGGATTAAATATTTCCTAAAAATCAATTTGTTTAGTAAATATTGATCCGAAATATATAGTTTCCAGCAAAATAAGGCGTATACCAGCAAACTTTCTACTGTACCAGCAACACATCTACAAACCTGCAAGCTCGCTGGTTTTTGTTGTACGCTAAAAAAAAAAAAAAAATGAAAATTTTGGAAGAACTCGGAGACGAAAATTTTTCGGAAAAACGCAAGATGGAGAATTTTACGACAAACAGAAAATTTCCCGGAGACCCGAAAACTATTTTTCGGAAAAGGCAAGGGTTGGCTGTTATCTCTCAGAAAATCGAAAGAAAGAAAAATGCCCATTTATAAGCTATATTACTTTAGTCACAATTATTTATCAAATATTTCATTCCGTTAACTTTTACTTATAAAGAACACCGATATTTTTATAGTAGGAGTATATCTATAGAATGCAATATTAAGCAATATCTATAGAATGCAATATGTCTGCTCCAGCCAATTGACATGTTTAGCATATATTGATTTTAAACATTGAGTTTGTAGTATCCAGCAAAGGATATGAGACAATAGTATATTTTGATGGAAATGATTTTTCAGCATATGAGCAACGTATACTGGATACCAACATTAAATTCCTAGCAGAAACCATCACCTGTTGCTGGTCGATTAATTTCCAAAGAGGGACCCGTATCTTCTCTTATAACCAACGAGTTTCAGCAAGATTTTCTTCCTGGTTCCAGGATAATTTTTCAATCTGGGTTATTAAAAATGATACTGAATATTAAGAGAAAACTTTTAAGTTACCATCAACATATATTTGATAAGCTAATTTACATTCAAAATACGAAAGTATACATGCCGACATCCATAAATTGTAATACGTGCATTTTTATACTTAATAGCACTGAACATTCGAAGATTTGTTAGAAATTTCAGGATCATAATATACGTCGGTGATATTACGCAGGTGCTTGTAAATTTGTCAACAAAATCCAAAACAATTTCTTTTAAAGATATGTTGTCCTAAGATATACTGGTCTAAGATTTGCGTTGGCATATAATAGTGAACAGGGTTGTTTGGTATGGATTCTTAGACACAATTATCAGAACTACTTCTCTACCAAAATATCTGTCTCTGGAGTTCGTCTCTCATACATTGCTAAAATATAAATGTTTACTTTATTATTTTCTGAGGTATTAAAGAGGAGGTATAATCCATTAAAATAACAACTATGGATATAACGCAATTCGTTGTTAAATTAATATAGTTTTGCTGATTAATTTCCCGTTAAACACCATGGGCAATACGCAGAGTTTCTCTGATGTGTGATTAGTGCCATACTAAAGAGTTTGACTAACGTTTCCTGCAACAGTCAAGCCTTTATTTAGTATGACGCTAATCATACGTCAAAACGACTCTGCATAAGGCGGCATTGCTATAGATTTTGAAGCCTCCAGGTAATAGTGGAATCCGAAAAAAGTATGGTTGATCCCTCAGTTAATCTAGAACTTTAGAGGGATCTCACAAAAGTCAAGAGCGTTAGCTATTTGGCTAGTGAAGAACTTCAGTTTCATTTCATTATACACCTTTTCTGTTGTAATGTGTATACGGTTTTAATATTTTAATGCAAAGTAATAGGTAGAATACATAATATTTATAGGTTTGACGTACATAAATGGTTCAAAAGTCAGGCTTAATCAACAAATTATTTTGCCCTGCCTTTAGTGTGCTTTCGAATTTACGTCTGAGGAATAACTTGCCGTTCTTAACTTTTAATTGTAGTTTTAATCTTGAGCATCCCCGAGCTAAATTAAAAGTAGAAAATCAACATCCTTTAATACATATAGATATAATAGTCTTTGGATTGATGAACCAGAGGTCAAACACTTACAAACATTATTGGAATAAAAATCCTTGATCACAACAACTGCTATGGATTTTGATGTCGAACAGCCATGCAAAAAAAGGAAGAAAGGTCAGTTTGTCATCTGTTGCTCTCTCACATCTCTCTCGACACTTCTTTCTATATGCACAAACCATTAGGAAAGAGAAGAATCTATATATTTCTACCATTATTCGATGAGGCCCAGTAAGCTATCCCCAACCGCAATGCAGATTCTTAATGAATGTCCTCACCTGTATTGTAATAAGTAATAAATATGTAAATTACAATTATTAAAAACACGTTTAGTGAACACGAAAATCTTTTGCTTACTCAAATACAAAGGTGTCTTTTAAATGTCTGCAAAACGATGTGATGCATCAAAATTGTTTCTAAGAAAATTGTCAAAACTGTGTTGAAATTGTCAAATAATGTATTTAAATTAAATCTAATGAACAGATAATTAGTTCTCATTTAGAATTTAATTATTAGGCGATATTACGACTCCGTTGTGGTATACAGAAAAAAGTACAATTATCTATACCAATTTATTGTAGTCTAATGTATCCTCCTCAACAAAGACCGCCTAGGATAATTTCAAGTTATGGCGAGAAAAAATTCAGAACCCCTGAACGAACATTACAACGACTGAGATGATGTATACCGACAAGCACCATTTTTGGGAAAATGGCTGACGAAGGAATGGGCTTTGGCCTATGCAAAGATACCATGCTAGTACTGTTAGGGATTTAGGTTTCTAAGCTTTAGACCATTACGTTTGAGAGATGATGCTCTTCGGCGAGCATGTTTTAAAGCTGTATACGAGAATATTTTAGCATTTTATCAGACAGGGCTGAAAGAGTCTGCGAGTAAAATGTGAAAACCTCTGTCTTGAGAAATTACCTTGATATTTCCCGTTATCTTTCAAATTTATGGATTCGTTACAAAATGTATCTTATTATTCAAAAGATTACTTTATTACAAACTACAAATCTTAGGTAATTTGTCCGTGAGAAAGAGCTGTCAGTGGAGTAATTTTGTTTTTTTCTAAAGGGGTCACATATAAGTCTATATATATACTCCTCAGTATAATACTAAGTATGAGATTGGTCACAAAGTGGAACGTTTCTGTCACCGAGTCTACAATGGTGACTTTCAGAAAAAATCTTCAGATATAATGCGGATCGAACTCTCCGATCTGTATACTAAATTCAGATCTGAATTTTCATATCATTGTTTAACAAAATATAATTATCAAGGTATAATGAAAAGATTATTACATGTGTTGCTTGAAAATTTGAGAAGTATAGCTTTTTGTAGCGAACACCTGTATTGCCAGACTTGGTTTTAGACAAGTTGTTTCCAGCGATTTTGACAATTCAGATGAATGTCACTTGAATTTCCACTACATTCTTTCCCATACCCTTAGCGCCTATGGGTTTCTTCTCTTATATGCATACACACGTGTCATGCAACATTTAATTATCACAAACTTTTTTGTTTCAATCTTAACTTGTATGAGGCTCTTACATGTATGATGCCAAAAATTATTTTTATTAATAAATCCATTTTCATATTGTTCAACCCAAGAGCTTTCTTCTGTATATTACTAACTGCTAACTAATATAGATACATTTTTCTCCCTAACTTGGGCATTTATAATGTTTTTCATCTGCACGTATGGTATCTCTTGTCATGATAGAAATTTTAATTTATCCTTTTTCACGCTCTTGGCACCATAGAGGTTCCCGCTTTATGAATTAACATGTCTTGCCAAATATGAACTGTCACGATATTTCTACCCACTCTTGGCTTGTATGATGCTTTTATCTTAATATAATATCATATGTCTTGCCAAAACAGATCTTCGACTAAAACTTTCCCCACACACATGGAAGAAGAGATGCTTTTAACATATGTGTATTAACATGTGATGTGTCAGGTCAGAATTCTCAATGAATCTCTTTCCAAATTCTTGATATCTATGAGGTTTTTCGCATCAATGTGTTATCATATCTCTTTAAATGTGTACACCGAATAAAGCCCTTTCCACTTTCGGCAAGTGAAGGAATTTCACTTCTGCATTCATTTTTTAAAATTGGAATTTAAGCTAAATCTCCTACTTTCATGGCACATCTGAGGCATTTCAACTTTATGTGTAAACATGTAAGCTGTCAGGGAAGAAATCTGAAAAAAAAAATTCTATTCCACACTCTTGGCACCTGGAAGTTCTTTATTTCTATGTGTTATCATGTGTTGCTTTAAATGTGTACCCTGAATGAAATCCTTTCCACACTTTCGGCAAGTGAATGGTTTTATTCCTGCATGCATTAACAAGTGGTTTTTTAAATGTAATCTTAAAGTGAATCTCGTTCCGCATTCATGGCACATATGAGGTTTTTCACCTGTATGTGTAAGCATGTGAGTTGTCAGGCAAGACATCTGAATAAATCCCTTACCACACTCTTGGCACCAGTGAGACCTTTCACCTGTATGTATTGACATGTGTCTCTTTAAGCGCGAAATCAAAGCAAATCCCCTACCACACTCTTTGCACGTATGAGGTTTCTGAGTAGTATGTACAAATATATGTTTTACCAAATTTGATTTTTCAGTAAATCCCTTTCCACAGTGCTCGCATATATTAGGCTTTTCTCCTGTATGTATTGACATATGTCTTTCCAAATGCGCTTTATGTATAAATCCCTTTTCACACAGCTGGCATGTGCAAGGTCTATCAACTGCATGTAGTAACATGTGTCTCTCCAAATTTGAATTTAGACTAAATCCCTTGCCACACTGCTGGCAGATATTAGGTTTTTCACCTGTATGTGTTAACATATGTGTTGCCAAATTTGCTTTTCGAATAAATCCCTTACCACACTCCTGGCATGTGTGAGATCCTTTAGATCTATGTATTAACATGTGAGACGCCAAATTTGAATTTAGACTAAATGCCTTTTCACACTCTTGGAACGTATGAAGTTTGTCACCTCTGTGTCTTAACCTATGTGTTTTAAACTTGTTGCAAATGTGAGATTTCTCATCTGAGTGAGAAATTAATCCCTCTAGTGCAACGAACATATTTGGCTCTGTAGAAACAGACCTGCAACAAATTCAATCGAATATTATGAAACATCAAAGAATTGGAAACCCATGTATCAAATTCCGCAACAACGAAACGATACCTGTTTTCAATTATGTTTGATATTTCGTCTTAAATGGAGGCGCTCTCACACTTTGTATTTCAAGATAAATTGAAATCTAATATTCTTGTGCTACTACACGAAATATTCTAGAAATATGAAACGGAGAAATATATAAGATGTACATATTATTTGTATTCTCGAAACAGGTGGATGTCAATTCTTTTACTATCGCAAATTTCACCTATATTTACATATACGGTATCAAGCTTAACTTTAGATAACTAAGTTACTAATTCTATGGCCTATGCAATACAGAGTTTGAATGCCGCGTTCAAAGAAGCTTTTCAGTGACTTCTATTCTTAGCCAACTGGACCCAGTTCCTATTTTGTAATCCTATTTCTACAAGATCTCCTTTAATATTGTCCCCCTATTTGCGTCTAGGTCTTCCGGTTAAGACTGAAAGCGTTCTTACTTTCTTCCGTCCTAGACACATGACCTGCCCACATGAGCCTGCCACACTTTGGCAAACTATATAAATTATGAAATCCTCGTTATGAAGTATTAACTTTTAAAAATTCACAAACTACTAAATTTAGTGACACAGATATGAATAAAAGTTTACTGAAAAAAGCCAAAGGACCCTCTGTTCATAGATCGAAAGGGAACAGTGCTCAACAACACCATACTCAGCTTTGAAAAGAGGCTTCCACTTGAGAAAGATTAGACGGAACCTATTTGTTTCTTTCTTATTTTATTTATTTATTTCTATTATTGCACTTCAGAAAAAGCGAAGTTTCAACATACAACGGCAAAATTAGCGAAAAATTTGGGGAGCCAATGTGTTTGTTAACAATGACAATGCTCACGCGAAGCCTTGCAACTACAAATGACCTTACGCAATAGTATTCTGAACGATATGAATGCCAATCCAAAGTGTATTGAATAGTAATAGCTACGCATAATTTCCCATTACCCTAGGTTACCATACCAAAATTATCGAATGACAAGGTAATTTTTCAGTTAAATCAACTTTTCAATTAGAAGAAAAAATACTTCATTAACTTTTGTAAAGAGCATTTTTTTCCATCTTAAAATTGTATTAACGATGTTGGAGCTGTCCCGTTTTAAAAGGGAAATTATTTCTTCAGCCTCTATCCAGGCTGCGTTCCGTTCTAAAGCAGGGCAATACCAAACACCAGATTAATTTTAATACATTACGGTCTTATATTGCATTGCCACTTGGGCGAGCTACTCATGTCAAATTAGTTTTTGTTTGGTTGTCTTGTTTTGCAAATAAAAATAAAAGAGGATTCAATTTTACTAAGAGCAAGATATGCGACTGATCACAATATTATGGTATTATGTACAAAAAGGAGCCTATGTGATCATGTATCTTTGACGAAAAAGTTTATACATACACACACACACATACATACATACATACATACATACATACACAGTAGGGTGGAGCGTTTTGCACTTTTGTTGGAAATTCAATGACGACTAATGCGGAAAAGATGCCATTAGTAGCACCGACCAAATTGATTTTTTTAAAATATTTTTTTGGAAAACTCCTTACCCTGGCCCAACAACTTTAAGTTTTTGGTTAGGCAACACGCACAACACCAATGACAGAAAAACTAATGTGGTCATTTTTAGAGTTACCTGCTGGCTATAATAAAATTATTTCACTAAAAGAACTTGTAGCAATGCCAGTAAATAATTTTAAAATGCTTATGAGTACAGCCATATTAGCAAAGTTGTTGGAACTAATGTCCAGATTTTGTTTGGAATGCTACGTTAACGGTGAATATAGGCATAGCTCTTGATATTACACGATTTGTTTTTGGCTACTCTTCGCTTGTTATGTACACCGACAGCAAATGTCATGTAGCGGCAGGCTAAAAAACTTCGTGGTTGCCTACTTTGGCCACGTTTTTCCAGAGTTGTCGCAACTTCCGGCTCCGTCCAGAAGATTCAAGCACTTCCCGCTCGCCTCGTTGGCTCCAGAGTCTACGCCGACGTTTCTAGAATATTCTCGCTGAAACTTCGGCGGTGGTATAAGTATTGCGTACTTCGGCCAACCAATCCAATAGGACAGTTTATTGTCGCTTACGCTGTAACAGTTTTAGTTCGCTACTGTTTCTGACATGAGTTTGCGCATTGTACCTAAAGTTACAGTCTTCTTAGTGCGATACGATTCAGACACATTTTGTATACTTTGGTCTCCAAGTTCGGAAGCAATGGAAACCGAGATGAAGAAAAAGCCTCATAGCAGACCAACGCGGGAACAAGTGTGAAACGAGGCTTATTTGGCACTCCAAGTGAAAAGAGTGAAGTGCAGTTACCCACGTACACTGACGTTATGCGACATTATCAATGGTTTCGAAGTGGTTTAAGAGGTGACGAAATTGTAACTAAATTACCAGTTACTGACATTTGTAAAGTTAGTTGGACAAAGAGTTGTACATGTTTAGCGTAAAGCAAGCATTCTTGTGGTTTCAGGAAAGAGAGTTTTTGATATGCTGGAAACATTTCATAATAAGTGTTGCACCAAGGAAAAAATTTCAGTTGACAAGGACATGAAGCAACACTTCGTGCAGGTTTAGTTGCCACGCGGAAAAGTGTCTTTTTGATATTGCATCTTGCAAATCTAAAACCGCCGAAGATTGCAACTGTGAGAGGACACGCAAGATTCCAAAACAAGAATTGAAGATTATTTTGGACCAGAAAAAATCATGGAAACTGAGCATTAGTAATATTGACGTCAGAACAAGCAAATTTCTGTGAAAGATGTTCTCCAGTAAAGCAAGCAGATTTAAAATGCAGACAACCAACAAAGACGCTGGAAGTGTTGAAGCAACTCCATCAACTAGCGGGATTAGGCATAAGCACAGGTCAAAGGCACTGGCGTCGTCAGAGGAATCCAGCGAAGCTGTTGAATCGGGAAGCACGTTGGATCTGACTTCGATGAGCCACCAAGAAAGAAAAATAACCTAAAGCGCATCTGTATTCAAAATACAGCGGAGGTAGCGTTTAGAACTGGAGCTTCAGTCAGACAGGTTGCTTTGATTGCTTCTGCCGTATTTCAGGACGAGAGAATCATAACGCCAGAGGACAAAAACCTTATTGTTGACAGATCTAAGGTACGAAGAGAAGATTAAGAAAGAAAAGGCTCAGCTAGGCCGGGCGATTACAAATATCTTCTTCGACGGAAAAGTGATGCAACTCTTGTGCAAGAAAAAATTAACAGACAACTACCAAGACGAGAGGTTACAGAAAAGCATTTCACAGTTCTACTGGATCCCGGTTCAGAATACTTGGGTCATGCCACACCTAAGTCAGGCACTCGCAATGATATTGCCGACCCTATATTGGATCTTTTAGAGAAGAACCAGTACGACGTATCAAGTCTTGAGGCAGACGGCAGCAATGGTGAAGCCACGAACACAGGATGGGATAACGGCGTGATAAGTCAGATACAAAGAAAGATCCATAGGAAAGAAACTGGAGCATTTCATTTGCCTTTTTTATACCAACGAGTTGCCATTTTGACACCTATTTATCGAATTGGATGGTGGTACGACTGGGCCTAACGCTTTTTCCGACCCCATCGGAAAGATATTAAAGGATTGTGAACGTTCATCGACGGTCTCCTTTATAGCCATTCCCGTTGAATGGGTGTCTGAAATGGAAAAACTAGATTGCTTAATCAGCGACCAGAATTATCTCTTTGAAATTTGTAAGGCTGTATCTACTGGAATGTGTACTACCGATGTAGCAAACAGAAAACCAATACCATTATCACATTCACGATGGCTTACACTGGCCTACAGGATTCTTCGCTACTACATCAGTACTGATAAACCTAGTTCAAGTTTATGTCTACTTTGAGAGTACATTGTTAAAATATACGCTCCCGTCAAGTTTTCAATACGGCGAAATCCTTCGTGCGAAATGGGCGCCATGCATCTCTTAAGCATAGTTAAGCTATCAAGTTTTCTGCCAGAAAATCTACAACACATAGTAGTTTATGTTCTACAAACAAACGGATACTACGCTCATAAAAACCTGCTGATAGCGATGACAGCAGACGAAAACCCGCATATTCTAACGTTAGGCTCGAGAAGGATAAAAAAGTGCCGCAGCCAGAAGACTCCGAGATCAAACCGTCTACGTGACTTCATTGATCCGAAATTAAACTTTACAGCTGAAAATTATTATGACATGATTAATTGGCTTAAATGTCTAACAGAGCCGCCAATCACACGAAAAATAACGGATCAGCAGCTTGAAGAAAACATCCGAACTTTAGCTACTCTAACAACAACATTCCCTTGCCATAGTTAAGCTGTGGAACGCACAGTGAAGCCGGTGTCCAAGACAGCGCCGAAAAAGTGCAAGCAGAACTCAAGAGATAGCTACGTTAAAGCCAAACTGAAGTCTAGAACAGGAATTCCCCGTTTCAAGACAAAGAAGAACTACGTGACCTAAGGTCAAATTTCAGCGTATGTCAACTGGGTGGGTGGGTGGTCGGAACTCGATATGCAACAACCTCAACGTAGTGAGTTTGTGTTATTTTGCGTACAGAGCAAAATAAATGAAGAGTTGCACAAAGAAAATCGTGTTATATCAAGGGCTATGCCTACAATCATCGTTAACGTGGTGTTCCAAACAAAATTTGGACGTTAATTCATATAACTGAGCTAATATGGGTGTACTTTGACTTGTAAACATTTTAAAATTATTTACTGGCATTGCTACAAGTTCTTTTAATGAAATAATTGTATTATAGTCATCAGGTAACTCTAAGAACAAGTACAAGTAGCTTTTCTGTCATTGGTGTTGTGCGTGTTGCCTAACCAAACACAAAAAACTTTAAGTCCGTTGGAGCAGGGTAAGAACTTGTCCAAAAAATAAATTTAAAAAATCAGTAAAGTCGGTGCCACTAATGGCACCTTTCCGCACTAGCCGTCATCGAATTTCCAACAAAATAGCAACACGCTCCACCCTCACACACACACACACACACACGCATTATATATATATATATATATATATATATATATATATATATATATATATTAATAGTGGAACATATTATATTGAAATATGTAATAGATTATCTCTTTTCATACACACACTTTAAAATTTCCTGTAACCATGTCTAGAAATCCAAGTTCTATTCGATAAGGGAGAAGGTTTAATACATACTCCAGAATACATTATTCTTAATCACTTGTGAATAATAAATTTATCCATAAACAATCATAGAAAAGATTACTGTTAGGACAAATTATTGAATAGACAATTATTAGACAATTATAGAAATAGGGAATTAATATAATTGTTAGAATATAAGAATACATAGATAAAAAGTGTTTAAAAAATGTGCACTAGCCGTTCCTAAGGTAATTTGGGCATGAGTATGTGCAAATAGAAAGTTACAAGATATAGATTATGGATGTTATGTAAGATATGATTTATGATTTCAAGATTACAAGAAGATAGGATAATGATGAGTAATATGTTTTAAGAGATTTATATGCAACAAGGATAAAGGTACAGATAAAGAATAAACAAGATTCAAGAAGTTTTACTAAGTATTGATTTTGTGTAGATTACTGTTGTAGTAAAATAGATACAAACAAGTGATCTAGATACGATATAAAGATTTCCGATTAAGTAATTTAACCTAACAATTTGGCGCAGTCGGTAGGATAGGATTCAAGCTCTAGGATACCAGTATTGATCCAAGAAGAATTAAAGTTAACAGATTGTATTGAAGGATTAAAAGAGAGAGCTAGGATACACAATGTCTTCATTGCCAAGTTTTCCACCTTTCAACTGTGAAACCGATCACCTGCAAGCATATCTGGATCGTTTTGAACATTTATGTATAGCCACACAAATCCCAGATGACAGAAAGGTCTCAACTTTGTTTGCTATTATTGGTTCCGAAGCGTATGAGCAAATTTGTAATATGTGTTGGCCAAATTCACCATCAGAAAAGTCATATGAAGAAATCAAGACAGTTATGAAAACATATTATGCAGCAAAAGTGAACGTTATTTCGGAGAGATTTCAATTCCACAGCATGAAGCAGAAGCCTTATCAGTCTATTAATAGCTTTGTACTAGATCTAAAAAAGCAATCATCATTTTGTGGCTACACTTGTTGCTTGGATGAGAATCTTCGAGACCAGTTTGTGTTTGGAGTCACTGATGAAGCGATTCGGCGTAAGCTGTTAAACACAAAAGATTTGACTTTCCAGCAAGCTATAGACATTGCGTTAACTATGGAAAGCACCGAACAACAGTTGAGGTTATATAAGCCTAAACCAGAGTCTGGTATAAATATGGTGCATTCGACAAAAAATCGTTTTGCAAAAGTTAACGAGCGGCATGGGTCTAGTTCCACTTCAGCATCTCCAAAATCATCATCATCTCCAAGATCGTCACCGAAATTTCCTGCTCGGTGTAGTTTCTGTAGATTACTACACAAGAGAGGAGCTTGTCCTGCGTGGGGAAAACAATGTTTAAAATGTGGACGTAGGAATCATTTTGCATTAGCCTGTCAATATGACACTTTTGAAGCCTCTGAAAATACCATCATGAAGTCAGAACAGGACGAACTAGTTGAAATGGCAAATCAGCTGAAGTTAGATCACGTATTTTGTGATACGGAAGAGGAACGCACACTTTCTGATTGTGATCCACACTATGGCATGACGGACATATTGTGGTATGATCAGTGGAACCAAGAGAATTCACAGTGCAAGGATGAACAGCGTGACAGGACCAAATGCACGGATCAACAGCAAGACAGGATTGGGTTGGCAACAGTGGCAACCGACGGATTACAAGGGCATATGTCAGAGCTGCATGAAGTAGAGGTTCCGAACTACCCAGATATAGGAGTTTTAGAGGATAAGCACACGAATTCTCCCAAGAGAGTTAAACATTGTTGGGCCAATTGGTGGTACAAGAAAAGGTCACGAGATCATCGGAAAGAGTCTGATAGCAAGGAGAAGAACTGTGATTCTGTGGAAGCCGGCAAGAACACTTCGTGGACGGAGGAGCTGCAAGAGCGTGACGTAATTCTTGCTCAGCTGATGGAGAAACAAAAGTGCATGCAGGCACAGATAGATTTTCTGCAGGAGAGATGGCAGGCGCAACAAAGAAGAAGGAAGTTTAGAAGATGGAAAGGAAAAGAAGATTATTCGGAGGATTCATAGATTTCTTTGATTTGATTTCTGTTTCTGTGATACGTTTCAGTTGCAAGTGGTTAGATTTTGTTGTAAGTTGTTAGATTAGGCTACAAGATATATAAGATTACATAAGATGTTAGGTTAGGTTTCAAGGTATAAGTCTTATTTTGTAAAGAGGGGAGAATGTTAGAATATAAGAATACATAGATAAAAAGTGTTTAAAAAATGTGCACTAGCCGTTCCTAAGGTAATTTGGGCATGAGTATGTGCAAATAGAAAGTTACAAGATATAGATTATGGATGTTATGTAAGATATGATTTATGATTTCAAGATTACAAGAAGATAGGATAATGATGAGTAATATGTTTTAAGAGATTTATATGCAACAAGGATAAAGGTACAGATAAAGAATAAACAAGATTCAAGAAGTTTTACTAAGTATTGATTTTGTGTAGATTACTGTTGTAGTAAAATAGATACAAACAAGTGATCTAGATACGATATAAAGATTTCCGATTAAGTAATTTAACCTAACAATAATAAAGTAACTTTACTAATTTATAGAGTTGTTACAACGAATTACAAGGAAAATTAATATATATAAATTGTTATAAGATATATATATGGTAGTTATTTATACAGCTCCGACGAACGTCAGCACTTTTAGTACGTAAAGAGAAATTGTTCTCCTTAAGAAAGATGTGTTCGTGGTATAAAAAGACAAGAATCAGAAAATAACTTTAATACATGTAGCATTCTTTTCATAAATCTGATTTGCCTGATGTCGGAAGAGAAATATGTGAAACTAAAAACTATATGAAAAAAAGTGTTAGAACTGAATGAATGCTCTTCTCAGAAAGATACGTACACGTAATTATGACTGTAATAATACACATAACCACTAGTTGGTGTGAACGAAAATAATGCTTGAAAGCTGAAGGTAGAACTAAAGGAAAGACGTAAAACATAAATACAAGTCACATGTTTCAAGCTTCCAAATCAAATCAATTTAACACATATATATGATTTATTTGAAGAAGAGCTATGCTGATCTCTTTCATCCTCTATAGCCTCTTTCGTCTCACGAGCTCCCATGTAGATAACGTACGCGCCTTTAGCGTGAAGACCGGCGTTTGATTCCTGGCGGGAGATTATATAGTTCGGGTACAATGTTAAGCTGTAGTCCACGTTCCATATAGTGTTGTTATCTGACGCTAAACTCTAATCCAATTCAAGCATCGTTAGTCCCACTCATTGCATGTAAAGAACCGGGACGAATTATCTCAATTAAACATACATGTTGGTATATTTTCTTATTATGATTTAGTCCACTGCTATCAAAGTGAAAGGGAGTGCACTGTATTTGGAATATTCGCATATTTTCCCCTGTACGTAACATCATAGAACCAGAAAATAATCGTTCCAGAATCTCATCTACATGAAAGGCATAGCAGTAATTCAGGTACTTCTATGTTTTGGAATAGTTTACATTTATTCTAGGCTAGTATATCTAACTGATGTTCAAACGTGTTTCGTGAACATTCTCACATTGTTTTACTACATATATTAAACATACAAATATTTGCAAAGTATTTTTAACCTCCTCGGAAACAGAAGAACAATTATTTAACGACGAAAACGTCTCGGAAATATTAGTATCCTCTAATAGTACTTTAAAATGATATAATTTTCCCTTTTGTGTGCAGGATGCTGCGTAACTACTCCAAGCAAATGCAAGAATTCAAATGGACAAATACAAATTAACCAAGAATGGAATAAATTTACAAGACATGTGGTAGCCTATATTTCAACATACATTCAAACTTAAGCTTTATTACTGGCCATATGCAAATTGCTCATGAACTATTATACAAGAACTAATATGCACATCACCGTTGGTTTGGTTCGTATATTTGTGAGGTAAATTTTGGTGAAAATAGAGAAAAGATGCCGAGTATTTACTCAGAGATGCTTTCAATAATTTTATCCTGCCTGTTACTGTCGAGATCAGCAATTTCCGCATCTCATACCACAAATTGTCATGCAACTTGTGATTTATTTTGTGCACAACTGGAGATTAGTTGTGACCACATGTTTTCCTTAAACTTGTACTATAACAAAGGTGCACAATAAGTACACGCCAACGACTCGAGACAGGTATCATCACAAATATCGATATGAGTAATACTACGAATACTACTTCTAATAATACTGATAATATTAATAATAATAATAATAATACAGTGAAGTTGACTAAGAAAAACATACTTGGCATAAGGCACTAAAGAATGAAATGAACGAGAAAAGAGAAATATTAAACAATTTCTGCCGTGAACAATATAAGAATTAATTGAACATATACGGCACACACTAAATTTCGCGCAATTAGCCAGAATCATTCGTAGAAAAGCCAATCGGATTGGACATATATTGCGAAGAAATTGTCTTCTTCATACCGCCATACAAGGAAAAATGAAAGGAAATCAAAAGGAAGAAAAGGAATAGAACTGATCAATCATTCGAAAATGGAAGGCAATATTGAGTTAACCCTTTGGGGATCCTATTGTACAATTTGGTATTTCATGGTACATTGCGTTATTTCTCTTCTATTTGAGCTTTTCCTCCGGGTTTTTTTCAAGTCCAGAGACATTGTAGAAGACATTACGTATGCTTTCAGACCGTCCTGCGTCCAGACATAGGAGGTGATGACGTCATAATTTTGAAATATATATATTTTCCCTTATGAAGCCAAAGTTCATTATCTTTTGGCGAGCTTATTTTTTCACGTAGAAGATTGAAATTTTGCACAAACATTCAGTCCAGCGAGTAGTATCTACCAGATATTTTTTTCGATTTCTGCGTTAAAACAGGGGGTTTCCAGAGGGGCAAAGGTTGAAAACAGGGATATTTTTACCCAAAAAATCTCGTTTTTAGGTTTTCCCGCCTCACATACATGATGGAGACACGCGAGTCATACCGTCTGAAAAGCAGTTCCTTTCTGAAGAGAATGACCGTCGAATTATTATCCTAGGGTAATTAGGGATGTCTCAGGGAATTTTTAAAAAATATAGGGCAAAATGGGACATGGTCGGTATATTTTTTTTTTTTTTTTGGCGGGCTTACTTTTGCACCTAGAAGATTGAAATTGTGCATAAACATTCAGACCACCTAGTAGTATTTATCAGATTTTTTCAGAGCTCTGCATTAAAACAGGGGGGGTTCAGAGGGTTAAAATTGAAAAAAGTAATTTTTAGACCCAAAAAATCCCGTTTTTCGGGATTTTCCCGCATTACATACATAATGGAGACACGTGAGTCATACCGTCTGAAAGGCAGTTCCATTCTGAAGAGAATGACGGTCGAATTATTATCCTAGGGTAATTAGGGACGTCTCAGGGAATTTTTATCAAAAAATACTTCTGTATAGGGAAAAATGGAACATAGTCGGTATATTTTTTTGCGGGCTTATTTTTTCACGTAGAAGATTGAAATTTTGCACAAACATTCAGTCCACCGAGTAGTATTTACCAGATTTTTTCCCGATTTCTGCGTTAAAACAGGGGAGTCCAGAGAGGAAAAGTTGAAAAAAGGGATTTTTAGATTTAAAAAAATCCCTTTCTTCTGGAATTTCCATCCTTACATACATGATAGGGACACGTGAGTCATACCGTCTGAAAGGCAGTTCTATTCTGAAGAGAATGATGGGCAAAAGATGACCCTAGGGTAATTAGAGATGTCTCAGGAAATTTTTTCCCTGAGATCATAGTGTTTTGCGGTAATTTGGGGCATTGTTGGGATTCTTGATAAAATTTCTCCCGCCCTTACTATTCAAGATAGAATCTTAAAATTTGGTACACACATTTAGTCTACCAAGTACTATTTATCAGATTTTTATGAGCTCTTTATGTTCACACAGGGCCGCTCCAGAGGGACCCAAAGTTTCAAAAAAAATCCCTCAAAATTTTCCTTTCGACATCAATTTTCCCTCTCCTGGTATACGGTATGGGCATGCAAGTGATACCATTTGAAAGCCAGCTCCATTCTAAAGAGAATGAGGTATGAAACATGATCCTAGGATAAATAGTGACCATGCAGTAGCTGCTTGACTGAAAGTCTAAAAAATAGCCCAAAAAGCCAGGATCCCTAAAGGGTTAAAAGGGGAAGCTGAAGATCGTGAAACGTGAAAGAAATATTTGTAGGTCAAAAACCTGCAAGACTTCTAGCAGTGCAACTGAAATAACAATGAGAAATTTGACGTCACCCCTGGAATGTGTAAACCTAGTCTAAACTACTGAACACTAACATTTTAATACCAGTCAGACATAACGAAAATAACAGAAAATCGTCAAAATTAAACAACAAACAAAAGTTCGTATCTCTGGTTGTGATATAAATTAAATAACTAGTATCTAAACTAAGCTATGTACGAATACAAAAGATTAGTCACTAAGTTAGTAATTTGAATTTGTATGCAATGTACTTAAAACTATGCGTTACACTTAATGTTTAGTCTTTTAAGCCAATGCCATGAAAAGCTCTCGATTATTTGGATGATGTGTGTATCCGAGACAGCATGGGTCAACATAAAATTCACCCGTGTTACACTCAACACTTCCCACTACGATCCACTAAGTTCTCTACTTCAATTCTCTATGAACTATTATGACTTATCACTGTGGTTCACAATCCTTATTTGGTCGACGTCTAAGCAACACTCAAAAGAGAATACACATGTTAACATTTTCTATCTGTTTTGTTTAGTTACATGTAATATGATTGGACTGAATTGAATTTTACGTGGTAAAACGAAGAAAACACAAAGAACGCAGACATTTTCTTCTTAATCCGAGTGTGAATCTTTATATTTAATCACTCAAAGGTCCCTTCCTCCGCAGCAACATTAGATCAGACTAATATGATATAAACAGAGTTAAATATTAGCTATAAATAGCATAAACACAAGAAAGGAAAGACTGTCTGAAAGGAAGATCAAGTGACGCTAAAATGAGGAAGTTATTTTCTATACAAATCAGGCACTGTAGTTGAAAGTCTTAAAGATTTTCATTCTTCTTGGTTCTCGTATTTTCCCACATTCTCCTAAAGTCCTCTGTGTTAATCCTCATGTTAGGGATAGATTTTATGACCCTTGTTGTGCTGTAAGTCATGACATGAAAAATGTCTGAACGTTAGAATTTAATACTTAATTATTTAACAAACGGAAAATGATTCATCTCCCTGCCGTTTCATTAAACAAATATAAAGCACCGTTTACAACGTTTCTCTTCAATTATGTATTGAAATATCACTAAAGAAAACAACTAATGCTTTTACTTGATGATATTTCGTTATAGACCAAGTATTGCTTTCTTGGCCTAAGTAAGACGAAGTATCGAGGGAATGTATTTGTTTGGAAAAATCGAAGTACCAAAATAATTATACAAATTATTAACAAATTCCTTTTCTTTTATATGCTATTGGATCCTATTGATTCTAATCGAATTTTAGTTCTTTTAGATTAACTATTCTTAAGGAGATTGGTTTTCAACACTTATCTGTAACATGGTCATTTTCAAGTTCAGAATCCTCCGATTATGTACCCAGGCTAAGCGAGAGGATGAGATGCATGACAATCACCAAATGAGGAGACTATGGGCCACGAAAGAATTCCAAGAAACCCATGCAAACGGTTTTCCTACACTACAAAGCTGACTTGTCGGGATTTGGATCGATGAAGAACACTCTGTGAAAAGGTAGCTAGGCTACCACTAAGCCACCGTGTCCCCGTAACATGGTATGTGCCCAAAGAGCAGCAGAAAGCATTCTTTTAGAGAAAAATGTTATTCTGCCGGCAAATATCAAACATTCTTTTATAGGCTTTGCCCGCTGTACGAGGTCGTATGTTGAGACCCGCTATCATAAAATGTAAGCTTCCGAGATAAGAACCTTTACCAGTGAAGTTAATGAAGCCATATATTAAGATGAAAAATTTTACTTACGAAAGCACAATTTCTGGTTGGGCCCGTAGGAGTTAGCTCGCGATACGACATATCAATATTGGAACAATCGCAACAAGTGAAAAGGTTCTATAAATTTAACACTACGAAAAAAAACTCAATAATTTCTTAGTGTGGTCCGTATTTGTGATTCTTACTTACTAGGGTGTTCTGTATATAAAATAATGTTAGTTACAGAACTGATAAATACATAAAAATATACTACCATTTGTATAATAAAAATGACTGAGAGGGGAAAGTTATAGATAAGCCCGTGAGATACAGTTTTCTACAACAGCAAACGTATTACCGATTTTTCTCCCATAAAATAAACATACTTCGTATTGCACATAGTGTTTCAGGAGACTCATATTAAGTAACCTTCATACTCGACATCAGTTTACATCTTG
This sequence comes from Thermobia domestica, assembly GCF_964235325.1. Classification (NCBI taxonomy): domain Eukaryota; kingdom Metazoa; phylum Arthropoda; class Insecta; order Zygentoma; family Lepismatidae; genus Thermobia; species Thermobia domestica. The sequence goes on along the minus strand of NC_137461.1, from coordinate 41,788,480 downwards.
TTTAAATAACTCCTGAATGAACGGTTTACTTACAAGCACTGTTTCGTAAGAATAACTGGGATTGACATTACTCAGAAGTGTTCAGCATTCAATCTAACACTCAAGATTTGGCTTAAGGAGTAGGCATATAGCAATTTACCGTTATGTTCGGACACTTATTCCACTGCAGAAATGTCTCACCCCTTACAAAGCTAAGTATATATTGAGCTTTCTACATGTTCAGATGCTTGCGATTCTAATACCTTAGTTTAAAGTAAACGAAAACAAAACAAAAATAAATAAATAACAATATATTCCAAGTGTTGAAACGAAATATATATACAAAACATACTACTGACGAAATAAACGCATTTGAACGTACCTAAGGGCTTGAGAACTGCTACCTGATTCTCGGTTATAATTTTCCAGAACGTCCTCTTCATGATCCTTCTTACGTTCAACAGTGGCAGAAATATTACTCTTTGACTCTTTAGTCTTGTGTGTAAAATCGGATGATTCTGGCTTGATATTACTCGGAAAACGTTTGGCATTTACATCAGCTGTTGATAAACGCTCGACTAAACATACTGCTTTTGAAGTTAGTTTCCAATCTGATACTCTTTGATCCTCATTGCTTTCTGAAACGATATTCTGTTCTTCCGTTCCACTTTCTCGTTTTTTATATTCCAAATGTATTGCAAGGGGATCTTCATGATCACTAGTATTACTAGTACAAAGTATATAATTACAGTTTTCGAATGACTCGTTTTCTGTTTCCATTTCAACCTTAATAGGAACATTTTCTGTTTTCATTTCAAGTTTATTAAAACACAAGTTGAAATTATTAAAAGACATTTCGTTAACACAAAATCTTCAAGTTGGAGATTTCAAACATTCAGCACTTATGTTAATGGAAGACAAATCTGAAACCAGTAAGAAAAATATTATTCGTTTTAACAAAATTTATAAGCGGGACGGTTAGTGGGTGGAACGGTTTGGGATCAGAATAGGGTTGTGAAACTTACTGAACACAGTATTTCAAAAAAAATCCAAATTTCCTACTACTCATACCAAAATATCAATATACCTAATACCGAAACTACAGAACTACACCGAAATATTGATCAATATCCGAATTATAATTAATATTTTGTCTTGTTAAAGGGAAAACTAATCTATTTTTCCTTCTCATTTGTATACAAATATATTATAAATCTATATTATCTTTCTTGAATATTATTATTTTTTCCATACATAAGTACGTTTGATGGAAGTGCGATCCTGGGTTTTTGTATTTTCTTTTTAAATAAAGTTAAGAATTCTTAACGCACGATCAGTGTTGCATAAGGAGAGAAAACGTCAGCACTAAAATTTCCTCTGCAACATTACTACCTCATATCTCTTACGTAAATATGAAAAACAACGATAAACGAATTTTCCACTTCAAAATGGATAGCATTATCAAGACGTAATGTAATATTTGAAAGATAGATTTGCATGTTCACTCCAGCCTTTCGTCTTTAGTCAAATACATGTAGGTATAGAAATTTCTAATTAAATTTATTTTGTCGTCGTTCTTGTATGTTGTAATATGCTCATCCTAACTTTTTTGGGTAGTTTCAGTTTTCCGGTATTTAAATGTCATTGAATTTTTTCTTTTCTAGTCACATATGGCATTTTTGGTTGATATGTTGTATTGGTGTTTAGTCAATTTTAATTCCAATATTATATGAAACATGTACCTATTAGTTAATATTGGATCCTAACAACGTTTTTTTTTTTTATCAGAAATGAAAATATATATTTTGCGCACAGGCTTATCCAGAGAGCACGCAAGAAATTCTTATATACAGATGTTATGGAGGATATACCCAACTGATTGTTATAGTCCATTATAAACCTATTTTAAATTAACGAAATAACAAAAGTATTACAAGCGTTGAGAGAAAAATGATGCCCTTCAACTTTACTAAATTAAAAAAAAAATAATAATAATAATAAATGCCATAGCATATGACGTGGTAAACCTTTCTTCCCTTGATGGAGAATACAGTAATTTTTCTACTTTACAAATAAACAATAATATATTATTTTCTTCATGCTTTATAAATACTGCTTTGAGGTAGCCGTATCTTTTGTTACTTTATGTAATAATTAACAGACAATCTCCACCGAAACAGTCAAGAGACTTTCTACCCCTACGACAATGAATGCCTCCTCCGGGAGCTACGAAATTGTTCGGAGGATCTTATTCGACTAGAGTTACCAGTGCTTTTCGAAGTATTTCTTTCACTCTCCAGGTAGAAATCTGAGCTCATCACTGCTACAGTTATTACTCGAATTACTCGAATGAGTGCTAATCATGTATACATAAGGAGTGGCCTAACATACGGAAACTGCGATCTATATAAAGACGTGTTTCAAATTAAAATGTGTTTTCCTTCATGCTTGTACTGAGTTAGCAATATTGCATTATACCCAAGACCTCGTACAAAGTAAATTAGTTACTACATGAGGCGCAAATGCTCCTAACTGTTCTGTTGGCGTTCTTATCCCAAACAATGGGCATGTTGTTTTACAGCATAAATGTCGAGAAAATTTCTGACAATGTCATACACATAAATTTGGAAGAGGAATTAGATGCTGCACAAGAAAACTACTAGCAGCAAACCATTTCAGTAGAATTTGTGAAAATTATTTGAAAGCGGCTGATTGTAAAAAGGAGGCTTTCTTTTTGCCGTGCCGGAAACTTTCTAGGTTGATATCAGGAAAACAATGTTACAAAAAATTCCAGCACAAAAGTTGCACAGTGTAAAGAATTTTGCTTCCAATTTTTTCATTTATGAAAAAAGTTCACATCATGATGAAGCGATAAAATATACTGGAGTGAAAATGCTAATGTTTTTTTTAAGAACAAAAAATACTATAAATAAATGAAAGGGGCGATCCAAATGAAATCGACCAATGATGGTTGCTACAAAATTTAGTTTTTTATTAATCTTTTACTTACGTTTGTACAACATTTAGAGAGTTGAAAACGGACATTCAATTAGATTTTAGCGTAGCGGCCATTTTGTATAGGCGTCTGAGCACATTTTGAACTTTTTAGTGCATTCCGTTAAACGCTGTAAATTTTTACGTTTTAAAGGTAATGAGTTCGAACAAAAACCATATTAAAGATAATGGGAAGGACAATATTCTGCGTCTTGTTCACATTGAGACGTACTTCAGAATGTTGAGAAAGAAACCTCTGAACATTGAAGTTGGAAACCTAGAAAATGCAATTTTCGAATTTACATTTTGAAACGAAATAAATGAGAATCACGTTCAATTCTTTGTCTACATAGAAACTAGATAATAGATAACGTCCTAAACAAGTTTCAGATCTGAGAACTATATACTTGATTTTTTGGATATTTTTTTTTTCTGTGAATTTTCGAAAATCGTGTATTTTCACCAACAAATATCACAGAAAGGACAGAAGTGAAAAATCCTAAACTTTCACAAAATAGACGATAGTTATGCAGTAACAAGTGGGTAAAATTGCATCTCTGAGACTCGAGCAGTTTCTGAGTTATAAGAGTTTTCTTCACTGGGACTTAATATTATGAAGCGCCACTGGAGTTAATTTGAACTTTGTAGCAAAAGTCAAAATAAAACGAAAGTAATGTTAAATAGGTAAAGTGTGCATAATTTATGAATCATGTCTTGTATAAAAAATGAAAGTCGTCTGTTATTTCTTTTCTGCCTATAGCGCTGCTGTTAAAATATGAGTTAACTAATTTGTGTACAGAGTTTAGCACTGATATTAAAAGTACAACCTGAAGGAGTTGTGAACTCTGTAGGTGTGAGTTTCTGACGAATCTTAGTGATTGGTAAAAACACTTTGTCATTCGTACATAGTTTAAAAGAGGATCTCGGGAAAGAGCGATGGAAAAAGTTATCAAAAAGATCGTTATTTTCCTGACTGATGTCTTCACTTCCCCAATGCACAATTTTTGTCATATATACAGGTAATGGTATAATTAGGTGCAAATGACAACAATCTATGTTCTGGAAGTACTGAAATCGGTAAATTCGTCTGATTGTGAGTATTCATAACAACTGATTTGTTTTCGTCAGAACTACAAGTCTATGATATGATCTGGTATTAATAATTCTTTTACAAGTAGCAAATCTCGAATTTCTTGCTGTTTGATTGCACTACTTCTGACGAAACAGACAATTTCTATGCCTGTGATACTACATCAACAAAAAACCTGCACATCTGTTCAGTGTTTAAAATCGTGAATTCCACATCATTGCAAATATTTATACCTCAGAAACTACTAAAGTATCAGTGATGCAATTTTATTCACTTGCTGCTGCACAACTGTCGTCTATTTTGTGAAAATTTGGGATTTTTCCCTTCTGTCTTCCCTCAGATGTTTGTTGCTGAAACTACACGATTTTCGAGAATTCGCAAATTTAAAAGCTTTCAAAAAAAAAAAAAAAAAACCAAGTATACGGTTCTCAAATTTGAAACTTCTTTGAGACGTTGTTTACTATCTAGTCTCTATGCAGACAAAGAATTGAACGTGAGTCTTATTTATTTCGTTTCAATATGTACATACCAAAACGTCAATTTCTAGCTTTCAAACCCCAATGTTCAGAACTTCTTTTCCCAACGTTTTAAAGTTCATCTCAATGTACACAGAACACAGTATTCCATTATCTTTAATACTGTTTTGGTCTGAACTCATTATCTTTAAAACTTAAAATCTTAAAGCGTTTAAGGGAATCCTCTGAAAAGTGTAAAATACGCTCAGGCGATTCTACAAAATGACCGCCACAAACAAACCTGCGCGGCTAAAAATTAAATGAATACCCATTTTCAACTCCCTAAATAAGTTCAATCTTAGGTTAAAAATTCAAAAAAATAAATAATTTTTTTCAGCAACCTTTGACTGGAAATTGATCGATTTCATTTGTACTGACCCAAAAAAGAGTAAATGAAATATAGTGCGTATCCTTCCTTTCTGCATATGTCATTAACCTTTTATTTCTTTGTGAATTTTATGCAGTATTAATTCCCTTTTAAATATTACTATATACTTCCAATATAACATATGATACACTAAAATAAAGAGCAAACGTCAAACATTCCAACGATGAATGATACATAATCTATTTGTTTTCTTATAGGAAAACGTTCCTCGCAAGTATATACTTTGATCATTTCACTCAATGAATCGTACAATGAATTGATTCTTAAGCAACTCATTCTCCAAAACAGTTCGCTCAATATCACTAGGAACAATTCTAACAAATCAATAGGATCGAAATGATGGTGGTTCAGACTGTATTGTTTCTTCAGTTATTTTAGTCATTGACAGATTCAAATAATGACACATTTAAAACCATGCTAACCTTCCATCGAAACATTGTTCTAAACATATCAAAAATTGAAATGTGCAATGTTAAAAATATTAACAGAAACACGTGGGGCAAGAATCAGTACATTTCATACTGCTCAAAACGGAACCAAATTATCATATCAAAGAGGGAAGCAAGGCCCCCTAGACCCTCTATTACAATATAAAAAATTTATAACTAATGTAGGAGACTTTTTCAGGTTTGCTAAGCATTTTGCGAAATGAAATTCACTGATTTTTTCAGGTTTTCCAGGTCAAATTCGAAATTTTTCTAGGTACAATAGCGAGAAACCAGAGTTCTTTATAAGCCTGCAGTAAACTAATCATATATACAAAGTACTCACCAGAGACTATAACAAGAACTGTCTTCATAATGGTGAAAAAATAAAACACAACACCTAGCACTTTGGGTTATATACTATAGCCGTCCTGTTCCAGTCTCTGGTGAGTATATTGAATTTGTCAGTTAATATCTTCCTACGTGCAATGGAGATTGTAATTATATATATTTTAACTACACAAAATTGGAAATAATGCACAACTGAGTGTCATCACAATAATAAAATAAGAAATTACTCTGAAAATGTTTAAGTGTTAATGAAATAAACAACTTACCTGTTTTCTTTCTTTCAACACTTTCCTTGATGTCCTTTGATTTAATGCACATAGATTTTTTCTGAAAAGTTTTAGATTTAGACAATTCTTTGGTCACACTTAAACCCTTATTCAGTACTTCACTATATTGCATTCTCACGCTTGCAACGTTTATTAGGTAATTCACTGTGTGTCATTAAGAAACTATCTGTTCACATTTTCACGAACTTCTCACAAAGCGCACTAAACTTTATAAGAATAACAATGAAAAAAATGAAAAAAAAAAAACTGGACACTAATGTATAGGTTTTGGTTTGTAGTGTGCGAATTTGATCTTCAAATGCCCTTTGATTTAATACACATAGTTTTTTTTTTTTTTTTTTTTTTTTTTGAAAATTCTAGATTTAAACAATTCTTCTGTTACATAAACACTTACTCAGTACTTTACTATGTTTTATTGTGAGGCTTAGAACGTTTGTTAGGTACTTCACTATGTGTCATTAAGAAACTTCATCTCTTCACATTTCCACAAACTTAACCCAAAGCATACTAAAGTTTCTAAAAGCAATAATAAAGAAATTTAAAAAAACTGAACACTAATGTACGAGTTTTACTTTTCTAATGTGCGAATCTGATCTTCGAGCAACTGTGCTACTTCCTTAGCGTCCGCAAGTACTTTCCTCTTCTTTTCTTTCAAAATCTTCACTTTTTCCCTTCTTCGTTTCTAGATCATCCTAATTTTCTCACGTTCATTGTCCTCCATTTTCTTCTCCTGAAGCCTTCCGTGATATCTTGTTCGGGCATTTCTCTCGTACTGGATCATTTCCTTAGTAAATTCAATCTTCTCAACACCTCCAGCTCTTTCTATTGCTTCCCAAATCAATCTCTGTGCCACGAGTGGTTCTTGAGATTGATTTTCAATTAGGCAGATTTTATTTATTGAAAATCCTCGTTCTACAGCAGCATTCCCGTGTGAAACTACGATTATCTTCTTAAGGAATAGCATCAGTTCGGTTCCAATACATGCAGTAACATTCTTCCAGAATGTATCAAGTCGAATTGTCCGCGAGTAATTTCTCATCTCTTCCAGAAACAGGATCCGAACATGAAATTATGAATTCCCTCTCTACACGATCAGCACACATTCCAGAAATCGACTTGTTTTCGACAAACGTCTCAATGCACGAACGAAGCCGTTTCTTGGCAACTTCCGGGTTTCTAGAGATTACATCGGGAGCACAAAACGACAGACTTCTCGTGAACTGGAATTTTAGAGTCTTTTCAACCAAATTTGTGCAATGTCCGCAAACATTTTCGATAACTCTGTTTGAACAAAAGTATATCTTTCGGAGAAGCATTCTCAACTTGTTTAATAGCATTACGAACGCCATATCCGAAGTTGATGTTCCTTGCGCTAACTAAGTTCTCGGGATCTGTTATATTAATCTTAGCAATGTTTGTAGCTGTAGCCATTACATCAGGTTTCACGAATCTGTTCATTGCAGTTGTCATTAAGTTTGACTATTCAGAATACAAGAAAGGAGCCATGAGCTGTTCGGTCTGAAATGTCTATAAAAAAGGGTTCAACATTAGAAGGAAGCAATTTAAAAAATGCTAATTTTGGACGAATCATTTTATCTTCTAAATATTTCTTCATAGTGTCGTAACTTGCGCATTCTGGTTCTTTTTTCTCTCTCTTCGCTACGTCAACATACTTAACTAAGTTTTTAACCACTTCTAGTGCTCTATCAGCTACTTCCGTATTCTCAACCCAACGTACGGCACAAAATTTCTTCGGAAACTTTGATGAACCAGTAAAGGAGACATAATCTGCTCTTCTTGCTGGTACGTTCTTAAATACATTATATACAGCTCGTAAAAAATCTACGATATTGCACTCGGTAGATTTTATTGCAGTTTTGAAAGAATTATTCACATTGTGTAGGCCACATGTACAGAATTCTAGGACAATTGGTTCCCCATCTAACTCTTGACACAGTTCTTCTTTAAGTTCTCGGAGAAACTTAACATTAACATTCGGTCCATCCATTGAGATGTGCAGAAGACGTCTTAAGTCAAAGGACTGAAGTTTTTCTTTGAACGCGACTAACAGATCGGATACTGTTGAGTATATTAAAAATTACGATCCAAAGTATTTGCTAACAACCTTCTCTTCCTTCTTACTCCAAATTCTGATCACAAAGTCCATTTGTTGAGCTTGGCTTATTTTATTTAGGCTTTCATCAAAAGAAATAAGAAAACAACCACTATCAGATGCATCGCTTATTGTTTATTTTAAGAAATACGGTGCTAAACCATAAACTAGAAAATATGCCAATTTTGCTCTGCCGACTGCAATTTCTTTAGCTATGTCAATGTCAGGGAACATAATTGGAAACAAGTTTGAGATTTGGCAAGTTGCAGAGAGGGACGAATGAACATAAACTGACTGCAAGCACCATAATAGTTCTGCTTTTGTTGTTTGCTCCTTGGTAAGAAATTTTCGCAGTCCACGGGTTGTAATATCTGTAGCTGGTCCAGAGATTGAAGCCTTATGTGTCGAGTCACATGTATCACTACACACACGGGTTTCAGTCTCAGTAGTGGGTTCAGAAACTGAAGCTTTACATGTCGAATCAGGGGCATTATCACAACAGGCATGGGTTTTATTGACAGTCTCTGGAGTAGTTCCAAAAACTGAAGCCTTATTTTCTGAGTCATGGAAATTGTCACTACAGACAGATGCACTAACCACTTAATTTTTTTTTACACATGGTTACCGGTTTGTCTTTGGAAAACATGAACATGGCCGCTTTAGCGGGTGATTCAGCAGCATTTACTGTGGCCTTACGCTTTCAACCTTTCATGTAGCTAACAAACGCTAGTTTTCCCATGTTGCTAAGAGAAGCACTTTTCCTACAGATTTTACAGTAAAATGAGAATTTGTCTGATTCACAAGACAGAAGCCACGAAGAGAAGTCACTATTTGTAAGCCACTGGGAATTAAAAGAACACAACCTATACGTGGAGCTAGCCATAATATGAGGTGCATTAATTAACCCGTGGGAGAAACAAAGTACCGTCGTATAAGAAAGCTGGATATACACAACTGGCATATCAAAGACGTATAATACTCATAGAAATTGATATTTTATGTTTCTATATGAACACTGGAGCGAAAACTTGAAGAGTGGAAACAGTACTTAATATCACGTTTTTTTACGGGAAATTTTTCGGTGTTTAGAATTTTCGAATTCATACTTTTTTAAACGTGTTTATGTACGTATGGCCTAAGCTTTCCACAAACCTTTTCATCATCTTCTTCTTTTTTTTAAGTGTAATCCATTACTGTGCAAATTTGCAGATCATATATAAACAAAATCACTCACCAGGGCGCAAAATTACTTATTAACATTAATAGCACTTACAATACATTTACTACGGGCAACTACTAACCCAAACATTAGGATAGTGTCTACTAAACCAAACTTTAGGATAGTGTTACTACAACTATTTTACCTGAACAAGAAATGTACCTTTTTTCTTTTTTTTTAATTTCTGTTATGTTACGCTGTATTACAACTCTCCCGCTTGATTCTTCGTTCTTCCTCAAAATACGCTATAAAGACCAGTGTTACCAACAGAGAAAAATGTTTTTCCATCATATCACAGAATTAAAACCACTAGAATCTCTCAAACAATTTGGGAAACCATCTGATGAATAATTATGCACACCAGGTCCTGGCAGTAATGCACCTTAACATACTCTTTTTTACATTATGTACGTGCATTACTGGCGTGACCAGAAGTGTATGATTGCACAGATGATTTCCCAAACTTTTGCTTAGTTGCAGACTCGCCCTCATCTTCGATTGTATCCAGTGCATGTAGTGAGAGTGCGTCCAGTTCAAAGTTGCAACTTTTACCTCACAAAATTCCCTGACATTTTGCTCAAATTTTCAAAATTCCCTGATTTTTCCAACACTTTTCCAGTAACTTCAAATTCCCTCATTTTTCCAGGTTTTCCAGTTTTTCCAGTCGCTTTTTACTTTGGTCAATTTATTCAATGAGTCGATTCATAGGGAAATAGTTTTTCGGAACAAATCATTAAAAATCGCTACGAACCAGTTCCTCATCTTACCTAACGTAACCAAACTATCAACAATAAGTCATTATGTGACCCCGTACGAGTAACGAATCTACAAGAAAAGGTAGTCCTCAAAACCGAAGAGAAAGATCCAAATAACTAAATCGAATAAAAGTGAATGAAATGACCAAAGTAAAAACTTGCCCCAATATACTCTGCAAACTACACAAAGCCAACTACTCAATATTTCAATTAAGATTATAGTTCTACAGCATTCTTCATAAATAAAACATACCTTCCCCAATGCTATAAACAGAACAAATATGCTACACAGTTCACTGTCAGCCGTACTGTACATAATAACGTATAATTTTTTCTATATGCATTGCTACTTCTATTGAGCTGTAGTAATTCGACGCTAAAACAGAACTTGTAACTATTAACATCATTGTCACACACTAATGTTGGTAAGAGATATAAATTTAGATCTTCTATTCATTAAAAGGAACTTCCATCCTACTAGACATATGCAACACCAAGACAGTAGAAACGAACACAGGAACTATGCACCCATGTACATGTTGCACATACAGATCTTTTTATGTGCTTTTGTTTATCAAGTTTTCGTTTAGTGACGTCAGGGTGAGTGACGTGTATTACCTTACGCCCTCTAGTGACAATACGTAAGGGCAGTTGTTGTAGCGAGATGCACACACACACACAGTTACAGTTCGTGTTCTGTATGAGTGCTGTGCGCTGGAAGTTGCTGCTCTGTAGGAAGCAGTCGTATGCAACTATCGTAGAGTGCGGTCAACACAGATCGTGTACTTGTCTAATACATGAGTTTAATAGTAAATGAAGCGAGTATAATTACGTGCTCCAGTGAGATTTTTATAGTTACTGAAAGTTAGTGCTGCAGGAAGTTGGGACATGTATAATATTGGACTCCAGCCTGTGCACAGGACTGACAGTGTGAAAATCACGTCGAATCTTCTAGAAGATAGGAAGATCAAAGGGAGCATTACCTGTAAGGGTTTTTTTTTTCTTCTTTTTATCCAAGACGACGAAAGGAAACCACGCTTGTGGAAATTGAGGTAAGGTACTCACGTATTATATTTAGTTTTTTTTTATATATATATATATATAAAATTTCCAACATACTGGTTATGGGCCCAGTGTGTTTAATAAGGCCCAGTGTGCTTACTGAAATTTTCCGAAACTGCTGTGTCTGGTTTTAAGTGCTTGAATAGTGCGACGAACGGCTTACGCATTATTTTAGGTGTGCTAGTGACATATGCATATTCTAAGTGTAGTGCAACTAGTGAAGTGTGGTGTGAAGTGCAAATAGATTTATTGCATTTTACGTTTACTAGTAGTAAAAGTCGAGACGTTTGTATTCAAATACACCTAGTAGGTTAGTTGGTCTGTGTCAGTTTTGTTTTCTTTCTTTAAACACGAAGATGGATTTGTTAAAGAATATAAAACCGTTATCGTGTGAGAAAGAGTGGCCCGTATGGAAAAGAAAAATTAGGGACTTATTAGAATACCATGAAGGGACACTAGAAGTTATCGATGGCAAGTTGCGAAAACCGGAACCGTTAGAAGATTCCGCTTCAGAAGCTCAAAAGAAGAAATATAGAGCAGAGGCTGACGTTTACCGGAAAGCTAACAGTTATGCGAAGTCGATGATAACTAGTGCAGTAACGGACGAAGTCTACCAGAAGATAATGGAAAAAGATACGGCTGAAGAAATGTGGTTAGCTTTAATGAAGCTATTTGAGGCAAGTTCCACAGATCAATTGTTCAAGATTTGTATGGACTTTTTCGCCTTTTCTTGGAGTGAAAGTGAAGATGTTTCCACACACATAGCTAAATTGAACAGTTTGTGGATGGAACTTAACAGTGGATTGAAGGACAAAGGGCATACTGAATTACCGGATCTTTTGTTGATCTGTAAAGTGTTACATATCCTACCCAGTACTCTTGAAACTTTCAAATCAAGTTGGATGTTACTGACCAAAGAAGTACAACGTACGTTTGACGAATTGACTACACAATTGTGTATGTTCGAAAGGAACTTTGTACAGCGGTCACCAGTAGGCAAGTACAAGGGTGCGTCTTCAGAGCAAGAAGCATTAGTAGTGAATCAGCCGAAGCAATTACAGAAGAAGATGAAGAAAGACGATATTTGTAATTACTGCAGACGAAGAAGGCATTGGGTTCGAACGTGCAAAAAGTGGATTGCAGAAGGGAAACCGCCTAAGAATGAGAAGAAGAAGAATCAGAAATCTAGTGAAACCAAGTTGACAATTGTCTATTCTGCGAACGAAGAATGTTCTACAAAAGAAAATGGACCTTTCGTTTGGTGGATTGACAATGGTGCAACGAAGCATGTAACACACACACCCGATTTCTTCCTCAATTATCAGAAGTATGAGAACCCGAGTAGTATTTCAGCAGCAGGTAAAGAGAAGCTGCTTGCAGTAGGGAAAGGTGACGTCAAAGTGCTTTCAAAAGTGAAAGGCAAGAAAGTTGACTTAATCCTTACGGATGTGTGGTACGTTCCGAATATTACGAAAAATCTGTTCTCAGTTTTGGCCGCACAGGATAGGAATAGGAATAGTAAATTTACGTCCTCTACCACAGAGTGTTTGTTATTAGTGGACGGAGTTGCTATCGTTCATGGCAAAAGAAAAGTACAAGGGGCATTGTTCAAAGCGCAGTTTGAACCAGTACCCTCAAGTAATAGTGAAGAAGTGAATGTTGTGATGTCTGATAAAGCTCTTTTACAATTGTACCATAGCAGATGGGGACATCAGGACAAGCAACATATCAAAGATTTAATGAAGAAAGAGCTGAATATTTCTGTGAAAGATGAAAATGTTCTCTGTGACTCTTGTGTTTACGGAAAAGCGCACAGACTACCGTTTAGTAGTAGAAAACCTTCATCTTCAGTGGGACAGTTATTATCAGCAGATGTCTGTGGTCCCTTTAGTGAATCGTTTCAGAAATACAAGTACTTAGCTATATTCAGAGACGATTATTCAAAGTACAGGTTTGGTGTTTTTCTACATCAAAAATCAGAAGTGAAAGATGCCTTGAAACAGGTGTTAGCCAGTGCCAAGGCAGAAGGACATACCATTAGAGTTTCTTAGCGACAACGGAGGAGAGTTCGATAATGCCGAAGTACGGAAGATACTCAAGGAGTATGGCATCCATCAACGGTTCACAGCGCCTTATACACCGGAACAAAATGGGGGTAGTGAGCGTGAGAATAGAACCATTGTGGAAATGGCAAGAACATTCCTTTACTCTAACCAAGAACTGCAATTTCCGCAAGAGATGTGGGCAGAAATGGCCTCAACAGCGATCTACATTCTTAACAGGACCGGAAAATCTTCACAAAAAGGTGTCAGTCCATATGAACTTTGGAAGAAGAAGAGACCAAGGATTAAGCATATGAGACAGATCGGTTGCAAGTGTTACGTGCACATTCCAGTACAAAAAAGAAGAAAGATGGACAGGAAAGCCAAGCAAGGATATCTCATTGGTTACAATGGAGATGAAGCATATCGAGTTTGGATTAAAGAAGAAAGAAGAGTTATTATCTCCAGAGACGTCATTTTCAAAGAAAGTACACTTGAAACTTCTAGAGAAGAAGTACAACTACGAACAAGGGACGTTCAGAGTAGAGAACCGGAAGAGATATCAAAACATATAGTCCAGCAAGAATCGGCAAAAATGAAAGAAGATAGACCGCTAGTGTTTCCCAAACAGAGTACGGAAGAGAAACTTAATGGTCAGGGCATAGTGTTGCGAGACCGAGCGACTCTGAAGAAACCTGCAAAATACAACGATTATGTGATGGCAGTAGAAGAGTTAGTTAATGACTTAGACAGTCCCAGTTCCTATGACGAAGCCATACAAAGCAAAGAAAGTTTTGAATGGAAGAAGGCAATGGACAATGAAATGGAGTCGTTGCGCGAGAATGAGACATGGGAACTATGTGATTTACCGCAAGGAAAAAAGGCAATTCCATGTAAAAGGGTGTACAAGATTAAGAATAATCCAGATGGTAGCATTGAGAAATACAAAGCGAGACTAGTGGCGAAAGGTTTTAGTCAGAAGAAAGACATCGGCTACAAGCAGACTTTCAGTCCAGTGGCAAAACTTGGTACAATAAGAGCCATGTTGAGTGTAGCAGCGAATGAGGGACTACATCTACTTCAATTTGACGTATCCACAGCTTTTCTCTATGGAAATCTAGAAGAAGAAATATATATAAAGCAGCCAGAAGGGTACCAAGATGGCTCAGAAAAGGTGTGCAAACTTAAGAGAAGTCTGTACGGATTGAAGCAATCACCCCGTTGTTGGAACAGACGGTTTGGTGATTTCTTGCTTAATCAGGGTTTTATGAAAAGTGATGCTGATCCATGCCTTTTTATTCGGGAAAGAGATACGGATAAAATTCTCTTAATTCTTTATGTGGATGACGGCCTGGTCGCATTTAGTAACAAAGAAAAAGTTAATGAATTCCTAGGGACGCTGAAAAGCGAATTCAAGATAACTGTTCAAGAAGAGGCTCACTACTTCCTGGGATTGGAAATAGAGAGGCGTGACAATGGCGATATCAAGATACATCAGACAGCATACACCAAAAGACTGCTTCACAAGTTCCATTTTGATGCGTGTAGAGCAGTAACCACACCTATTATTAAAATGAAAACATCTGAAGAAAAGGTAAACAAAGACTATCCTTATCGCAAGGCAGCGGGTTGTTTGATGTATCTCATGCTAGGTACGAGACCAGATATTGCCTACAGTGTGAGTGTGCTTTCAAGAACGCTTGAACATCCTACAGACACTGATGTCACGAGACTAAAACGTGTATTTAGATACATAAGAGGTACTGTTGAGCTAGGAATTGTTTATCAGCATAACAAGAATACAGGTATTCTTGAATGCTACAGTGATGCTGACTTTGCTGGCTGTGAGAAAACAGGGAAGTCAACCACGGGAGTTCTTGTGCTGTATTCTGGAGGAAATATAAGTTGGTTGAGTCAACGTCAAAGTATGGTAACGACCTCAACCACAGAAGCTGAACTAGTAGCAGCTACAGAGGCGGCGAAGGAAGTCATCTGGCTAAAACGGCTTTTCCAAGAGATTGCACAGCTGGAGAAGATGCCCGTCATTCAAGTCGATAACAGCGCTGCGGTGAGACTTGCAGAGAACCCGGAATTTCACAAGAGAACCAAACATATTCAGACCAAGCAGTTCTTTATTCGCGAAAAGGTGACTCAAGAAGAATTAGGGGTGAAGCAGATCTCAACACAAGAACAGCTGGCAGATTTGCTCACAAAGCCTCTCATGAGAAATAGGTTAGCACTACTTTGTAACAAGATAGGCCTTGTAAATTAGAACATAGTTAGTTGTACACTAATTGTATATATATGTAAGTAACTCAATATTGTTATCCATGTATCATAATATTGACGAAAACTTGTCAACAAGAGAAAGTGTTGCACATACGGATCTTTTTATGTGCTTTTGTTTATCAAGTTTTCGTTTAGTGACGTCAGGGTGAGTGACGTGTATTACCTTACGCCCTCTAGTGACAATACGTAAGGGCAGTTGTTGTAGCGAGATGCACAGTTACAGTTCGTGTTCTGTATGAGTGCTGTGCGCTGGAAGTTGCTGCTCTGTAGGAAGCAGTCGTATGCAACTATCGTAGAGTGCGGTCAACACAGATCGTGTACTTGTCTAACACATGAGTTTAATAGTAAATGAAGCGAGTATAATTACGTGCTCCAGTGTGATTTTTATAGTTACTGAAAGTTAGTGCTGCAGGAAGTTGGGACGTGTATAATATTGGACTCCAGCCTGTGCACAGGACTGACAGTGTGAAAATCACGTCGAATCTTCTAGAAGATAGGAAGATCAAAGGGAGCATTACCTGTAAGATAAGTTTTTTTTTCTCTTCTTTTTATCCAAGACGACGAAAGGAAACCACGCTTGTGGAAATTGAGGTAAGGTACTCACGTATTATATTTAGTTTTTTTTATATATAAAATTTCCAACAGTACAAACCACGTAAAGAGGTGGAAAACAAGGATGAGGACATATCAAGTGATATGCAAACTTCCCCGGTTAAAAAAAAAAAAAAAAAAAAAAAGCATAAACAGTACGAGACGATTCCCATGTGACTCGATACCATTATGTACCTAGTGGAACAGATACACACATTGGAACCGAAACCAAAAAAACAAATCACTTAATCAAAGAATCGCATAATATGAATGAAGTGACCAAAGTAAAAACTTGTCAAGTTCCTGTTTAGACAAAGGGGGCCAAATGTGTGGAATCTATCCTAACCTAATAATAATAACATTTCGTGAAACTAGCATATTTTTCGATTTTTCAGAATAGCTTGCGTGTATCAAACAATCATTAGCCTAAGAAAAGAGGGCATCATTTTTAAGAATGTACCTTTTTCCACTATTATCGCTTAAGAGCAAATGCAAAATCGCTGATGAGCATCGTCCCACGGACGCACATCCGAGCTGCAGCACAGCTACACGAAATTCGCACTGCCAAGTTCAGTTACGCCTAGTTATGGGTAAATTCCCGGGAAGATTCCCAAAATAGGAATTTATCCGGGAATTTATGTTCAATCAGAAATAAAATTGCATTTTATTACTATATTATCATTTCAAAGTTGAATTAATTTTTATATCACAGCATATGATTCAGGGACGTAGCCAGAGTTCTGAGTTTGGGGGGGCCATATTTACAAATGAAATTTATATATATATATATATATATATATATATATATATATATATATATATATATATATATATATATATATATATAGGGTGTTTCAAAACAACGCCGACGTTGGGAGGTAATTTCTGACGCAAAGATAGGACAAAAAGTATAGACCAACCTGGGTGCACAAATGCTTCTTTTCGGAGTTATAAGCACTCGAAAACATATTTTAAAAAAAGAACTAAAGATCCATAGCTCCGAAACTATGGGACCTACCGTAGTCGGGTCAAGACTTCACTTAGAAACTAATATGTGCCCTATCCAAATATCCAAGTTTCACAATCTTCCGGTACTTCTGCAACAAGGTAGTTGGTGAGTACTTCAAATTATATGTAAGGTGCCAAACTCTTTCTATACAAGTTGTTTCGTGAGTACCTTAGGATTCTGAAACATGTACTTTTGGATAGTGAAATACTACCCGATAGTGTATCTCTTCGGAATACTAACGGAAACCAGAAAACCTTTCATCATACTATTATCTCGCTTTTCTCTTCTCTTTGGTTGATGAAAACATTCTACACCATTTTGTGTGTCAAACTCCAATGCTTCAGTGTAGAGACACAATGAATTTTCTTCTGTTTTAAGTTCTTTTATGGCTCCAACAACCGAACAAATAGATAGCTGGGCGTCTGCTAGGATAATATTTTCTCCTTGTAGAAAATTATTCAGGCCACTAATAATTCCCACAATCTTGCTAAAGCAATCAAGCATGAAACAGTTGCGAATGATTTCAGTTTGTTCGCAATACTTCAGTAGTCTTCTTAGCATCCTTACCCTCTAATGCAGAGATTATAGCTCCATAATTCTTTTTTACAGCGTTCAGTGAACAAATACCGGTATGTGAAGACCAACGAATGTCTGAAAGGCCAGGTATACTGGATTGCTCCAAACCTAACGCTATCTGAGCTTGCTTTATCGTCTATAAGCTTTTACACAGAGAAACAGTTACGTGCAGTCTGCAATAAATCATAAAGGTATTTGCTTGTTCGAACGAACACACTTTTACAATTATTAAATATTATTAAATTTAACTGGTGCACATAGCAATGGATATACAGTGCGAGGGGATGAGACTTGCGAAATAACTTTTGCACAACACCTATGTGGTCTCTCATAACGCTCACCTCATCGTAAGCTTACCCAATGCATTTTGAGGCCTTATTAACACCTATAGAAGCCAAAGTTTCGATAATTGTTTTCCTCAAATTTCAAAAAGTGCTCTACCGTTTTAGAATTTTTCACATATCTCACGCAAACACTAAGTTGTTCAGAAACACTAATATCTCGTGTTTCATCAGCTATAACACTGAACTTTCCAGCGGCATTCAGTTCACTTATAATGACATTGATGATTTCCTCGCCGCAGCATGAGATATCTTCATTTTGAATTTCTGGGGACAAATAAGTGGAATTCCCTGGCGCTGCATATTCTTTATAAAAGGTTCAAAACGTCGTAACAACTTGAATATTTACTAAAAATTCTCTTTATTTACACTGTTGTCATCTTCATCTTTGCCTCGTAAAGCTAATCCCTGTCGAACTAAATGGATCACAATCGCCACTATACGTTTTAAGCACTCGCGACGGGCAGTTATTACTTCTCTAGATGCGTGGTTTTGTAGATCCAAAATCTCTCCAGTTTCTTTGGTTCTCTGAAAATAAGTCATTCACATGAATGTTTTGTTGTGAGGTGCTAGCAATTTCCTTAGCTTCTTCCTTATCAACATTGTCCGAATGAATATTTTCCTCAGCAACAACATGCACCTTATCAGTTTCGCTGAATGTACTCGTCAAGTGTTTCTCAGTCTCGCAGGTATTCAGTCATGTGAAATAAAATATCCAGATTTTATAAACCTCTCCATATTTAACTTAATTTCAAGAACACGTACATAGCAAACTTAACACTGCGCACTCCACATTCAGTACAAAAATACTCTTTTTCCCGCTCAGCCTGTTGCCAGCGCCAGTACATACTGTATAGGGGTTCTAAATAGTTTCTCATCTGTTTTGGCAGAATCGTTGTTAAATATAATAAATATACGAAAGTAAATCTACACTCAATACCTTCTAGTAAAACAATTAAAGTATAAAATACTATGTTGCAAAATTCAGCAATGGGGGAGAGGGATTCTCGTAGCCTTTGAGTCAAATCGACCTTTCAGTTCTGTCTTGGTTATAAAAAGTGCATTCGTATAGATTTTTAGCCCTTAGCACCTCAAGGCGACTATAAGGCTGGAATCACTCTAAGGGCTGGAAGAACCCCCCAGTGTTAACGAAAATGACGCCCAGGCCCCAAAGTTACTGATCTTATACTCTTATTACCATTCACTTAACGTTTAAGAAATAGCCTATAAATGGATTTAAAGAAAATAACCTTTTCTTAGAAATATGAATAATTTCAGTTTACTATGAATATTTTTTTCATTTATTGTCGGCTAAAAAAAAAATTGTATCATAATTTTACATAAATATTTGGGGGGGCCAAGCCAAGATTTGGGGAGGCCGGTGCCCCCTCGGGCCCCCCCTTAGCTACGTCCCTGATATGATTACTGCTGTCCACAGAGGATTCTTTAAAATGTATATTCTGAACGGTACTATGTTACTTCATTAACACTTTACTATATTTAGAGAGTACGCATAAATGTATATTTATTTACAATATGTTCTATCAATTAAATATGTGTAAAGAAATTATATAGCAACAGTTTAAATTTATATGTAAGTGGATTTTCTCAACTTGACTCCATTACTGATATTATAAACACATTACATTTATAAATGTTATAACCAATTAGATTGGGTAAATGCTAGAAGATACATGTCTCACCAATTTATCAACATTTGCGCATAAATATTTATGTTCATAAAATTTGCAAGATACTTACTTATCTTTATATTTTAGCACGTAACATTGCCATAAACGACCTTTCATTCTACCTATTTCTCGAAATTTCAAACGTTAATTCACATGTAAAAGAAGTCCGAATAATTCTTCAGAAATTCGAATCAGAGAGAGGAGACAGACCGACGTCTATTACTAATGGTGGTTCAGGGTTTATTAATAGTACTTCATCTCTATTTATACATAATTCTAAATTACTTTACAAAATGGTTCCTTTTCATGATTTGTAAATTAGTACTTTGCTAATTTTGGCTGTTCTTTAGCATTGGGGGCCAACTTTTGCACCTACTTTTTTGCGATATTCTATTCCGATGCGGTTGTTTTATGGTTTCATACGTTAAATTACGTTACGAACATTAAATTCAGCCAGTATTGCAGAGCGAGCGTTAGGGAATGAAGGCGGGTCAGAGCTCCGCATGGCACGTTGTTTTCTATCTTTGTTACCAACAATTCACTTTCTTTTCTCACATAAATCACTTCCACTTACCTTTCCGTCTTATATAAATCCCCTACTGCCCTAAAAAAATGTGTTCGATACTTTCTTGACTGCCTGAACATCACAATCAACTCATTTCTTTCATAATTCATCCTACTTTTTGCTAGTTTTGGACCTCCAATTCTAAACAATTACCTTAATTTTTAATACAAATGGAAATGGAACTTAAAAAATCATATTATTAGTTATATAAAGTACCGTCAAATAATTTTAATTTTTTTAACCTCCAAATTCTTTAAAACCTAGAAGTAAATCATAATATATTAAAATAAAGTAATTAGGCATATGGTTTTTATACTTTGGAAGGCATTTATTCCGAAGTTGGGCGTCCGCTTTCGCCACGTTTTTTTCGCTGTTATCTCCTTTCCACACTTTTTGTTATTAGGTTCATTAATCCATGCTCTTCACAAACTTTTAAAAGATTTTCCTCGTTATCAACGTATTGCTTCACAAATGTTAAAATTGTTAGTTCATTGCCCTTGTACATTCGCCATGTTGATAACATAAATGCTCGTTACTTTCCCACAATGCAACTGTTTGATTACCTTGCGCCAAGTAGTTCCCTCCGCTCGCCGTACAGTCCCGTGTTTATAACCGCTTATATATAACAAATAAAAAGATTTTTCGAGACCCTTATATATTATCAAGCACACAAACGATCAAATTATCCATATCTTTCCTGTAAATTTTAAAAATTTCGCTGGAAACGGACGCCCAACTTTGGAATTTAACCCCTTTGGAAGATAAAGAAATGGAAATAAATTCCTTCCCGGGAATTTGTAGGCCAGGGAACATTCCCATTTTTTAAATTCCTTCCCACCGCGAATATTCCCACTGCCCATCACTAGTTAGGCCTAAACAGATTTCGTAGTGTTTCTTGAGCACATAGCACAGGTTCATTTGGGTGTTTTCCATTTTAAATTTTTTCATTGCAGCCAGTAAATACACATATCGTGACAGAATTTACTTCTTAAAGTTAAATCTGGTGAATTCCTTTAATTTCACCAACTCCGATTGTAATATTATCACAAGACCAACCAAAAAATATTCTGGAGAGCAATATCTTTGCTAGGAACACTAACCAAATTCATAAGCATATACAAATTCACGTTAACACATTGTGAATTTATAATTTACGTAAAAATCTAATTGCAAATACATGTTGGCATATTTTCTTATTAAAAAAATGCAAAATTGTTTTCTGTATACCTCACAAGAACGAATTTTGAAATTAGAACAAAATTGTTCACCTGTTGACGGTTTTATGACTAGATGACATTAAACTCTCATTGAATTCAACACAGTTCTTCATCTTAATTTTCTTATTTACTAAATAACAATTATTCGTCATCATCTCAAGGGTGGCGTATAATGGTTTAATGGCTTGGGCTAAAACTAATCTCATAACAACTATATAATAATAATAATAATAATAATAATAATAATAATAATAATAATAATAATAATACCGATAATAGCTGTCCCTCTTTGGAGTAACGAGTAATTACTAGTTGGGCATAGTTGTTCTTTAGTAAAACCTGTGCCCTTCCTGCTGGCTTAATCGCCAGAGCGCACGCCTTTGATGGACGTTGTCTATAAGTGGATGGCTCCCCCTTCCCTTTTATTATTTACTATAATACTAAGTTTTCCATCTCATGTGGAATGAGGCGCCTGATTAGCAGCACAAAATTTTCGTTGGCTGCACGCTTCTTCGTAGCTCCCAGCAAACCAGGGCCGTGCTGGGATACTAACGAGGGCGGTGGACAATTCCACGAAAAGGGCGCCCATGCAAACGTGAATCAGGGATGCAAATAACCACTCGTCCGGCGCGAGTGGTTTATCGGTACAGGCGAGTATTTAATATCATACCGAAGGTAAGATTTCTATTATGGGATGTGGGATGGTAACCGTTTTCTTGGGCGAATAAAATGTTGTTGCGTATTTGCATCCCTGATATATATTCAAAATTCTGTAATATCCTTTTGGAAATGTCCCTTGGTGTCTTTACCAGGTAAATTCAGGACTCCAAAAAAATACTCATTGGTGGGACGGTAAGGGGGCCATGTCCGGAAGGCGGTTGTAAAGTTATTCTTACACGTTATTGCTCGTTATGGTTAATTATTATCTTATATTAAAACAGAAGTTGGGAAATTCATAAGTAGTTGTAACGAAAGTAAAAGTCAGTAGTTGTAAACTGACTGTAAACTCCGTGCTAAATGCCAAAATGAAAATGTTTAGCAAAAAAAAAAAAAAATTTTACTTCAGACCTGGTGGCACATAGGCCTACGCGCATTCTTCTGGCAATTATTTGAACTACTTCCACAGTGAATACTAGATAGCCAGTTTTTCACTGAGTACATTGAGTAGCATTTGGCACATTGGTCACATTGTTACATTAAACCGAAGTTTTCAATTTTTGGCACTTAGCCTGGATTTCATTTTCAGTCTACAATTGTATTTATTACTAAAGCAAGGCAGGACTCGAACTCTAGAGTAACGCATTAATTAAATATTCTTTTCCAAAAGTAGTATTATTGCACGTTATATCAAAAGCTTAATAGGTAGTTACCATCCGGTAAACACTCATGAATATCCATGAGTGTCGATAATTTTGACATTTTTGCACTTCGTAATACACGGCCGGTTGACAGTTTGAAGAATGGATACACCTTTTTTTTTCGCATATTAATGACACATAATGTTTGCAAGTGCGGCCGGAGGTTGTATAGAGAACATGACACATAATAAATGGTTTCCGGTGAAAAGAAATGTTAATTGGACAAGCAAAATACAGAAAAGACCTTTCGGAAAAAAATATGCAGATCACACACGTAGAACAAGGTAATAGATTGTTGGATTCATTAATATTCAGCACATGTAACGCGGCAGCTGTTGGAGAATATTCTGGAATTTTGATCGTTGGAATGAGTGAAAGAAAATGCTGGAAACGTCGAGGTCTTTTTCTAAGCTTATTATTGTTGGAATAGGGGAAAGAACACACTCGAAACTTCTGGAAAGATTGAAGGGTATAAAAAATACTGATGCATTTGCATGATGTGTACATTTAGAAAGAAGACAGCAGGAACATCAAGTGTTAAGTTTGCGAAGAAGATATTTTACTACTAGGAGAGACTGGAAGATTGGTAAGTACTAACGTTGTAGTTTTCTTGTATTATACTCGTTTACTTTTATATGGGAAAGGGACATATTGTAATTGTTTGGAGTATAAGGGGGACGGAACTGTTTGGTTTTATCGGGAATTGATTGCGGATTTTCCGGCATTGAAAATGATATGACTCGGTGTACTTTTATGGAATTATAACGTGACTAAGATATAGTATAATATAATATGGAGGGTAGAGGGAATCATCATTAATGATTGCACCGGGACTCGAATTAGTATTCTCCCACGTGGAGAACCGTACGCTAAATATTTTGCTTCCAGTGCGAACTTGTTACTTATGCATAGCTATGAATTGTGTAAGACATAACAGGTATATATAAAATATATTGTACAGATAGTTAGCAGAATGCACCCCCGGGACTCGAATTAGTATTCTCCCACGTGGAGAACCGTACGCTAAATATTTTGCTTGCAGTGCGAACTTGTTACTTATACATAGCTATGAATTGTGTAAGACATAACAGCTATATATAAATTATATTGTACAGAAAGTTAGCAGAATGCACCCCCGGGAATCGAATGAGTATTCTTCCAGGTGGAGAACCGTACGCTAAATTTTATGCTTGCATTGTGAACTTATTACTTATATGTAGCTATGAATTGTGTATGACATAACAGGTATATATAAATTATATTGTACAGAAAGTTAGCAGAATGCGCCCCCCGGGAATCGAACCAGAGCTCTTCCATGTGAAAAGCCGTACGACAAACATTTTGCTTACCAGATGTTGTTACTTATATGTAGCTATCAATTGTGTAAGATATAACAGGTATATATAAATTATATTGTACAAAAAGTTAGCAGAATGCGCCCCCGGGAATCGAACCGGGGCTATCCCACGTGGAGAACCGCACGCTTGCTTGCACTGTAGACTCTTTTCGGTTATAAATGGTATATTTTTACTGTGTATGAACAAACTTATATTGGATAGGTAGTTAACAGAATCTGCACAGCGAATCGAACCATGGCTCTCTGACATGCAAAGGCAATATGGTTGGGAACGTTAGTGCTACGTTGAATATCATATTTTGTAATTTGAAAACTCGTAACACGGTAACTAATTACAGTTTTTTTCTTTTCTGTTTTAGGTGCTGAAGCAAATAATAAGTGATAGGAGCGAGAAAAAGCAGAGAGCACGAAAGGCGTGGATTTGAATTGGATTATCACTTAAACAGAGATAAACTAATATTTAGTAAGTATTATTATTATTATTATTATTATTATTATTATTACTATTGTCAACTTTTGTGTTTTATTTCAGAAACGCTAGTGTAACAATGAGGATATATGGCGACAGAACGTTTAAAGTTACCGCAGATTGAACTTAAGGGTTTTTCATGTTGAAAGCTAAGGCAATAAAAAGAGACCCGAGATTGTTTGAACATATTACCCAGGACGAAATGTAGTAGTGAAGTTGAAAGGGAAACTTTATACGTATATTTTGTAATTGGAAGTCGTAATACAGCAAATAACTAATTCTTAATTTCTTTTATTGTTTTAGGTGGTGAAGGAAATAAAAAATCTTAATAGAAACACTGGAGATCAAACTTTATTTTCCTGAATTGTTTGCTGTTGAAATATAGCGGTGTTTTTAGTGAAAAGGAGTTACAGATTGGTTTTAAAACATGGATTCAATGAAACCGTTGGATCTTAGTACAAGAGGTGAAAGTGATTTTACAGAATTGTCATCTTTGCAGGTTACAGAGGTTTTATTTCAACCGGTGGTGATTTCGCACTTTCCACCACTGGAAACAGAAGTTACTCCGTTTAACTTGGATGTATTATCGGGAACAGAATTTTCATCCCAACCGGTGGTGAGCCCGCAATCTCCCCCACTGGAAACAAAAGTTACCCCGGCGAACTTGGATGTATTGTCGTTTTCATCGGGGACATTCCAACCGGTGGTGAGCCCGCAACCTCCGCCACTGGAAACAGACATTTTCCCTTTACTTGATGTTGAAAACGAAATAGAAGATTATCCCCCTACACCTTCACCAACAGTGAGTAATTCCCCGGTGCAGAATTGGGAGTTGGAAGAATTTTTGAAGTTACCATGTGAGTGTACTGTGGAACGTACATCATTGGATTGTATAAAAGAGTGTATAATATATTGGAAACCAGACGATATTTGTATTTGTATTGCATTCGGTTTTTTGGAAGGTGGACAGTTAAAGCATAATTGTTTGATGTTGGATACGGAATGTCTTGAACGGAAAGCTATAGAGACCATAACAAAAGTTGAGGTTCGTACAGAATTATTATCAATTTACAGAAAAAAGCATGCACATTTGTTTTTGATTACATGGAACGTTGTTGAACGTTTCCGAGATCTTGTGTGTGACTTTGAATACAGGTCCACTCTATTAAAAATTTTACTAGAAAAAGATTTTGGGAAATATAGTGATATGGTGTAAAAAATGTACAAGAAGAATGTACGAAATTACGTTAAAAGTAACCTTAGTGTTAGTAAAAGATTTTTTATATTGAAGTAGAATGTAGAATATATTGCCAATAACAATAAGACAAATATATATTTTTGCATTTATGTATTTTATTATAATGGAATATAAGTTTATGGAGTATATTTGGAAAATAATAGAACATACATCATGATGTTATATTAACGAATTGTTTCTTGGAAAAGATTTATTTTGTATTGCCTTGAAACATATTATTAAACAGAGAATTCGAATAAAATATTATTGGTTGTAATATAAGACACAGAATACATAGAACACTTTATTAAATGTAAGGAAAAAAATGTGTTTTACACATGCGCAGAAGCTTTTATTGTAGGTATATAAATAGATGTATCACACTTGAAAAAAGTATTTATTTGATTTGTTTTTGCTGAAGAGCAGAAAAATGAGTAGCATGGAGACTGTTTATGTTTCACCTAGAGAAAAAGAAATTCAGCGTGAAAACGAAAATCCTATACTGTTAATTCACCCGTCTGAACCGATTTGCAGATGAATTACGTGATAAAGTTAGAATCATATTAATATATCCATCACAAGAAATAGAAGAAGTGTATTATTTTAGACGCTATAATAGATATAATGATGAAATACTTCCGGAAAGTGATGATGATGACAGTGTTTTAAATATTAACTGTTTTGAACTGGAAGCTAACGAGTGCGAGTGTACTAGTGAAACTATTAGTGATACATGTGTTATACAATTATTTAATGAGTATACACCAAATTCAGTATTATTATATGAAGCATGTGTTGAACATAATGAAAATGAAAAAGATCACAACTGTTTGCTGCAGTATGCTTACGAATTATTACAAAAGGTGTGGACGATCTTAATTAAACGTGAAATGAGAGAGAAAATCTATAAACTTTATTTAAAGAAGCATTTTAAAGGTTGTAATATTAAGAACACTTATACTTTGGAGAAAAATTTAATCTGGTATATGAATACAGATGTTGTCCACCACAAAGTTCACTTGGTCGGTTTTAAATCACAAACTTCAAAATCTCGTTCTACCACTGTCACCGTGCCCTCCCCCATATCCGACTATACTTTGGTGTGGGTCTACAAGTTTCAAGAGGTTACCATACAATGTTTATTCTTTTAAAAATCATATACCAAGTAATGATCTACACTTCCTGAAATTTGTTGGAGGGTGGATCCTGCACAAACAGTCACTGCGTTTAAGCATTATTGAAGTAATATTATTCTACTTGCAATAAAACGACATGTAATTTTACAATATTGTCATCTATATTTTCAGCAAAGAGTACACTAACTTCTTTCGTAAGAAATGAAAGACAATGAAATGAAATCTTTGAGTTGTACGTCCCATGGTTATACCGGTTAGGCTAAAGCAGACGGTGATGATGAGTAATGAATGAAAATGGTGAAATGAAGAAAGTGGGAGAAAACGGGAGAACCCGAAAAAAACCTCGCACCCGTTGTTTGTCCACCACAAAGTTCACTTGGCAGGCGCTGGGATCAAACCCGGGACCCCAAGCACCAGAGGTGAACGCTCTACCACTGAGCCACCGCGGCCCCTAAGAAAAGAAAGAGTACAAGGGTACTGTAACATCGACTTTACTGTATATCACGCATTTCTCTCCTACTGCAACCATAATTCTCTTTTAAAAAGTGTTGAAATGTTTGTTGGGTTATAGAGTTTTAAATGTGGTCCGCATCCAATAAATCCCTCGCGTAGGTACGCCCTTAATTCAATCCATTCTGCATACAAGATTATATGTTGTTTTCATTTAAAAGTAAGTGTGTAAACAAGAATGTTAAAGTCTTCATATCATAAACTAAACACAAAGTATCAACCTCAGTGATTCCCATACAATCGACAGTAGTTCGTCATTTACTTACCTTGGTAATGTCTCTAAAAATCTACAATAAAGTATTAAATATTTTCAGTTTCCTACCATATTCTTCTTAAACACTAGTTTCTTCATATAGCATATAAACAACTAAGATTATTTTTTCTAATATCAGTTCATTTCTTTAAAAATACATTACTCTCACTGACAATTCAGTTCCCAGTAATTCAGTATTTTAGCTCTAACTATTATTTACATGTGTTAGTCCTATGTTTGTAATCTATCAAATTCTTATTATTACAATACTACAAATTGATCCATTTATAAAATAATATAGATAACAGTTCAATTCTCTGTAACCTTTTGTAATTTCCAAACTTACATAAAAGGATTTAGCCCTAATATATATATGAGAATAAATATGTTCTTCTATTCATACACAATCAAATGCATATGCTACAGTGTCTCAGTGTTCATTTACAGAATTAAATAATTGTTTATCTTTCTCTAACAACATTTCTACTATTTCTTTGATATAACAATCACACTCTGTAATGTATTCATATACCAGATTAACTTTTTCTCCAAAGTATAAGTGTTCTTAATATTACAACCTATAAAATGCTTCTTTAAATAAAGTTTATAGATTTTCTCTCCATTTCACGTTTAATTAAGATCGTCCACACCTTTTGTAATAATTCATAATCATACTGCAGCAAACAGTTGTGATCTTTTTCATTTTCATTATGTTCAACACATGCTTCACATAATAATACTGAATTTGGTGTGTACTCATTAAATAATTATATAACACATGTATCACTAATAGTTTCACTAGTACACTCGCACTCATTAGCTTCCAGTTCAAAACAGTTAATATTTAAAACACTGTCATCATCATCACTTTCCGGAAGTATTTCATTATTATATCTATTATAGCGTCTAAAATAATACACTTCTATTTCTTGTGATGGATATATGATTCTAACTTTATCACGTAATTCATCTGCAAATCGGGTCAGACGGGTGAATTAACAATATAGGTTTTTCGTTTTCACGCTGAATTTCTTTTTCTCTAGGTGAAACATAAACAGTCTCCATGCTACTCATTTTTCTGCTCTTCAGCAAAAACAAATCAAATAAATACTTTTTTCAAGTGTGATACATCTATTTATATACCTACAATAAAAGCTTCTGCGCATGTGTAAAACATTTTTTCCTTACATTTAATAAAGTGTTCTATGTATTCTGTGTCTTATATTACAATCAAATAATATTTTATTCGAATTCTCTGTTTAATAATATGTTTCAAGGCAATACAAAATAAATCTTTTCCAAGAAACAATTCGTTAATATAACATCATGATGTATGTTCTATTATTTTCCAAATATACTCCATAAACTTATATTCCATTATAATAAAATACATAAATGCAAAAATATATATTTGTCTTATTGTTATTGGCAATATATTCTACATTCTACTTCAATACAAAAAATCTTTTACTAACACTAAGGTTACTTTTAACGTAATTTCGTACATTCTTCTTGTACATTTTTTACACCATATCACTATATTTCCCAAAATCTTTTTCTAGTAAAATTTTTAATAGAGTGGACCTGTATTCAAGGTCACACACAAGATCTCGGAAACGTTCAATAAAGTTCCATGTAATCAAAAACAAATGTGCATGCTTTTTTCTGTAAATTGATAATAATTCTGTACGAACCTCAACTTTTGTTATGGTTTCTATAGCTTTCCGTTCAAGACATTCCGTATCCAACATCAAACAATTATGCTTTAACTGTCCACCTTCCAAAAAACCGCATGCGATACAAATACAAATATCGTCTGGTTTCCAATATATTATACACTCTTTTATACAATCCAATGATGTACGTTCCACAGTACACTCACATGGTAACTTCAAAAATTCTTCCAACTCCCAATTCTGCACCGGGGAATTACTCACTGTTGGTGAAGGTGTAGGGGGATATTCTTCTATTTCGTTTTCAACATCAAGTAACGGGAAAATTTCTGTTTCCAGTGGCGGAGGTTGCGGGCTCACCACCGGTTGGGATGTCCCCGATGAAAACGACAATACATCCAAGTTCGCCAGGGTAACTTCTGTTTCCAGTGGGGGAGATTGCGGGCTCATCACCGGTTGGGATGAAAATTCTGTTCCCGATAATACATCCAAGTTAAACGGAGTAACTTCTGTTTCCAGTGGTGGAAAGTGCGAAATCACCACCGGTTGAAATAAAACCTCTGTAACCTGCAAAGATGACAATTCTGTAAAATCACTTTCACCTCTTGTACTAAGATCCAACGGTTTCATTGAATCCATGTTTTAAAACCAATCTATAACTCCTTTTCACTAAAAACACCGCTATATTTCAAAAGCAAACAATTCAGGAAAATAAAGTTTGATCTCCAGTGTTTCTATTAAGATTTTTTATTTCCTTCACCACCTAAAACAATAAAAGAAATTAAGAATTAGTTATTTGCTGTATTACGACTTCCAATTACAAAATATACGTATAAAGTTTCCCTTTCAACTTCACTACTACATTTCGTCCTGGGTAATATGTTCAAACAATCTCGGGTCTCTTTTTATTGCCTTAGCTTTCAACATGAAAAACCCTTAAGTTCAATCTGCGGTAACTTTAAACGTTCTGTCGCCATATATCCTCATTGTTACACTAGCGTTTCTGAAATAAAACACAAAAGTTGACAATAGTAATAATAATAATAATAATAATAATAATAATAATACTTACTAAATATTAGTTTATCTCTGTTTAAGTGATAATCCAATTCAAATCCACGCCTTTCGTGCTCTCTGCTTTTTCTCGCTCCTATCACTTATTATTTGCTTCAGCACCTAAAACAGAAAAGAAAAAAACTGTAATTAGTTACCGTGTTACGAGTTTTCAAATTACAAAATATGATATTCAACGTAGCACTAACGTTCCCAACCATATTGGCTTTGCATGTAAGAGAGCCATGGTTCGATTCGCTGTGCAGATTCTGTTAACTACCTATCCAATATAAGTTTGTTCATACACAGTAAAAATATACCATTTATAACTGAAAAAAGTCTACAGTGCAAGCAAGCGTGCGGTTCTCCACGTGGGATAGCCCTGGTTCGATTGCCCGGGACGCATGCTGCTAACTTTCTGTACAATATAATTTATATATATCTGTTATATCTTACACAATTGATAGCTACATATAAGTAACAACATCTGGTAAGCAAAATGTTTGTCGTACGGCTTTTCACGTGGAAGAGCTCTGGTTCGATTGCCCGGGACGCATGCTGCTAACTTTCTGTACAATATAATTTATATATACCTGTTATGTCTTACACAATTCATAGTTATGTATAAGTAACAAGTTCGCACTGCAAGCAAAATATTTAGCATACGGTTCTCCACCTGGGAGAATACTCATTCGATTCTCGGAGGCGCATTCTGCTAACTTTCTGTACAATATAATTTATATATAGCTGTTATGTCTTACACAATTCATAGCTATGTATAAGTAACAAGTTCGCACTGCAAGAAAAATATTTAGCGTACGGTTCTCCACGTGGGAGAATACTAATTCGAGTCCCGGGGGCGCATTCTGCTAACTTTCTGTACAATAAATTTATATATACCTGTTATGTCTTACACAATTCATAGCTATGCATAAGTAACAAGTTCGCACTGGAACAAAATATTTAGCGTACGGTTCTCCACGTGGGAGAATACTAATTCGAGTCCCGGTGCAATCATTAATGATGATTCCCTCTACCCTCCATATTATATTATACTATATCTTAGTCACGTTATAATTCCATAAAAGTACACCGAGTCATGTCATTTTCAATGCCGGAAAATCCGCAATCAATTCCCGATAAAACCAAACAGTTCCGTCCCCCTTATACTCCAAACAATTACAATATGTCCCTTTCCCATATAAAAGTAAACAAGTATAATAGAAGAAAACTACAACGTTAGTACTTACCAACGGATACAGTAACTTCGCTAAAAGCGAATAGATTAAAACCAAATTTGGTCAGTCCGATCCGTTATACTATTTCAAAATGGGAGTTTGAAAATTTTGAAACTTCAGCACTCCCTTAATTTTGGGTCATATGATTAAAATATAAAGCTATTACCAATTTTGGTTAACAAAACTTTGACAGTGTGAAAAAAAGTTAATGAGTATTCTAAATGACTTGATAATGTGCGTCACGAAGATTGAACAGGACATTGCCGCACTAGTGAAATCACACCATGCTCAGGTATCTCATTAGCTTTCAATTTTAATTGTATTTGAATATGCAGGTATTGTTGCATTTGTATTTTTCCGGTATTTCAATTTGCAGTTATTAGTTTCATATCGTACCTCTTTCATTTAAGTTGTCTTTTAAACAACTCTGCACCTGTTCAAAATGTTTCGTTGACCTATATTTTGTTGTTCTTAACACTAGAAGAACGGAAATTTTGAACCCCCTAGAAGCACGAAGCAGTCAAATTGACTGCTTTCCGTTTCTGACTGAAAAAGAAAATAATGGCGTCACAGGATGACTGTATTTTTTGACTTTATTATTGAGACACATCCACAAGTGACTCTATCTCGCAAATTATTTATTTTATAATGTTTATTTATAAACATTAAGCACATCAAATATGTAATATCAAAATGTTTATGAATAAAATAAGTTTAATACCATAGATTTTAAATAATCTAAATAGCCAAACATTACTGTCAACTCTTAGAGAGTGAATGTTTATTGTAAAATAACATTTTCTATTGTCTCTTTCGAAAATATCTTCTTAGGAGGAGGCCATTATAGTGTTACTTTCACTTGATGTACAAAATTCGCTTTCGGATCTCTGCAGTACACTATCCACGAACGTACTTACGACATTTGAAACATATGTCTGCTGTTTTGTAATTTTTGACAATCGTACTTGACATCGTATTCGCTTCCCTATTTCAGATACACTGACATTGCCATTAGTACATTGACTATCATCTCTTTGTCCACACGTTGGGGATACTGTATCCAACTGATTTTCTTTCCAGTAGCTTCTTCATATACTATCCACAAAGTAAAGCATGTAAAATCAACCAAGTTGAAAAGACCGCAATTTTGCCACCGTCTATACTCACATCGTACTGGTATTTCTGTACCATATGATCCACGATGTTTACACAAAACTTCATCTAACTGTAATATGTTATAGTTTTGGGTCATTTTCTTTGGTGTCGCGGAAATTGATACTTACTTATGCATGGGACTCAAGACACAAACACTTTTGATCCGCTTACATTTATAGACAGTTAATATATTACCATTGTGATCATGGTAGAGCTCCCTCGTGGCTACGCGGTTAGCGTACGCTTCTTTGGCGTGGGAGACCCGGGTTCGATTCCCGGCGAGAGCTCATGTGGTTCGGATTCCACGTTAATCAGTAGGTCCACCTCTCATATAGCCTCGCTGCTGAACGGGACGCTAAACTAAAATTAACTCAACTCTGATCATGGTAAACATCACAGTGATACAGGTCTTTGTCTTTTGAGGTTGCAAAACCTTTAGTAAGCTCTATTCTGTTTAGTTTTATTGTCCCCAACTAATCATTTAGAACTAAAGGATTCAGCTAGTTTCGTTGTCGTGAAGAACTTATCACATGTAACACTTATTCCCTTTTAGTGAATGGGTTTATCGAACTAGACACTACAAATTCACTTAACTGTGTTCCAGCAGGGTATTCCAAATCCTTGTCCAGATATGGAAAGGACATACTTTGCACGTCTGCAAGTAATCAGAACTTGATGCCAAGTTTATCGGATTTATTTTTTCATTTATTGCTGAAATCGACATCTGACTTTCATAGGATAGAATTGCTCGGCAACGATCACGTCATGTATTTTGTAACATTTTGTGCACTTCTCAGTAAATGCAACCAAAATTTCTGGCACGAGTGCGAAACTGTCCGTTTGAACTATTCGTTGTTTACCTATAAATTAGTGGCCCATTTGTTCTTTTCCACAAGACCCTAATGGATATTGCAAAGTACTATTAGCATCTCAGTAAATAAGGCCCAAATAATATTGTAGTTCTGAAAGAGTTGAAGTCCATGTTTGTGAGTCTAGTTGCCTACGTATACGCTTCAGCTTTAGTGCACTTCAGTATATGCCTCTTCATTGGCTCATCAAATAGTAAACAAAAAACACTACTAATTCTTCCTCAGACACTCGCTTCTTGCCAAAATTTATCTGTAGTAGGGCTTGGCGAACAATATTCTGCTTACATAGACGGCAAACGTTACGTCCCAGATCCAATTTTGTCCCCATTGTTCCACTTGGAGCAATAAAACTGTCACCATTATTGTCGTTGTCTTCTCCATCATTGTTCCTTTTCTTCATCACTTGAATATAAAATGTTCTCTTCAGGTTGAAAACACTAAAGTTTTCATCCCCTTCACTAGAATCCTGCAAATTTTCATTATTTTCTTCAGACTCAATTTTTAAGAGAGCATGTATTTCTTGAGGTCTCATCGCAAAATGTCACATGCACGCTTCTCAACTAGCTATACGTACTCACTATTGACCGCATGTACCTGAATTAATTTTGTTTGTCTACAATAATACACTACATAATATCTTGTAAGACAGTGAAAAATCTACTATTAAGTTGTTAGAGAAAACAATAAGCTTTATGTGTCTTAAATTACAATCAATAAAGGTTTTAATTTTTCTTTTGTACAGAAATAAGAAGTGTGTAATGCTGCCATTTGCAAATCACAAGCAGAAACACAAATTTTCCATACTCTTTATAAGGCAGTCAAAATGACTGCTTCGTGCTTCTAGGTATAACTGACACTAGCGCCCCTGTGAAAAGGGACATAAACTTATTGTTAATATTATCAAAGAGTGGACACAAAAATACTAAAAGTCAACGAGTTTCAGGGCCTTAGCTAAAACATTACAGAAGTGATACGAAATTAAATTTCTTGAAGCAGTTAAAATGACTTCTTCGTGCTTCTAGTGTTAAGCGTATGTATAAAGATTAAAATATGCCTATCAGAACAAAATCGAAAATAATATTTAAAAATATATTTCGATATTTGATTCTAATTATAGCTTCCGCTTATCGTCTCGACCCCCAGGTTGAGAAACCCTGATCTAGACTAAGCTGCTTAATGTAAACAATCCATTAACATAGTAATGCTTAACGTTATGTTTACCGATGGTTATTCCTATTTCATTTTCATTCTTGAAACAAATAGGCCTATATGATTCTTGAATGCTAGGATTTAGACATCAAAGTGTTAGATGAGAATCAAACATCTCAGGAATTGACATCTACCGTACGAAATTGAAACTTATAATGAATGATTCTTAATCTGTTTATCTGTTCTTTATCCATTTATATCTTTATCTGTTTCATTTATGTATTGAATTAAAGAATGTAAAAGTGGTTCTTCTGGGCCATTGTGTAGTATTAACATTGTTTTGAGGACGGAATGCTTTACGCCATTATCACTTTTATATACAGTGAAACCTGTCTTTAGCGGAATCGAGCGGGACTTGCAAAAATTTCCGTTAAAGTCAGGTTTCCGCTTAGTGGAGGTAGACCTTTCCTTTTTTTAAAAAAAAAATAAAATATATACATGCTTATAAAGGGGCATACTGAGAAAATATATTGCTGTACGTACTTGTTCGATTGCAGTACTTCTTTCTTCTACGAATAAATACACAAAAAAATTAAAATGAATACAAAATATACTATGCACACGTTTTCTTTATTTTTCTAATAGCCAAGCAGGGTTTTCTGTGTACATTGCTGCTTGCTTGCTTGACTTTCCGCATACACTTTAGCCTGAAAAATTATACTAAGTGAATCAGAATAATTTTTCCGTAAGACAAATTTTTCAGTTCCTTTAAACTTTTGAGAGCATCTTGATATGTATTTATTCTACACTCTTCTTCGAACTCGGTATCGTATTCCTCTTCTTCCTCTATCTCGTTTTCTTCTTTCCGACATTCCGTATGATTTTTGATTAAAGTTGCGGGGATTAAGGACAATTTGTGGGGGTGAATATGAGTATTGGTTGGGGATGTCTACACTGTCCAGAAATATTTAACAAAAGAACGAACATTTTATCGCAGACAGTATAATGTATATATCTCACAAAATGTCTAAACATCTAAACGCTGTAGTCCGGAACTCAGAATTTTCCGTTAAATGTTTATTTTTCTTTCCGTTGTCCGCGTAACACAGTTTCCGCTTAATGAAGGGACTTTTTACACGTTTTGTTCTCCAAAATTCATGGGACCGTGAAATATTTCCGTTTAAGACAGTTTTCCGTTTAATAAAGGGTCCGTTGAAGACAGGTTTTACTGTATATATATAAAACTTAATATTCTCACGCATGAAAAGCATACTTGGAGATGGATTCTTTTACTTGAAGATGTGTAATAGTGGTGTCATACAACGACTTCCAACTTTTTCACACAACTCGCTAGAGGCTAAGCGCCTAGGGTACGTCCCTGTGGGGTTTGGGTCCCAGATTCGATTCCTGGAGGAAGTTTGTGTTTCGGATCCTACGTTCAGCAGTAAGTCCACGACTCACATAGTCTCGCTGCTAAACGGGACGCTAAAGCCAAAATCCAATCAAATCAAACTTTTCTCACGAACCAGTTGCTAAATCGATCTCCTCATCTCCAAATGCAATACTTACAAAAGAAAAGTAATTCTCTAGTAGTAGTTTTGAAAACGAATATTTAAATATCGACATAAAAATTCTAAAATATTTAATCCTAGTCACAATGCCTACTACTATTATTGGAGTAAGTAATCGGTAATAATATACTAAGTTTGAGTTACTTTATTGAATACACACATTAAACATTAAAGGAAAATGTGTTAACGCTTAAGACAGAGGCGATTCGGTTATTTAATAATACATCAAGAGCAAATATTCTAGAGAAAAACATTTAAATAATCATATAGGCCTCTGAGCAAAAGATTGCTGTCCTGTTTTTAATACAAACCGTTTACATATATTGCCAAGATTTTGTTTTGGTTTAATAAGAAATAATGTATTAATCCTGCTCTTTCTAACTTCCAGGTTTTAACGATGCTGAATTTCTGCTCCATCTAAGTTCTTTCTTAATATTCCAGCATGGCTCCTGCCAAATTCCGTGAGAGGTTTTTTATATACTATATATAAGTCTTTCGTACGAAACGTCTTATGGTCTTAAATATTCATAGTTTATATTGAAGAATCGTTCAAAGTGAACAGTCGAATTTTACCGCACTGAGTGCAGCGCACTCCTTTCACATTTAATCAACAATTAATTGTTATTAACCTCCAAATATTCTTTTCTGATTTTCGTGTCAATAACATTGTCCATTAAGAACAACAGTAAAAACTATAGCAGAGACCCACCCACACTCTAAAAACGAGTAGAGTTTTGAGAACCATAAAAATATAGTTAAACATGGTATGGCCATTGGAAACATATTTCTTGTTACATAAACAATATTAACATTACTTCCTATGTTACCAGAATTATGTGAGGAAATTCGTTTGTGGTACATAAAACATACCATATTGTTATTGCTTTTATAGTTGCACGCATAATACACATAGTTACACGCATAATACACATAGTTGCATGAACTATATACACGGTTGCACGTATCGTTCCGTATCGCGCATGCGCTGATCAACGTGAAACACGAACAAAGACGCCATTTGCAATTTCAAGAACGAAGAGTCTTACCAATAAAAAAATAGTGCGTATGTCCAAAAGAATAGCAAGACAGTTATTAAAAACATTGACTCTAAATGAACTAATAGAGAAATGTGAAGGAAAGTTTATTTAAGGAAGTTTATCCATTTTCTGACGTAAATGACCATAGCATAACGAGCCATGTTTTTAGTACAAATAAGCTCATGAGATGGCAGCACTATTACACTTGTAAAGCTGTCCAAAAGTTCACTTCATAACATTCCTTTCATAAAGAATTACAAGAAGTATAATACTTTCTGTCTTCCGTTGTATAATTTTATTTCAAAATACATATCTCAGAACGCTTTGCTTATGACAGAAAAGTACAACCAACTTAGATTGTCACTGTTACTTCTAAAATATTCCTGATATTAATGCAAGGAGTATTTCAATTTCATCAAGAACTTCCAAAGTCTGCCGAAACCCACGCAATATCTCTCTGTATGTTGATGGGGTGCCTATTCAAATCAGTAACACTGTCACATATCTGGGAATTACCTATGATCACCACCTTACTTGGTCGCAACATCTGAGAACCATTTCCATTAAAGCTTATAATAGACTCAATCTCCTGAAACGATTGACTGGTACCACCTGGGGCCTTAAAGCACACACCATCCTCAATACCTACAAGGTTTTCTTACGACCTGTCCTTACATACGGATTTACTGCTTGGATAGCTGCCCCAACTAAGTTCTACAATAAACTTTTAATTCTAGAGCGCCATGCTTTCCGTACAGCATTCCGCATTAAGCTGCCTAGTCCTACACAGGATCTATACCGCAAAATAACTTTTCCGACTTTACAATATTACCTTGAAAAGCTGCGGCTAACATTCATGACCAAACGCTTCGAAACACGACATCCTTTACTACAGGATACAATGCGATATTTAGCACTTCACCCAACACCTCACCGCTATTATCATCCTCCACTTTCGCTTCTTTTCACACTATATCACTACACTCTACCACCGTTAGATCCCGCCTTACTTATCATAACAGATTACGTCATTCATGAACATCTTCCTCTCATTCATCCATCATTTCCAGCACAGTGATTATCATTATTTACTAACATGGGCCTCATTCGTCTTCATCGTTGCCTAGAGCAGCCCCTAGGCTGAAGATAACTTCATGTGTTGTCCTGTGAATGCACCTCACCACATCTCTCACGCTCATAACTATACTTGTACAAATCATGAATACTATACCTAAGCACTGCTATCATTTTGTTATAATTTATTTGTTTAAAATATACCGTATTCTATTCTCCTTTGTGTTTATACCTGCACCTAATGTAAAGGATTAATATTCCTTAAGTCTCCACCTTCAAAATTATTTATTTAAATGTTACTGCTAATAAAGATTAAAATCACTTAGCCCACCCAACATACTAATTCCATTCTTAATCGCCAATCTCATTCCTAAAAGAGGGCGTAACCCTCTGAAAGGCAGCTAGTCTTTCAGACTAGCCTGTAAAAAAAAACAATTTCATCGGAACTGGCCACCTGGAATCTCTAACCAGGTAAAAAAATAGGGTATCCGTAGCTGGCGGAGAAAAATAATCAAGTCACTTAGGTATTCATCCCCATTGGTTTATTTTAGTCGCGATCTTCGTACATACGGTTGGATTACTTGCCTCTTTGAGGCTGAGGAAACAACCGTCGAATTATATTTAATACCTCCACGGAGGTTAACGCACCACGTTGATATTATCTGTTGACGACCTTGCAAAATCTATTGGCTAAACGATTTCTTAAGTTACTCTCCCCTTCGGAGGGTAGCTTATACATTTGACATCTCAGCCTCACTCGTCATCTGAGCTCCTATGATGGCTACGTCCAAGCCAGTCATCTCGAAAAAGAAGACCAAAATCCCAACGAAGATAGTCAGCCGATCTCAATACCGGCCTGAGGACTTCCTTGTTCCGCTGGGGCGGCCCTCCACCTCCGGCACTACTGCCAAGTCAGGATCATCCTCGACTAACCGGTCGACGACAGACGTTCCATCCCTTGCTCCACCGCAGGACGACAATGCCATGGACTTTACCCTGTTTACTACACCCAAGCGACGTCGCTCGTCCTTGGAGTCCACACTGAGCCAACAACATTCATCAGACTTCCCTGCTTTACCGATGAGTAACCGATTTGAGCCTCTATCTACTCTCACAGCTGACGAGTCTCCTGTGATAGAGCCACGGCCCAAAAGCACCAAAGAGATTAAACCACCTCCTATTTACATTTACGGCATCAAAAACACTTACAACTTTACCAAAAGCCTTTCCAAGACCCTCAGAGAATCACCTCAGGTTCGGCATAACAAAGAACGTATTGTGATTCAGGTATCTTCTAGGGACGATTTCACAACTATCAAAAACTACTGCGAACAGACGAAAACTGAATACGCTACTGGCATCGCCAAAAGTGACCGACCCGTAAAGGTTGTCGTTCGCAAATTACCCATCGATACCGACGTCGCTGATCTTCAGTCTGCACTATTCACTTTAGGTTTTAAGCCGCTCACGATTCATCAAATGTCTCGTCGGGGCCCCACTGGTGGAGATAGAGTCCTCATGCCACTTTTTCTCATCTCCCTCGAGAAAACTCCAAATATACAGGAGATCTACAACATATCAGGATTACTTCATTATAAAGTTTCATTTGAGCCTTATCGGCCGCCGAGTGTTCTGCAGTGTTACCGCTGCCAACGTCTTGGTCATTCACAAGACACTTGCAAAGCTCAGCCTAAGTGTGTCAAGTGTGGGCAAAGTCATTTTACGAAAGCCTGTGCCAAACCAGATGCATCTACGCCAGCAACCTGTGCAAACTGCGGAGGGGACCACCCAGCCAATTATCGCGGTTGTCCCGTCTTTCGCTCATACTCAGATGCTCTCAAGAAATCAACTCCTTCTGGCCGCAGCTCCGGTCCTACTGTATCAACTTCACTGGACAAGAAGGCACCTCGCATCGACCGACCTCCACCACCAAATCAGGATGCTCCCTCTACGTCCAGCTCACCAGATAGTGCATCTACACCATCCGTTAATGACTTCAATCTCCATTCACTCCTCACATACATCAAAACCTTCAACTTTGGCCGCATTATCTCTCATATCAAGAAAGGATTTACTAGATTTCGGGAAGCCACGGATCTTGCGTCCAAGGCTGCTGTCGTCATAGAGACATTTGCTGACATGATTGCTGATGGCTGCTTCTAACCAACCACTCATTCATCACACTATAACTGTTGTAACCTGGAATGCAGATGGTCTTACCGACCAGAAGAGTCTCCTAATTCGTTTTCTAGCAGAACATCAGGTCGATATCTTACTTATACAGGAAACTCACTTCACTGCTCAGGTTACACACTGGAGACTGCCCAACTACCAATTATTTCGCCTCGATCGAGTTCAAGGACGGAAAGGAGGATTACTGATTGCCCTGAAACGAAGTTTCAAGGCTAGACAACTCCTTTTACCCCAGTTACACACACTAGAAGCTCTTGCTATAGAAGTCTTCCTCCCCGGGATTCCTCTCATATTGGTCACGGGCTACCGTTCTCCAGCACATGACTTAGATCCCAATGATTTCGACGCCATCTCGACCTTGGGCCCCAAGATCATCTTGGCAGGGGACTTCAATGCAAAACATGGGGAATGGCACTCCAGACGTTCCAACGAAAACGGACGAATATTACACCGGTATCTGCACACATCTCCATTCATTGCCTATGGGCCACCTGATCCAACTCACCATCCTAAAGCAGGCGGAGAACCGGATGTGTTGGACATAGTTCTAAGCAAAGATACCATCTTAGCTACACGTCCTTACGTGATCTCAGCACTGGACTCAGATCATGATCCGGTCCTTTTCAAAATATCGCATCGTCATATCTCCCGTCCTGCACCCGCTCATATCTCCCGAACTACGAACTGGGATGTCTATAAGCAGGAATTAAACTCTTTGCTCCACATAG
Source organism: Thermobia domestica (assembly GCF_964235325.1). Taxonomy (NCBI): domain Eukaryota; kingdom Metazoa; phylum Arthropoda; class Insecta; order Zygentoma; family Lepismatidae; genus Thermobia; species Thermobia domestica. Next base: position 41,746,921 of record NC_137461.1, on the reverse strand, counting down.
CCGCTCGTCCAAGTTCTCCTGCGGAAATTGATCAGGCGGTCGCCCATCTCACAATTGCTCTACGTACGGCTGACTCCCTCAGCACATCAATAATTCCTGACTCGCAGTCCGATCCACACTGTGACTCTCCATTACTTCGTCTTTATATCCATCTCAAACGCTGGGCTCGAAGTACTTGGCAGCGCACTAGACACCCGCTCTACAAAACACTATGGAACACCTAAAGCCGCAAAATCAAGACAATCACTAGAAGACAAACCGAGCAGTACTGGGAGACACTTTTTCGTGGGGTCACACTTAATGACACTAAAATCTGGCAGTATTCCCGCCTTTTCCAGCGCCGAGAGACTTCTCGTCAAACTCAAATACTGCAAGGTCCGCATGGGGTCATACATGAATACCAAGGGCAAGCAGACCTATTTGCTGCATCTCTAGAGCGCCAGTTTACACCTAATGCGACTCCTGTCGTTCCTCATATTCGGCAGGACGTTCGGGCCACTATGCGCATGCTCCATTTTCAACCAATACTTCCCCTGCCTGAGGTCGTAACACCAAGGGAAGTTGAGCGTCAAATTTGTCACTTGCCCAACAAAAAAGCGCCTGGAGTTGATCACATCCGCCCAGAACTACTGAAACATGGGACACGGAAGCTACTCCTCTATCTTGCTGCTTTATTTACAGGCATCCTTCAGGTTTGCTACTTTCCCCGTGCTTGGAAAGAAGCGAAAGTCATTCTTCTCCCTAAACCAGGTAAAAATCCGACTCTCCCAGAAAACTATAGACCAATTAGCCTATTATCTCATGTGAGCAAACTCTTCGAACGAGTGCTTCTCGCCCGACTTCAGGAGCACGTCACCACTCTAGATATACTCCCCCACCATCAATTTGGTTTTCGTGCTAACCACAGCACAACAAGCCAATTAGTGAGGGTAGTCGACCATCTGACTACCTCTTTTAATCGAAGACATTATGTTGTAGGTGTATACCTTGATATCTCGAAGGCGTTTGATAAAGTGTGGTTACCAGGCCTCATTTATAAACTTCGCTTACAAGGTTTCTCTTTACCTTATCTCAAACTCCTCACTTCATACCTCTTTCATCGCTTTTTCCATGTCTCTGTGGGACAGACCAAGTCTGCTCCCAAACCAATTCAAGCTGGTGTGCCTCAAGGCGCGGTTCTTTCGCCACTGCTTTACACCTTATACACCGCAGACTTACCCATTGTGCCACACTGTTTTCCTGCAACATACGCCGATGACACTGCTTTCTTCACGAACAGCAGCAATCTTCGTCTTTCCTACCACTACATGCAGCGGCAACTCAATGTCTTTCAACGTTGGGCTACCACCTGGCGCCTAAAAATCAACGCGGATAAGAGCGTTGCAGTCTGTTATAGCAAAAGACGCAGTAGAACCATCCATCGTTTATATTATGACAACATTGAAGTTCCACACCGTCTGCATGCTAAATACTTGGGAGTTATCTTAGATCGAGGCCTTACTTTTGGTCTTCATATCAGGGACATTAAACACCGAGCCCTTCGAAAATTATCTGCCCTCTATACTATTCTGCGTTGCAGTGCCTTAAGTCATGAAACAAGACTCCACGTCTTTAAAATGGTAATTTTGTCCACAATCACCTATGCATGTCCAGCATGGCAACATGCGGCACTCAGTCACTTGCGCACGGTCGAGAGTGTGCAAACCAGGGCAGCTCGTATCATAACAGGCCATGACCGATATACGCGTAATCGTCAACTTCTAGAGGACTTAAACATATATCCTATCCGGGACGTGTTACATCAACACCATACTCGTTTTTGGGCCAACCTCCCCCGCCACGTCAACCCCGCTATTGCAGCCATTGGCACAGCGCATACACACCGACGAACTTACAGGACGCCACGTTTGTAGCATAACTCTTTACCCACACTCTCCCCCTCACTGCGACAGTTGCAGCTGAAGGCCACATGACGTCGTCGTATCTCATGTTCTAACTCACCCCCCAAAGGTCTAATCATTTTCTTTTCTACAGCTGTCATCGAGTCAGGGACTTTTGTCCGATACTCGACACAAAACTACACTTTCAAGCTGAGCTGAGCTGAGCTGAATTTCATCGAACTGGCCACCTGGAATCTCTAACCAGGTAAAAAAATAGGGAATTCGTAGCTGGCGAAGAAAAATAATCAAGTCACTTAGTGTGTCCATCCCCAATTGTTATTTTTATTCGCGATCTTCGTACATACGGTTGGAATACTTGCCTCTTTGGGGTTTAGGAAACAACCGTCGAGTTGTATATTCATACCTCCACGGAGGTTGACATCCTGATTTGGTCTTAACTGTTGACAACCTTGCTATTCTCTAGGCTTACGATTTATTTTTATACTCTCCTCTTCGGAGGTAGAGATACCTAAAACCTCGTTGACGACTTTGGCAGCTCTACCGGCTAACGATTAGCAGTGCTTCCTCTTCGGAGGAAAAGCACCTTGGCAAATTAAAACTTAGAGCACTGCTCTAAGATCATAAAACTTATTGGGAACGCCACTACCCTTCTTGCAAGCTGGCGCCATCCCCCACTCTCACAATCAAGATGGCTTCTCAGAAGACATCCACCAAATCTGAGAAAAAATCGCAATCGACTAAGATTCCTGCTACCAGGGGCAAAGTAATCCGGGCTACATACAAACCAGAAGACTTTCTTCTGCCCTTGGGCAAGAAGAAGCAAACAGGCATTCCAGGGGAGCTCAAATCGAAACCAAATACACTCAAGCAATCAAGTGCCTCACAACCTTCTACTTAAGCCTGAAGATATGGACTTTACAGTAGTTGGAACACTAAAGCGACGTAGGTCTTCATTGGAAAACCTCAACAAGGCAGACTATCCGCCTCTCCCAGTCAGCAACAGGTTTGATGTTTTGTCTTCCAACCAAGTATATAATGCTCATGCCAGCAATAATACTGCTCTGCCAAAGCAGCCGCCCACTCATAAGCCTCCTCCGATTTTCATATACGGCATTACAAATACATATACTTTTATAAAGACGTTGTCACGAGCATTGAAGGAGCCCCCTCTAGCTCAGCCCAATAAGGAGCGCATTCGTATTCAAGCAGCAAACAGAGATGATTATAATTCTATCAAAGCTTATTGCGAACAAACAAAACCTGAGTATGCTACAGGCGTGGCAAAAAATGAAAGGCCTATTAAGGTCGTTATCCGAAAACTGCCTATAGACACCGACTTAGACGATCTGAAGGAAGAACTATTACGTCTCGGTTACAAACCAATAAACGTCCACCAAATGTCTCGCAAAAGCAAGACAGAAGACAAGAAAATTATGATGCCACTGTTTTTGGTTGCATTGGAACGAACTGCAGCTGTTAAGGAGATATATGCTATTACCAACCTTCTTCATTACAAGGTCCACATCGAACCATACAAGCCTCCCTCAGTGCTGCAATGTTACAGATGCCAACGCTTGGGGCATTCACAGGACACCTGCCAAGCCCACCCGCGCTGTCTCAAATGTGGGCAATTTCATTTCACCCAATCTTGCAGTAAAGCAGACTCCTCCACACCCGCCACTTGCGCAAACTGTCAGGGAGATCACCCCGCAAATTACCGTGGCTGTCCAGTCTTTAAATCCTATTCTGAGGCTCTTAAGTTGCCGGCCCAGCAGCCGAGGAAACTTCCAGAAAAAACTAAGAAAACTTCCAACAAACCATCAGAAGAAACGACTTCCATGCCCACTGCTGTTAATATACAACCTATGGCTACGGACAATGAAGACGCTGAAGCTTCCACTTCTCTCCACACCCAATCATCTTCTGTCGAACAACAGGAGGGCCCGAAAGAAGACCTAGACTTAAAGTCCGTTCTTTCATTTCTCAAGGGTTTAGAATTACGCAAAATAATAACACATATTAAACGTGGTATTACCCGTTTCCGCCAAGCAGCAGACTCAGCTTCCAAGGCTGCAGCAGTAATAGAAACAATAGCGGAAATGGTTGATGATGGCTGTTTCTAAATCCAGCGTATTGCATCACACACTTGTCCTTGCTACATGGAATGCAGATGGCCTCGAGGGGCAGAAACAAATGCTGATTAGATTTCTCAAACACCATAGAGTTGATGTCATGTTTATTCAAGAAACACACTTCACTGCTCGTATCACTACTTGGCGACTACCCAATTACATTGTGTATCGACAGGATAGAGTGGGCAGACAGAAGGGAGGTTTATTACTCATAATCAAAAAGGCATTCCCCGTCAGGTCAATTACAATACCACCCTTACTAACTTTGGAGGCACTTGGTGTTGAGCTAATAACTCCAGGCATTCCATTAATATTGGTCACCGGGTACAGGTCCCCGGCTACACAACTAGAGCCCACAGACTTCGATGTCATTGCTAACTTAGGGCCCAAAGTCATCTTAGCTGGAGATCTTAATGCTAAACATGGAGAATGGAACTCCATTACTCCAAACACTGCTGGAGATACTTTACACGAATATTTACTCACGTCCACCTTCATCATCAGTGCTCCACCAGACCCAACTCATCATCCAAAATTCGGCGGACAACCCGATGTGCTTGACGTAGCCCTTTGCAAAGACGTATCCTTTACAGTCCATCCATATGTCATTTCAGATTTAGATTCTGATCACGATCCAGTCATTTTTCACGTCTCCCACCGCAGCATCGCCCATTCTACCCCCATCTTCAAGCAAATAGACACTGACTGGGACGTATTTAAACAAGAACTAAACACCATGATCGATCTACGAAATAGGCCTGCCACCATTGCGGACATCGATCAAGCGGTCTCTCACATCACGCTAGCACTTCGTACAGCAGAAGCAGCGAGCTCCACTACAATAATCTCTCCATCGCAAACCAGTCATAGCGACAGTTTTCATTTACAACTTTATCTTCATCTGAAACGTTGGGCTAGACGTCGATGGCCCAACAAACACTTTATGGAACAAACTTTGTAAGAAGCTCAAGATGCTCACTACAAGACAGAATCAACAATACTGGGAAGACACTTTTCGAAATGTCACACTAAATGACCGTAAAATTTGGACGTACTCCAAATCATTCCAACGTGCCACAAATGCTTCCAAAGCCAGAGTCATACAAGGACCTCAAGGACTGACTCAAGATCCTCAGTCGCAAGCGGACATTTTCGCTGACTCTCTGGAAGAACAGTTCCAGCCCAATAGAGCACGCCTCGATCCCTATCTGAAACAGCACATCCGAACCACATTATATAGCATAAGTACACAAAACCCTACACATGGCATCACCTTAGTAACACCCCGGGAAATAGAACGACATATAAAATGTCTGCCGGCAAAGACAGCATCTGGGCCTGATGGGATTCGATCTGAGATTCTTAAACATCCAACTAGAAAACTACTGGTCTTTTTAACTTACTTATTTAACGCCATCTTTCAATTATGCTACTTTCCCAAGACCTGGAAGGAAGCTCGTGTCATCACAATCCCCAAGCCTGGCAAGAATCCACTGCTCCCGGAAAACTACAGGCCGATAAGTCTTCTATCGCACTTGAGCAAACTCTTCGAACGGATATTTCTCTGGAGGCTGAAACATCACGTAGATAATAGAGACCTTCTACCTTCTCATCAGTTTGGGTTTCGTGCACAACATAGCACTACAACGCAACTCGTACGAGTAGTGGATCATTTAACAACAGCTTTCAACAGGAAACAATACACCCTTGGAGTATACCTGGATGTGTCAAAAGCCTTTGATAAAGTATGGTTAGCAGGACTATTATATAAACTATACACCCAAGGTTTTCCAGATCGTCTTATACATTTACTACGTTCATACCTGACTGACAGAAAATTTCATGTATCTGTTGACGGTGTCAAATCCACGTCCCGATCTATCAAAGCAGGTGTTCCACAGGGCGCTGTACTTTCACCGCTTTTATATAATCTGTATACGGCAGACCTCCCGACCTTACCACATTGCTTTTCCGCAACGTATGCTGACGATACTGCCTTTTTTACAACCAGCAGCTCACTTGCACAGTGTTACATCTACATGCAACGTCAACTCAACGGCTTTCAGGAATGGGCAAGGCGTTGGAGAATTAAAATCAATGCAGACAAAAGCTGTGCTGTCATCCACAGTCAACGACGCATCCGCGTCCCTCGAAATTTAACGTATGAGAACGCACACATTCCTCACGCCACACACGCTAAATATCTGGGTGTGACATTAGATCATGGGTTAACGTTCGCCTCATACATCAAAGACATAAAGCAACGAGCATTACGCAAAATATCAGCATTGTACCCCATCTTTCGTTGCAGTTCAATTTCTCATGAGGTCCGCGTGCACATATTGAAGATGATAGTTCTATCAACTCTTACTTATGCATGCCCTGCCTGGCAACATGCTGCTAACAGTCATCTTCAAACGCTTGAAAGTGTGCAAACAAGAGCCGGTCGAATCATCACTGGTCACGATAGATATACACGCAACAGCCAAGTTCTGGAAGATTTAGAGCTGCCTCCTGTTAAGGAAGTTCTACGGCATCTCCACTATAAGTTCTGGCATACTTTGCCAAGGCACATAAATCCAGCTATAGCTACCATAGGAACCAAATGCGCCCTACGGAACGTTCATCGCACGCCACGCCTTTAATATCTTTCCTTAGATCGTAATGACTTCAACATCAGCTACTCTGCGACAGTTGCAGATGTAGTCTCACAGACATAACAAAACAATAGTATTACCCAACAAGCCACCTGCACATCTGTATATATTCTTTCTGCCCTCTTACTCATGGAGTCAGGGGCTTCGGCCCGATACTCTACACAAAAATTCAACATTACCGTGACCGTGACCGTGACCGTAATTTCATCATCGATCTTCAGGTCGATTGTTTATTGACCTCACCAGCTGTGACGTACCAAACGTCAAAACGGCTGTTTTTTGTGAACCTTTCCCGATCCTGAGAGTTGCTCAAAGCAAATATCAAGCAACAGTTGTAAGACTAATCTAGTGAAGTGCAACTGCTGCTGTAGATTTTACACTGGGGCTTCTCTCCACCTGGCCACTATCCGAATGGGTGGTCTTTACCTACACACCTACCTTTTCTAAGCACTTTGTGTTGTATCTGTTGGTTTGTATCATCATGGCTTCAGCTTCTTCTGGCCTATCACCTATTTCTGCGGACTCTTCCATTTCGGCTGCTTCGTCAGCTATGAGGAAGGACCGCTCAAAACGCTCCAATGATACTGGGCCACCCATTCATGACGATCAACATGCTCATCTATCTCATGCACCAAAGGCCAAACGTCATCATACCCTCAGCGAATCTTCACATTCATCCTCAGGATCTCGTATGGACGATGACTCTCTGGAACGCAACACGAAGCCTCAAACTCATTCTTTCCTTCTGACTAACTATGACTCCAAGTACCAAGATCTGAAAATTCTGTATCTTCGCCTCGTCAAGTATGTACCACGCACAAAAATCACTCAACTCATCAACACTCAGAAAGGCATCATAATCAAGACAACTGATCCAGACTTCGCCAAACATCTCCTCAATACCTATTCATTTGAAATCTTCGGCAAACAAGCTAAGATCATCAATCAGGCACCTCGTCTATCCAAACAACCGCCTCCACCACGCCGACAGCCTGCACTTTCTGTCGTGATACGAGGTGTCGATCCCTCTTACTCAGATGACGAAATCACCGAAGAACTTCGACTTGACGGCCTTTCCATCCTCAAATGCATCCGCATTAAGAATGCTTCCGGAAACACCTACATGGTTCGGGTCTTAACCCAATCCAAAGAAACCATTGACTCCTTGCTTTCCAATGGAGCATTCATCTACCGCAAGAAACACCGCGTTGAACCATCTAAATCACCTTCACCGCTACCCATGCGCTGTGAAAAATGTCAAGCCTACAACGCACATGCTACTAGTTCTTGTCCAAATCAGTTAAAATGCGGATTCTGCTCAGGGCCTCATAACAACCGTCAATGCACTAACCTTCAAAAACCTCCGCATTGTTCCACTTGTAATGCGACAGATCACCCTACTTACAGTTATAAATGCAAGGCAAGACCAACCGCCGATCCGTTCAAACCTGAATTAACTGTTCCATTACGACCACACGCTACCCAAACTCTCCCACCACCTACAGACGCTTATCAGCCTATCACCATTACGCAGTTCTTGTCATTTATCACAGTTACGTTGCAGAACATCCATCCCCTTCTCCGCCATCATATCTTGCATCAAGTTCAACAGGCTGCTAAGGATATTCTCCACATTAATTTCAACGCCACATACTCAGGACAAACAGTTTACTTTCACTCGGACAAACTCCAGACGGAAGTCTAACTTTCTCTATCTTCCTTTTCTCTCCCCTAGTCATGGCACTTCATTTCCTGTTTCTCAACATTCGATCACTCATGCAACATAAAATCTTATTTCAACAGCTTCTGATAGAGGAAAATATTCATTGTTTTTTGCTAAATGAAACCCATCTTACGCCTCGCTTAAACCCGCACATCTCACGTTATACTCTTCTTCGCCATGATAATACCGCACCCGCTCGTCGAGCATGCGGAGGTGTTGCCATCGGCTTTTCACCATCTATTCCATATCGACAGCATTCTACTTATCTGGCTCCTCTTCCCGAACATCTCATCACTACGTTATATTTCAAAACCCTTAACATCACCGTTGCTACAATTTATGTTCGCCCTGGTCACCCCATACCATATCCTTTCTTTCAATATATCTCTGATCATTTTCATACTTATGTCATTTTAGCTGATATTAATTTTCACAGTCGTACTGCCCGTCAACAGGAACATTTTCGAACTTACCTCACTACCCATACTACAGGTTTCTTTCACGATCTACCACAACCCACACGCCCTGAAAGTGGCACAACACCCGATATCGTCATAACGTCCTCCAATCTACTCACCCGGCATACTCTTACAGTGTTAGATCCCCTAGGCAGTGACCACGTCCCTATTCTTCTCACTCTGACACCTACTCCGCAACGCACTCCTAGTCCAGCACCACTAGTTCGCACTGTACCTCGCTTTGACAAAGCTAACTGGTCTGCCTACCGCACTTCCCTACAAACACAGTTAGATTGTATCACCCCTCCTACAACAGAAGACGAAATGTATCACTCTCTTGATTCTATAACTGGCGCCATTCATACTGCTTCTGCACAGTATATTCCTCAGAGCACTCTTCATTCCTTTCGTCCACCTCTTCCCCCACAGTATCTTCATCTCATCCATCGCTCTCGCCAACATTTTAGAGATTTCACTCGTACTGGCAACCTCGAAGCACTCCGCCTCCATCGCCAATACCAACGGATAGTGCATAACTACCTTGTCGCCTATAAACGCCGTCAGTGGATTAAATCCTGCAACCAACTTAGTACCACATCTCATCCTTCCAAATTCTGGAAGCGATTTCACCGACTAACAGGCAAAAGCTCTTGTACTTCCTATCCACTTCTTGATCACAATCAGCCACTCCAAGATGATCTCAGCAAAGCTAACGCTTTCGCCTCTTATCTACAAGACATTTTTACTCCTCTCCCTCCTGATCCTACCTTGCGTCGTCACCCTGCAGACACGTTACAGCTTTCTTCTCCTGCACTCCAACCCCATTCCACTCACACTCTCCCTCCAGATTCTGCCCTTACCTCACCTATTACCGTCGAAGATATTCACCATAGTCTCCGTGGCAAACGAAACTCTGCACCCGGTTCCGATCGCATATCCTACCGCCATATTAAAGAAGCACCTTATGTCCTCTTTTACCTTCTGGCTACCATCTACACGTTTATACTGCGTACTGGATTCCTACCGACTCCTTGGAAAACCTCTACCACGTTAATGTTCTTGAAACCTAACAAACCACCTCATGCAGTCTCTTCCTATCGTCCAATACAGCTTACACTCGTTTTCAGTAAACTACTTGAACGTATCCTCGTCTCCCGTCTCCACCTCCATCTTTCCGTACGTAATCTCATTCCACTTCACCAAGCAGGCTTCCGTCCCCAATTCAGTATTAATGACCAACTCCTTCGCTTAACCACTCACATTACAAATCAGTTTAACTCCAATCAACCGTCCTGTTTAGTTCTATTTGATTTAGAAAAAGCCTTTGACAAAGTTTGGCATCTTGGTCTTCTCTATAAACTGTTTTCCTTTGATCTTCCTCTCTGCTATATCCGTTTTATTTTTCATTTTCTCACTTGTCGCCTTAGCTATGTTTCCATCAACAACCACTTATCGCATCCCATTTTTCTTCATTCCGGCGTTCCTCAAGGTTCATCACTCTCTCCCCTCCTCTATCTGCTCTATGTGGCTGATTTTCCCAATCTTCCTCCCAACATCAATCTCTATCAATATGCTGACGATACGGCGTTTCTTGCTGTTGCCCCAACCATTCATCAGATTAACCGTACATTACAAACTGCTATCGATACTTTTCTTTCTTGGTGCAGATACTGGCGCCTCAAACTCAATGCCGCTAAAACACAAACCATCATTTTCCTTCCGCCTGGCAAACGAACTAAAGTGTACCGCAATTCAGCTAACTTTCACGTTCATGTCGATCATGTTCCCTTGCAACCACAGAATACAGCTACCTATCTTGGCATCACCTTCGACCGGCATCTCAAATGGTCGCCTCATCTGAAGACCATCTGTAAGAAAGCCTATAATCGAATTAACCTCCTGCGCCGCCTAACCGGAACTACCTGGGGACTCACTGCCCACACACTCCTTACTACATATAAAATGTTCTTACGCCCCGTCCTCACCTACGGCTTTCTTGCCTGGATATCGGCCGCCCCATCATTCTACGCTCGATTGCAAATCCTGGAAAGACATGCTCTTCGTCTTGCTTTTCGCATTCGCCTTCCCAGTCCTACCCGAGATCTTTACAATCAAACACCTTTTCCGCACATCCTATACCACCTTGAAACATTACGCCTTCGCTACATCTCACAACGATATCAATTTCACCACCCTCTGCTTTTCGATACAATGCATCAGTGCGCTCTCATCCGACCCCACACTCAACTCCGTCACTCTCCCCTCTCACTACTTTTTACACTATACCGCTATACTCTCCCCCCTGACAGCCCCGATCTCATTCTCATCAATGATTTTATCTCCGATACAGCCCCACCATGCATCATTCCATCATTTGCACAGTAGTCCTACTGTTCTACAAGGGCTTCCCACTGTCTTCATCAGATTCGGAGCTGCCCCCGAATCAGAAGATAACCTGCATTTGTTTTACTAACACAACCCGATGATGTGATGTCTAGTGCACCTCACCATCATCCCTATCTTCCCACCTCAATAATGATTATGGTTAATGGCCATAATGTCCACAACTCTCCACGATGTAATTATTTTCCCGCTCCTATGATGAATGAATAAATAACTGCTACCAAGTTATAATTTGCTATGTAAAATATAAGATTTAATAAAGTTGAATGAAACTCTAGAAACCCACCCATCGTTCTCCACTCCTAGCTATTCCCTGTACCCCACTTCCCGATATAAAGGGCGGTACCCTTTGGACTGGTGCTAGTCGTAGTCGGCTAGCAAAAAAAAAAATCAATTTCATGTCACCCCGAAACTATTAGTAATGCACTTACAGGCAAACGGAATACTGCACCAGGCTTTGACTCTGTTACATATGTTCTCGTCAGACAGGCGTCTCATTCTTTCCTCCTCTTTCTTAGCAGCATTTATAACTTTATTCTACGAACAGGATTTTTTCCGCTCGACTGGAAGTACTCCAAAGTTCTTCTTTTCCCTAAACCAAAGAAACCTCCATCAGAAGTCACATCGTACCGTCCTATTCACCTCACAAGTTGTCTCTGCAAAATCTTGGAACGAATCCTTGTACGTCGCATGCACGACCATCTCAACTCACATAACCTTATTCCAATTCATCAAGCTGGATTTAGGCCACATTTTAGCACTCTCGATCAATTATTCCGTCTCACCACAGCAATTTATAATCAGTTTAATACAGGATATCCTTCTTGCCTTGTAACCTTTGATTTAGAAAAAGCTTTCGACAAGGTTTGGCACCCTGGTTTACTATACAAACTTCGTAACTACCTCCTACCAACCTCTTACATCAGATTCGTACATTCCTTCTTAATAGGGCGAATAGCTTATATCTCGATCAATGGAACGTTATCTCATCACATCTTCTTACAATCTGGGGTACCGCAAGGCTCATCTCTGTCTCCTTTATTATACTTATTGTACGTCGCGGACCTAGTCGTTCCTAATACTACCACAATATTTCAGTTTGCGGACGACACTGCATTTTTCACAACTGCCCGTACTGTACGATCTCTTAATAAAACCATGCAAGTAGCTATTGACGCATTCGTGCGTTGGTGTCATATATGGAGGTTGAACATTAACTCTTCAAAAACACAAGCCATAGTTTTCTTGCCACGTAGACGCCGCTCTCGAATACATCGAAATCCGAATCTACTTCGTCTTCAGGTTGATCTTACGCCTGTACCCGTGTCAACCACTATTACGTATCTCGGTGCCATTTTTGACACTCATCTTACATGGATTCCACATCTTACCAAACTCGTAGGCCAAGCACAAAACCGACTTAATCTCCTGAAACGACTAGTTGGCACAACCTGGGGGCTTCGAGCACGTACCGTAATCAATACATATAAAACATTCATGCGGAGTACGTTAACATATGGACATACAGCTTGGATATCTGCACCGTTAAAATTCTACCAAAAACTTGCTATCCTCGAGCGTCATGCTATACGCCTAGCATATCGTATAAGACTGCCGCATCCAACGAGATTACTTTATGAGATGATAGACTTTCCGCCATTACTAAATCATCTTGAACAACTTCGTATACGTTATATCTGCAAACGATTTGCTCAGCACCATCCCCTGACGCTTGAAATCCTCCGCTACGACCGTGATAACGATGCACCGCCCAATTTCGTTGATACTCCTCTTCAGCACTTCATGACACTATATCATTTACAGTTAGATAACGATATGCTGGACCCCGAAATCTTTGCAATTTATCGCCCGCATGAATTTTCATCTCATATCTATCCATCATACGCACCGTAAGAACCTACTAACAAGGGCCTCCTCTGTCAATCATCAGTTCCTGAATCGCCCCAGGAACAGAAGATAACTTCATTCGTCTAAACTAACATAACCTAGTGTTGTGACGTCTAGAGCACTTCATTTCATCTATTTCATCAACTCCATTTGCACCTTTATTATTATTATTATTATTATTATTTGAGTCCAATTTACCTTTTATTCCATGCTTTGTGTTAATGTAATACCTGAGAATGCTAACATGTTCATTTGTAGCACTTAAAATATTCCTGTTCATGTACGTGTTTTTCAATTTCTGAATAACTTCACTTAATCCATGTTAATATAATGAATGAATGAATGAATAAAGAAATAATAAATATGAAACCTCTTAGACCACCTATATTTCCTTCAAATCAATAAATCAAATTGAAGCACTTACTCGAAGAAAGGGCACAACCCTTTAACCGGGATGACGGACAAAAAAAAATCAATTTCATAGATCATGATGAATTTAAAGGTGTTGTCGCACTGTATTTTTCGCTGTTTTTGCAGCGTTACAGTTTGTTTGAAGGGGCAATACCATCTAAACATAATTTTTGAGTTGTAAGTGTATAATCACCGCAACACAAAATAGGTTATTACAATAGGAAGTGCATATGGTACAGCAGCCATTTTGAGTATGGTTAAAGGAACATGTCTTATATTGTTGGAACAGCCATAATAAAACTTGTGATGGTCTCGACAACCATTCTATATGGTATTTCCAACTATATAGGAGCTGTATAGTTGCAAGTACAATAATTGGTATAGTTGTTAATATCATAAATATGTCTAGGACAACCATAATTTTTGTTGACCCAGCTAGAGATTTTTAACAATATAATATTGTACTCCGAGTCATAATTCTTGCTGGCGCTATATTAACAATACCGTTTTTAGAGTGCAGGGGACGTTACGTTAGGCAAACATACTCATCAGCTTGACGTACCATACGTCACAAGCTGTCTTTTGTACCTAGCCTAGCTGGGAAGTGTTAACGTGCCATCGAGGACGTTGTGTTGCATACGCACAATCGAGACCAGCACGCATACGCTCTCACTGGGATTGACAGTGCTTTTCAGTGCTGGAGGGTAAAGTCTTTCATCATCATCGTTACTCATCTGTAGACGCATCACATCTTTTCATTCGGGCATTCGCCCAAGGACGGATTTTACGATAGCGGACTCACGATTAGGCACAGGAAAAACGACAAAAGGCAAACATCAGGGATTACCGCAAGTTCTTGTTGGACCATCCGAGAGTCCTAGGAAGACTCAGCTTCGGAAGGATCCCAGGCAATGCCATTCATCCAGTAAATCCCAGCAACGCCGAGGTTCTCAAGCTTCTATTGCTTCTGCCTCTTCCATTGTGTCATCGGATTCCGTCCGCAGCAGATCTCCACCGGCTCCGAACACTAGCTATTCCGAACGCCTGCAGCAATCTCCACCATCAAAGAAACAGCATGTTGCTTCTACATCTGATCTGGATCAGATTCCAATGGACACAGCTGCATCTACAAGCGATAACAACGCGCCTCCATTATCTTCTACTTATTCCATGCTACTCACCAATTTCGATACGAAGTTTAGCAACGCGAAGTTCGTCGCAATTCAATTACGTAAATATCTTCCAAGAGCTGCGATTACACAAATCCTGCATACTAGAAATGGCATCATTCTAAAAACATCCGATCCAGCTCTTCTTACTAACATTAAAAACAAGGTGCCTATTGATACCTTTGGTCGGGACGCAAAGATTCAAGCACTGTCATCATCCACTCGCAAACAGCCTCCACCTCCGAAACGATCACCATTATTATCTGTAGTCATCCGTGGGGTTGACCCATCTTATACAGATGACGAAATACAAGACGAGCTCAAGCTGGAGGGTCATACCATCACTAAAGTCTTGCGAATTCGTAATGACCAAGGACCTACATACATGGTTCGTGTCCTAACCACGCATCAAGACACCATAGATGAGTTATTAGCAGCAGGTGCTTACATTTACAATCATAGACACCGTGTTGAACCATCGAGGACACCTGTTCCTATGCCAGTTAGGTGTGAACGCTGTCAAGTATATAATGCTCATCTTACATCTGATTGCAAAAGCTCAAGTAAATGCGGATATTGTGCAGGCCCGCATACCACCCGAACTTGTAGCAACCTACAGTTACCACCTAAATGCGCTACTTGTAACGATCAGCATCCGGCATATAGCTACAAGTGTAAAGGAAAACCGGAACCTATACAAGATCACCCAGAACTCGTAGTTCCACTACGACCACCAGCACAAGTCCATGCCACTCCACATCCGATTGACGCACCTGTTTCGTTAGACCAACTCCTGACCTTCCTGACTTTAGCTCTACAGAATATCCATCCTTTTATCAGGCCTCACATACTCCAGCAAATCATTCTTGCGGCAAAAACCACTTTTCATGTAAATTTCACAGCCACTTACTCAGGAAACACTGTTCACTTTCATAAATCTCAAACAACTACTCTCGACTAGTTTCCTTTATAACATGGCTGTTACTTTTCTGTTTCTAAATATCCGGTCTTTACCCAAAAACAAACTCTTATTTGAACAGCTCCTTCTTGAGGAACATGTCACAGTGTTCTTACTAAACGAAACTTTTCTGACAAGATCTCGAACATGTCGTTTACCACGATACACTATGTTGCACGCTGAAAATCCTATACCTGCACTCCGAGCCAATGGGGGAGTGTCCATTGGAATTTCGCCGCATATACCGTTTCGTCAACATCATTATACAACGACACCTCTTCCGGAATATCTCCTCGTCACTGTCTATTTCAAAAACGTCATCATCACACTGGCAACAGTATATATATCAGACCCAACCATCCTCTACCAGAGCATTTCGTACAATACATATCTAATACCTATAAGACTTATATTATCATGGCTGATTTCAATATGCATAGCCGCACCGATGGCGAGAGGACAAATTTTGTTAACTTCATTACGACCAATACCACTGGAATCATACTTGATCTTCCACGAGCAACCCGTCCCATTTCCAACTCAAAGCCTGACATAGTCATCATCTCCGCAAACCTCATTTCATATTGCACGGTAGATATTCTTGATCTGTTGGGAAGTGACCATGCCCCAATTAAACTCACCTATCAGCCAAATACCACCACCAGGCATAGCTCATCTGCACCACTCCGCTTAAGCGTTCGTTACGATAAGGCCAACTGGGATAACTATCGCACACATATCTCTCACCTCACAGATCATCTTACTGAACCCCATACGGATGAAGATTTAGCTGCTGTCGTTGATACTATTACCTCAGCTATTCAAGAGGCCAGTCATTTATATATTCCAACCACCAAATCTCGTCCATATCAGCCTAAACTCCCGCCGCAATATCTCACGCTGATCCAACGTTCACGCCAGTTTTATCGAGATTATCTTCACACTCGCAACCCAGAAGCACTCCGTCATCATCACCAACTACAACGCACAGTTCACAATTACATTAAAGCGTATAAACTTCGAAAAATGGGTAAACGCATGCAATAATCTATCCGAGACTTCTCATCCAACCAAATTTTGGAACCGTTTCAAGGCATTATGTGGCCAATTTACTAGCACACCCTATCCGATTCTCCAAGGCGACACACCTGTTTCCACCAATAGTGATAAGGCAAACGCCTTCGCAGATCACTTGCAAGAGATTTTCACGCCATCATCCGGCAATACTCCAGTCGCTGCAGATAGGCTCAACACGTCCACACCGCATCTACAACCAAACGCCGCCCATCTCTTACCGCCAGACACAGCCATATCTAATCCTATTAGCGTTCACGAGATCTCTCAGGTTCTCCACAATAAAAGAAATACTGCACCTGGTCTCGATAATATAACATACCGCCATATCAAAGAGTGTCCCGCTTTGTTATTACTTCTCCTAGCGAATATTTATACCTTTATCTTGCGCACAGGCTTCTTTCCTTTAACATGGAAAATCTCTAAGACACTCATGTTTCTAAAACCAAATAAACCACCCCAGAACGTTTCATCATATCGTCCTATTCAGCTCACTTCGACTTTCAGTAAGATCCTAGAACGCATCCTGGTCAAGCGCCTTCATATCTACCTAAACGACCGCAGCTTAATTCCTATCACACAAGCCGGCTTCAGACCCTCTTTTTCTATCAACGATCAGCTTTTAAGACTCACATCACTTATTACTCAACATTACAATTCTGCAAAACCATCCTGTCTAGTCCTATTTGACTTAGAGAAGGCGTTTGATAAAGTCTGGCACCACGGGCTCATATACAAACTTCTACAGTTTCGACTCTCCATGTGCTACATCCGCCTAATATTTAATTTCATCACCAATCGTCTCGCCTACATATCCATTCATGACTTTTTATCGCATCCGATCTTTCTACTTACTGGAGTGCCACAAGGGTCTGCATTATCTCCTTTACTCTACCTCTTGTACGTCGCTGACATGCCCAGACTACCTGATAACGTTCATCTTTTTCAATATGCCGATGACACGGCTTTCCTTGGACTCGGAAACTCTATCCAACAGATCAATACCGTTCTCCAACTTGCTATAGATCGTTTCAGTAACTGGTGCAATCACTGGAGACTTACTATTAACGCAACAAAAACACAGGCCATGGTCTTCTTACCTCCACGACGCACTTCCAGAGTACGCAGAAACCCACGTCGCTTATCTCTCCATGTTGATCAAGTACCGCTTCAGGCCAAAAATACAGTAACGTATCTGGGAATTACCTTTGATCGCCATCTTACATGGTCGCAACATCTGAAAACAGTCACTACTAAAGCCTATAATCGCATCAATCTTTTGAAACGTCTTACTGGTACTACCTGGGGACTGAAGCCACACACAATCCTCAACACCTACAAAGTTTTCCTCCGACCAGTTTTGACATATGGTTTCACTGCCTGGATAGCCGCCCGACCTCAATACTATCATAAACTTTTCATCTTAGAACGCCACGCTTTCCGTATAGCTTATCGCATTAAGCTCCCTAGCCCTACGGAGGAACTCTACCGCCATATTACTTTTCCAATTCTGAAATTTCACCTCGAACAACTGCGGCTAACATATATTTCTAAACGCTTTCAAACTCGCCACCCATTACTTCACGATACAATGCATTACTTAGCAGTTCATCCCACACCTTACACCTAGTATTATCCACCACTCTCTCTACTGTTTACATTATATCACTATACGCTTCAACCACCAGACCCAACTTTGCGATTCATATCAGATTACGTAGTTCACGATCATCTACCTCTCATCCATCCATCATTTCCCGCACAGTAACAACCTTTGTTTATTGACTTGGGCTCCCTATGTTCTCATCAGTGCCTAGAGCAGCCCCTAGGCTGAAGAATAAGCTCATTTGTCTTTCTAACATCACCTAAAGTGTTGTATTGTGTATTGCACTTCGCCTCATCTTTCATGCTTACTGTAATATTTTGAAATGTTTTGTATTATTATTTCTATTCTTATATTTTACGCACATTTTTCAATGCATGTTTTTCCGTATTTCTAACCATTGTGTTTTTGTTTTTTTGTATATTTAACTTTGTTCTTTATTCACCTCACCAAATGTTAAGGATCAAAGTTCCTTAAGTCACCATGTTACAATCATTTTGACAGTTTGAAGTTAATAAATATTTAATAAAACACTTAGCCCAACAACAGTAACCTTAGCCTATCTTATCATTGCACCTCATTCCTAACAGAGGGCATAACCCTCTTAAAGGTGGCTAGCCCTTCTGGCTAGCATGAAAAAAAAAATTACATTAGGACCCGAATCCCGTAATAGCTACTAGTTTGTAAATTTACTGTAATTCGAGGAACATTTGTAGGTGCAATATCAAACAACAAAGATTCATACAAATTTGGAAACTTCCCAAAATATATACGTCTGGCTAAATTTATGTACAGTGGAAACAGTAGAGAAGTCAGCAATGGGATCGTAAAGTTTGAACCCACCTCCCCAAAATAAAAAATAAAAAAAAATGGCCTACTGAAAAGGCATACTTCAAAACATTGTTACCAAATGTAGAAGTAATCCTACATCATCGTTGGCCCCTCTGAAACCCACTGTTTCTTACGACCCATTTTGTTTTCGTAATTCTAAGTATTTTCATTTAAAAGCTGCAGTTTTGGCAGTTTGATCTTGTGAAATAATGTTTATATTATATTGTGTTTAATACTTATAGTTCAGTTTACGGTTTCATATTTTGTGATTATGTTGTATAGAGTGTCCCGCTAAGAGGTTTAAACTGTTTAAAATTTAATGACTAATCAAAATAAATAAAATATGATTTTGTTGTTTAGTCACAAAAACTTTCAAAACATTACTAAACATGTTCTAAAGCTGAATATGTTCGAAATATCCTCCATTGAAAACAATACATCTTCGGCAACACTATGGAAAAAGCGACAAACATTGTTACGTGTGATGATTTATCACACTATATATAATAAAAAGTTAATATGGTCATTGTTATCCTAGAAGGTTATGCTATCAGTTCCTGAACCATGATGTATTTCAGCGCCTCTAGTGGAAGTTTCTGAACCACATACGTTCGAATGAGCTGACGGTAGCCTGAGCAGCCATTCGAAACGATATGTCGAACTGGACAAGGTTAATCTCTACTTGAATTGTGAATTCTATAATGGTCATTATGAAAGTTGTATATTTAAAAAATTATAGTGTTCTAAATCGTGAATAAGGTGAATTTGAAAATAGGTGTTAAATTATCTATCTATTTATTTGTGAGAGTATTCGAAATTTCTACATTAGGTGTGAAATTATATTCGGGTAATAAGAGGCGTATCGAAACACTTCCTCCCGAAGGTGAACGATGGCTAATCATTACTAAATATATTGGATGAGTGTTATTTTTTGATTGTATGATATTCTCTTTATATAGTTATATTATCTAAGGAACAAATATAGATTGCTTATTGGATTGACAAAATATAGGAGGTCTATTATATATTAGATAAATTGATGAAAATTGAAAAGAATCATAGTACCATTCAACCTAGCTTTAAAAAGCAAGTTAATTATTGATAAATATTATAATTTTCAATATGGCTTTAAATTGTTATATTTTGTTGAGAACATATTTCTGTATTTCATATTTATTTTTCTGCAAGTTTTGTTATAAAATTTTCTAGTTCAAATCAGTTATTTCAATTATCAGTATTACCTACTTTTCACAATTTCAATTGGAGGATTAATATTATTTTTGGAAGTATTGGTGCTAGTTATAGTAAAAAATTAACTCTAAATTTAGAATGAAACCCGATAAGTATTTCACGGAAATATTTAAATGCTAACTGACTATTATATACGTTATTCATTGAAATTACAAATCCCGCATACCATTATTTGTCCTGGATTTTATAACCAGCGGCCCAGGACGGAGCACTTAGAGGCATGTTACAACATATGATATGGTTTCCATTAAAACGGATTCACAGACAGTCTGAATCGTCTCTCTCATGACATCCAGCGTACGTGGTTTACGCAGCGTAGACAGTGTTCTTCAGAATCCCCCTCAAAAAGAAAACTAACACCGTTAGATCGCGTTACCTGGAGGAATAGTTGTTACTTTCCCATCGGCCTATTATTCTCAACAAATGCTTTACCTAGGAATTGCTGCACATCTCGGTGGTAATGTAGCGGTGTGCGGTCTCGTTGAAAAAAGACTTCATCTGGGCAGTCGATGAAGAGCTGGCAGAGCTTTTTTTCCTGCAGCACGTTAGGGCAACCAACACTTGTCAATGTGCCTTCAAAAATTATCCGATAAGTCCTCTCACAGAGATACCACACTAGACTGAAAACACAGGAATATTAACAGCTCGTTTCTTCATAACACGAGAATTATCTTTTTCCCAGTACACAGATTTGTGGCGATTGATGGTTCCATTCGATTTTAAAAGTCTTATCTACAGACCAAACAATGAATACAGTGGACTGTTAATTATTGGAAATCGATCCACGAAATTGCTGGGAAAGCAACTACCCAGATCCTCCTCGTTGTTTGCGTGAAGCAACTTGGGAATATAGGATTTCCAGTTTTCTTACTTTAAAATCCTGGTAACACTTGATTTGCTTACACATAATTAACTTGAGGTTTTACTTATGTACATCTGAGGGGATCTTGTCAAAGTTTTTAACACTGCATCCACCCCTCTTTCGTCTGCTTCTGATTTCTTCCTGCTATATCGTTCCTTATTGAGATCACATATACTTCACCTTCTCACACATGTCGCGTAATTTCTTAATTGTTACACGTGACAGTAGCGCAGTATCAAGTTTTGCCCCCCATCGTTTCTGAAATTCTTTCATGTTCTCACATTTCCAGAATCCCTTTAAAAAAAAAAAAACACTTTCGTTACTGAAAGAAAATATTCTCAGCCATAATATCAGCTTGTGTTATGACCAGTGTTTCTTTCAGAAAAAAAATTCCAGGGGAGGGGGGTACGCTGAGTAGCCGAAGGGGCGTTTCTGCTATTACTATTTTATTCCTAATTATAGACGTATCATTCTGGTCTCTTTCGGGGGTGGACTGCCCCCCCCCCCCGCAAAAAAAATATCTACAAGAAACACTGGTTATGACTGCATAGTAACTGAAAATTAGAACCCATTACTAAGAAATCTTGTAAACTCCCTAGTGTTATACGTTGAACGTTTTCAGTCGAATATCTTTGGAGGTATCATTATAAGGCTCAATAATGAGAAATAAATTAGATGGATATGCATTTGTTCTATAGGCGATAAAGGGAGTTAGAAGCATAAATGATAGCAGCGCTTTTGCAACAAATTATATCCTATCATATAAAGTATGTTTTGAAATTCCTTGGGGAGGAACAGTTTGGGAATAATTTCTTCAATTACTGTTCTGATAGGTCTACCTCTCAAAATAAGTAAAAAGATATTTCACATTCATTTAACATTTATAAAATTGAAAAATAAGTAACGACAGTTTAATAAGTTTTTAAAAAAAGAATTTCCTCGTATCTGACACATACAAGAACTATATACGTCAATAGGAAACAACACCAAACAAATTTGGAAAATCTAAAATATTAAATAATTATAAAACAACAAGGGTGCGCAGATGTGACATTTCAGGTCTAAGGCCCTTTGAAAATTGGTAAGATGGTTAATAAGAGAATTCCATTATATTACCGGTACTAGTGAATATGTAATATATGCCAGTTTTCAGTTCCTGTCTATGCGAGGAGCAATCAAAAAGTTCCCGGAATTTTCTAAATTCTTGTACTAGTTTTGGCATTTGTGTTGAAATCACAACGAATCTTGCACAGTAGAGTCCTAAGGTTGCACAATTATGAATTTGCCAAGTATTAATATCTCATAACATCCTGTAGACGAGCAATCTAGCTGAACAAAGGAGTGTGTGGTGATCAGTTAGTGCAATTTCATAGACTGAGCAACGCGCAAAGTGACAAGTTTTTACGAAAATTGTGGAAAATCTGCTTCAGAGACTTTGATGGCCTTAAAAACAGTTTAACACCATCGGATGATTGGCTCTTCCTAAAGTTAAAAATGGTCCTTTTCAGTATCGCCAGCGTAGAAGAGATCAAAACTAACGCGATGCCTGAATTTCGGAAGATAATAAAGAAGACTCGTTGGTGTTTACACCAATCCCAGGAGCGGTGGGAAAACTGTGTGTGTGTGTTTCGAAGGTGCGAAGATACAAGACGATTAAGTAAATGTGTACTCATATTGTGGTAATAAAGAGCTACAACAGAATTCTGGGAACTTTTTGACCAGCGTTGCCAGACTCACAGCTCGGAGTTATTGCAAAACCTGATAGAAATTATGATAGATTCGGACAAATTATGCTAGATCCTCATAATTACTAATTCAGGAGTTTTTAAAGATAAAGTTGAAATTGAGATACGATAAAGTAACTTAAAATACACAGAGCGCAGGAATGGGTAGGTATAACTCAGTACTTCGCGCATCAAATCTTTAACTAAACTAGTGCAGTCGTTGCCAGACTCACAGCTTGGAACTATTCTGAATAATCTTTCATGTTAAGAGCAGGAAAAGCTTGGCTTCTGTGTTTGTTTACATACTTTGAAAGACAATGACTTCGCAGTGAAAAAATTAGAAAACCCTGGGTGGATTACTAAAAAATGCACCTAGGAGGTGGACTGGGTCAAACACGTGGCGAAAGGCCTTTGAGACACCTGCATTTGTGTGCTATATGTTTCATTTTAACGTCTAGAAACTATCGTCTCCAATAAAACTCGTTTTGCGACTTATTTTCAGAAACACTAAACTGTTTTCACTCCAACGCCCCTTCTCTAAAGACATCGATAAAGGGATAACCTCCGCTGCTTGCTTTGAACAATAAGAGTGCCTGTATGGTTTACCGACTGTATGAAGCAATGGGAGAGGATACATTTCTGAAGTTCTTTTTCTTCCCAGGTCCAAATTCTTTCTCATCTGCAGGTTTTGTGGCTTTTCGATAAACTTGCTGAAATTATGCTAGATTTGGGCAGGATGCTAAAAGCAAGATGCTAGATGCTAAAGACATGCAAATTATGTTAGATCTAGCAACATTATGCTAGAACTGGACCGCTGTTTTTGACTGCCCTCGTCTCTCTCTCTCTCTCTCTTTCTATATATATATATATATATATATATATATATATATATATATATATATATATATATATATATATATATATGAGATTTTAGAAGATTATTGGAAAGATTGAGCACACTCAACATCTGGTAAAGGTCAATTATTCTATTGAAGGCCAGTAGGTGTGAACTGTTCTGCTATTTCTTAATTTTCGAAATAGTATTATTGTAATGTGAAATATTGACAACTTATTTTATTTTTTACTGGCACTTTACTAATATTGTAAGTAGAAAACATGAGTAGAATGATTATTGATACAAGTATTTCCATTTCAATCTCTTGGAAATTCAAAACTTTTATATCTCTTTGTAAAATCCTCTGCCACGTAAAAATCGTTTGTAGACGCATTGGAAACGCAATATTGGCATTAACAGAAATTTTGTCAATATAATTAAATTTATGAAATATCAAGATGTATTTAGGTAACACAAAATAAGATTTTTATACGGAGAATTGCGTATTTTATTTTGAGAAACAAACTGATAAGAATTACAATGGAACTTCATGTTTTGCATCCGCTTGTCATATCTTTTGATAAGTTATGTCAGTTCGTAAATAGGTGGCGCCAATGTTTACAAGCATAAAGGAGGAGCTATTAACTTAATTGATCAGGGATAGATCCCTTCCTTTCTCATTGACATTATAACAGAAATTAAATAGAAATTTGTTGACTTTGTTGTTACAGAATATTGGTATCCAAATAAAGTATTACAGATAAGAAATGTATTAATGCAAGTAACAGACTAATAATAATATTCCATTAATATAAGTAGATAATAAGCATTACGCCACTTACTATCATGGTTTTAGTACTGTACAGTTGTGTGACGTTTATTTGTTGCATTTCTTACCTCAAAGAAATGTAGCTGTCCACAAATATTTTAATGTCTGATATCCTTAAATGCTAAGGTATATTAATATAATATTATGGTGAAAAGTAGGTATCTAGTTCATATCTCATTAACTGATCGTACAAATAAAAAGTAATTTTTTCATAGGTATATTACCTTTGAAAAATCGCATGCGATCCTCATTAGTTTCTCATTTATGAGTCTTCATCCTGGCGAAATTAAAATGCCACTAGTTTTACAGTAATTATGTGATATCTTCAAATAGATAAAAGATAACTGAAATATGGACCAAGAGCGCCCTAGACAATATTATTTTGCATGAGGTACCGTTACCACAAGTCACCTAGTAGCTTTCCGTTTTCAGCCGTTTAGAAACGCGAAAATAAATGCCGATTTACAAAATGGCTCGAAATCGAAAGCAGATAAGTGAGTCGTGATAACGATTTCTCATGTAAAATAATATTGTCTAGGGCGCTCTTGTTCCACATTTCGATTATCTTTTATCTATTTGAAGATATCACATAATTACTGTAAAATTAGCGGTATTTTAATTTCGCCGGGATGAAGGCTCTTAAAGAATTGATTCAGTTACATTGACCAGAACTTGAATGTAGACTATCTCTTATCTAGTAAAAGCAGTATTTCCACCACCGATTATGTTTGATCTTCTTGTCACTTCTACTGACTATTGATAGAAATCGAAGTTCCCATTGGAGAAGACTGTGTTGCAACTGGAACATGCGCATTATATTCCACTCTTCTTTACAGGCTTTCCACAAGCAGAGACGTTGCATACTCAACGATGGGACAGGTACCGCTTGGAAACTCCGAAAAACAGTATTCCATTGGACTGGTATTTGGACTTTCGAAATGGATCTCATAGAAAGAAAACTGCTGGATTAACAGTTTCCTATCCCATACGACGATAGAATTCCAGCGATGTTTTCACCGTGTGGGAGGCAGTTCAACCTGATTCACGTTTTCCCCGTATAAGACTAAAATTTTACGCTCGTACGTTTCAACAGGCCCAGAGTCTGGTAGTATGCAGCGTAAATTTTTATATCTTGCTTCAGTTTTCAGAGTCAAAATTTGCCCCTGTACGAGAAACAGGCCATAATGATGAACCCTTTTGAGAAACTCTCTTCTTATGTTATGGTACGAACTTCACTTCGATTTGTGCGGAAAATCCACTCTTCATGAAAGATAATAACAAAGTTCTACTGATGAAACACAAGATTACATTCGTACATCTTCTTGTGGTTCTTTTTCTGCTCAGCCACATGACATGGTTTCAATTTGCACACTGCTCTTGCAAACGACTCTGAGACATAAATCCTGTAGATGGTATGATTGTTTGTCCTCTGTAGTGTGCGGCATAGCCTATATGCTAGCCATCGCACGCTGTGTGGGGGGGGGATGTTCGGAGGTCTGCATATACCGAACCACCGCAGTATTGATGGGTTCATCTTCGTAGGAGCCGGTTCCTAGCTGTCCTCATCAGTGTAGTGGACCCAAGACTCTATGTTGAATATTTTGGTATAATATGATTCATAGTGACACGTCCTGTACGAAAATTATGAACTTTACACGTTTGTACGATGCCGTACCCTTAGCGCATGAAAAGACCACATTAAACCCTCCTCAGAATCTGTGCAGTTTCGGCGGTATCAGATTACGCTTGATCATACTCTTTTACTGTGTGAATGACGAGATATTGTTCCTTGACCCCATGACAATCTAGCCGTCATGGATTGAACATGCACGGTACGGTTGCACATTCAATTGGCTCAATATAACTGAATCAACTTCTATTTAAGGTTTACAAATAGATAATTCCATACAGACTTTTCAATGAAACAAATTAGTTGGAAATTTATGTGTTTATAATATGTTAACCATGAATAAATTAACACACACTTCTACTGCACAGGCTTATAAATCGATTCCATGCCATGTGACTTTATGGATGACATCATCATGTCCTTCGGCTTCTCGGGATTCTTGCATTCCTCCCTCATTCTGATTCCACCGATTCTCCAATAATCATACATTTTCGTGATTATAGTCTTATTTAATCCACAGGGGGTAACGTGAAACGTAAAACTATATATTACATTTCAGAATCAGTTTCTTATAGAGTTCCTTTAGGTTATTTGTAAATTCTAAAATTTTAAGCAATATTTAGATGACAATTTTAGTGTACTGTTTTAAATTGTAGAGAACATTGCTTCAGATCCTAAATGAATTGTTAAAATAAAATAAATTAAGATGTTTTTCTTTTAATCTCTTTAATCAATTTTTTAAATTTTAACCTTAACATAATCTAACTCTTTGACAGTTTCAAGCTATTCGTACTGCATATTTCAAAGATTATTCTGGTTGTTGTATAATATCGTTTAATATCACTTTTAATTATATAAATATACGACGATTCAGTTGCTATTGTATTGTTGCAGTTGCATTTATTTGTTTACTCCTTTATCTGTTTATTCATTTATTTCAGATTGAAAGCAATTTTCTTGAAATTTAATGTACCATTAGTGAGGGTATATCAATATTGTATGGAGATGATATTTGCATAGTATTTTATATTCAAGAAACACAAGAGGCTACAGAGTTAAATTCTAATAATAAACTCACTATCCATAAAATGTATTTCTAGTAGATATACGAATATAATCATAATATTATGTTCCAGTCCATATTGTAATACACTAGAAACAACTAAACTGCTGGATTTCTTGATACAAGCAATTTTTGAATCTCCGAAAATATGTTAAGAATGAGCAATGCTAATCAGTTAATTGGAAGAATATTGACTCCGTTGCTTTTTATGTGTGAACTTTCTGGATATTGGATATCATGGACACACGACAACCGGAAATATACTGGATCATATTCGAAACGAATAATAAAGAATACATTGAAATTAATCTATTTTATAATTGTAAATTGTTTTGGAGTAGCAATTGCCCTTGCAGCAGTGGCTGATTTGTGGACAAAGATTGGCCATTTTCAAGAAGCAGTATACAATTTAATTTCAACGATATACGTACTGCTATCTGCAGTAAGAAGCTTGTTCTTTGCGCTTAAAAGACGTCAAATAATCAAGTTAATTTCGTATTGTAATACAAAAGTTCCATCTTGCATTCTGAAAGATCTCGAACAAGAAAAATACCGAAGATTTGCTTGCAGATTTAAAAATATATCTATAATATATAGTACCATCACAATATTGTCCATATGTACATGGAATGTTGTCCCATTTGTAACGTCCTCAATTGAAATTAAAGAGGAAAATGGCAGAAATGTCTCTCACATTAGGATTATGGGATTATCCACATGGTATCCATTTGATACAAGATATTCTCCATCTTATGAATTATCAATTGGATTTCAGCTTTTAGGATCAATACTTATTAACCTCCGATGTGTAACGTGTGATATATTGTGGCTTGGGATTTTCTTATTTATTGCTGAAGAGTTAAGTGTTTTGTCGTATTGCATCGAAAATACTATGTTATCAGCTTATTATGGGGTGAAGAAGAATTTTCCGGCATGGAGTTCCATTGGCGCCTTAGACTATAGCCATAATCGTCCCACCGCTGATAGAAGATATTGTGATAAACTACACAATATACCATCCAACACTTTACTATATCGAGATGTCTGCCCAAAATTTGGATCACCTCGTAATGCCCTGGAAAATATACTTCCTGAGTGGATAATCTTACATCAAAATTTAAGAAGGTATGTAAGTATACATTTCAATATATTTCAAGTTACATTTAAGAAAAAAATTACATAAACTATTCCAAACATAACGATGTTAAGTACCTACATCAACTTTATATTTTTAAGCTCAATATTTCTCTTTTGTTTGAAATAATCTGGGATTTTAATAACATCTTAGTCAATTCAACTTACTGCTCCTTCCTTTTTCAAAATGATTTTGCTCACTGTTGTATATCTTATTCCTAGTTTAGTGTTCCTTTACAACACCGCAGCTACAAGTAATTTCAGAAGTAATACCAAATATCGGTAAAGCGTCCCATGTTCTCCCACCAGGAGTAGAACTCGAGGCTCTGTGTCAACCAACGCAACGGCACACGCAATAACCAGTCGACTAGCAGAACGTGTTAAAACGAATTGAATCTGTATCTATTTACCTATCTATACCTATATTGATGATTTTTATTAAGAATTGCTAATATGGCCGCGCCACCAACATTAAATTTATTAGGAGAAATTAGTCTGTTAAATAGAATTGTAGAGAGCTGTTAGGGGCAACGCCAAAGGTGTCGCTCTTCGGTATTAATTTATTTCACTCATATTAAGAGAATTTCCAAAACAATACTATTTATTAATTAATTTATTCATCACTCTCATATTAACAGGGAAACACCTAATGGGTTGTTTACATTTATATTGACAGAATATTGTTTACTTCACTGATTTATTTACCTTCAGATATGATATACTGTATAAACATTATCCTTCCAGTGTGAAGAACGGTATTTCAGCTAGTAGAAATAAATGATTCCACTAAAAGACGAGAATTATGTTGCAGCCATTTAAACGGTTACACTTATATGATTTCTTAAGAGAAATCTTCAATATTGTTAACTTAATGTAAATATAAAAATTTAGTAATTTATTGAAACGTTTCGGACTATACATGTTTTGTAAGTATTTCTGACAGTATGTTGCAGTTTAAGGTGATAATAGTTCCTGTTTTCTTACAATTGCAATCAAGAATAGTTAGATAGCATTTGCTTACAGAGTCAACAAAACGCAGCTATCAAGCGTGCATTTGATTCCGTCAGGATTGAAAGATACTTTTTACCTTTTCCTGCTTGCTTTCAACTTCAATAGAAGTGATTACTAAAAGTTCACCTGCTTCCATTAAGATTCAGATTTTTTTTCCTTTTCGTCCTTGCTTTCAGCTTCAAGGGAATGCAGTTATTAGAAATGCACCCCTTCCATCAGGATTCAGAATATACTTTTTCCTTTACAAGCTTGCTTACTTTTAGCCTCAACAGAGTGCCATTATTCCGAGTGCACCTGCTTCTATCAGGATTGAGAAAATATTTGTTTTCCCTTACATGCTTGCTTCCAACTTCAACAAAATGAAGTTATTAAGAATGCACCTGCTTCTATCAAGATTGAGAAATCACTATTTTATCTTTTTTCTCCTTGCTTTTAACTTCAACAGAATGCAGTTGATAGGAGTGGGCCGTTTTCCATCAGGATTGAAAAATAGTGTTTCCTCCATTTTCCTGCTTCCTTCCAACATTCAACTTTCAGATGAAACTAAACTCTTGTAGGATTACGCACTATTAATCACTGGAGGATGTTACGTGCCATCTAATGGCGAGATGTGTAACTTGACTTATCTTTGTTTCAATAGTAGAAAATTGGATATTATTAGTTACCGTTAAAACCTCCGTTAGTCGTGAAAATGTTAACGAATTTATGTAACTAATTAACTCGATCGAGATAAACGTTCTAGCTCTCTATTTCAGTAAAAAAAATTCTAATTCCCTTCTGTTCTCGAGTTATTCTGTGGAGTAACGGACGGTCTTAAATCAAAGTTGCTCATTACAATTTTAACCGTTTGACTCAATTAGCAAACTAGGCTGATACAATCACTCTAACAAGGGATTGTAAAAACAACAGAATTAAAATTCATTTTCGTTCGAGTTTTATCGTGCAGAACAGAGGTTTGCAAATTCGTTTATAGGCGTCTCTTTTCACGACTCCCATCCGTCCTCAGGTTTGCATGCTGACTATACGTGGCTTTTGGCTGATCCTGAAATTGATTCAAATGCGAAGTTCTCCCCCACTCAATGTGTATTGTACTAATTTTAGCGGCTCATACTGGTAATTTGCATACTTATGAGCCTTCATATATCCGGCATTCAATGATACACTACTATAACGCTCGGGCACAAAATTGCTTCTAGTTTCTTTAGATGTAACTGGATATGAATAAGAGCATATGCAAAATAAATAAGATCAAGCACTGCTTCTCTGACGCGTGTTACACACCTCGGCCGCCATCTTGGATCTGACATATTGGATTCAACTTTCGTTATTTTTTTTAAATGGTAATATCTGCAGTGCTTGCGCCGTGCGAATTGTGCTAATTGCTGCAGCGCTTACAGGGATAATATACATGTTTATGAGATTTCATGAACTAATCCTGTGAGCATAAATATACAAGACAGTAAGCACACTGGGTGAATGTCTATTTTAAATCCAGATACAACCAGATTTGGGTGCAGACCTACCATTTCAGCATTGACTGTGTCTCTATGCATGTACGTCCAGAGAATATTTCGTCACCGATAAATCACGTTAAGAGTTACATATACACACGGGATACACTGCGCAAAACAACTTTCTACCCTGTTCTGCTCGGCAAAACTTTCTATTTGGTTCAATATTCGTAAACTGCCTGACATTTAACATGCAATACCTTCCAAACGGTACAAGATACGGTAAAATTCACTACACCAGTGAATTTCTGGCTTCATGAATCTGATGTATTACTTGTACCTATTCCCTTTGAAAAAAACTAGTTGAATCCAATTTGGCGGATTCAAAATGGCGGCCCGGGTGTGTAACATGTCAGAGAAGTAATACATCATCCAAATCCTTTCGCATGTGCTAACATTCATGTAGAGTTACATCTAAAGAAACTAAAAGCAATTTCGTGTCAGACCGTTATAGTAATTTATGACTGAATTCCGGATGTATGAATTCTCATAAATATGCAAATTACAAGTATGGGCAGCTAGCATTAGTGCAATACATATTGGGCAGCGTAGAACATCACATGCGAATCAATTTTACATAAATCGCGAGGGGATACTTCACGAAAGTACCTTGTAAGACTTTACATAAATAACCAATCTGTCCTTAGAGAATAAAAACTTACAAGAGACATCACCCAATTGTCGGGCTCCGATTTCAATGAATGAATTTTATTTATTTATTTATTTATTTATTTATTTATTTATTTATTTATTTATTTGCTAATAGAGGACATATATTCATTACTTGTGATGCCAGAAATTTTCCCCATGGTCCCTGTTTTCTATTTTTTATAATTTTCAAAGGCCATGATGTGGTTAATAGAGATTACTGCAGAAGTCCCTTACTACCCTTTGTAAACGGTGTGTTAATGAAAGAACAACCATGTAGATACGTATAAGGTCTAGGGGGAAATCGTATTGTAGGTATGACCTTCACCGCAGCCATCTTAAAATTAGCCATTTTGAATTAAGGTCAAGTTTTTTTTTTTTTAAATGGGAATAGGGTAATACAATGATACACAATTTCGGGCTAGAATTTAATCAGAAAAACAATGGTGAAGTTAGTTTTAAGGTGCGCCCATTTGGGGAAAAGTTACAGGCATATTAATTGTTTGTACTTACTATGTGCGTAAGTCCCTTACCTCCGCTTCTAATCCGTGTATTAATGATAATAAGTGGATAAAGTTTTCGGAAATAAATATTATGCTTAGAGAGAAGTGATACGATAAAGGTATACTTGACGGCAGCCATATTGAAATCCGCAATTTTGAATTAAAGTGAAGTTTTGAAAAATGAAAACCATAGCATGTGACACCTCATTTTAATAGTAAATTTTCCCCACAAGCCAATAGTATGCTTATTTTTTATCTATAGTTATCCAGTAAGAATTTAAGACTGCTTCAAATGTGCACCAAAATCAAATGCAAATTCACTTCAAAAAAGAAAACGAAATATGATTGTTGTGTACATCAATGGTCTTTTGTTTTGTTTTATATTCATTTGTTTATTGTATATTTATTTATTTATTTTGTATGGCAATATTTTAGCTAGTCAGACAATAAACGTCATTCGTTTTCTAGCAATTTTTGTCGATGGTTCATGTTTGTAAGATTTATAATCAGTATTGATCGGGAACTCGATTAAGTTACACCTCTTTACAAACAAGCTACCTGTTTTAATATTTTGTTAATGGTACAAACAACGTGTTGGGAACAGTCATATTATGTCTCTTTGATATTTTCTATCATTGCTGTTGTTCCTTTAAAGTTGTATTTATTTAAAAAAAAAAAAATACTGTTTGTCCTTTGCGCAACATGTAGACTACTTTTCATGAAAATTTTGTGTTCGTATAACACCAATTTGTTATAATTTCATTTGTATTTCTTGACGTCACATAGGTCTATAGGTTCCTCACTTACTCTGGGTTAAAATAAATAATTACACAGCACGTCTTCAAAATTTAGAAAGATTGCTGGATGCTTATTCGAATACTATTCACGAACTGACAAATCGCAACTTTTTTTTAAAAAAATGTAATAAATTTAGAGAACATGAGCCATGGCAACAATTCCAAAGGGCCAATTGGAATCTTAAAACATGCGGTGAAAATTAGGAGTGTTGCCAATTTGAAAGATTGAATAATGGACGTTTGGTGCACATTTGACGCAGTCTTAAATAGATACTGGTTAACTTTAGAATACAAATAAGCATACCGTTGGCTGTTTGGGATCATTTACTATTAAAATGAGGTATCCCATGCTATGGTTTTCATTTTTCAAAACTTCACTTTAATTCAAAATTACGGATTTCAAGAGGGCTGCCGTCCAGGATACCCTGACCGTATCACTTTCCTCTAGGGATAATATGTATTACCGAAGCTTTTATCCACTTATTATCATTAATACGCGGGTTAGAAACGGAGGTAAGGGACTTACGCACATAGTAAGTATAAACAATTAATATTGCTGTAACTTTTCTCCAAATGGGCGTACCTTAAAACTAACTTCACCATTGTCTTCCTGATTAAATTCTAGCCCGAAATTGTGTATCATATTACCCTATTCCCATTTAAAAAACTTGACCCTAATTCAAAATGGCGGATTTCAAGATGACTGCCGTCAAGGTCGTATATACCATATGACTTCCCTTAAGCTTTATATGTATCTACATGGTTGTTCTTTCATTAACTCTGCGTTTAGAAAGGGTAGTAAGGAACTTCTGCAGTAATCTCTATTAACCACATCACAACTCTTAAAAATTATAGAAAAATAGAAAACATGCACCATGACAAAAATTTCTTTCATCACAAGTAATGAATACCGGTCCTCCATCAGCAAAAAAAAAAAAAAAAAAAAAAAAAAAAAAAAAACATTGAAATCGGAGCTGGACAATTGGGTGATGTCCCTTGTTAGCAGCAAAACGAACAATATAATTTTTTCTTACATCGTTAATATATTATTCTTCATTATGTCTTGAAAAGCTCTATCTTATTGTTCGTAAATAAGTTGATGAAAAGAGAACATGAATTTATTAGCTGAATATCGAAAATATTTAAGTAGGACTCATAGATTTGAGAGAAGATAAGTATTAAATCTTACCAATTTTGACAGTCGAAGTAGATTCAGATATATATTTTAACATAGCCTACTCCTTTTTATAAATTAATCCAGTGGCATATCTGGAAACTCCATTTAAGAAATAGATGTTTTCTTTATCATTAAATTGTAGCTATGCGACATTTAGGAAAACGCAAATTTAACGTGTATAGTGACCTTTCATACAAACCCTTTTGTACACGCATTATAGACAGTAACATGACTCAAAAACCAATTTCAGGTAGGTGATAGATAAAAATATCCAATGGTTAAGTAGTTCGACAATTAGATGAAACACTACATCTAGTTATTCTTCTCAACTGATGAATACAACGCTAAGTTGTTGAAACTCTAACTTTTTATTTTAGTTTTAATAAAATAAATGTATTAAGCTCTTCTCACAAAGGATACTTATAACTATGCTACGTGTAGAAACTCTTATAAAACAGCCATGTTCTTCCGCCGCCCTTTCGTTCATCCATCCGTCTGTTTGTTTGTTTTATAACAGGTGTCATAGCAAAAACGGTAAGAGATATCGACAATAGTATTTTTTCATTCGATTTAGCCTCACAAAAATTGATTCCGGTTCCGTTCCGGAGTAACTAGTGATGAGCAAGGGCGCCCATATTGTGGTTTCCAAGGGGTGGCAAGTATACGCGACATTTCAAATATACGGTGTAGGTTCAAATTTTGCTGTAGCTAATGTGAAAATTCTATTGGGTTTTCGATATTCCGAAGTATAATTTCCTCTAGGGTGGGCGACCGCCCCCCCTTGCCCCCCCCCCTGATGAGCGCCCTTGGTGCTGAGAATCTTTTTTTTAAAAAAAAACAAAGTCGATTCTTTGTCTCAAGGGAACATGTCGTCGCAAGAAGCTAACAAAACCAGAAGTGATTAAAATTAGTTTTACTTTCATTTCAACACTAGCTTGCTTTTTATCAATCGATTCAGCGATTATAGAATAGGTTTCATCTTTCTCATTACTTCTTTATTCAAAGCAAAAGTCAACCATTTCCGTTCGAATCGAACGAAAACGGTAACAAATACGATGAAGGAGCGGTTTTTGCAATCGATTCAGCGTCTCAGTAGAACACATATACTGGGAGTTCACTGAATTGCATCCGCCTTTCTAATACTTTGTTGCTCCGTCTTTTGCTCAGAGGACGACCTGGACACGGCGTGACACGGATTGTGGTATTTGCTGATACGTGTCCACGGGTATCTGACACCATATCTTTCTCATGGCACCCCCACAATGAGCCCACAATTCTCGGTGCAGGAGTCATGGTGCAAATAGGTCATTCCACAACATCTCATAAATTTTCTATGGGATTAAGATCCGGTGAGTTAAGGGCTCAATACATATGCTACATTTCCGTGAAATGTTCCTTAAGCCAAGCAAATATAGTAATGGGTTGGTGGCATTGTCGTTCTTGTGGGTAGAAGTGTGGCATTGTAGGGCGCACGTGATCCTCTAACATCTGCTGGTACACAACGAATATCTCGCTGTGGTCCATGGACTGAGGTCCCAGTCCCAGCAATGCCACGAGAATCATCCCCAAAACACAGCCACAGCCATCTGACTGTACAGTACGCACCATGCACAAGGGGTCCATAGATACCTGTTGTTGGCACCGCACATATACACGCCTGTCCGAGAGAAGTAGCACAAACCATGATTTATCGGACACATTCTTTTCCAATCATCTACAGTCCAAATTAGTGTGTTTATGTGCCCACCCTCGACGAAGTCGGCTGTTATCAGTCGCAAGCAGTGGTCGCCTGCTGTGGAACTTCATGTGTGCCAGTGTACGCTGTATATGATATGAAATTAAATCTTTCAGTTTTACGTCCTACGGTTATGCCAGGAAGGCTAAAGGAGACGATGATGGTGAGAAATGAATGAAATGGTGGAATGAAGAAAGTAGGAGGAAACGGGAAAAAGTGGGAAAAAATTCAATAGGGGTTAGCAACGTTTACGGCCGGGGGTAGATCCATGTCTCATATAGCCTCGCTGCTGAAAGAAACGTTAAACTCAAAATCAACTGAACATAACGTTGATAGAAGGGGGTATACATATGTATGTATTTTGTTTATGTCAAGAAGAAAGGAGACACGTATGGTGTAGAAAACTCAATCAGTTGGATGTGCTTTATGATGTGACTGGCTGGACTTTTTAAAAAAGGAAACAGAGGGGTCAAGTGTCTGATTTCGTTCTTAAAACCAAACAATCTACAAAGACCTTGGCCAACACGTGATATGCGCTTGTCGTGTTAATTTTGATATTGCTGGGTTCGAATCAACATCCATCAGCTCCAATTGCTTTGTTCCCATGGTTTTAGTATTACTTTCTTATTTCTCGTTTTTTTAAATCAGTTTTTTTGTTTTATTCTCGCTCGAATATTAAAGATTTTCTTTTGGATTTGTGTCTCAGTCGTACATGTATTTGATATGTCGTTGCATTT
This sequence comes from Thermobia domestica, assembly GCF_964235325.1. Classification (NCBI taxonomy): domain Eukaryota; kingdom Metazoa; phylum Arthropoda; class Insecta; order Zygentoma; family Lepismatidae; genus Thermobia; species Thermobia domestica. The sequence continues at coordinate 41,710,246 of NC_137461.1, read as the reverse complement.
CACTGTAACTGCCTTCAAAGCTTCGGCTTTCTTTAGTTTACTTTCTGGTAGCTGTGACTTTAAAAAACCACTGGAAACTCTTTTATAACATTCACAAATTCACTTTGATTGAAACTATCGTTGCTACTTGCCCCTTCCATGGAGTTTAGGATACTGCGCCATAGGTTACCCACAACGAAATGACCACGCGACGGATGGGAGAAATAAGTAATCACTTCTTTTATTGATACGACTCACTGCTACGCGCAGGGAAAACGCGAGTGAACGTTCATAAATCTGGAGCAGTCTAGACCTGAGGAGGGGCTTGTTTTATTGATACGAAATTGAGGGAGGAGATAACATCAGGTGTAGTTACTTTGATTCTCGAGCAGGACTTCTAAGAACAGTTACTCGTTTTTTATTGATATCACCCCATGACTCAGTCAGGCCCGTATCCACGGGGGGCTAGGGGGGCCGGGCCCCCCCTAAATTGTGGCTGGCCCCTAAAAGTTTCACGGTAGGCTTGCAAATGAACTATAATATGGTGATTAAGTATAATATGATTGGGTCGCCCCCCCCCCTAAATTTTTGGGCTGGCTACGGGCCTGGACTCAGTTACTCATCCAAAAGAGTCGGTCAGAAGAACCGGATCACTCGCGAGTGACACATCACTGTCTTGATATTGGAATTCTCTTTACCACCAACTAATAATTAATATTTAACTCTGTTCACAAACTCTCAGATTTTATTTGAACTATTTGACAACGCTTATTATAATATATTTGAATTATCACATATATCAGGATTGCATGTGCTAATAAGTTTCTCTTCGATTTCGTAATTACATGTAATATGGGATTTCGTGCATTATTATTCTGATATTTTTTCTTCAGTGCGACATTTGAGGACAGCAGAGAAGAAATGTGCCCTTGAATTCCAGAAACACATGATTTTTACTTAATTGTGTGCTAATATTATGCTAATAAAATAGAGAAACTCTTATATCATCGCACAATCTTGCCCTTCTGGTAAAATCAGAAATTGCACTATTTTTTCAGTGCATTACCGTTTAGCTTATAATTTACTCAATTTTTGTCCACACCCGTATTTCTAAATCATTCCTCTAGTTCCCTCTAGAAGGAGATCCTAGTCTCTTTTCATATTATCCATGCTTGTATTATGAAACAGTCAAAGCTGTACTCGTATAACATTTAAACATATTTCTATTTTTTTTTTTTTTTGTGAAAAGATAAACAAAATATGCTTTTCTTTTTCCTAAATATTTATAAGAACATTTCCACTGTTGCATTTGTTTCACGCACATTCCTCATGTGTGAATTTATACCACATCCTAACTCAGGTTTTAGATAATTTGTGTTAATCCACCGTATATTCTCCTTCTTCTGTCATTTAAGCTCTCCTCGGCACTTTTTAATTTTATCAAGAGACTAGTTTACTCATACAACATAGTGGTTTTTAAACGATTAACCTCATGTTTGACTTCATCACTTTCGATTATTTTTTATTAAAGAGACTATTTATAAAGTCAATTCTGTCTGAATTAATTACTGCGTAAGTACACGTAAGTTTTACAGGATATTATACCTATACGGCTACAAGATATCCCTGCTTAGCCAAGACAGTCTCAGCAGTCTGGGCTGCCCCCCCCCCCCCCCAGAAAAATTGCTCACAACTCCCGGCAGTGATACTGACCTTGAACATTATAAAATCTCATTTCGAAAGTCAGAAACTCTCATTTTGCTGACAAATTTCAAAAATGCTATACTAATTACGTTCTTTTTAAGCATAATAAAAGATGAAAATTGAGATTACTTTATGTCCTTTACGTATTTCAATATTTCAGTGAATTATTCGTAAATTCTGATCTTCTAAATTTGTAATAAATGTTTTCATTAATTAAAAGAGACTATGGAAATTGTTGATGGAAACAGTCACATTTTGTTATCAGAATTTAGTATTTCCACCACGATTTTGTATCACAATACTCTACTGAAATATGTTATGAAATATGTTATGAAAATAAGCAAATTTTATTCTCCAATTGTTCCTTCTGAGAAGTTTTAGAAACTGGATGTTTCTCGTTTGGTAATTTGCTTTCCTCCTTTTATGATTTTTCCGTCAAAACTAGTGTCGTAAAGGCCTGAAAAAATGAACGGAAACTTTGGTTAAAAAACAGCTTTTTACCGTTTTTCCCGAGCTTGGGAAAAACGGAAAATTTGGGATAATTTGAAGTTTTCGAATATTTTACTACATTATACTTTTAACCCTATAATGCACAAACCTAGTTCTGAAATGCAGAAACTTTTTGTACTTTGTGTACTTATTATTTAGGACTATTAGAACACATATTGAGAGAAATTTCGAAAATTAGTTTAATCGTCTTGTATTTAGGAGTTGTGACCATATGGTTACATTGCAACATAACGGTAAATATAATGAAGTAAAAGTAGTCATATCTTACGCTGTCGTTTCACTCTAAATTTTGCTTATTTTTTGTACAAAATACAACTATAGCTTGTGTTTGAAAAGTTTCTTTGATCCAAAGAGGAAAGTGTCTGAACATCCTATCTGACTTGACATTCCCACTCCTCTACCACCCCAATTTTTGGAACAAACTGAAAGTTGTCAACAATGAATTCTGGAAATGAATGAATACAGAATATGGAACACAAGAATGGTGACCAAAGATACCTTAGATACCACTAATGATAGCATACAAAATACCCTAAAACCTTATACAACACCTCACCAAAGCCATATACAATAGAAACTTAAAAGGAGAGAGGCCGTACAACCCCAAACTCACACCAGGGAAATACTAAAAGACTAGGGTCCACTCAAAGAACAGGCGAAACAAAGTACTGGGGAAACAAGAAGTGAAACGAAAAAGGGAAAAAAGAAAAAAAGAGGAAAGGAAAAATAATAAAGAATGGGAGAGAAAGAAAAAGGAGAAGTTAAATAGAAAAAAGAATACCAAACGATGACAGACAGAAACTTATGCTTAAAAAAAAAACGAACACACAGAATGAATAAAAAGGGAAACTAGAACCACACAACCAAATAGACACACATCTTAACCATACTCCCCGGACGTTGCACCGTCCAATTATCACCTTTTCCATTCCTTCGAGTCACCTTAGAGGATGCCAGTTCAAATCCTCCATATTATATATATATATATATGAAATGAAATGAAATTTTTGAGTTTTACGTCCCACGGTTATGCCGGTTAGGCTAAAGGAGACGGTGATGATGAGAGATGAATGAAATGGTGGAATGAAGAAAGTGGGAGGAAACGGGAGAACCCCGAGAAAACCCATGCACACGGTGTTTGTCCACCACAAGGTTCACTTGGGGGAGGAGGGTTTGAACCCGGGACCCCAAGCACCGGAGGTGAACGCTCTACCACTGAGCCACCGCGGCCCCCCTATATATATATATATATATATATATATATATATATATATATATATATATATATATATATATATATATATATATATATATACTGCAAACACTGGAAATAACAGAGAAATCAAGCTCTAGTGAACAAATGGACACATCAATGCAATAATAATGTTAGAAAATTACAAGTAATCGACTAGATGTAAGTAAGAATATATCTCTCAGAATTAGTAATAAAATTAGGTAAGTACATAAGTTGCATTACAATACGCAGTGAGCTCTCAACAATTAGTAAAAATAAACACGTTTTATATCTTTCAGTTCTGTGCAGGGCCGCCCACAGGGGGGATGTATGGTGCAAGCTGCGCCATTGAGAAAAAATTTAGGGAGGATTTTACTCTACTTTCGAACTAGCAATTGTACTGTCGGAATAGCATTAAAACAGGATTTTGAGAAGCTAATTTTCAAAAAATTTCCGGGGTTAACCCCTGTACCCCCTGCTTCGATACTCGATGAATGAAGTACCGCGCAAGTAGCCGTATGAAAGGTTGGTTCGTTTTAAGAGAGAAGGGCCATCCACAGGTTTGTTGAATATGTCTGGTTTTCCATACCTAACAATATTATATTTAATACCAGATACTTCTGTCATTACCAGCAACGAGTTGCTCAGCAGAGAGGATTATGAGTAAAGTAAAGATTGTAAAAAAGAGACTAAGAAGCAGTATGGGAGATGTATGGATCTCCGACATGCTTGTCCTTTCTTTCGAAAAAGACATTTTAGAATGCATTTCCAACAGCGATATTATAGACAAATTTGCTTTGTCGAGTGAGCAAAGAAAAATATTATTACTCTATAAAGGACATCAAGGGTAGGTTAATGTCACCACCATGACCAGTAATAATTTAATGCAACAAAATCATTCCTGTAAAAAAAAAAAAAAAAAAAAAAAAAAGTATGAGCGGCCTTAAAAAGAAGTGTAATCACAAAAATGAGCGCCAAGTTCTGGTGAACAACAGTTACAAACACTCAAGGAATCACTTTCAAATTTAGATTTGAAACTTGCCTATGTTGTCTGTTGAAAATTAGAAAGTAGTTTGACATAATTGTGAGTTAGTGGTAGCAATACAGACAACAGCCAAGTTTCAAATCTAAATTTGAAGTGAGCCAGTGAGTGTTTGTTGTCCACCAGAACTTGGCGCCTATTTTTGTGATTTCAATTCTTTTTAAGGCCACTCGTACTTGGCTCTTTTACAGGAATGTTTTTTGTTGGATATCACTTCTTTTTGTAGGCTAATTTCGAGGATAACACTTTCTTTTGGTATCAAACTCAATAATTTGTAACTTGCGTCTTACTTTTCATGTACAAGGGAATTATATCAATATTTTGTAAAGAAAAAAAATAATACTACTAATTGTAAAAAAGAATACCTGTGCCATACACAGTGTGTAGAAGTTTTTATACCCTTCAATATCCTTATAGAACATATTTAGCATTGTACACTACCAAGACTACTAATAAAAGTAATGCCATTTTTATAATTACTACTGCCCCTACTACTACTACAAGCATTCTATAATACTACTACAGGAAATAAAAACAACAAAAATAACAATTATTAGTTATAAAAACTACTGCTACACTGGCCAATTGTTTTTAGAGGACTTGAGTTTTGAGGAGGAAAGAGGTTATTAGTTTTGGGGGGAGTGCGCCATCAGCTTTGGGGGGGATGGGCACCCCTGGTTGTGTGAATCATGTTTACATTTTCTCAGTCTTTCACTTTGTAACCATATGGTTACAATGGATTTAAAAGTACTTTTAAGAGTTGACATCGAACCAAAGTATGATCATTTAATTTTAATATTTCATTTGATATTTTCTAAACAACAATAACAAGAAATATCGCAGATTTCAATAAAAATGAAGGAAAATTACATTTAATTTCCGTGCATGATACACCACTTACTGCGGTTCGTTGTATGGCGTGCTTCTTCTGCAGGCAACACTTCTGAAAAGCGACATATGATAGCACTCCCGAAACATCAGCAGGAAGTGTGTCCAAATAGACACAATGTGCAAGAACGTCAATTAAACGTTTTGTTGAAATAATAGAAGCTTACGAAAACTATGTATCCATATGGTTACAAATGAATTAAAGTGTTTTAAATGAAAACTATTTTATATTTACTAGTTTACAGTTAAGATCATTAAGTAGTTAATATTTCTTGTACTAGAATAGCAATATTTTGTAGCAACAAATATATTTGCACCACTCATTTAAAGTTAACACCGTAATAGAATAGAGTTATGGGTACAAAAGATACTACAATATAACCCTATTTAGATTAATTAATATAGATGCATTTAAATTAAATAATCTTATAAAGTTACAATTTTATGGCAGGGAAGTGTTAAAATAACAGGCCAGAATCGATTTAGTTAATACTAGTATGTTAAAATCAAATATATATATATATATATATTATGGAGATACGTATCTTCCTTGTGCTGTGTACAATTTCCGAAAATGTTGAACCCATTAGAAAATATCTTTTGTTCGGAAATCTTGGCAAAACTCAGAAAATATAATTTAAAAATTATTTCTTCACCTGATGCTAATCTTATTTGCTGTAACGTGTCTGCAGCATATATACAACGTATTTCGCTAGCAGGAAAAATACTTAAAGCAACAGCTTTTAATTTTCCTTTTTAGCTTTCAGATCTATGATAAAAATCCCTCTTTATTATTTGTATATTTTTCGAACAAGTCAAAAAAAGAGATGATATTAATAAATACAAACATTCACCGCACAAGTGCGTAAATTTGAGCAGTTATAAATAGGCCCTATCCAATGGCGATAAATATTAAATTTGAGCAACGATAAGAATCTAACATGTGAAACTTCCATTCGTTACTTTTAAAGACTAGCAGAATACTCGTTCTTCTCACGGGTAGAATACGCTACATTTTTCGTTTAAGAGGCACCAAAACTGTCACCAATGAACTTAGGGGCCCCAAAAACTATGAATTCGACACTAGTATCAGTCATTTATAATTACTTTTACATGTCACCTTCCATCTTTAGGAGTACTAATGGAGGCTGAATTTGGATTTCAACGGCTTGGGAAGTGTCAATGTTCATTTCCACCACCCCGAAAACTATGGATTCGGCACTAATATCGGTCATTTTCGATCAAATATATATCGATAGGCCTATATCCCCTCTCCCCTGCCCCCAAGTTAGAAGGATAAATTTTGATTTATCGGAAGTGTTACTGTTCATTTCAGCGACCCCAAACTCTATTGATTTGACACTAATAGACCTATCGGTCATTTTCGATCATATTTATATATCTCCCCGCTCTTAAGTTCTGGTGATGAATTTAGATTCAAACGGCATTACAAGTGTCACTGCTCATCTCAGCAGGTTCAAAATTTCCGGAAATTTTACCACACTAGTGAAAACCCCAGGGCACAATTTACGTCCTTTGGTGCTTATTTTATGATATTCACAAGTTTCTGTATAAATCACTTTGACACTAATATTCATTTTCCAACAAAATTTGGCAATTAAGACCGATTTCAATTTACTCAAGCGTCACTAGCAAACTTCTCACTCATAAAGAAACTTGTTTTCGGGGATGATATGAAATATATGAAAAATCCCATGTACCCATGACAACAAATTTTTACGAAAATTCTCTTTACCGTTATTCGAAAAATTGATGTTAAAACGTCCCACAAAATGGGATATTCCCCACGGATTTGAATCACTGACTCACTTTTGTAAGTTAATATAATTCGTGCGACAAGCTACTTATAAAATCCCGTTTCTACTAGTAATTGGTTTTCAACTAAGAATAGGCTAATAACAGTCTACTCTTTGTTATTTACTTTTAGTCTTGAATTAATATTTTTCGACATTTCAGCTAAGAGTAAGTTAGGGTAGCCAATCGTCCGGTATTTTGACCGGTGTTGTGTACAACCGGTGTCCTTGTCCGATGTTCTGTATGACCTCAAGACCGGACGTTAAATATCCAATGACTTTTCCTCTTACTAGTCACCTCCAAATAAATATGTCGAAAGCGTATTCAGAGTTACGAAGAATCTTTGCAGTGACCAAAGGAATTGTTCGTCGATGAATATGGTTAAAGCAGAGCTAATAACTCGCTTTGGTATCGACCTGTCGAGCGCGGAATTTACTGAAGAGTTTGAAGCAGGAAAATTTACAGAGTTTATGAAAACTGCTAGATTGTCAACAAAGGTAGTTTCAAGAGCGCAGCTAGCACTGCTTCATTCTCAGCTACATCTTCAAATTAAATAATGTATCTAGATCCAGTAAAAAGTATGTAGGCATTATGAGACATTACCAGACCCAAGGAAGCAGATAACACTTATTTTTCAAGTATGTATGTATGCATGCTATAGTTATATTACCAATTGAAATATTATCAGCTTTTCTGTTTTAAATGTATTTTTGATGACAGACTACAAAAATTACATGTGCCGACTCAAACAGAACTAGAATGAGCAAGTTTAATAAATGCGTCAAAAGTAACTAAAATTATTAAATTCGAACTCCGAATCGCTCAATTTTATGTGAAGCAACCACTTTCAATTGCTCACATTTTTGACAAGCGTTGATCTCACAATCTTAAGAGTATATGTACCGTACTCCAGAGGATTTCCATTTTCAAAATTTTGCTACTCTAGAGTAAGTGCGTAACTAGTGGATTTTGATAGGGTCCTGATTTTTCTTTTCATTCTTTTTCTTTTCATTTTTTTTTTAATTTTAGAAAATCCGATGTCATTAATTATATAATCATATTAGATTCTTTCACATGAAACATTTGTTTTCACTTATGAGACAGACAGCAACTGCCATCTTATTATTTAACAAGAAATACTTATAAACTATATCACTCTCATCAGATGATATAATAAATATTATTATGATTATTGAAACAAAAAATCAAAATATTGTGCAGAATGGACATGTTGCCAATAGGATATTTTACAAATCTAATTTAACGAGTAACTATTTTAAAGATGTACTTAATTCCTTTAGAGAATCTTAATGCACTGTATCTAGATATATACACAATTTACAATAATTTCTTATGATGATCTAGCATCTCAAATACTTTATTTCAATTTTTGGTAGTTTTACTATTGTTTTATTTACAATCTATAAAATTCTTTATTTCTACTTTATACTTATATTTTCAGATATGTATACGAAGTCAATGAGACCATATCTCCGTTTCTTTTAACTATGTTTCTCTTCAGTTCTGTAAATTTATGTCTGCAAGCTTATTTGGCAAGCAGGGTAAGTGTACAAATCTTCTACTGAATAATGTTTTAAAATTTTACTTTTAAATTCAATTCGAAAACCATTTATTTGACTGGTTTAAGAAAACACCTTTTCATCACTTGTTTTATTAATGTCTTAAGTTTGAAGAGGTTGTATTTAATTCAAAAGCAACAGCAGAAACTCTCTTAGAGTCACAGCAATTAATATTGATATAAGGAGCACTAAGATTCTTCCAGTAAAGAGATCTCAGAATGAAACGTACTGTACACCCAATACTAATAGACCTCCTGTGTTATTTCCCTTATCTTGTCGAAATCCGGAAAGAAGATTTAACCTATTTCCAGTAGTGGATGAAGCCAGCAGCCGGTGACAAAATAATTTAATCTATTGTTTACATTTTTCTCTCTTTATTTTGTTATATTATTATATTTTTTTTTACAGTTTACCAACAAATTTATTACAATTCAAAATTATTCGACATTCAACTAAAATAACAACAGGCATAAATGAGGAATGGAACAATAATTGCTAACAGAATAACAGGAAAATATAATAATTTGAATAAAATTGTAAAGTTGCATTAAATAAATTTACGAAACAATTAAGAAAAAATAATTAAGTCAACAGGAAATATATTTCGATAGTCGAACCAAAGGAAGGGGTAGAAAACCACCTATCAACGGCATCATATCTAGTGTTACTGTCTGCTTTTCTACCCCATCCAATGACATTACACCTTATTTGTATAGTATGTCGTCCAGTTGTATAAATGTTCAGTGTTGTCCGTTGTGTTAGAGAAGAAATACCTCATCTAGTTCTTTTGCATGTGGTAAGGTTGTTTACATATTTTTCAAAGTTTATAGTAAACTCATGACATATCTATCATCGTCTGGGTTCTGGTTGGTCCCCCCAGTATTTACCTTCTAAATCCACCTCTGTGTATTTCATGGAAATTCTTTGCCTCCTTCCCTGTGCGCTTTATATAGTTCATAAATCAGATTTCCCAAAGACAGAATCTAATTAAATTATGATGATACACCTGAAAATTGTGAAGTCATTCCAATTATTAAAAATATTTATATTTTCAATCTAATCGTAAACAAGGATTAAAACCAACTATACAGAATAGTGTTCAGTCTACGAGTCGTTGCTGTAAGGTTCCTGGTTTTGTCCTCCTGTTCTCCGCGAGTGCATGATCATATGAGAACTTATTATCTTAATATATAGTGGAGAAAGTATAGGTTTCTTGTAATTTCTGCAATTTCAAACAAAAACTTGAAGCACTGATAGTCGAATCGAAAATATACAGCTTTATAGTGTCAAACTGTCATGAGGTTTCTTTTTCTAAAAGACATTTTCTAAAAGAAAGTCTCTAAAAGATATTCATATTAAGTATCACACATATTGGACGAGCAGTTTCCCTCCTATAATCCCATCATTAAATTGATAGCTATTTTCAAGACACACCATTTTATCCTTGAACTTAACATTAGATGTCCTCCAATCTCAATTGATTCGAGAACATGTAAGGCTGTCCAAGAATTAATTCTTAAGGACAAGTGAATATTAGCCAAAAATCAGTCTAAATATCGAACATCTCACAAGAGCGGGTTGAAGTTAGTTATCAGTACTTACTGATATATTAGACATGCACAAAGTTTTGCCAAAATACATGCAGAAATGTTTTAACAGTAATCAGACGGAACAGGTTATACAGTACCATTAAACTCAATTTTGATCCTTCTTGAGATTTGTGATCCGAAACTTTTTGTAGAATTACTGAAGGGCGCCGATCCTGGGGGGGGGGGGCCGGAGGCCCCAAAAAACTAATGTAGGCCCCCCTTATTTTAATTAACAATATACAATATTTGGCATAATTTAAATGCAATTTGTCTTAAAATCCTCATATATGCTTTCTGCATCTAAATGGGCTCCCCAAATTTACAGAGAAATCGACGCCCTTGCAATTACTGGCTGAAAATAAAACGTGGCTCCATATGTACGATTCTTAATGTCGACGATCATTCAATGCAGGGGTCCCTTTCCAAAAAAATTCTACACCAAAAATATGCTGTCATAAGATAGTCATAACTACACTTTTCTGAGGGAATCATTGTACTTTGTTGATGGATGCCTTCATCAAATACTCTAGCATCAACAATGAGTATTATATTAGCCTGCTGATGGAGAGAACGAAGACGAAACACCTATTAAAGGTAACCAAGGGAGTAGTAGTAATTTTACACACAATTGGCCAGCTCACACCTTTCACTTTGTAGCTGTCAAATTGACACCTTAGATCCAAATTGGATCGCCAACCACAAACAGAAAGTAACAATGTTCCATTATGATATTTATTATTAAATATTGGTCTTTATGAGTTATTGTCCTACAGAACTAATTATTGTCAAGAAATGCCAGCTTTAACTATTTGAGCGAAGTATGTAAAATGTTAATGTAACTTGGTCTGTTTTTTCTGGCATTGAATATTCATACGCTTTGTATAGTTTAATTTAATTAAGAGATTCAAATATTTAAATGTAAACTTGTTTCGGACTTGTATAACTATGGAATTTTGGTATTATAAAGAGTTCTTGACATTGAACGTAATTTCCATCTTGATCCAGATGTTCCATATTTCTTAAGTACCGCACTTTGTAAATTCAACAGAGTTAAATGTTCTACTGTGTAACAGTTGTATATACAAAAAGTATCACTTTATTCACATTTTCTCACTAAATAACTAAATTTCTAAAGCTGTGGATTACCTTGGAGTCTCTGGTCATATAGTTCGTGACTCATATTTTTCAACGAATTTAAGTAGTGGATGTTACAAATATTAGAAGCAGTGATGTTTGCATGATTGGTAAACGGAGATGGGAGTTTATACATAATTATCTGACTAAACTAACTAACTAACTAACTCTATGGCCTATGGCATCCGGTGGTTCAATGCCGCGTTCACAAAAGCTCTTCACTGACTTCTATCCTTAGCCAACTGGATCCAGTTTCTACTTTGTATTTCTATTTCTACGAGATCCATTTCAATATTGTCCTCACATCTGCGCCTAGGTCTTTCTACTGATCGACTTCCGATTGGTCTTCCAGTTTAGATCTTGAAAGCGTTCCTACTTTCGTCTATCCTGGCTACATGATCTGTCCAACTAAGCTTCCTAGATTTGATTGCCCTAACAATGTTTGGTAAACCGTATAAATTGTGTAGTTTCTCGCTATGGAGTTTCCGCTTTTCTCCATTCCGGTTCCTCTTGGGTCCGAATATTCGTCTTAGGATCTTGTTCTACACGTCCTTCCCGACCATGTTTCGCAACCTTATAGAACAACAGGCATGATTATCGTTTTATATATTTTAAGCTTCAAATTCCTCGGCAGAATTCGCGACGATAAATGATTTTGCCCTGAATAATAATACGAATTCTCTGCTTTTAGTAATCATTTAATTTCTTCCCGAATATGATTTCTTCATGATAATTATCTTAATATGGGAAAATGTATATTTTTGAATAATATATTGTTCAAATAGGGATTAAAACCAGAAACTCAAATTGCGTATGAAACTGATAAGAAATATAAATGATATTATTAGTAGAACATAAATATCAATACATATATGATATACCTATTTAATATTTTTACATATTATTATTATTATTATTATTATTATTATTATCAAATAATTCTGCCTCTCGGCAGGTTCTGGGACTAATGATTTTTTTTTTTTTAAATTTTATATTTGGGCCTGAAAATGTTTGTTGCACGTTTCTCGAACTTCATCTTTCTCTTTCACCTCCAAATATTTTCTTCTATTCTTCTATTATCGATCAATAGTGTTCTTCTTCCTATTCCTCGCTTTCCTCCCATCTTTCCTTCTATAGTGGTGTGAAGAATACAATTTCTTCGCAGAATGTTTCCAATCCAATTAACTTTCCTACGAAGGATGCTGGCTAGAGGTGTCCTCTTGTATTAAAACATATTCGTTTGTTACTCTCTCTGCCCATCTTATCTTAGCAATCTTTCCTCAACACTACATTTCAAAACTCTCTAATATTTCTTCTCCAACTTCCGTAATGTCTAAGTCTCTGAATAATATAGTCCAATGCTCCATACATAGCACTTGACCAGCCTCTTCCTAAGCCCAGTGTTGAGCCTGCTTGTAAAAATGTGATCTTTTCTTGGTGAATATTTCTTTGACTATGGCAATTGTTGATCTGATCTCTTTGGTGCAGTAAGCGTCTCTCGTCAAAACACTTCCCAGATACTTAACCCGTAAGTACTATGGACCGTCTCTCATACCGCTGCGACTTTTCATATCATTATATTTTACACATTCTCACTACTACAAGTGGATCTTTTCGTCTACCTTCCTGTCTAGCAAATGGTTACATATTGTGAAGTTCGTGTTATAATTGATCCATTGCGCGCGGCGCTGAAGGGGTCGAGCGGTCTCACAGACGTACTATAGTAGTTACGTGAGTATTTTTCTGTTCAGTTGTCTTTCGTTATCTACTGATTACTAGCAGTTTTGTGTCTTACCGTGTGGCACGTCTTGCACTACACATCAAATAATGACCCAGCGACTGAAAAACCTGAATTAATCACATTTTATAACATGCGTAAAGGCGGAGTGGATACTCTAGACAAAAAATGTACAGATTACACATCAAGTCGTCAAACAAGACGATAGCCATTGACAATTTTCTTTATGCTGGTGGATGTTGCGTCTGGTGTCAATGCGTATGTCTTGCATCAAGTCTACGCTAAGTCCGCAGTGATGACAAGATTTGATTTCATGAAAACGTTGGCAAAAGGACTTGTTAGGCCTCTCATGAACGTAGATTGTTCATCGGACATCTGCCACGAGAGCTGTTTTTCAATCAAGAGCATACTACAGCTTGAAAGTGAGTTTCCCACCATCGCGCACAAGGAGTTGAAAAGGAAAACATAGTCTTCTGTCCACTGAGTTGTAAGCGGAAACCAAAGATACTAATTCGTGTCAGCGGTGTGGAATACCGATTTCCTTGCAGTGCAAAAAAAGTGCCTTACTGAAGAAAGTGCATGCTGTCAGCAAAGTTAGTGTGGTGCTTTCTTTACCGGCAAAACGTATTTTCTTTACTTTCTCCATCATATAAGAACTAAAAATAAGTTTCATTTATTACCTTTTCACTATAAAAAATGTAAGAGTACAACTATAACTGTACCTTTCTGTAAGTTTCAAAAAGCTAAAATTCCATGTTTGTTTCACCGTTTTTAGTGTATTTTTTATTCTCAGTGCGTCTATAAGAACAGTGTGTTTTAAATTAGTTATTTTCACTACATAGAAACGGAGAAAAAATTGAATATTTCAACAATTACAATTTTAGAATAACAATGAAAGCATTGTTGCAAATTTTGCCTATGTTCTCTTTCGCATTGTTTTAAAAATATAAAGTTCTTTTTACATCGTGAAATTACTATGTTTTATTTTTCTATAAGCCACTAAGACATGTAGGATATCATTTTTAAAAATATGCAATAAAAATACTATTCAGAAAATGTGAAACAACAATGCGGTCTGACAGACCGTTCCATAGTAGTTACGTGATTATTTTCGTCCATAGTACTTAAGGGTTAAAAGTATCGACTTCTTTAAGTTCTCTTTGTTTTAATCTGACCCGTAACGGAGAATTTCCACGAGATATTTTCACGACTACCTTACATAAATAAAACAATATTTTCATCAGATTAAATATGCACTAACTATTATTGGTAACGAATGAGTTAATTCTTGGCGCCGTAAAAACGCGTTCTTTTTCTGTATTTCCTATAGAACTATGTATGAGAATTTACATTTGTCCATATCAATTTGTGGAACTCAATAAATCCTGTTTTTTCGTATATATTTACCATATTCAGGTGTTTTCTTACGTTAATAATATTTATTTTGTCATTTCGTTTATGCTTACAGGTTCGAGGAAACATTGCTATGGCTATTAGTGTTATTACGTATGGTGTATTACTTTTGCTGCAAATGTATTTATACTGCAAGTACGGCAGTGATATAAGACAAAGAGTAAGTATAGTGTATTCAGTACATTTTTAAACAATAAAATATTGAATAGTAAAGTAAGCAATATATGTATCGTAATTATAATAGTGTTGCTAAAAACATGTCTAGTTTCCTTCAAAGTGATGCATGCCCGCAACTAGAGGGCGGCTAGAGGGCCTTGGCCCCCTAAACTTTTACTGGCCCATCCAGACCTCAACACAAAAAACACAATTTAGATATTTGTAAGAGAATTTTTAATAACTTGGCCTCCCCTAACATATTCATGGCCCCCCAAACCTCTGTGGCTGGTTTCGGGCCTGAAGTGATGCTGCCCTCTTCAGTGAGTTATTTGAAATTACAGTTGCACTCTTCTTTGTCACACTCTCAAATGGCATTTTTCTTGAAATTAGTCACAAAAAATTCCAAACCATTGCTGTTAATATGACATCTGCAGTGGCGAAACTAGCAGAGTCCATAGGCCCCCAGTTTTTTGAGTTACAAAAACAATTTAAGATATTATTCATATATTTCTGAAGGTTTATAGTCAACTCATGTTATACCTGTAACATTCTGGGTTCTGGCTAATCCCAGTTTTTACCTTCATTGATCTGCCACTGGGCATGTGTCTGTCATGATCATGGTATTTAGCTTAATTTTCTAAACACTCAACGAAATTCATTTCTTGGAAACATTACGGTTTTGGGTAGGAAGTTTATAGCTACGTTTCTTCTATATTTTATATTGAAAAATATCATAAGAGCTTACGAGTCAACGTTAAGCTAAGAAGCTGCAAGAATCTTGTAGCTGTCATCAAAAAAAAAAATCCTGTAACAATATTCTGCCATGTAAACCTTCTTTTGAAAGGGGCATACAACAATTCTTTCATCTTGCAACGAGTGAAACCATATGCAACTTTATAGGCCGTCTTCTTTGCTAGCTGCTATCGCCCTCCCACTGACATAATAAAAATAAAGCAGTTTCGAGATTTCCGGAACTACAGATTCTTTTGGGCGGGGAGGGGAAGCGCGCCAAAACACACGATTTTAATGAGCAGGTTCACTATTTGTCCACTAGAGTGCTGTGCTGCAGGATGGAAATATATTTCTTGCTTTCTGAAAGTTGTACTGTGTAAACAGTAAATAGAAAGATAAGGTTACATAATTCTTTTTTAAATGACAGCTACAAGAATTTTGCAGCATGGCATTCTAACTTTAGAAATCTCTGTGCCACTCCTAGAGTATTATTACACCATGAATGTTAATGTCAGAGTAGGTATATCATTTTTAGAAGAAAACATAGAAACATATATCAAATATTCTTGGCCTATGTTTAGCAGAAGGGGTCAAGCTCTTTTCTCTAAAAAATGTTACAATTTTGGTAATTTCTGTGCATATTTGGTTAGTTTAGGGTAGGGTTGGTTAGTTTAAGTTAGGTTAGGCTAGTTTAGTTTATGTTTTATTAGTGTAGGAATCACGCATAATTGTCTAAAAAAATGATAAAATTCGCTTATTTCTACTAATATTACGTTAGTTTAGGTTAGTTCAGGTTAGCTTACGTTAGTTTATGTTAGGTTAGGTTAGATTTGGTTACGTTATGTTACATCTAAGTACTTGCATCACTCATTTCTCCTGTAAATTTTGTGTTTTTTACGTGCTTCTGGACCCCTTGTACTAAACATACCCCGTATTCTACTTCGTAGTATCTTGCTATATTTACTGTATATAAATAAATGAAGAAATAATCCGCTCAAGGAAGAATTATTACTAAAAACGACTGCAGCGACATGAAAAAGCCCGTATTTGCGGATCTTGTCGAAACGCCACTCTGCAAATATAATCTCAAAAGTAAGAATTTTTTTAAAAACTGATAAGATTCAACCAAAATTAAAGAGTTAATCAGAAGTTGTCTTATTTACCAGGTATAGGCATAGTCTGAATGTTTCATAACGGTGGGCATGAAAAATGATTTACAAAACCATCTTTCTCTCACTGTAACATTTTCATGTGAATGTTTTAAGGCCTAAACCATACTGATATTCAACAGTTTGATGGAAATATAATTCTGCTGATGTAGAGACGTAATTCCTTTCAGAAATAGTGTTTTCTTTCTTGTTAGGAATGCAAACTTTGCCTTACACTTACCAAAAAGGATAAGAAATGCAATCCCATATGTCGTTTTTGGCATAATAATAATAATGTGCCAGCACGTAAGAGTACTCGTACAGTAATACAGGGTTATTATAAATGATGGACCCATTTTTAAAAATTCGTAGTAATTAAAGTTCAAATCCAAAATGAACAATTTTTGTACCAATGGAAAGAGGAAGGTTGAAAGTTTCGGTGGGTAATGATGGTTCCCGAAGCGGCCGGTAGAGTTCGCGCGGCAATAGGCCGCCAATCATTACCCTCTCCGTACAAAGATTTATGGACCATTTTTCTTTGCGGAAAGAACTGTAACTGGAACAACGTACCTGGTCATGTTGGAACAATGGGTGTTCCCTCAAGTTATGGAAGATTCACAGAACTTTATTTTCCTACAGGACGGAGCTCCGCCCCATTGGCACCTTCATGTACGAGACTTTTTGAATGCATCCCTTCCTCAGCACTGGACAGGTCGCAGGGGAAATGAAGACCTGGCTCTTCACTTCTGGCCACCGAGATCTCCTGATCTCACCCCACGTGACTACTTCTTATGGGGTTTTGTTAAGGAAGCTGTTTACGTCCCACCTCTACCAATAACTCTGGACGACCTGCGGAACAGTATTACAGCTGCCATGCACTCAGTAACACTAGATACACTTGCTCGTATATGAGACGAGTTCAGCTACCGTATAGATGTTTGCCGTGCAGCAGACGGTGGACACGTTGAACATTTGTAATGTATTGCAAAAATACTTTGAAACTTCCAGTTTCCATTGGTATAAAGATTGTTCATTTTGGATTTGTACTTTAATAAATACACATATTTAAAAATGGGTCCATCATTTATAATAACCCTGTATATTACTAACAAGGTACATTTGCGAAATGTCCCCTCAGAATTCGTGTAAAATTGATTCAAATACAAAGTTCTTCGCGTACTAATGTGTATTGTACTAATTTTAGCGGCCCATACTGGTAATTTGCATATTTATGGGTATTCATATATCAGGAATGCAATCATACACTAGTATAACTCTGGGACACAAAATTGCTTTTAGTTTATTTATTTGTAACTGGACATGAATGTAGAAATGTGCAAAACAAATTGGATCATATACTGCTTCTCTGACATGTTACCCACAAAGGTCGCCATTTTGGATTCAACTTTCGGTTTTTCAAATGGGAATAGGTGCAAGTGAAGCATCAAATTCATTTACAATTTCCTCGGAAATTCACTGTTATAGTGAATTTTACCGTAGGAAGGCGTGAATTTTACGGTACCGTACTGGAAGAGTACGAAGGCCCATAAATGTGCAAATTACCGGGATGGGGTAAAATTAGCTAAAATTTGTTCAATACACATTGGGCCGCGGAAAACTTTGTATTGGAATCAATTTGATACGAATCTCGAGGAAACACTTCACGAATGTACCTTGTAAGTCAAGATACTATACTAATCATAGAATTGGAAATAGAATCACAACACCGGTTTTAATTCTATTTAAAATAAAATTCTATTTCAATAAGTGGAAGAACTTCTCGTAAAACAATTTTAGAATGCATGTCAAATAAAATTTTAAAAGTCAAATCATATACAAGGCGTATCCTTAAAGTAAGTACCGTTTCGGAAAAAAAATGTAGTAAATATATGTTTTTAATTTTATTGTCACAAGACATAGCAAATCTTATACTACTTTTCCACATAGTTTCCACCGTTGTTGGAGCACTTGTCATAGCAGTGGGTCACCTTAGCTAGTCCTTCCTCATAGAACGATGCCGCCAGTGAGTTTGGCACTATATGCCGACAGTGATGAGAACCATTGCTGCACAGCGAGTTTCACTTCGTCGGGAATTCGCCTGGAAGCTTTGCCATACTGTAACATCTATTCTCACGGATTTCTTCATCGATTTTCCTCACTTAGTCATCGTCGACAACAGAAGGCCGACCACTCCGGGGCTCATCGTGGACATTAGTTTGACCCTCATTAAACATCCTTACCCACTTTCTAACCATTCCATCAGTCATTGCGTTTTCACCATAAATATCTTTAATTTGACGATGAATTTCTGCCGGTTTCACATTCTTTGCGTTTAAAAATCGAATTACCGAACGAATCTCACAGTCGGCGGGAGCGTCAATTGTCTTAGACATTTTAAACTTACACTACGTAGAGCAACCAAAATGGCGTCAGTTGAGAGCAGACGAACAAGGACGACTAGCGCGTATGCGCAGAACGCCGATCGCAGCGCAGCAGCGACCGGAATCCGAAACGGTAACTTTCTTTCCGGATACGCCTCGTAAAACTTGAATTGAAAACACAAACAATGAATCTTAAAAAAATGAGTATTCTTCTGTTGCCGTTGACAAAGCTTTCCTAGTATATACTGAGGTGCACACGACATACCTCATAGCTACGCCTATAATACCACGACAACTATTCTACGAACTGTCTACTAGCTTGTGTTAATTAAAATATTTACATATTTTCTTCTGTTTCCAACCATTTCAAAAAATCCATCAACATCATACATCTCATCATCGCTGTTTTGCTCGGTCTCGGTGCAGAATCGTGATACATTAATAATAATAATAATAATAATAATAATAATAATAATAATAATAATAATAATAATAATAATAATAATAATAATAATAATAGGAGCCTAATAATAATAATAATAATTAAGGATGAACTTAATCTTAAGAGATGTCGCGATTATTGTAAAACACTATTATCTTCTGATTTTGAAGAAAATGCACTTTTTTCTATGCACTGTAAAATCACAAATAATAACATGCAATATCGCATTGCACGTTGTTGAGCTGAATGAGACATATTCATTGCTATTTTTTTTGCCTTTGGATATCCTCCTTATTAATCGCTTAGAGTACTGTAAGGGTTACCTTTAAATACATCTTAATTTTGAAATCTGACAAATTATGATTTTTAAGCTGACATTTATAGCAAGAAAGCCGAAAAAGAGGAAAGAAGTTTAAAGAAGATTATCAAGTTGTCCAAAGCATTTATTCTTACAATCAACTATAATATGCCACCGAAATCAAGAACATAACTGAAATTATCACATACGCCTGCGCACACACCAATATCAAATACCTATTACGTGCTTTCAAAAGACGGATGACAGGAAAATCTTTCACTCCAAGCCCAGAAATTGGGAAATAGACAATATGAATACTACCACAGACCTCATCACAACTTGGATATACATATATAATTTGTATATGCATACATATACATATACATACATATTCTTGTTTGATGTAGGAACAAAAGTTTTGCACAACCATGTAATCTTCTTGAAGCTCACACTTAACTTTTGTGTATCCTTTCATGAATTTAAATAGCTGAGTAGGAGGGCTATAAATTACAATTAATAAGTAAAGATTGCAGCAAAGACGTGACATTTCTATTCATGAAAGGATATACAAAAGTTAAGTGAGAACTTCTAGAAAATTGCAAAGTCGTGCAAAACTTTTCATCCGACAACAAACAACAATATGCCACCGAAATCAAGAAGAGAATTGAAACCATCAAAAAAGTTAATTGCCACCTTCCAATTGATACCAGTATTGAAGACATCACAACAGCACTCAATATTCTCCGTTTTACAAATGCGAATCCAGAATCCTGAGGTGGGAAAGGAAAGTCTCCATGCAACTATACTTGATAACACTGAAGAAGACTACAAGCTACCAGAATCTTCAAAGAGGATTTATTGCTACACATGAAAGTTTGCATAGAACAACTACAAAAGAAACTACTTGCAATGCTTCAAATGCCAAAGATTTGGGCATTCGCAAGCAATTTGCCAAGCTCTGCCTCGGTGCGTTCAGTGCACCGGCTCTCATTGGACGTACCAATATAAAATGAAGACCAGGAGACACACCAGAAAATGTGTCGACTGTAAAGGCGGTCTTCCTGCTAATTGTTCCGGATGTCCGCGAATACCAAAAAAAAAAAAAAAAATCCACAAGCAAAAACAAAACAACGCCAGCAAGCACAATCTCACGTTCAGCACCCCTTCAAGACACCACTGCTACATCCACTTCAAGACCTCAACCTACAATATCATGCACTATCACAACTTCAACGCCGAAGACGTCCCGTAATGATAATTCATCCTATGAAGACATCATCCAAATAATTAAAGAACTTATTCAACTTCTGAAGGATTTAAACCTAACCAATATAGCACACACTCTACGCACCTATGCCGCTTCAGATCTGTTCAGAAAGTTCACCATCCTCACGGATTTCGTCTCTGAACTATTACCGTAGAATCATCAACACTTTTCAACACTTCAGCGCTCTGGAGTATTACCGTAGAGACAAGAAGGCTTTTCATCATTTCAGTGCTTCATTACTTGTTGTAAAAAGCGTTTTTCTTGTTTCATTTGTACTGTTGTGTATTTTCGTATTTTGTAATTTTGTGTTGTAAACAGAAAAAAGATGAACGAATGGGTCTTGTCATCCATCTCCCAATAATGAAACTAAAAATAAATAAATACTCATGGTCCAACAGAGGGCATTACCTTCTGCAGCACGCCCATATTCAGATGGGAATGAAATTGCATATAAAAGAATAAAGTATATGTGTGATTCGTCTCTGCATGGAAGAATTCTAGTTTCGTTTTTTCATTATTTTAGTATTGTAGTATATTCTACTAGGCTAAAATTAGAATTAGGATTTATGAATTAAGCCTTTATTTATTCGTTATGCATTTCTAGTATACATCTGGTTGGTACGAACGAAATGTCCTTCCGAAGTGTCTCATATCCAAAGGCCAAACAAAAATTAAAACTATCGTACTATCAATGTAGATAACAAGCATTTTCTAGCAACGCCCCCAATATATTGAAACTACCCCAGGGAAGTCTTAAATAATCACTGGTCACCATCAGCAAAAATTTCACTCTTGTTGTAACTTACGTAACGACTGGAATCCGTGATGAAAGAAGTCTCAAGTCTGTAATGGAAATAAGTCCTCAACTGCATGTTCTATTGACCGATTATCAGGAAGAGGTTTCACTCCCAAGAGATGCCCGAAGTGCAAGAAGAGTAGCAGTCTGTAGGACAGACGTGCGGAGAGTACAATGGATGAGGAAGGGCTCCATATTGCAAACCATGGAGATTCTGCAACGTCCTTTGAGCGACATTTGCCAAATTGAATGAGAATATCATGTCTTTAGAATAATGCACATGTTTAGGGAAAAGTTCTGGTACATTTCATAGAGTTGAACGCTAGAGCGATGATGATTGATTAAACTCACCATAAACCACCGTACAAAAACAGCAAACCGTCTTGGTCGTTTTGGAAAACAAGATCCAACTACTGATTATGACTGTTGTAGCATATATAATTTTCATCCAAAATGGCAATCCGATACAGGAAATTTTGTTATTTCCTGCACTTACGAGGAAGGTCCATAAACCGTGAGAGTTGAATTTTGATGAAAATTTGTGACAAGATTCAGTTCAAATTGCTAAGTAACGTAGTAATAGTCACTCGATGCGCAAATGCTTCGTTGAGCTGCTACACCGACGCCATCTTGAAATCCAGTAGGCAATGTACAAGAATACCCTTTTGGCACAAAAATGAAAAGGCTTTTGATAGATCTGACTTCAGTATTGAAAACCAAGGTAGAGCATCTATATGTGGGAGTACTTCCAATGCATGATCGCCATTTTGAAAGGCGCCATATTGAATCGCCATCAAATATGATAAATGGCAAGGGGGTCATGTGGGGTATCAAATAGCACTGAAATTTACTCCTGAATCCATTTCCGCAACCAAAGTTTACATATCTGTTTTCACGTCAGAGTTAAGAGCTCTCTTACCTACAGAAATATATAAAAACTGTGCGAGTTAGACTTGTGTTATGAAAGATGGTCGTGCGAGCACTTGCAGGATTTTAACTAATGCAATAGTTAATGCAGTACAATAGCCACTATACCAATCCGATCTTGAGACTAGTAAGAGAAATCGTTAATTAAATTGAAATGCCTGTAGTGAAAAATGGAATAGCAGCACTGTAACAAATTATACCCATTTCAAAGTGCGCTATATATATAAGTATGTGTGTGTTGCGATTATGCATAGCATTTAAATGCTGTGATATAAGTTAGGTGCAACGGTACATATGACTTTGCAAGAATATGTCTTGAAGTTATTAGAAAATTAATAGAAAAAATAATACAAAAATTATTAGAATATAATATAAACTGGTGCACATAAGCAAATATTAACTTACTAACCTTTTGCTCTTCCGTTGTGATTAAGGAGATCCAAAACGAAGTGGTTAGCACACAGCATCATGGAACAGTGCAAACACTTAACAAATGCACTTTCGTCACCATCTTCATGACTACAGACACTATTTTCTACAAGTCTTCAGAACATTTGTAAATGAATCAACTATTGCTCTTGTTACGTACCGACATTTCTACCATGCATATGCAAGCATGTCCTTTAGGACTGGCGCACAAAATTGATGATACAAAACGGAATGCATTTTCTTTATGAACATTCTGCCATATAACTTGTACACCGATCAAGTGAACACCTGCTACAATTAGTTATTTATCACAGTTTTGATATGAAAACTAGTCTTGCCCTTATTATAATAAAAGCAAGTGTTTCATCATTAAAGGTGGAAAGATGCAAATATTTAATTATTTAACATTGTAGGAAAAAGCAAGAAAGAGGCTTGTTTTATGGATAGCAACTTGGTATTGAATCGTGTAATATTTATTGCCATCTATTTTTATTAGGTGTGTATGCATTCGCTTATCACTAATAGCAGAACAGACATCAGGTGTTTCCAGGTGTATCGTTTTCTAAGAATTGGCTGTGAACTGATAATTTAAATCCACTTCATTGTTCAATACGTCAGCGATAAATCGATTATATTTAGACAAACTGGCAATAAATACATTAAAGTATTTTAACTTCGTAATAAACACGGTACATTATAGATTGTCGAGTATGAGTATTGGAAAAGAATGCAATATTCTATAACAATGATGGTCTTTGCGTAAGGTTTCAAGATTGGAGAAAAAACTTAACACACTATAATGGACCATGAAAAATTGCCTAAAATAGATTTTTGGTTTCATACAGTTGATTTTTGGCTTGATATAGGTATAACTTGTAGGATGCTGCTATTCCATTTTTCACTACAGGCATTTTAATTTAATTAACGATTTCTCTTACTAGTCTCAAGACCGGATTGGTATAGTGGCTATTGTACTGCATTAACTACTACATTACTTAAAATCCTGCAAGTGCTCGCACGACCATCTTTCATAACACAAGTCTAACTCGCACAGTTCTTCCTGTGGGTAAGAGACCTCTTAATTCTGAAGTAAAAACAGATATGTAAACTTTGGTTGCGGAAATGGATTCAGAAGTAAATTTCAGTGCTATTTGATACCCCATATGACCCCCTTGCCATTTATCATATTTGATGGCGATTCAATATGGCGCCTTTCAAAATGGCGATCATGCACTGGAAGACTCCCACATATAGATGCTCTACCTTGGTTTTCAATTCTGAAGTCACATCTATCAAAAGCTTTTTCATTTTTGTGCCAAAAGGGTATTCTTGTACATTGCCTACTGGATTTCAAGATGGCGTCGGTGTAGCAGCTCAACGAAGCATTTGCGCATCGAGTGACTATTACTACGTTACTTAGCAGCTCGAACTGAGTCTTGTCACAAATTTTCATCAAAATTCAACTCTCACGGTTTATGGACCTTCCTCGTTAGACAACTGCACAAGTCCAGAAAGAGATTCTTCTTGGCCTTTGGCAACTCATGTGGCACCTATGAGTTTAGCCGCCACACTACCAACGGGAGTACTTTGTGCCCAACTCTTCTAATCCTTTCTTTAAAATGATAAATAATATGGATCCCTCGTCAACGTGTTTAGCTAAAGCGTGCATCTTAATGTGGTGCAAATTGAGCGTTACTGTGCCTCAAAATTCTGTTGCCGAACATTCACGAAATTCATGAAGATCAACGGAGGTATCTTAATCCGTCTATGTATTATGTTTCTTATATGGATTTCCCACACTAGAGTACAAAGCGGACATTTCATTCGTACCAACATAAAAAAATAGAAACTCATTTATATATTTTATATTGTACAGAGCTTGGGATTCGCTAGTACCTTATACGACACCCCTTGGTATCAACATTCTTCCTCGGAAGTATCTTATTACATCCAGGTAATAATGTTGACAACTCAAACGCCCATGTCACTAAATGGGGCTGGATTCTTTTCACTTTCTCTGGAACTATATGCGTCAGTAAGTATTGATATTTGTTTAATAATTAGTGGTAATTCAGTTAGTTATTTACAGCTTTAATTGAACAGTATTTATGTCAACAACTCTGCTAAACTACTTACGGCAACTGCAGGAGACAGATGTAAAATAGACCTGCAAGAGTACACTTATACCTGCTCCAAATTTGATATGCGTATACATATTATACAATAGGATGACTATATTCTCATTTAAAAAAAAAAAGTGAAATATTTTATATTGGTGTCACCCCCAATCAAAATTTCAAATAATGCTACTGGGTATAAAATGTAGTAAAAAATAAATAAATAAATAAATAAATAAAAGTATTTATGAATCTTTTAACTCTGTAGTTGAAGTGAAGTCTGATATGACTAGTGCAGTGCATGAAAGAGAATCAAGTCCGCTTTCGGTAAATTGTGTCATATTTCATCTTTAAGATCGATAGGTAAATTTCCTTTTAAAACTGTTAAGGATTCCTCTATTGATATTGTAAATAACATGTATAATCTAATGTAAAAAAGTCTTTTTTTTTTCGTTTACTCTAGCGCACTAAACAAGCTCTGTTCTTTTTTCTTATAATTTTGGTAACTGGACATGATTCTTTTGTGCTCTGAACAATCAGCATCCTCTTTCAAGTTCAATTGCGATTTCATTAATTACATGTTTTAGGAAATGAAATCTTTGAGTTTAACGTCCAACGTTAACGCCATTTAGTCCATGGGAGATGTTTGTTAAAGCAAGTGAATGACGATGGAAGAATTGGTGGAATCCGAAAGTGGGAGGAAATGGGAGCACGCCAAGAAAACAAAAGAGCACAATGTTGTCCAACAACAAACATACTTGGCCGGGGACCGAACGCACCAGATATAAAGGCTCTACAACTTAGCCACCCTGCCTCCCCGATTACAGGTAAAGCATCGTGCCCTCTCCCAAACGCTCAACGTGAAAACCGCAACGTTATAGTAAGGAGCACGGTAGCTCAGTGGTAGAGCTTTCACTTGGGTCCTTAGTTCGATGTCAGCTCGCGCCAAGTGGACTTTGTGGTAGATAAACACCGTGTGGGGGTTTTCTTGGGGGATTTCCCGTTTGCTTCCACTTTATTCATCCCACCGTTGCATTCAATTGTCATCATCACCGTCTCCTTTAGCTTACCTCGCAGAATTGTGGGACGTAAAACTGAAAGATTTCATTTCTCATTTCATTTTTTCAGTGTTATATGCTAGTTAAGTAACTCCCTTTCGTCTAACCGGAAGTATGTAAATAATATAAAAGCAAAAATTATGTAAATGGGTAGTGGAGAAATTATGTAAATGGAATTCTCCGTGGACTGTATACATATTATATATATA
This sequence comes from Thermobia domestica, assembly GCF_964235325.1. Classification (NCBI taxonomy): domain Eukaryota; kingdom Metazoa; phylum Arthropoda; class Insecta; order Zygentoma; family Lepismatidae; genus Thermobia; species Thermobia domestica. Next base: position 41,683,660 of record NC_137461.1, on the reverse strand, counting down.
TATATATATATATATATATATATATATATATATATATATATAATAAGATTGATTATCAATTTCATTCCAATTTCTTAACTGTGTATCCAAGTGTTGAACAAGGAAATTAAGAATAACAGGCATTCCTAAAGGTATTTTATATTAAAGGTTCAAATTTATTTTAGGGAGAAAAATGAAACTTAACACCCTGTAGATTATTTTTCAGATAAAGAAGCACAAACACGTTAACAAACTATGTTAGTAATTTCATTGCATTTCCAAAGATCAAAAAACGGATGACTAAATTATAATATAACCTTAAAACCAATAAAGGATAATGAAAACAGTTACAGAATTAATACTCTTTCCGCAACAGCATTTATACAGCGAATTATTTAAACTAAAATAAATAAATAGAAATATGTCCAGCATATTTAACTTTGTAATATGCATGGAATCTGCGGAGGCTTAGTGTTAGAGTGATCATCTATGGTAGCTGGATTACCTGGTTTAATATAATTTCTCAGCACGTACACTTCGTATTGGACAAACACTATGTATTCCGTTTCTTCGTATTTTCTTTGTCCAATCATTTCTTTTATCATTGTCATTACTGTGTTATTTAGCCCCGGTAGATCACAGACGTTTTCATTTCATTGCATTAATTGACACTACAATCTATATATGGAAATTACTTAGTGAGATGAACTGGACTTTTGCCTTTCTTTGAGCACGGGGGCTTTATCCGACATAAACGTACAATTCAAAGTGGGATTCAAACGACATGGACTTCCACTGGCAATCCCTCGGATCTTCCATCTCAAAAGGATATATGCTCACCATGTGACCGCAAGGAATCTCTATCTACTTGTCTTTGGTTGAGTTCAGTAAAACATATTATAAAGCATATATCTATTGAATACCACAGTATTTGCTTTTATTAGCTTAGGGACATTACTTCTAAAAATATCAGAATTTTCATAAAAGTTAAACATTGAAGATAATATTGCTCATTTACTTCGTTAATATTCAGTCTGTAATCTGTCATATTTGAGGGTAATCACAAAGTTTTAAAGTAAAATCTTTTTTTTTTTTTTCTGGAGGTGAAATAATTCAGCAGACGAAAATTTCCCAAAGTTATCGACTCAACCTGTTTATTTGTTCTAATTACTAATTATCAGAATACTGGTCAGTACCTTTTCTTTTGTAATTTATTATTATAACGGCTGGCCGAAATTGTCAAGCTAACTCTGTTGGAAGTGAAATATTGAGTTGGTGGTTGATCTGGTCTGCTGCAGACGAACTTCCATGATTGTCTACGGACCCACCGAACGTGCCACATTCGAAGACAGTAGGTTGGTTGAATATGTAAATAATATTTCTCATCCGTCATAAGGTCACTCTGCGTAAGGACGTTGAGTACATAAAGTTAATAAATCAAATAATTTAAAGTGTGATATGAAACGATATTATGTATTAAAGAAGAAATCCTATACGAAAGAAACTTTTTCCTTAGCAAACATTTTTAGTGCTGCCTAAATTCATCTTCAGTATCATCAAAATATGACAGCGCAACCAAACTTTTTTTTTAAAAAATAATCCGCTTCTGGACCATTTACTCACGTGCGATCAATTATGAAATGAAATCTTACGTTTGAGTTGAACGTCCTATGATTATGCCCTTTTAGGCTAAGGGTGGAGGTGATTAAGGCAAGTATATAACAAATCTAGAACAATTGGTAAAAATAAGAATGTGGGAAGAAACGGGAATATTCTAAGAAAGCCCACGAATACGATGTTTTCCTCTACAAACTTACTTGGCCGTGTGTCGAACTAGGTACTCCGCGTATCAGAGATAACCGCTCTACCACTGAGTCACCGTATCCTCCTGCGATCAACTAAATGTAGGTATGAAAATTTCCTTTGGAACATGCAAATGCATTTAAAATAATAAAATACTCAAGAATATTACTTTCTTAAAATTTAAACTTGTAACTTGATGGTATAACGTTTAAGTTGAGCCCATTCTTTTTATACATTTAGGGTATCATTATAAGATTTAAAGAGAAAAAAATGCTGTTAAAGTTCAAAATTAGTTAATCAAAAAACTTTTCATAAAACAAGACGCGTCATTCAGTCAGTCATATCCCTAATAGTTCACACTCAGGCTAATGGTTATTGGTAGTTTCACTGCTTCGTACCTCACGATAAGGGAATTTGCTAGCCTGCAGGTAATTTGCAGCAGTGGTCGTAGTTTGAGGGTAATTTCCCTAATCTATGGAAACTTCGAAGGTAATTTTTGCAAAAGGGGAAAAAGGGATTTTCTTCGATTAAACGTGAAAAACCAGGGACATTCTTGCACTGACTGTTCAACCAAATGCGTAAACCTTTCTTTGTCCTTCAGAAATATTTGCAATAGTGTGTGTGTGTGTGTTGAAGTGAAGTCTGAGTTTTACGTCCCACGCCGCTTAGGCTAAAGGATACGGTGATGATGAGAAATGAATGGAATGGTGGAATGAAAAACGTTTGAGGAAACGGGAGAACGGCGCGAAAATCCACGAGCACGGTGTTTGTCCACCACAAAGTCCACACGGCGCGAGCTGGGAGCGAACCTGGGACCCCAAGCACCGGAGGTGAACTCTCTACCATTGAACCACCGCATTGCGTCTGCTCAAAGTAGGGCTAATAGAATTTGCACCCATCATTGGCTGTTTTTTGGAACAAATAAGTTAAGAAAAGGTAATAAAATATAAGGTAATAGCAAATGTACAAAACAAATGCGATTGGCACTTCCTTTAATATAACTAAATTAATCATATCACATAATTTATTGTGTAGGATTTGGACTAGGGAACATTTAATAAGAATATTCACTACTTCCTCGACAAAGTAGGGATCATTTGATAAGAAAAGGAAAATGTTTATTTCAATCGAGGAAATTTTGCTTAAGGAAACTTACGAACGTTGATTTGCAGACAAGCTGAAGTTTGGGGGAATCAACAAGTTTCTTTAAGCCTACAATCACAACGTGGAGTCACCGGCGACCCCAGTCCATATAAAATACATTCTTCGCCCTCGTCGTTCTGCAGGACAGAGCATGCTGTTGAATGTGCATATTGCATTGTTGTGTTAATGCGGTAATTTCTGTGATCTTTTGAGTGCTCGCATTGTAGATGAAACAGATGAGGATTTGTCCGATGTTGATGAACTGGTAAACGAAAATGAGAATAATGAGAAATAGAATTAACAAGAAGATGAATTTAAAGATGATGCTAATAATGATGGTGTTGCAGACTTGTTGCAACGAAAAGTGATTTATCGGAAGAATAGCAGTAAGTGGTACACTAAACGGTTCCACCAAAAACTAATAGAACCTTGAAGAAAAACATCGTTATTATCTATTCTACGCTATATTGTATAATTAATAAAGGAACTAATTATATCCACAAATATAAAATGAATAAGATTATACACATAAGATGTATAAGATGATATAACCTAACAAACCTAAACTTACCACACCAATTTCATCTCATCTAACATCACCACACCTAACCTAATCTAACCTAACATAACCTCACTTCACCTACACTTACCTTACCTTACCTTACTTAACCTTAACTAACCTAACCCAATATATTTTAACCTTTCCTAATCTTATACAACTACTCTCCAGATTCGGGTCATATATGACCCACGTTGTGATACATAACCTAATGAAAGCACGTTGTGATTGTAGGGTCAAATAAAAGACAACATAAAGAATGTACGAAGAATAAATCGGAAAGTGGTTGCTTTATTCAGTCAAGAAGTTAAGCAAAAAAAAAAAAAAAAAAAAAAAAAAAAAAAAAGTGGACCGCATATACTGTTACTAAATATCATTCTTACGAAAGGAATTCCGGCAAAAGTTGCCACCTTATAAGTCGTTATTCAAATAGCAATGAAATCACGTAGTTGAGTGCTAATGTCACTCGCTCTGAGTTTTCGTTGGATCAAACCTAGAATCAATAGTCCTTCATATATCTTCGATTACAAAATAAACTTTTAAACACCCATCATGTTTACAGATTTATATATATATTGACAGGTATTCCGAAGAAACAAAATATATTCCAAACTTCATGAGGCAATTACCGTTTTTGGCCTTGATGTGAGGGTCCATGTATAGAAAACTAGTTTCCTAAATGTCCTGATTGGACATATATTCAAATATCAAAATGAACTCTTTCGTTTCTAAGCGGATAGAGTACTTGATTTGGTGTGAGAGACATGAGTTCGATTCCCAGCTCATGTGCTTCGGATTCCACGTATATGGCCTCCCTGCTGAAAGGGACGTTAAACTCAAAATCAACTCAACTCAACTCAAATATCAAAATATTTTCCATGGCAGTAGACATAACTCTCTATTAGAAGTAATAATAGCAGGCACGATTTTTTCTTTTCTTTTCTTTGTTTCGTTTTCTTTATTTTTCTTTTCTTTCTTTTTCTCTATTTGATATTATTAACTGTTTTGTAGTAGCGTTCTTGGACTCGCAAAGATGACTGACACATATGAATAGCATTTAGTTTCTTACTTTAACAAATGCTTGTATATGTTCTTGCATAATAAACACAAAAGCGCATCATATTATATAAAATTACCCAACACTCTAATGTGACGTAATCTTTAATGACATAAGTGGTCCATTGGTCCTGGAATTGTATTAGTATGCTAATTCTTAACAAAAAAAATCTCTTTCTTCATCTTTAAAGGTATTTTCAATGAAGCATACCTTAAAGTTGTAATACAAGTAATCATATTAGATATAAATAAAACATTTATTTTTCTTTTTCAGATTTTGGGAGCAATATTCACCTACTTCTTAGTCCTACTTCAGCTAACATGAGAACAAAAATATATTTGTCTGTTACAATACGAAGGAGTGTATCGCGTTTCTTTCCTTACCTTGTAATATTGTAATAGTAAACTTAACAACAGTACCTTATAATATGAATGAACGTATTTTTGAATGAACATACCTTAAAGAAGTTTATTTGTGTCTGAATCATGAGAAAGTTCAACTAGTATATGTAGGGGTTGCCATGAAACAAGATGGGACATAATTGCTTGACAAATAGTAACTTTTCCAATAGAAAGAAGTATATTTTCCCTAAAGAAGACAATCTTTTCGACACATTTTCCACTTGACATAGCCATAACTCTTATGTCATAGGCAACCCTAAAATATGTAGCCTACATGATTTTGAACAAATGTTCTATTTTTTGTAAACCTGTAAATGAGGTTCACCTAAAATATTATTATTTTAATATTAATCAACATGTGTTTTGAAATAGAAGGCAGTGTTTAATTCATACTAATATGTTATGTTTATGGGATGTGTTACATCAATATATTTAGTAAATAATCTGAATGTGTTACATTTACAGTTTATCTTTATTTCTTTTAGGGATTTACATATTACATTAAATATAATTTATAAAGTAGTACCTGAATTACCCATTCGTCGCATCGGCCAGATAAGATATCTATGTAAACAATTGAATATCGATCATTTTCTATTACTTTTACATATCCCGGTAAACGCCCCCTGAGGCCGCTGGCAATTTTAAAAAAAAAAACGACTCTGGCCCCTAGCCGTATTTGGAAGTCAACGCTTGTGGGAATATCACCATTCATCTCAGTGACCGCCAAATATATGGATTTGAGAACAAATATCGGTCATTTTGGATTATTTTTACATACCTCCGTACCCCCACCACGAGCACCTGAATGGATGAATTTGAAAGGTAATGCGATCGGAGTCTCACTATTGATCTTAGCAACCGCGAAAACTATGAATTCGACAATAGTATCGGTCACTTTCTACTGCTTTTAAATGTCCCGGTAAACGCCCCTTCTTGAGACTCAATATAACCTGCCACGTCTTAAAGGTTGCTTAAACAAAAAATATTGGAAATAGGCATTCGTTTATTCAAAACTATAGAATCGTGTTGGAAATAGTTTCTAATTGTTCTGTTCTATTGTGTGGTGAAATTACGAAGCAATTGCAAATACAATTATTCTATAAATAACTCCCAATAAATTCATCCTCTTTTTGATTGACTGTAGCACTTTCAGTGAAGGGGTGAGGGAACTGTGGGTCACAACTTCTTCTCAGCTCTTTTGCTTTATTCAGTCTTCGTTATGCCTTGGCCAACAGGTCATCACGCGTACGCAGTTGAAATAATCTTCAAAAACAGCAGTGTCAAGAGCGTTTACCTCTAGATTTGTTATTGCACGTAATGAAAATGCTCCTGATCGCAGGGCTATCTTATACTGAGTCTATAGAACTTCCCCGTTGGAATATCGAGGCTATGAGACAGTCTATTCTGCAGTCACCGGAACGTTCTGCAAGGAAGCATCATACTTCTGCTGAGTTTCCTACGGAGTCAGTAAAAACAGAATAAATCGAAACAAGGTAATTACAAACTGTTTCCAATACTATTTATTTTTTTGATAAACTAGGTTCTATCTACAATACCTTTTTTGTTTTATTCGCCTTTCATATATATCAAGGCTTTTTGATTAACCCTGTATATTAATAAATAGTATAATAATACAGAGCTTGGAATACCGAGAAAGCTAATTAGATTAATTAAGATATGTTTAAGTGAATCCCAAAGTAAAGTCCGGGTAGGAAAATTTTTGTCCACGAGCTTTCACGTCGAAAATGGCCTGAAACAAGGAGATGCGTTGTCGCCATTATTATTTAACTTTGTGCTGGAATACGCCATAAAGAAAATCAAAGATAGCAACCAGGGCCTAGAGTTGAACGGCACTCACCAAGTTATGGCATATGCTGATGATGTAAATTTAATAGGGGATGATAGGAGAACAGTAGAAATAAATGCAGAGATATTATTAAACGCTTGCAGGGACATGGGTTTAGAAGTAAATGCAGAGAAAACTAAATACATGGAAGTGCGTCGGACCGTAATACGGCAAATTGTGGAGGCGTTAAAATATTAAATAATACTTTTGATAAAGTGGATACTTTCAAATATTTAGGATCAATATTAACAGACGAAAATCATATTCACGAAGAAATTAAATGTCGACTAAAAGCAGGGAATTCGTGTTACTATTCGGTTCAAAATCTCTTGTCGTCGCGAATTCTGTCGAGGAATTTGAAGCTTAAAATATATAAAACGATAATCATGCCTGTTGTTCTGTATGGTTGCGAAACATGGTCGCTTACTCTGAGGGAAGAACATAGACTGAAAGTATTTGAGAACAGGATCTTGAGAAGAATATTCGGACCCAAGAGGAACGAGAATGGGGAATGGCCGAAGCTTCATAACGAGTAACTACATAGTTTATACGGTTTACCCAACACTGTTAGGATCGTCAAGTTTAGGAGGCTTAGGTGGGCAGGTCATGTAGCTAGAATGGAAGAAAGTAAAAACGCTTTCAAAGTCTTGACTGGTAGACCCATAGGAAAACGACCATTAGGAAGACCTAGGCGCAGATGGGAGGATAATATTGAGATGGATCTCGCAGAGATAGGAATACAAAGTAGAAACTAGATCCAATTAGCTAAGGACAGAAGTCAGTGGAGAGCTTTTATGAACGCGGCACTGAACCTCCGGATTCCATAGGCCATAGAGTTAGTAGTTAGTTAGTTAGTATAATAATATACCAATGTAGATAATGAAACTTTGCTTATATCTGAGTGTATCATGTCTCCTATCCGTTTACAAGTAAAACCTTAAGCGAAGCTAGTAGTGTACAATAAAACAAAGTAAAACGGTGATTCTTCACTTTTGGGCTCTTTTCCATGTATATATTTCTTAATTTATGTTGTTTTCATTAAAAAAAAAGCAGGTGGCAGTGTCACACCACACATAACGTGGAGTTTGGTTTGTTTATCTTGTAAACTGAACTCCTTAGTAATGTAGGTAGGTTTGGCCAAACCTAGGCCAACACATAGACTAACATTTATCTCAATTTATATTTGAAATTATACTAAATATTTGAAACCAGAAAATATTTAAATCTCTACTTTCGCTGGATACAACATTATTTAGTTTCATTTTAATTTTGCATTCCACAGTCTGATTAGTGTTTTGCAGTGTTTTGATGCAAGTGATTCCTCCACCGGAAGTGGTAGAAATAAACAATTTCCGGATATTACGTTATTCAATATTGAGAAAGAAAACGGTAGATAGCAAGAAGTAGGCCTAGTCTCCCGAAGTGAATTTGGTGTCTCTTTCATGTCTATCCTTAGCTCTCCAATAAAAACGCAAGTGATAGAAGTAAAAATCTGTCCGTTACAACTTTCGGTTTCAATATTGATGTATATAGACCACAAATAATAGGAGATAGCGTGAAACGTATTTTATTTTTGAGAATCGCTCTCTTACATCTTATTGCTATATTCAAACAGGAATTTGTTAAAATAAACACATTCTGATTTTAAAGATGATTGATTTAGAGCAGTAGTTCTGAAAGTGGAGTCCGCGGAATCCTGGGGTTCCGTGGGACCTAGCTAGATGGTCCACGACGTCTAAAAATTGAAATGTGTTGTGTGATAAAATGGAACTCATAGCTGTTATGCAAGAAGTATTTTTTTCAGTTACTAAAAACAAAGCAATTAGAAATTATACCTTCCTTTCAACATTTTAATGTTTTCCTACTTTACTAAATTTCTCCTGTGAAGCCGGTCTATCGTTATATAGAACTACTTCAAGTAAAAGAAATTTATTCTATGTTAGGACACTTTTTCAAAAGCACAACCACGGAATTCTATGGGTCTTCATCTTCAAGTGGCGGAAAGCTCCACAACTACCAGCAATTCCAGTTGTTTTAATAATTAAAAAAAGAGGTAAGTGTTAGTCATTCCTAAACTTATACACATCAATCCTCCCCGCAATTCTGGGATTTCTGAAAAAAACTATAAGAAACCCCTCCCGAAAATATGTTTCTAGATCTGCCACTGCCAGTAACTCTTCACTCAAATTGGTTTGGGTGTGCACTGTGAGTATGAAGATTTGTCCAAAAAGGCATTGCAACATTTGCTGCCTTTCTCTACCACATAGGCATTTAGGTGAACAGACTTTTTCTGCTTTTTTTGCAGTATTAAAACCTTAAAGCGTAAACGTGACAAAAATTATTACAGATTTCAATGGAACTATGGAAAAAAATCATTCCTCACATTAGTGACCCCACATTTGAGAACGTTGTTTATCAAGTGAATTTGCTATTTTAAGAAAAAAAAAGAGAGAGAGAGAGGGGGAGACAGAGAGATTGATTTTCAGACTTGAAAGTTACTGTATTTTCCAGTATTCACTAGGAAACAACCATGTATCTTCAGAATAAAGAACTTATTGCATTATTTTTTTTTGTCAGTGGTAATTCCAATTAGTGTATTTTTTAATACCGTGTGAAATTTCAGATAGCATTGCAGGGAGTCCGCAGATCACTTCCTAAATGAACAAGGGGTCCGCGCTATCGGAAAGTTGGATAACCACTAATCTAGACCATAAAAAGGGTTAAAAAGAAGTTACCGTGGCCCTGTATGTTTCAACTCTTTTGGATTTAAAATGTAAATTTCGATGAGCTGTGTCCAATGGCCCTACTTTTGATTTCTGGAACCGAACGCTTCAAGGTCAAAGTAGGGGTCAAAAATAAAAAGTGGAAGCATTTGAGCAACACGGACCAGCGACTCACTGGGACAAAATGAATGCCATTCGATTTGTATTTACACATACTCCCAATAATTTATATGCCAGTTTCCCGAAAATTCAATTTTGATCCGGAAATTAAACGAAAATTCAACTTCCAAACTTTCACTATCACCGGTCACTATTTTTAGGGTCAAAATAGAATTTTCGGGAAAATGTCATATTAATTATCAATGTATGTGTGGATACGAATCGAATGATAGCCATTACGTTCCAGTCGGTCACAGGTCTGAATTGTCCAAAATCCCGGATTTTCGTTAATTTTCTGGATCAAAATTGAATTTTGGGGAGAATGGTATATCAATTATTCATGTCCGTGTGATTACGACTCCAATGACATCCATTTGTTCCAGTCAGTCGCTGGTCCGTATTGCCCAAATGGTCCCACTTTTTATTTTTGACCTCTAATTGGACGTATGGCAAGATAGCCTCCGACTTTAGAAAACCGAAACAATGACTAGGTCACTCGTTTGTACTACGTTTGTACCGTTTGTACCAAAAATATTTTCGTTTGTACCATTTTCCATATATTGTTACTAGAGAGGTCAACTGATGGGGCTTTCTTGGCGCCAAGATGCCCCCCCCCCTATCACAGCAAAAAATTGAAATACGCCATTCGAAAGCAAATCGTTTGTACCGAAAAAAGTTTTGTTTGTATCCTGATAGTTTTCGAGAAAGAACGAATGACATTTGGGGGGGCTATCCTGGCGCTAAGATAGCCTCCCTGTATCACAGCACAAAAAAATGAAATACATCATTCGAAAGCAAATCGTTTGTACCGTTTGTACAGAAAAATTTTTGTTTGTACCCTGATAGTTTTCGAGGAGGAAATGACCTCCGTAACACAGCACAAAAAATGAAATACATCATTCGAAAGCAAATCATCTGTACGGGAAAAAATTTTGTTTGTACCCTGCTAGTATTCAAGAAAGTGGGGATGACATTTGGTAGGGGGTATCTTGGCGCATATATATCCCCCGAAATGTCTCGAAAACTATCAGGGTACAAACAAAACTTTTTCCGGTCCAAACTGTACAAACGATTTGCTTTCGAATGATGTATTTCAATTTTTTGTGCTGTGATACGGAGGGGCTATTTTGGAGCCAAGATAGCCCTTCCCCCCATATGTCATCCCTGTTTCTCGAAATCTATCAGGGTACAAACAAAACTTTTTTCGGTACAAACGTTAGAAACTATTTGCTTTCGAATGGTGTATTTCAATTTTTTGCGCTACGATACGGGGGGCTATCTTGGCGCCAAGATAGCCCGCCCAAATGTCATCCCCTGTTTCTTGAAAAATATCAGGGTACAAAAATCTTTTTTCGTTACAAACGGTACAAACGATTTACTTTCGAATGGTGTATTTCAATTTTTTATGCTGTGATACGCGCGGCTATCTTGGCGCCAAGATAGCCGCCCAGTTTACCTCTCAAGTAACATTATAAGGAAAATGGTACTAACGAAAATATTTTCGGTACGAACGGTACAAACGTAGAAGAAACGAATGACTTAGTCATTGTTTCAATTTTGTAAATTCGGTGGACTATCTTGCCATACGTCTAATTTGACCTTGAATTGTTTGGTTCCAAAAATCAAAAGTTGTGCTATTGGTCATTGCTTATTGAAATCTACATTTTGAACACCAAAAAGTTGAAAAATACGGGGCCAGAGTAACTCCATTTTAACCTAAAAACAGTAATAGATAGGGAGAAGCATTTTCCTGCAATCAGCTATGCGTGCCAAGAATATATTTCACCTATATTTTACTCTCTCTACTGAAACCGAAAATGGATCTACTACCCGTGCTAGTCTCAGTATTCATTAATAGCAAACGATTTACGGCATGTACACTCATGTCCAAAATGATTGTCGCATATCTATAACTGTCTTCTTGTAAGAATATAAGTTCGTAATGTTTTTGCAGGGTACTTTTAATAGTGATACTATGTGTATAATTGGGAAATGTATATTTGTGGTAAATTTAATAGGAAAAGAATTATAAATATGAAAATTATAATAAGTAAAACAAAATGTTGCTAAATACACAAGAAAGTTTAATTTTCGTTTTATTGTTCTTATTTACTGCTCTTTTGACATGAAACTTGCCACATACATGTCTTTGCCGATTATACATATTTCTATACTAACATTATAAAAAATACCTGGCGAATTCGTTATCAAATTATATTCCTACAACAACATATTTATAGACATGCGACAATAATTTTGGACATGAGTGTACGTATGTTGACATCACTAGTTTCTCTCTCTAGTGAGAGGCAACACACACTCAAAAATCAAATACATAGGGAATCAGGGCTGAAACGTGGAATCAGGCCGGTAACCAGCCCAAAAATTTAGGGGGAGGGTGCGATCCAACCATATTATATTTCTTTTGCAAGCCTACGGTGAAAATTTTACGGAGTCACCAAAAATTTAGGGATGGCCCGGTCCCTAGACCTCCGTGGATACGTGCCTGCGTGGGAAGGATTACTACAGCAGCTTTCGAGAAAATTTGATTATCCACAATAAAGTAAGATCTTAAGGTTTGAGAACTGAATACTGTTTTTCGTATAGAAACATTTTCATAGTAATTTAACCTATTGAAATACACGTAAATTCAATGTTTCTTATTCTATTTGTCTCATATTTATTTATTACAAACATACAACTGGCAATTTTAATATTGTATTGTTAGTACGTAAATTCGCTACTCCACACGGTAACTCTTGAACAGATGCAAATGTTTCATTTTTTAAATTATAAATATCTAGTGTGGATATTTTGACCGAAATTGTTAATGGAGATAATTCCTTAGCATCTTAATGAATAACAGTGATTTACACCCATCTAGTGGTTCACATGCAACTCTTGAACAAAAGTAAACTTTTGAATTCGATTTTCTGTAGTTTATAGGTAGAGCGATCTTCGGGGCTGAGCTCGTTAATTAAATCAATATACAGGGTGGATCAATCAATACAGGTACTGCACCCTGTATTATCATCTTGACGCGTAACGTTGAGTTATGTCCTTCCGTTAGGCCGTATGATAACTCTTCGGCGGAACTGAATTTTTGAATTGTATTAACCGAAATATACAATGTGAGGAAAAAGTCCCGGTGTCACAGGGATTTTTTACCCCTGGAAAGTTTTACCCCCTGGAAAATTTTACCCCCTGGAAATCTTTACCCCCTTGTCGGTTTCTGGTAACTTCAAAGGAAAAGTCAAAAGTCACATTAAAAATTCATATAATTGAATGTGATCTCTCAGTGTATGCACTCACTTTGGTCAAGATGGCTTTAAATCCGAAGATTTGGTAGGGGGTAAAAATTTCCTAGGAAATCATTACCTCCCTGTCGGTTATTGGTTACTTCAAAGAAAAACTCAAATGTTATTTTATAAATTGATACCCCTCTGTAGTATCTCTTAACAGACACAGTTACTTTGGCCAAGATGGCTTTAAATCCGAAGATTTGGTAGGGGGGTAAAAATTTCCTAGGAAATTATTACCTCCCTGTCGGCTATTGGTTACTTCAAAGACAAACTCAAATGTTATATCATAAATTGATACCACTATGTAGTATCTCTTAACAGACACAGTCACTTTGGCCAAGATGGCTTTAAATCCGAAGATTTGGTAGGGGGGTAAAAATTTCCTAGGAAATTATTACCTCCCTGTCGGCTATTGATTACTTCAAAGACAAACTCAAATGTTATATTATAAATTGATACCACTCTGTAGTATCTCTTACCAGACACAGTCACTTTAGCCAAGATGGCTTTATATCCGAAGATTTGGTAGGGGGGTAAAAATTTCCTAGGAAATTATTACCTCCCTGTCGGCTATTGGTTACTTCAAAGACAAACTCAAATGTTATATTATAAATTGATACCACTCTGTAGTATCTCTTAACAGACACAGTCACTTTGGCCAAGATGGCTTTAAATCCGAAGATTTGGTAGGGGGGTAAAAATTTCCTAGGAAATTATTACCTCCCTGTCGGCTATTGATTACTTCAAAGACAAACTCAAATGTTATATTATAAATTGATACCACTAAGTAGTATCTCTTAACAGACACAGTCACTTTAGCCAAGATGGCTTTAAATCCGAAGATTTGGTAGGGGGGTAAAAATTTCCTAGGAAATTATTACCTCCCTGTCGGCTATTGATTACTTCAAAGACAAACTCAAATGTTATATTATAAATTGATACCACTAAGTAGTATCTCTTAACAGACAGAGTCACTTTGGCCAAGATGGCTTTAAATCCGAAGATTTGGTAGGGGGGTAAAAATTTCCTAGGAAATTATTACCTCCCTGTCGGCTATTGATTACTTCAAAGACAAACTCAAATGTTATTTTATAAATTGATACCACTCTGTAGTATCTCTTAACAGACACAGTCACTTTAGCCAAGATGGCTTTACATGCGAAGATTTGGTAGGGGGGTAAAATTTCCTAGGAAATTATTACCTCCCTGTCGGTTATTGACTACTTCAAAGACAAACTCAAATGTTACATTATAAATTGATACCACTCTGTAGTATCTCTTAACAGACACAGTCACTTTAGCCAAGATGGCTTTAAATCCGAAGATTTGGTAGGGGATAAAAATTTCCTAGGAAATTATTACCTCCCTGTCGGCTATTGATTACTTCAAAGACAAACTCAAATGTTATGTTATAAATTGATACCACTCTGTAGTATCTCTTAACAGACACAGTTACTTTGGCCAAGATGGCTTTAAATCCGAAGATTTGGTAGGGGGGTAAAAATTTCCTAGGAAATTATTACCTCCCTGTCAGCTATTGATTACTTCAAAGACAAACTCAAATGTTATATTATAAATTGATACCACTCTGTAGTATCTCTTAACAGACACAGTCACTTTGGCCAAGATGGCTTCAAATCCGAAGATTTGGTAGGGGGGTAAAAATTTCCTAGGAAATTATTACCTCCCTGTCGGCTATTGATTACTTCAAAGACAAACTCAAATGTTATATTATAAATTGATACCACTCTGTAGTATCTCTTAACAGACACAGTCACTTTAGCCAAGATGGCTTTAAATCCGAAGATTTGGTAGGGGGGTAAAAATTTCCTAGGAAATGATTTCCTCCCTGTCGGCTATTGATTACTTCAAAGACAAACTCAAATGTTATATTATAAATTGATACCACTCCGTAGTATCTCTTAACAGACACAGTCACTTTAGCCAAGATGGCTTTAAATGCGAAGATTTGGTAGGGGGGTAAAAATTTCCTAGGAAATTGTTACCTCCCTGTCGGCTATTGATTACTTCAAAGACAAACTCAAATGTTATATTACAAATTAATACCACTCTGTAGTATCTCTTAACACACACAGTCACTTTGGCCAAGATGGCTTTAAATCCGAAGATTTGGTAGGGGGTGAAAATTTCTTAGGAAATTATTACCTCGCTGTCGGCTATTGATTACTTCAAAGACAAACACAAATATTATATTATAAATTGGTACCACTCTGTAGTATCTCTTAACAGACACATTCACTTTAGCCAAGATATGATTTTATGAATTGTTATTATACCCTGTTATCTCTTAACAGACGTACTGATTGTCGGTAAGATGTCTTTATATCAGAAATTTTATAGGGGTGCTTATACTCTTGTATTGGTTCTGTGCTACTTCAAGGATAAGATCAAATTTTTACATTATAAATTGATGTTATACCGATTTATGTCTTAACAGAAACACTCACTTTGGGGACGATGAAGGATGGTTTTATTTTCGAAAGTTCATAGGGAGGTAATATATAAAGAAAGCTAAAACTTATTTTTATTTTAAAGGAGATGTTGAAATACCAAATTTGATGACTCGGGTTTAATAGAGCCCGAAAATGTACACGTTTTTATAAGATAATTTTCATACGTATTCTTCGCTTCCGCTTTGAAATTCCAAAAATCGATTCTCTGTGATATATCACGTCTCAGATCCCATGTACTGACCAAGCTTTAAGTTTCTAAGTTCAGCGGTTGTACATACGACTTGAGAATCTTCTTTTTACAAGCCTTGCACGTTGTTCTGAAGGCTAGCTCGCACTAGCTAGCTACGCTATTTTCAACAGTGTTGACAATTTTATCAATGTTTATTATATCTCCGGTACGGTTAGAGAAATCGAAGTGTTGTAAACGGTAAAATAATTTGAACGTTCCTTGCAAACCACACATGTAACTAGATATAATATTTACTTAAGATTTTTGTAAATAAAGACTTTCAAAAAATTCAAATTTTCAATCCCTGTAACTTCGTTTCTATTCATTCGAAAAACGTCATACCATGACCATGATATTCAGCGCTAAAGTTCTTTCGAACTATATTATCCTGTGCATCTCTGTTGTGCTGTGTCTGCGTTAGAGGCTTCCAAACTTCGGATGTTTGTGATACCATAATATCTTTAACTTGTAACACTGATTAATAAAAGTAGTATTTTAAGTTTACATTTAACATGGTTAGAAATGTGTAATAAACTGACGTAGTGCCATTTGAAAAAATATAAATTTATATTTGGTTGGCAACACTTGTGAATTTCTGTCTAAACCCGTTATAGCGGATGATCACGATAAATTGTCTACCATGTGTATATAGGGACAGAGAGAGGAATAAATTGCAACAACGTTGTTTTTAATTGAAAGATGTGTTCTATGTTTACAATCATTTATGTTATAAACTGTGTAATAGTAGTTATCAAGATTATAAGGCAACTAATATCTAATATTTTACACTGCAAAATAGGTTTTATTTTGGAATCAAAGTCTGCTTTCTCAGTTGCAAATAACAAAATTTAAAGTTAGATTTACGTACCTTTGTTTCAAAAGATTGTTTATTCTCTATATATTTTTCTTCCTACGTGTTCCACACTGTCAAAAGAGTAAAATCGAGTTTCAAAATCAATATTTTCCTTTCGACGCTACTAAATCCTTAAATCTCGACTACTAGTAGAACAAGTCAAGAGCTGCTTTCACGAACGAAACTATGAAATACTTTTTAACAGTGCAGTGTTTCGGAGGAAAGTTTCTTCCTCCTTTTATACTAGGCCGCTAATATGTAAGATTTGAATTGTTCCTCTTGAAGAGCAACTTATACAAATTTCATTGATATAATAAGAAACCAATTAATAGAAATTACCACTTTGACACTGCAACCATCTTAAGACACCTGGGGGGCGCGGTGGCTCAGTGGTAGAGTGTTCACCTCTGGTGCTTGGGATCACTGGTTCGATCCCAGCTCGCGCCGTGTGGAGTTTATGGTGGACAAACACCGTACTTGTGGACATTCTCGGGGTTCTACCGTTTAATCCCACTTTCTTCATTCCACCATTTCATTCATTTCTCATAATCACTGTCTCCTTTATCCTAACCGGCATAGCCGTAGGACGTAAAACTAATAGATTTCATTTCATTTTTTTCTTAAGACACCCTCGTCAGACAGCAAATCACGTGCAAAACATGAAAAGCAATTATTTCCTAGGAAAACAATACCGACTATCAAGTTTTTGGTCATGAAGCCAAATTTTCGGACATAAAGCAATCTTGACCAGAATGATTGCGTCTGTTAAGAAATAACACGGAGTAGCATCAATTTATAATATAACATTTGATACTATCTTTGAAGTAAACAAATAACCGACAGGCGGTATAAATATCTCAGGAAAATATTACCCACTATCAAATTTTCGGACATAAAGTCATATTGACCAAAGTGAATGCCTCCGTTAACGAACAACACAGAATGGTAATAATTTATAATGTAACATTTGATGTCTTTAGAGTAGTGCTCTCAACGGGTCGGGACCGTGACCCGACCCGAATTGACTGACAAGACTCGACTGACCCGAACCGTGATCCGACCTGATTGACCTGACCCGACAACCCGACCCGACCAGATCCGTAACCCGACCCCAGCTCACCCGATCCGAGTCGGGTCGGGTCGGGTCACGCGTCGCGTCGGGTCAACCCGATCTGTTTGAGAGCACTATGGTCACGACACTGGGTGAACGCCAAAATGCACTCACATTGGGAATTAAGCCCGGACCACGTGTACCGAAGTCTTACCCGTTAACCACTAGCTAGATCGAACGGGGGATTTGTATATGCATTTTAATGAATATTTGGCACTTTTGAGGTTTGGTTATTTCTTTTTATAACTATTAACAACGTCCGACGTGGGAAAAAATTATTTTTTTTCTTGCTTTAGTTCTAAGTGACGAAAATTTTCTTCAAGGTCAGTGTTCTCACCTGCTCGGACGGCAGGGGGTCTTCTCGGAATGCAGTAGCAAGAGTCTCTTGGCGGAGACAAAAGGAAATCCTTTAATTACAATGATAAGGGTTGAGGAAACAGGAGAACACCTGTGATTTTTTCCAACCCTTCAAGTTTCATTCCAAAATAGGTTCTTATGATTCCGGGACCCGTGCTACTTTGATTTTTCTTTCTCGGTGATTAAAACGTATTTTACAGTATATATAGTTGCACGTAACAACATACATAAAATGAATTTTGTAATTTAAAATTTAAAAATACAGTATGATATTTAATTATAGAGTACTAATTTTATTTCATCACTTTCAGCCCTACAAATAAAATTCAAACGATTCGCTCCCTGGGTCTTGGTCATCAATACTGCGTCTTATTCTTTGTCTTGCAGTCAAGTATTGGTCCTGCATTTCGTAGTCTTGGTGGTCTTTCATGCTATATAAGAGCCAAGAATGCTCGGCTCATCGGTACAAATGAAGACCAAGTGTGATTTTGATTATGGTCTTTCATACTATACGGAAAGCAAGAAAATACGCTCATCGCTACTTGGTGATCACCAAAAGAAGGCCAAGAGCAAGATTACTATGCAATTCGTCTTGCATATCCAATCTTTATCTTGTTCTTGTATCGATGTCCTTGGGCTTGGTGAAATAAAATGAAATATTCAGTTTAAGGTCCCTCGATTCTGCACCGAGGCTAAGGGATATGGTGACCATGAGAAATGAATGAAACGGTGCAATGAAGAAAGTGGGAGGAAACAGGAGAATCCCGAGAAAACCCACTACACGGCGTTTCTCCACCTCAAAGCCTACTTAGCACAAGCTGGGATCGAACCATGGGCACTATGCACCAGAGATGAATTCTCTACCACTGAGCCACCGCAGCCCTGCTTGGGCTTGGTCGTACATATCCAATCTTTCTTTTGGCCTTACTTAAACAACTTCTAGTTTTGTTCTAAATCCAGACTCCATATTGGCGTAGATATTAATATTACAGTCGATTGGAAAAATCAATCTTCCATATTTAAAAATTAAAGTACACACAATTACAAAAATAAGCATTTACCATAAAAGTACTAGCTTCAAGTGTTCAAAATAGATCTATGGTTTCTATAAAATCAATAGAAAATTGCTATTTTCAATTAGGCAGCTAGTAAAAAACAGCAGTTTTCGACTCCAGCCGAGTTTAAGCTCAACCTAAACTCAGTTGACCAAAGTGAACTGACCCGATTGACCCGATTGACCCGATCCGACAACCCGACACAAGCTGACCAGACTGACCCGACCCGATAACCCGATCCGACTTGACCCGATTGACCCGACCCGACAACCCGACCCGAGCTGACCCGACTGACTCGACCCGAGTAGACTAACCCGACAACGCGACCCTTGCTGACCCGACTGACCTCACCCCAAAAAACCGACCTGAGTTGACCTGATCCGACCAGACCCGTAACCCGATCCGAGACGCGTTTCAGAGCACTACTTTGGAGTAATCAAAAACCGACATGTGGGTATAATTTCCTAGGATATTTTTACCCCCCCTACCAAATCTTCGAATTTAAAGCCATCTTACCCAAAGTGAGTATGTCTGTTAATAGATTCTACGGAGTGGTATCAATTCATAATGCAACATTTGAGATTGTCTTTGAAGTAACCAATAGCCGACAGGGACGTAATAATTTCCTAGAAAACTTTTACCCCCTACCGAATCTTCGCATTTAAAGCCATCTTGGCTGAAGTGACTGTGTCTGTTAAGAGATACTACAGAGAGGTATCAATTTATAATATAACATTTATGTTTGTCTTTGAAGTAATCAATAGCCGACAGGGAAGTAGTAATTTCCTAGGAAATTTTTACCCCCCTACCAAATCTTCGCATTTAAAGCCACCTTCGCTAAAGTGACTGTGTCTGTTAAGAGATACTACAGAGAGGTAACAATTTATAATATAACATTTGTGTTTGTCTTTGAAGTAATCAATAGCCGACAGGGAGGTAATAATTTCCTAGGAAATTTTTACCCCCCTACCAAATCTTCGGATTTAAAGCCATCTTGGCTAAAGTGACTGTGTCTGTTAAGAGATACTACAGAGTGGTATTAATTTATAATATAACATTTGTGTTTGTCTTTGAAGTAATCAATAGTCGACAGAAAGGTAATAATTTCCTAGGAAATTTTTACCCCCCTACCAAATCTTCGCATTTAAAGCCATCTTGGCTAAAGTGACTGTGTCTGTTAAGAGATACTACAGAGTGGTATCAATTTATAATATAACATTTGTGTTTGTCTTTGAAGTAATCAATAGTCGACAGAAAGGTAATAATTTCCTAGGAAATTTTTATCCCCCTACCAAATCTTCGCATTTAAAGCCATCTTGGCTAAAGTGACTGTGTCTGTTAAGAGATACTACAGAGTGGTATCAATTTGTAATATAACATTTGTGCTTGTCTTTGAAGTAACCAATAGCCGACAGGGAGGTAATAATTTCCTATGAAATTTTTACGCCCCTACCAAATCTTCGGATTTAAAGCCATCTTGGCCAAAGTGACTGTGTCTGTTAAGAGATACTACAGAGTGGTATCAATTTATGATATAACATTTGAGTCTGTCTTTGAAGTAACCAATAGCCGACAGGGAGGTAATAATTTCCTAGGAAATTTTTACCCCCTACGAAATCTTCGGATTTAAAGCCATCTTGGCTAAAGTGACTGTGTTTGTTAAGGGATACTACAGAGTGTTATCAATTTATAATGTAGCATTTGAGTTTGTTTTTGAAGTAACCAATAACCGACAGGGAGGTAATAATTTCCTAGGAAATTTTTACCCCCCTACCAAATCTTCGCATTTAAAGCCATCTTGGCTAAAGTGACTGTGTCTGTGAAGAGATACTACAGTGAGGTATCAATTTATAATATAACATTTGTGTTTGTCTTTGAAGTAACCAATAGCCGACAGGGAGGTAATAATTTCCTAGGAAATTTTTACCCCCCTACCAAATCTTCGAATTTAAAGCCATCTTACCCAAAGTGAGTATGTCTGTTAATAGATTCTACGGAGTGGTATCAATTCATAATGCAACATTTGAGATTGTCTTTGAAGTAACCAATAGCCGACAGGGACGTAATAATTTCCTAGAAAACTTTTACCCCCTACCGAATCTTCGCATTTAAAGCCATCTTGGCTGAAGTGACTGTGTCTGTTAAGAGATACTACAGAGAGGTATCAATTTATAATATAACATTTATGTTTGTCTTTGAAGTAATCAATAGCCGACAGGGAAGTAGTAATTTCCTAGGAAATTTTTACCCCCCTACCAAATCTTCGCATTTAAAGCCACCTTCGCTAAAGTGACTGTGTCTGTTAAGAGATACTACAGAGAGGTAACAATTTATAATATAACATTTGTGTTTGTCTTTGAAGTAATCAATAGCCGACAGGGAGGTAATAATTTCCTAGGAAATTTTTACCCCCCTACCAAATCTTCGGATTTAAAGCCATCTTGGCTAAAGTGACTGTGTCTGTTAAGAGATACTACATAGTGGTATTAATTTATAATATAACATTTGTGTTTGTCTTTGAAGTAATCAATAGCCGACAGGGAGGTAATAATTTCCTAGGAAATTTTTACCCCCCTACCAAATCTTCGGATTTAAAGCCATCTTGGCTAAAGTAACTGTGTCTGTTAAGAGATACTACAGAGTGGTATCAATTTGTAATATAACATTTGTGCTTGTCTTTGAAGTAACCAATAGCCGACAGGGAGATAATAATTTCCTAGGAAATTTTTACCCCCCTACCAAATCTTCGGATTTAAAGCCATCTTGACCAAAGTGAGTGCATACACTGAGAGATCACATTCAATTATACGAATTTTTAATGTGACTTTTGACTTTTCCTTTGAAGTTACCAGAAACCGACAAGGGGGTAAAGATTTCCAGGGGGTAAAATTTTCCAGGGGGTAAAACTTTCCAGGGGTAAAAAATCCCTGTGACACCGGAACGGTCTAATATCGCGCGACGCGGGAGACCCGGGTTCGATTCCTGGCGGGAGCTCATGTGATTCGGATTCCACGTTAATCAGTAGGTCCACGTCTCATATAGCCTTGCTGCTGAAAGGGACGCTAAACTAAAATCAACTCAACTAATATCACGCGAAATATACAGATCAGGAAAACAAAAATAACAGGTGTTAAATAGTTTTGAAAAAAGCTATCCAATGATACCAAACGCAACCTTCTATCCCCGCCCTCTTCGGGGATATGGGGGGTAAATTTAAAATTTTAAATGCAAAGCTCCATTTTTTATTGCACATTTGGATTCTCCAGAAAAAGGAACAATGATTTGATCCAAAATTGAAAAAAGTGTCTTCATGGATGACACTTGAATCGACACACAAAAAAGGGGGTGACAAAACATTCTGAAAATGTGACATTGCTGTATCTTATTCTGTGGTCATATGGTTAGCGCACGGGACTCCTAATTCAGAGGTAGTGAGTTCGATTCTCTCGCTCAGCAAAATTTTTATGTGATTTTTTATACCCAAGTAATGAATTCATTCATTTCAATTTCAATAAAAAATAATGTATTTGTCCATATTTATTAATTTGCAAGAAAATAAAAATTGCGAAAAAAGGGTTATTTTTGTTGTAAATAATCCTATGAACTCTAACCCTATTACTAAGAACTACTTTATAAAGTAAGTTAACAAAACAATTATCGAAAAATGAAATGAAATCTTTGAGTTTTACGTCCCACGGTTATGCCGGTTAGGCTAAAGGAGACGGTGATTATGAGAGATGAGTTAAATGGTGGAATGAAGAAAGTTGGGAGGAAACGGGAGAACCCCGAGAAAACCCACGAGCACGGTGTTTGTCCACCACAAATTTCACTTGGAACACTCTACCACTGAGCCACCGCGCCCCCCTTAAAACAATTATCGAAACTTGTATTCTATGCAACTCCAAAGAAAGTACTAATTGAAGTTAAAACTCACGGATTTTTTGCAAAATAAAAGAAAAAAAGACTGCCGTGAATGGTTATCGAATTCAGAACTTCTGATTCCGCAATACAATACGCTAACCGTACGACCACAGAGCACAGAACTGACAACTTTCATTTTCGTAACATTTTGATGCACTGCCTTTTTTTGTGTGTCGATTCAAGCGCCATCTGCAAAGACAATGTTTTCATTTGGGTCAAATCACTGTCATTTTTTCTGGAGAATCCCAATGTGCAATAAGAAGTAGAGGTTCCCATTTAAAATGTTAAAGTAAATCACCGTACGTCGAAGGAAGTGGGATAAGGGGTTGCGTTTGGTATCATTGGATAGCTTCTTCAAAACTACTTAACACTTTTATTTTTATTTTGCTGATCTTTAAATTTCGCGAGATATTGGACCGTTCCGGGACTTTTTCTGCACCATGTAGAAAATATAGCTATATAGTGATTATCTCGGTCGAATGTGAAATGAAATATTTTAATTGAACGTTCCACTATTATGCTCTTTAGGATAATGGAGACCATGATTAAGGCATATGTACGATTATGGAAGAATTAGTTTGATGATAATGTGAAGGAAACAGGATCACTTCGAGGAAACCCATGCACACGGCCTTGTCTACCACAAACTTAGTTGCTCGGATATCAAACCAAAGACCCCACGCATCACAGAAAAGCGTTGTACCATTGAGCTACCGTCCTGCAACGGTAATATGTATGTGGTGTTAAGGACAATGGTCCGGTACGTAAGATAACATTTTTTGTAACCACACCTGCAAAGTTATGCTATTTGTACTTTTATGTTGTTAAGATATAATAAACAGGTACGCCATCAATAGAAATATGTTTTTGAGATACACGACCAAGAAATTATAAGCATTAAGGAAATTCAGTTTTAAAGGAACAAAAAAAAAAAAAAAAAAAAAAGAAAGAAAAAAAAATAGTTTAAGTAAGCTTTGGCGGTTGCTAAAGCTAGTTTTATCGAACTGTGGACTTTGTATCTAATTGTGTGCATAGGTTACAGTGCTCCGTTGTCTCGATAGATTTCAATAATGGAGTCAATCCGATAACATCTTAACGGGTAACGTTTACTTAACGTCGTCCGTTAGACTACGCGATAACTCCTGAACAGGGGTGAATTTTTGAACTACGTTTCTTAATATAGACAGGTAGAGTCATTATTTCGGAAGAGTTCGTTAATCAAGACAGCCAGTTAATTTATTAATCGGTAGAAGTGATTTTAGTTCATCCGTTAGTCCAAACAATAACTTTAACGAAAGTATTTATTTACTTGGGATAGATAGGTAAAGCCAGGGCCGGCTTTAAGAGGTGAACGAGAGCACATGTATCCCTCTTGACTATAAATATATACTATCTAAAATGTGAACCTAGCAGTGAAAAACATTTTCCGAAACTTTCTGCTGCCATGTGTCCGTTTGAGGCTTAAAAGAAAGCTTAATTTTGCAAAAACAACAGTTTAAGTCGATTGTCTAATGATTGACGGAAAAGAACAAAGTACTACTCCTGATTCACACCACAGATGCCTAAAGGCATTTAAAAACTTGAAAGTTTAAATCAAATGTGGAAGTTGTTGGTGTACCCCCTTTCAAAAAATCCTGCGTCCGGCCCTGGGTAGAGCAATTATTGGATATAGTATACGTAAGACCGCATCAGTTGCAGAAGGAGCTGGACGCTCATACTTTTAGGGATTATTCATTGAGTATATACGAACTTAAATAGGGGGTAACAAACCCACTCTCATTTACTTACTGACTGATACGAAAATAAAAAATAACGTAGTTGTCTGACACTTTGTTGTTCTTCCTCAGTCGTGTTTACCTTCACGACTGCTGATGTGCAAATGTCTGAGGTGTATCTAGTAGTACCAAGTCATGCATGATTGCTTAGCGGTGTTTGCAGTCAGAAAGGAAGTTTGGGAGTCATTGCATACAGGTTTTCGTGAAAAGAACGTAACGCGAAGTTTGCTTTTTTTATGTTTACTTTTAGTTTCTGGTCATTTCAATGCGAATTATGATGCTTAGAATTACGTGTATAAATTGAGGAAAATTCCTCGCTGATCGTATTACATCTTGGAACTCTAAGCACAGATGCCATTTTTAGTGATGGGTTTGCACACACTTACATAAGCAGCGGTAGGTGGCAGCATGGTATGATAAAGAAGTCATTAACAAGATGGAAGTAGGATTATAATGGTTATTTCGTTTCACGTGAACTACTTCTTGTATAAGTGTGGGATCGTCGAAATAAGTATAAAATAAAAAAGTGCTGTGCTGTTGGTGTGATGCAGGAGCAGGTGCTGCTCCGCATCGGTAAGTTGTCTTATGGATTGGTAGGGATGCGGTTCTATTTTAGGGAAAGGAACATGTTTCGCTGTTGGAAAACACGTTTCATTGGAAATTCGAGGAGGAAAACGAGGTGCAGTTTTTCCTCCTCGCTTTTCAATGGAACGTTCTTTTGTAGAGTTAAACTCGATTTTTTAATGCTTTCTGTTCTTTATTCTCTTTTTACTTTAACACATTATGCCCTTGTACTGTATATCTGCATGCGTAGTGCCCTTGTACTTTCCCTATGAGCATGTGTGTGGGGGGGAGGGGGATTTAACGCATATCGCATGTCTTGCGCTCCTTCTGCTCCTTATTGTCTTTTTACTTTTAGTCCTCACATTTGCCCTTGTACTTTCTATATGCATGTGTAGTGCCCTTGTACTTTATATGTGACTGTGTGGGGGGGGGATTTAACGCATATCGCATGTCTTGTGCTGCAGGATACTTCTTACTCTTGCATTACGTAGGGAAATGGTATTTCATGTGGAAGTGGTAATAGAACACAAAAGAAACGCAGATCAGGGTGTATTCACACTTTATATTGGAGTGTGAATACAAGATGATCTGGGTTTCCTATGTGTTCTGTTACCACTTGCACATGAAATAACATCATTTCCCTACGTAATGCAAGAGTAAGAAGTATCCTGGAGCACCGGAAACAAGGGCGGTCTCATGTATACTATTACCCAATTATTTCGTCCAAGTTCGTTGAAACAGTCAATGTTAATCCTTAACATATTAATGGGTAACGGTGGCTTCCGTCCATCAGTTACTCAATGCGATAACTCTATTGTAGAGCCTCCTCTAGCGTCATCAATATGATGTGGTGAAATAATGTCTCAAGTATTTAAATGTATGATTAATTATATATGTGGAGTTACCAAGCAGTTACGAGGAAACAAGTCCCGAACAAGAGGACTTGAAATACGCAAGAGAGACCTCTTTGCGTCATCCAAACGCATTAGAAGGCGGTGACCTTTTGAATTCAAGAGATCTTCAGGTTTATACCTTTCCTTACATTTGCGAAAAATCAGTGTTGTAGGTATTGTATTAATTGTCTCTGTTGGAATATCAGGAAAACTGGAGATCTCTACCCAAGCGAATAAAAGGGCAACGCAAAATAATCTACAATATACCTACTTCGTGCCTGCAGGTAATTTGAAGTGTATTTTAGACTAACCATACGTTAGATTGTAAAATATGACGCGGATCCGACGTTTCTGAAAATTTTAAAATGAAATTTGAGAATTTATCACAGTTCCTTCCAACGACGCCTATTTTCCAAAATGTGGGTAGGTGCATATATGGCGGGAAGTGTTATATGTTTTCAGGGGAGTCTAGATATTTTTTGATTGATTTCCTTTTAGTTAAACTCTTTTCTAAACATTGTCATTAAGGGTTATGCTGTGGTAAAGTAAAATATACCAGTACTACAAGTATAAGTCGTACTGTAGTGTGTCACTTGTAAGGAAACATCAAAGCAAGCCGAAAATGTGCGATTCTATTTTCAATAGAGTTCCATCTTTTATTCCGAGTACTGCCTTTGACTAGGCCAGAGACATGTAAGGAAAGGGGATGGGGTGATGCTTGTTTGCCTTTGAATAAATGTATTTGAAACAAACAATTGTTTTAGAGGTTTGAATCTTTACCTTCCATCTCATTGTTTTAATAGCTTATTATTTTTATGATAATGGCAAGTGAGAAACATTTATTTTATTTTGTTTCTATCAAATTAAAATTCTTATGTGTGCTGGAGACCCGGAGCACTCATGTTGTTGGCGCGCATGGTTCCTTCTAGACTTTGAAGTTATATACAGCACTATTCGATTTGACAAAAACGATATACAAAGTGATCTCTTATTTTTTTAAAATAAATAATTAGTTCCACGCAACGGTTAGTGCAGCTAGTCCTTGTTTTATGTTGGGACTCATTGGTCCAGAACCCACGTCAGACTACAGAAGCAGTCTTTCCGTAGGCTTAGTGCTTCACGTGCTGGGTTCGAGTCCAGTAATCTTCGCTGGATAGTGATAGCGTGAACCATATACGTACATTTGATGTAACTAAACGGCGTGACAAACATCTTGGCATTTGAAGGCGGCGCTTCAAGTTTCCTTGAAATTAGTGGCGGACACGAAAACCGGTTTTTCGATTTTCTCCAAAACCGGTTCGGTTTTTCACCGGGTCCGGTTTCGGTTTTCTTTACAACCGGTTCCGGTTTTTTCCAAAATTTGTTTTATTTCTGACCAGGAGAGTGTTTCGTTGTTCTCCGCAAACCGAATCCGTTTCCACAGAAATAGTTTTATGTTTTTTCCAAAGGTTTCCGCCGAAACCTGTTTTGAAGAAAACCTAAACCGGTTTCGGCGAAAAACCGTACCGGTTTTGGAGAAGACCGAAATGTAGGTTTTTCGGTTTTCGGTTTTCTAGAAACCGGTTTCCGGTTTTTACAAAAAACCGGTTTTGTCAATCCCTACTTTTAATGCTGCTAGCAAATGAGAGGCCAGCGGTATTGCCACATATTAGTTTATACACATCCACGTCTATCCCCTACCACCTGATCGCGCTGTAGTTCGTCTGCTTAGCGATTGCCACATCCTTTTAACACTCAGAGCTTGCATTTTATTCGTTTAGTTGAAATGCCAAGATGTTTGTCAGGGGGCTTAAAATACTCAGGTGCAGTGACGTATTTACCGCAGGGCTTTGCTAACCTTATTCCTGGAAATGTGAAAATTCTGCAACATATTTCATTTCCTTCAAAATAGTAAATATATTTTCGTTGGAGGGGTATTAAGTCCGGAAGCCCTCCCATTAAATATGCCACTGCTCAGATGTGTTATTATAGTTTATTCTGTATTTTCCACTGACACATAGTCATTCTACTGAAATCTTTTCAATCATGCTGGTGATTTGAAAATTTGAAAATATATGAACATATTACATGAAATTACGCATTGAAATGTGTTTAAAATGTAGTATTCTATTTTCTTTCTTTTTTTTAAATGTAAATCCTTAGTACAAGTCTAATTTTCCCTCTTAAGCTTACAATTCCTACCAGAGTAGAGAAGGATATAGACACAGGAACATCCAGAACAATTTGAGAATTCGATATTTACTAATGCAACTCGAACTCACGATTGATTTTGTCCTGTTGTCATGCTAACGACTCAGACCACTAGACTGCACCACAATAAATGTTGTTTGCTGGGACCACCACTGGCAGTGCAAAAAAAAAAAAAAAAAAAATGTCCTGAGGATTCAAAAGAACAACAGCCCTATAACATACCTAAATTTACACATTAAAAAAATAACGTCTAATTTTTGGGCATTCACTGGGTTATGGCATATTCTGATGATGTAAATTTAATAGGGGATGATAGGAGAACAGTAGAAATAAATACAGAGATCTTATTAAACGCTTGCAGGGACATGGGTTTAGAAATAAATGCAGAGAAAACTAAATACATGGAAGTGCGTCGGGACCGTAATACGGCAAATTGTGCAGGCGTTAAAATATTAAATAATACTTTTGATAAAGTGGCTACTTTCAAATATTTAGGATCAATATTAACAGACGAAAATCATATTCACGAAGAAATTAAATGTCGACTAAAAGCAGGGAATTCGTGTTACTATTCGGTTCAAAATCTCTTGTCGTCGCGAATTCTGTCGAGGAATTTGAAGCTTAAAATATATAAAACGATAATCATGCATGTTGTTCTGTATGGTTGCGAAACATGGTCACTTACTCTGAGGGAAGAACATAGACTGAAAGTATTTGAGAACAGGATCCTGAGAAGAATATTCGGACCTAAGAGGAACGAGAATGGGGAATGGCGGAAGCTTCATAACGAGGAACTACATAGTTTATACGGTTCACCCAACATTGTTAGGGTCGTCAAGTCTAGGAGGCTTAGGTGGGCAGGTCATGTAGCTAGAATGGAAGAAAGTAGAAACGCTTTCAAAGTCCTGACTGGTAGACCCATAGGAAAACGACCATTAGGAAGACCTAGACGCAGATGGGAGGATAATATTAAGATGGATCTCGCAGAGATAGGAATACAAAGTAGAAACTGGATGCAATTAGCTAAGGATAGAAGTCAGTGGAGAGCTTTTGTGAACGCGGCATTGAACCTCCGGGTTCCATAGGCCATAGAGTTAGTTAGTTAGTTAGTACCGAATTAGTGATGTAACGATGAACTTTACAATATACAGGATGGCCCAAAAGTAGGTATACATTACCGTACTGGCCACCTCCCTGTATTTCACATCGTTTCTTGTTGCTATCAAACAGATAGACCTAGTTTCTTTATTATTTGTTCTTAATGTCTTTTTACTTATACCTTAAGCTCGGAACAGTCCAAGCAAATAAAATCATGAACTAAAATGTTATACTTGATCAATGCAAAGGTGTATACCTACTTTTTGGCCAAGGGCGCCCATATTGTGGTTTCCAAGGAGGGGCAAGTATACGCGACATTTCAAATATAGGTTCAAATTTTCCTGAAACTAATGTAAAAATTCCATTTGGTTTTAGATATTCCGAAGTAGAATTTCCTCTAGGGGGGCAAGCGCCCCACCTTGCCCCCTGATGATCGCCAGTGTTTTTGGTCACTGTACAACGTCGTTTTATTGTAATTTACGGAAATGCTCTTTGTTTCTAGTAACAAATATGTAAAACTGCATTAATTAAAGGAAGAAAACATAATAGTTTGAGTGGTAGGCAATACTGGAATTTTACAGAGCCTAACAAGGTATGTGTGGTGTTTGCTGTAGAAAGCAAGGGGCAAACTGAGAAGTTTGTTCTAATGAACGGCAAACGATAATTCCTAATAGTAAATATTTCACGCTAATAGATGTTACTAATTCCTAATAGAAAATTCAGATAATAGATATTACTAACTTGTAATAGTACAGTCACGCGAATAAATGCTACAGTATTTCCTAAGAGCAAAGATACGCTAATAGATGTTACTAATTCCTAATAGAAAATTCAGATAATAGATATTACTAACTTGTAATAGTACAGTCACGCGAATAAATGCTACAGTATTTCCTAAGAGCAAAGATACGCTAATAGATGTTACTAATTCCTAATAGAAAATCTCGTTAACAAATGTTATAGTACTTCATGATACTACAGTCAAGCTAATAAATGTTACTAATTGATAATAGGTAAGTCACAATAACAGGCGGTACAGTATTTCCTAATAGCAAAGTCATGTTAATAGATGTTACAGTACTTCCTAATAGGTCATGGTAATGGACGTTAATATTTCCTAATGGCAAGTCACGCTAATAGATATTACAGTATTATTAATATCAAAGATATGCTAATAGATGTTACTAGTTTCTAATAGAAAGTCACGCTGATAGATGCTACAGTATTTCCCAATATCAAAGACACGCTGATAAATGTTATTAATTCCTAATAGAAAATCACGCTAACAGATGTTACAGTATTTCATGATACTAAAGTCAAGCTAATAAATGTTACTAATTGATAATAGGTAAGTCACGATAACAGGCGGTACCGGTAAGTATTTCCTAATAACAAAGTCACGCGAATAGATGTTACAGTACTTTCTAATAGGTCATGGTAATAGATGTTAATATTTCCTATTGGTAAAGTCACGCTAATAGGTGTTACAATAATATTAATAGAATAGATACGCTAATAGATATTACTAACTCGTAATAGTCAAGTTATGCTAATATATGTGACACTATTTCCTAATAGGAAAGATACGCTAATAGATGTTACTAACTCCTAAATTAAAATCACGCTAACAGATGTTACAGTATTTCATGATACTAAAGTCAAGCTAATAAATGTTACTAATTGATAATAGGTAAGTCACGATAACAGGCGGTACCGGTAAGTATTTCCTAATAACAAAGTCACGCGAATAGATGTTACAGTACTTTCTAATAGGTCATGGTAATAGATGTTAATATTTCCTATTGGTAAAGTCACGCTAATAGGTGTTACAGTAATATTAATAGAATAGATACGCTAATAGATATTACTAACTCCTAATAGTCAAGTTATGCTAATATATGTGACACTATTTCCTAATAGGAAAGATACGCTAATAGATGTTACTAACTCCTAAATTAAAATCACGCTAACAGGTGTTACAGTATTTCCTGATAGTAGCGTCACGCTAATAAATGTTACTAACTGATAATAGCAAATTCACGCTTACAAGCGGTACAGTAATAGATGTTAAAAGCAAATAGCAAAGTCACACTAATAGATGTTACAATATTTCCTAATAAGTCTCGGTACTAGATGTTAACAATTTCTAATAGTAGTCACGCTAATAGATGTTACAGTATTTCCTAATAGCAAAGTCACACTACGAGTACTATCAATTGAATGACTGACACTAATGGATTTGCAATATGGAAATTCTTGTGTATAAAGAATATCTTGAATAATTACACAAAAATACTGTACAAATTTTGGAGTGGTTTGTGGACATACTTAGAAATGATAAATGCGACCAATAAGAAAAAAAAAATAGTCCTAAGCTTGATACATTAGGCACCACAACTAGTTTTATTGATATTAATTGAAAGAAATTTGCATAAAATAATACGTCGTACGCCATTGATACAGAACATTAGAAAATCAGTTAATCATGATTAAGGTCATATCCAACTCCCAATGATTTCTTTGTTCTGAAATTCCGTTAAAAAATGCTACACCATCTATGTTAAAATGTTTATGTAAAATTAATTTTAGCTTCTTAACGTAAATTTCGAAGAAATTTTCCACTTGTTCAATGTAACTTACGCGAAGAATATTCGATATTTTTTTTGTTCTTATTCCTCCAGCTGTGTGATTAGTTAATTATAAGGCGTGCTAAAGTCAACAAGCGTCCCTTTATGTACGGGGAAAATTAAACAGATCACAAGAACAGATCAAACACTTTAAATTAATGATGCGTTTCCCTTTGTCTTGCAGTTTTAGTTGTTAAAAGAAAAACTGTTTCTTGACACATTCAAAGAGAGAATACTTTAATTAAATTTTACTTAGAACAACACCAAAGGACTAGAAGTTAATTACAGATATCACTTTAAGATCGCTAAATATCTTTTTTCTTCTGTCCTGTATTTTTAAATTGTTTCAAGCGCCATTGTTGAGGTTACAGATAAATTCATCGAGTTAACGAGAGACTCTAGTAGGAAATAACGCTGAAATTGCTCCAGAAATTGTGGTAAAGAAACTATAATAAGGATGCCGGAACCTCAAAAGGGGCTGATAGCCCTGCTACAAACTCACATAAAATTTCTACAGTTTTCAGGGCATTTTATGTTAGATTTTCACTCTAACGATGCACCCATGATGCGTTGGTTTCGAGCTATGTACTCCATAATGCAAATTATCATTTCTACCTTGCACATGATTTTCTGTGTATTGAGAATTCTGTACAGTCTGTCTAATTTGTCCAAACTTGTTCCTGTAGTTGTATCGACTACGTTTGCCATTCACGGCGTCATCAAATTAATATACGTAGCCGTTAGAAGAAAGACATTTACCAAAGTATTAAGATTATGGGACGATGCAGGAACGCATCCAATGTTTGAAAAAGCTGACGAAATGACGTTGCAAGTTACACGATATAGAACGAAGAGATGGCTAATCATTTCGACAGTATTTTATTTATTCTATAGTGTCTTCTGGACGGTATCTCCGTTCTTTGATAAGGATTACGAAGATATTATGGTTGATAACGAAACAATGAGGGTCGACAAGCCTCGTCTTATTGTGGGTGCTTGGTACCCATTAGACCTAACCAGTTCGCCTGGTTATCAAATTGCCTTCTTGTATCAGGTAAGACTCATTTAAGTTTGAAACTATTTTATTTTTATATGGTAGTATTATAGATAGTAGATAAAACTCACTAAAAGTTTCGATTATATTAGTTATATCACGTGTAAGTTTTATAAATACGAGGGTAAGTCAATAAATATGTGCACTTTTGCTCTAATCGTCTATAGGTTCGTTGTACAGATTTCTGCGCTCGCCAGCCGATAGATGACGCCACTGTCTTCTCTTATTTAAGGTTTCAGTGCTATCATTTTAGTTCGCTTTACGCTGTTGCGAAGTTAAGCGTGACTACGTCTCTGTCCGTTTGCACCGCAGAACAACGTTCGGTAATTCGTTTTTTTGTGGCCTGATGGTGTACCAGGAACTGAAATCTGTGGAAGACTTTCAGCTGAATGTGAAGACAATAGGTTATCACGATGAAGTGTTTAACAATGTATTGAAAAGTTCAAAATGAGAAAGAACGATGAAAGTGCAGACGGTTTTTCAAATTTCCAATTCATTGGTAAACACTTTACTGTTTTAAAACATTGTCCTCTCATTGTGCTACAAGTGTTCTATGGATTTCAATTCCTGGTACATCTTCAAACCACGCACACACACGCACACACAAAAGGATTACGGAACACTGTTTTTCTGTAGTGCGAACGGACACCGGTACAGGCATGTTTACTTCGCGACAGAGCAAAGCAAACTGAGGTGATAGCGCTGAAACCTTCTACAAGGGAGACAATGGTGCATTCTATTGGATTGCGAGAGCATAAAGCCATACTGACATACGATTAGAACAGGGATGCAAATAACCACTCGCTCACTCGCACAGGAGTGAATGGTTCATTGGTGGTGCGGGCGAATATTAAAACATTCAGCGACGTATGTATCTAAATTGATACACACAGGTTTTCCTTCCGGGACCGCGTGTATCATTTTACATACACAGTCGAGACTCCATTGAGCGCCACAGCAAAATCATCAGCTTTAACCTCTCTGGCCAAGTTGACCTTGAGAATGGTAGTTGTATCTGGACCCCGGGAAAGAAAACCAATGTGTATCAATTCCGATACACACGTCCTGAAAGTGTTACCTTTTAAAAGTATATCTTGACTCGGGAGGAGAAACCAGCAGGATTTTCCTTGGTGCTCAATGTGTTAATATCACACCGAAGGTAAGTAGTGGGATGTGGTCATGTAGCTTTTATCATGGGCTAATAAAATTATGTTGTTTATTTTCATCCCTGAATTAAAAGAAGATCGCTCATATTTATTGACTTAGCCTCGTATTCTATATATATAATGAACAATTGTAATTTCTACATACTCTTCCTGTGAAATATAGACAAATAATAGTATACGTACATGTTATCAAGAAAACGAAATATTGGTACATGTGTCTCGGACTTCGAATTAGTAAGAGCAGGTAGTGCAATGGCTACCAAAGTCGCCTGACCTAATATGCATGAGTTTCCAAATATGAGATTAGTTTGAAGTAGGGCTATACTATTAAAAGGACTGATCCATCTACGCATAAGGACATTTAAAAGTAAGTATGACGAACGTTTGGTAAAGTGAACTGAGAAAAAATATTAAATATTTTGAATGTGTAAAATATTTAAACATGTTCTCAGGCTTTAACGTAATGTATCATATTCTTAGCTGACAATTAAATCTGGGGCGTAGAAGAAAGGAACTTTCCGATCGCTTGAACGATTATCGGAGACTTACAACGTAAAAGGGCAGTGCAGTGGTTAATGCACATTAACATACGTTCATCAGGTATTACTGTATCACTGAAGTGCTAGAGCTGGTTCTGGTATAACAATAATACATAGGCCTACCAGTAGAAGACATTTTCCTACAGAACCATGCGCGACTGTATTAAACACTTAAACTTTCAAGAACTCCTGGATGGGCTCAAAATACTGTTGCTCCCTTGGCCTGCGCATTCATATGATATCTCATCTATTGAATATGTTTGAGCTGTGATCACACAGTGAATCACACATCAGAAAATAATGGTGGTTTAAAGACAGGAATCTTGGCTAAATCTTCAAACTGGATTATTGAGAATCGAAGTGACATCTTTTATGCTTCACTCTGTTTCTATAAACAGCTCGCTTTAGCTATACTAGGCTTTGTTTGTAATGTTATTCCTCAAGATGTCACACATACGTTTAGATATGATCAAGATATTCTCGTGCCTTACGAAACATTTTATACTCAAATTAACGCTTTTTCGTTATGTATTGTTCTATCTTGTATGCCCAACTGAGAATTACACGGTTCAAGCAATATAAACAATTATGAGGCGCATTGAGCATTCCCAGTGTTTTTTTATTTATTTTTCTACATATTTCTTCGTTCTTTCACATATTTATGAAAAACAAAAGTTTCAATTTAACTCATTACATCCTCTTAGCAACTTAATATTTCGTCATAGCGTTGAAACTCATGGGTTGTCATTGCTGCTTTTAACCTTGAAGTAAGCTTGGAGCAGTGTTGAATTCAGACATTTTCACCCGGGGGGATATGAACTCCTCGGGGGAAGGGGAGTTTGGGTGAAGTAATTTCTACATTTTGTGATTGAAAATTTGAGAGTTTCTCCGGGGGGAATGAATTTTCTTCGCGAGAGAGATTCCCCCGGGCTACCCCCTGAATTCATCCCTGGCTTGGAGTATGTTTCGTCAAACCATTGTTGCATTTTGTTTATGTGATACTAGCAGCGTTCACCCCGCTTCGCTGGGGTCACCCCGGAACGCAATAAACTTTGTTACTTAGATAATTTTTACTTTTTCGCTTTCAAGTGATATGATAAAAACCATAGAAGATTGCAGTAAATGTTAACATTATATCGCCTGTCATTTATGTTAACCCGCCGAGTGACACGGTCATGTGGGTTGCATATAAATACGGTTAGATTTAGCTATGATGAGCTAACAAAGGATTTCTACGTTATGGACACTTGAATGGTCAATTATCTCAAGACACTGGTAATTGAAAATTAAAGTGATATGATAAAAACCATCTAGGGTCCAAATCTTAATAACCCCCCAAAAATGAAAGAAATTGGTTCAGCCGTATTAGCGTGATGAGCTAACAAAGGATTTGTACGTTCTCTTTTATATATATAGATTTAGTTCGTAGATTAGCACTGTTTTTAAAGTGCAATGTGTTTTGAGGAGGAAGATTTAACTGGGTTGATTTGAAAGATGGAAGTATACAATCATTTGAAGACAAGTTAAAAGTATGTTTTTTTTTCGTACTTTTGGTGAAGAAAGGTTTAGTTTATAATGTATTTTATTTTCTGAGAATTTGTCAAGGATGTTATAAAATAGAAGATCTGCCCATACAACACAATCGTGAAGCCAAACGTCACAGCTTCGCCACACCTACTCTGCCCACTCCAAGCCACTAAGATCGCAATGTTTCGAGACAACAATCATGGCAGAAACGAGAGTAGTCAATCAGATGTGCCGGCTCAGACGATGCTCGATTGGTTTTCGGCTTCATTGAGTTCATATCATGAAGATATGTATGGGCAGATCCTCTATTTTATAACATCCTTGGAATTTGTGTCCACTGTGTTTGGTAGAAGAGATGTAGAAATACACGTGGCAACTTTAGTTTCCAAAGGAAAGATGCGAAGTCAAAATCGGGATAATTGTACTTAGTTTTACTCTTTCATATAGTAAGTGATATAAAAGTGTGAACTCT
Organism: Thermobia domestica; assembly: GCF_964235325.1. Lineage (NCBI taxonomy): Eukaryota > Metazoa > Arthropoda > Insecta > Zygentoma > Lepismatidae > Thermobia > Thermobia domestica. The sequence goes on along the minus strand of NC_137461.1, from coordinate 41,646,780 downwards.
TCACTGCAAAATATATTGATAATACTACTGCCTCCGCCAGCATATGCACAAGGGAAGTGAGAGCAAACTATTTCCTCCATGTAATTTGTGGTCACTCATTGGGTGGGCAAGGTTCTCCCTCACAGTTATGCATGTTAACGTTTATAATGTGCGTGTGGAGATGATTATCTGTGTCAAGGAGATCTTTGTTCTCCCGCTTGGCTACTGGATAGCACCTCCCATTTCATTCCGTGGTCCCGTGTTTGATTCACTAGTGGGAGGTACCATTGAATGAAAAAGTATTTTTTTTATTCCACCATTACCAGTAAGCACATCTCATTTAGCCGCCATGGCATAACCATAAAAACTCCATAAATACTTGATGCTCTGGAGGAAGATGATGGTTCCTTTCTACACAACTTAACTGTATGTCAACCAGATGAAAAACAAGTAGCAGACAGCGACCATGATTCCGACTTATCTCTTGCAAATCCCGAAGGTAATTCTGATCGTCTTCCTGCTCATCTCGTTCGTTCTAAAGTGCTTGTTCGTTACTCAGATTATGACAAATCACAATCACATGCCGAAGAACTGGGCCAAGCACTCATATGTCTAGAAATACATCCAATCGCAAACGGATGCAGCAGAAATGTAGTCATTTAGTTTCGAAATCCACTTCTTCTTCCGATGCAAGGTTCAATATTGGTGAACATCACGTAATTTATAATCCTAATGCTGAGGATTATTTGTTAGTAAATCAATAAAATCTTTGAACGCTCGAATCTAAGAAACACGGGTTCTACTTAAAGAGGATGTTGTGCTTGGATAAGTAGATCATGTTAATTTCAACCCGGCATAAAATTCGATTGTGATATATATTTTTTAAATCTCAGTTCGGTTACTTCAAGAACTAAATTCAAAAGGTTGATGTGGAATCAGAACCTTATATTATGGGAAACCAAGTATTCTCGAAACATGAATTTACCAGAGAAGAAACTGTGGAGAAATAAACCACGTTTTGAGTTGATCAGAAGCTTATCAAGTGATCTTTTATGTGTGAGTTGGAACAACAACAACCTTACAGTTCTGATAAACTGTGATCAAATTGAGCCTGGAAAGACTTCAATACGGTACTCGCGTGTCGACAAGAAACAGAATCACTCTTCAGATATCAGGAGTTATTGTCCAATTCAAATATGGCTAGAGTGGATTTGTCAAATTAGTTTGACAAATTATTTTGGTATAATTCGCACAAAGAAATGGTGGTAGCCATTCTTTGCATCGGTTGTTCAAGTATCATATGTTCAAGGTTGGTTGCTTTACAGAAAACTTGAGCACGATGTATCGTTACTAGAGTTTCGACGTCAGTGTGCAGTGTTCTTACCAAAATTGTTTTGTACCACACAGAACCCTCAGGTGTCTAGCCCTCCTTAGAATTTCCAACCGCTCTATTGAATTTAACTGATCATATGGTACTATCGGGAAAATCAAAATACAGGCCTTGAAGAGTTTGTCGGAATCGCACGAAGTTTCTCTGTGAAAAATGTGACTAGCCTTTGCAGTCAAAGGAATGTTTCAACGCTGTTTTACACAACCCTGTGACAAGGTAGTTGAAAGATATGTTCTTAAAATTAAAATACAAAGTGCCGTTAATAATATTTAATAGCTATGTTGTGCAGTGATTTTCTCCCCTCAAAATTGTAACTTTTTAAAAAATATTCCCTTTTTTGAATACGTATGTGACTGTTGGCAACTGAAGTTGCCGGGCTAATAAACAAGGAAAAAATGCATATTTTTCCAAAATATTCTAATATGCATTTTAGAGTACCATTAAAACCAAGTTGGCAAAAAAAAAAAAAAAAACTTTTCCGAATACTAGTGTGAAATTCTGGGCACTAACTAACTAACAAAAAACTGGGCTCTTACTATTTTGATAACCATCTGTATATGTTCACTTCCTTAAAAATGCATTAGATTTCATCGTATATTAATACAAGGGCACGCCAACAAGGACTGAGCGGCCGGGGTGACTCAGTGGTAGAGTGCTCACCTCTGATGCATGCGGTCTTTGATTGAATCCCAGCTCACGCCAAGTGATCTATGTGATGGACAAACAGCATATGCGTGGATTTTCTCGGGGCTCTCCCGTTTCCTCCCACTTCCTTCATTCCGCCATCTCATTCATTTCTCATAATCACCGTTTCCTTTAGAGTAGCTGATTTTCCAACAAGGACTGAGAGCTATTATTATTATTATTATTATTATTATTATTATTATTATTATTATTATTATTATTATTATTATTATTATTACTATTATTATTATTATTTTAATCGCAGACAACAAAGAAATATTGTTGAGAAAATGCTACACGATGAAAACTGATTAGAACTGATAGTGGACAAGAATAGGTCACTCACTCGTGGGTCTGTGCACAGTTACAAACAAAATGGGGTCTACATACCGAATGGAGTCGATGTGTGAAGAACAATATCAAGTTCTGCGTTCAGTAGCAGAAATCCGGCATGAAGGCGTACAGATTGTACCAGCTGACATTATGATGATGTTCTGCCACAATCTACAAGCTGGACCACTGATACAATTTTAAGCTACAGTATAACAGGTCAATGAATAGAGCCCAATCGAGAATCGGAAACGGGCTGCTCTGTTTATAGCGAGACTCCTTATCAACTAAGCTATTGTGGCTCAATTTTTACTATAGAGGTGCTTATTTCAGTTTCGTTAAAATTAGACTTTTTAATGGATTGTGCAGACGAGATATACGTACATTGTATAGTACATGACTGATAAGTATGCTCCTTGTGACTCAACGCTTGAAGCTTCTGTACTCATTATTTCTAATACACAGTTATTTATGATTAAAAATAACTTCTTTTGTTGCAAGAACAGCGAAAATTTTGCAACTAGAACTTTTAGATACGATATATTCTTGAGTAAAGTGCGTCATTTAGAGAGGGCAGGAGGGGGCAAATGCTCCCCGCAAGAGTTTGATGAATACGTATACTTTAGTCGATTGCCTACTAATATACTAGTACAAAACATGGAAGTCTTATGTCGGTGGTGCTCTTGCCTCCCCAAGCAAAGTATGAAATGACGACCCTGGTAATTAGTCCAGGAACTTTAGCATTTTTCTTCGGAAAAATTAGAAGCTGAGGTTTTTCCTCACAAAAACGTTCATTAGGTCATTCTAAATAACATATCAAAAGTCCCCGACTTTCTGATGTACGCTTCAACTTTTTTCAGGGGGTGGAAGTGGGGGAGGAAAACGCAATTTCAAATATGATGAAATTCAGCTTATTTGCATGTTAACCTAAATATTCCGAATAATAATAAAAAAAAAAAAACAACAAAATTTACTGGGAGCGCTTAGCACATTCGCTCGTAAATGTTTCACAAGAAGTCCCAAAGAATATAGGGTCGGGTTTCGGAAATATGACGTCATCAAAATGGCCGACAGCAGAATTTGTAGTGGTTTGTGGGAATGGTTATAACTTTCCGCAGAATAGTGGTAAAACCGTCGTTTATGTTTCAGATTGAAGATAATTAATTACCAAATGTACGGAATGAAACATGCTTCTGTATCGTTAATTTCTTTCGAGATACAATAACAAAAAACTAGTTTTGAGTACCTCGTTTTAAGTGTAAATGCAAATAACTCAGTAATCATAAAATATTTCAAAATATATCTTCAAACAATTGTATGAGAAACTTATACAATCATTACTTCAGCACATTAAAACTGACGAAATTCGAATTGTCCTATTGGTACGCATGTGTAACATATTTCTAATGTTTATCTCTCAATGTTTTATTATTTATCAACACAAGTTCAATTTTCATCATTATCCACGATATGTTTTAAACTCCATTTATATTTCTCAGATTCTATGCTAGGAAAATGAGAAAAATGAAAATTGGTATAGGAGATGTGATAAAAAAAATATAGTGAATAATTTTATTAGAAACGACATAATAAGTTTACATGGAATCTAATTTAATCAGCTTCAAAGTATTGGCTAGCAATGCACTTATCTCTACGTTGAATCCATGATTGGAAATATTTCTGTATGGCTTTTTTGGAAGGGGGTTCAGCTGCTCTGTCGTGGCTCTCTCAATATCAGGAATAGTGTCCAAACTTTCTCCTTTAAACACGATCTTGATTCTTGGGAAAAGCCGGAAGTCGTGTCATGTTACTTCTGGAAGTTACGGTGGATATGGACAGACAGGAATATTTTTCCAACCAAGAACTCCCGTTCGTCAGTCAAAAGTCGGGGAACAAATTTCGCATTCATTCTTCTCATTTCCAAATCGGTAGTTGCAATGCTTTGTACACTGAGGAAAAAAAATGTAGATGGCGTACTTAAAAAGATAGGTTACATGCGTAATTCATGTAGTTTTTGGACTTATCGTACAGCAGACGTATAACTGAAAACGTATGTTTTATAACACTTTTTGTATAAGTGTTCCATCTAACGTACTTTTCGTATGAAAGAATGTAGGCGGTCAGGATCTCACATACAAATAGAAGTATATAACATATAGCTGACGAAGGTAACATACAGAAAACTGTTAGATGTCAGTCATCCTGCATCGGCATAATGTAACATCTAAGGGCAGTGTCTATGTAGCATACGGATAACGTATGCTCCCTACAGTTTTCTATAGTAAGCAAGAGGATACCATATTTTTGTACAATATACCGCTGTCTGGAGAACGGATTTTTCTCTGTGTAGGCAATCCGTACGACATGTTTACTTCCTTGGTAAACCCTTGAATAGTTATTCGCCTGTTTGAAGGAATATTACTTGAATAGTTTTTTTTTTCACTTTTTTGCAAATTATCTTCTGTTTTTGAGGTTAACGAACGTCGCGAATGTTGCTCGTCTTCTACCGACTCATTTCCGCTTTTAAATCGCTCATCCACCAGTAAACAGTCTTCAGTATTACAGCATTGTCTCCATATACCAATTACATCATTTCACGAGTTTCTTTTGCACTTTTTGCAACTTGAAACAGAACATAACATTCACGCGTTGTTGATGCGCGAAAGACACGATAAACAAACCTCATTCTAGCGATTCTGGATGCAGACTAACAAGTCAAAACGTATTCCAACTTAACGCTGACTGTCTCAGTGGATCAGGCTATCGAACAAATTACAATAAATGGTTACAACGTCAGTAACTGTTGCTTAAAAAAATCATTCACCGCATTTAGTGATCACATCTTGTATAATTCAAGTTGAACTTTAACAGAATGATTTAGAATAGTTTGAGTTATAACTGATTATTTCATTGATTGCGGTTTGAAATAGTGTTGTGTAAACATTCGATATAGTAATATCTTCCGTTCAAAATTACGTACTTTCTCTTCAATTGAATTTATTACTTACATGACATCATTTTATGTTCATCTTTTCTTTCTCAATCAATTAGATAATTGTTCTAATTTTTGTCAAAATTATCAACAATAATTATTACCCTTTAATGTATGAACTCAATAGTATCTGCATAACTAGTAGGTATATATGTGTCAATTTAGAACTATATGTAGTTTTGTTAGAACAAAAACAACTATAGATGTAATATGTAAGTCGTGAATAACACTAATATGCAGTGTACTCAAGACATTAACGCAGCGGTACAAGCGACGAAAAGCAATGGAAACCCCTTACGAAAGGGCTCACAGTCTTGAAACCAAGGCCGGCGCTAGAAGTTTTGCCGCCCTGGGCGGTTCTTTCACATACCGCCCTTTTATTGTTTTCTTTCTCAAATTTTGCCGTCCCTGTATTCTTTTCTTTTTTCAAATTTTGCCGCCCATCAGACTTGCCGCCCTGGGCGGTGGCACGGCTCGACCCCCCCTCGCGCCGGCCCTGCTTGAAACATAATGCTCTTTTTAGTGCAATTTCATTTTCAAAGATGGACGGGCTACATAAGGTAATGCCTTCTCTGGAGCCATGGGCATTAACCACTCGCCTGAGGTGAACTTTATTTTCTTGGACTAGTAAAATTTTGTTGTTTATTTGCATCCCTGTATCAGTATCATTCAGACATAGAAATTGTTTCTTAATTGATATGTTCCTGAGATGTTCCTGAGATTATATTTATCTCCGTTTCATATAATGGTTACTAAATACTTAAATAACCTTTTTCATTCATTTAGTGTATACTAGATATGCTTTGGTACGAGGTAAAATTTCTCACTAGTAACAAACTTGTTTTAATTGCACTTTCCTTTCAGTGTTGAAATTCAAGTAATTTTTAAAATGTAAACATTATTTAAATATTAAAACGAAAAAAATTTCTCACATTGAATAACCACGGAACTAATTGACTTATCCCCTCTATTGAGCACCTCGATAAGGTGGCAACATTCGGCCTTGTCGGCAACGGTATAGTATCTTTCGGTATCTTGACATAACTAATTCGGAATTTAGTGGGAATTCGTACTCTTGAACTTCACTCCAAAGAGCGTGAAGTTCCTATCATGTATTTAGATCGACGTACAAAATATGTCATCAAATCTTGTCCAGTCTTTGTCTGTAAAGAAACTATTATAAACAGTGGCGTAACTAAGGGGGGATTCCGGGCTTAAGCCCCCCTCGAAATATTACTTACTATAGTAAAGTAAATGAAATATCCTGCAGAATTTTCATATTTCCAAGCCCCACCCATGAAAGTTAGCAAAGCCCCAGAAACAAAATCGTAAATACGCCACTGATTACAAATATTATTTGCAGAATCCGAATATTTCGTCGACAGCGTCACAAACTGTCGTATCTCAGTTTTCTAAACTTTTCAGGAGAGCGATTTTTAGGTTTTCACACAACTTTGAACAGCCATATCTCAAAATGTATTTTACCGAAAGGAGAAAAAAATTACCAAGTTATAACTTAAAGCATAAAAAAAAGTGGAGAAAGTTTTATGGAATTTGCCTGCAAAAGCTTGTGGAAAATTTGGCGGGAAAAAGATACGACAGTTTGTGACGATGGTAATCCTCTCTTGTATGAAAGATACGACGCATATTTTTTATACTGAGAACTACATTAATAGATGAACAATCGGAATATATTGCACTTTTATTGAAAAACTTCGTGTTTATTACACAAAATAATTTAACAAATGCTTCCTGAGATTCTTGAGGGTAAAACGAAATTCCTGAGAACACACAAGAAACAAAATATTAAGAGAATACTAACCATAACATAAAATAATGCTATCAAGTTGTCGTTGCCAGAATATAAAATCTTACAAAGTAATTTGCAAATTGCATGCTTTGATATTGCACTTGAGAAGGATGACTAATGTGGTAAGTTTCTGTAAAATTGAACATGTTCAGGGTTTCGAATGATTGGAGTTGGGCCCGGACACAATGATAACGAGTCCTCGTAGGCGTGGAAGACCCGGGTTCGATTCCCGGCGGAAACTCATGTGGTTCGGATTCCACGTTAATCAGTAGGTCCACGTCTTATATAGCCTCGCTGCTGAAAGGGACGTTAAAAATCAATCAATCAAAACGAGTCCTCGTACTTCTCTGGAGCGATAATTTTTGACAAGTCTGCAAAGTAGGAACTTCTATCTGGTGGATTCAATTTGGGTTCTTTTCAGGGAAATAGTTATGTAAGTGTCCTCAAAATGACTTGTCTTAAACTGAATGCAGTTTGGATAGTCTTTGTTCACTTTCACTTCACGCATTTCCGTCCGATTGATTGGATCTCCATTTTCGTCACGTCTAACTGACAGAATACAAAGACATTGGGACAGAGATCTAATCTCATACATCGCTTCTGTCAATACAATGAACGGTATATGGGTTCTTTTTCCTTGTCAGTTTAACAATCGGTTCAAGTTGCGAAGGTACAAAATTACTGCCACAGTGCTTAATAGATGTGCTTATAGCACTGTGGACTGAATCTCCCTCATTTTGTCCATGTCTAGATTCAAAGAATCGGAGAGAAATTTCTCTGATGTTCTTACGTGTTTGCACCGCATACCCCATCATAGCAACCAACCTGAACTCCTACTAGGTCCATCCTGTATTTTTCCAACTCATTCATTACGGATTTAAACGCGCCTCCCTATAAAGAATTCTAATATTCCATGTTCCAAATCTCATATCCATTTTCTTTTGCTGATGTCGTGCCAAGTTATCAGTCTTGGTCCGAGGCTTCTGTGATTGTTTCTGAAAAAGTGTCTTTTTTTTCTATCACAGGATGAGTTTGTTAGGCTCACCCAAACCCCCAAGCTGGAGGGCCACTCCTTGTCTGCCCGCGACTGCTTATTCAGTATCTTCGCAGCTAACCTCTATATCTAAAGGCCTTCTCCTCGATCCGCAGGCCGCGGTGGCTCAGTGGTAAAGCGTTCACGTCTGGTTCATGGGGTCGCGGGTTCCAACCCTGCTTTGTGGTGGACAAATAGCGTGTGCGTGGGTTTCCTCAGGGTTCTCCCGTTCCCTCCCACTTTCTTCATTCCATCATTTCATTCATTTCTCATAATCACTGTCTCCTTTAGTCTAACCGGCATAACCGTGGGACGTAAAACTCAAAAATGTCATGTCATGTCGATCCGCAACCTAAGGACGCCCCATGCCGTGTAAATATATATGTATACAGCCCCGCATTGATCAAGTATAACATCCTATAGTGCTGCCAATATGTCTTGAGCCGTGGCAAAAATGTGAACTAAAGCTCACCCGCTACACACCCACGCGTTGAGCCAATAACGGTTAAGCAGTTGCTAAGCGAGAGAGCCTTAGCGAAACGGAGTGGAATTCCTTCAGCCGATAACAGCGCTTGGAATGGAAGACCAGGTGCCAAGTCAATACGGTGTATCTATAGCTTATAAGTTTATTTGCTTCGGCTGTTCCGAGCTTAAGATACAAGTAAAAATACATTAGGAACAAATGATAAAGAAACTAAGTCTACCTGATGGATAACAATAAGAAATGATATAAAAAGCAATGAGTTTATCAGTACGGGACTGTATACCTACTTTTGGGCCACTTTGTATATATAAACAAATTGCTTTTAATATAGGCGTATCTGTCCAGTTGCGAAAGATCTGTTGCTCACAAACTGTCGTAACTCAAGATACGACTGTTTGTGAAAATGGTTTATATGCTTCATCTCAAGATACGACACAGTAACGTCATCACCACCGTCAAAACAACGCACATTACAGATGTGTCGCTTTGGGAAATTGTAGAAGTCAGTATATGCAACTACATTGTAAAATATCTCAATTTTCGATTTTTTTTGAGATACGACACTTTGTGACGCTGTCGACGATTTGTATCTAAATATTGACGTACATACATATGAGATGGGACAAACGGGAGAAATTTCAATTGAAATATGCAAACAGCAAACAGCTATGACTGCATTCCTATATACGCCAGCAAATGATCCCTAATAACAGCCGGACAGATAAACCAGTGGGGAAGAATATCGGGTAAAATTAAACTCTTAAAGCCAGAGATCTGACGTTTGGATCTGCGCCAGATAAAATTATTTTCTTTTTCTTTCTTCAGAAGAATTTGGAAATAATTATAAAATAACGGCTGATAAAAGCACGTGAAACAAGTCAGTAAGAAAGAATAATTATACTTCATACACACACACATACACACACAAAAAAAATGCTCCATGAAGAAATATCGCTTATTGGGAACAACAGTATGCATATTGATCAGTAGCTGATAGTAGAAATTCTGCGTTAAGAAATCTAGACCCTTAAATGCGTTTCTTATTCAATGTAAAATGTCGATTCTTCATTAGTGTACATTGAAAACCTTTCCATTAAAGTAAACAATATTTTTATATAAGCCAATAAAACTTCAAACTAATAAATAGTGCCTTTATGTATAAATAGGAAGTGTTGATTATTTGGCAAATATATTGAAATGGTCCAGAATTGATTATGTGTCATGAGGGATATGCTAGAACGTTTAGTAGCAGAAAAACAGGAGGATATTGCGAAAAAGACTACAATCGATAGACTGTACTAAAACGTAAAACTTGTATGTGAAGACGAAGAGGTTAAGATGTATGAAATTTTTTCAGTGGTGACAAGTGATCTTCAAATAATGACACAATATCGATGATAATGATAATTATGATGATGTGATGAAGATAAAGATATAATTTTAAAATATCGAAGGGCTATTGCCAAGAAAACTACAACGATTGAGTGAAGTTTGATCCACACGAAGCCAACATGATTTTAGTCTGTCCTGTTGTGACATCTATCTATCATATGTGAATCTGTTCATTTTTCAGTGTATTAAAGATTTGTTTCGAAGATTTCTCAACTAAATCTTCACATACCTTGTTGATTCGAGTTACGTGGCGATATTATACATCTCAATCCAGAAACAGATTTGTGTAATTCAAATTAAAAAAATAACGCCAGAAAGGGGATAAGTAGACAATACGTTTGGGCTTCTCCTCTCACATATAGTGAAAATGATGTCTTATCTCGAAAATATATTCCTATTTTGATTATCTCGAAAATATATTCCTATTCGAAAATATATTCCTATATATTCCTCCAACTTCCAGGCGACATGAAGCTAATACGAATTAAAATTGACCACTGATACACTTTATAATATTTATTTAGTTGCAACTTGCAACTTCATTTGTGGGGTCGTAGTGGCTCAGTGGGCCGATGGGTGTAGCCGAGCGGTCTGAGGCGTTATGCTGATGATCGTGAGGTGAAGCTCATTGTGGGTTCGAGTCCCTCTGAAGAGCAAGGGTGGAATTTTAACTGTCCTCGATGTTTCTGTGTTCGTGTTCCTGTCGGGTCTAGTAGTCCTGAGAAGTGGTTAAAATAGAAAAAATCGTCAGGAAGTTTTTTTTTCTTTAAAAAGTGGTAGAGCGTTCATCTCTTGTGCTTGGGGTCCCGGGTTCGATCCCAGCCAATGCCAAGTGACGTGGATCTCCTGTTTCCTCCCACTTTCTTCATTCCACCATTTCATTTATTACTCATCGTCACCGTCTCCTTTAGCCCAACCGGCATAATCGTGGGACGTAAATCGCAAAGATTTCATTTCATTTTCAAACTTCATTTACACGGATATTCAAGTGTCGAGGTCGGGTAGTCGGTTTATTTGAAGTTTAACTTTCACGTTAGCACCGACACTATATGAGTCGTGGGCTTACAGCTTTACATTGAATAGGAACCACATGAGATATGAGCCGAAATATAATGCGGGTAGTATTCCATCATACAGCCACGGAACTGCTAAGTGCCAACATCGAGTAAACAACACAACAAGTTAATTAAGTGTATTCATTAGATGAAGAGGACGCGAGGTATACTTGCGACGTAACACGCGTAGTCACATCGAGCTTATTTTCATAAAGGAAATTGACACTAGAGTCTTTGAAGCAAATTTTTACTCGTATGTTCAAGCCTTAGGTGCGTATAAGGTCATTTTTCTTTTTTCAAAATAGTTCACAAATGAAACAAGTAATATATTTGTGTTATTATCCAGTGTATACAAAATACTACTTAGTAAACTTACCAGTGATTCTATTAGCTTGTTTTTTCTCCAACAGCAAGTCGATCATATCATAATCGAACTGAATACTTATTTTTTCAGAACGACATACCAATAACAAAATCTATTCCACTAAGTGATATTTTATAACGAGGAAATTACATGAACCTGTCAACGGGACTTCCTAATCAAACCTAGTCCATTAGATAAATATAACAAACATATGTTCAAGCATAAAAAAATTAGTTGCCATGGACAACGGAGTAAGCCCCAGGGGCCCATTGATCCTGTAAGTAAAAAGGAAAATAGCTTCACACTCGCAGTGAAATAGCTATTGCATCAACACTGTTCATTGGAAAGTAATGTTTTATAGTTCATTCTCTTCAGCATGAAACAAGCTTTCCAGAGGGGATATGTATTGTGGCCCTTGAGGTACTTGAACAGAGAAAACTTTGAGTGGCCCCGCGTAAAAGCACACAATTCAATTGTATCTAAAAAATACTATAGGTAATATGAAATGTGTATACCGTTTTGTATTGATAGACGGAATGGGTATGAGGGGAAATCGTAAATTGGTATACAAGCTTATCCTTCATATCTATTCCGCCTATCAATACAGAACTTGGTACACTCAGTCCTTATTCCCTATAGTATTTTCCAGCTACACTTGGATTATGTGATTTTACCCGGGGTGGTCCAAAGTTGATGAGAAGGATTTCTGGAGGGAATTTCCCAACATTCTCCCAGTTTTCCCCGTTCGATTACGTTAAGGACCGCAATGCATAGTGCCTCTGGAAAGCATATTTCATGCTGAAAAGGATGACCTATAAACCGCGACTTTCCAATGAACAGTGGTGATGGAATAGCTATTTCACTGCGAGTCTATGATTTTCTTTATACTAACAGGGTCAATTTGCCCCAGGGACTTATTCTGTTGTCCATGGTACCTAACGTTCCGTGCATGAACATATGTTTGTTATTTTTATCGAATGGACTAGGTTTGATTAGAAAATCCCGTTGACAGGTTCATGTCCTTTCCTTGTAAGTACTAAGTAAGTAGATCAATTTTAGATATAAGTTTTACAATCCCTGTATGTTGGAAAATGCTGAAAGGCGGGCTGCTGATGTGCAACGAAACTTCAAAATTTCAAACATAAATAAATGAATTATTAACTCCCAAGTATGGCAGATCAAAGAGCCAGAGAAAAATACTACCTCATCAAATATCCGTTCATCGTATCTCTTGTTCGATTGTCAGTTGCTTACCCTTTAACTTGTAAGATTTGCTGTATGATTATTAGAATGTTGCAAATTTCCATCACTTTATTTATACCCATACATTTAAAATCGTATTATTTTTGTCTTACCTGGAAATTGGAGACTATGCGAAATAGAATATAGTTTCGAGATGTCATCATTTTTGATACGGTAGTAGAGGGTCGCTACGGTTAGTAGGTTTTTGTAATTTATAATTCAGAAATCTCTTTCAACATGATCATTTACTTTGTACAGAGTGGTCCGGAAGTGGGCATACCCTCCCTTTAGTTTCAACAGTATAGTGTTAGTTACGGTAGATTGTCTGTATAGTCCTTGAAGTCTTAAGAATCTGAAGAGATATAAACATTAGTATGATCACCATCCATGTCGTAACAGCTGAATTCTGCGCCAATTTCTCGCAGATGTTTTACGGAGATACTCCGGAGCCACGAGGGTGAAGCAGTGGTCCACAGCTGCTCGTAACAAATGAATATAGACAGCAATGTTGCCAGACAATGCCAAGCAATGTTACCAAACAAATGTGGGTAAAACCTCGAACCATCAGAAAACACCAATTAGGGGTGTGAGCTCCCTAGTGGCTAAGTGGTTAGCGTACGCGCCGCCTTTGGCGTGGGAGACCCGGGTTCGATTCCCGGCGGGAGCTCATGTGGTTCAGATTGCACGTTAATCAGCAGGTCCATATAGCCTCGCTGCTGAACGGGACGTAAAACTCAAAATCAACTCAAAAAATTAGGGGTGCGCCCAATTCCGGACCACGCTGTATAATAGGTTAATTCTAAATTATTGTACAAATCTTTCTATTAAATGAGATTCTAGACTGTAGTATGGAAAGGATGTGATTTGTTCAGTTGAGATTTTTTTTTTTTTTTTTAAAAAAAAGAAGAACTTAGGTATGCCGAAACAGAAGCAGAGATGCACATATGGATAGACGTCACGATAAGACAGCGTATTATCGTTATCAAATATGTTGGCTTTATGTGGAAGAAAATTCACTCAGGAGATTCACTCAGAGCAGTAAATATGCGAGATACTTAACTCGTATCATGAAAATAATTGATATTCTGGCATTATAGGCAAACACTTGCTGCTAAAGAATCTTTTCTGCATCCTAACTTCTTCATCTTCTTGTACGAGTTTTGTGTTTTAGGAGTGTTCATCAATTAGGCCTAATGCTTGTTTAGCAACCTCGCTCTTCCAAGACGTCTCCCATAAGTTAAATCATAACTATGATAAATTACTTTAGGAGAAAGGAAATGCTATTTTGTGGGACCTTCAACAAAGAGTTGAGAAAAATACTTATAAAATGCTTCATATGGATAATTGTACTGTATGCAACTGAAACATGGACACTCCGCAAAAATGATTAAAAAAAAAAAAACTACTGTAAGCTTTCGAAATGTGGATGTGGTTAAGAACGGAGAGAATTAGCTGAGTCGAGCGGAAAACGAATAAGATGGTGTTAGAAACGATGGGGAAAAAAGAGCAATGTTAAATATTATTAAGAAGAGGAAAAGAAACAATTTGTGATATCGGCTAAGAAGTAACTGTATCATGAAAGACGTGCTAGAGGGTATGGGGGCAGGAAAAAGAGGGAGGGGTGAAGAAGACTACAATTAATAGATGATATAGGAACAGAAAAATCGTACCGGAAGCACGCAAGCTTTTCAGTTGCATTAAGTAACCTGACAATGATAGCAGAATAGCGATGATGATGATGATGATTAATTACTAATATGCAATATATTTGCATAATAATCAACAATTATTTATAAACAAAGGAAGATTTAATAGTTAGGACTTTTATTCGTTTGTGCAAAAATATGGTTCGTTTTCAATGGAAGGTTTTCACAACGCCTTTGAATCGACATTTTTCATAAAATAAGAAACGCACACAAGTGTCTAGATTCGCGTATCTAAGTTTCAATTACTGATGAACGATATATTTTCACATAAGCGATATTTTCGAATGAAGCAAAGAGGTTTTTTTTTTATTTATACGCGATGTCACTGTATGAGTATTTCAATGTAGTATTATTTTTGACTTATTTCACGTTTTAATATCAGCTACTATTTTTCACTATTTTCATAATTTTATTCTAGAAAAAAAAATAACTATTCTTCCTGGTGTGAATTTAAAGTATTAATGATTGGTTTTAAGAGTATCATTCAAATTCACTAAATGTAGTATAAGATAAATCGAATTTAATACATACATAGTAATAATTATTCATAAATTGTAATTTACAATGAGACAGAGAAAAAAAGCTATCGAAGTATTATTACTTTCAAGTAGTTATGGATTGAACAGTTTCCAAGTGGTATCAACAGTAGTTTTGCATGTGAACCATGAAAGAGTCCCGCTTCAACTTAGCTCTCAAAGCGGTCTTCAATATTTGCAAACATAAAATTACCAATTTGGATTCAAGATAAGTAGGACAGCGAGTGCAGCAAGGCTAAGGGAATAGTTTAAAATAAAATGCAATATTTTTGGACAGATATGGACAGTATTTTCCGTTTAAACGTACAGTATTATTGCTATGTTATCTCCTTAACTTCCCTATAATATGGTTGAAAACCGTTCATTTTGTGCTGTTATTAATTTATCCTCTGAACAGAAAACATTTATGCTATTTCGACAGTGAACGTAGCAATTGGGATAAATGTATTAAACGACATGTACTATTCGATTAGAATCCAAATGTTTTACTATTCAATTTTCAAACCAATAACAGTTTTCTATCTAATACAGGTATTAAAATATGGAGCGAAATACCACTCACTCACTCACTCGTCACAAGATCTCCCAAACAACATGGTCCAGGTCCACATGTAATTATTTCCTGGGTAGTACACACAGAACCACAGACGCGTTAGTTAACACAAAATATGCATAACTTTTGTGATTTCAGCAAAACGTTTAGATGCACCCCCCGACAATACCCCACAATACAACAAATTCCCGCATAAAACGGGAAATTTTCTAAGACATTCCTATTTACCCTAGGAGCATAGTTCGTACCTCATTCTCTTCAGAATGGAAAGTACTTTCTAACGTTACCATTCACATGTCTTCATCATGTATCTGAGGCTGGAAAATCTCGAGAAAAGAGATTTATTAAAATATCCCTCTTTAAAGACATTTTTTTTACCCGTTTGAACACAACTTGTGGCAACACAGACATCTGAAATATATTTGCAAAATACTAAGGAGTACGCTGAATGTATGTGCAAAATATCAATCTTCTAGGTGCAAAAATAAGCCCACCAAAAAATAATATGCCCACAGTACCATAAATTCCCGTTTAAAACAAGATATGAGGTAAAAATTTCCTGAGACATCCTTATTTATACTAGGATTATGGTTCGAACCTCATTCTCTTCAGAATAGAACAGCCTTTGAAACGGTACAATTCGCATGTCTCCGCCGAGTATCTGAGCGGGAAAATCGAGAAAAAGGGAATTTTTATTAAAATAATAATAATAATAATAATAATAATAATAATAATAATAATAATAATAATAATAATAATAATAATAATAATAATAATAATAATAATAACCCTTCGGAGTTTACGTATGCATTGGATATTTTTAATGCGAACCTAGCAGCCAGCACCATTTTTGTTTTAAAGCTGAAAATATTTTCGAAATCATGCGTACTTTTATGTAAATTGGTAGCATGAGTTACTTGTATGCACTCGTCACGAATTACTGGTGTGTTTATGCGATGATTTAGTTCAAGTGATTCTTTTTTCACAACTTGGAAATGAATCACAAGCAAGTGAGTTTCCAAACAGTATATAGATACTGTAGTTAACCTAAATATTTGTTCATTCCCTTGTGGATTTGTGCAGGAAACGAGTTCTTTCTGAGGATCCGTTATTGCTTTATCTCTTTTCTTGTTGCTATTTTTGTTTTGCTAACGGTACTTTTCTTAGTAACTAAATACTTTCACTACCTAACACAGTAATATCGTATTTTTATATACACTTACCTCAGTTTTTCTTAGCACTTAGCACTAAACAAACGAACACACACAACAACAAGTCAAAATTCGCTCCATAACAATACGAAAAGCAGTCGAGCATGCGCAGCAAGTGCTGGAGACTAGCTTCAAACAAAACACGACAGGTGACGCTCTCATCAAGAAGAAATGCATCAGTCAGATGCAAAAATCTGCATCAATCGAGTAATCTTAAACCACAATGCATTTACATGTCTCAAATGACCCGTTTTTAGTTTCGATCGTTCTTTCGGGTTGAAAATGCTGCGCATGAGTGACAAAAACGAAATTTATGCATAACAACGCGCCATTTGATGCACGTAAATGTTTCAGATTTCCTATTTTCTGTGATGCACTTGTAGGTCTGGGTTAACCAAGAAAGGAATTTGCTAACTCTCACTTGGGAGAGGATAAAATAGGGCTACTAACGTACATTAAGGTATTTAAATCTCCTAATTTCTTCGCTTTCAAACACAACATTTGGTATGTAAGCCTCTCATTTAAATTTTAAAGTCGTGTTTTATCGTTTTTAGATAATTGATCTACAAAGATTGTTCACTAAAGCTTTTCCATGACGCGAACTCGTTGCTGAAACATGTAAATTCTGATGGAGTGAGCTTATAACCTATAACACTTGGAATGTAAAGCTTAGTTGATAGATTGAATGTCTGTCAATAGATAGGACTTGGATTCGATCCCCGTTCACACCTAACCTTTTATTATATTATTTGGCATATTTTTGTTGTTGTTTCAACCTCATGCTACTTTTAAAGTCAATTAATTCTGAAATTCAATTGAAAGAAGCTGCGGGCAACAGCTGACGATACACTTTTCTGGCTATTTTGCATAAAATTACATATATTACTATCTTTACTCTTTCTTTTATTAACTTCAGTATTTTATTAAAAATGTTGTCACAGAAACTTCTTAAAAGAAGTATTACATATTTTTGTACAAAATATGTTATATTGAGTTTGGTGTTTACAGATATTTCATTGATGTTAAAAATATTAATCAATGTTTTAATTTTAATTAAGACCTAATGTTCTTTCTTCTTATTTTTGTACGTAGTAAAAGCATTTGTAACATTTAAAATGTTAGTGACATCTATGAGGATGTTATTAAATACTCTGTTGGAAAATACCAGTAAAATCTATGAGGATGTCAGAAATACTCTGTTGCAAAACACCAGTGATCTCCGGTCAGCATTGAGAATCTGAAGCAGCATCAAATCCCTTCAGAACATCAGAATTTCCCTTTTTCAGTCCGAATGTTCCAAAAAGTTAATAGTTGTTTATATCATTAATTTGAATGCTCTTCTCACGCTGGCACAATAACTGTGCCCTATATAATGGTCTTGACAATCTTTTAACAGTAAATGAAAACCTGATATTAGAGCACGCACATATGAAACACCTGAAACCAGTAGTGTAACTAGAATTTTTCTCAGTGGGGGCCAATGAAGGGCCCAAGAAAATTTTTGTTGTTCATGATTTTACTCTTTTACGGTGAAAATGTATGAATTTACTACTTCAAACAACTAGGATACATTAATACAACTGATTTCCAATATAAGTAGTAATTTAATTGCAGCATTTAAAATATGTGTGACTGGTAGATTTAAGTGGAAGCAGGCTTTAGTTAGTAGAATAGGTCCACCAAGCGCTGACTCAGTTTTCCTTAGAGATCGCTAGTATCGCTTATTAACATCGCAGCAGAAGGTTTCTACTTAGTTGCCACGGCCAAGAGCGTTAGGAAATTAGAGGTACAAGAGACAAGACCAGAAGGTAGACGAGAAGGAGAACCAGTACCAGTAGCAAATAGTAGGTGTTGGTAATATTCAATATCTTAATTTTCTCGAACTATTGGGATACAAACAGCAGAGAGAATGACAGAAATAATAAAAACTTCTGCTCTCTTTTTTTACTGTATATTAAACAAGACCTCTCGATATTATTTAATAATAATAATAATAATAATAATAATAATAATAATAATAATAATAATAATAATACCAAATTATTTAATGGATGCTATGCATTTGTTGTATATCGCCATAATCGATGGAAATTAATTACTTAGTGCACGAAAACTTCTTTCGTCCAACACGAGTGTAAAGTTTTACTGCAGTGCATGATATTTGTAAGTAGGCATCTCTTATTTTAGGATGACTTTCAACATTAAAGCAAATCAGAATGCAGACTGATATTATTTTTTTTGTTCTTTGTCGAAAACAAAGAAGAAAACCAGATAAGGGACAGAGGTTAAAAGGAACGTTCAGATGCTGAGGTCAATGCATGCACCTTACAGATTTAGATAAATTAGATCTTGCTGTACTACAAACAAAAAGGAGCCTGAAGATTTTTGCTCGGAACGCAGACTATTGCAACATACGATATTCTGCAGTTGGTAACTTTGTTGTTGAGATATGTTTCGGTAGAAGTTTAACTTGCGGCCACTATTAACTCACCGTTTGTCGACCTATAGCAGTATCACTCTGTGTGGGGGGGCCAAGATTTTGAGCATGGGGGCCTGCCCCCCAAACCCACCCTTGGCTCCGCCACTGCCTGGAACGCAAGGTATTAATAACAAATTGTAAATTATTTCAATGTAATGAAATGAAATTTTAAAGTTTTATTTCCCACTTTTATGCCGGCTAGGCTAAAAGACACGATGATGATGAGAAATGAATGAAATGGTGGAATCATTAAAATGGGAGGAAACGGAAGAACCCCCAGAAAACCCACGCACTGTGTTTGTCCATCACGAAGCTCACCTGGCGCTCGGTCGGGTCGAACCAAGGATTCCAAGCACCAGAGGTGAATACTCTACCAGTAGGGCACCACTGCCGCCGTAAATTATTTCAAATACCAAAGGCTAATTTACTTTTTTTAAGAATATACAACTTTAGTGTGTCTGTTCATTGTTATTTCGTTTTTAGCTTTATAGGAGCTGACATTATATATTAGCTGGTAGATAATCAATAGTTAAATACTACTGGAAAATAATAGTGAATAATATAACATCAATAAAACGGTATATTGTTTGTTGTATGCTGAGCTTCCTGGAAATTACATTAAACTTTACTTCAAGGATATGCAATCAAAAATCTTAGGTTTGTGCTTTTCCTGTGGGCCAGAATCGCCCTGATAAGAAACAAAATATTTGTTAATCCTCCTTCGAAAAATACTCCCCTACCATGTGGAAAACTTCGGTACATAAATAAATTAAAGAATAAAAAATTGTGTTCCCTTTATCATTTTTTATACAGCAAGTTTGCAAAATGAGTCCTTCATTGGTATTGGCAAATATAAAACAAATAAACGATATACCTTTAGCATAATTTTGTTTTGAATTTACAGAAAATTGTACACGAGAATTGAAAGCGCAATATTGTCGTTTTCTCAAACTCTATGTGATTTGCCAAACATATAAATTGTTTCATCGTAAAATAATATCGTAGCTAAGGATAATATAAAGTTTGAAAGTTAACTATTATTTTGAGCTATATAGCGTTAATTATGCTGTGTACTTTGTCCTTGCTATTGTTGTAATCAGTGGCGTATTTACGATTTTGATTCGGGGGGCTTTGCTAAATTTAGGGGGGCTTTTCCTGAAAATGTGAAAATTCTGCAAGATATTTTATATACTTTACTATAGTAAGAAAGATTTCGGAAGGGACTTAAGCCCGGAATCCCCCCCCTAAATATGCCACTGGTTGTAATTAACTAACACTATGGCCTATGAAACCCGGTGGTTCAATGCCGCGTTCACGAAAGCTCTCCATTGACTTCTATCCTTAGCCAATTGGATCCAGTTTCTACTTTGTATTACTATCTCTGCGAGATCCATCTTAATATTGTCCTCCCATCTGCGCCTAGGTCTTTCTAATGGTCGTAATAAAATGATGATTATTTTGCACTTCAGTATATACTTCATCTTGATAGGTGGAACGGTTGTAGTATATCAGTAATATTATGGTTTTTAAGAAAGTTACTAAGATTTTCTCGAAAATTACTATTATTCATTCACATAATTTTGTTCACCTTATTGACATTATGTCGTTATATGATAAAAACAATATTGAAGAATATACAGTATATACTAATTCATTCATAGAAAGCACAAACGAACTTACTATACTTCTATGTAAGATCCGTTTTCATTTGGTGGGAGTATTTCGGGGATAACTTAGAAGAAAACATTTGTTTGGAGGTTTTCAAGATGTTATAGCTAATCATTCGCTGTTCAGTCAATAACTATATGACAGTTGTTTGTAGACGTATTTTATTTACACTCACTAAATAATGTCTATAATACCCAAAATGATGATTGTTTCTACTGAATAATGTTCTGTTATGGTATAATTGCAGTGCCGTCGAATTTACCATATTTATCTCTCATTTCTTGTATAGTTAGCATGAACTGTCATAATTGAAGATACTTAAACTTATTGTTTATCTTCCACTGATATGTATAAAAACAGTAAGAGAGATATCATAGATTTGCCACAAATTTGTCTAATATTTAACTTCGATATATTGTAGTATATGCAGTAGACTCACAAGTATCCGAGGAAATGGAGACCAAATCTATCTCGGACAGGCAAGAAAAAAAAACTCTCATTATACTAACTGTTAAAATTATTTTTAATAAGGAATTGTTAATTACTGTATACTAAAATATTTCACAAGTGCAATACTTTAACATACACATAGTATCATACATAACTTATTTTTTTTTTAATCTTGATTGTTTCCTGGGACAATTTTTGACTTCTTTTTGGTGCTCGGACACACAGAACACACAGACCACAAACTCAGCAAAAAGCTGGAAGCTTGGAGACTGTAGCGCCTCTAACACGCGACGACGGAACTAGCCAGTCGACCTGACGTCACCTACGTGGAAATTTCGAGAAGAACCACATATTTTCAAAGTGAACTTTTTAAAAGAAAGAAAAATCTGTTAAGATAAAAAAAAAGCTGGAAAGGAACGCCCAGTCCAGAGACAGTACAAGAAAAAGTGAACATTAGCTTATCTAATCTTTCTGCACTACATCTAACACTCAGATGCGAAGCAGACGAAAACAATCCGCCTTTTATTATGACAACCCAAGACGTCACACTCCAAGACCGATGGTAGCGCCATCCACACACGACGACACTGAACCTGCCCAACGAGTCCGTTGGTTGATTCTTTCGCTGTGCAGAGGATCCAAACTGATTTCAATAGCGCATATATTAAGTTGCTCGTCTGTATATATTCTAGTCCGTGTTTTAGACTGCCTCGGTCATTCAAGACGGTTGGGTTAACGGAACTCGGATAACCGTGAGTCTACTGTATTTGATGTACTCTCACTTGTAACCTGTGTAGTACACATTTACTGAATATGTGAAAACTTTATGAAAGACAGTTAACAAAGTTAATATAGAATTAACATGTGGGACTATATAAGTATTCTAATAATTTAATTATTATTTTTATAATCAACCCAGCCTAACAGCGTATAAACAAAATAGTATAGATATAAAACAGGATATAGTTGAAATTTTCTTAATACTGTCCACCAAGCTAAGTAATTCTAAATTCTTTAACATATAAAGAGTAATCACGAAGTAGTAAAACTAGGATTTTCTAAACAACATTTATATTAACGTCAGCAGTAGCAATATTCAAAGCGTCTGACACGGAGAAGATATTTACTTTTCTATGTTTTACGAGGCGTATCAAGAAAGAAAGTACCGTTTCGGATTCCCGCCACTGCTGCGCTGCGATCGGTGTTCTAGTCCGCGCTAGTCGTCCTTGTTTGTCTGCTCTCAACTGACGCCATTTTGGTTGCTCTGCATAGTGTTGTCTGCTGATGGAATGGTGAGAAAGTGGGTAAGGATCAGGGTTGATATGTTTAAAACAAAATGTTTAAAACAAGTGTTTAAAACATGTTTAAAACGAGGGCTGTTGTTTTATTCAGTTTGTTTTAAACGTTTTAAACAAATTGTTTTAAACGTGTTTTTTTTTTTTCGAAGGTGGTTGAACATGTTTAAAACAACGAAAATATCAGATTAAGTAAGTTAATTTAATTTTCTAACAAACAACCCATCCTCCGCAGGATTTGTCCATGGAGTAAATTACAAGCAGAGTTATATTCTTATTATAACAGCAATTACTGAATGAAATTCTGCACATCAGTGTGCGTATAACTAAACCAACAGAAATTCAAATGAAGTATTTGAACATTTCTTAATTTCCAAGAATAACGGAGGTTAAACACACTACACATTATTCTAAGATCCAAATTCACAAATTCAAGACTTGGGTATTTTTTGATCACTATCATTTCCATAATAATGAACAGTTCTCACATCATAAGCTAGAAGAAATACTCTGACAAATACAACACAACTCATAGAAAAGAGCAGTGACTAGCCTACAAGGAGCAAATGACAGTTTTTTAACTAAACAGTTTTCAAGATACATCTCTATCTGCAACATGGGTAGCTAATAATGATTAATGTCTACGTATAACAACACAATTAACTCTAGACACCCGCCAGGGATTTTAACAAAATGGTAGACTCTCACGTTCGGGGCTCTGGTGACTCCCCTAATTATCACAGAGTCATGAATTATACCCCATTGAAAAGCTTATAGACCACAAATTCCAACGAAGTAACATTCGTGAAATTCCCGCCGTATTCGTAGAAAAAGAACAGACATAAAAAATCATTAAAAATATGAAAATATTGACTTTGCGGGGCCCTGGCAACTCTTGCAGTCACTCTACGCTGACAAAATGATGAATGTGTAGGCCACATACTTGTGACAATAATGTAAGAAATGGCAGCCATTGCTTCCATTGCGTAATGAATTCGTTTTATGTAGGAAATATTTTCAAATATATATATATATGCACAGAAAACATTCATTGAATTAGACATTCTCTCCCCTTCCCCACTAGTACCACGTCCATATGCAAATCATTTTTGCTGCACACATGTATACGAACAAGAATTATGCTTCTAGACCACTTCAAGTGAAATATATCTTGTGTTATATGGGACGGTCCCGAAAATAAATGTAAATTAACCAAATTTGATCCCCTGTTCCTCTATAAACAACAAGTACAAATACAGGTTACTATGATGTAGGGGACTACCTCATTGCTTCACATACCAATTTTTATGGATGTACCACAAAGGGGGGAGGAACACCCGTCAAACTGAAAAAAATTTGATGAAAAATTTAAAAAGAACGAACTTCATCCTCCCTTTCTCGGCCGTACATACGTGCCCCCTATATACATAAAATGCAACTGACGGAAAGCTTTATCCCTCAAAAATACTTTGGTACTAAATCATCTTTCTAGCTTAATTAGAGTTTGAGCTATTGATGTTTGTTGTAAAAATAAATGTAATTTACGTAAAAAAAAAAAAAAAAACTCCAAAAATTGGCTAATTTTGTTCCCTCCTTTCTCCCTTATATAAGCAAGAAATACAAATACACAATATTACCATGTAGTGGCCTACTTCATTGATTCACGTAACGATTTTTATGAATCTATCCCCCAAGCGGGGGAATGGCCCCCCAAAAATCTGTTTAAAAAAACCCAATAAAACATGATATTTACCCTCCTCCCATATACATAAAATGCACACCAGCAAAGCTGCATCTTTCAGGAATAAATTGATACTAAAACCATCTTCCAGCCTTAAATTGAGGTTTAAGACTGAGCCATTGAGGTTTAAAGCCCTGACATAGCAGTTGCGTCAATGGGCGTTTAAAGATTAAGAATGCAGAGGACCAGTAGAACGTAACACAAAGAAACTAAACCACATATTCCGTGAAGGGAGATCGGGAAAATATAGATGACAAGCAATACCTAAGAGTGTAAAATGTAATATATATGCCTATTTAGATTATTGTTTTAAACAAAATAAACATTTTAAACATGTTTTTTTTGTTTAAAACAAAGTACTTTGTTTTAAACGTTTAAAACGTTTTAAACAAATAAAACATGTTTTAAACATAAAAAACGTTCTTTTTGTTTTTTTTTAAAAAAACATGTTTTTTTTCAACCCTGGTAAGGATGTTTAATGAGGGTCGAACTAATCTCGGCCTTCTGTTGTCAATTCTGACTTAGGAAAATCGATGAAAAAATCCGTAAGAACAGACGTTTCACTGTGACAACGCTTTCAGGCGAATTCCCGACGAAGTGAAACTCGCTGTGCAGCAATGGTTCTCATCACTAGCGGCACATAATGTCAAACTCACTGGCGGCATCGTTCTATGAGGAAGGACTAGATAAGTTGATCCACTGCTATGACAAGTGCTCCAACAACGGTGGAAACTATGTGGAAAAGAAGTGTAAGATATGCTCTGTCTTGTGACAATAAAATTTAAATATATATGTATATTTACTACATTTTTTTTCCAAAACGATACTTACTTTTCGGATACGCCTTCCTATAAAAATTAACTTCTTCATAAAGTTCTACACTTTCGTATATCAACATTTTGTTTTTCGAGAGTATTCTCTTTTATTATTCAATTGCATTACAGTATAAGATATCTAAGTACGTTTTCGAACTCAAACCAAATCACAGGTAGGAGATACATGAAATGGGTAGCCGTATTATTTTAAGTATATGTGTGGGTTACCAATTGTCAAACAGAGAAAATAAAATGTGAACTTTTTGGCTCAAAACGAGCTCCGGGACTTTGTAATTGTGATATTTTTCTAACAACACTACACAGAAGTCTATGCTGTGAGATAGTGCCTTTCTGAGTATTCAGTGGTACTGAAAATAATACATATAGATAATGTCTTTCTATATGTGTTGAAAATTCGTTGTGATAGTTTGTTTGGCAAAAGTACCAATTTCTGATCGATTTTTTTTTTTTTTTTTTTTTTTGCAAGAAGTTGGTACTTCTATCGGTTTACGTACTATTTTATTTTAATATCTTTAGACCTTTCGTTTCCTGTTAATGTTCCTATGTGTGTATGTATCATTTTAGGCCACAAAACATTACCAACATGTAAACCACTGGTTAGAATCAGTTTCTACACAGTTGACGTTAGACCGAAATTAGTGCTTTGACAACAAATAAGAGTCAACAGCTTGAACCTCTCACAGCAAAACACAGTTACTTATTTCGTAGAAGTTATTGATCATTGAGTTAGTTGGCCAATAGTCGGCAAAATAAATAATTGCAATATACTTGTATAGCCTACAGTTGTATAACCTCGGGGCCGTAAATTTTATTACAACCGTAACTAACATACGAACTCCCGGAATAACTTTAGAACGAATGCCACTATTCGTTTGATCTGTAGTAATCACTGCTGTACTACTTCTTTTATCTCTTCCCGTATTGGCAGGAGCTATTACAATACTCCTAACTGACCGAAATATTAATACTTCCTTCTTTGATCCTTCAGGAGGAGGAGATCCAATTTTATACCAACACCTATTTTGATTCTTTGGCCATCCTGAAGTTTACATTTTAATTCTTCCGGGATTTGGTATAATTTCACATATTGTAACCCAAGAAAGTGGTAAAAAGGAAACCTTTGGTGTTTTAGGAATAATTTATGCAATACTGGCAATTGGATTCCTAGGATTTATTGTTTGAGCTCATCATATATTCACTGTTGGTATAGACGTTGATACTCGTGCTTATTTTACTGCAGCCACAATAATCATTGCTGTTCCTACAGGAATTAAGGTATTCAGATGAATTGCCACAATTCATGGGGCACAAATAACTTACTCACCTTCAATCTTATGAACTTTAGGTTTTATTTTCCTATTTACTGTTGGGGGTCTTACGGGAGTTGTATTGGCAAATTCATCTTTAGACATTGTTCTCCATGACACTTATTATGTAGTAGCACATTTTCACTATGTACTATCTATGGGTGCTGTATTTGCTATCATAGCAGGACTTATTCATTGATTCTCTCTATTTAGAGGAACAACGATAAATCCTACATGACTAAAAATTCAATTTCTAGTAATATTTATAGGAGTAAACATCACATTCTTCCCTCAACATTTCTTAGGTTTAAGAGGGATGCCTTGCCGGTATTCAGATTATCCAGATGCCTACACTACATGAAATATAGTATCAAGTATTGGCTCATTCCTTTCCTTCGTTGCCGTGCTAGTACTTGTAATTATTATATGAGAAGCCTTTGCGAGAGCTCGACCAGTAGTCTTTTCGGACCAACAAACAACATCTTTAGAATGATTCCAGAACTTACCGCCAGCAGAACATAGTTATGCAGAAATTCCCTTATTAACAAACTTCTAAGGTGACAGATAAGTGCATTGGGCCTAAGTCCCAAACATAAGAATAACCATCTTCTTTAGAAATGGCCATTTGAAATCAACTAGGACTTCAAGATGCAGCGTCCCCTGTAATAGAACAAATAGTATTTTTTCATGATCATACAATACTCATTGTAACTATAATTACAGTTCTCGTAGGCTATTTACTAGCCTCTCTTCTACCAAACACATATATTAATCGCAACTTATTAGAGGGCCAAACCCTAGAAACTATTTGAACAATTCTGCCTGCTATTACACTAATCTTTATTGCTCTCCCATCCTTACGACTCTTATACTTACTAGACGAAATTCACCAAACAGCAATCACTCTTAAAATAATTGGACATCAATGATACTGAAGTTATGAATATTCTGACTTCTCCTTAACAGAATTTGATTCTTATATAGTCCCTATCAATGAAATAAGCCCTAATTCATTTCGTCTTATAGATGTAGACAATCGCATCGTATTGCCTATTAATATTGACATTCGTATTTTAATCACCGCTTCCGATGTTCTTCATTCATGAGCTATACCCGCCTTTGGTATTAAAGCAGATGCTACTCCAGGACGCTTAAATCAAGTAGCAGCTAATATTACACGCACAGGCTTATTCTTCGGTCAATGTTCAGAAATTTGTGGTGCAAATCACAGTTTCATACCAATTGTTGTTGAGGCCTGCCCTCATTCAGTATTTATTAACTGAATAACAAAAATAATACAAGAACTTTCATTGGGTGGCTGAAAGTAAGCAATGGTCTCTTAAACCAAAAGATAGTAAAGTAACAATTACTCCCAATGGAAAAATTAGTTAAATTATAACGTAAGCATGTCAAGCTTAAATTACTACTCAATAGTATTTTTCTATTCGACAAATATCTCACCTAAAATGACTCATATTATTTATTATATTTTCTCTATGTTACCTTCTATTTGCATCTATTATATATTTTAATTCAAATACACCTCATCCTTCCTTAGATAGCACTAACATTAAGAAAACAACCATAAACTGAAATTGATAACAAATCTTTTTTCAACATTTGATCCCTCTACTTCAATTATAAACATATCATTTAACTGACTTAGAACAGTAATTGGACTTCTAATTATTCCAATCCCATTTTGATTCTTGCCAGGACGGCCAAACATTTTATGAAATAAAATTACCCTAACCCTTCATAAGGAATTCAAAACTATTCTTGGTACCACTAGTCATCAAGGAAGAACCTTCCTATTTATTTCTTTATTCTCCTTCATCCTATTTAATAATTTTATAGGCTTATTCCCTTATGTATTTACCAGCTCTAGACATCTAACCTTTACATTAACCCTTGCCCTCCCCCTTTGAATAAGTTTCACAATCTACGGCTGAATTAATCACACTCAACATATATTTGCCCACCTCGTTCCTTCTGGAACTCCGGCTCCTCTTATACCATTTATAGTATGCATTGAAATAATTAGTAACATCATTCGGCCTGGAACCCTAGCTGTTCGATTAATAGCAAATATAATTGCAGGGCATCTCCTCTTAACCTTACTAGGTAATACAGGGCCTTCTTTATCTCTCTCCATACTTTCATTACTAATAATTGGACAAATTACCCTTCTAATACTAGAATCTGCTGTTGCAGTAATTCAATCATATGTATTCGCCGTCCTAGTCACACTATATTCGAGAGAAGTTACTTATGTCAGCACCACAAAATCACCCCTACCACCTTGTTGATCAAAGCCCTTGACCACTTACTGGAGCTCTAGGCGCCTTAATTACATCCACAGGTCTCACTAAGTGATTTCATCAGTATGACCCTTCCCTATTCTTCCTAGGCATACTAATTACATTATTAACTATAATTCAATGATGGCGGGATGTAACTCGAGAAGGAACATATCAAGGATTACACACTATACAAGTTACATTAGGTCTTCGGTGAGGCATAATCTTATTTATTATTTCTGAAGTATTCTTTTTCGTTTCATTTTTCTGGGCCTTCTTTCATAGTAGACTAGCACCAACAGTAGAAATTGGATCTTTCTGACCTCCGACAGGCATCGTTCCATTCAACCCAATACATATTCCCTTACTCAATACTGCAATTCTACTCGCCTCAGCAGTCACCGTAACATGAGCTCATCACAGATTAATAGAAGGTAACCACACTCAAGCCACCCAAGGTCTACTACTCACAATTCTCCTTGGCTTATACTTCACTGAATTACAAGCATACAAATATTATGAAACCCCATTCACTATTGCAGACGCTGTCTACGGTTCAACATTCTTTATAGCAACAGGCTTCCACGGTCTTCACGTTATCATTGGTTCTACATTCCTAGCCACTTGTTTATTACGTCATCTTTTATCACATTTTTCTCCTACACACCATTTTGGATTTGAGGCTGCTGACTGATATTGACATTTTGTGGATGTAGTGTGACTATTCCTTCATATTTCTATTTATTGATGAGGAGGTTAGCCTATTTAATATATATAGTATATTTGACTTCCAATCAAAAGGATCATTTAAATGAAATAGGCAATTAATACAGTTTTAACAACTGGTCTATTAACTATTATTATTTGCTTAATCGTTATAGCTATTTCAACTCTTCTTTCCAAAAAAGTTATTAATGACCGAGAAAAAATTCCCCCTTTGAATGTGGATTCGACCCTAAGTCATCAGCCCGAATTCCTTTCTCATTACGATTCTTCCTTATTGCTGTAATCTTCCTCATCTTCGATGTAGAAATTGCCCTTCTACTCCCAATAACAATTACTATTAACAGCACTAATACATTATCCTGATCTCTCGTTAGACTAACATTCTTAGTAATTCTCCTAGTAGGCCTTTATCATGAATGAAATCAAGGATCTCTAACATGAGCCGACTAATAAGATGGGATAATAGTTAAATATAATATTTGGGTTGCATCCAAAAGGTGTTGCTGTCAACTTATCTCACAAGTAGGAAGCAAACAATTGCACTCAGTTTCGACCTGAACCTTTGGTCTCTTGACCCCTGCTTGTTAGTTGAAGCCAAAAAGAGGCATTTCACTGTTAATGATACTACTGGGTATTCCACACCCCAACTAAGGAGATGTGAATAATCAAGAAGAAGCTGCTAACTTTATCTTTAGCGGATTGTACCGTTAACATCTCTTAATATAAAATAATTATAACCCCCTTAGTATAAATATTACATTACCTTTTCAGGGTAAAAAAGAGAGTGCTCTTCTCAGGGAGTATATTTAGAGAACATAATTCTTCTTAGTATCTTCAATACTATGCTTTCAGTATAAGCTACCTAAATACACAAATATAAAGAAGCAGAGGAAAATTGTAAAGATTAAAAAAATTAATAAATACATTTTAAATAAATTATCTTGTGAATGTTGAATTAATATTGAACCGTCCTTAAAACTACTATACATGCCTTGAGCACCAAGACATTCTCTCCACCCTTGATCAATGTTATTATAATATGCGCCCCCTACATATAAAGATAATTTAATAATATAATTTGTTGATAAATAAGGTAAAAATCATATGCTTCCTATTATTGTAGAACTAAAATAAAATTTCATACACACTAAAGACTGTCCAATAGAATAACTTGATAATAAAATACCAACCCACAAACCTACTACACTTACAAGCAGGGGGCCTATTTTTAGGTGTAAAGCTAGAACAACACAATTAACAGTAGGAAAAATTAGTCAACTCAATGTTACACCCCCTAAAATTGCCATCACTACCAATCCTAATATTCCCTTTACATATAACTCAACCTTCGTTATCACTAATAGAATGAATATTAGTGCCCCCAAAGCCCCTGCCCGTTAAATAAAATCTTAAACGTACTGAATAACATACAGTTAGGCCTGTAGAAAAAAAAATAATAAGAAAAAGCTGACTACATTAATTAAAGACAAAGAAGAAATTTCCAAAATTAAGTCCTTAGAATAAAATCCAGCTAAAAATGGTATTCCACATAAAGCCAAGTTAGCTACATTTAAACAAGATAAAGTGAGTGGCATCTGACTTACAAGTGCTCCTATTCTACGAATATCTTGTGTATCACCCACACCATGAATAATTGCTCCCGCACATAAAAAAGTAATGCCTTAAATAAAGCATGTGTCAATAAATGAAAAAAAGCTAATACGGGAAATCCCATAGACAAAATTATTATTATAAGACCAAGCTGACTTAAAGTAGATAAAGCAATAATCTTCTTTAAATCATATTTGTAATTAGCACCGATGCCAGCTATGAATATTGTCAATCCTGATAATAAAAGCAATACATCTCCCATATAAACACTCAATAAAACGTCTCTAAAACGAATTAACAAATAAACTCCAGCAGTTACAAGTGTAGAAGAGTGAACTAATGCTGATACTGGTGTAGGAGCAGCTATTACTGCTGGCAGTCACGCAGAAAAAGGAATTTGTGCACTTTTCGTTATTGCTGCCAAAATAATCAAACAAGAAATAATTACTATCTCATTTTTATTTAAAACTCTATGCAAATAAAAGACATAATTTCAACTTCCATAATTCAATATTCAAGCAATAGCTAAAAAAATTGCTACGTCTCCAATACGATTAGAAAGGGCAGTCAACATGCCTGCATTATAAGACCGCACATTTTCATAGTAAATAACTAAACAATATGATACTAATCCTAACCCGTCCCAACCAAGTAGGATTCTAATTAAATTAGGAGAAACAATTAATAAAACTATTGAAAGAACAAATATTAATACGAGCATAATAAACCGATTAAGATATCGCTCGGATCCTATATACTGTTCACTGTAATAAATTACTATTCTAGAAATATAAAGAACAAATCTTATAAACATAAATGATATTCAGTCAAATAGAAGAGTTATAATAATTTTATTTCTATGAAAAGAAATAACTTCTCACTCAATAAATACACTATATCTATTGATTAAAAAACTCAAGCCTATTATGAATAAAAGAATACTTATTCTATTTAAAAAGGCAAATCTAGTTATACAAATTGAAAAAGGTCAAACCATGGCCTAAGGGCAATTAAACCTTCTTTAGTTCCACAAACTAAAATTGTATTCTAAACTACTCAAGCAACTACAACCATAAGAATCTCGGTCCTGCAAAAAAAAAAAAAAAAAAAAAAAATTAATAAATTTAAAGGCAACCAATGTAATATCAATAATAAATATTCTCGCACACTTACTCCTCAATAAGAATATAAATTAGAATAAGGCATTCCATGTTGAGTATATGAATATAAATATAGTCTATAGGCAGCTCTAAAAAAAGAAAGTAAAACCAACCCTAATATACTCAATCAAGATCAACCAACAATTCTATTTAACAAACTAATTTCTCCTAATAAATTTAATGTTGGTGGTGCAGCTATATTAGCAATTCTTAATAAAAACCATCACAGCCCTAAACTTGGCATAAAAGACAGTATTCCTCGATTAATTAGCAGTCTTCGACTTCCTAGACGCTCATAAGAAATATTTGCAAGGCAAAATAATCCTGAAGAACACAGGCCGTGAGCAATTATTAATGTAAGAGCACCTCTAAATCCTCATAGTCCCATCGTTAGTAAGCCTATTAACACTAAGCCTATATGGGCAACAGAAGAGTAAGCAATTAAAGACTTTACATCAACTTGTCGTAAACATACTAATCTAACTGATCAAATACCAACAACTCTAATACCAAATCAAATTAAATTTATACTTACAGCTACATTTTCTATAAAATACATAATACGTAATAAGCCATATCCTCCTAACTTCAATAAAACTCCCGCCAAAATTATTGAGCCACTTACAGGTGCTTCAACATGTGCTTTAGGTAGCCAAAGATGAACCAGAAATATAGGCATTTTAATTAGAAAAGCAACAACTAAAGCAAAATATCATATATAATACGTAATTCCTAATTCTATTACACTTCTCATATTAATTATCAATAAGCTACCCTTAATGTATTCCAAATAAAAAATACCAATCAAAAGTGGAAGTGAAGCAAACAAGGTATAAAATAATAAATATATTCCTGCCTGTACTCGTTCGGGTTGATAACCTCAGCCCAAAATTAAAAATAATGTAGGAATTAAAGAACCCTCAAAAAAATATAAACAATCTAGAAGAAGAAAATCTCAAGTAAAGTAAAATAAGTAACAATAAAAAAGCTTGCACTATAAAATGAACTTCTCAACATACCTTCTCTAGCCATAATTATAAGAATAACAATTCAAATACTTAATAAAATCAATGAATAACTCAAACTATCACTCCACAAATAATAGCCCACCTCCCAGGGAACCAGCCCTATACTATTTCTTACTATAAATAAAAAACAAACCCCAATAAGACAAAACTGAACAACTCACCATAATTTAAAATTAAAACCTAAAGGCATCAAAAACAACATAAATATTAAATATTTTAGCATCGTAGCACAACTAAAGAATTCAAATAATCACCTCCATGAGTTCGCACAATAGACACCAAAATTGATAGTCCTAGGCTACCTTCACAAACGCTACAAGTTAGAAACAATAAACAAAAATAATTTTCAACATACATGCTACCTAAAGAATAAGATAGTAGTAAAAAACTTATCAACACAATAAATTCAAGTCTTAATAAAACCATCAGTAAATGCTTACGCTGAATAACAAAACAAGCTATTCCTAAAATAACTAGAAAACAAGAAAACAAAATAAATAATATTTTCATAAGCTTTTATAGTTTAATTAAAACGTTGGTCTTGTAAACCATTAATGAATAAAATTCTAAAAGCATCTACACCCTCCATTCCAAAAGAAACCGAACGTTTTAAAAAAACAAAAAAGCAATGTACATTTTGGAACAAATCATTTTTATTAATCAATGTATTCCCTTTCTGCATCGATACACATATTTGCACGCTCCAACAAGTTGTCAAACGACTTCTCCATGTCCTTTATTGGAATGGTCTTTAGGACGGCGGTCGTCGCCTTCTCAATGGCATCAATCGATGCGTGCCACTTTCCTTTCATCGCCAAATGCAGTTTCGGGAACAGATAGAAATCGCACGGAGCGAGATCTGGTGAATAGGGCGGATGATGCAACCGAATAATGTGATTTTTGACCAAAAATTCAGTTACAAGTCGCGAACGGTGTGATGGTGCATTATCGTCCAAAAGAGTCCAACTGCCGATTTCGCGATATTCGGGCCGAATACGACGAATTCTTGCCAGCAAACGCTTCATGACGCCCAAGTAAAACTCTCCAGTGACTGTCTGGCCGGGCTGAACAAATTCTTTGTGGATAATTCCTTTTGAATCGTAAAAACAAATCAGCATTACCTTAACTTTTGACTTCACCAAGCGACTTTTTTTGGGTGTTCCTTCATCCGGCGCTCTCCATTCAGCACTTTGCCGCTTTGTTTCGGGCTCATATTCAAAACACCACGTCTCGTCACCAGTTACAATCGATTTCAAGAAGTTTCGATCCTGCCGAGCACTTTTAACGATGTCTTTGCAATGCGCAATTCGATCAACTTTTTGGTCTTCGGTGAGTTTGTGTGGTACAAACCGCGAATTAACCTTCTTAAGGCCCAAAACTTCGGTCAAAATGCGGTATGCGGTTGTTTGAGGAATGCCTAATTCCATTTCAATAACTATCACCGACGATTTTTTGTTATGTTTGATGAATTCACGCACTTTTGCGATGTTTTCTTCCGATAATCCGTTCTGGGACGGCCTGATCTTTCGTCATCATCCAGCGTCTCTCTACCCGATTTGAATCGCCTGAACCACTCGTAAACTTGCGTACGGGATAGACACTCATCACCATATGCATTTTGTAGCATTTGGTGCGTTTCAGTAAAAGTTACCCAGTTTAACACAAAACTCAATTGCAGCTCGTTGTTTGAAACTCATTTTCCGACCGATGTACACAACACACTGACAGTTGAAACGCAATAACTTTGTTGCCGTGCATCCAAATGTCATGACATTTATACCAGTTGTCAATGAGGGACTACGCCATCTACCGGTAAAATATTACAACAGATGGCACTAGTGGTACTATTTGTTTTCAAAAGTTCGGTTTCTTTTGGAATGGAGGGTGTAGAGAAAGTGCAAACTTATCTTTGGTCCCCAAAACTAATATTTTAATAAACTACCCCTTGAAATTAAAATAACCTGAATATTACTTATAATTTTAGTAGTTTTAAGATTCATTCTAATTCAAATATCTCTATCAATAGGACTAATGCTTATTGTTAACACTATTACTACCTGCTTAATTATTTCAAGTATAAGAGAATCTCCTTGATTTTGTTACATTCTATTCCTAGTTTTTCTAGGAGGTATGTTAGTTTTATTCATTTATGTTACAAGACTAGCATCAAATGAAATATTTACTTTAACACCTAACCTTTTCCTACTAATTTCTTTAGCTCCACTCCTCTTAACCCTTATAATAATTATTGACCCTCTTATACTGCCAAATATAATTTCACTACCAGATCCACATCACTATACAACTAATTACCAAGAAATTCCTGGTATAAAATATTATATAACATCAATCTAAATAAATACTATTATATTAGCAACATATCTATTTATTACACTAATTGCAGTAGTAAGGATCACTTCAATATACCAAGGCCCTCTTCGGCCCTCTAAGTCATATGTCAACACCAATTCGCTTACATCACCCTCTTTTTAAAATTGCCAACAAAGCTTTAGTAGATCTTCCAGCTCTTATTAACATTTCATATTGATGAAACTTTGGCTCTCTTCTCGGCTTATGTTTAATTATTCAAATTGCTACAGGCCTATTTCTAGCAATACATTATGTATCAAGTATTGAATTAGCCTTCAACAGAGTAATTCACATCTGTCGAGATGTAAACTTTGGGTGGCTTTTACGTACTTTACATGCTAATGGAGCATCTTTTTTCTTCATTTGTCTTTACTTACACGTCGGCCGAGGAATATACTACGGCTCTTATCTCTACCTTCATACTTGAAGAGTAGGAGTTGCTATTCTACTACTAGTGATAGCAACTGCTTTCGTCGGTTACGTCCTACCTTGAGGTCAAATATCTTTTTGAGGAGCAACAGTTATTACGAATCTATTATCAGCTATCCCCTATCTAGGAACAATATTAGTACAATGAATTTGAGGGGGATTTGCCGTAGATAACGCTACTTTAAATCGATTCTTTGCCTTCCATTTTCTCTTACCTTTTATTGTAGCTGCCATGTCCATAGTACACCTCCTATTTCTCCACCAAACATGATCTAACAACCCTCTTGGCCTTAACAGAAACCAAGATAAAATTCCCTTCCACCCCTACTTTTCAACTAAGGACACTAATGGATTTCTAACAATAATAACAGCCTTAATATTACTTACCCTTTGAAATCCTTACATACTAGGAGATCCTGAAAATTTCACTGCGGCGAATCCATTGGTCACACCAGTACATATTCAACCAGAATGATACTTCCTATTTGCTTATGCCATTCTCCGTTCCATTCCTAATAAACTTGGAGGGGTTATTGCCTTAGTTATATCAATCCTCATTTTAATGATTATGCCATTTTTTCATACTAGAAAAATACGAGGTCTACAATTTTATCCTATTAACCAAATTATATTCTGAATTATAGTTAGCACTGTAATCCTTTTAACTTGAATTGGAGCTCGACCAGTCGAAGACCCTTACATTCTAACAGGCCAGATTCTCACGGTTATCTACTTCGCTTACTTCCTATTTGTGCCATATCTCTCCTCCTTATGAGATTTCCTACTAAATAAAACTTAGTTCTTTGGCTGAGAATAAGCATATGTTTTGAAAACATACAACAGAGCAAAGCTCTAAGAACTTATTCTCGATTTAATACACTTAAATTAAAAGAGAAATAAAAAGAAGCTTTATGCCTCCTAAAAATAAAAGATAATTAAGAGACAAAGGCAAAAAACACTTTCAAGCAAGATATATTAATTTATCATACCGAAATCGTGGTAACGTTCCTCGTACCCAAATAAAACCAAAAGAAATAAATACTACCTTACAAAAAAAATAAAACAGAAAAAATATCATATCCTAAAAACAAAACTCTAAATAAGGCTCTCATAAACAAAATACTAGCATATTCAGCCATAAAAATAAGAGCAAATCCCCCTGCTCTATACTCAATATTAAACCCTGAAACTAGTTCTGACTCACCTTCTGCAAAATCAAAAGGAGTACGATTAGTTTCAGCTAAACAAGAAGCAAATCAAACTAACGCTAAAGGAAACGTGATTCATAAAAAACATAACTCTTCCTGATAATAACCAAAATTCAACAATCTATATCTCTCAGCTAAAAATACAAAAGACAACAAAATTAAAGCCAAACTAACCTCATAAGAAATAGTTTGTGCTACTGCTCGCAGACCTCCTAACAAAGAATATGAAGAATTAGAAGACCAACCAGCAATTATTACAGTGTACACGCCCATGCTTGTGCAACATAAAAAGAACAATAAACCCAAAGAAAAAGTTAATATAACACTTAAATAAGGAATTCTTAATCATACTAACAAGGATAAAAATAAACTAAAAACAGGAGCTAGATAATAAGGATAATAATTAGATATAGTAGGAAAAACTTGCTCCTTAGTAAATAGCTTAATTGCATCTGCAAAAGGCTGAGGTAAACCACAAATACCCACCTTATTAGGTCCCCGACGAATTTGAATATATCCTAAAACCTTCCGTTCTAATAAAGTTAGAAATGCAACCCCAATTAAAACACAAATAATCAAAATCAAATAAGAAACCACACCTATAATATAGTCATAATACATTATTACCTGGACTCAATTCATCCATTATTAGATCCTAAATCTAATGCACTTATCTGCCAAAGTAATGCTCATTTACTTTTATTCCCTAAAAATAAATATTACTAGTACTTGGTCCTTTCGTACTAAAGTACTATTGTCAATAAAGGATAGAAACCGATCTGGCTCACGCCGATCTGAACTCAGATCATGTAAGATTTCAAAGGTCGAAAAGACCTATACACTAAGCTTCTGCACCTAGATAAAATCTTAATCCAACATCGAGGTCGCAATCTCTCTTGTCGATATGAACTCTCAAAAAAAAAAAAATTACGTTGTTATCCCTGAGGTAACTTAGTCTAACAATCATTAATAAAGGATCATAAAAATACCTAAAAGTAATTATATAAAAAACAGTTTATTTTATCTTCTCGTCGCCCCAACGCAACAATTAAATAGCAAATTTATTACAGTTGTATAACCTACTGTTTCTCTCTGTTGTGCATACTATATGTGTTGCTAACGTAAGTAATAGACCCTACTTTTATCATGGTAAGTATACCAATTTCGTTGACGTATGTAGCATATGATTTTTTTATATCAGACCAAACTATTGCGATATTAGCAATTAACTACTATTTTACTGTCCCAACCCAGTTGTTAACGTGAATAGACTAGAACCTGCCCTCGTAAGAATATTTATAGATATATTATGAGTTATGTCGTATACTATGTTTAAAACTGCCTAAATCATGTTTTAACTTATTTTGCAGATGTACTGGGCATTTTTCGGTCCAATGCAAGTGCATAGCATCGATATATTGTTCTGTTGTATGCTAGTACACGCAAGTGAACAACTGAAACATCTTAAAAAGATTCTGATTCCTCTGGTGGAACTGAGCTCGAATCCAGATGGTAAGAGTGTAACCGAAAAGTCAAAATATATGGGATTATCTCAACTCAGTCTCCTGAGTGAAGGCAATAATTACATGTCTGAATTACCTAGAAGACGCCAAATGGCTTGGTCTACGAACAGAATATATGTGGACGAGGTTCTTAATCGAGAAAATGTGATGAACAGTGGTGGAGGAAATACACCGATGGATGCAGGCGGTGCTGCGGAGTTAATTGAAAATGAGAAAGCAAGACATCTTCGTTCAGCGATAAAGTACTGGGTGGAGCGACATAGGCAAATTATGAGGTAAGGTCAGTCTGCATGCATTTCGTTGATAATAACTACTGTAAAACAACAACAACAACAATAATAATAATAATAATAATAATAATAATAATAATAATAATAATAATAATAATAATAAAAATAATAATAATAGGATAAATGAAACATAGAATCATCACCTTCATACAATGAACTAAAAGCGGTATAGTATTACTTTTAGCTGAGTAAAACAGAGAAGTGAGAATAACAATATAAGCATTGGGCACTCTTTATAACGTTGAGGGCTAATATCGTGTACGTGGGTTTTCTCGGGGTTCTCTCGTTTCCCAACCACTTTCTTCATTCCATTATTTCATTAATTTCTCACCATCCCCGTTTCCTTTAGCCTAGCCGGTATAACCGTGGGACGTGAAACTCAAAGGACTTTATTTCATTGAATTTTCATTTTGGCAACACAATTAATGATTAACAGGGGGAAGATTAAAAACATTGGGCGCGATTAATTACAATGGATTATAACAAATTTACTTTCTTGATGTCCATAAAACTTTAGCAGTGAATGTTAGGAAAAGTGGCCAATGTTTATTTGTTATTCTCCTAAATTCATTCTTCCCCACTTAGAAACAATATTAGCTCTCTTAAAGTTTATTTTATAGAAGCACTGTTTATCTAAAATAGTTTACTTCTTTTTTTTTAATGATTACTATAAGATGTTTTCAGATTAAATTAGTTCTGGATTGAATATTAGGAGACGGATCTTGTACTTTGTATTCTATTTTATAATTAGGCCTTTAATTATTGATAAAATCCAACCCGGATCCCGGGAGTGGCGGATCCAACCCGGGACTGTGGGGGCAGGCTCCCCAGTTTTTGTTAGTGACAGAAATAATTGAAACAATTATTTATATATTTTTGAAAGTTTATAGTAAACTTTGCTTTCCATTTTTTATTGTAAAATTTTTGAATGAGATATAGTTCCAGTTGCAATTTTTCTGTTATTCAATGTGCAAAACAATACTTGAGGTCAACTATGTCAACATCCAACCTAGCCATAATATCCATCAGGAGAGAGTTAAGTTGGGAAATTCTGCAGGACCTATGAAAAATTGTTAACTCATGATAGATCTATCATAGTCTGGGTTCTGGCTCTCCCCCAGTTTTATCCTTCTAGATCCGCCACTGAAATCTGTTTTTCTTTGATTTACGGCATTAATGTTTCGATTAAATACTTCTCTTTTTAATTGCATTATGGAAGGAAATATTTGTTAACTTTTCAGTACACGTGCCATATAACAGTCGCGAACCAACTACGAACAACTCTGCTAGTCATTGAACTACGGTAATGCTTAATTAGCTGATACTGCCTAAATATATATCATATCTAGATATTTTTTAATATTGTAATACATTTCTTTTACAATAAACTGATAAGCAGGCCAGTTTCAACGGCCGGGGTAGGGTAGGCCACCCCTCTAAATTTTTACTGCCCCTCTAAAATTTTCACGCAGGGTTGCAGATGAACTGTAAATGGTTGTTGAGTTGAGTTGATTTTAGTTTAGCGTCCCTTTCAGCAGCGAGGCTATATGAGACGTGGACCTACTGATTAACGTGGAATCCGAACCACATGAGCTCCCGCCGGGAATCGAACCCGGG
Source organism: Thermobia domestica (assembly GCF_964235325.1). Lineage (NCBI taxonomy): Eukaryota > Metazoa > Arthropoda > Insecta > Zygentoma > Lepismatidae > Thermobia > Thermobia domestica. The sequence goes on along the minus strand of NC_137461.1, from coordinate 41,605,981 downwards.
TCTTCCACGCCAAAGGCGCGTACGCTAACCGCTTAGCCACAGAGGAGCTCTGTAAATGGTTGTGTCGGCTCCCTCTAACCTCTACCGCCCTCCCACTACATTTTTGGGCTGGCTACCGGCCTGTATGACGGCAAATATGATATGTAAAAATACTGTATTGTCATCGGTTTTATGTATATACACGACATTTCAGAGTTCTATTTAGTATGCAAGATTGTGAAATTTAAATTGCAAAATCTCACAATAACAAAAAAACTGGAAAATAATGTCTTTACTATAAATAGTAAGTCTTGCGCACAGAAAATAATTGTAAAAAATAATCTTATTAGGTAGATCTCCTCTGAGTGCTGTTTTGAATTGATATGGAATCAAAAATCTTGAAGTTTTACGTCTGATTCTTACGCCGGCTAGGTTGAATGAGACGGTGGTGATAAGAAATGAATGAAATGGTGGAATGAAGAAAGTGGGAGACCCCGCGAGGAAACCCATGCACACAGTGTTTATCCACCACAAAGTTCACTTGGCGCGAGCTGTGATCCAACCAGAGGTGAAGGCTCTACCACTGAGTCACCCAGGCCCCAATTATGGAATCAAGCGCACACCTAGCTGTTTGCAGCCAAACAAAGTGCTGTCAGCGTTCAGGTTATATCAAGGGCAAGCGTTCGGTAATTATATCTAACTTATTTTATACTTAGTTTGTACTGATACAGTTGTCTAAAGTCCTATTTTAATCATTATTATAAGTAATCTGCCATTTGTGAGAGGGTACTGGCCACAAGTAATGAAGCTTCCATACATTTTGTATCACAACTTTCTTCATCATAACATACGATTATTTTTCTATATATTTATCAATTGTAACTTTTTCTGTCATACTGTCTCTAGTACTTAAACTGCATCTTTCATAACACCAATCACCAGTGGCGTATTTACGATTTTCTTTCGGGAGGAGCTTTGCTAACTTTCGGGGGGGGGGCTTTTACCTGAAAATGTGAAATTTCTGCAAAATATTTCATATACTTGACTATAGTAAGTAAGATTTCGGGGGGGGGTTAAGCCCGGAACCCCCCCCTAAATACGCCACTGTCAATCACGATATAGTAGAGTCACGAAAACTCGGCCTAGGGTGGATCGAAGTTTGACCAAGTTTGTGAAAATGCCGGGTTATCGAGAATGGAGTTTAAAAAGAATAAGTGCAAGTATTACCTCAGAAAATACAGTACTGTATTCGTATCTATTGGTTGCGTGAGAATACAACAAAAAACAAACTGTTCACATACCCTTAAATAATGGGAAAATACGTACCGGTACCTTATGAGGGCATGGAGCCTTTATTATACATGAAAATGAAAATTAATGAATACACACTATACAGTAATTCACCTGATAAGACAGACTAAGAGAATGTGAGATTGTTTCAAACCCCTCTTTCTTTGAAGAATATCCTAGAAAACTAAAGAACAGATTAAATGCAATTGGTTTTGCATTGAGTTATGCAAACTATTCAATATGAAACCGTCACATCTGCCTATGATAGTGTCATACTATCTACAAACATGAGGTCGAATTGCATCCTTCGTGAACTCATCTATGGTGTTAAGGGAAAAGATAGAGGCTACTCTTCAGACGTTGAATCGATTGCAGAAAACATCATCTCGATATATCTTATCGTTTTTGCTCTGTAGAAATCAGTATTAAAACGGGAAAATCTAGTGAAAGTCATCAATTTCCGGTTTTGATAGTGTATTCGGGATAGTCGTGGTACTTTGTCTTGAGAAACTGTTGGCGATAAACTTGCCTCGACATCAGTTACCGTTCTCATTCATTGGCGATAAACGCTGAAACCAGAAATGACAAATTTGAAGCCCTTTCGGTTTAATAGAGAGTTAGCTGAGGAGATGGAATCCATCCTTTGACACTAAATCGATTGCAAAAACCGCATCTCGATATATCTTACCGCTTTTCCTCTGATACCTGTCGACAGACAGGCAGACGGACGGACAAAGCCTTTTATAAGTCTTCCGACACTTATGCATAGTATGTATGGTTCGCATGTCTAAAACGAGCCACTTTTCCCATGCCCACACTTAATGAACGCCATTTTCGTCCTCATTATTTGTGTTTGTTTTTAGATAACGTTTATTTTCATAACGCTTTATTTCATAATATAAAGGTAACCCAGAAAGTTCTGTCGCTTTTTTCACCCATCACCTTTGAACATCCATATGTTACCTAAGACGTATGTGGAAGACATGGTCCCCATCAGCATCGACGACCTTCTACCAACGTTCTAGAAGGCCAGATATTCCGGCGTGGTAGATCTTGGTGGGCCATGAAGCGAAGAAGTAAACAAGTGCATTTTGCACTTCTACCAGGGATTTGAAATAGCGTCTTCTAAGGTGATTGTCTAAAGAATGGAACAGCTGATAACCGAACGGTGCAATGTCCAGGGAGTATGGCGGATGCAATAGTGTTTCCCATCCAAGCAGTAGAATGGTGTCCCGAGACATCTTAGACACATGGGGATTAACGTTGTCCTGTAACAGGAAGACCCCTTTGCGATTCAGAATTCCTGGTCCAGAGTTTTAATTTTTTCTTGAACACGGCTCAAGTGCTGACAGTACACTGCTGCATTGAAGCTCTGACTAGCTGGCAGTAGTTCGCGATGCACGATGCCGCGAGCAGTCCACCAAACACATAGAAGGACCTTGTTCTGGTGCAGTGCTGCTTTCGGCTGTTTTGAAACTGGTTCATGTAATTCTAATCAATGATGACGGCGCTTGAAGCTTCGTAGAGGACTCAGTTCTTATCACATGTCATCAACCTGTAAAGAAATTTCTCCTTCCTCCAAAGGGAGAGCAAAGAAACACAGATGTCTGCTCGCGTTGCCTGGCTCGAAATCACATCATGTGGGACCCTCGATCCAACTTGTGCTTCGCAAGTTGATGGAGGTGCTGCTGAATGATTTCTTCACTCACACAGAATTATAGTCCCAGTTTCTCACATGTCTGGCCAGTGTTCGACTCAATTACTGCCTGAAGATCTCCATTTTTTACATGTGTTTGTCTTCCTGCACATGACGCGTCTTCGAGTGTTTCGTCACCGTTCTTAAACTTGTTAAACCACCGCTGCACTGTCCGCGTAGCCACGATACCCTCATCAAAAGCCTGGCGTATCGTCCGCCCCACTGCAGCGGCGTATGACCCCAATTTGAGCTCGTACAGCTACACGCCCTTATGACATCTGTGGAGGTCCCATGCGCACTCTGTTCTCACGCAAGTTAATGGTGTAACTGAATTGCCAAAATCGGGTAGTATGTAGGATATACCCACACCAACAAACTGACCTTCGCCTTATCTCCATTCGCATTCAACTGATGATGTGAGTTCCAATTGAACATAGACCTCCAAAAAACGAAAGAACTTTCTTGGCTACCTTCATAAAGTTACAAATAAAGGTAAACTCAACAGATGGCAACTTCAAAGAATTAAGAGATGACAGCCCTGAGTATAGTCAACGTGCAAATTATAAACACAATAACTTTAAGTTAAATTATCCCCAATTAGGTACTTTACAATAATATAAATGAAATAAAGGAACGTTGATTTGTTTATTGTAATATTATATATATATTTGAGCAATACCCGCGTTTAAAACCTTATCTGTCCTAACCAAATGGTTTGATGCCTCCTGTTCCCTTTAATATTTGAACTTTGTAGGTATTTTGACCCTCGAAGTATTATGGTTTGGAAAATACTTTGCTATCTGCAGTTCATTTTATCATGTATTTTGGATATCAAAAATCCTGATACATACCCATCTTCCAATGAAACTACCATTAAATGAATGTTCATTGTCTGTGACAAAGCATTACTTTCTGTGTCCCGCCCATCTTCGGATAAGAGTGAAACTGCACTTAAAAAGACTGTGGGTTTACAGGCGCATACTTAAATTTCATACCAAAAAAAAAAAAAAAGACGAAGCTTCAGGAAGATTACAAAGACGTGCAAAACAGGAATGGACAAAATTTTCCGGAATTCGGAAAAATCCGGATCTTTTTCGAAATCTATATTTTTTATAAATTCCGGAAGGATGAGAAACTAGACGATATGAAGACTAAAACAGACGTCATCAAAACTTGGATATACATATATAATTGCCCTCCTACTCAGGGCTATAAATTACAACAATTAATATGTAAAGATTGCAGCAAAAAAGTCACATTTCTATTCATGAAAGGATACACTAAAGTTAAGTGTGAGCTTCAGGAATATTAAGACGTCGTGTAAAACTTTTCTTCCTAAAACAAACTTCAACATGCCACAGAAATCAAGAAGAAAAGGAGATCATCAAAGCAGTTATTCGTCACCTTCCAATTGATACCAGCATTGAATATATCACAACAACACAAAAGTAGAAGAATTGCCCAATACTCTCCGTTTCACAAACACGAACATTTCTAGTGAAGTCATTATCACATAATGCATGAATTAAATGTAGTATTGTATTTACTTCAGAGTGGGAGATGCAAGTAACAAACGCTTACTAAAAAAATTTGATAGCTAACTGTAAGAATGTACTCTCCCTCCATTTTCAAATATGCAGAAAATGAAAAAGTAAGTGAGGAGGAAATTCCCCTCACTCCCCTGCAAATCCCAGACAGAACAAATATGACCTGCACTTCTAAATACTTGTAGTGGAGCTAAATGGGAATAATCCATTAATACATTTTGCGTGTTTTCCTCATGTAGATATTTGTTGAGTAATAATAATAATAATAATAATAATAATAATATAGATTACTTTCCGTCTGCTTTTACTTATATATAGATTCATTCTTTCTTGTTAAATTAAACAACAACTAGGCCTACTATGTATACATGCAGTGGCAGATCCATGGGGGGGCTATAGGAGCTATAGCCCCCTCCCCTTGACGCTCAGATATACACTGGATAAAATGGGCTTCAATCCTGCTTTACACTGCATAAAACGGCAAAATATGGTTAAGCCCCTCCCTTGATGATATCCTGAATCCGCCCCTGTATACATGCATAAATTTAACTCTAAAGAGTGCTAGAAATACAGCTAAGAAAGCTCTTTCAAGTAGTTTTGGTAGTTTTTTTTAAACTGAATAACGAAAATAGCATTCTGACTATAATTTTGAACATTTTTTTGATACATTAAATGTTATTTGTGTTATTAGTTTATCGGGTCTACCCTACTTCTAAGATTACGCTTCACCACTGGATGTAACAACTTAGCGGGCAAAGAGCAGTAAGTATGTAACATATTGAAAATGTTTGCTGCGTACAGATTTCCGTAGTAAACCTACGAAATTTTGTATATTTGTACAATATACCGCTGTCCGGATAACGGATTTTTCTCAGTGTAGTATTTTTAGTTTGTATAAAAGCAGTTAAGCTCTGTCACTAATTCCTGAGAATGTAGATGAAATTACTTACCCCTTTCTAATGTGCAGAATAACAGTAGTTCAACAGTACATGAAAGTAGTGTATTATAGTAGTGAACCCATTACACTAAAATTTTTTGATGTGCGGCTGGTGTTTATGGGCAGTGTTAGTTGATGACCACTTACAAAAGAATCGCGAAACCATATCGGCGAAGAGAAATGAAAATGAAATGAAATCTTTACGTCCTACGCTTATGCCTGTTAGGGTAAAGGAGACGGTGATGATGAGTAATGAGTGAAATGGTGAAATGAAGAAAGTGGGAGGAAATGGGGGAACCCAGAGGAAACCCAAGCACACGGTGTTTGTCCAGCACAAAGTTGACTTGGCGGGGCCTGGGATCGAACTCAGGATCCCAAGCACCAGAGTTGAAAGCTGTAACACTGAGCCACCGCGGCCCCTCATATCGGCGAAGATAATAAGCGCCCGGAAGAAAACTGTCATTGCCAGGTATCACAGAGTATTAAAATAGATTGACATTCAGTATTAAAGTGACTGCGGTGCAAGTGGTGGAAAAATTCATGTAGATTTCGGACAATCTGTGTTAATAAATACATTCAGATGCGTAAGTTACAAGATACGCCCATACGGGGTTCGATTAGAGTGTCGAGACGACTGATAAAGAGTCATCACTTTTAAGCACGACACCAACGGTGCTGGGAATGTGCAACATGTACTGAAAACGTGTGATTTGGTCGGATGAGATATAGTTCAAATTGCTAGGCAAACTAGAAGAAAAGAAAGAAAGAAATATTTAATGTAAACAGTTAGAGCTGTTAATTAAGCACGATTTTAATGAATATTGCAGAAAAAAAGCTGGCCTAAGCGTAATAGCCACCTTAATAAGTAACGAAACTATGTTCACGTGATATTTTAAATATTCTAATGAACATTGCCATCTTACATTTTAATACAATTATTGATTTTCATCTTAGAGTCAGCGCTATACTCATTTACTATCATTAGTGATATTAAGTATTCTTTATTTATTCATCATACAGGAAAATTCTTATTGTCTATTAGACTACATTGTCTATTGGATACATCTGATCAAAAATTAAAAAAAAAAAAAAAACACTTTTACAATTGCAAGGTGATACATCCTATTATACTTAAACGTTATACTTTGAATAAGGAAGCTTATAGGTGATATTTTCTGTTGTGTGTTCATAAATTGATATATATGAATACTAACGTATTGTGTCTTTATCTTTTTATGCATGTAGGTTTGCTTCAGACGTTGAGGAGATGTATGGTTTGGCATTGTTATTCCATATTCTGTTGGCATCATTAACCCTGTGTCTTCTAGCGTACGAAGCTAGTCAGGTAGGATAAGATATTTCATTTACTAATTTATATAAGGTAGCGTATAGTGAAAACCCTTTCCTTTTACTGTTGACAAAAATAGCCCAGCAATTGCTAACAGTAGTTGTTAGGATGTTGAACACATTTTGAATTTAATCTCTGACTTCTTTTACTAGATTTTATAAGCAAGACTTAATCTAAAATCAGTTCCCAGTCTCAGTTTTCGAAAACATTCTTCATAATATATGAATGTTCTAAATTGTTTAATTTGTTTGCTGTTATGTTGTGAGTTGTGTATATACTTACTTATGTCTCCTCCAACAGCTGGGTTCATTTGTAATCAAGCACCAAGTATAAGCCTAGTTTCCAATAATCCATGCTAAAAGTTCACATGACTGTTGTAGGAAGAACTAGCATCATACGAGGTGCACTGAACTCTCTCAAAAGTCTTGAACACACGAGGTGCACAAAACACAATTGAATGGAAACATTTATTGTACCAAATACAGTATGTGTTTCGCTATTCTCCAGCCTACTAACCACCGAACTTGAGGCATTTGTTATGCTGTGACACGAACTTGTCTATATCTGTATCATAGAACGCGGTTGCCTGAGATTGAAACCACTGTTTGATAACCTCCTCCGACTCTCAATAGTATGTAATAGGGACATGAAAATCTGCGAGAAGTGACCGCTGAGTTTCGTTATTGTGTAACAACGATTAAGCATAATCCGTTTCCGAACAAGGTCTACAAGATTGTCTGTAATGACGGTTGGTCTCCCAATGCGCTCCTCATGATGCACATTTCGGCGTCCTGCTGCAAATCCTACGCCAGCAACACACCATCTGCTTGCTCATGACTTTAAGCTCATGAACGTGGCACGACAGACGATGGGATTCAATAGGCGCTATGCCCTGTGCAATCATAAACTTTATCAGTGCTTGCACTTCACACAGAAGGGGAGCTGGAATAGGAACGTCCATCTTCAACCACTGCCATGAAGCTACTGACAGCACTAGTAAATATCTGCTGGCGCATGTGCATTACTATTACCTTACTCTCCCTCTTGTGCATGCAATCGCTTCGCGCTACACACGGTTTCCTAGCTATAGGATGCGTAGGAAAGTTACTTCGCGGATAAGCCTCTTATTACATTTCTATATTAAGACTTAATTCCATTTTGTGAACTTTCTAAATTATTTTTTAATATATACAATCGTTCAAGTATTTCGGGTTCTACCAGACATTATTAAAAAGAGGAATGTGTATTTGCAGGGGTAGTATTAGAACAGGGGAAAAATATTTGCAGAATATATATATATATATATATATATATATATATATATATATATATATATATATATACGTATACGCCGAATTCGAACTTAGTTTACTCAATTGCGGAACAAAAACAATAAATATCCATGCATTTTAGTGGTACAATCTATTTATAGAACAAAAGTATTTTTTTTAATAATTCAAGGGATTTTATATAGATTAACATCACAAGCAATAGGGCCATGTTTGAATTATTTGTAATTTCGTGAGCATTCAGCAGATCGAGTCTCACTACTTGTTTTCTTTTCTATTTCTTATGTACTTAATTAGTTTATTTATTAATTCGCTTTTTCTAAAGAACAGTTACAGGCAGTGTTCGTAGTTTGAGGGAAATTTCTCTAATCTAGAAGATTTCATAGGTAAATTTAGCACAAAGGGATAAAGGGATATTTTCGATAAAATGTGAGAAATGCAGGGAAGTTCTGTAACTGACTGATTGACCAATATAAATGTTTATTTATTTATTTATTTTTTTGTTCTTATAAAATAAACCAATGCATTAGCAATAGTTTTTTTGGGCTGAAAGTAGCATAATTTACACTAATTGTTGGGTGCACGGGGGGGGGGGGCACGCTGGCTCAGTGGTAGGGTGCGTGGGATCCCTGGTTCGATCCTCACCCAAGTAAGCTTATGGTAAACAACGTCGTGTTTGTGGATTTTCCCCTGGTATTCCCGTTTCCTTCTACTTTCTCATTCTTCCATCATCGTTCTCTTACTTTCACCATTGTCTCTCTTAGCCTAAACGCATAATTGTGGGGTGTTGAACCAGGCCCATATCCACGGGGGAAAAGGGAGGACGTCCCCCCCTAAACTTTGGCTGGCCCCCATAAAATTTCACGGTAGGCTTGCAAATGAACTATAACATGGTGATTTAGTATAAATGATGGGTCGGGCCCCCCTAAATTCTACCGGGCCCCCCATAAATTATTAGGCTGGCTACGGGCCTGTGTTGAACTGAAAAATTTCATTTCATTTCATTTCATTTTTTGGCTGAGGGTATTTGTGTGTATACTTTGGTAAAAAAAAAAAAAAACAACAACAAAGTCAATGAAAAGTAAACAAAAAAATAGAAGCAAAAAAGTAAATTAATAAAACAAATGTGGATAATAGTTTCTTTAATAAAGCTAAATTAATCATATCACAAAATTTCTGTCATAGAAAATGGACACTCAACAAACTAGGGAAAATTTGGTAAGAAAAGGAAATGTTTTTTTGTCAGTCGAGGGAAATTTTCTTAAAGAAACTTACGAACACTGGTTACAGGGATGGACACTTGTAATATAGATTACGAGCTTTCATGCAAAATTGACTCTTTCCACTCTAAGTTATATAGTTCTGTGCACAATATTTCTTCTTTTTAATGAAAGAAAAATGTTTAATGCAGTTCTTTGATCTAAACTACAATTACATTAATGAAACTTTACTGATGAAAGTTTTAACGTATGGTAGTTGGATTAGCATGTAACTAATCAAAAAATTTTATATAAAGATTAAGACTATACATCTCTAATATGCCTGTGAAATATTTTTTAATGTAACAACTTCGTTAATGTGTGCCATTTACCTTCAACTCCTTTGCAGTCTTCCATATTTTTTAAAAAGTATATCAAAATACGAGTATCTCTTAGCAAATTTTTGAAGTGCAATGTTATTCCCATCCGAAGATGGGCGACCCGTAGGAGACAGCGCCATCTCTGGGGCTATAAGGATTTATTTACCGGTAGCTTCATTGGAAGATGGGTATCAGGAAGTATATATTTATCTAGTCACAGATACAGAAAAAATGAAGTGAAATCTTTGAGTTTTACGTCCTACGGGTATGCCGGTTAGGCTAAAGGAAACGGTGATTATGAGAAACTAGCAGCGTTCACCCCGCTTCGCTGGGGTCACCCCGGAACGCAATAAACTTTGTTACTTAGATAATTTTTACTTTTTCGCTTTCAAGTGATATGATAAAAACCATAGAAGAATGGAGTAAATGTTAACATTATATCGCCTGTCATTTATGTTAACCCGCCGAGTGACACGGTCATGTGGGTTGCATATAAATACGGTTAGATATAGCTATGATGAGCTAACAAAGGATTTGTACGTTATGGACACTTGAATGGTCAATTATCTCAAGACAATGGTAATTGAAAATTAAAGTGATATGATAAAAACCATCTAGGGTCCAAATATTAATAACCCCCCAAAAATGAAAGAAATTGGTTCAGCCGTATTAGCGTGATGAGCTAACAAAGGATTTGTACGTTCTCTTTTATATATATAGATGAATGAAATGGTGGAATGAAGAAAATGGAAGGAAACGGGAGAACCCCGAGAATACCCGAACATGGTGTTTTTCCACCACAAAGTTCACTTGGCAGGAGCAGGGTTTGAACCCGGGAACACTCTACCACTGGGCCACCACGGCCCTACGCATACAGAAGAAGGTGGCCTGAGCATGGTATGTAATTTATATGATAGAATGAAGTGCAATAACAAAACACAAGAATATATGATTCTAATTGGGACGAGGGTGTTAATCTTCTGCTCTGAGTCTTTTCAGAGCGGTTTAAACATAGAGTTTAAAAAAATAAATGTTTGTTGATGAAATTACGTGCAATGGATTAATGGATGGCTACAATATACATATACCACGACAGGGATTACAGTGAGCGGTAGTTTGATCATGTTCATGAACAGCAAGAAGGTGATCTAACGGTGAATATGCACAACGTGGTCTGGTCTAAGACTTCATGGAAAATCAGATGAGTGTCCGCTATGCGAAGACTGTACAGATGTGGTAAGAGTGTTGGTATAGACGGTAGACTTTTTGTATTGGCATCCGTGGTGGTAAGGAATAAGCAATGCGTAAGACATGGCGTCCCAGGACTTCTAGTTTATCCTAAAACTTCTATGGAGCCGATAACCAGGCGACATGTCTAAGTGTAAGAGCAGGATGAATAAGAAATGTATATGTACACAGAATGGGTTTGGTGTTAAGATCCCAGTTAGTGCCTTTAAAACTGCGTAACCACTTGATCCGACATCGAATATTAGCTTCTAAATTGGAGAGATGAGCGTTCCAAGAGAGTTGTTTATCGAAAGTGACATCAAGGTACCTCAAGCTGCTTTGTGATGTTAATGGCGATTTTAGTAATGTAAAATGCAAACGATTTGGATTTCGTGCTAAGTACCGTAGTACTTGTTTCGTTTAAGCCCAAATAATGTCATTTGAGTTTTCGATGGATTTAATTTGTTTTGGTAGCTAATTTTTCTTTAAGTGTAATTTCAAACCCATCTGAAGATTGGTGGGCCGTAGAAGGTAACGCTGTCTCTTGGGCCATGATTATTCATGTATTTGTAGTTTGATTTGATGTTAAGTAAAATAATTTATTTATTTATTCACATGCTTGGAACTTTTCAGTACAAAAATACGGAATCTCATCCAACATCATACATTTTATATAATAAAAGGTACTAATATCTCTTGTTAAATCTAAATTTTTAAGCCATGTCAGTTGAGCTTACTCCTGTTCTTCTTTAATTGAAGCAGTTCCGCAAGGAACGAAATCCCGAAAGACAAATGCACCAATAAGTTAGAGACATTAAAGTATAATCTATGTAGTAAAAAGTGAATTCAAAATTGGACGGTGTTATGAATTAATTGACCAAGCGCCAAAACACAGTTTTGAGATACTGAAGAAAATAGAAACCTGTTCCCATTACGATCCAGTACTTGGCGCTTGATCAAATAGCTTTTCCTGAACATTTAAACAAATAGTAGGGTTTCAAACCTTTTTTAAAAAAATTATTTACACTGTTTCCTACTCACTGATGTAAAAATCTCGAAAATTGCAAAATGGCGCTTGGTCAATTGATGCATAGCATCGCCCAATTATCATACCTATGAATAAGACATTACATTGAAGGATGTTTTACATTCATTTCCAGATTAGAGAAATGAATGTTTATTCTATCAATGTGTTGGGATATATGATACAGAACCTTCTTCACATCTTTGTTTTCTGCATCGAGGGAAATAGCCTTATAGAACAGGTAACATTTTAATATATTTTATTAACTACTTCTTTTCAGTGTATACGTAAAGATACTATAAAGTCTGTAACACATCTAAAACGGTTGAAAACAGTATAATCTGCTTCTCTGTATAATTAGTTCAATATTGGTTGATGATACAGTAGGTCAGATTTCTTTTATTTATGCGATTTTGCTCAGACGGTATATAGGGTTCATTAACACTATAATACTAAGTTTATTCAAATACTTATGTGTCAAGCTCAAAGTTATGTTATTAATCGACTTTTATTTATTAACAATATAAATTTATTTATTATGCCTTGTAGAAACATTAACCAAATAATAATAGCTCTTCTAGTTTAGCTTTTTCAATAACGCATTGAAGGCTAAGTCTTCACAGACTTCATCTAAGTGCAAAGAAACTAGTAGGAGATGAAATCGCTCTCTGTCTCTAGATCTCTTTCGTGGTTAAGCAATTGCATATGCGCCTTTGACGTAGGAATCCCGGGTTCGGTCCCCGGCGGGAGCTCATGTGGTTCGGATTCTAGTTTAGTCAGTAGGTCCACATCTCATATAGCCTTCCTGCTGAACAGGATATTAAACTCAACTCAACGAAATCGGTTTCCTTGTCCCATTGCTCTTAGTAGAATAATTTATTGAACATTTTACAAAATGGGAAAAGAAGCGACGAAATTACACGAAGCTGACCGAAGGTATCCTTCGAGAACTTTCGGAGACGAGAGTGACAGTCGAACTACGAACGATCTAGAAAATAAATGAAGCAGAAAGAAATATGAAACATGTATAAGTCGTATTTATAAGTATTGAATTCTGACTAAAGATACAAGAGAATAAAAAATGTTCTTATAGTTCTTACTAATACCCAACGATATATTATTTCTTGTTTTCATAGTTCCAATGCCAAAATGCTATGTGAGTAAAACCATTTATTACTTTAGTTTATTACACATTATTTTGAAAGACTGATGTTTTGTAATTTCCACGCAAATATTTTTGTTGTGGCTAAAGTGAATAATCTGAATTTGTACTTGATGCAATGTATGTGTGTGCATAATAAATGCCCATTTTTACTTCTGTATTTGAAACAGAAGGCATATAAAGCAGAATCATTGTTATATATTTCTAGCATTGTGCAGTCAATTACATAAGAATATTGTACGTAAACCATAACTTTTTATCAAGTAATTCAGCCTAATCATTCAAAACTTTACGCTACGTTTACTGGCCCGACAGTAAATCCAATTGTGCTAATTGAGATTTTGCATATACTGGAGTTCGGCACTCTTAATACAAGTAGCTACTCAACTGAGTTATGACATAGGATCACCGATGTAATAACTCTATGTATCCACTAGTTACCCGACCAATACTGTTAAGAATGCTTCCATACTATGTAATGTTATTTTCAATTCTATTATTGTCTTTTGTTGTTTCAGAGTTCTTCACTTATGAGGTCTGTGTACGACAGTTCATGGTATGCCGGGTCAGAAGATGCCAAGGTCTTCATTCAAATAGTATCTCAGCAATGTCAACGACCACTAAGCATATCTGGAGCCAAATTCTTCACTTTGTCCTTTGATTTCTTTGGATCGGTAAAATAAATATTTTTCACTTTTAATATACAAGTTGATGCAGTAAAGTTTCCGGATTAATTTCTGAAAGTGGAAAGAAAGCAGATATTTGTGAATAGATAATGTCCCTTCGGTTTTCTATATAATCACACCATGTTCCGATGTAAAACTTTTCTCATTGATACAGGGAAAGAAAACGTTTTAGACGTCATCTTGAATATAATGCAGTCCCTCGTTATGTCAATCTTGACGGTCACCACTACCTCAAGGAATTGCTCTTGAGGAGGAGTGTCAAATTTAAGAATATGAATTAGTCCGTTGGAATCAAATCTATTAAGTACGATGAATAGTCAATGAAAGTGATCAGTTTTATGGCCTAAAACCGCATGACAATCTTACAATTGTCTGAGGTAATTTTTTCAAGGCGAAGGTCAATTAATGCGAGCTAATTATAATTATTTGTGGCATGACAGGAATAATTCACAGTCAGAATATACGTTGTCATTAATTGTCTGAGCCTGTGACACAAAATTTATGATGAACAGGACTTATTACATAAAAGAAAGTGTCCTAGCTGGGCTTCCTCTGATAACCCACGCCAACCACTGTGGTTTCTTAAATGAATTATTTCCGACAATTAAATATGCATGTTCTAGACAATGCTTGATAGCCATAAGAACTTTGTAGTAAGCTATAAAAATCTGTGACTAAATTTCACAAATGTACATAATACTTTATTCCAATCCTCTGAAGTAGACTAAAATCACAAGTGAGTTATTACACAGCGTGTAGCATTGTGTAAATGCACTGCTTGACTGCTTGCAGAAGAGTTTTCAAACCTATTCCAGTCACTCAACAGACATGTATACTCACCGAGAGTTTGTCGTTCCTGTGATAGGCCGCTTCTTTGGTTTAAAAAATAATCAATCCAGGAACGCTACTGCACAGCTGTGTATTTACTATATCAAAATATTTACTTGGAATAATACATATATTTGAATCGCACAAAGGAAATCTAGCAAGTAGGCTGTTATTCGTTGCCTTTTAATTGACATGTATTATCTTTGGTGAACATAAATTGAAAATATTACTAACACACAAGATTGTCTTCGATGACCATATCAATACGGACAGTTGACTATAATACGACTTTCCCTCCATTGATGAATCTGACAATTGGGACATCACTATTAGTTTTGTTCCCAAGATCAGTGGTTGCCAAGATTTGGAACTGTGAACAGATCATTTAATGTAGTTCCTGAGGGAATTTCTTTCTTCGTAGTTTTACGTGGAAAGATCACAAAAGCATTTGTTTTGGTGCCATAATTATTTGAAAGTTTAGTTTCAAGAATGAGTAAATGTTCTGAACTGAAATATGTTTAAGCAGTGCCCCCCCTTATGTCTATGACGCACCCCGCCCAATTGTCTATCCGTAGGTGTTGTTCCATGAAAAAAATCTTCTTTTCGAGTAATTTAACCCCCCCCCCTCATCAAACATATTTATATAGATTTTAACCCCCCCCAAATATTTCAATGACGCAGTTTGCGTCATAGCCCCACCCCTTGTGGGCACCCCTGGTTTAAGTGCATGTAAAGAATGATACACACTATAAACAACACGTAAAGCTGCAAGTATAAATAAATACAATAATTTAATTTTGCATAAAAACTTAGTAAGTGTTCATGTAAGATAAGTACTTCTTTTATAGGTTTATTGAAAATTATACAATATATATTTACCTAAAATGCTTTTTTCACGCCTTACCCTAGCCAAAATTTTTAAGTTGGCCCCTAGGAAGCGGGAGAAGGTAGATTTATATCGACGTTGCACCACCCGAGTGTGATATAATGTCACGTGGTATTATTATGGTGGTCAAGGTGGAACAAAACGAGCCCTTTGGGACGTCTAATCCCCTTCATTCGCAGACGCTCTCTGTGCTATATGTAGTAACATAAGCAGTGGCGGCTAATGTTAGTGTTACAGCGTTGCGCAACGACCAAAGTATTTCAAGAAAAAATATTATTAGCAATAGTAGTAAAGAACAGAAAAAATACTTTCTAATACTCCCATATATACTTTAAATAACATACTTTTTTTTTTTTTTTTTACTCCTGTAACTGTCCGTTTCGTTAATCCGTTTTAAAAAGCGAAAAATAATCCGTCACAGAGTCTCTAATTTATATTGTGTTGCAGCGAGCATACAACGACCAGATTCCTTCAGCGCGGGAATTGGAGCAAATGTTAAGTCTCCTTTCCCCTCGTTTTTCGCGCTAAATAAGATTTCTGAGTTTTATTTCACTAGCAGTTAACAAATGGAATTTGTTTTTATGCATTCATATTTTTATATTACGGTACTTACACTGAAGCAAATCAATATAATGACAATTAAAAAAAAAGTGATAGCAGAATTACAAAATCAAAAAGAAAATATATAGTAGAGCAGAAATCAAATGAAAGTAGATCCCCATTTACAAGTTAATTCTTAGCTTATATAGATAATGAAGGTTTCTTCTACAGTAATTTGTGAACCAAATATTAATAAGTCAATATGCAGAATCCCCCCCCCCCCTCTGTGAATAGTATTTTAGTATAGAACTGTATGGTGGGGAACGCCACATTGAATTTGGGACTAGTTAGCAATGCTCAGAGGCGTAGCCACCAGGGGGGGCACCGGGTCCGGACCTCCCAAAAATTTCGAAACTCGACTAGCATTTGTAGACTTTCTTAACGAACTATACTTGTTTATCAGAGAAATGATTGATGTAAGCTTGCCTCATCATGTACTCTTTCTTTTCTTATAGAAATAATCGTTCTATCATTTTTTCTAAAAATATACCTGACAGTAATTAAGAATTACTTATCTTTTCGGGTACAGTAAAAGACAGGTTCGTTATTACGTAGACGTATTGGACCTTCCTCAAATCCTTTGGACCCCTCCGAACTAACATGTTGTTCCTATATCTGGCGGGTTTCAAGGTTGCTTTCCAGAACGTTGGTAAACATTGTTTCGCCTCATGTGCGTAACAACCAAGACGGATGATTTGGAATGAAGTTCTTTTTTCTTTTACGCACATGTGTGTGTGTGTGTGTGTGTGTTGATATATGAATAGGGTTGCCAACTCTGTAAAATAAAAAAAACGACACTTCCTCAAAATTCTCTATGATATAGGTCTCAGCGTGAAGTATCTCTGTTCGGACCTATCCATGGAAAAGAAATGTACTATCGTGAACGAAAGTGCATTAACACATATATTCTGTATGTTCTTAGAACATTCACTAATAAGCTTAATAGATACATTGTGCTATAAATGAGAAACTGAAATTGATCAATCGGCATTGATCAGTTTATTGTATTTACCAGTAACTACCATTTCTTTAAGATTATCGAAACAGATGAACAAAAATATAATAATATTTACGTGACAATTTGGATTTGGAAAATGAAATTCACTCTTTAAACATATAGTCTCTACTTCAACTATAGGAAGTTGCCTTAAGAAGTCCTTTTCCATTGTTAATAAATGTATAAAATTCCTTGAAAGTAAATTTCAAATTTTCTGATACAGTCCCTGTCATCTCTCTAAAATTTTCTAAACAGGTGAACAAAATATATTAATCGTTGATAGATGGTGAAAGGTAACAGTTTTGAGTTTACAGAATGACAGCTACTTTTCAATATCTATACTTCGAATTAGATACAAATTTGAAAAAAAAAACTGTTATAAAGGGGCTGGTGAGAAGTTTGTACCCGTCACCGGCTTTAATCAAAATAACAGCAATTTTTCCGGCCAGGCCAATGAAAAGCTGGCCAGTTTACAGCCCTATGTATGAATATGTAACATTCGCAATTCATATACTAGTATCTCTTTTGTATCAGCTGTTTTGGTTATTAGTTATTAGATTTAATTTTATTGTGTGTACTTTAATTCTGTACATAACCTACAAATTCTGAATGAATTGCATATCATGACTTTTGTAAATAACTTACAAAAAATTGCAAAGTTTTCAACTGAGGAAAAACTTACAATTAAGGCTTAGACAAAACAAGCAAAGTGCAATTCAGGAGAGTGTTCGAAAAAAAAAAACGGTTTAAGTTTACAGGACATCTTATGGCAGTAATGTTGTATGCACTAGGTACATTTCCTCAATTTATTTGAAATTTTCCTAGATAAATTGTGAATAAAGCGTGTTCAATGTACATTTTTATTTATAACATTAATCTCTGCTACGAACTCTCTTCAGTCTACACTGAAGAGCAATTCCGATCACTGTCAGGGACTGAGTTTGCTAGAATGAATTGTTCACAAAAATCTAGAAAAAATATTTAGTGAATCTACAAAGCTTCTGCAATTAATATTAACTGTACCTATGGCGTGAGTAAAAGAAGAAAAGTTTTTTTTTTTTTTTTTTTTTTTTTTACATCAGAAAGAATTGACACTTTCAAGAAATTGAATATCCCAAGAAAGGATCGAAAAAGACCTGACAATAAGAATACTAGAGTGCAACCAGCATGTATTAGGCAGATTTGTTCCAATCAAAGAGAGAAGAATGAACTTACTTTTTAAATAAGGTGATTAATCGGATTAAATGTTCTGCATTTTTTTATTTTTTAAAAACAGATTTTTATTTAATTTAACATGTCTCAAAGCATTTGCATCTAAATTTATGCTGATTTGTCAATGAGTCCACTTTATATCTTCTGTCTCTTATCGTTCGTACTGCAACACCCGAAACCACAAACCACCGACCGCCACTGAACATAAGTAAATCATTTTTATGCTTTGTACTGTATGTTACGTACAAGGTCAAATGAATATTGTTTTTATTTTATTTTAATGATAAAAGTGTTTTTAAAATTTAAAAGGAAATCTTTCCTTGAGCAAAGTTTGAACCCACGCCAAAAGCAATTTTTGTTACTAGTGTGAGCACTAGTATGCTCGGCCACGAGGACCGAAAGCCATTAGCGTTTGATTTGTGCTATATGTATTCTACGTGGCAAGAAACAGATAGCTTCAACCAATCAGAATCGTGTATTTAGTTTCTTTGGCTAAGTTCGAGCGCGATTAAAATATATTCACCTGAAACACTAAATTAATATTTTCACAATCTATTTTGTAAATGTTTGCTCGTGTACATTGTATTTTCTTAGCATGCAATTAAGAGGTTTCTGATATACATATGTTTGAAATAGAAGTCTTTTTTTTTTTTTTTTTTTAAATATATCATATGGTACAACTAGACAAGACATGATTATTCAGTGTAAGAACATCTGGAATCAAACCTAGGATCACATGAACAGAAAGAAAAACTAATGTAGAAGATGCAATTAGGAGTGTTTATACAGGAGACACTATCCGGAAAAAAATATTTATAATCGTATTTAAAACATATTACAAATTATAATATTGGATACATTTATCTCCGTAGGTACGTGTATGTCTGATGGAATTAGCTTGGAATGTTTAGACCATGTAAATATGCGACATTAATTTTATCCTATGATTTTGAATGTTCATTAAATTATTTTCTCAATTTCAGGTCCTGGGTGCTGTAATTACGTACTTCATTGTCCTCGTCCAGATGAAATAATTTACTCTGAAAACACAAGTCCAGGAGAAAACGTTAAACATGTGTTTGCAGACGCTGCATACGTATTTTACACAGTGGCTTGTAAATGTGTATCGACAAAACATAGATTAGGTGTAATAAAGACTAGTAGATAACGTTATGCAAAGGGAGCAAGAGATATGGGTTTTCTGAATCAATTCTTCTAGGTGCATTCATTTAGAGCGATGTAACGAATGCTATGTGCTTGCTTTATAATATGTACACATGTACTTGGAATAAGTCATATAAACCAGAATGAATAAATACTTGAAACATTTGGGAGAAATACAGTAAAACCTCGTCAATCCGAATCTCAGTAAGCCGGCCTTCTCTTAATACAGACAGAAGAAATGAGTGATATTTAAGATATTTTAACCATGTACTCCACTTTGTTTAAGGGAATGAGCGATAGCATACCCGTGTTCTTTGACTACTTGGAATTTGTCTTCGAATCATTAGTGAAGGAAATACATTTTAAACGATTCCAACAAAACATACAAGTCTAGGCCTACTTCAAGCTACTTTCCACAGCAAGATTTAGAAATGATGCAGAGCCAAATTCATCGGGTATATCACAATACAGGGTAGAATAAACTGGACTGTGTGCACTGATTTTTTTTTCATATTTCGCTATATAGAAGTATATGTATTCAGCGCTAATGCATTGAAATGCATGATAATAAACGTATTTTAATGCACATTTTACTGTTTGTTTAAAAGGCTATATCAATTAACATGGTTCTTCGTTAATCTTGCCAATTTGTCCACCCATTTAGTCCGAAATAACGTGATTTGACCATATTAACTTTTGTAATATCCCCGTACTCACTTAAGTCCTTGTGCAAATTTGTTTCTGATGCCCATAACGTATACAACCAATTGTACATAGGCAACACATTATAACCCGATTGCCTTTTGCAACTTGTCAATAATTCATTTATCATAAGTAAAATTTGAATTGTCCTGAAGTGCGCATTTAAGGGATGGTCTAAGAGAGAGTTCGAGTCATTCATTACCTTTTTCCTGGAAGAAAAGATAAGGTTAAGAAATATTAATTTATACAATACTTGAAATAATTCATTGCAATGTCTAAAACCTTAGACTTTTATCGGGATTCTAATTATTACAAAAATGTTCATTAAACGTTGAACATTAATTTTATTCAAGTATAAGGGTAAATTCTCGTGACGCTATAATGCATATCGTTGGTTACCAATCTGATACCATTAATAGTTTCTTTTATACTGAAATACATAATGTTTGGTCCTCTGTGTATCCTGTATGAAAAATATTCGCTGTTAGATAGAAGAATGTATCCGTTGATGTTTTATTTATTCTAAATGTGATGCATACATTCCTAGCAGTGACACAAATAGACCTAACATTGATACATAAATACTCCTAGCAGTGACACACATAATCCTAACAGTGACTAATACACTCCTAGCAGTGACACATATATACCTACCAGTGACATATATAGTCCTAGCAGTGAGAGACGTATACCTAACAGTGACACATACACTCCTAGCACTGACACACGTAGACATATTAGTGACACATATACTCCTAGCACTGACACACATAGACGTAACTACGACACATACTCCAAGCAGTGACACACATAAACCTAACAGTGACATATATAGTCCTGGCAGTGACACCCATATACCTACCAGTGACATATATAGTCCTAGCAGTGAGAGACGTATACCTAATAGTGACACATACACTACTAGCACTGACACACAGAGACCTATTATTGAACATATACTCCTAGCAGTGACACACATAGACGTAACTATGATACATATACTCCTACGAATGACACATATAAATCTAACAGTGACAAATACACTTCTAACAGTGATATATATGGTTCTAGCAGTGAGACACGTATACCTAACAGTGACACATACACTCCTAGTACTGGCACATGTAGACCTATTAATAACACAAATACTCCTAGCTGTGACACACAGAGACATAACTATGACACATATACTCCTCCAGTGACACACATAAACCTAACAGTGACAAATACACTACTAGCAGTGGCACATACATACTTAACAGTAACATATATGGTACTAGCAGTAAGACACGTATACCTAACAGTGACACATATACTAGCACCGACAAATATAGGCCTAACAATAACACATTACTCCTAGCAGTGATACACATAGACTTAGCAGTGACACATATATCTCATACAGTGCTGCAAATAATCATAACAGTGACCCAATGCTATTTGTAAGTTAACATTATTTAAGGCATACATTTTCCAGCTGACGAATAATAAGTTTGATTTATACAATACGTTTTCTGCTTGGGTAGGTAACATAGATCTTATAAGTTCAGTGATAGACTGGAGGGGTGATGGCATAATGATTTTTCAAAACGAAGGTAAAAATACACACCATGATAGTTAATTTACAATTGTATTCAAACATGGTTATCATTTTTGTTAATCAGCAGCATTTCAGCGGAATTTTATATTTAACGCCAGAGCCACATTTACGTTTGATGGCGTAATAAGCCATTATCACAAAGCCATTAGCAGATGATGTAATGGATTACAAAGCCATTTGTACAGGACAAAATATACATTTCGTCGAAAAGTATTTCTGGAACAGAAATGGAAATAAGAATAGGTAAAATAGCAATGAAATAATTATATTTTGGTAATGGATATCCAGTACTTATACGTTTAAGTTTTTGGGACGTTCCCAAGATAGTGATACCTAATGACACTTAATTGTAAACCTGGCATTGTTTGTTGTTTGAACGAAGAGGCGCTGCCTGCCTTAGCTTCCGGAAAGCCATTCATTTGCTGCTTGAGAAATTTTTGGATTGAGTTTTCTATTACGAGCATCATTTCAGATTTTGTCAGAGAGGAACAAGGCTCTCTACTCATATATATATAAAAAATCAAGTTCTTAATTAGGTTGTTACAATATAAATAACTTACAATATGTATTTCTCGGAATTAGAAGGGAAAATTACTCACTCTGCTGTCTCCAAATGACGCCCCTCTATTTTATAGTATAGTTCGTGTGCTTTCTGTATTTTATATGATTGTTCTGTATTACGAGGTCGTGTCTAGGGGTCCGTACAACACTCTTTGAGTCGCAGATTTGTCCCGTTGTGTGTGCATTTGAATTTATTGTTTTCATTCGTAAATTTAAAGCATGAAATTGCAAAGGAATCTAAAGCTATTGTAATAAAAATGATATATCAATGTTATATTCTTATGCTGCTAAAGTAATGTTACAAGTAGGTAAGGTCATAACTAAGCACGATGTACTTCAAATAGCATTTATCAGGTCTGAAACGATATTAATTTTATTGTTTCATGTACCTTCAAAATGCCGATTAGAAATGTGTTCTCACAGAAAATCTAAGCGAGAAATTCCATTTTACTATACTATATAAATGGGATGGAGTCCGGTATTATTTAAACAGAAAATACCTGTATTAAAAAATGATAACCAGGAGTGACCAATTAGTATTTAATCTTACTCTTGGCGGCAACTTAATTTCCAAGCTTCCCAAATCAGAGGTATGAGGGAAAATCGTGTATTGGTATACACGCTTTTCTCACATATCTATTCCGTCTATCAACTTGGTACACATTTTTTATCCCCTGTAGTATTTTTTGAGATACATTTGGATTGTGTGATTTTACCCAGGGCCACTTAAGAAAGGTCAAACATTGATGGGAGGAATTTCTGGAGGGAATTTTCCCGACACTCCCCCAATTTTTCCTGTTCAAGTGCATTAAGGGACTCAATACATAGAACCTCTGGAAAGCTTGTTTCATGCTGAAGAGAATGAACTATAAACCATGACTTTGCAATGAACAGTGTTGATGCAATAGCTATTTCACTGCAAGTGTACGATTTTCTTTATACTAACACGGTCAATGGGCACCAGAGACTTACTCCGTTGTCCATGGCACCTACTTTTTTGTACATAAACTTATCTTTGTAATTTTTATCGAATGGACTAGGTTTGATTAGGAAGTCCCGTTGACAGCTTCATGTCCTTTCCTTGTCACTTCTAAACTTCTTCCTTGCAATAGTACGTTTGAGAGGACCTCAGAAACGTGCGATGACGAAATACCAACTGTTATTTAACACTAAATATTCAACTACCTACCACTCATCATAAAATTAGTGATCTCAAATATCTGTATAAACTCTCACATGGACAATTCAAATCCGAATTGTATTATTGAATTCCATTCAGACAAAACACGTAGCACATGCCCTCTATCATATTGTACGACGTAGATTTTCAATAATTCAATGTTCTCTGTTTTACAGGCTTAGATATTAAGTTATGCAATGAAATGTCACAAATACCCGTAGATTTATTTCACTCTGAAGTTGCATATAATACTGTACTACCGCGTCATTTTAGTGGATAAATTCTAGTTAGTTATTGGCGACCCTTATTGTTATTACTTACATGTTATTTTATATTTATTACAATTATTGTTAAACTCTATCTGGAGCTTCCTTAAAACAAAAAAAGTATAAAGAACTTTCATTACAAATGTGATCGAAAGAGTGCAGTCCCGAGCAGCTAGTAGTAAAGGACATAAGAAGGATATTATTTATCAGTTTTCAATTGGAATGATGTAAAAATATGTATTACCTTTTAAATATATTCTATACCCTTAAGTGTATAATGTCATCAATGATTTTGGAACACCATTTTACACATTAATATTTGATTAACTTCTGAAAACTTGGAGAGAAAAAGGTATAAAATCAGTTCCTTTGCGGTACGTGGTTGAGAGAATAAGGTATTGTACTGAAATACTTTCAATATTTTGTATGTTAGTCTTTTATATGTAAGTAACTAAAATTAAAATATTATATTATTATTAGGGCAGAGCTAGAAGATAGTACATGGAAGCTCGGACTTTCTCATCGGCTTTTATTATAAAATTAGCCTTTGGCTAGCTAAGGGCTTCGCCCCAAAACCCCATGTTTGCTCGGCCTACGGCCTCGCATCCCTTATATCTCAGCCTTTGCATCAAAAGTGAATTTCGTGCATTTTCTCTTTAATTACATTTCCTCAATTTGGCTCAGCTGGGGGCTTTGCCTTTGACCCCTGCGTTTACTCGACCTAGATCTCGCACCTCTTAAATAAACCCACAATTCCACCAAATTTCAAGTTTCTTTTCCTTTCTCAACTATCTAAGAGATAAGATTTTGTATTCCCCCCCAAAAACAATACCCATTTAAATTACATGGGAATTCCTTCGTCGCCCTCTAGACCACTTAAAAATTAAAAATATTTACTTTTGGCAAATTTTCTGTGGGTTAGTCTCAGAAGGCTACAATCATATCCAATTTCACCATTCTAATCCGGCCGAAAGTGCCTAAACATTTTTAAATGTAGAAGATATCCCTTATAAATAACATGTGATAGATTTCTCAGTTCCCTGTAAAGAGACTCTGCAGTAAGAAATTTTTACTTTTGGCGATTTACTTAGTTTACGCTAACAGAAAGGAAAGAGCATACCGAATTTCAAGTTACCTAAAATATGATACAGGTAAAAACAAAGGCCCATTTAAGTAGCATGAGGAAATTCGTCATCGCCCCTTTAGACCCCCTAAAACTTAAAAATATTCACTTTTGACAATTCTGCTGTGGGTTAGTTCCGAAAAGCTACAATCATGTCAAATTTAATCTTTGTAGCTCTACAGGAAATGCCCAATAATTTTGGGTTGTAAAAGGTGTCCAATACAAAAACAAGGGAAAGATTTTTTAGTTTATCATAAAAACAATTTGAAAAGTTGGAAATTTTTATTTTTACTGATTTACTTAGGTAATGATAACGAAAACTTACGAGGATATCGAATTTCAAGTCTTTATTCCAATTCCAAGTACCTAAAATATGAGATTATAGGTCAAAAATAAAGTCATATTTAAATAACATGGGGAATTCCTTCATCTCCCGTTTAGATCCCCTAAAAATTAAAAATATTGACTTTTGGAAATTTTCCTATGAGTTGGTCCCGGAAAGCTACGTCAACTGGAAATACACCTTTATTTTATGTCAGCTCATGTAGTTTTATATATAGTTAGGATTTTGCTTTTGAATACAAAATATTACAAATAAGTGCAAGTCCCTCTAATAATTTGAAGATGTGTTCGGGAAATTTAAAGTAACTTAATGACCATTCGTCTTAGGGCGTATTGGATAGGTGTCTCTCAATGACCGAGCGTCTTAGAGAGATAGAAAGAAGCTTAATGACGACGAGGCGTTTTAGAGTGTATAGGAAGGGTAGGTTTCGATGACCAGACGTCTTGAAGAGTTGATGATTTGATCAACAGGAGAGATCGATGTTCTTTGTTATATCCAATTTCCTCTTATACAGAAATGTTACTGACAGCTTTCCTCTGCATCACTTGCTGGACGTTGGCTGTGTTGGACGACGTTCTTCTTCGTGGCTGTCGCCTGAAGAGTGTTTACTTCAAGCCCGTGGTTTCGAACACATGGTTATGCCCATCATGGTGTAAAAAACACGAAACCTTAAAATATTCTTATTATTGTAACGTGTATTGTTTAACAATTTGGTTAATATTGTACTGTACTTGAACTATTGACCGAATTTTGAAAACAAAAATAAGTAGTAGGTAAATGCAATTAGTTTTATTAAGATTTTCAAACTATAATATGTACAAGAAAGTAGGATCTTTTACAGAAAACAATATCCTTATGTCGACACATATCAGAGCCAAAATTGTTAAATACAACGATAAACGATTTGTTAATATAGATACATTGACCCTACATTGAGATTTCTCTTTATGTCTCTTTATTCAAATTGAAAATGGTAGATATTAGCCACTTCAAGTTGCAATGGATGTACAATACAATACTTTCTTCTACTTGAAACTTGTGTATGCAATATGCACTTAGATATACTTGCAATCTGTGAACAACACCAGTGCCCTGCTTGCGGAAGTTTAGGGGATAAGAAAGGTATACATGGCCTATCATGTGTTCACAGTGCTGGCAGACACTCTCGACACTCCACTGTTAACGATCTCATTATGAGAGCCCTCATCTCCTCTGGAACGCCTTCCGTGAGAGAGCCAGTGGGATGTAGTCGCTCTGATGGCAAGAGGCCTGACGGAATATCTTTGGTGCCTTGGAAACGAGGGAAGGCTTTAGTATGGGATTTCACTTGTACCGATACCCTAGCCCCCTCTAATCTTCCTTCATCTTCCACAAAAGCTGGGTCGGTTGCAACTCGCAGACAATATGAAAAGAGACGAAAATATAACAACCTCTTGGACAAATATTACTTCGTCACCATAGCCATTAAAACTTGTGGGTCCTGAAGTCAGGAAGGTCTAAACTTCATTAATGAAGTTGGGCACCGCATAACTATTAACACAGGAGACACCTGAGCTTCATTCTACCTTATACAAAGAATAAGTATGGCTGTGCAAAGAGGAAATGTAGCAGCGATGCTAGGAACTCTCCCTCCTGGAAAAGCTTTGGACGAAATTTTCTTTTTGTAATCACTCTCCTCTCACCAAACTCTCGCAATTGCTACTAGACGAAGAATCAATCATTTTCATATATTTAAAATATTTAAAATGTAATTGGCCCTAGGACCGTTGCTTGTGGCATTCACTTCGAAAGTTTCAAATTTTGGACAGTATATTTTATGTTACATAAATAGCTACATTCCTCATAAAATAATAAGTGATAACTAATAAAATTGATACAGTATTTGTACGAATATGTAATAATCTATTTATGTGATTAATATTTTTTATTGTTCATATTCATTTTGCAACAATTCTATTAAATATTGTATGGAGTGCCATAGCATCTATGTAAAAAAAAATCAAAGGTATATTAGAACATTTTAAATAAATTAGAAAAGGAAATACATGGTAACTACTAAATACACGAAACAAAAATAGAAATTCAAAATATTGCATAAGATGTTAACTAGAATAACAATATATGAAATACATGAACAGAAACTTTTATAGTTATGGGTTATATATGTAATTTACATTAACAACAAATTTAGGGAAATATATAGCGTGACAGTTATTTACAATGAGCTATAAACTGCTCCCAGTAATGCTGTGTCACCTGTTTCTTAAATATATACTCACTACAACAATTTTAAAGTTTATCTGGAAGATCGTTATACGTTTTGAGTAGACTGTATTTGACACTCTTTGTGTCATAGTTAATTGAGTTTCTTCTTCTTATATGTAATGCATTTCTACGTCTAGTATTGTATTCATGAATATCGTTATTTTTTTGAAGCTGGAGATTAAAATGTGTCTTGGAATTGTTATAATTTATTAGGTTTATTGCTATAATTAAATGAAAATACATTACATAAACGAAGTATTGATCTTGTTATTGTAAAGAAAACCTCAGTAATATTAAATAATGTACTATTTGTATCCTTAATACACGTGAGTACGTAAAATACATTTTTGAAATTGATGATTTAGTTTAATTTAACCGTCATAGAATACAGTATTGCATTGATCACCTTTTGTGCTCATTGTTCAAGTTTGACCAAGTTCTGGTACAATTATTTTGTTGAATTTACATATTAAACATATTTTGTAAATGGAAATGTTACCGCGTTCTATTACAATTCATTTTCGTCGACGTAATACATCTTCAGTGTTGGATTAAATAAGTTTGTATTTGTAGTAATGAAAGGCATTATTATACTTCTTAATATTATAACGTTTTTACTATTATTATTATTATTATTATTGTTAGTAGTAGTAGTAGTAATAGTTATTGTTGTTATTGTTGTTGTGATTGTAATAGTAGAAGTAGTTCTAAATCTTATCTACAACATTGTTATCCTTAAATTATTCAGTTTTAAAAGATAACGTTAATGATCATGTGGTAGTGGGTTAGTTACAGTATTTGACAACGTATAAAAGAGGACGTCTGATTAAAACATGTGTACATAACTATATTTGCTAATTTACATGACTTATAACAATTTTAAATATCTTTCATAAAACTACATTAAGTTTTATCATTATTAAGTTTTAAACCTTTCACTCATTTTTTTCCCTGTACCGAATCATATTTCGTAGTTGAGCCTATATTTGCCTCAAACGTGGATGAATTGATCACATGACTTGTGTTGCAAGATTTATGAGGACAATCAGAATGCTCGCAACCGAATCTGGAATTAATTTCCGTTATTTGTGTCCACTTACACAATTGCTGGGTAAATAATAATTGTTTTTACTCCACTCAGTACGTGCGGACAAGCATTCGGAGCTACGTTGGAATGTTACACTTCCTTTATATTCCAGAGGCACATATATTTCAAAGAATCCAGATAGAGAGATTTACGAGATTTTTTGAATGAATAGAAAAAAAATTGTCAGTTGCATTCGTAGAATAAAACAATACGCCCAGACACATATTTTGTTCTTTAAAAAATATGGCACATCAATTCAAAACAGGATTATGGTAACCTTAATCTTACAACTAACGGTTAAGGAAATATTTATGCAGAATATCTCACAAAACAGTGTTCTTCAACTTACTCTTTGAAAACAATATATAAATATGTTATTAAATCGAAACTTGTCAATGTATGGACACTCTGTCGAAACAAAAAAATGTCAAAGCCTTTTTAGACCAGCCATCCTAATTGAATTTTATCTGAGTTTTCCTCATTCATCCTGGACAAACGCCGGGATCGTACCTTACAACGACTCACCAAAGGTAGTCGTCAACCCTGGTTCGGCTAATAATATATGTATATCTTCAGTGACAGTAATCGTTTACACCTTAAAATATCTTCCGTAATTACATTCACTAGTATTATCACCTTTTATACTGAAATTACAAGTCCATAATAAGTGTTAGATAATTTATTCGTTGATTCTCTTTTTAACGTATATTCACAAAAACTGTCTTGCAATCATACCTGTTAATTATGTATCTATAAACAACTACATAGCAACCAACTATACAATAATAATGTATATTTCTTACATATATTAAAACATTCTTCTTTTGTTATTTTTAGTTAACATTATATCAGGTATAGTGCTTGTGTAGAAGCACTTTCTGCCCAAAATACAAGTAATTATCAACCGATACAAAGTATCTCGTTGTATAAAATGTCGCCCGATGACGGGACTAGATATAAAAGTTACAAGGTAGCTCGGCTTTTATATTTAAGAACCACTGGTCCGTTTATAACAATGGTATTCTATTAATTGTGTCCTTTACATTTTGATCACCCCTCGTATATAACTTCATTAAGTTTCATATAAATACATTTATAATAAGTCTTTTATTTCATTAATATTTATCTTTTATTATAAAAACGTCGTCGCTTACTAATATAATCAACGAAGGGTGCGAAGTCAAAAACGTAAGAGGTAATTACATTTTAAAACATAAATCACAATGATCAACAGTTTCAATCATCATTAAAAACGGTGATGTTAAAAATGTTTAATTTTTCCAAGGCGCATTATATAACAGCTACGTTAGATGATATTTTTAATGTATACATCGTATCAATAAGGCGTCGTGATATAGAAGAATCTTATTCGAGTAACATATAAGGTGGCGCATGAAGACAGTCGTCGAATAACTAGCTTAATAGAATGAACCTTATACTTAACATAATCCTTGATAATTAAGTTTCAACACAAATCAATATAATATAAATAACCTTTGCTTTTAATCAATCATGAAGCGAATTATAATTCTTCACATTAACAAGAAAGAATTAAAATCATTTGAAAATTATCATTTATTGAAACAGACGTAATAAAGTATCTACGGGTCCATTACCTACTCCTTTAATGTGTTGTACTTCGAAGTCATAAGACTGAAGCTCTAACGACCAACGAAGTAGTCTGTTATTATATCCCTGTATGCTGTTAAGGTATCGTAATGAATTATGGTCGGTAAGTACTATGAAATGGCATCCACTGAGATATGGAGCAAATTTTTGTATCGCAAAACGTACGGCCAAAAGTTCGATTTCTGTCGTTGTGTATCCTTTCTCAGCATTCTTTAAAGTACGGCTTGCACAATGGATAACGGCCGGTTCCTTAATGGTTGGATTTGGTTGCCAGAGTACTGCAGAGATTCCAAGTTGAGAACCGTCACACTGGACATAGAAAGGAACGTCATATCGAGGGTGATTCAAATGGATGTTTCGCTTTACGCTCTCCTTCAACTTATTAAAACTATGTTCTTGAATCGGACCCCATTGCCATGATACTCCTTTCTTTATAATCATAAATAAAGGTTGGGCTATCTCAGCAAATCGCGGGATGGCTTTGCGAAACCAATTGAAGAGCCCAAATACTTGCCGTGTTT
Source organism: Thermobia domestica (assembly GCF_964235325.1). NCBI lineage: Eukaryota > Metazoa > Arthropoda > Insecta > Zygentoma > Lepismatidae > Thermobia > Thermobia domestica. The sequence continues at coordinate 41,575,253 of NC_137461.1, read as the reverse complement.
GTTTCACATTTAACGGCGCAGGCAGATCCTCTATGGCTTGTACTTTAGATTGACTTAACTGTAAACCAGATGCATCAATTTGGTAGCCAAGGAATTCTATAGAATTTTGTAGGAATTTGGATTTCTGTAGGTTGATAGTAAGACCCGAACTTTCCAATCTATCTAAAACTATATCTAAGTACTTCAAGTATTCCTGCGGATTCTTTCCCATTATCAAAATGTCGTCGGCGTAGGTGATCACGTTGCTGCGTAAGTCTTGACCTAAGACTTTATTTAAGCAGGAAGGTAACGCCGCACTACCATTGATAAGCCCAAAGACTACACGGTTGTACTCATATAAGTGACCTTCAAAACTAAATGCCGTATACGGTTTCGAATCCTCATGCAATTCGACCTGATTATAAGCCAGTACTAGATCTAAATTTCCGAATACTGCATTCCTTTGTAAAGAGGCTAATATTTCTTCCACTGGAGGATACCTCACTTGTTCCAAATCAATATGACAATTCGTGCGTCTCAAATCCAAAACCACACGTAGAGAACCATTTTTCTTAGGATCTACATGTAATGGATTAAGGTGAATGCTTCGTGAAGGCCTAATGATCCCATTTCTTAACATGTCTGTAATTTGCTGACGTACATTTTCCCTGTATCGGTAGGGAATTATATAGGGCTTAGTCACAATGGGTTTGTCTGTCTTAACCTTAAAAGAATAAACAAAATCCTTACAACATCCAGGACGTTCTGAAAAGACATTTTTATGTTTATATAATATATCCTTAAAGTGAGTTTTTACTGTATCATCTATAAAATCAAGACTACTTTCAAGTGACTTAACACACTCAGAAAACAATACATCATCTTTTGAATCCATCAAATTTTGTGTGACTTGTGTTAATTGATCATTTAATTTATCACTTTCTGAACTTACAGAAACATTATTCAATACATTATGAACATTATTATATTGAACATTATTATATCCGATTCCGTAATTACATCGGATTTAGGAAGAAGTTTCTGAACGATTTCCTGAGGTATGCCGGGTATAGTTAACGTTTGATTTCTGAAATCGAGCATGACACGCAATTGAGATAATAAATCTAAACCAATAATTAATTTTTCATTCAGTTCCTTTATCACTAGAATAGGAATAGATATTTCAAAATCTTGAATAGCTATTGTCACACGAGTAATTCCAGCTACTCTCTTTTTATGTTTACCGGTAAAATCGACTATAATGAGATTCTCAGCCTTTTGTAATTTAGAATTCGAATAATTACTAGTAATTGCTTTCCATGACGGATATGATAATAGAGAGGCGTTTGCGCCTATGTCCAGTAAAGCTTCTGTGCTTAACCCATTTATTTTGACGGGTATTCTAGCAGTACTATATGATTTTAAAAATACAAAGTTTTCTTCAACACCAAAACCATCATTGACATTATCATCTTTGAACCAACAACGATTTACTACAGGCATAAATTGATATTGACATCTATTGACTGCTATTTCCGAATAATTATTTACAGATACGTCATGCAAAAGGTCGTTCTCATCATTAACATGAACACGTAAATTTGAAGATAAATGTTCATAAGAATCAATAGCTGATATGGGTTTGACATTATCACATAAATTTGAAGATAAATGTTCATGAGAATCTATAGCTGATATGGGTTTAACCCCTACCACATCAGCTGCAGTCAGTTTAAATTCATACTCGTATATGGTTCCAATAAAGTACATTGTACCGCACAATCATGATTATGTCCCGCATTGTTATTCTGTACAGGAATTGTGTCATTATCTTGATTTTGATACGAAGTGCCATCTCTTGAATTACGATTACGTCTATCAAAGTAGTTTACGGTATTTCTGGAATTTCGCCATGTATTTCGTCTATTTTTGAATCTACTTTGGTTATATGGCCTGACATAAGGATTGTCACGATTAATTAGGTTAGGTGGATTCCCAACATATCTTTGTCTTTGTCTACTTTGCTCGTTCTGATTATTTAAATTTACTCGATTTAGGTTGTGTTCCGTATCGTTCACATTACGGATATTTAGATTCCGAACAGGTACAAGGTGATCTGAATTATTTTTAATTTTGCCTAATCCCGCTTGATGATTCTGTGCATGGTATTGAGTTTCATAACATTGGACAAGCATTAATAGGTGATTAAAACTCATGCATTGCGTAGAAAACAGGATCTGTTGTAATTTAAACGGTAGTAGATTTCGAATAGATGCAATCACTCTAGATTCCGATTGCAGTGGATTTACGACTTTTAATTCGTTATACGTATTTACAACAAAATCAACAACAGATTTGTGCAAGCCAGGATTAAAAGGTTGGTTTCTAATCGTGGCATCTCTGTTTGCAAGTAAAAAGTCGTTTTCGTAATTTGCAATCAGCGCGGCTTTGAATTCCTCATATGTATTGACGTGATCTCGTACTGCTTTAAACCATAAAGAACATGGTGGGAGTAATAAATGAGGGATTAGTTTCATATATTGCGATTTATCTATACACATTATACTGCACTCATCCTGAAATTTTTCTAGGGAAGAAGTAGCATTTTCATTACATTTACCACTAAACTTACTCATAGCACGTATTTCGCTCATCTTTACACTTAACTTTACATTCCTTTCACCATTTCGTGTTCGCGTTGAGTGACAATTTCTACCTACGGCGTTATGCGTGGTTCCACCATCTCTTTTCCGCCCATCTGTATTCCTTGGATGAATTCTTTCCAAAATAATGTCCTGATCGGATGGATTACTTGAAGAAGAGATAACATAAGGTCCACGTTGATCTGCTGCGGGTGAATGCGAGGTCATCTCTTGTGAACAAGGGAACTCCAAACGATCATTAACCATGTTGTTGTGGTATGCGTTGTCCTTAATCTGTAACGTCCTAATTTCCTCTTGTAACTTAGATATCAATTGAGTATTTGCACGTATTTGGTTAGAATTATCTGTGACCTGAATCTTTTGTTGACGAACAGAAGATTCTATTTCTTCCAAATCCTTTTTTACACAATTGACTTCTTGGATTACATGGTTGTAATTATCCTGGCAATCTTCAGATAATCTTTTTAGCTTTTCATCAAACTGTAACGTGATGTCTCTCACCGCCTGGATAAAAGATTGTTTCGTCTCTTCTGATTTTTGATCTATTTGTTCCAAACCTCTACTCAATTCGTTGGACATCTGAGCCAAATTTTGCTTCATGGCTTCTAAATCGTCTTTTCGGCTTTGTTCCTGTCGCTGTAATGCCATTAAAATTTTGTCTTCTAATGTCAACATTTCGGGTGTAATGGGAGCTATATTTTGCTCGTTGTTAACACTGTCAACAGTTTCATTTTCTACTATCTCACCGATCATAATTTTTCTTGTGATTACTCTGCCACTTCTGAGAATAGTTGAGTTCGTATTCATGAACCTTCTTACTGAGGTAAATTCACCCTTACTTTAGACTTCGGGATATGAATTTACAAGAATCCCGGGTGAGGTAAACCAAAAATTTTACAACGACTCACCAAAGGTAGTCGTCAACCCTGGTTCGGCTAATAATATATGTATATCTTCAGTGACAGTAATCGTTTACACCTTGAAATATCTTCCGTAATTACATTCACTAGTATTATCACCTTTTATACTGAAATTACAAGTCCATAATAAGTGTTAGATAATTTATTCGTTGATTCTCTTTTTAACGTATATTCACAAAAACTGTCTTGCAATCATACCTGTTAATTATGTATCTATAAACAACTACATAGCAACCAACTATACAATAATAATGTATATTTCTTACATATATTAAAACATTCTTCTTTTGTTATTTTTAGTTAACATTATATCAGGTATAGTGCTTGTGTAGAAGCACTTTCTGCCCAAAATACAAGTAATTATCAACCTATACAAAGTATCTCGTTGTAACCTAAAATGCAGATCCCTGGCAGCTTCCTCCCCTTTCCTCGGACAGTGCGATCGCAGATGGATGTCATCCTTCATATATGACTGGTTAACATGGCCGTTGATGCCAGAAGTCCAGAAATCTAATTCTAATCCTAATCCCTGAAACATGTTGATTTAGAAACAAAGTGGAAGTCTATAATGAGTTATTGAGATACTTAGCGCATAACAGTAAATTAGACGTTTCTTTATAGTGTATTCTGTTAACACACGATGTTGATGACAAAGTACTATGGGAGGCTTATTTTGTTACGATCTCCTTAAAATTTACGGATCATAACGCAACGGAAAGAAAAATGAAATCTTTGAGTTTTACGTCCCACGTTTATGCCGGCTAGACTAACCGAGAGGGTGATGATGAGAAATGAATGAATAAAGTGGGACCAAACGAGAGAACCCCGAGGAAACTCAGGCACACGGTGTTTGTCCACCACAAAGTTCATTTGGAGCGAGCTGAGATCGAGCCAGGGACTCCATTGACCAGAGGTGAACGCTCTACCACTGAGCCACTAATGAAATAATGAATTACACATGCAATACCGATTATCGCAAACTAAACGGAAATTTTGCGTTCCTCTATACTAGTATCCAAATATGTTGTTTTCGTTTTAGTGGCATCGATTTAAAGGCACCGAAAATATCACTGTTCATCTCAGCGACCCCGAAAACAATGGATTAGACACTATTATCGTTCACTTTCGATCATTTATATATATATATATATATATCGGCTGTTGCAAAATAAGTGTTACAACTCTAGGGAGGTGACTCCTGCGACTGAGACAAGAAAAAAAAATTTCTTGAACTTTCGGCTATCGGACATAGTTTCAGATCTACAAGGTGCCGAAAGCGTGTGAAAATGACTTTCGGACTCCAATACTTCCGAAACTATCCAACGTAGAGACGGCGGGTAAAAAATTTACTGAAGAAGTCATACCTGCTGTATTAAATTTTGCATGTTTCACAATCCTACCATGCACGCGCAAGGGATTCCCCAAAGGAATGTAGGGAGTCCCGGATAATCTGCCAAATAAAAATTGGTCTAAATGGATATGAATTGATAGGGTTTCTACCAGGTAACAATAATTCGTTTGTATTAAGTCGATATCTGGAACAAATACAAAATGGCGGACACCTTCATGCCCGTTGTGTGTGGTTGCATAATCGCCAGGTACGGGTGCTGGCCAACAGTGACGTTCTGAGTATTAATTGTAGCGAATTTGTACTCAAATGCTCTAGAAAGACATCTGGAGTGTCGGTAGAGAATAACAGATGAAGCAGGGTGATTTACATGTGTGGAAACACTTGAGAAAAATGCCCAGAAATGGACTCATACTCAGTAAACTTGAGTTCAAACGTCGGAAATGTAAGGATTAACGTCAAGAACATGAAAGCCATTGCAAATTTACCAATAATATTCTCTCTATCCAATGCAATATGATGTGCACGATTGCATACCAATAAGGATGCAACAACTGATGACAATTTGAAATTGTGCAAGGGGAGTCACAAAGAAACTGGATAAAATAAATGAATGTCACTAGTGGGATCGCATGATCAATATTAAAATATGGCCAATGTGTGTGTTGATATCAACATGTAGCTAATGAACAAATGTCAATATGTCCCACTTCTGCTGCGACACGTCCTACATGAAAATATAAGCACAAAATTCAGGGAAATTTGTCAATCGCATTAAATTCTGCTTGTGAAAAAGAAACAAAGATGAATTGAAACTCTCAACAGTACAGTGAAAAAGAGGACTATATCCAGTCATGTAGTGGTCGAACAACAATGAGTGCAATTCTGTATCGTACTTTGTTCATTGTTTACTTTGTGATATTTTTCTTTTTTGTACCTTATCAAGGAACTGAATAAATTGAATTCCATCAGTAGTCCGGATTTTAGTAAACACCCGTTAATAACAAACTAAATAGTTTTGTTTGGCTAAATAAATTTAAGCTCAATCTAGTGATTAGCTTCATTATTATTTATCATTATTATTATTACTTACTGAAGAAATTACTTGTCGACTCTTACCGCAATTCACGGATAAGTTCCGCTTCTTAAACTGCATCGCTAGAATCCACAAATGACACGTACAAATTTGGCACCAACACATTATGGCGTTGTGTGCATGTTTCATCTCAAAATCTATTTCCTTAAATGTAAATTATTATTTAAATAAAATGTGAAACATAACACGAAAACTGTCAAACAATATATCTATTTCGTAATAAAATCGTTACTTTAAAATAATTTACACATACAAATAAACATTTCATAAAATTGAGCACTTCTAGTAAGATCTAACAGCAAGTGACATCTTGTGTGCTCATTATGAAACGAATGAAGTATTTTCTTTTATCGTTCCCTTTTTCGATATCAGGAGACACCATTAAATGAATCAGTGTCTTGTGTTGTAGCTGAAACATAACTTTATCTTATAGTACAAATTTATAATATATAACGTTTCATTGTGCAGTAGTTCAGGGAATGAGCTAAAATATGCACTGACTTACGGGTAGTGACCAACCTTAATGCTGGACTTCCAGAAATTTGAATATATTAACGCTAGCATTAAGATTTTTTGAACTATGAATGATAATAAGCTAAAAGAACTAACATTCTTGTTTAATAGTTGATATTTGAACATTTATATAACATTTGAAAGGAAACGTTTTTTTAATTAGCAAATAGCAGTGTCCTTGTATATTACGTGAAGGAGTTTGCTTTGAAAAGCTAACAAATTTTCTTTTTCCCGTTTTTCGTAAGTGAAAACAGATAATGAAATGTAACTTAACACAATAATAGATAATGTTATTCTACACCTGAAAATACTAATCGGAAGAACTTTCAGTGTTGCCATCCATAGAAATTACAGTATGACCAGAATTTGAATTACCCTAAAATCTAGGTTAAGGCAGCGACTAGAAAAATGACTCAACGGTAATGGATGATTTATGACTTGGTCTTGGTTATTTGTTACTACTCTTAAAATAATATTTGTATTTATTTTGTAATAACTTATGTACGCTATTACAAAATAAATACAAATATTATTTAAAAAGTAATTAACAAGGAACCAAGATAACATGATAAGTCATCAATTACCGTTGAGTTCATTTTTCTAGTCACTGCCTTAACCTAGATTTTAGGGTAATTCAAATTCTGGTCACACTGTAATTTCTATGGATGGCAACACTGAAAGTTCTTCCGATTAGTATTTTCTGGTGTAGAATAACATTATTTATTATTGTGGTAAGTTACATTTCATTATTTCTTTTCACTTACGAAAAACGGGCAAAAGAAAAATTGTTAGCTTTTGAAAAACATTTAGTAGTCTGGCCCCTTATTTTGGTATATTATATCTTGTTTGACCACGTTTGGTTACCATACCTACAGTACTTTGAGATTATGATCGAGTACACGTGAAGACAACCACCTTAGCTGTACTTAAGTTAGATTTCTCCTTTTAAAAATTGGTGATGTTTTGTAAACGGCCAATTTTACCTTGGTATACCAACCAGAACTGTTACATACGTATATTTTCCCTGTCTTTCCAGGTGTCCGTCCAGGACAATAAAATTTCATGAACTACTTAATGGCCAATCACCACTAAGTTTGGCCAACATGTTGGAAGTTAGAAATCGATTTCGTTGAAGGAGGTTGCTTTCAAACCGGAAGTGATACATGTCAAGCATTTTTGGTTTTAATTTTCGTCAGTCTAGAACATGAAAGTGAGCAGCAGATTCTTGCAGGTGATAAAATAAATTAAATCTCAGTTGCTAATTCTCCACTTAATCCGTAAATGATAAAAACACACAACTTTCACTTTTAACGTTGGTTTACATAGAGCGAAGTTGATTGCATTTTGAACTCGATTTAAAGGCCTAAGAGTTGAGATATCTCTCCCAGACCTCAATTTATACTGGATGTAGTAGAAATCGTATTATTTCCTATTATCACGTTTATAGCTATTGAGTGAAATCTGTAATAGACAGCAAGAAGTGATTTCCGATAACACTAGTTAACAAAGGTTTTATTACATAAAAGGAAATACCTGCTCTTAAAGGAACTTTTTGCGCTGAATTCGAATATGCACTCGGTTTTTCTCCATCACGTACGATTTTCCCTAACAGAGGGATTTTCGGGAAATTCCCTCAAAAATTTCCCTTTTCGTTTATCTTACACCCCAAGATCTTGTCCCCTTGCATATACTAACATAGAAATTATACCTAAGTATACTTTGATTCATATTTAACAAACCCTCCAAGTTTCGTAATAATCGCTTTATTCTTTCTAGAGAAATAAATATGTTTGTATGTATACTGTGTGTACTGTTTATTGCATCTTCTAGTAATGCTTTCAGATCTCTTAAGTTGAGGTAAAACGTTTTGTTTTATTACCACAAACACATATATAAAATATAATACAATATAATTTACAAGTGTGACAATTTACAAAAAAACAATAATACAAATGTACCAAAAGGTCATGAAAAAACAATCAAAACTATCACAATATATGAAACTTCCATTGGGTTACAAAAACGTACACTACTTCCTTCTTTTGTAAGAAATGTTGCATTCTCTAACAAGACCCCAACAATAGTCCCCCATCATTGAAGGATCCCATCGTCCCTGGTACCTTTTCTCCATTGCCATTATATCTTGGTGGAATCTTTCCCCCTGTTCGTCGCTGAGAGCACCTACGTTAGCAGGAAAGAAGCTGAGGTGGGAGTGCAAAAAGTGGATTTTTAAAGACATCCTACAACCCAACTCTTTGTATTTCTGTATCATGTCCTGTACGATTTCTGTGTAACTCTCAGCTTTGTTATTGCCCAGAAAGTTGCGCCCAACACACTTAAATGCTGTCCAGGCAGCTAGCTCAGCACTGTTTAACTTGCTGTCAAAGCTATCATCAAGCATTAATTTCCTAATTTGGGGACCAATAAACACTCCCGCTGAAATCTTAGCATCACTCAGGTTAGGGAACTTATCTCGCAAATACTTGAAACCTTCACCAGATGTGTCCATGGCTTTGACAAAGTTTTTCATAAGTCCTAACTTGATATGAAGTGGCGGTAGTAATATCTTATTAGGATCTACCAAAGAAGCGTATTTGACGTTGCATTCTCCAGGTACGTAATTCACTCTAGGTTCCCATTCCTTCACTTCATAATGTTTGTCATCAGCTCGGCTATCTCAAAAAACATAGAAAACATTGGTACTTCGTGTAACCGCACTGCAGTCCTAATAAAATACCAACTACCTTGAGATCACAACATATTTGCCAACAATGGTCCTTGTAATTTATATGATTTAGCAAAGTTGACATGGTGTCATAGGATTCCTTAATCTTCGCTGAGTGCGCAAGTGGTATAGAAGGTTTTTTATTTCCATTATGTAAAAGGACAGCTTTAAGGCTGACCTTTGACGCGTCGATAAATAACCTCCATTCTTCTGGAACGTAAGGAATTCCTGGCTCCGCCATCAACCCATTTATATCCGTACATACGCACACATTATCTTGCATTGAGAAATAGCTTGAAAATTGATCATGCCTTTTCCTGTACACTGATATGTTCGTTTCTGCATCCAATAAGTTCCACTGTTGGAGCCTTGATCCCAAAAGTTCCGCCTCTTGTTTTGTCAGGTGCAAATCACGGACTAGGTCAGGACAAAACGAAAAAACTTGGAGAATTGTTTATATATGTATTAAGATATACATATACTGTACGTTTAAAAAAATATACGTTGGAAGTACATTCTATTTTTATACACGTTTCTAATTTACAGAGAGCAATACAAGTGTGTTGTTGACTATTGTAAATATTCATTTTTATGTCTGTGTTTGTAGTAATAAAGCAAATCGTTTTTACCCCAACTCAGGAGATCTGAAAGCATTACTATCAGGTGCAATAAACAGTGCACACAGTATACATACAAATATATTTATTTCTCTAGAAAGAACAAAGCAATTTTTACGAAACTTTTAGGGTTTATTAAATATAAATCATGGTATACTTAGGTATAATTTCTATGTTACTATATGTAAGGGGACAGGAGCTAGAGGAATAAAATATCTGAAAAAGGGAAATTTTTGAGGGAATTTCCCGAAAATCTCTCTGTTACGGGAAAACTGTACGTGATGGAGAGAAACCGAGTGCATATTCGAATTCAGCGCAAAAAGTTCCTTTAAGATCAGGTGATTTTTCTCATGTAACAAACAAAAAGTTTAAATTTGTTAACTAGTGTAATCAATTAAGGTTCTATAGAATGTTTCCACTTATATTCAAAAGTTTCTACTAAACTCAGAACTAGTAGAATAGAATACCATTTTGAGTTTCAATATTTCTTGCAAAAATATCACACCACGTAAACCAAACTATTTCGTGTAGCGTACACGTGTCATCGCTACTTGTATTTTTTATGTTAAATTTGAAAGGTTTCATGATTTTGTTTTAACCCTTTCGTGGGAAACGGTTGAAGAGTTCCCGCCAAAGGAGTCTAAGTATGTTCCTATTTGCTCTACTAAGAAGCATATTCCCAATAGTTATGAGTCCTTTTTCACTATGGAAATGGGAATTGCGCTAGATAAATTATTTCTTTTCTTTGTTTAGTTGTTTTGAGTGTGGGCTGGATAACATGGAGGAGGTATTGTCCCATCACTTGCGGGGAAAAAAAAATGGCCCACGAAAGGGGAAAGTATTGACTGGAAAGTTTTAAATGAAAAGTTAAAACATTCAATATTTATGAGTTCAGACATAAGTTACATTAGTAGGACTGTAAATATATAAACAAGTTTCTATATGCATAAATGAAATACGCAAGGTATGAACACAAAAAATATTCTACATTCTTCTCTAATTTTTATAGTATTCGCGCCGAGTCGTGAAGCTTGACCCAGATCTACCTATTTCCCCATCCAATAGAACGTGAGGGGTGTTCAGGTCGTCAACCCCCACCCATCAAATTTTGTTAGTGTCGTCTCTCCCGCTATATGGAAGACATCTAACTAGAGTACAGTGTTGTCTGATTGGTGCCAAGTTCCGTTTTGTTAATTGATTTTTGTTGCGTTATATTTTTGTTCTTACTATTCGTGTTATTGTTATCGTTCTAGAATAGTTATTACAGTAGTTATTGTTCTAAATGCTTTTTTTTAAGACTCATTTACTATGTATCAAAAGTTTGGCAAGTTTGTTCGTGAATTTGAGCTGTTTGACATTTCCCCAGATTTGCCCTCGGGAAGCGGCTCCACGAATTATACCGAAGTTTTCCGATGTTTCAGAGCTTAAGCAAAAGATTTCTTTATTGGTTTACAGCCTAAGCTTCACTATTCGGCGCGAGTACTATATATATCTCAACTGCTTTATTTCGAAGATCGTGCTTCCACATTAACAAACATAGTAAAAATTTCAGAAAGCGCATAGATGTTTTAGTTGTTTTCGATAAGAAAAACTAAGCAATTTTCTATTCAGATTAGCTCAGTTGTATTGAGACATTTTCGTAGGCAAAAGTGCATTGGAAAATTAGCTAATATTTTCTGCCATCTTTTGGAGATTGGTATTTTTATAAACTTTATTTAATGATATATCCCATTTAGGTAACTCTATTTTTCAGCAGTGCTCCACACATTATCACGCTTGTTTACACTCCTTTATGGGCATTTCCTGGTATTTCAACATTTATTTTACGTTAAATATAGCCTACTGATATTGTAGATTACTTGTCCACGTGTATATATATATATATATATATATATATATATATATATATATATATATATATATATATATATATATATATATATATGTGTGTGTGTGTGTGTGTGTGTGTGTGTGTTGTGTGTGTGGTTATAATAGCGATAGCTTAAAATATTAGTACAAACTATCAGTGATGACGTTGGAACAAGGCAAGGGGACACGAGCATTACGATATTATTCGCCCCCGTCTGTCACTCACACGAGATCCATATTAATTATTTTATTGTCATACCTTCTTCCCGGGGGGGCTACTAAAAGATCGTTTTCATACCATTTATTAGCCTTCCTTTCAGATTTTGATTCTTGCGTGGCAATTTGCGAATCCAGTTTTGATTTTCGTCGCAATTTTTAATATTTATGTACTTTATTTTCGGAAGAGAAATGAATTACTATCTACGTATTTAACTGTTTTACATGGATGTGAAATAACAAATATAAACTATTTTTGTATATTGTCAATCTGCAAGTTGTCTTAAGATGACAGCAGGTTTAAAATGTACTCATATGTAGTCTTTCTCTCTTTCTTGCTTAAATCATAATATTGTCAAGAAATGTTGAATTGGTGTTGCCTAGTCCAAGAACTGAAACTTCACTTTTATGGCAAAAGCACGATAACTTAATTCGCACAAGTGTTAATTTCCTAACTCACGCTATATGCAAGTGCTACCAGAATAAAATTCATTCTTCCATTTTTTTTAAAGTTGTAAACCAAATAATACTACTTTTATTTCGCCATTAGAATGAAAACAAAGACGATCTAGGAAAATAATATTTCTGGGCCAACACCATGAAATAATTACGTACATGTGTCATTTATGAATTACTTACATGAGCTCCAAACAACAAAGGACAGAAAAGGAGGATACTGTTAAAGTTATCTTTTTTCGCTAGTTATCTAATTTGAATTTGTAAAAAACAAATAAACTGAGGTGTTATATTTGAAAACCCATTGAGACCTTTGATTTCATTGTATTATAAGATGTCGAAGTGTATATTGCTTCCTTCTCGTTGATTCTACAGCCCTTCTTATCAATTCGAGTAAAAAATAATAATATTCTATAGTATTCAATTACGTAGTGCATTAGTATGAGTTAGTGAGAAACATAGAGAAGCATAAAGGAAGACGTCGTAATTTCGAGGGGGAATTACAACTAGACCCTATATGTATTATATACAGGGTCGGATCCAGAATTTTCTGACGGGAGATGCACCAGTAACTACGAGTACATTGGAATTAAATTCCATTTTTTTTTCAAATGCCTTTAGGTATCTGTGGTGTGAATGATTAATTGCCCTGGAAATTCTTAGTGCCTGGTCTCGGGAATGGAACCTACGACTTTTAGAATGCAAAGCCAGCGCTTTTCCAACTGAGCCAAGGCAGTTTTGTATCGGTATAATTTCCAGTATATAATAAACTTGCTGCTTTAAATCATGGATTTGTTCAATCATGAACAAAATGAAACATGATGGATACTTGTATCGTACAGAATCATTATCAAAGTGTTGCTATTTTCACTGCTAGCTTCTCATTTTTGATAATGTATATTTACAACAAAGGAGAGTGCACGTTCACAGGTGCACCCCCAAAATCCGGCCCTGGATATATATATAAGAAAACTTTTCGTTGAGGAAAGGGTATAGTATACGGTCTTTGTAGTCAAAATACCTTACTTCGTCCGTTTAACCCTATATTACTGGTATTTGAATAACGGATATAATAGCGAGAGTGGACAACAATGTTACAATACCACGTTAATCATATTTCAAGAATGTATGAAGCCATACATTGCGAATACATAGAGAACAAGATGCATAAATGCATAGCACAACTGAACATGTTTTTTTTCTGTGAATATCTTAATAAATAGCATTTAGCTATTTTTATTATAAATGAAAAAGATTAAAATGCACATATTTGTCTTACACATTACTATAATATTTTTTTAAAAACAACCATTTCTCTTTTAGGCTTTATAACACGAAAAGTAATAGAATTCCCGTTCATGCTCATTACTTGTTATGGAAAACATTTAGAAGGCTCGTAATTTTTATTTCATTTCTCGCAAGCTTTCAACGATAGTAATAGTATCTATTGTCTTCAAAATTTGCGACAAAGTGCTCCATATCTAAAGTCCTCGAGTATTGATTTTCGAATGCCAATATGTTGGATTTTTTGTCACGAAGCATCGATTCACCTTCTAGTGTAAGAACCATTTTAAGGCAAAATATGTGATCTTATGTGTTTTGCTGTTTAAACTCAATTGCAACAACTTCTGCATATGATATATTCACTTCGGGAAGTTGCTTTTATAGAGAGACACAATATGTAAAATCTTTAAAATGTTGTCGTAGCTCTTGTTGAATAAAATATTTACTTCAGGAACTTCAACGTGTAATTCGAAAGTTTATTTATTACAGCCTAAAAGATACAATAGTGGCAATACTTCGGAACTGTTTAGAAAAATTTCTGACTATGGCAAGAAAAAACGAAATACCTCAAATAGTGCAAATCTCTCTAGTTTCCAATACTTTACGGTGTATTCTGTCATTAAAAATTTGCTTTCTGTGAATTGTTTCATCTTAAGTCAATTCCAGTGGTTATTCAACCATTAAGGAATTTTTAAAAACGGAATAGTCTTACGAATTCGACAGAGAGAACTCATGATCTGATACTCCAGTGCAAATCTTCTGTAATATGTCCTTGGTTGTTGTAAGCGTTTTGTCAAATCTAGACTGCCCTTTCTTCTTGGAAAGTGATAAACAATTCCTCCCAACTTGATCTGCTGTTCCGAGATGAATTTCTCCGTCTTATTAGGCACTGTGGTTGACTCAACTTTTGAAAGTATTTGTAACATTAGAACGGTAATGAAACAATTCTAATGTTTCATTGCCGTTCTAATGTTACAAACAATTCTTTAAAAATCAATATCCAGTGCAGGCACTACATAATCAAAATTCGCTTGAATAGTTCTTACTGTTTGAAGTTCATCAATCATCCTCCAACATCTTAAGGTTTTGACCTTTGTACGTCTGTGACACTCGATGTTCTTTGAGGAACTTGTACAAGAGCTTGGGCAATTCAAAACATTCTTTCACGTTAGGGATCGTTGAACAAGTATGAATTATTTCAGTATGTAGTTCATGATTATGGAAGTGAATGTAAGATGCTGTTTTTTTAATGAACTTCTTGTAATGTACATTGAATATCTTCTATATATCCCAATAGATGAAAAGAAAGGGACTTAATAAATGTTCATGCACCTCTCGTTCTTTCGTAAATTTCACCAGCACTGACAAATGTTCCGCACCAGAGGAGTATCGTGTTTCCATATGGTTTCAAACTAAAAAACTGTGATTCCTCTCTTATCATATTCTGTTCTCATTTTGACCAGTAGTATCTCTGCCAATACATTCATTACTTTGTTCTAAACTTCTGGTAGGTCATTTACTGCGAGAAAATGCACTAACTTAGCTACACATTTAACATGGTACAGTTTTTCGCTATCTGTTACGAACCTAGAAATTTCGTAAAATCTTGTTTCCTGCACTGTCTGAATTTTAGTTTTTCCTAAATTTGAATTGCTTATACGGGGATTTTAGATGGTGTATCTATTTATCAAATCATTTCCATCACTCGAGTGCTGACTTGCAATTGCAAAATGAAGTCAAAGTCAGGTCTCATACACTTTACCTTAAAATAAAGCTTTCTAAAAAGGTAGCAGAGTACTTGATGATTTAAAGCAGAATTTTCTTACGAAGGGCTTAGGTGACATCACTGACTTTGGAAACTATATTCTTTTCCACCGAACTTTGCCTTAACGTACTTACATAGATTGGGTTCAGCAGATCTTTCTTTTTCAAAATATGTCGTTTGTGCAAAGCAATTGAAGATTGTAGCTTTAGTACTTGACAACTTGCTCGGAATATTATCTACTGAATCTACTATGTCAGGTAGTTCATTGTTAGAGCAACCCACATTATGCTTTATTTTTTTTTTGTTTAATTATGCTTTATTTCTTCAAAATTATGCTTTATTATGCTTTATTGTTAATTTTAATCATTGTTTTACATTAATCTGGTATAATGTATAATATTTACTATACGCAAGTAGGAAAATCCGTTCTCCGGACAGCGGTATATTGTACAAATATACGGTATCCTCTTGCTTATTATAGAAATCAGTACGGAGCATACGTTATCCGTAAGCTACATAGGCACTGCCCTTAGATGTTACATCATGCCGTTGCAGGATGTCTGACATCTAACAGTTTTCCGTATATCACATGCATATACTTATGTTATCTTCGTCAGCCTATACGTCCATTTGTATGTGAGATCCTGACCGCCTACGTTGCTTCATACAGAAAGTACGTATAGATGGAACACTTATACAGAAATTGTTATAAAACATGCGTTTTCAGTTATACGTCTAATGTACGTTGTCCAAAAACTACAGGAATTACGCATGTAACCTATCTTTTTAAGTACGTCACCTACATTTTTTCTCAGTGCAGTTAATATTCTAAATACTTTGATCTATTTATTTTAATGTTTTATAAAGCCAGCTTCTGTCATATTTAATTAACTTTCTACTTAATCATTGTAAAGAGATATGCTTTACTCGAGTCAGCTTTTATACCACTTGTGTGCGCCCAAGAGATGCATATATAGACTACAGAAGTAAAAGATTCCACCAAAAAGTACAGAACGTGCCCAAGTTCAAGAGGTACACATAACAATGTAATGCGGAGTTCTTGTGTATTATTCACTGTTGGCGGAAAATTTTCTTCTTTTTCTTTTCCCCACATCAAAGGATTACACCGAAAAGATTCCAGAAATAAAAATAAGCTTTTCATTGTTTCATTGTTACGTTCACAATGATTTTGCATTGTAAATATCCTTTTTTTAAAAAAAAATATTACATTTAATTTCAAATCAAAGACAAAATAGCAGATTTCATGCAATAGCTCTTATTTCTTAAAATAAATGAATGACTTCTTAACACTCCTTATTACCATCGTTTAAACATATTTTTGTTGGATAGGTTACGCATAAGTGGGACAAATCGACTTCTTGCTGACGTCCTCGTTAATCTGTAATCAATGAACTTACTACATAAACTGTGCACCTGACGCTGATTAAATCCTCTTTTTATGTAATACCTTGTATATATATATATATATATATATATATGTATGAATGTATGTTTAATTTTCTTTTTTTAATTTTAATTTTAATTAATTAGGAATATAATTTTTAAAAATATTTATACAGCTTGTTAAACTTGCAGCTAAACAGAATTTTCCAAGAATTGCACTATATATTTTAAATTATGCTTTATGCTTTAGTTTTTAAAATTATGCTTTTAAAATTAGTTTATTCTGAACCCTTAGACAGTAACAACCATGTGCAAAGTACCAATCATATGTGTAAATTGCTGTTATGCTTTTGGGATGCTCCATTCATTATATTTGTCCACGTTGGATCATTAGAATCAGCATTTGGTTCTGTTAATCGAACATAGAACAAACTTACGAATATACCATTTAAAAACCTGTAAGGAAAAGCTAGTAATACAACACATACTTTGGAAGAGCAATATAAAAATATAAACACCAAATAATGCACCTTGGGAATTTAAAACAATTATTCTTTAGATAATGATATTTTGTTACTAATTAAAATTTGTCTTCTTTTCCTTTACAGCCTATTATGAGTAATATTTCCTGATTCCAGAATATGATTGTTTAAAGTTTTGTAATACCCATACACTTGAATGCAAAGTTTAAATCGTGTGCGCAATCTAAGATTCTCCAATAAAAGTATTTAGCAGGAGCTATTAATAATATGGTGGTAATCACATTACCTTTTACGCAGGAATAAATATGGAGCTAAAGAATGAAAGACTGGTCACTAATCTAAGCATGAATACAAGTATGTTTTCAGGAGTGGCTATGGAACGTCGTAGTTTATTTACTAATATGATCACTTTTACCAAAAATATGTTTTACATGTTCCGTGTAACCTAGTGAGATTCGAAATACCAACTGAACAAAATATACAATGATTTAATTCAGGATGTATTCTTTTCTAATGTAATACACCATACAATTTATATTAAAAGCTTTTGTCAGGCAAGCCACGCCTAGTATTTATATCAGTGAATAAAGTTGATATTATGTTAAAAGTCCTTCTTAACTAACGTTCGAAACGTTTGTTCTCTCTCTTTAATCCTTGCCCTATTTGATCCCCGAAATGACGAAAATAAGCACCGATCGATGAACGATATTTCTAAACTAATAAACCTGATATAAAACATATCAAGCAATTTGTCTTCATCTTTACTTGAACAGCACGTTTACGTTTTGGAGGGGACCTCATGTGCTCCTCGGTACCTACAGGTCTCACCAAGACATGCTGTGTTTTAATATACGTTAAGGTATGTAAACGAGTATCTGCGCCCTTAAGAAAAGTATAGATACATTTCACCAGCCCGCCACCTTGGAATTTCGAAACAAAACCTACACCAATCGTTTATACTACGTTTGTACCGGAATGTACCGCAAAAACTCGTTTGTAACTTTTCCGGTTCAAACATATAAGAGTTTTAAAGTGGAGGGATGTGGAAACGGGAGCCACCTTGGAATTTCGAAACATAACCTATGCCAATCGTTTGTACTACGTTTGTGCCGAAATGTAACGCAAAAAGTTTCGTTTATACTACTTCCGGTATATTAGTATAATAGTCTTAAAATTGCGTTATTGAAACGGCAGCCCTAACCTCCGAATTTTGGGAAAAAACCTATGTCAATCGTTTGTACTACGTTTTTTTCGGAATGTACCGCAAAAATGTTCGCTTGTACCAGTTACGGTACATAGAGCTTTAAAGTGAGGGTGCTGTGAAAAGGAGAACCCTCATGGGTGTGAACATACGAAAATTATAAATATTTGCGAATAATCCCGTACGTTTGTACTCTGTTTCTACCGGTTTGTACCGAAAAGTCTTCTTTGGTACCAGTTTCAAATTGAGAAATTCGAAAAATAAAATTGTCCTGCTATGTTCACGCAACATAACAGTACAACTGACAAATTTCTCGTACAAACTTGAAGATTGTTCTGCACGAATTGTTTGTACTGTGTGTGTGTTGGATTGTACAACAAACCTTTTCGTTTGTGTCTGCTACAAATTGGACAAAATAGTAAAATAAAATTGTCATGCTAAGTTCACATATACCTAGCAAGACCAGAAAATACATTTTTAACAAATGTAAAGATTTTTCTGTAAGAACCTTTTATACTGCATTTGTACCGGATTGTACCGTAAGAAATTGTGTTTATATCGGTTTCAAATTCGAGAAAATCGAAAAGTAAAATTTCTGCTAATTTCACGTTAACATAGCAGGACCATTGACTAACTTCTTCAAATTTAAACAATATGTGTGTTCCAATAATAATTATACAAAAATTCGAGACACAAGGCACAAACTAAATTTATTTACATTTTAAAAATACGACCTGTTTTTACATCGAATAGGGAATCTTACTTAAAGTGCAAACAATATAAGTAAAATAACGTGAAATACTTATACACAACAAATAGAAGAAATACATTCACATTTAAAAGTTTTCAGTTACGAATACTCCAACAGTTTGGTTGACTACTTAATATTTAGCAAAATTTAAAACAGAGTTTAACAGTTTTTTTAAATCATACCTTCAGAAAGTAGTTTCATACTCAAATTCACGCGAAATGTAACAATTCGTACGAAAAAGATCTTCAAATTTGAAGAGATTTATCAGTGGTCCCGGTGTGTTTACGTGAACTTAACAAGACTACTCTATTTTTCGAGTTTGTCGAATTTGAAGCCAGTACAAACGAAACGTTTTACGGTACAATCCGGTAGAAACGCAGTACAAACGATTCGTGCAGACAAATCTTCAACTTTGTAGAAATGTGTCAGTGGTCCTGTTATGTTGCGTAAACTTAGCAGCACCACTTCATTTTTCGATTTTCTCCAATTTGAAACCGGCACAAAGGAAGATTTTACGGTACAAACCGGTACAAACGCAGTACAAACATACGGGATACAAATATTTATAATTTTCGTATGTGGTCCTGCTAAGTTCACACACTTGAGGGATCCCCTTTCCAAAGGCACCCCGCTTTAAAGCTCTAATTTCTTTGTATCGGAAGTGGTAGAAAGGAATATTTTTGCGGTACATTCCGATACAAACGTAATACAAACAATTTACATATGTTTTATTTCGAAATTCCAAGGTGGATGGTTGCCGTTTCCACAGCCCCGACTTTAAAACTCTTATAACGTTGTACCAGAAGTGGTCCAAATGAAGCGTTTTGCGGTACATTCCGGTACAAACGTAGTACTGTAATATGACTAAAGCATTTTGGTAAAGGGCTATTAATATTTTATTAATCTTGGCATCAATATTTTGTAAACCTTTATATATTAAATGCAAAAAAAAAATGTCAATTCCCAGTCTGGTCCTGTTAGGTCATTCACACGTGTAAAGAAACTAAGGAAGTCTCATAATAATTCAAAACTATGTCTAGTTAAAACATTCTTTTAATAGGAAATATAACTTATGTTATGTAGCAATGTGTCATGGCAATAATAAACACTTCCTGCTTCACGTTATGAGGTAATTCTAAAAATGTAATTGTAAGCGGAAGAAATGACACTACCAAAAACTAGGAAGAAAAGGTAGGTGGACAAAAAGAGTAGGGAACTCGAGAGAGTTTTGAAGTGACCATCAGACAAGAAGGATCCAGCTCTCAAAATCTTCACTCGTCAAAATTTGAGTGAGTACATGCTGGTTACTATTTGATATCACACTTATTATTCGACCAATGTCACAAAATTCGTTTAAATCATATCCTATCTTCAAAATTCATTTTGACAGTTGTTATAGAATTTAACGTAAGGTCACAGCACCAGTTTTGGGTAATTACACTGTTCAACAACGAAAATGTAAATTGAACAAAATCAGCTAATTCTTATTGATTTTGTGGTGCTGATCACGAATTTGAAAGTTATTTTCAAATATTTGCTCTACTTTTCGTTTTACAGGCATGTCTAATAATAACGCTTTAAAAATAAATATATTCGCTTCGTTTGGGGTAAAATGTTACACTGATCCGGCAACACTGGAGAAACTATATGAACGCTTGGTTTCATTGTGTTCCTTATCTCAGTAGTGTTCTGCTATTGTTAGAAAAGACAGGTTTAGTGCAGTTATCAGCGTTTTGGGTGTGACGTTTGTGTAGTGTAGGACATAAAAATACAACTACAAGTACGCAAAAGTACTGGTATTTCGAATGTATATTTTTAAATAGTTGTCGGAACTATTTCAAGTGACATTTTGAGGATTTCAATAAACAAAAATGCCGCGAAATTGTGTAAACCTTGCGGATAGCTTCTGCTACGTGTGTGGGGAAGTGACATTTTTCTCACAAAACAGACTATAACACCACTAATAAGAAAAACCTATCAATAATACTTTGGTTGTAAAACTGGAGACCAAGATAAATCTTGGGTACCCCACATTGTGTGTAACACTTGTGCCAGCAATCTAAGAAATTGGATTAATGGGAAGGGGCGCTCAATGCCTTTTGCAGTGCCCATGATTTGGAGGGCGCCAAGCGACCACATCAGAGACTGTTATTTTTGTATGGTTCCTTCCGTCAAGAAGGGAATTTCCACGAAGAAGAAGCGGGCCTTGATCTATCCTAATATTCCTTCTGCAATGCACCCTGCTCCACGTGGAGAAGGACTACCTGTTCCTGACCCACGTAAAGAATACGATCTTTTTTCTGATGATGATCAAGAAGTTGAAGCTCCTGAATCAAGTACTTTGAAGGATCCTACGTTTGTTGTAGAAGAACCTCCATGTGAACCACAAAGACTTACTCAAGAGGAACTAAGTGATCTAATCAGAGACTTGGACCTCTCGAAAAGCAAAGCCGAAATTTTAGCGTCACGCTTAAAGCAATGGAATTTATTGCGGGAAAAAGTAAATATCTCAGTGTATCGGAATTGGGAGATGTTCACTTCATTTGTTACTATGGAAGACACACTTGTGGCATGTACAGATGTGAATGGTGTCATGAGGGCACTTAAAATTAATTACGATCCTACGGAGTGGAGGCTCTTTATAGATTCGTCCAAGGTGAGTTTAAAGGCAGTGATTTTACATATTGGAAATGAACTTCCTTCAATTCCTGTAGGTTACGCAGTTCATATGAAGGAATCTTATGAAAACTTGAAACGTTTACTTCAAGCTATTAAATATTACGATTTTCAGTGGCTCATTTGTGGTGACCTTAAAGTAATAGCACTGCTGCTAGGTATGCAGTTAGGGTATACAAAGTGTTGTTGCTTTATATGTGAATGGGACAGTAGAGATCGTGGATCTCATTACCGCAAAAGTGATTGGAGTACCAGAGAAACTCTTCAGGCGGGAGTGAAAAATGTGCAGCATGAACCACTGGTAGATCGTAACCGAATTTTGCTTTCCCCTCTACATATTAAATTAGGTCTTATGAAAAGTTTTGTTAAGAGCATGAACCAAGAGGATGAGGCCTATAAGTACCTAAGAGGACAATTCCCTCGATTAAGTGATGCCAAAGTTAAAGAGGGTGTTTTCATAAGGCCACAGATTAGGCCACTATTCAAAGATCACAAGTTCGACGAAATTCTCCAAGGTGAGGAGAAAGCTGCGCGGGAAAGCTTGAAGAGTGTTTGTTCACAGTTCTTGGGAAGACACCGAGCAACAAATTACAAACAACTGGTAGCAAAGTTGTTATTGTGCTACGAAAATCTTGGTTGCAATATGTCTCTGAAACTCCACTTTCTTCATTCACATCTAGACTTCTTTCCCAAAGATTGTGGAGCAGTAAGTGACGAACATGGTGAGCGTTTCCATCAAGATATTGCAGCCATGGAGAAGAGATATAAGGGAAAGTGGAGTTCTAACATATTGGCCGACTACTGTTGGACTATTGCAAGGGATGCTCCAGATGTAACCTACAAAAGGCAAGCCAAGCAAACACGCTCAAAATAAAATAAACATAATCCTGTACAAGGGATCACTTGAAACGTTTGTCCACATTGCAGTATAGTTCTTGCACAAAAAGGTATTTGTACATATTTTTCATATTTTGATGTTAATACTGATTTTGGTTACGGAATTGTTAATGTTTAACTTGACCACGGTTACTTTATTTTCTGTATCGCTGTGAAACTGGTATTTGCGCAATTTTGAAAAAGGAAGTACAAGGATAGAGAAAGCCATAGGTTAGGGTACTTCTTAACTCCCCAGCTTATCACAACACAGTGAAATAGATAAAAAAAAGTGAAATGTAGGTTTTTACAAGGATTTTGCTTAAATGTTCTATAAATATTAATACATTTGTGTATATACAGCTACTGTTGTACAAGGGCGTTTTTTTTCACAACCTGAGCTAAGAAAATTCTTCTATTATCATTTCCTTTCATATTATGGTTAAATGAATGTAAAAATCGCAATTTCAAAGAATTTACATACTTTAGATCAAAATTTGTTGAACAGTGATCTGATCTGATATCTCTACTTTTATTTCTACAATCAAAATCATCCATCTTAACTAATTATTAGCTCTACCTAAAATTAAATGGTTAAGTTCGTTATGAGAAAATTCTTCAAATTGCCCCCATGCTAATATGGTTATTAATATATTGTCTTATGTGAGGATAAAATCGTGTATGTCAACGTCCGGGTTTGTTTCCAATATGTTGGGATATGTTAGTACAAACGATTGGCATAGGTTTTGTTTAGAAGTTTCAAAGTGGGGGGGGGGGAGGGATGAAGCTGGCGAAATGTATCTAAAAAGTATCTGCTTTTCAGCTTACCTCCTCAGAAAAACAGCTGGCATTTATACTGAAACTAAAGAAGACGAAGATAATCGAATACGAGTACGGTATCTAAAGTTGAGTTTTATTATTGTATGCATTGAAATTTCTCGCGGAAAAGGAAATAGCAACAAACAACAATTAATTTGTATACTAAAAACAAACAAGTCTAGAGAAAATATATTATAGAAGTCTTAGTAGTGATTGGCAAAGCAGTGAGTATGTTTCCCATGGCCTGCTGGAACCAAAATCTTTACAGTTGTATCTTGGCGGGTGGCTTTTCCATTCATGGTTGCATACCTATGGGAGTATATTACCATTTGCTGCATTTGATTTGGTATTTAACATTCCCACGTATCCGCTACGACGCAAAAAGTGTAAAAATGGTTCGCGTTAGTCATTAACTGAATCTATAAACAATATCGGCATTGTTCGGATTAAAGAGGACAGTCTGTATGGCGGATTGCCTACATTCGAGGACAGCTCTTCAAATTTCAGGTCTAAAAGTGTTTTATCCATCACGTGTTATGTCGAATTATAGGTAAGTAATCAGAAATCAATTAAAATAAAATAATGTTATAATTTCTACGTTTCAAGTGTTGTTTAATTATAGAAAAAAATATCTTTAAAAATAACACAAACATAAGTAAAATGAAATTTTTTGCGACCGAAAGTTTCGGTGAATTATGCAGTTCGTTGCTAAAAAGTTATACTTCTCATACTTTTCTTCAGATTACCCATCCAGTTGTGAAGGGTGCAAAGCTGAAATCTTTGTTTTGGTTCTCTTAAATGCACGGTTCAGGGTCGTCGTCACTTCTGATTTGGCTGAGGTGGGGGGAAGACAACTACCGACATAAGAGTTTCACGTTTTTAATAGTATATCAGTAGACAAGCCATTAAAGTAGATGTGTTCCTCAAAATCAGGGGGCAAATGTTCCCTAAACCCCTGGCATGGTTGCCTATTTGTGACCTGTTGTCCCGAAATGATGACAGCTTTCGAACGAGGTGCCTCTGTTGCACGAAAAAGGCGGTGATCTTTTTTAGCGATGACTCTCGACCAAGCTCACGAGCAAATTAATGCCAATATCAAAGGTGACGGGAGATTTGTTGGATTGAAGAAAAGTCCGGAAGCCTTACGGAGATTTAGTTTAGCATTCCCAGAAATATGTCAATACTTTGAACACATGGAATTCACTTTTAAATGCGAAGATGATAATGAACATCATGAAACATTTACTGAAAAATTTCAGAAACGTGTTCAATCGATAATAATGACTTTTGAGTATGCTGGTAATCCTTTTCTGGAAACAATAGGAGAGCTTTACCGGATCAAAAACAAAATAATAGCACAATCTGAAACAGCTAACACCCTCGAAGTGATGGAAAGAGAAAGACAATCGTAACTCACAAGACTTGTTGAAGAATGGCTGAAGAACAAAATTAAGAAAGTTGTTGATCCGTTAGAATGCAAGAAGTTTTCCTTATTCAAGAACCAACTGAAGAGAAGAACACGTCTTGATGAAACGTGCAACAGCCTTATAAATGACTGAATGTTGTTTAGTCATCTATACATTGAGTGCCAATATAGATCAGGAGATTTGGACGAATTCTTCAAGCATGAAAATGAGTTGCACCCTCCGTCACTGACAGTAGGAGACTACACAGCTGAGTCACAGATCCAGTTTGTTCAAATGCCTTGAACCTCTACAAAAGGAAGAAATGTTTAAGACCCTAGAGTAGACGTAAGGAGAAGAAAAAACTTTTGAAGAATATATCGAAAACAGCTTGCAAAAGTGAAACAAATATTTTTCCAACTCCATAAAAGTAATGACACAATAATTAAGGGGAACTAATTGGAAATATAGCATCTCACCTAACGCTTTAATTCCCTTAGAACGTTCTTCAGTTCCTACGATCGAATGACAATAAGTAACAACTTTTTCGTTTAATCACCTCAAAGGTGATGGAGATATGACAAATAAACAAAGAAGTTTATACCACTAAAAGTGAGTTTGCACTGACTACGGATACCAGATCAAACATTAATTCTTTAAGCGCCCTACAACCACGAGGAAGCGGACGCACGGATGATGCTTCGTCTTTCAGAACCTGTCTCTTGGGATATCGAAAGGTGCTCCTTCGAAATGTGGACACAGATGTTGTGATTTTCGCTATGAGTGTTTACGACGAACTAAAACTGGAGGACATGTTCTTTGCCTTTGAACTTGAACAAAGCTTTTGGTAAGTACGCTATGTCATTTAATGAAGAATTTGATGTTATTAAGTGTTGTTTCGCAAATAATGGAATCATTGAAACCGTATTCAGTTGGTATTGGACTCGGCATTAGCTGTCGGTATACACATTTCCCACTATCCACAGGAATAATTTCTTACTTACTGTATAATTAAGATTAGGTGTGGAGTGCCATAACTGCTACAAATATAGAATATCCATGAATAATCGCTTGGCCTTCCAAGCAAATATACATAATGTCTATAAATGTTACCACTCATGCTCTTGTTCTAGGCGAGACCGCACTTTCCTCAGTGCGAGAAAGTGTTTACTTACATGCACTTATATACACCTTCGTAAAATATCCTTTTATTTACTGTTAATCGAGTGACACTGTATGCTGTGCTTACTTAAGCATTGCAAACGCCTAATGCATGTACTATTTCTGTATTCTAGATACATAAACGTGAGAGAAATGCCAATGTCATTGCGGTCATCAAAGACGAAAGCACTTCTGATGTTCATGCATTTACGGGATGTGATACCACATCATTTAACAGAAGAGGCAAGAAAACGCAGTAGTACCAGAAGCGACTGGAGATTTTACTGCACTGGACAACGGGAATATAAATGAGGCGATTCAAACATTAAAAAACTACATTGTGCTACTATGTGATACGTCATCGATTATAGATTCTTTAAATGAAGTAAGGAAGCATTTATTTACAAAGAAAGAAGAACAATTGAATGAATCCCACCAACACAAGACGCCCTGATTCAACATGTTCGCAGAGCATCTTATCAGTCTATGATTTGGGCTCAATGTTTGAAACCACTCCATGACCTCCCCCAACTAACTTCGTAGGGTTGGAAAGAAAATGAAGGCAAGTTACCACAATCAACATTACTGCAGAGATCTATTTGGAGTTAGTTAAATGTGGTTGGAAAAGGATATGCTCCGAGAATCAATTGCAAATCACAGAAGTATTCATTGATTGTACACCACTTTTCTGTTCCGAATTAACTGTTTTGAGTACCTTTTTTAAGTTCTTTGGCTTCTATATTTCCTAGTACCAATTGCTTTATAGTGTAAATAACGTTTTGACAGCGTAAAGTGTTGTTAATAACAGTTAACTATGGATTGCTCTTGTAAAGAAAATATGATGATATATTTGTGCTAATTTTAAATGAACACTTATGCTAAAATTGAATAACTCTTGAAATCTGACACTAGGGACCATTATCAGTTTAATTGAATTCTGATTACCTACTCAGGTATAAAATTTGACAAAACATGTGAGGATCAAACACTTTTAGGGCTGAAATTTTAAGAGCTATATTCGAATATTCATCGCCGCCACAATCCACCACCGCCACGAATATCCACCGCCGCAATCCGCCATAAAGACTGCCCTCCTTTCAGCGAATTGTACCGACATTGTAGAGTTAGTTAATAATTGACTCTTATCACTGTTATACATTTCGTGCCGCAAAAGATTTTTTATTTATTTTATTTATTTATTTAACGATCACCAGATACAGCTCAGAGGCCATTTTACACTGGATAACAACAACAACAATAACAATGGAAAGGATTTGGGAAGGTATCGGCCAGGGCCTGTTTACTAGGTACCATCCCGGCATTTGCCTGGTAGGACTGAGGGAAACCCTGGAAAACCTCAGTCAGGATGGTCGGCAGCGGGATTCAAACCCACGACCTCCCGAATGCGAAGCCAACGCTGTACCAATTGAGCTACTTCGCTCGGTAAATGAAGATACGTTTGAATGCCAAATACCGAATCAAACGCTGCAAATAGTGACATACTCCTGTAGGTAGGCAATCATGCCTGGCAAAGCCACCTACCAAGAATTTAATCTTGGCTCCTCTTCTTAAATTATTGACTAGAGCCCAAAGGATATCTGTGTGAATTGTGACCTGTTAGTCATAAAATGCAGAGTTGAACCCCTTAACCGCCGGACTACAAGAGATCGTGCGGAGAAATGTATACATACTATTTTACCGAATCTTCCATTCGTGAACCTAGGAATTTGTTCAAATGTTTTGGTCTAACTAGCAAATAGTACAATTCACCGCCACGAGATGACTCAAAGGTGCTACAATTGAAATGATAGGTTCCGTCCTCCCACCTAACGACAGGAAAAGAAATTACTTGAAACTCAAGGGAAATATAAAAAACCATCATGTATTATATGTACTGCATATGTGTATCAAATGACCAGTCTATTACATTACAATTTTCTACTCTGCTTTCAGAAAGCTTTAACCCTGCACCTAAATTAAGGAAACACTTCTTGTTACGATTTTACAAAAATTGTATACTTATAACTCCCTTTTATTGTAATATATTACCCTTTTTTAGTCTGAATTACAATATTCAAACTGGGAGTACTAATAATAATCTTACTATTTCAAACTGCTGTGAGGGCATTCGATTCGAAACTGAATATTTTCTTGTAAAAATAAAAACAGAAAATTGTTTCTAGATTAGAATGACAAGCACCAGAACATTTAGAAAAAAAACGATACACTCGCCAAACTGGCACAATTGGACACTCTATCTGGTATAGTTATTATTATGTAATTATTCAAGACAATAAGGAAGAAGTATCTAGCTTTTCAAACTAGTCTTCATTTATTTACATTTATAGCAATTTAAATTTTCTGACATCCATACTATGCTATACCTAAATGTCGGAAGTCTTCAGGAGCGGCTTTGCCCATCTCTACGTCCGTTAGTTGACAGGTATCAGAACAAAATCGTTAAGATATCGAAATGCAATATTCTGCAATCGATTCAGCGTTCAAGAAACAGGCTCCATTTAAACTGGAAGTGGCTCAAACTAGCCATTTTCCGTTTGAAAGTTGTAATTAAGGAATGACATTCGATATGGAACTTTTGAAAGTTGTAACGGAAGAACGGGATTCGTAAGAAACCATTTGAAAGTTGTAATGAAGGAATCAAATCCGATATGAAACCGCTTGAAAGTTATATTGGATGAATGAAATTCGATATATGAAACAGTTTAAAAGTTGTAATGGAGAAATGAAATTCGAAATGAAACTGTTTGAAAGCTGTAATGGAGGAATGAAATTCTACATACGAAACAGTTTAAAAGTTGTAATGGAGAAATGAAATTCGAAATGAAACTGTTTGAAAGTTGTAATGGAGGAATGAAATTCGGTATAAAATAGTATGATAGTTGTAATGGAGGAATGAAATTTGATATGAAACCGTTTGAAATTTATAATGGAAGTATGAAATTTTATATGCAACGTATTCTTGAAATACTGAGTTTATAAAAAAAGCAAAATAGCTTTTGAGCGTTTTTTTTTTCTTTTTACTGTAGAGACTAGTGTAGAAACTGGAAATAGTATATTTTTATCCCTTCCACTCTGAAGAGAGGAATAAATATCGAGCTCAATTATATTCTTGGAACAGGGAATGTTAATCAAAAAGCTAATCAAAAATCTTTCTTACTACAGCTCACTGTTTTTGTGTAGGAGATCAATATTGATATTGCAAATATTAGTGGGATATACCACTTCGTTCATTAATACAAAGGTCGAAACTATTCTTGACAAGTTACATCTATTCCGAAAAAAAAATGTTTTTCTCTATCTATTATCGTTTTCGTTCTATTTTGAAATTGTGAGTAGTTGTTTCGTATCATTTCTAGTTTGAATAGAAGTTTAAGTGAGGATATTATTTGTGGCATACTTCTCGCCATTATCTTGCTGCTTTGGCTGTTATATCTGTCAATAGACAGTTAGATGGTATTCAATAAGACTTTCGTATTTACACATTGGTAATTTTAGATATCTAGTATTTGTAACAATGCAACTCGCAAAGGGAGACAATCCATTGAATGTAATCTAATGGAGATTATTTCTCATGTAAGAACTTAAAAGTTTTAGTTACGGATAGGTTGCTTGAATGAATTAATTTTAATGTGTTTCTCCGTCACACATGCTAGGATGACATATTTTCAAATAAGTGGCGGATCTAGCCCAGGAACGGGGGGCATGTCCCCTCCCCAATTTTCTGAGTGACAAAAGTAATTTATCATCAGTGGCGTATTACGATTTTGTTTCGGGAGAGGCTCTGCTAACCTTCGGGGGGGTGGGGGGCTTTGCCTGGAAATGTTGCAAGATATTTCATTTACTTCACTATTTTAAGTAAGATTTCGGGGGGGCTTAAGCCCGGAAGCCACTCCCTAAATACGCCACTGTTTATCATTTACATGTTTTTGAAAGTTCATAGTAACTTGATCATACACCTATCATAGTCTGGGTCGTTGCTGCTCCACCCAGTTTTTACCTTCTAGATCCGCGAATGGTTCTACTCTTTATGTGTGAGTAGTAGAGCGTCCACCTCTGTGCATGAGATCCTTGGTTCGCTCCAAGCTCGCTCCAAGTGAACTTTGTGGTACGTGAATTTTCTTGGTGTCCTCTCACTTGGGTACATTCCCACTTATGACAAAATCCTTCCCAGTTCCGAACAAGTGCCAGATGCAATAAAATGTTACGACTTAAAAGTGAGATAAGGATTCTCATTTCCGAACAAGTTCAATAGCTGTCACTATTTGTATGAATATGTGTTAGTTTTCGAGCAGAGGGAGATATTGAATCTACAGGTTTCATTTTGATTAGCAGACAAAATGAATAAGAGTCCTTGAATAGTTTCATTTTGAAAACTACCTCTAGCACGACCAGTGGCGGCGATTGGACGTTAAAAGTGGGGGGGCAAGACATGATCTGAATATTTGTATATCAATGTTAATATAAAAATTTCCCTGGTTGAAACTACATACATTAATAGGCCATTTCAGAAATGGTCGGCAGTGGTTGGCTGTTTAGTCAAGAATATATTCCCTAAACTTGAGCAGTTCTATGACTATTTCGTTAACCAGTTGCTAGAAAATTCTATAGTCCCAGTAAGCATATGAAACTGTCATGAAAAATTCCTTAGAAACAATAATCACGCAGCGATTGGAATAGTAGACTACAGTCATACTCTCCTAAACAAGTGAAATACTCATGTCATCGAATTAGTCCGTTTTCTCAAGCTAGAATCCAGAACAACCGACCATGCTTATGACAGAAACTATCTCAGCTTGGAAGGTAAAGAAGAAAAAAGTAGGCTACTGTATGTGTGCAGCTTGACAAAACAAAAAAGGTAATTGTGATGTTTCGAAAGATGTTAGATGATGTTTGGATGAATTTTCATATATTTATAAGTTGTCAAAAACTGTAAATCATGCATAGGGTCTATATTGATAAGCATTACTGATAGGTGGTGGTAACAACGGTAAACGGTCTACTGCACATGAATCAAGAATATAGAAGATCCAAATACTAGTTCGACGAAGACTCCGACTTGTCTATGTCTTTGATGTGATATATGAATTCATATCAAACACATTTCGGGGATATATTGGTCGAATTTGATTTCAACGTGAAGAGTTGAAAATGAAAATGAAATGAAATCTTTAAGTTTTACGTCCCAAGGTTATGTCGGTTAGGCTAAAGGAGGCAGTGAAGATCAGAAATGAATGAAATGGTGGAATGCAAGAAGTGGGAGGAAACGGGAGAACACCGAGAAAACCCACGAGTACGATGTTTGTCCACCACAAAGTCCACACGGTGCGAGCTGGGATCGAACCAGGGACCCCAAAGCACCTTAGGTGAACGCTCTACCACTGAGCCACCACGCCCCCAACGTGAAAAGAGAAAAAAACTTACAATAGTATGGAAAGCTTTTAGGTATATTTTCGTATTTCCTTGAGCATGCAATTCCGTATATTCCTCTGCTAAAACTTTCTTAAAAATGCACAGAAATAGTGTCAGTTATTAAATATGTAAGGAAATGGGTTATCTTTTATCTGGGAAGAATTTTGGCATGTACGGATCTGGGAGGGACAGATGGAAGGAGGACATGTACGGATCTACGAATTTTCTAGGGGTTCTTCCGTTTCATCTCACTTTCTTCATTCCAATATTTCCTTCATTTCTCATCATCACTGTGTCCTTTAGCCTTGCCGGCATAAGCGTGGGAAGTAAAACTTAATGATTTCGTTTCGTTTCTTAGTGTATAATACAAACCAATACTACATATCATACTCCACGTAAGTTATCTTCTACCACTGATGGAAACCGTGTCCACGAACATAGGAATCACACACGCTAGCTACGAAACAACACTCCTACCGTTTGAACTTTATTCTTTCACGTGTGCTTACTCAAAATCATTGTCTAACGTATGCTTCTTCTTCTACATTGTTTTATAAAAAATGAAGGATTGCCGTAGATTGAATGTAATTTGCAAAGTGTACGGTATGTGATGTTAACATAAATATTGATAATATTGTAGAATATTTTAATTACAGAGTCTTCCAAAAGTCCTGCAAAAAGTAAAAAACTGTAACTTTGTAACCATTTATTGTATTTGTACAAAAATTTTAGTGGACTTTTAAGAAAGTCTGAAATGTTGTTTCCAAGCATTTTTTCAACGCCAAGCCTCCAGCTGAGCATCATTTAAGTCCAAACATTACTGAAGTCTTTTCGGGAATTCAAGAATGGCATTTCATCCGTAATACTCCCAATCACACCACGTATCTTCTTCCGGAGGTCCTGAACACCTTTCGGTTTTTGCTTGTAAACTTCTGTATCATTTTCTTACGAACAATATTGTGTAGCGTTGTCATTGGCACTCGCAGCTCCGAGGATCTGTATTTCAACGATTTCTTTGGGCTTCGCAACACGCTTTCCTGCACGGAGTGAATCACATCAAAACTGGTTGTTGGCCTTCCGCTACGAGGCAAGTCCAAGACATTGCCGGTAGCTAGGAACTTATCGTACCATCTCTTGATACTTGAACCTGCAGGTGGTTGTTTCTGATATTTTTGTCGGAATTTTCTTCTCACCGAAACACTAGATTTTAACTCACAAAACCACGCCACACACACTGCGCTTTCTCTTGAGTAGACGCCACCTTTGTCACGTGTTTTGCGGTTATGACGTCAACGATTACATCCGATCATTGTTGTCAACAAAAATTTTAACATTTCCACTAAACATTACAAACAAAATACAAAATTGTAAGTAGTACTTTCAAAGTTACAGCTTTTTACATTTTGCAGGACTTTCGGGAGACTCTGTATTACACACAACAATATTGTCCCTTTTCTCTGTCTCTGCTTTCTATGAATGTATACATTTTCTGTTTAATTTTCTGCACACGAATATGTCATCTCGTCGGCATCGATTTCATTATACAGTTAAATTGTTTTCTATTTAAGTGCTGTAGTAAAGTTTCTAAAATATTACAATAAAAACAGTACATATTAAAACTATAATATAGTTTAACTTTTAACAATATTAAAATATTATTTAAGATTACTTCAACTGTCACATATTATAATTTGAAGTATAAATACTTTGCTTTTTCGTACCCAACATAATGAGGTTTGTTTTCAATTCGTTTTTACCCTTTTCTCTGACGAATACGTTAAAAGATATAATGAATTAATTTGTAAAAGGGCATTGGAATATTAATGATGCAAGTTTACTTTGTGTTGTGACATCTATTAATCACACGGCAAGTCAAAGTAAGTAACACATACCTAACGAAATTATTACATTTCTGAAATAGGGATCTAATATAAAATTTACCTTATAAACCCATTTTCTAGAAGCATTCATTTGAATACTTAACAGATTATATCATATTTATTGGATTTAAAATGGTACTTAAGTTTTCGCAGGCATCAAGTTAATGTAAATGTTACCCAATTGCAGTGAACAGTTACGCATAGCATTACGTATAGCTTGCTTCATTTTTCGTTGTGGACTTTTCCCAAAAGCTCAGTGATTTAGCCGATCTCTGTAAAGTTGACAACAAATGAAGAGGGAATGGTTTATAAAAAAAAAAAAAAAATACGAGATCGTGATAGTCTACGAACCACTTGTTGTAAAAGAAAAGACGATATTTCTTTAAGAAAATAAGACAATTATGAGAGGAGACAGTCATTGTGATTGATATGTAAGTCTATATATTGACTATGTTTTGACTTAATCATAATGAACCTTCAGGCATTTCTGGCAGCGTGACGAATCTTCGGTACACTCTCTGTGTAGAATTTGACGCCTGAGAGTCGGACAGTCCGGAAGTGATTACTTAAGTACTTCATTGTTGTTAAGACATTTCAATGCAAGCCACTTTTTAGCTGAAGTAGAATCATAATTGCTAAGGTCAAGGTCGGTGCTGTAAGTTGGATAATTGAATATTTCTCATCGAAATCTTTGTGTTATCTCAATAGTACAAACAGGTATGTGCAAGTGGGCAGTGCTATGCGTCAGAATAATTCCAGAGCATACCATCCTTCTCCGCCGATTTAAGATGACACCTTGTAGATTATTGTTTGTCAATACACAAATGCTGTAATTGTTCTTCATGATTCCTAGAGCTCCACAAACATCATTTTCGTCCCAAAACACACTTTTTGCCATGATTTTGTGAACTAATTGTGTTTGTTGGAAACCAAGAGTGCCTGAATGATTGCTGCTTAGACTGTCCAGTGGCGTACGACATCCAGGTTTCAATCACCGTCACTGTGTAAGAAAAGGGATTACCCTATCCTTACACACAGGATTAAAAAGTCTCTTGATCCTTGCTCTTTGTAAGCGACTATAAGCAGTTTAGGCACCCACCTCTACAATACGGAACTTCATCAGCAGGAAAGTTTCCATCGAATTTAGTACACATTCAAGTGAAATTAACATTGGTCATTTCATTTCATTTAGTTTCGGCCTCCAATTGGACCCCTTCTTCATAGTCTCGACCTTTTAGTTCCAGTAGCCTTCTTCCTGATCATGTGATAAATATAACTGTAAAAATGAAAGAAATGGGTTTATAGCTTCACATGAACCATTGTACTTTAGAAACGCTCAAATCAAAAGGTTAAGTTCTGTTGGTCTAATAAATTGTCTTAAATAAAATTGTTGAGTACACTAAATTGAGACAGTAAATTTGATTTAGTGTAAATAGTACAAGTAATTTTCCAGCTATTCTTTCTCATAAGGTAGTTTATTAATTAATATATTTAAATGAACCATATATATATTTTTTTGTAAACTTAGATTATTGTCTTTAATGAATTGTAAGAATTCCTTAGCTAAATATCAATTTCTGTTATACATAATCATATTTGTGGAGACTGGAAAAGTATGAAGAAATTAAGAAAATGTTTATTGACGATAATTCTTTTTTACTGTAAAGTTCACTTTGGAATATAACATGATTGGTGTCTATTTCTTTCCCACACTAGCAATAATTAGTGTCTTTTTTATGTATTACATTGAATTTAGTGGGAATTAAAGTAGTAGTAAGAATAAAGCGATGATATAAAATTACTTTTGATCTAGGCCATCACTTGAGAGAATCCCATATATTATCAGTCGTTATGTCTGTGAGGCTTCAATAGCGGACACCAGGTCCTTCTCGTATTTTCCTTTTCCAGTGTATGATGTGCTCTTCCATTTTATTCCTAATAAGCTATTTAAAATTGTAAAAAGGAATTTTAATGTTTGTTTTGGTTCTCATATTCACTGCATAATTAGATAATTTGTCAATTTCTTCGTTCAATTTTATGTTTACATGTGCCTTAGTGTATAGTAATGTTATTACAAAAATATGTAATATCATAATATGTATTTTTAATAATACATTTTTAGCTTACAACTAACGTTCAATTTACGATTCTGTAATCACATTACAGTTATATATTACATCAGGTAATGTTCGCTATTAGAATGACTGTTTCAATATTTTAACACGATCAACTTATTATTTTTTCTGGAATAAATAAAAAATAAAAACAAAATTATGAAGAACAATTAACTTCATAATTGAGAAGAGCGAGAATGCGTCAGGTAATTTATATTGTATGAAGTTCATATTCAGGATTATTATAGCCGCTCCTACCGGTTTGTTCCCTTGTTCCGAGGCACCACATTCTTGTGGTAGCGCATCCATATGTGATTACCAAATATTTTTATGGAAATTTGGTAAGAATTCCAATTTGTGATATTGTATGTAATTAGGAACAATAGTTTGAATTTTTATTAAGTTTACTTCACATTGGAATGTATAAGCCAGTATTGTAAGAGTTGTATTGTATTTTTTTTTTTGTTTTGATTCAAAAGGTTAAAGTTAGTTAATTTATTTATTATATCTGATGAAGATTTTGCCATTCTAGGTAACAGAAAATTCAATGTTGATTTGAATATAGTTATATTTATATGAATGTTTTTGTAGCTGCTAAAATTTCATTTCTCTGACAAAATGCAGGTTGCGTTAAAATAATTTTGGCTGCGTTGTATTGAATTGACTGTAGTTTATTCTAAAAGATTTTATCCTTCGTGTTGATAAACATAGAGCCATATAATATTTTTGCCATGTGTGTTTCTTGATTTAATAAATTAATGACACGAGGATGTATTCCCCATTTTCTTGCACTCACACCTTTTAAAATATTATATTTGACTGTTTCATTGGATAAATAAGATAAATGTGACTTCCAATTTAATTTTGAGTCTAGTATTAAACCTAAATATTTTATTTCTTTCGAAAATTTCAGTTGTATATTTTTCAATTGTATCCGAGTGATGTGATAAGATTGGTTCTTCGTAAATATAGTATAAGTACATTTTGTCCAAAATTGATATCTAATCCATTATCATAACCATTTTCGTATGATTTCAACATTATTTTCAATTTTGTTTATTCCTGTTTGTAAATTTTCCATAATTTCATAATTCATTACATCATCAGCATATACGTGTAGTAGAGATGCAAGGGCTCGGAAAAAAACCGGCTTTTTTGGAAAAAGAAACTCGTTTTTTTCTGCTTTGCTTTCTTGCTTGGGAAATATTGGGCTTTTTAAAAAAAATTGCTTTAAATTGATAAAGCAGGCTTTGTTTCGCTTCTCTACAGCACAAGAACTCATTCGATTAGTAGTTGATGTAGATAATAATATAGAACCTCTAAAATAAACCATGAATTTCGAAAAGATTTTTAAAAAATTCTTCACATATTTACATTATGAATTCCAAACGATTAACCAATATATATATATATATATATATATATATATATATATATATAATATTTTTTAACTTTTTATACACAAAAATAAGTACTTTAAAAAAAAGATACACAAATAACTAGCAAAATTGTATGTAGTATTTTTACTTCAAAATATCACACACCTTCTTTCTGAAACAAAAAAATAAAACACGAGGGAAATATATTTATATGATAATCTTAAAGGCTGCACATCAAGAGCTTGGTTTCGGGTGGTTCTCTACATTCTTGAAATTTTTAAGTTTTAACTTTCATATACATTGTATGAATATTTCGAACAAATTTTTCATTCATTGATCACATACGTAATAGTGGTACCTCCCATCATGTGCTTGGAATGTGCAAAATCGGTAAAATTCCGAATTCTATAATGCACTGACTGTTTCTTAAGCTTGTTCAGAATCGGGAAAGTACCAAATTTTCTGTTAATGGATCTTATGCGTAATAGACTGTTCATCTGATCATGCGGTTTCCTAAACTTATAACCACCATGACGGTTTGCCCAGTCCCGAAGGTTTCTGAATTTTTAACGACAGGAATTCAACATATCATTACGAAACTTTTTTTTTTTTTTTAAAAAAAAGAGAAACTATGGAATACATTTACGAAGAGTTGAAAGAATCAATCACTGTCCCAATTCACAAGAAAGGCGACAAAGGCGCAAGTTAACCCTAAACAAGTGCCTAAGTAAAGTTGAGTTTCCTTATTTCAGAGTAGATCATCTCTCGTTCTTGATCTTAATGTTAGTATTACATGTGGGACTATTAAAACATTTACATTTTAATTCTAATTCGTGTAGTTAGTAATACCCATCTAATAAAATTCACGTTTTTCTCATGTAGATTACAGAATGGTAACTTAATGTGTGTGTATAGCGGGGGTTAATAGAATTAAGTAGAAGCAAAATACTTAAACATTCAATAACAGATATGATGAATTGCTGATGCTACTATTTGATGATCTATATGGTTGGCTCGGGCCAACCTAACTTACTCCGGGCCCTCTCTACATTTATGGGCTGCCTACGGGCCTGTATTACATCATTGTTTGAAAGTAATAAAGAAGAATATCTTACCTAAAATGAATTAAAGAATTTCCCTACTTATGTTTCTCAATAAAATTAAACGTAAAGAGAATTATTTCTTACGTGGTGTTTCCGCTTTGATAAATTGTCGTATCGCCTACTACGATACCAAATGTCCATCACTGATAAGAATCAGATCCAACAAATTTAGACGAAATGCGAATTAGTATTTAGCCTAATCCTCATTCCCCGTAACAATGTTATGAAGGAGAAAACATGCTAGTGTTCTGAAGCTGTTTCAAACCAACAATTAACTTTCAAGGCAGAATTCCAGAAATATGACGTGCTGACATGCCAATAACATTTTTCTGTTCAAAATTCCACTTATTAAAGAGTTAACATAAAAGGACGCTATTTTCGATATTTTTAACATTACATCTGCTGTCAGATTCATTAATCATATAAACTATCTCCTCCAACAACACTTGCCTGAATATAGGGCTTATTGGGATATAAATTCTAAAAGTAAGTGGAATTCGTACAAAACCATAAAAAATATGTGTTCCAGGCAATATAATATAAACGTAGAAGATAATATCTAATTGAAAAATTTAATCTTTTTTACTTATATTAATGATATTTAGTATATACATATGAGCAGGTCAGAATATAATACATATGCATATGATCAAAACCATTATAAAGTTTCTTTTTTGGTATTTCCTACTCCTTTTTAAGGTGTACACTAAAAGCAGTATCTTCCTTTTCATTAATTGTTCGCCATGTTCATATATTGCATTAACGAAGAATGATGGAAAGCTACATCTAGTATTAATGAGCTGTGCGTTTATTACATATATTAGTACTGTTTACTTATAAGTGTTCATTTTGAGACACGATCCTTAGTTGGTCTTTCTGGCAAGCAATTTATATTTTTTTCATAACTGTTTATTTAGTGTATGCAATTTCTAGTATATTTCAAATAATTTATGTTATTGGCTTAAAATAAAAGTGTTTATACGAGTAATGATTAAAATTGCAATGAGCGTTTTTTGTTAACAAGGTCTTTGCTATCTATACCATTCATTTATAAATAACAAATAATTATAGGCAGAGGCGGATCCAAGGGCAAACGCCCCAGAGTGGCAAACGTTCTTATTTTTTATATAAATAAAACCCATCCAAGAGTTTGCAGCTCTTAAAAATAGCCCTAACAAGGGAACATCTTATATTGAAAGTAGCATTGCTCAATCAAACAATGCGTAATCGATAGAGAAATGAAGAAAAGGGAGAAGTCGAAAGTTTTACGGGCCGATACGCAGAAACACAGGAGATACAGAGGAAAGAAGGATCTAGAATCATGTGAAAATAGCAATACAAAAGATACACTCACACAGAAAGATCTTCAAAATGTATAAAATAATCAAAATACCATTTACACACCGGTATAGTAACCAAACTATGTACCCACAGACATGCTTAAAACATCATATATAAAGCAGTGTTGCCAACTGAGCACAAAATGAAATTTTGTTAAATGGCACGGAAAACAAATTATAACATCTAGCAAATTTAATTATGAGTAGAGCCATACTTGTAAAGTTTTGATGTACAGCGTTGCCGACGTTTGAGAATAGTTCTATATGAATTCCTATAAGATTCTTGGATGTAGAAGAGTACATACAGTACTCAATTCGAACTACTTAAAACCAAATATGAGACCACAAACAAGAATATAATCAGTGAAGTACGAAAATAATGGACGAAGCACAGTGTCGAAGCAGTATTGCCCAAGTGTAAAATCAGAATAGTATCAAACACAACACACAAAACTGAAATGGTACATGCACTTGGATTGACAATTGATTAGCAAGCTCACGTTTCTGATACAAATAATATTGTATCACCTCACATTATTGGTAGTCAGTTTCGCAGCATTGCTATTGTTGAAGCGCTCCGCAGTGTGTTGGTCCCTATGAGGAGAGGGTGCTTGAGAAGAGTGATAAAATCATAGAAAGTAGGCCTACTCGTGTAAACCAGGAGAGTTTCCCTGTTATTGTGTAAAAGTAAAATAAAGGTGTAAAATATACTCTCTAGATGTTATAATTTGTGTTCCTTGCCATTTAACAAAACTTCATTTTGTAGTCAGTTGGCAACACTGCATTACGTATGATGTTATTGAGCATGTCTGGGGGTACAATGTTTCCTTATTATATTGTTGTGTAAATATCATTTTGATTACTGTCAATCATTTTGAAGTTCTTTAAGTGTATCTTTTGCGTTGCTATCTTTACATTATTCCAGATCCTTCTTTCCTCTGTGTCTCCTCTGTGGCTAGGTATAGGCCCGTAAAACTTAGGATTTCTCACTTTTCTTCATCCTCTATCGATTGCGCATTGTTTGATTGGGCAATGCTACTATCAATATAGGACGTTCCCTTGTAAGTAGCAGTATTACAACCCACCGCCCTCCCAGAAGTCCGTCCTGGATCCGCCCCTGACTATAGGAATAGTAGTATATTCATATCTACTATATAACAGTGTTTCCTCCTCGATGAAATCAATCGTTAGGCGAAATAAGAAAAAATACAATTGAGAACTCGTTTTTCACCTGAAAATGGATATGACGTTTTCTGATTGACAGCTGATAACGTATTAGGTGAAATGCGAATAAGCTAAATCATGTTGTGCATCATCATATGTATTAATACTAGCACTAAAGAGCAACCGATCGAAGTAGCTCAAGTGGTAGAGCGTTGGCTTCGCATTCGTTAGGTCGTGGGTTCGATTCCCGCTGCCGACCATCCTGACTGGGGTTTTCCAGAGTTTTCCTCAGTCCTTCCAGGTAAATGTCGGGATGGTACCTACTGAACAGGCCATGGCCGATACCTTCCCAAATACTTTCTATTGTTGTTGTTGTTGTTACATAACCAGTGTAAAATGTCCTCTGAGCTGTATCTGGTGGTTGTTAAATAAATAAATAAAAAAACATTTATTTTGTTATTAAAATACTTAGAACATCGCATCAAAAAAGTTATTATTGGAAAGCTCTACTATTCTGGTAGAAGAGTAATTGAATACGGGATTCGTTTTCTCCCACTACTAAGTTTACAGGTATAAACAATTTCTGTAGTTTGTCAAGGCAAGGATTCGTCACAAACCTCCCCTGTAGTCTGAGTGAGGTCAAGTAGTATTCTCAATGCTTCGCTGCAAGCAAAGAATGGCTGTAGTCTCACAGAGTTCCACAGAAAACTAAGCGGGAAAAAGAGAACCACGAAGACCCGCAGCACGTTGGATGGTTTTATGGTAAGGAAACTATCAAAGCTCTAGTGCAATATGTGAGAGAGAGATTAAGTTCCAAACAGAGCTTCGCTGCAGGCTAAGTGGGAAAGTGGCCTCAGAGCTACGTTGCAAGCTAGGGGGCTTGGATTAGATTAAGGTTCTCGCAAAGCTCGAAGCCAAGATAGACTGGCTGATGTCGGTTGCGTTGATCGTCTGAAATATGTTTCCTCTCCCTTTGACAAAAATTCAGACACTGAAATGCATATTTTACTATACTAATATCACTAGTCTATAAAGTATTTTTTTTGTATGTTACAAAACTTTCACTGGTTACTTTCACAGAAAAATTAACTCTGAATTAATTTTTTTCTATTGCCCAAGATTTTATTCTGGCAATTCTATAAATATTGTACGGTTATAGAATTTACAATTAAGATATTAAGGAATGTTTTGGGTACTTAGAACGTCTTAATTGATGATTTCCTTGAGTATATCTTCGGGTAGTGTTATTCCCACATACTTAATTTCACTGTAATTGATGCTTTCCTGCATGATTGATATGTCCTAATCAAAGAAAAAAGTTAAATGAAATCTTTGAGTTTTACGTCCGACGGTTTTGCCTGCTAGGCTAAAGGAGACGGTGATAATGAGAAATGAATGAAATGGTGGAATGAAGAATGTGGGAGGAAACGGGAGAACCTCGAGGAAACCCACGTTCAGGTTGTTTGTCCACCACAAAGTTCACTTTCTGGGAGCAGGGTTTGAACCAATGACCCCACGCACTAGAGATAAACGCTCTACTACTGAGTCACCGCACCCCCGTCTTAATCAGAGTTCAACGTATTTGCCGCATGCATCCTCCATGGTTTCTATAAGGAAATCTAAGTTAAGATGAGTATGTAAATCTATGGAGACATATTACAATCAAAATATATTTGTACGCGGTGTGGCCAGAAAA
Organism: Thermobia domestica; assembly: GCF_964235325.1. Taxonomy (NCBI): domain Eukaryota; kingdom Metazoa; phylum Arthropoda; class Insecta; order Zygentoma; family Lepismatidae; genus Thermobia; species Thermobia domestica. The sequence goes on along the minus strand of NC_137461.1, from coordinate 41,532,926 downwards.
TGACCGACAGTGTGCGACTGGAGGTCAATCAATGCACGATGCCCCGCTTGTCAAGTGAGTGGCTACCCAGGATGCCAGCGGCTCTGTTCTGATTCAACCTTTGGACGGATCAAACCGTGTGTTTGTGCTCCGTTGCAAAATGGTTGGAGTAAAAATGGAGAGTTTCCTCCTGTAGAGTTTCTTCCTAAACTGAAAATAATCCACGACAGAAATTAACGTTTCGATAAGGGAGCGTAATGTTTCTCAAGCAAACATAAACACGTTTCTAAATGGTTACAATTGTCTAAATGGGGACGAGAACTGATCATTGATGTCCTGAGGTTTGGAATGTGATATTGGATCCCTTGAGTACTCCACCTGCTGCTGAAATGAAAATAATTGAAACATAATATTTATAGTGACATTTTACATAAACGTTTTAACATGAAAAAAGTGTGTGTAAAAAATTGGTTGCAGTGAAACGTATATTAGAACATAAAGTAACTTAGATTAGCATTAGTTCTGACATTTCGACATACATTGAAAAAGACTCTACATGTCTAGAAGGAATGATAGCATGTGACGAATTGTTGATATTCAAGTAAGATACTGATGCCAAACATCAACCAATACATTAGAAATACTCGAGTGCACCACAAGAAAGTTCGAATGAACAAATTGAAGTTCAAAGCAATGATGGTTGCTTTTTCGACAACTATAGGATTAAGTATTATAATTGGATAGCTTAGGGTAAATCTGCACCTTTCTGAGCGCTAGAAACAGATCTACCTAATTTGTGAAGACATTTTAATTTCAGTGAAGACATTATTAGCCAATCATGACATTCTTGTGTTAGATTATACTCCACACTCGCTGGATCTTGTCCCGTACGACTTTTTATCTCTCAATGTGAAGGCACTTAGAGGAACCAGATTTGAGAAATTACAAGTTCTGAAAAGAAAAACGAGAGTTGTTATAAACATGGTTTTCGAAAACGACTGGCAATACTACTTCCTGTAATAGAACATTCGTACGGAACGGTGCAGACTACGGACAGGAGAATATTTAGAAGCGGATAGGTTTCCTGTTTACCAAAATCCAATAAACGATGTCGTATAGTGTTTTTAGGCGCGCCTCGTACGCTTTCAGCAAATATTTTACTGGATCCCTAAGTTATCATCTTTCCTTAGAAGCGTCTCATCGAATTTTTGAAGGTGTTTATTTTTCTAAATCATTCAATCTGTCCTGAAAACATAAAGGTTAGGTTAGTTCTCTTGGTTGTTTTGTAAATTCATTAAGATTATTTGTTCATCTTCAATTTTATGTAACTTCGGAGTGCAATGCTCCCTTTAAGATTTAAAAGTTATGTCATACATAATATAAACTATCAGAGAAGTTTAGGCACTTCCTTACGACATTCATGTTCACATGCATAAACCAAATGCACCAAGGGCACCCATGCTGTGGTTTCCAATGTGGGGCGAGTACGTGACATTTCAAATATAGTTTCAAATTTTGCTGTAACTATTCTAAAAATTCTATTTGGTTCTCGATATTCCGAAGTACAATTTCCTCTAGGGGGTCGAACGCCCCACCTTGCCCCCTAATGGGTGCCCTTGACAGCTACTAATGAAATGCAATAGATCCTTCATTCCTTTAAGAACATAAAAACAAGTAAGATACTTAAGAAGTGCTTTGATCATCCAGAAAATATTTAGGCCTCTAGATTTAACAAGGAGGTAAAGCCTCCCTTCTTCCACGAATAAGTGCCCATAGAGCATTATAAATAACTTGGTATTGGTCCAAAGGAAAATAGATGGCAAAGGTGATATTAAATACTGCTAGTGATTATAAATATTGACGCCAAACTAACGATGTTATGATCATAGTGCACTGAAATGTCTATATTATAAAATAGGTCTGGAGAATAGATGTTAATTTATTTAATTACTTTTCCTGTATGTTAAAATGACTACGTTGGAAACAAGTTCTCTTAAAAATTGTTTCATAGTTACTTATAAATTTCAGTAAAATGGTGGATGAATTAAAGAGTCGAATTTAACTCGGTGTATAATTTTTGTTGCTGGTTTGTTCTGTTTATCCATTAGTGTTGAATTACGTTACGACAATAACAATATTCGGAATTGTAATTAGTTGTAAACTATTGAAATTTATACGATAAAACAGAAGTTTTGGCACAAGTTGAGATTTATGACCGACGTGGGTAACTGGAATTGTATGAACATTGTGAAACGCCAGCTGCTGTTCAACATGTGACCACTTTGATTTAGTTTGTTTTAACATTTGTCGATACATTGTCATGTCCAAGGAATGTGTATTAGTTTATTAATTGTTATTGTAGTATGTTTCACTGCAAAATGAACTGGCTACCTACAAATGTCATTAGGAGGTTGAAATAAAATAGTATTTACACGTGAAAAGTGAGAAGACTCGTGAAACGTATACCGCTAACATCTGGAAGTATCATATGTACAGTGCACTTCAGTGAACAGTATAAGAGTAAGAATTGTATCTTAACTTAAATATCACAAGTCTGCAACTGCAGGTCATCGCACTTCGTTCGTATCGTGACAATGGGTACGAAATAAAGACGTTTCCCGGTTTCAAGCGTTCCTCACTTCTATATGTGCTGTACCTACATCTATATTAGTAAATAACATTGCATTTGTATGTGTGCACAAGTGTGTGTCATAAATATAATTTTATTTTATTTTCTATCTAGCTGTAACTATTATGAAGTTTCTAAGTATTTTTGTTTGTATTGTTCCAGGTGATTTACTTTGACGCGTTCAAAGTTCATTCAGATGCTGATGATTTCGGGAGAACAAAGCAACATCGTTTTTTCAGACAATTTTACCTGCCGTCATCCATAAGGGCTCCCATCAGCAATGGTATTGTGTTCACAATTCGAAGAAATTGGATTTGTGGCACATCGACAAATGACTAGTAGACCGCGCATTAAATATACGATTCAAATATTGAGGTAGTGTTGCTATCATTTAGTAAAAGAAGCATTTGTAGAGTTGTCCATTAAATCGCTCTTAATCGCTCAACAATTACATACATCATGTCAGGAAATAAGTGGCATCCATATAAGAAACAACTACATCAACACCTTACAGATGAGGGTTATCTAGGTGGACGTCTGGAATTTGCTCAATGTACCCCTGAAAAGCTACGACAAAACTCCACTTTGGCGTCTGACCCTACGTTTACTGATGACTTTTTGTTTATTGTTTACGTGTCCTGCGAGGTTAATAATTGGAACGTGCAGTACTGCCCTGATAGTAATACGCACTGTTCTCGGCAGGGTCATATTGTGGTGAGGCCCATCAGCAACTCCCATTGTGGGTCCATGCTCCATCCACGAGCGCCTAACGATGATGGGTCATTGGTACAAGTTAGAAGACGTCTTGTCATCACTGCTGTCAGATCATTCCCAAAATATTTAGGGCACAATAGTGCGCCGTTCGGTTACTTTATCGATGTCCATCGGCAAATCCAGCATTAATCAGCAATTTTCTAATGCATGGATTTTTCGGAGATGTTCTGTGGAATAGTCACCACCTTCCCCTGCCCTCACCCCCTGGACTACTACTTGCTGGGTCATGCAAAGTTTATTATGCAGTTAAATTAGGGATATTCAGGAACTCAAAGAATGAATTCTGGACGCATGTTCCGTGAGCATAAGTGGCAAGACACTTTAGGACTCCCTAATATTTATAGCTGGTGTCCTCGCTTCCCAATATAATCCAGTTGAGGAAAAATTAATAAAGAGGAACAAAAATTTCTGTCGTAAACTTCGTCGTACCTTTAATTCAATATTAGGAACAGCCTTCTTATTCGATAGAAAACACCATTTTCAAAACTGTATTTAATAGAGCACTCTGGCAGGACTGATATGACAAGTGAAGATCAATGTATTGCACAAAGTTGCAGTGAAATTTTGAACTTGAATTTGTTTTAATGCCCTTAGGCAAATTTGACTTGGGTCATGAATTTCGCAGCGAAGTGGATGTAGCGGACTGAGATCTGCGGGGGAGGGGAAGACGGCCTTCATTAAATAGTTTACAGAAAACGGCTGAATATGTTATATTTATTCATTATTTGGCCCCCTCCCCCAATATTTTCTTCAAGTCGGCTCCTATGTCCATCAGCATACAAAACCTTTGCGGAAGGTCTTGCCTGAGTGAGAACTAAGAATGCATCTCATAATCAGAATGGATTTGTAACAATGACTGATCTTTGCCGTAAGACAAAATCTCTTTTCTTGCTTTCCAAACAAATTAAGAATCTTAACTTCGGAGTGGTTAGCGCCAAAGCAAAAAGTATAATACCATTCAATTTCTACGTCACTTTGCTAGTAAAATCTTATATCATATGCTATGGTTTCTACTTAAGACAATTGCTTAAAATTTTAGATAGCGGACTTCAAGATGGCAGATGTGACATTAATGTATTCTCAAACACTAACCTTTTACCCAAATTTCCCTTCTACTTTGTTATAGTATGATGTGATAACATGTTTTCAACTGACATTTTACAAAATATTGTTTCCTTTAAGAAAATGAAAGTGAATTCAAAATGGTGGTTTTCAAGATGGTGTACATCGACATTACTTGTCCTGAAAGCTCTGTCCATACATCTAGTACTGACCTACAGCTTTACCTTTTCAATTTTTATAAAATCCTGAATTTTTTTTTGGGGGGGGGGTCCGCTCTTTTGGACCACCATGCGTACCACGTACATAAGTATTGGATTTTATATATAAAACGTTGTGGATTTAAATACGTACTGCAGCAAATAATTTACCTTAAAATCAGTAGTTTTTTATATATTCTGATTTTTAAGTGAACGATTGAGAGCAAAGAAAATGTGTTTAGAGTCATGATTTTCGCAGAAGTATTTTTATTGATTTTGTACGTCAACTTTTATTCTATGGTTATTATGCGCCACTTTTGCAACTCTCAACTGCCACTACACAATTACACTATTTCTCTCGGACAGTGATGTCCAGCAAATAAGTGTAAAAAATGAAATGAAATTTTTAAGTTTTACGTCTCACGCTTATGCCGGTTAGGCTAAAGGAGACGGTGATGATGAGAGATGAATGAAATGGTGGAATGAAGAAAGTGGGAGGAAACAGGAGGGCCCGGGAAAACCCACGCACACGGTGTTTGTCCACCACAAAGTTCACTTGGCGGGAGCAGGGTTTGAACCCGGGACCCCAAACACTAGAGGTGAACGAGCAAATAAGTGTAGATGGAAGTAGCATCAACTGAACTGTGAGATATATATAAAAAAATCCGTATGTGTATAAATAGAACATACTACGTGTGATTGTACCAATTTGAAGTCCACAATGAACAAAAACCATATAACAAACATTTCCGTATTTTTGATGATTTATTAGATATATCAAGAGTGGCGTATCTACGATTTTGTTTTGGGGGGCTTTGCTAATTTTCGGGGGGGCTTTGCCTGAAAATGTGAAAATTCTGCAAGATATTTCATATACTTTACTATAGTAAGAAAAATTTCGTGGGGTGTTAAGCCCGGAAGCCCCCCTAAATACGCCACTGTGTATCAATAATACTATTCCAAGAGTTGAATTTTCTCATTAACGAACATAGTAAAACACCATGAAGTGCATAGTTGTCTCAGCTTTTTTCCGGAAGGAGAAACTAATAAACTTTCTTTTTTAGATTGATGCAACTATTGTTAAGAAATGTGCATAATATATTAAGAAATATAAATAGTATATTAAAAGTTTGCCAATAACCGTTACTATCTATTGGATGTAAATATATATTTTATTAGGTAGATACACTAATTTATTTCATATGCTTCTTCTTTTCAGCAGTGTTTCACGCAATTTTCTAGAAATTCACGTCCCTTTGGAGTAGGCCTACCACGTCTTCTCAATAGTATCCCAAGTTTCAATCTGCGTACCTAGATGTACAATAATTGCAAATATATACCGTACTTTAAAATATCTATAGATGAAAAAGAGAGTTGACATTCAATCGTAAGCTATTTCTAAAATACATAAAGTAAGTTATGTACTGAAAAGACCATTCCCAAAAAAATGCTTTCAACTTTTTTTTTCCAACGGGCACTGAAAGAGATTAGGAACACTAGATTGTCGCGCGCATAGGTTGAGAAACCTATATAATTGATATCTTTCTAGAATTTATTTGATATCTAATTTATTCATAGAAATGAGAAATTTTCGATATTGGTTTTGGAAACTTTGCCTAGAACTATGTTTTCTTTCTTTCTTTCTTTCTTTCTTTCTTTCTTTTCTTTCTTTCTTTCTTTCTTTCTTTTCTTTCTTTCTTTCTTTCTTTTTTTTTTTGAAAGAAACGAAATCCTTCAACTGGCATTATGACTGGTGAGCTAAGGGAAACGAATGATTTAGGCAAATGAATGATGATGGAATAATTGAGAAAACCCAGTGACATGATGATGTCTTCCACAAACTTACCTGGCAGGACTTCGAACCAGGTACCCCACGCAGAAGTGTAAACGCTCTACCACTGAGCCATCGTCAACCTGAAAACACTTGGCATGGAGTAGTGTTCAATGCATTTGCCTTCATAGAAATCAGTGATGAAATGGAAAGTATAAGGCATATAATAGCGTTCGCAGATTTCTTAGAAAGAAATAAAAATAATAATTGCATTTTTTTAATGACTCAAAAGGGAAGATATATTACATTGAGAATTTACATATATCTAGGTAACAAACACATATATCTTCACATACTAACGAAGAATGTTTGATTGGAAACCGGAAAATGAAATGTAATGCAATCTTGGAGTTTTACGTGCCACTACCATGCTGGCTGGGATTCTTCCTGCACACAGCGCGGGGTGGGCCTTCCAGTCAAGGAGTGAGGAATTAGGTCACTAGTCACACTTACACTTTCCTGCATAATAGCTGCAGTAAGAAAATTTCTTATCATTCACAGCATTTAATTGTGCTAATAAATAAATACACAGGGGATCGAACTCAAACGCATTCGGATTCAAATAATAAGTTCCTCCACCACTAGGACGGAACCAATTTCTAATTCTATTCGAGCGTCACTCACATCCGACATAGAACCCATAGGAAGCTTACATACTTCCATTCTAATCATCCAATAAATGACCCAAGTAGCCTCTGATATAGGCGTAGGATCAAACTTCTAAGAAACAAACCAAATTCCTAATTCTCTAACATGGCTTAAACTATCTTAGGGCCAAAGTCCAGTTGCTTTACCGGACATCTGTATTCTACCAGAATCTCTAATCTGACAGAATAGAGTAATTAACTAGAGGGATTCTCTTCAAACTGCACATTCACTTATAGTGAAACGGGCTGGCTGGCCGAGATCGTATACTCAAGGACTCTTACAACGCACAGCAACGAAAGATGCGGGAGGCTGCCTTTTTATATATTTTGGTCTTTTATATGCTTTCTAAAAAAAATAACTACAAAAAAATTACTTTGAAAATTTTTAGCACCAACTACACGAATGGAAATTCCATGCAAAAGAAACAGAATACAATGGGATTCTCTGTCAGCCTCCTTAACAGGCTTCTAACAGGCGAGAAACTAGCACGTAAAAAAATTCAACGTTAGAAAGTATTTCGTGCACATGATTCCGTGTTCGATTTCCGGCGGAGAGAATAAATTAATATCAAATCATTCACTTCCAATACTCATCTGTCTTCTTTAGCCTAATTTGCTGGAATGTTAAACTATTTTTCTTTTCATTTTCGAAGGAAAACATCTTAGATTCCATGCTTATTTACAGAAAAATACGTGGTTTCTGAAAATGGACTTTCTGTACCGTATATTTATACAAAGAAATGCATATTGTCGGAGGAGAGAGGTGTTTCTGGACTCTAAAGAAAATAAAGCGGAAAACATTTGCGGTAGCGATGCTTTCTATTCAGAGAAACTTGGCGAGCAGCATTTCAGATTTCAATAAAGTCATACAAAAATTTGAAGCCCAAAAATTGAAGAAAGACCTTCCATTATAAAATAATGGATAGTTTATATAACTAAATAATTTTGTTTAACTGCGTGTATGCAAATTTCTTGCTTTTTTTCTTCTTTTCGGATTAACGCCAACATTCACGGCTTACAGCACATACTATATAACCGATTTATCTCGTGTTCAATAACATGAGTGTAGAAATTTTGTATATAAAATGTGTATAAACGTGCATTGATAGTGGTTGTTTGAAAAAAAGGAAATAGCTTATATATTAAATCAATATTAGAGAAATAATTTAATCAATAATATACAAATAGAGCATAAAAGACTTCCCTCTTCATATTTCCTGAATATTTTTTGGATAAGTCTCAAGAATGCTGGGGGAGGGGAACACTTGTGCGTACCTACATACCTTTGATATTGCAACATTGCAACCGGTGCTTGTACAGACTACGAGCCGCTACTGGGATTTACTGTAGATCTTTATCCATTGGTACATAAATTCGGTCCTAGAAAAACGCTGCACATAAATCCAAGAAACGAAGCAATATAACAGAACTCTCTGTTATTTCTGACTGCATTTTAATAAAGAATAAGTTACATGTCTTGGTAAAAAATGAAATGAAATTCGTAAGTTTTAGGATTCACGCATATGACGGCTATGCTAAAGGAAACGATGATGAAGAGAAATTAAATTGTTGGTGGAATGAAGAAAGTGGGAGGGAACAGTTTATCACAAAGTCAATTTGACGCTGGATAGTATCGAACCAGTGACCTCACACACCAAAGGTGAACGCTCTACTACTGAGCCACCGCGGCACTGCTGCATCTCTTAGTTAGTCCAACATACGTTCAAAACTGCTTGCAGGGCATATCAAAATTCACATTCACTTATTGGCTCATATTATGTTCTGTTCCTGACATCAATATATAATGGAAGATTGAAGGGGATCACCGAGTTCGGACGATCCCAAAACTCCATAACTCAACGTATATTGGTACAGTTTCTCAACAAAAGTGTATTTGTTTAACAGAGAAATGATTGATGTAGCATGAAAATATGGTCATATACTTAATCTGTAGTATTTCTCTTATAAAAATACAATGTACCGGTAGTTCCATCTTTTTTTCTAAAATATACGTGGAAAGAATTTGCAATTACTTATCGTATTTTCGGATGCAGAATAATGCCCTTTCAATATTACATAGTGGTTTGTATTATTTGCACTTTTACCAAAGCTTGGACCCCTCCTAACAAAAATTTCTGGGTGCGCGCCTGATAGATTGAAACTACAACGTGATCGAGAAGATGCTAACAGACGAAAACTAAGATTCCAAAACCAAATCGTCATTAATTATAAAGTTGAGGTGATAAAAGGTAATAACGCAATATTGTTTTCGGTATTTGTGCCGATTTGCCGGACCACTTTGAAAACAAAAAACACTAAAATGTATTGCATTCGGTTATATTTTGTTCGATTACATTAAGTTACGTTAGATTACGTTACATTAGACATGCAGTACTACTTTAATACAGATCCATAGTATAAGTATTAATAGTAGTAGGAGCAGGAGTAAAAGTAGTAATAGTAGTAGTAGGAACGGGTTAGGAAGGGGATTGTTGGGTTCTGTTCTTGACATGAAATGGGCAAATTAAAGCATTCCTATTTTTTTCTGTACGTTTTACAATTTATGGATCCGTATAGTGAAACAAGTGTAAATCTCCGCGAAATAGTATATCCGTCTCCACATACAGTGCTGCTAACAACATCAAAACCAATCAACAAATACAACCACTTTCTTAACTTTGACTATTCCTCTTACCTGCCTTGTACTCATTATTCCTCACTTAAAAAATTCTCACTTAAAAAAATTCAACTTAAAAAATTCTCCAATTCACCCGGTAAATTTCCTAAAATTGGTCCGGCGATACGGCACTTAATCCTTGTTTTCTCTCTGAATATTAAGTAATATTGCGTTTTGTTAAGTTGTTAATAGGATATAAATTTTCAGTTCCTCTAAATATTAAAAAAAAAAAACAATTGCAATAAAGATCGTATAAAAGCCGTACGATGTACGGTAACAATTCCACAACCGTAGGATATATCCACCCAATATTGGTATTTTTTTAGTACATAGATCTCTATAGTACAGTATATAAAAACTTTAATTTCTTGATTTTTAGTTTTAGCGTGCAGTTCTACACAGAGGCTATATGAGTCGTGTACCTACAGCTTAACGTGGAGTCCGAACCACATGAGCTCCTGTCGGGAATCGTTCCCAGGTTTTCCATGCCAATTGCGGTTACGCCAACCGCTTAGTCACGACGAAGCTCAGTATAATTTAAGTCAGGGATATAATTGATGATATAACGGAATAAATAGGCCTACGATACATGCTTGAAAATGGTCGAAAGTATATCAATCAGACATTCTAGATTCATTAATCATATAAACTATCCCCTCCAACAACACTTGCCCTATGATATATAAATCCTAAAAGTTAGCTGCATTCGTAGAAACCATAAACAATATGTGTCCAGCCAATAAAAGCGTACAAGATAATATCTAATTTAATTGAAAAATTTGATTTTTTTACTTATATTAGTGCTATTTGATATACATATGAGCATGTCAGAATAATGTACATTTTATACATATAATCAAAACCATTGTAAAGTTTTTATTTTAGTATTTCGTTTTCCTTTTTAACGTGTACACTAAGCACAGTATCTTCCTTTTCATAAATTGTTCACGATTTTACAATATTGCATTAACGAAGAATGAAGGAAAGCCACATCTAGTATTAATGGGCTGCGCGTTTATTACATACATCAGTACTTTTTACTTACAAATGTTAATTTTGAGACACGATCCTGAGTTGGGCTTTCTGGCAAGCAATTTATATTTTTTCATAACTGTTTATTTAGTGTATGTAATTTCTAGTATATTTCAAATAATTTATGTTATTGGCTTAAAATAAAAGTGTCTATACGAGTAATGATTAAAATTGTAATGAGCGTTTTTTGTTAACAACGTCTTTGCTGTCTATGAGAACTTACCATTCATTTATAAATATCAAATAATTATAGGCAGGGGCGGATCCAAGGGCAAACGTCCCAGAAGGGGAAACTTTTTTTATTTTATATATAAATAAAACCCATCCCAGAGTTTGGAGCTCTTAATAGGAAGTATAACAAGGGAACATCTTATATTGGTAGTAGCATTGCTCAATCAAACAATGCGTAATCGATAGAAGAATGAAGAAAAGAGAGAAATGCAAAGTTTTACGGGCCGACACGCAGAAACACAGGAGATACAGAGGAAACAAGAATGTAGAATCATGTGAAAATAGCAATGCAAAAAATACACAGAAAGAACTCCAAAATGATTAAAATAATCAAAATACCATTTACACACCGGTATAGTAAGCAAACTATGTACCCACAGACATGCTTAAAACATCATATATAAAGCAGTGTTGCCAACTGAGCACAAAATGAAGTTTTGTTAGATCTCATGGAACACAACTTATAACGTCTAGCAAATCTAATTATGAGTAGAGCCATACTTGTAAAGTTTTGATGTACAGCGTTGCCGACGTTTGAGAATAGTTCTATATGAATTCCTACAAGAATCTTGAATGAAGAAGAGTACATACAGTACACGATTCGAACTAGTTAAAACCAAAATATGAGACAACAAACAAGAATATAATCACTGAAGTAGGAAAATAACGGACGAAGCATAGTGCCGAAGCAGTTTTTCCCAAGTGTAAAATCAGAATAGTATCAAACACAACACACCAAACTGAAATGGTACATGCACTTGAATTGACAATTGATTAGCAGGCTCACGTTTCTGATGCAAGTGATATTGTATCACCTCACACATTATTGGTAGTCAGTTTCGCAGTGTTGCTATTGTTGAAGCGCTCCGCAGTATGTTGGTCCGTATGAGGAGAAGGTTGCTTGAAAAGAGTGATAAACTTATAGAAAGTAGGTCTACACATGTAAACCAGGAGGGTCTCCCTGTTATTGTGTAATAAGTAAAATAAAGGTGTAAAATCTACTTTCTAGATGTTATAATTTGTGTTCCTTTTAACAAAACTTCATTTTGTGCTCAGTTGGCAACATTGCATTACATATGATGTTATTGAGCTTCTCGGTGGGTACAATCTTCCCTTACTATATTGTTGTGTAAATGTCATTTTGATTACTTTAATCATTTTGATGGTCTTTTTGTAAATCTTTTACGTTGCTATCTTTACATTCTTCCAGATCCTTCTTTCCTCTGTATCCCAGGTATTGCTGGGTATCGGCCCGTAAAACTTAGGATTTGTTACTTTTCTTCACTCCTCTATCAATTGCGCATTGTTTGATTGGGCAATGCTACTAACTTTATCAATATAGGATTTACGTTGTAAGCAGCAGTAATACAACCCACCGCTTCTTCCCCCCCAGAAGTCCGTCATGGTTCCGCCCCTGATTATAGGAATAGTAATATGTTCAGATCTATAGCGGTATTTCCTCCTCGATAAAATCAATCATTAGGCGAAATAAGAATAAAAACAATTGAGAACTCGCATTTCGCCTGAAAGCGGATATGATGGTTTCTGATTGACAGCGGATAATGTATTAGGTGTATATAAACCAAATCGTGTTGTGTATCATTATATGTATTAATACTAGCACTAAAGAGCAACATTTATTTTGTTATTAAAATAATAAGAACATCGCATTAAAACAGTTATTATTGGAAAGTTGTACAATTGTGATAGAAGGTAGACCAATTGTACACGGGATTCGTTTTCTTCCACTACCGAGTTTATTACAAAACCTATAATATGATAAAAATTTCACTAAAATAAGCATGAAACTTATCTAATGATTAGGATAAGTAGGTGTTTCAAAGGTAGATTGTCAAGGGAAGGATTCATCACAAAGCTCGGCTGTAGTCTGAGTGATGTCAAGTAGTATTCTCAATGCTTCGCTGCAAGCAAAGAATGGTTGCAATCTCACACAGCTCGACAGAAAACTAAGCGGGAAAAAGAGAACTACGAAAACCCATAGCACGTTGGATGGTTTTATGGTAAGGAAACTCTCAAAGATCTAGTGCAATCTGTGAGAGAGAGATTAAGTTCCAAACAGAGCTTCGCTGCAGGCTAAGTGGGAAATTAGCCTCAGAGCTACGTTCCAAACAATGGGGCTTGGGTTAGATTAAGATTCTCGCAAAGCTCGAAGGCAAGACAGAAGCGGAGACTTGACCAGCCAAACACTGATTGATGCTCGTTGCGTTGATCGTCTGAATTTGACAGATACTTCAATGTTGGTGTTGCGCTGGTGTTCCTCTTTCATGGTATGACTAGTGGTGGTGCGTGTGTCCGTGTCGTGTACCTGTGTAGTAGTCGCTTGCAGTAAATGAACGTGGTAAATGAATGACGGGACAACTTCGAGGAAACCCACGCTCACGTTGATGTCCACCACAAAGTTCACTTTCTGGGAGCAGGGTTTGAACCAGGGACCCCATGTACTAAAGATAAACGCTCTACTACTGAGTCACCGCGCGCCCGTCTTAATTAGAGTTCAACGTATTTGCCGCATGCATCCTCCATGGCTTCTATAAAGAAATCAAAGTTAAGATGAGTATGTAAATCTATGGAGACATATTACCTTCAAAATATATTTGTACACGGTGTGGCCAGAAGCAACAAGATTAATTATGGTATTGACCGACAGTGAGCGACTGGAGGTCAATCAATGCATGATGCTCCACTTGTCAAGTGAGTGGTAACCCAGGAGGCTAGCGGTTCGGTTCTGATTCGATCTTTGGACGGATCAAACCGTGTGTTTGTGCTCCGTTTAAAAATGGTTGGAGTAAAAATGGAACAATGCAATAATGTAGAGTTTCTTCCTAAACTGAAAAAAAAATCACGACAGAAATTTACGTTTCGCTAAGGGAGCGTTATATTTATAAAACACACATAATACGTTTCTAAATGGTTACAATTATTTAAATGGGGACGAGAACTGATCATTGATGTCCTGAGTTTTGTAATGTGATTTGGGATCCGTTGAGTACTCAATCTGCTGCTGAAATGACAATAATTGACCAATAATATTTATAGTGACATTTTACATAAACGTTTTAACAGGAAGAAAGTGTGTGTTCAAAATTGGTTGCAATGAAACATATATTAGAACATAAGGAAGCTTAGATTAATATTAGCTCTGACATTTTGACATACATTGAAAAAGACTCTACATTTCTAGAAAGAATGATAGCATAGTGACGAATTCTTGATATTCAAGTACGATTCGGAAGCCAACCATCAACCAATACATTAAAAATACTCGAGAGCACCACGCCACAAGAAATTTCGAATGAACAAATTGAAGTTCAAAGCAATGATGGTTGCTTTCTCAACAACTATAAGATTAAGTATTATAATTGGACAGCCTAGGGTGAAACTGCACCTTTCTGAGCGACTAGAAACAGATCTACCTAATTTGTGGGCACTTTAATTTCAGTGAAGACATTTTCAGCTAAGCATGACATTCTTGTGTTAGATTATACTCCACACTCGCTGGATTTGGAACGTACGACTTTTTATCTCTAAATATGAAGGCACATAGAGGAACCAGATTTGAGAAATTAGAAATTGTGAAAAGAAAAACGAGAGTTGTTATAAACATGGTTTCCGAAAACGACTGGCAATACTACTTCCTGTAATAGAACAATCGTACGTAACGGTGCAGACTACGGACAGGAGAATATTTAGAAGCGGATAGGTTTCCTGTTTACCAAAATCCAATAAACGATGTCGTATAGGGTTTTTAGGCGCGCCTCGTACGCTTTCAGCAAATATTTTACTGGATCCCTAAGTTATCATCTTTCCTTAGAAGCTTCTCATCGAATTTTTGAAGGTGTTTATTTTTCTAAATCATTCAATCTGTCCTGAGAACATAAAGGTTAGGTTAGTTCTCTTGGCTGTTTTGTAAATTCATTAAAATTATTTGTTCATCTTCAATTTTATGTAACTTCGGAGTGAAATGCTCCCTTTAAGATTTAAAAGTTATGTCATACATAATATAAACTATCAGAGAATTTTAGGCACTTCCTTACGACATTCAAGTTCACATGCACAAACCAAAGCTACCAAGGGCATCCGTGCTGTGGTCTCCCTTGTGACATTTCATATATAGTTTCAAATTTTGCTGTAACTATTCTAAAAATTCTATTTGGTTCTCGATATTCCGAAGTACAATTTCCTCTAGGGGGTCGAACGCCCCACCTTGCCCCCTAATGGGCGCCCTTGACAGCTACTAATGAAATGCAATAGATCATTCATTCCTTTAACAACATAAAAACAAGTAAGATACTTAAGAAGTGCTTTGATCATCCAGAAAATATTTAGGCCTCTAGATTTAACAAGGAGGTAAAGCCTTCCTTCTTCCACGAATTAATGCCCATAGAACATTATAAATAACTTGGTATTGGTCCAAAGGAAAATAGATGGCAAAGGAACAAATTACTGCTAGTGATTATAAATATTGACGCCTAACTGACGATGTTATGATCATAGTGCACTGAAATTCCTACAATATATAGTATATCTGGAGAACGGATGTTAATTTATTTAATTACTTTTTCCTGAATGTAAAATGACTACGTTGGAAAGAAGTTCTCTTAAAAATCCTTGCATAATTATTTATAAATTTTAGTAAAATGAATGTATTAAAGAGTAGAATTTAACTCGGTGTAACACATTGTTTTTGCTGATTTGTTCTATTTATCCATTAGTGTTGAATTACGTTATGACAATAACAATATTCGAAATTGTAATTGGTTGTAAACTATTGAAATTTATACGATAAAACTGAGAAGTTTTGGCACAAGTTGAGATTTATGGCCGACGTGGGTAACTGAAATTGTATGAAAATTGTGAAACGTCAGCTGCTGTTCAAAATGTGACTACTTTGATTTAGTTTGTTTTAACATTTGTTGATACATTGTCATGTCCAAGGAATGTGTATTAGTTTATTAAATATTATTGTAGTATGTTTCACTGCAAAATGAACTGGCTACCTACAAATGTCATTAGGAGGTTGAAATAAAATAGTATTTACACGTGAAAAGTGAGAAGACTCGTGAAACGTATACCGCTAATATCTGGAAGTATCATATGTACAGTACACTTCAGTGAACAGTATAAGAGTAAGAATTGTATCTTAACTTAAATATTACAAGTCTGCAACTGCAGGTCATCGCACTTCCTTCGTATCGTGACAATGAGTACGAAATAAAGACGTTTCCCGGTTTCAAGCTTTCCTCACTTCTATATGGGCTGTACCTACATCTATATTAGTAAATAACATTGCATTTATATGTGTGCACAAGTGTGTGTCATAAATATAATTTTATTTTATTTTCTATCTAGTTGTAACTATTATGAAGTTTCTAAGTTTTTTTGTTTCTATTGTTCCAGGTGATTTACTTTGACGCCTTCAAAGTTCATTCAGATGCTGATGATTTCGGGAGAACAAAGCAACATCGTTTTTACAGACGATTTTATCTGCCATCATCCATAAGGGCTCCCATCAACAATGGTATTGTGTTCAAAATTTGAAGAAATTGGATTTGTGGCATATCGACAAATGACTGGTAGACCGCGCATTAAATATACAATTCAAATATTGAGGTAATGTTGCTATCATTTAGTAAAAGAAGCACTTGTAGAGTTGTCCATGAAATCGCTCTTAATCGCTCAACAATTACATACATCATGCCAGGGAATAAGTGTCATCCATATAAGAAACAACTACATCAACACCTTACAGATGAAGGTTTTGTAGATGGCCGTCTGGAATTTGTTCAATGTACCCCTGAAAAGCTAAGACAAAACCGCACTTTGGCGTCTGACACTTTGTTTAGTGATGACTTTTTGTTTATTGTTTACGTGTCCTGCGAGGTTAACAATTGCAACGTGCAGTACTACCCTGATAGTAATACGCACTGTTTCCGGCAAGGTCATATTGTGGTGAGGCCCATCAGCAACTCCCATTGTGTGTCCATGCTCCATCCACGAGCGCCTAAGGATGATGGGTCATTGGTACAAGTTAGAAGACATCTTGTCATCACTGCTGTCAGAGGATAGATCATTCTCAAAATATTTAGAGCACAATAGTGCGCCGTTCGGTTACTTTATCGATGTCCATCGGCAAATCCAGCATAAATCAGCAATTTTCTAATGCATGGATTTTTCGGAGATGTTCTGTGGAATAGTCACCACCTTCCCCTGACGTCACCCCCTGACTACTACTTGCTGGGTCATGCAAAGTTTATTATGCAGTTAAATTAGAGATATTCAGGAACTCAAGGAATGAATTCTGGACGCATGTTCCGTAAGCATAAGTGGCAAGACACTTTAGGCCTCCCTAATATTTATAGGTGGTGTCCTCGCTTCCCAATATAATCCAGTTGAGGAAAAATTAATAAAGAGGAGCAAACATTTCTGTCGTAAACTTCGTCGTACCTTTAATTCAATATTAGGAACAGCCTTCTTATTCGATAGAAAACACCATTTTCAAAACTGTATTTAATAGAGCACTCTGGCAGCACTGATATGACAAGTGAAGATCAATGTATTGCACAAAGTTGCAGTGAAATTTTGAACTTGAATTTGTTTTAATGCCCTTAGGCAAATTTGACTTGGGTCATGAATTCGCAGCGAAGTGGATGTAGCGGACTGAGATCTGCGGGGGAGGGGAAGACGGCCTTCATTAAGTAGTTGACAGAAACGGCTGAATACGGTATATTTATTCATTATTTGGCCCCCTCTCCCAATATTTTCTTCAAGTCGGCTCCTATGTCCATCAGCATACCCAACATTTACGGAAGGTCTTGCCTGAGTGAGAACTAAGAATGCATCTCATAATCAGAATGGATTTGTAACAATGACTGATCTTTGCCGTAAGACAAAATCTCTTTTCTTGCGTACAAAACAAATTAAGAATCTTAACTTCGAAGTGGTTAGCGCCAAAGCAAAAAGTATAATACCATTCAATTTCTACGTCACTTTGCTATTAAAATCTTATATCATATGCTATGGTTTCTACTTAAGAGAATTGCTTAAAATTTTAGATAGCGGACTTCAAGTTGGCAGATGTGACATTAATGTATTCTCAAACACTCACCTTTTACCCAAATTTCCCTTCTAGTTTGTTATAGTATGATGTGATAACATGTTTTCAACTGACATTTTACAAAATATTGTTTCCTTTAAGAAAATGAAAGTGAATTCAAAATGGTGGTTTTCAAGATGGTGTACATCGACATCACTTGTCCTGAAAGCTCTGTTCATACATCTAGTACTGACCTACAGCTTTACCTTTTCAATTTTTATAAAATCCTGATTTTTTTTTGGGGGGGGGGTTCCTCTCTTTTGGACCACCATGCGTACCACGTACATAAGTATTGGATTTTATATATAAAACGTTGTGGATTTAAATACGTACTGCAGCAAATAATTTACCTTCAAATCAGTAGTTTTTTTTATATATTCTGATTTTTAAGTGAACGATTGAGAGCAAAGAAAATGTGTTTAGAGTCATGATTTTCGCAGAAGTATTTTTATTGATTTTGTAGGTCAGCTTTTATTCTAGGGTTATTATGCGCCACTTTTGTAACTCTCATAGGCCACTACACAATTACACTATTTCTCTCGGACAGTGATGTCAAGCAAATAAGTGTAGATGGAAGTAGCATCAACTGAACTGTGAGATATATAAAAAAAATCCGTATGTGTATAAATAGAACATACTACGTGTGATTGTACCAATTTGAAGTCCACAATGAACAAAAACCATATAACAAACATTTCCGTATTTTTGATGATTTATTAGATATATCAAGAGTGGCGAATCTACGATTTTGTTTAGGGGGGCTTTGCTAATTTTCGGGGGGGGGGCTTTGCCTGAAAATGTGAAAATTCTGCTAGATCTTTCATATACTTTACTATAGTAAGAAAAATTTCGTGGGGTGTTAAGCCTGGAAGCCCCCCTAAATACGCCACTGTGTATCAATAATACTATTCCAAGAATTGAATTTTCTCATTAACGAACATAATAAAACAACATGAAGTGCATAGTTGTCTCAGCTTTTTTCCGGAAGGAGAAATTAATAAACTTTCTTTTTTAGATTGATGCAACTATTGTTAAGAAATGTGCATACTATATTAAGAAATATAAATAGTATATTAAAAGTTTGCCAATAACCATTACTATCTATTGGATGTAAATATATATTTTATTAGGTCGATACAGTAATTTATTTCATATGCTTCTTCTTTTCAGCAGTGTTTCACGCAATTTTCTAGAAATTCACGTCCCTTTGGAGTAGGCCTACCACGTCTTCTCAATAGTATCCCAAGTTTCAATCTGCGTACCTAGATGTACAATAATTGCAAACATATACTTTAAAATATCTATAGATAAAAAAGAGAGTTGAAATTCAATGGTAAACTACTTCTAAAATGCACAAAGTATGTTATGTATTGAAAAGACCATTCCCAATAAATACTTTAATTTTTTTTCCAACGGGCACTGAAAGAGATTAGTAATATTAGATTGTCGCTCGTATAGGTTGAGAAATCTTTACAATTGAGATCTTTCTAGAATTGATTTGATATCTAATTTATTCATAGGGATGGGAAATTTCCGATATTGCTTGTCCAAACTTTGCGTAGAACACAGTTTTTTTTTTAAAAAAAAAAAAACGAAATCCTTCAGCTGGCATTATGACTGGTAGGCTAAGGGAAACGAATGATTTAGGCAAATGAATGATGATGGAATAATTGAGAAAACCCAGTGACACGATGATGTCTTCCACAAACTTACTTGGCAGGACTTCGAACCAGGGACCCCACGCAGAAGAGGTAAACGCTCTACCAGTGAGCCACCGTAAACTTGAAAACACTTGGCATGGAGTAGTGTTCAATGCATTTGCCTTCATAGAAATCAGTGATGAAATGGAAAGTATAAGGCACATAATAGCGTTCGCAGATTTCTTAGAAAGAAATAAAAATAATAATTGCATTTTTTTTAATGACTCAAAAGGGAAGATATATTACATTGAGAATTTACATATATCTAGGTAACAAACACATATATCTTCACATACTAACGAAGAATGTTTGATTGGAAACCGGAAAAATGAAATGTAATGCAATCTTGGAGTTTTACGTGCCACGACCATGCTGGCTGGGATTCCTCCAGCACACAGCGCGGGGTGGGCTTTCCAGTCAAGGAGTGAGGAATTAGGTCACTAGTCACACTTACACTTTCCTGCATAATAGCTGCAGTGAGAAAATTTCTAATCATTCACAGCGCCTAATTGTGCTAATATATAAATACACAGGGGATCGAACTCAAACGCATTCGGATGCAAATAATAAGTTCCTCCACCACTAGGACGGAACCAATTTCTAATTCTATTCGAGCGTCACTCACATCCGACATAGAACCCATAGGAAGCTTACATACTTCCATTCTAATCATCCAATAAATGACCGAAGCAGCCTCTGTTATAGGCGTAGGATCAAACTTCTAAGAAACAAACTAAATTCCTAATTCTCTAACATGGCTTAAACTATCTTAGGGCCAAAGTTCAGTTGCTTTACCGGACATCTGTATTCTACCAGAATCTCTAATCTGACAGAATAGAGTAATTAACTAGAGGGATTCTCTTCAAACTGCACATTTACTTATAGTGCAACGGGCTGGCTGGCCGAGATCGTATACTCAAGGACTCTTACAACGCACAGCAACGAAAGATGCGGGAGGCTGCCTTTTTATATATTTTGGTCTTTTATATGCTTTCTAAAAAAAATAACTACAAAAAATTACTTTGAAAATTTTTAGCACCAACTACACGAATGGAAATTCCATACAAAAGAAACAGAATACAATGGGATTCTCTGTCAGCCTCCTTAACAGGCTTCTGATAGGCGAGAAACTAGCACGTAAAAAAATTCAACGTTAGAAAGTGTTTCGTGCACATGATTCCGTGTTCGATTTCCGGCGGAGAGAATAAATTAATATCAAATCATTCACTTCCAATACTCATCTGTCTTCTTTAGCCTAATTTGCTGGAATGTTAAACTATTTTTCTTTTCATTTTCGAAGGAAAACATCTTAGATTTCATGCTTCTTTACAGAAAAATACGTGGTTTCTGAAAATGGACTTTTTGTACCGTATATTTATACAAAGAAATGCATATTGTCGGAGGAGAGAGGTGTTTCTGGACTCTAAAGAAAATAAAGCGGAAAATATTTGCGTTAGCGATGCTTTCTATTCAGAGAAACTTGGCGAGCAGCATTTCAGATTTCAATAAAGTCATACAAAAATTTGAAGCCCAAAAGATTGAAGAAAGACCTTCCATTATAAAATAATGGATAGTTTATATAAGTAAATAATTTTGTTTAACTGCGTGTATGCAAATTTCTTGCTTTTTTTCTTCTTTTCGGATTAACGCCAACATTCACGGCTTACAGCACATACTATATATCCGATTTATCTCGTGTTCAATAACATGAGTGTAGAAATTTTGTATATAAAATGTGTATAAACGTGCATTGATAGTGGTTGTTTGAAAAAAAGGAAATAGCTTATATATTAAATCAATATTAGAGAAATAATTTAATCAATAATATACAAATAGAGCATAAAAGACTTCCCTCTTCATATTTCCTGAATATTTTTTGGATAAGTCTCAAGAATGCTGGGGGAGGGGAACACTTGTGCGTACCTACATACCTTTGATATTGCAACATTGCAACCGGTGCTTGTACAGACTACGTGTCGCTACTGGGATTTACTGTAGATCTTTATCCATTGGCACATAAATTCGGTCCTAGAAAAACGCTGCACGTAAATCCAAGAAACGAAGCAATATAACAGAACTCTCTGTTATTTCTGACTGCATTTTAATAAAGAATAAGTTACATGTCTTGGTAAAAAATGAAATGAAATTCGTAAGTTTTAGGAATCACGCATATGACGGCTATGCTAAAGGAAACGATGATGAAGAGAAATTAAATTGTTGGTGGAATGAAGAAAGTGGGAGGAAACAGTTTATCACAAAGTCAATTTGACGCTGGATAGTATCGAACCAGTGACCTCACACACCAAAGGTGAACGCTCTACTACTGAGCCACCGCGGCACTGCTGCATCTCTTAGTTAGTTCAACATACGTTCAAAACTGCTTGCAGGGCATATCAAAATTCACATTCACTTATTGGCTCATATTATGTTCTGTTCCTGACATCAATATATAATGGAAGATTGAAGGGGATCACCGAGTTCGGACGATCCCAAAACTTCATAACTCAACGTATATTGGTACAGTTTCTCAACAAAAGTGTATTTGTTTAACAGAGAAATGATTGATGTAGCATTAAAATATGGTCATATACTTAATCTGTAGTATTTCTCTTATAAAAATACAATGTACCGGTAGTTCCATATTTTTTTCTAAAATATACGTGGAAAGAATTTGCAATTACTTATCGTATTTTCGGATGCAGAATAATGCCCTTTCAATATTACATAGTGGTTTGTATTATTTGGACTTTTACCAAAGCTTGGACCCCTCCTAACAAAAATTTCTGGGTGCGCGCCTGATAGATTGAAACTACAACATGATCGAGAAGATGCTAACAGACGAAAACTAAGATTCCAAAACCAAATCGTCCTTAATTATAAAGTTGAGGTGATAAAAGGTAATAACGCAATATTGTTTTCGGTATTTGTGCCGATTTGCCGGACCACTTTGAAAACAAAAAACACTAAAATGTATTGCATTCGGTTATATTTTGTTCGATTACATTAAGTTACGTTAGATTACGTTACATTAGACATGCAGTATTACTTTAATACAGATCCATAGTATAAGTATTAATAGTAGTAGGAGCAGGAGTAAAAGTAGTAATAGTAGTAGTAGGAACGGGTTAGGAAGGGGATTGTTGGGTTATGTTCTTGACATGAAATGGGCAAATTAAAGACTTTACTATTTTTCTTCTGTACGTTTTACAATTTATGGATCCGTATAGTGAAACAAGTGTAAGTCTCCGCGAAATAGTATATCCGCCTCCACATGCAGTGCTGCTAACAACATCAAAAACAATCAACAAATACAACCACTTTCTTAACTTTGACTATTCCTTTTACCTGCCTTGTACTCATTATTCCTCACTTAAAAAATTCTCACTTAAAAATATTCAACTTAAAAAATTCTCCAATTCACCCGGTAAATTTCCTAAAATTGGTCCGGCGATACGGCACTTAATCTTTGTTTTCTCTCTGAATATTAAGTAATATTGCATTTTGTTAAGTTGTTAATAGGATATAAGTTTTCAGTTCCTCTAAATATTTAAAAAAAAAACAAAAAAAAAAACAGTTGCAATAAAGATCGTATAAAAGCCGTACGACGTACGGTAAAAATTCCACAACCGTAGGATATATCCACCCAATATTGGTATTTTTTTTAGTACATAGATCTCTATAGTATAGTATATAAAAACTTTAATTTCTTGATTTTTAGTTTTAGCGTGCAGTTCTACACAGAGGCTATATGAGTCGTGTACATACAGCTTAACGTGGAGTCCGAACCACATGAGCTCCTGTCGGGAATCGTTCCCAGGTTTTCCATGCCAATTGCGGTTACGCCAACCGCTTAGTCACGACGGAGCTCTGTATAATTTAAGTCAGGGATATAATTGATGATATAACGGAATAAATAGGCCTACGATACATGCTTGAAAATGGTCGAGAGTATATCTATCAGACATTCTAGAGTTACATCATTATTTGAAAGTAATCAAGAAGACTATATTAAAATTAAATAAAGAACATCCCTACTTATGATTGTCAATAAAATTAAACGTAAAGAGAAATATTTCTTACGTGGTGTTTCCTTGCTGTGATAAATTGTCGTATCGCCTAGTCTGTGTACGATACCAAATATGTCCATCACTGATAAGAATCAGATCGAACAAATTTAGAAGAAATACGAATTAGTATTTAGCCTAATCTTTATTCCGCGTAACAATGTTATGAAGCAGAAAATATGCTGGTATTCTGACGCAGTTTCTAACCAACAATTAAATTTCAAGGCACAATTCCAGAAATATGACATGTCGATAACATTTTTCTGTTGTTCAAAATTCCACTTATTAAAGAGTTAACATAAAAGGACGCTATTTTCGATATTTTTAACATTGCACCTTCTGTCAGATTCATAAATCATATAAACTATCCCCTCCAACAACACTTGCCCTATGATATATAAATCCTAAAAGTTAGCTGCATTCGTAGAAACCATAAACAATATGTGTCCAGCCAATAAAAGCGTACAAGATAATATCTAATTTAATTGAAAAATTTGATCTTTTTTACTTATATTAGTGCTATTTGAAATACATATGAGCAAGTCAGAATAATGTACATTTTATACATATAATCAAAATTATTGTAAAGTTTTTATTTTAGTATTTCGTTTTCCTTTTTAACGTGTACACTAAGCAGAGTATCTTCCTTTTCATCAATTGTTCACGATTTTACAATATTGCATTAAGGAAGAATGAAGGAAAGCCACATCTAGTATTAAAGGGCTGCGGGTTTATTACATACATTAGTACTTTTTACTTACAAATGTTAATTTTGAGACACGATCCTGAGGTGGGCTTTCTGGCAAACAATTTATATATATATATATTTATAACTGTTTATTCAGTGTATGTAATTTCTATTATATTTCAAATAATTTATGTTATTGGCTTAAAATAAAAGTGTCTATACGAGTACTGATTAAAATTGTAATGAGCTTTTTTAACAAGGTCTTTGCTATCTATACCATTCATTTATAAATAACAAATAATTATAGGCAGGGGCGGATCCAAGGGCAAACGTCCCAGAAGGGTAACTTTTTTTATTTTATATATAAACTAGCCTTTGGCCAGCTGGGGGCTTCGCCCCCAGACCCCCATATTTGCTCGGCCTACGGCCTCGCATGTCATATGTTCGTGCATTTATTCTTAATGTTTCCTTAAATCGGCCCAACATCCCCAGATCTCATATTTATCATCTTTTGCTCCTTAATACTCTGCTTAATAACTCACAGTTTATTTTTCTTTATAGCAACCTTTGTTTTGTCAACCACAATTTATAGACTTATTATATAATGAATGGTGATGTTGGATTCTCATTTTCAGAGGTTTTTTTTTCTTATTTATAATTTTCAAAAAAGAAATCTGGGATTTTTGTTCGACCATAACTCTTGCATATTTATAAGACAAAAGTCGATTCTTTTTCTTGTAACTTTGTAGTATTTCCACACCACCCCTGTGGTATCCTGCTACACGCATACTCCTTTGAATGAAAGCTTTTGCTTCGTCATGTCTTTCGTATACTAACAAAACTGGAACGTAAGTGGTATTTGTGTCTGGGAAGGTTCGTATCATAGTGTCAAAATGAAGTTCAATATGATTTGTATTTGGACAGGCACCAAGCATTCTCCATAAAGAAGCTTAAAGGGATTTATTTTGCGTAGACTCTTATGTTACCATCAAGTATAAGTGAAAAGAAATTTTGCAGCAGACATGTATCATACTCCGAAATGAAAGTCCAATGGTGTTGTTCCCTGGGTAATTCCATAGCTATCACTCACTAAAAGGAACTATCGTAGAAGTTGTGGGTATACAACATTCTTTACAAAAGCGGTTCCTTCAATTATTCTTTCAGACAGAACCAGTAATACAACTGAATCCCTTGATCGGACACGTCCAAGTGCGACGTACAGTTGGCCGTGAGCGAATACGTCACTCAGAAGACGTCCCATATAAATAACATTGGAAAAATTTTTCAGCTCCCCATTAAACCACTTTACGGTTAGAAATTTTTATTTATGATGATTCACTTCCCTAAAGCTAACGAAAACGTACAAGAATACCGAATTTGAAGTTTTTATTCCAATTCTAAGTACCTAAAACATGAGATTATAGGTCCAGAAAAAGTCTCATTTAAATAACATGGGGAAATTCTTCATCCCCTCTTTAGACCCCCTAAAAATTAAAAATATTCACATTTGGAAATTTTCCTGTGGGTTTGTCCCGAAAAGCTATAGTAATGTCAAATTTAATCATTGTAGCCCTGCAGGAAGTGCTCAATAATTTGAGGGTGTAAAAGGTGTCCCATATAAATAACATGGGAAATATTTTTCAGTTCCCTATAAAACCACTCTAAAGTTGGAATTTCTTACTTTTGGCAATTTTTCTGTCGGTTAGTCCTGGAAGGCTACAATCATGCCAAATTTCATCATTCTAATCTTGCCGGAAGTGCCTAAACATTTTGGGGTATAGAAGACGTCCCATATAAATAACATTGGAAAGATTTTTCAGTTCCCCATTAAACCACTTTACGTTTAGAAATTTTTATTTGTGATGATTCAATTAGGTAAAGCTAATGAAAACGTACAACCATACCGAATTTGAAGTTTTTATTCCAATTCTAAGTACCTAAAACATGAGATTATAGGTCCAGAAAAAGTATCATTTAAATAACATGGGAAAATTCTTCATCCCCTCTTTAGACCCCCTAAAAATTAAAAATATTCACATTTGGAAATTTTCCTGTGGGTTTGTCTCGAAAAGCTATAATCATGTGAAATTTAATCATTGTAGCCCTGCAGGAAGTGCTCAATAATTTGAGGGTGTAAAAGGTGTCACATATAAATAACATTGGAAATATTTTTCAGTTCCCTATAAAACCACTCTAAAGTTGGAATTTCTTACTTTTGGCAATTTTTCTGTCGGTTAGTCCTGGAAGGCTACAATCATGCCAAATTTCATCATTCTAATCTTGCCGGAAGTGCCTAAACATTTTGGGGTATAGAAGACGTCCCATATAAATAACATTGGAAAGATTTTTCAGTTCCCCATTAAACCACTTTACGTTTAGAAATTTTTATTTGTGATGATTCAATTAGGTAAAGCTAATGAAAACGTACAACCATACCGAATTTGAAGTTTTTATTCCAATTCTAAGTACCTAAAACATGAGATTATAGGTCCAGAAAAAGTATCATTTAAATAACATGGGAAAATTCTTCATCCCCTCTTTAGACCCCCTAAAAATTAAAAATATTCACATTTGGAAATTTTCCTGTGTGTTTGTCTCGAAAAGCTATAATCATGTGAAATTTAATCATTGTAGCCCTGCAGGAAGTGCTCAATAATTTGAGGGTGTAAAAGGTGTCACATATAAATAACATTGGAAATATTTTTCAGTTCCCTATAAAACCACTCTAAAGTTGGAATTTCTTACTTTTGGCAATTTTTCTGTCGGTTAGTCCTGGAAGGCTACAATCATGCCAAATTTCATCATTCTAATCTTGCCGGAAGTGCCTAAACATTTTGGGGTATAGAAGACGTCCCATATAAATAACATTGGAAAGATTTTTCAGTTCCCCATGAAACCACTTTACGGTTAGAAATTTTCATTTATGATGATTCACTTCGGTAAAGCTAACAAAAACGTACAAGCATACCGAATTTGAAGTTTTTATTCCAATTCTAAGTACCTAAAACATGAGATTATAGGTCTAGAAAAAGTCTTATTTAAATAACATGGGAATATTCTTCATCCCCTCTTTAGACCCCCTAAAAATTAAAAATATTCACATTTGGAAATTTTCCTGTGGGTTTGTCCCGAAAAGCTATAGTAATGTCAAATTTAATCATTGTAGCCCTGCAGGAAGTGCTCAATAATTTGAGGGTGTAAAAGGTGTCCCATATAAATAACATGGGAAATATTTTTCAGTTCCCTATAAAACCACTCTAAAGTTGGAATTTCTTACTTTTGGCAATTTTTCTGTCGGTTAGTCCTGGAAGGCTACAATCATGCCAAATTTCATCATTCTAATCTTGCCGGAAGTGCCTAAACATTTTGGGGTATAGAAGACGTCCCATATAAATAACATTGGAAAGATTTTTCAGTTCCCCATGAAACCACTTTACGTTTAGAAATTTTTATTTGTGATGATTCAATTAGGTAAAGCTAACGAAAACGTACAAGCATACCGAATCTGAAGTTTTTATTCCAATTCTAAGTACCTAAAACATGAGATTATAGATCCAGAAAAAGTCTCATTTAAATAACATGGGAAAATTCTTCATCCCCTCTTTAGACCCCCTAAAAATTAAAAATATTCACATTTGGAAATTTTCCTGTGGGTTTGTCCCGAAAAGCTATAATCATGCCAAATTTAATCATTGTAGCCCTGCAGGAAGTGCTCAATAATTTGAGGGTGTAAAAGGTGTCCCATATAAATAACATGGGAAATATTTTTCAGTTCTCTATAAAACCACTCTAAACTTGGAATTTTTTACTTTTGGCAATTTTTCGGTCGGTTAGTCCTGGGAGGCTACAATCATGCCGAATTTCATCATTCTAATCTTGCCGGAAGTGCCTAAACATTTTGGGGTATAGAAGACGTCCCATATAAATAACATTGGAAAGATTTCTCAGTTCCCCATTAAACCACTTTACGTTTAGAAATTTTTATTTGTGATGATTCACTTCGGTAAAGCTAACGAAAACGTACAACCATACCGAATTTGAAGTTTTTATTCCAATTCTAAGTACCTAAAACATGAGATTATAGGTCCAGAAAAAGTATCATTTAAATAACATGGAGAAATTCTTCATCCCCTCTTTAGACCCCCTAAAAATTAAAAATATTCACTTTTGGCAATTTTCCTGTGGGTTTGTCGAGAAAAGCTATAATCATGTCAAATTTAATCATTGTAGCCCTGCAGGAAGTGATCAATAATTTGAGGGTGTAAAAGGTGTCACATATAAATAACATTGGAAATATTTTTCAGTTCCATATAAAACCACTCTAAAGTTGGAATTTCTTACTTTTGGCAATTTTTCTGTCGGTTAGTCCTGGAAGGCTATAATCATGCCAAATTTCATCATTCTAATCTTGCCGGAAGTGCCTAAACATTTTGGGGTATAGAAGACGTCCCATATAAATAACATTGGAAAGATTTTTCAGTTCCCCATGAAACCACTTTACGGTTAGAAATTTTCATTTATGATGATTCACTTCGGTAAAGCTAACAAAAACGTACAAGCATACCGAATTTGAAGTTTTTTATTCCAATTCTAAGTACCTAAAACATGAGATTATAGGTCTAGAAAAAGTCTTATTTAAATAACATGGGAATATTCTTCATCCCCTCTTTAGACCCCCTAAAAATTAAAAATATTCACATTTGGAAATTTTCCTGTGGGTTTGTCCCGAAAAGCTATAGTAATGTCAAATTTAATCATTGTACCCCTGCAGGAAGTGATCAATAATTTGAGGGTGTAAAAGGTGTCCCACATAAATAACATGGGAAATATTTTTCAGTTCCCTATAAAACCACCCTAAAGTTGGAATTTCTTACTTTTGGCAATTTTTCTGTCGGTTAGTCCTGGAAGGCTACAATCATGCCAAATTTCATCATTCTAATCTTGCCGGAAGTTTCTAAACATTTTGGGGTATAGAAGACGTCCCATATAAATAACATTGGAAAGATTTTTCAGTTCCCCATTAAACCACTTTACGTTTAGAAATTTTTATTTGTGATGATTCAATTAGGTAAAGCTAACAAAAACGTACAAGCATACCGAATTTGAAGTTTTTATTCCAATTCTAAGTACCTAAAACATGAGATTATAGGTCTAGAAAAAGTCTTATTTAAATAACATGGGAATATTCTTCATCCCCTCTTTAGACCCCCTAAAAATTAAAAATATTCACATTTGGAAATTTTCCTGTGGGTTTGTCTCGAAAAGCTATAATCATGTGAAATTTAATCATTGTAGCCCTGCAGGAAGTGCTCAATAATTTGAGGGTTTAAAAGGTGTCACATATAAATAACATTGGAAATATTTTTCAGTTCCCTATAAAACCACTCTAAAGTTGGAATTTCTTACTTTTGGCAATTTTTCTGTCGGTTAGTCCTGGAAGGCTACAATCATGCCAAATTTCATCATACTAATCTTGCCGGAAGTGCCTAAACATTTTGGGGTATAGAAGACGTCCCATATAAATAACATTGGAAAGATTTTTCAGTTCCCCATGAAACCACTTTACGGTTAGAAATTTTCATTTATGATGATTCACTTCGGTAAAGCTAACAAAAACGTACAAGCATACCGAATTTGAAGTTTTTATTCCAATTCTAAGTACCTAAAACATGAGATTATAGGTCTAGAAAAAGTCTTATTTAAATAACATGGGAATATTCTTCATCCCCTCTTTAGACCCCCTAAAAATTAAAAATATTCACATTTGGAAATTTTCCTGTGGGTTTGTCCCGAAAAGCTATAGTAATGTCAAATTTAATCATTGTAGCCCTGCAGGAAGTGCTCAATAATTTGAGGGTGTAAAAGGTGTCCCATATAAATAACATGGGAAATATTTTTCAGTTCCCTATAAAACCACTCTAAAGTTGGAATTTCTTACTTTTGGCAATTTTTCTGTCCGTTAGTCCTGGAAGGCTACAATCATGCCAAATTTCATCATTCTAATCTTGCCGGAAGTGCCTAAACATTTTGGGGTATAGAAGACGTCCCATATAAATAACATTGGAAAGATTTTTCAGTTCCCCATGAAACCACTTTACGTTTAGAAATTTTTATTTGTGATGATTCAATTAGGTAAAGCTAACGAAAACGTACAAGCATACCGAATTTGAAGTTTTTATTCCAATTCTAAGTACCTAAAACATGAGATTATAGATCCAGAAAAAGTCTCATTTAAATAACATGGGAAAATTCTTCATCCCCTCTTTAGACCCCCTAAAAATTAAAAATATTCACATTTGGAAATTTTCCTGTGGGTTTGTCCCGAAAAGCTATAATCATGCCAAATTTAATCATTGTAGCCCTGCAGGAAGTGCTCAATAATTTGAGGGTGTAAAAGGTGTCCCATATAAATAACATGGGAAATATTTTTCAGTTCCCTATAAAACCACTCTAAAGTTGGAATTTTTTACTTTTGGCAATTTTTCTGTCGGTTAGTTTTGGAAGGCTACAATCATGCCAAATTTCATCATTCTAATCTTGCCGGAAGTGCCTAAACATTTTGGGGTATAGAAGACGTCCCATATAAATAACATTGGAAAGATTTTTCAGTTCCCCATTAAACCACTTTACGTTTAGAAATTTGTATTTGTGATGATTCACTTCGGTAAAGCTAACGAAAACGTACAACCATACCGAATTTGAAGTTTTTATTCCAATTCTAAGTACCTAAAACATGAGATTATAGGTCCAGAAAAAGTATCATTTAAATAACATGGAGAAATTCTTCATCCCCTCTTTAGACCCCCTAAAAATTAAAAATATTCACTTTTGGCAATTTTCCTGTGGGTTTGTCTCGAAAAGCTATAATAATGTCAAATTTAATCATTGTAGCCCTGCAGGAAGTGCTCAATAATTTGAGGGTGTAAAAGGTGTCACATATAAATAACATTGGAAATATTTTTCAGTTCTCTATAAAACCACTCTAAGGTTGGAATTTTTTACTTTTGGCAATTTTTCTGTCGGTTAGTCCTGGGAGGCTACAATCATGCCGAATTTCATCATTCTAATCTTGCCGGAAGTGCCTAAACATTTTGGGGTATGGAAGACGTCCCATATAAATAACATTGGAAAGATTTCTCAGTTCCCCATTAAACCACTTTACGTTTAGAAATTTTTATTTGTGATGATTCACTTCGGTAAAGCTAACGAAAACGTACAACCATACCGAATTTGAAGTTTTTATTCCAATTCTAAGTACCTAAAACATGAGATTATAGGTCCAGAAAAAGTATCATTTAAATAACATGGAGAAATTCTTCATCCCCTCTTTAGACCCCCTAAAAATTAAAAATATTCACTTTTGGCAATTTTCCTGTGGGTTTGTCTCGAAAAGCTATAATCATGTCAAATTTAATCATTGTAGCCCTGCAGGAAGTGCTCAATAATTTGAGGGTGTAAAAGGTGTCACATATAAATAACATTGGAAATATTTTTCAGTTCCCTATAAAACCACTCTAAAGTTGGAATTTTTTACTTTTGGCAATTTTTCTGTCGGTTAGTTTTGGAAGGCTACAATCATACCAAATTTCATCATTCTAATCTTGCCGGAAGTGCCTAAACATTTTGGGGTATAGAAGACGTCCCATATAAATAACATTGGAAAGATTTTTCAGTTCCCCATGAAACCACTTTACGTTTAGAAATTTTCATTTATGATGATTGACTTCGGTAAAGCTAACGAAAACGTACAAGCATACCGAATTTGAAGTTTTTATTCCAATTCTAAGTACCTAAAACATGAGATTATAGGTCCAGAAAAGTCTCATTTAAATAACATGGGGAAATTCTTCATCCCCTCTTTAGACCCCCTAAAAATTAAAAATATTCACATTTGGAAATTTTCCTGTGGGTTTGTCCCGAAAAGCTATAATCATGCCAAATTTAATCATTGTAGCCCTGCAGGAAGTGCTCAATAATTTGAGGGTGTAAAAGGTGTCCCATATACATAACATGGGAAATATTTTTCAGTTCCCTATAAAACCACTCTAAAGTTGGAATTTTTTACTTTTGGCAATTTTTCTGTCGGTTAGTCCTGGAAGGCTACAATCATGCCAAATTTCATCATTCTAATCTTGCCGGAAGTGCCTAAACATTTTGGGGTATAGAAGACGTCCCATATAAATAACATTGGAAAGATTTTTCAGTTCCCCATAAAACCACTTTACGGTTAGAAATTTTTATTTATGATGATTCACTTCGGTAAAGCTAACGAAAACGTACAAGCATACCGAATTTGAAGTTTTTATTCCAATTCTAAGTACCTAAATCATGAGATTATAGGTCCAGAAAAAGTCTCATTTAAATAACATGGGGAAATTCTTCATCTTCTCTTTACACCCTCTAAAAATTAAAAATATTCCCTTTTGGCAATTTTCCTGTGGGTTTGTCCCGAAAAGCTATAATCATGTGAAATTTAATCATTGTAGCCCTGCAGGAAGTGCTCAATAATTTGAGGGTGTAAAAGGTGTCCCATATAAATAACATGGGAAAGATTTTTCAGTTCCCTATAAAACCACTCTAAGGTCGGAATTTTTTACTTCTACTGATTTACTTAGGTAGTGCTAACGAAAATGTGTAACCATACCGAATTTCTAGTTTCTATTCTAATTCTAAGTACCTAAAACATGAGATTATAAGTTCAAAAAAAGGTCCATTTAAATAACATGGGGAAATTTTTCATCCCCTCTTTAGACCCCCTAAAAATTAAAAATATTAACTTTTGACAATTTTCCTGTGGGTTAGTTCCATAAAGCTACAATCATGCCAAATTTAATCATTGTATCCCTACAGGAAGTGCTCAATAATTTATGTCAGCTCATGTAGTTTTATATATAGTTAGGATAAAACCCATCCCAGAGTTTGGAGCTCTTAATAGGAACTCTAACACGGGAACATCTTATATTAGTAGTAATCAAACAATGCATAATCGATAGAAGAATGAAGAAAAGAGAGAAATGCAAAGTTTCACGGGCCGACACGCAGAAACACAGGAGATACAGAGGAAACAAGAATCTAGAATCATGTGAAAATAGCAATGCAAAAAATACACAGAAAGAACTCCAAAATGATTAAAATAATCAATATACCATTTAGACAAGGGTATAGCAAGCAAACTATGTACCCACAGACATGCTTAAAACATCATATATAAAGCAGTGTTGCCAACTAAGCACAAAAAGAAATTTTGTTAAATGGCACGGAACACAAATTATAACATCTAGCAAATTTAATTATGAGTAGAGCCATACTTGTAAAGTTTTGATGTACAGCGTTGCAGACGTTTGAGAATAGTTCTATATGAATTCCTATAAGATTCTTGGATGTAGAAGAGTGCATACAGTACACAATTCGAACTACTTAAAACCAAAATATGAGACCACGAACAAGAATATAATCACTGAAGTATAATGGACGAAGCACAGTGTCGAAGCAGTATTGGCCAAGTGTAAAATCAGAATAGTATCAAACACAACACACAAAACTGAAATGGTACATGCACTTGGATTGACAATTGATTAGCAGGCTCACGTTTCTGATGCAAGTAATATTGTATCACCTCACACATTATTGACAGTCAGTTTCGCAGTGTTGCTATAGTTGAAGCGCTCCGCAGTATGTTGGTCTCTATGAGGAAAGGGTCGCTCCAAAAGAGTGATAAACTTGCAGAAAGTAGATGTACACGTGAAAAACCAGGAGGGTCTCCCCGTTATTGTGTGAAAAGTAAAATAAAGGTGTAAAATCTACTTTTTAGATGTTATAATTTGTGATCCGTGTCATTTAACAAAACTTCATTTTGTGCTCAGTTGGCAACATTGCATTACATATGATGTTATTGAGCATGTCTGTGGGTACAATGTTTCCTTACTATATTGTTGTGTAAATGCAATTTTGATTACTTTAATCATTTTGAAGTTCTTTATGTTTATCTTTTGCGTTGCTATATTTACATTATTACAGATCCTTCTTTCCTCTGTATCCCCTGTGTTTCTGGGTGTCGGCCCATAAAACTTAAAATTTCTCACTTTTGTTCACTCCTCTATCGATTGCGCATTGTTTGATTGGGCAATGTTACTATCAATATAGGATTTACGTTGTAAGCAGCAGTAATACAACCCACCGTCCCCTCCAGAAGTCCGTCCTTGATCCGCCCCTGATTATAGGAATAGTGATATGTTCAGATCTACTATATAGCGGTATTTCCTCCTCGATAAAATCAATCATTAGGCGAAATAAGAATAAAAACAATTGAGAACTCGCATTTCGCCTGATAGTGGATATGATGTTTTCTGATTGACAGCTGATAACGTATTAGGTGAAATGCGAATAAACTAAATCATGTTGTGTATCATTATATGTATTAATACTAGCACTAAAGAGCAACATTTATTTTGTTATTAAAATACTAAGAACATCGCATCAAAACAGTTATTATTGGAAAGTTCTACTATTCTGGTAGAAGGTAGACCAATTGTACACGGGATTCGTTTTCTCCCACTGCCGAGGTTATTACAAAACCTCCAATATGATAAAAAATTTCACTAAAATAAGTATGAAACTTATCTGTTGATTAGGATAAGTAGGTGTTTCAAAGGTAGTTTGTCAAGCCAAGGATTCATCACAAAGCTCGGCTGTAGTCTGAGTGATGTCAAGTAGTATTCTCAATGCTTCGCTGCAAGCAAAGAATGGTTGTAATCTCACAGAGTTCGACAGAAAACTAAGCGGGAAAAAGAGAACCACGAAAACCCGTAGTACGTTGGATGGTTTTGTGATAAGGATACTCTCAAAGCTCTAGTGCAGTCTGTGAGAGAGAGATTAAGATCCAAACAGAGCTTCGCTGCAGGCTAAGTGGGAAAGTAGTCTCAGAGCTGCGTTGGAAGCTAGGGGCTTCGGTTAGATTAAGGTTCTCGCAAAGCTAGAAGGCAAGATAGAAGCGGGGACTTGACCAGCCAAACACTGACTGTTGCCCGTTGCGTTGATCGTCTGAATTTGATTGCTACTTCAATGTTGGTGTTGCGCTGGTGTTCCTCTTTCATGGTATGACTAGTGGTGGTGCGTGTGTCCGTGTCGTGTACCTGTGTAGTAGTGGCTTCCAGTAAATGAACGTGGCAAATGAACGACGAGACAACCTAGAGGAAACCCACGCTCACGTTGTTTTCCACCACAAAGTTCATTTTCTGGGAGCAGGGTTTGAACCAGGGACCCCATGTACTAGAGATAAACGCTCTACTACTGAGTCACCGCGCGCCCGTCTTAATCAGAGTTCAACGTATTTGCCGCATGCATCCTCCATGGCTTCTATAAAGAAATAAAAGTTAAGATGAGTATGTAAATCTATGGAGACATACTACCTTCAAAATATATTTGTACGCGGTGTGGCCAGAAGAAACAAGATTAATTATGGTATTGACCGACAGTGAGCGACTGGAGGTCAATCAATGCATGACGCCCCGCTTGTCAAGTGAGTGGTTACCCAGGATGCCAGCGGCTCGGTTTTGATTCGACCTTTGGACGGATCAAACCGTGTGTTTGTGCTCCGTTGCAAAATGGTTGGAGTAAAAATGGAACAATGGAACAATGTAGAGTTTCTTCCTAAACTGAAAATAATCCACGACAGAAATTTACGATTTACTAAGGGAGCGTAAAGTTTATCAAACACACATAAACACGTTTCTAAATGGTTACAATTATTTAAATGGGGACGAGAACTGTTCATTGATGTCCTGAGTTTTGGAATGTGATTCGGGATCCGTTGAGTACTCAATCTGCTGCTGAAATGACAATAATTGACCAATAATATTTATAGTGACATTTTACATAAACGTGTTAACACAAAGAAAGTGAGTGTTCAAAATTGGTTTCAATGAAACATATTACAACATAAGGAAGCTTAGATTAATATTAGTTTTGACATTTTGAAATACATTGAAAAAGACTCTGCGTTTCTAGAAAGAATGATAGCATAGTGACGAATTGTTGATATTCGGAAGCCAAACATCAACCAATACATTAAAAATACTCGAGAGCACAACGCCACAAGAAATTTCGAATGAACAAATTGAAGTTCAAAGCAATGATGGTTGCTTTTTCGACAACTATAGGATTAAGTATTATAATTGGATAGCTTAAGTGAAACGTCACCTTTCTGAGCGACTAGAAACAGATCTACCTAACTTGTGGGCACTTTAATTTCAGTGAAGACATTTTTAGCCAAGCCTGACATTCGTGTGTTAGATTATACTCCATACTCCCTGGATCTTGCCCGTATGACTTTTTATATCTCAATATGAAGACACTTAGAGGAACCAGATTTGAGAAATTGCAAGTTGTGAAAAGAAAAATGAGAGTTGTTATAAACATGGTTTCCGAAAACGACTAGCAATACTACTTTCTGTAATAGAACATTCGTACGAAACGATGCAGACTTCGGACAGGAGAATATTTAGAAGCGGATAGTTTTCCTGTTTCCCAAAATTACCAACAAAAGATGTCAATCATTAGTACGTGTTTTTAGGCGGCGCCTCGTACGCTTTCAGCAAATCTTTTACTGGATCCCTAAGTTATCATCTCTCCTTAGAAGAATCTCATCGAATTTTTGGTGTTTATTTTTCTAAATCATTCAATCTGTCCTGAAAATATGTCTCAGTTCTCTTGGATGATTTTGTAAATTCATTAAGATTATTTGTTCATCTTCAATTTTATGTAACTTCGGAGTGAAATTCTCCCTTTAAGATTTAAAAGTTATGTCATACATAATATAAACTATCAGAGAAATTTAGGCACTTGCTTACGACATTCAAGTTCACATGCACAAACCAAAGCTACCAAGGGCACCCATTCTGTGGTTTCCAATGGGGAGCAAGTATGTGACATTTTAAATATAGTTTCAAATTTTGTTGTACCTATTCTAAAAATTCTATTGGGTTCTCGATATTCCGAAGTACAATTTCCTCTAGGGAGGGCGAGCGCCCCACTTTGCCCTCCTAATGGGTGCCCTTGAAAGCTACTAATGAAATGCAATAGATCCTTCCTTCCTTTAAGAACATAAAAACAAGTAAGATACTTAAGAAGCGCTTTGATCATCCAGAAAATATTCAGGCTTCTAGATGTCATGACGAGGTAAAAGCTCCCTTCTTCCACTAATATGTGTCCGCAGAACATTATAACTTGGTATTGGTTGAAAGGAATATAGATGGCAAAGGTACTAAATACCACTAGTGTTTACAAATATTGATGCCAAATTGACAATGTTATGATCATAGTGCACCGAAATTTCTGCAATATATAATAGATCTGGAGAATAGATGGAAATTTATTTAAATACTTTTCCTGAATGTAAAATGACTACGTTCGAAAGAAGTTCTCTTAAAAA
Source organism: Thermobia domestica (assembly GCF_964235325.1). Classification (NCBI taxonomy): domain Eukaryota; kingdom Metazoa; phylum Arthropoda; class Insecta; order Zygentoma; family Lepismatidae; genus Thermobia; species Thermobia domestica. The sequence continues at coordinate 41,494,872 of NC_137461.1, read as the reverse complement.
TCCTGCCATTGTTACTTATAAATTTTAGTAAAATGGGGGATGAATTAAAGAGTAGAATTCAACTTAGAGTAACAAACTGTTATTGCTGATTTGTTCTCTTTGTCCAATAGTGTAGAATTACGTTACGACGATAATAAGAATATTCGAAATTGTAATTGGTTGTAAACTATTGAAATTTATTCGATTTAACTGAGAAGTTTTGACACAAATTGAGACCTATGACCGACGCGGGTAACTGGAATTGTATGAAAATTGTGAAACGCCAGCTACTGTTCAAAACGTGACTACTTTGATTTAGTTTGCTTTAACATTTGTCGATACATTGTCATGTCCAAGGAATGGGAATAGTTTATTAATTATTATTGTTGTATGTTCCACTGCAACATGAACTGGCTACCTACAAATGTCATTAGGAGGCTGAAATAAAATTGTATTTACCATATTTTGTAAAACACGAAGAAGACTTTTGAAACGTATACTACTATCATGTGGAAGTATCATATGTACAGTGCACTTCACTGAACAGTGTAAGAGTAAGAATTGTATGTTAACTTAAATACTAAGGTCTGCAACTGCAGGTCATCGCACTTCGTTCCTATCGCGATAGTGGGTATGAAATAAAGAAGTTTCCCGGTTTCAAGCGTGCCTATATATGCTGTACTTACATCTATATTAGTAAATAACATTGCATTTGTATGTGTGCGCAAGTGTGAGTCATAAATATAATTTTATTTTATTTTCTATCTAGCTGTAACTATTACGAAGTTTCTAAGGTTTTTTGTTTCTATTGTTCCAGGTGATTTACTAGCAAAAGATGGCTTTGATGCGTTCAAAGTTCATTGAGATGGTGCTGATTTCGGGAGAAAAAAGCAACATCCTTTATACAACATCCTTTATACAGACGATTTTAGCTGCCGTCATCCATAAGGGCTCCTATCAGCAATGGTATTGTGTTCAAAATTCGAAGAAATTGGATTTGTGGCATATCGACAAATGACTGGTAGACCGCACATTAAATATAACATTCAAATATTGAGGTATTAATGCTATCATTTAGTAAAATTTCCAAGAGAAGCACTTGTAGAGTTGTCCATGAAATCGCTCTTAATCGCTCAACAATTACATGCGTCATGTCAGGGAATAAGTGCCATCCATATAAGAGACAGCTTCACCAACACCTTACAAATGAAGGTTATCTAGATGGCCGTCTGGAATTTGTTCAATTTGCCCCTGAAGAGCTACGACAAAACTACATTTTGTCGTCTGACACTTTCTTTACTGATGATTTTTGTTTATTGTTTACGTGTCCTGCGAGGTTAATAATCGGAACATGCAGTGCTGCCCTGATAGTAATACGCACTGTTCTCGGCAAGGTCATATTGTGGTGTGGCCCATGAGCAACTCCCATTGTGTGTCCATGCTCCATCCACGAGCCCCTAAGGGTGATGGGTTATTGGTACAATTTAGAATACATGTTGCCATCACTGCTGTCAAAGGATAGATCATTCCCAAAATTTTTAGAGCACAGTAGTGCGCCGTCCCATTACGTTATCGATGTCCGTCAGCAAATCCAGCATTAATCAGCAATTTTCTAATGCATGGATTTGTCTGTGGAATAGTCACCACCTTCCCCTGACGTCACCCCCTGGACTACTACTTGCTGGGTCATGCAAAGTTTATTATGCAGTTAAAATAGAGAGTTCAAGAACTCAAGGAATGAATTCTGGACGCATGTTCCATCCGCATAAGGGGCAAGACACTTTAGGTCCTCCTAATATTTATAGGTGGTGTCCTCGCTCCAGCTATGTAAGCCAGTTCAGGAAAAATTAACAAAAAGGGGCAAGAATTTCTGGTCGTACCTTTAATTCAATATTAGGAACAGCCTTCTTATTCGATAGAAAACACCATTTTCAAAATTGTGTTTAATAGAGCACTCTAGCAGCACTGATATGACAAGTGAAGATCAATGTATTGCGCAAAGTTGCAGTGAAATTTTGAAATTGAATTTGTTTTAATGCCCTTAGGCAAATTTGACGCAGGTCGTGAATTTCGCAGCGGAGTGGATGCAGCGGACTGAGATCTGAAGGGGGGGGGAGGAAGACGGCCTTCATTAAGTAGTTGATAGAAAACGGCTGAATATGGTATGTTTATTCATTATTTGGCCCCCTCCTTCAATATTTTCTTCAAGTCGGCTCCTATGTTCATCAGCATACCTAACCTTTACGGAAGGTCTTGCCTATGTGAGAACTAAGAATGGATCTCATAATCGGAATGGATTTAACAATGACTGGTGTTTGCCGTAAGACAAATCTCTTTTCTTGGGTACAAAACAAATTAAGAATCTTAACTTCAGAGTGGTTAGCACCAGAGCAAAAAGTATAATAAAAATTCAATTTCTACGTCACTTTACTATTAAAATCTTATATCATATGCTATGTTTTTCACTTAAGGCAATTGCTTAAAATTTTAGATAGCGGACTTCAAGATGGCAGATGTCACACTAATGTATTCTCAAACACTTACTTTTAACACAAATTTCCCTCCTACTTTGTAATAGTATGATGTTATAACTAGTTTTCAACTGACATTTTACAAAATATTGTTTCCTTTAAGCAAATGAAAATGATTTCAAAATGGTGGATTTCAAGATGGTGTACATCGACATCACTTGTCCTGAAAGCTTTGTCCACACAACTAGTACTAATCTACAGCTTTACCTTTTCAATTTTTTTTATAAAATCCTGAATGTTTTGGTTTTTCCTCTGTTTCGGACCACCATGCGTAGTACGTAAATAAGAATTGGCTTTTATATATAGCACGTTATGATTTTAAATACGTACGCCAGCAATTAATTTACATTAAAATCAGTAGTTTTTTATATTCTGATTTTTAAGTGAACGATTGAGAGCAACGAAGGTTTTTTTCATTGATTTTGTACGTCAAGTTTTATTCTAGGGGTATTATGCGCCACTTTTGCAACCCTCAACTGCCACTACACAATTACACTATTTCTCTCGGACAGTGATGTCCAGCCAATAAGTGTAGATGGAAGTAGGATCAACTGAACTGTGAGATATATATATATATATATATATATATATATATATATATATATATATATATATATATATATATATATATATATATATATATATATAAAAATCCGTATGTGTATAAATAGAACATACTACGTGTGAATGTAACAATTGGAAGTCCACAATGAACAAAAACTATACAACAAACATTTCCATGTTTTTGATGATTTATTAGATATATCAAAAGTCGCGTATCTACGATTTTGTTTGGGGGACTTTGCTTTAAAATGTTAAAATATCTGCAAGATATTTCATATACACTGTACTTTAGTAAGAAAGATGTCGGGGGGACTAAAGCCCGGAAGCCCCATAAGTACGCCACTCTATATCAATAATACTATTCCGAGAATTGAATTTTCTCATTAACGAACATAGTAAAACACCATGAAGTGCATAGTTGTCTGAGCTTTTTTCCGGAAAGAGAGACTAATAAACTTACTTTTTTAGATTGATGCAACTATTGTTAAGAAAAGATACTATATTAAGAAATTTAAATAGTATATTAAAAGTTTACCAATACCCGTTACTATTGGATGTAAATATGTATATATATATACATATATATATATATTAGATAAATACACTAATTTATTTCATGTGCTTCTTCTTTTCAGCTGTTTCACTCAATTTTCTAGAAATTCACGCTCCTTTGGAGTAGGCCTACCATGATTTCTCAATAGTGTCCCAAGTTTCAATCTGCGTACCTACATATACAATAATTAACTAACTAACTAAACTAACTAACTAACTAACTCTATGGCATATGGAACCCGGAGGTTCAGTGCCGCGTTCACAAAAGCTCTCCACTGACTTCTATCCTTAGCTAATTGGATCCAGTTTCTACTTTGTATTCCTATCTCTGCGAGATCCATCTTAATATTATCCTCCCATCTGCGCCTAGGTCTTCCTAATGGTCGTTTTCCTATGGGTCTACCAGTGAAGACTTTGAAAGCTTTCTTCCAGTGAAGACTTTCTTCCATTCTAGCTACATGACCTGCCCACCTAAGCCTCCTAGACTTGACGACCCTAACAATGTTGGGTAAACCGTATAAACTATGTAGTTCCTCGTTATGAAGCTTCCGCCATTCCCCATTCTCGTTCCTCTTGGGTCCGAATATTCTTCTCAGGATCCTGTTCTCAAATACTTTCAGTCTATGTTCTTCCCTCAGAGTAAGCGACCATGTTTCGCAACCATACAGAACAACAGGCATGATTATCGTTTTATATATTTTAAGCTTCAAATTCCTCCACAGAATTCGCGACGACAAGAGATTTTGAACCGAATAGTAACACGAATTCCCTGCTTTTAGTCGACATTTAATTTCTTCGTGAATATGATTTTCGTGAATAATTGCAAACATATATTTTAAAATATCTATAGATAAAAAAGAGAGTCGAAATTCAATGGTAAACTATTTCTAAAATGCATAAAGCAAGTCAGGTATTGAAAAAAACATTCCCAATAAATACTTTCATTTTTTTTTCAACTGGCACTGAAAGAGATTAGGAACAGTAGATTGTCGCGCGCATAGGTTGAGAAACCTGCATAATTGATATCTTTCTATAATTTATTTGATATCTAATCTAATTTATTCATAGAAATGAGAAACTTCCGATATTGCTTTACCAAACTTTGCGTAGAACTCAGTTTTGTTTGGTTTTGTTTTGTTTTGTTTTGTTTGTTTGTTTTTTTTAAACGAAATCCTTCAAATGGCATTATGACTGGTGAGCTAAGGGAAGCAAATGATTTAGGCAAATGAATGATGATGGAATAATCGAGAAAACCCAGTGACATGATGATGTCTTCCACAATCTTACTTGGCAGGACTTCGAACCAGGGACCCCACGCAGAAGAGGTAAACGCTCTACCACTGAGCCACCGTAAACCTGAAAACACTTGGCTTGGAGTAGTGTTCAATGCATTTGCCTTCATGAAAATCAGTGATGAAATGGAAAGTTTAAGGCATATAATAGCGTTCGCAGATTTGTTAGAAAGAAGTAAAAATAATAATTACATTTTTTAATGAATAAAAACGGAAGATATGTTACATTGAGAATTTACATATATCTAGGTAACAAACAAATATATCTTCACATAGTAACGAAGAATAAGTTTGATTGGAAACCGGAAAAATGAAAAGAAAGGAAATCTTGGAGTTTTACGTTCCATGACCATGCTGGCTACGCTAAAAGAGAAATTGGTGATACCTAAAAGCTTTGGGGTCCTCCCGCAGACAGCACGGGGTGGGGCCCCTTTTCTACGTCCTATTTTTTGATTTGGGGACGCTGATGGCTTTGGGCCCTCCCTGAATACGGGTTCTACGGATCCTTTATTTAGGTTGCTGAATGATGAGAAATGAATGAAATGGTGGAATGAAGAAAGTAGGACGAAATGAGAGAACCCTGAGGAAACCCACACACACGGCCTTTGTCCACAACAAAGGTAATTTGGCGCGAACTGGGATTAGAACTGAAACCCCATGCACCAAAGATGAACGCACTACCACTTTTTTAAAACTTTTTATTTCACGCGAATATTGACAAGTGCATTGTATTACACTATAATGAATGAACCACATGAGAAAGAAAGAAAGAAAGAAAAAAGAATCACATTGGTGTTGGACAAGCAAAATGTGTAAGTTTGCAAACATTTTTGTCTCTGAGGAGTTCCATTAAACAAATGCAATCTCCGAATTTGTAAGTACCAACTAAAACCCAAATATGACAACTTGGCAGGATATTGTAACATTTATATAAAGGTAACCAAGAATGTTCTGTCGCTTTCTGTGGAGGTCTTTGTTCAATTGGCCCTACACTGTGAGTTGAATGCCAACGGAGATATGGCAAAGATCAGTTATTGTTATGGAGTATATCCAACATACTACCTGGTTGTGGCAGTTCAGTTACACCCTGAACTTGTATAAGGACAGAGTGAACATTGAACCTCCACAGAGCATCAGAAGGGCGTGTATATTGTACGAGTTCAAACTGGGGACACACGGAACGGCAGTGGAACGGAAGATATACCAGGCCTTTGGTGAGGGTGTCATGACTGCGCGCAAAGTGCAGCGGTAGTTTAACAAGTTTAAGGACGTTAACGAAACACTTGAAGACGCACCACTTGCCCAAACACCAACACATGTACAAAATGAAGATCTTCAGGCAACCATTGAGGCGAACAATGGCCAGATATGTAAAGAACTCAGACTACATTTCAATCTGACTGGAGAAACCATTTGGCAGCAACTCCTTCAATTTTGGAAGCACTACAAGTTTTGTCGATGATTAATCTTTAGGCCAGAAGGAAACGCCAGGAGACACCTGTGATTCTTTGCTACCTCGTCTGAGAAAGGAGCCATTCCTGGATAGTGTCTTGTCACATGATGAGAAATGGGTCCTGCACGAAGCTCTACGGAGCCGTCATTATTGGTTAGCATCCCACGATCCGGTTCCAAAACAGCCGAATCCAGCACTGCAGCAGAAGAACGTCGTCCTGTGTTTGGTAAACTGGCCGCGGCATCGTTCATCGGGAACTGCTACCAGCTTGTCAGAGCATTAGTATAACTGTGTACTGCCAGCAGTTGAGCCGTGTTGAAGGAAAACGGAAAACAATGGAGCCAGCCATTCTGAATCACAAAGGGGCCCACCTATTACAGGACAACGCTGAGCCCCACGTTGTAAGGATGACCCACGACACCATTATAGGCCTTGGATGGAAAACACTATTGAATGCGGCATATTCTCCGGGCATTGCATAGTCCGATTATAACACATTCCATTCCTTGTACAATCACCTTAGATGACACCAGTTCAAATCCCTAGTAGAGGTGTATAATGCCCTTGATACAATCTTCGCTTCACAATCCACCAATTTCTACCCCGATGCGATTCGTGGCCTTCCACAATGTTGGCAGAAGGTCGTTGATGTCCATGGAGACCTTTTTTATCTTTCTGGTACGTCTCAAGTGACATATGAATATGGTGGATGAAAGCGGCAGAACTTTCTTGGTTATCTTTATACAATATAAAATGTCGATCGAACGCATTAATCGCATTTTTATTTGATCTACGGCTACCGGTGATACTCTGGAAATCGTAATTTCGAGGGAAAGAAAGTTGAAGGTAGTTGTCAACAAATAAGTCCCAGCACCCGACAAAATAAATCCAATATTGGTAGCGTGGAAATACAGGACGTGATGCGATGTAGTAAAGTATCAAGCTTACCACACAAAGAACGCTCCTCTTGCTCTACACGATGGGTAGAATCTAATTTCCCATTTGTAAGCAGTAACTCATAAATGAGGCAGTGAAATTCACTTCTAACATCTGCTGTGAGGTACTCTGAATTACAGTTTATGTATATATGTTGCCAATTGAACGTTTCTGTGGAGAAATTTGACACACTAATGGACTGGCAACCGCATAAACTAGTTTTATTAACAGATAATAGTGTATATTGGATAACACATCATTGGAATTATCTCGAATACAACTGAAATCCAAGTCTTGAATAAGAGTAAGTGCATAATCTGGGGTCAATTTATAAAAACTAATTAAAGACGGAATGTTTGGAAATATATTTCCTGCCCAAAAGTGAAACCACAGATACGCATGAGTCGTATGGTCCATATAATATCGATAGGTTGTTATCAAATACAGTTTCCAGACTTTTTTCTAGTATTTTACTAAATTTAATCCACCTGCAGAACATGAGAGATATAAAGTATTTCTATTAATTCTAAAGAACATGTTTGAACATATTAAAAAACACATAAAGAATTCAGTTTTTGCATGTAGTTCTGATAACGGGTATATATATGCGTGATATATCAAAATGTGGAGTAGATGTACGTATTCAGGAACCACGTTTTTTGCAGTAAGTTCAATCACCGATACCTGTTTTTTGGACTCCTAATAATGGAATATATCCAAATGATTGAAAGAGTACAGTGCAAGTTTTTGAGATTACTAATGTATAAAAAAAACTGGACTGTACCCTGCATACATATCATACCCAGAACTAACAAACAATTTCAATTTACTGACAGTAGAGCAACGTAGGTATGTTAATGATTTAGTTTTCTACATAAAATAATAAATAATAAAATTGATTGCATGGAACTAAGTTCTAATATATTTCTGCATGTTCTCGATGTCTAGAACGAGCTTGAGCAGTAGTTATACCAAGTGCTGTAAGAAAGCACGTACTGACATTGACTTAAAACCTGGACAAATGAATAAGGAAAGGAATATACACGAAGGACCGCAAATAGTAGCCATGCGTAGACAGACAAAAGCCTGTTTGAAATCATCGGATGAGAGAAACCAAGATTCTGTTTAAACTTTTACTACGCTGAGAGATCACGAATTTTACTAAGCGCTGCAAAAACATTATACTTCGAATTTAATGCAGCTTGGTAGTCATTAATAAAAAAGGATAGATCACTTTAAGTCGATTATCAAGAATTTTTGAAATATTTTGATATCTGTGTTAAGTAGCGTAATGGGACGATAGTCATGAACAGTAACTGCTTTCCCTTTCCTTGGAATTAGCCTTATTGCACCTGGATTATCGGTATGTAACAGTGTATCTCTGAATTTGTCAATATGCCCAACGCATATGAAAGTCTATACGCACATCACTGTCATGTTGTCAAAGGGTAGTGTTTATTTTCACATAGCTGGATTCATATGTTGGTATAATATACGTCCGAAATTTTAGGGTACAACAAGGGGCGACATGATCAGTGAACGCTGTAACAAGAATATCAATGTCGGTGACTTTATACATTTTCGTGTCCGTGGTATAGAGCCTTTCCAGCCTAGACACCATTTTCGAATTTTTGTACATGAATTTATGGAACTGAAAATAGAATCACCACACATCACGAAGAGAAAAATATTTCACAAAATTGTTAAAAGCCATTACGAAAGTAAGATGTCTTGTTTCGTTGATTTTCCAACGTGTTTATTATTTATTTATTTATTTATTATTACCTATAACAGGGGTTTCCCCCCAATTACAATAGGTGTACAAGTATATGTTTCAAAATATTATTACAAGAGAAAAAAAAAACAGAAAAGAAAAAGAAGACGTCATATATAAGCACCTATTACAGTATTAACTACAATAATCAAAAAGAATATTGCAAGATGCTCAACTATACAAACATTTTTTCTACAATACATACTGCTTTTACAATTTGTAATTACAAATGAGCAACTATAAATTTCATTTCAACATTGCTTCTATAACTAAAGCTTCTTATTTGCACTCCAGCGAATTTTAAATAAATTTACCTAGATATGTGTCAAAAATAAAAATAAAATCTTTATCCAATATTAACAGCAAGTAAAATTTAAACTACTTCTTTAATTTTTGACACATATACTTTAAATGGTAAAGAAAAATCAATATTTGAGTTACGTTGTACCAGTTCATTATGTTTTTTACTAAGCCTTATGACAGGTGAAAATTGGTGAAAATTAAAGCGTGAAATACCATAATAAAAGGGTAACCTAATACGCAATACATCTTTCTTCACATTAAAACAAAGTGAACCCAGAAAGTTGGGATTATTAATAACACCATTAACAATTTTATACAAAAAGATATGTTGACTTATTTCTCTTCTGGTATATAACGAAGTTACAGCAAATTCTACAAGTAAAGATTTATAAGAAATCCTTTCAAAATACGAGGATTTATTGTATTTTTTATAATAAAGAAATCGTAGAAACTTATTTTGTACACGTTCAATTTTCTCTATATTCTTTCTAGTGTAAGGAAACCATATCAGGCTAGCATATTCTAACTTACTTCTTATAAGACTATTAAATAAATTAGTCAAAGCAAATGCATTTTTTATCACCTGAGTATTTCTAAACATAAATCCAAGTAATTTGAAAGCTTCATTACACATTTTGTTAATATGAAGTTCAAAGCTTAATTTATCATCCAATGTGACACCAAGATCTTTTACAACATTACATCTTTTTAAACTTTTTCCAGACAATTGATAATCGTAACATAATGCCTTTCTCTTTCTAGAAAAAGATGTGACACAGCATTTATTTGAGTTAAAATATAACTTATTGTCTAAACTCCATTTGTATGCCCTTGATAAATCAGAATTAAATTCATTGCAGTCAGTGAGTGCTTTTATCTCTTTAAATAATTTGACATTATCAGCAAATAACAAACACCTGGAGTAACACAAACAAAATAACACTTAAATATTAAGACAGAGTTCCATTCATTGTTTCGTTAATCTCAGAAATATGACATGTTGACTTTAAGACGTAATAACATGCCCATAACAATTTTCAGTTAAAATGTGTTCAAATGCTTCACTCACTAGCGTTACATAAAACGATGCCATTTTCGATTTTTGTAAACATTGTATTTGCTGATATTTATTTATTATATAAATTATAAACTGCAAAGAATGGTTGCCTGAATATAGGGCCAGTTGGGACTACATCCGCAGTTATGGAATGTCATTTTGAACAACTCTAATTGAAAAAGCTGATTTGTTTACTTATATCAATTATATTTGATGAATATATGTGGGCCTGTTTGACTAAAATAAGTTTTATACGTATAACCAAATACATCGTAAGTATTTCTTGCAATATTTCGTTCCTCTTTTTATTGTGTACAAACAAGAGAACATCTTCCTTTTTATCTGTTGTTTGCGATGTTATAGTACTGTATTGACGAAGAATAAAAGAGAGCGACATCTATTGTTAATCGGCTGTAGTGCAATTATTATATATACAGGGCGTTTAAAAACTACACCGACAAAGTTGGGAGGTGATTCCTGGCACCAAGATAAGAGAAAAGTATAGAATAACCTGGGTGTACAAATGCTTCCTTTCGGAGTTATAGGCTATCGAACACATGAAAAAATTGAACCATAAAGGTCCATAGCTCCAAACCTATGGGATCTATAGTCGGGTCAATACTTCACTTAGGAACTAATATATGCATTATCCAAAAATACTTGTTTCAGAATCCCAAGGTGCTCACGCAACAACTTTCATAGAGTGAGTTTCTCGACGGAAATATTATTTGAAGTCCTCACCAACTACCTCTATAAAAATTGTTACGGAACTACGGTAGGATTTTGAAACTTGAATATTTGGATAGGGCACATATTAGTTTCTAGGTGAAGTCTTGACCCGACTACGGTAGCTATCATAGTTTTGTAGTTATGGACCTTTAAACTTGATTTTTCGTGTTTTCGGCAGCCTAAAACTCCGAAAGGAAGCATTTGTGCACGCAGGTTGGTCTTTACTTTTTGTCGTATATTAGTGTCAGGAATTACCTCCCAAATGTTGTCGGTATTGTTTTGAAACTGTATCTTAATACTGTTTACTTATACACGATTCTTACTTGATCATTGTGGCAAGAAATTTATGTATATGTTTATAGTGATTTTTTTAGTATATGTTATTTCTACCATATGTAAAACAAGTTATGTTATTGACTTAAAATAAAAGTGTCTATACGAAATAATAGTTAATAGTTGTAATTAGCACCTTTGTGTTAAAAAGATGTGTTATCTATATCACTTATTTATAAATACAGTAGAGTTGTGAAAACTTGACCTAATGTTGACCGTAGGGTGGCCGAGTTTGTGAAAGTTCCGGGTTATCGGGAATGGGTTTAAAAAGATAAAGTACGAATGTTTCCTCAAAAAATACAGTAGTGTAGTTGTATATTGGTTGCAGGTAGACTGAGCGGCCGAGCGCTCGTCGACGTCGGACATGTGGTAGAGAAACGGGAGTCTGACACAAGATAAAGGAATACTGGAAGAGGGGACACACGGACTCCGGCAATGACCTTCAATCGGCCTGTGCGCAGGTTATGGCACATTGTGTGGCTAAGTTATCCGGACTGTCGTATTATCGAGTACCGAGCTTTATTGACCATACTGTATCAAATATTTGTAGCTATAGTATCATCTTCAGATCTATTGTCCAGCGATTTTTCCTTCTCGATAAAAAACAATCATTAGGCGAAATAAGAATAACAACAAATCGATAATTCACATTTCGTCTCAAATAGTATATACGATGTTTACTGATTTACAGCCGATGAAGTAGTAGCTGAAATGAGAATAAGCTAAATTGGCGATTGAATCATGTTATATATCATCATAATATTAGAACTGGAAACCATTTTTTTTTGTTATTAAAGCACCAAAATATTCATATAAAAAGAATTATTATTGATAAAGTTCCCTCTCCCTTCCTCTTTGACAAAAATGCAATGCTTATTTTATTATACTAACAACACTCATATACAAACTTTCTTTCTATCACAGCAGTTTCACTGATTAAATTTCATAGGAAACTTTTCTCTGAATTCTACAATACCAACTGTCTTTCTCTATCACGTAAGAGTTCTGGTACTTTTATGGATAGTGTATAGTTATAGAATTTGCAATTTAAGAAAATTCAAGAGTGTTTTACGTACTTAGAACGTGTTAATTGATTATTTTCTTGAATATATTTTGCATCAGAAATGTACATTTTTAAAGTCCAGCAGTGATATGAAGACATTCTTGAAGTTCCTGGTGCTTTCAAACATGATTGATATATCCTAATCATTGTGTTTGCCGCATGCTTCCTCCATGTTTTCCAGAAAGAAATCAAAGTTGGAGACATTTTAACTCCAAAATATTTGTACGTGGTGTGTAAAAAAAAGATTGATTTTGCTAGAGCGAATGCGTGAAGATCAATCGGTGCCTGAATATACACCATGATACCTCGCCTGTCGAGTGAGTGATTGCCCAGGATGCAAGGAACTCAGTTCCGCTGCGGCCTTTGAACGAATCGAACCACGCGTCCGTGCTCTGTGGGAAAAACTACTAAAGTGGGACAAAGTAATATTGTGGATTTTGTTCTTAAACTGGACAGATTTACAACAGAAACTTACCGTTTGTAAGTTAGCGTGCGTAGGTGACTGTTCATCACACACACGCAAGTTTTGAAGTGTTTGAAACTATTTAAAAGGAGAGGTGAAGTGATCACTGACGTCCCGAGTCCCAAAAGACCTTGTTCCTCGAGCACGGATTCGAACATTCAAAACCTCGGCGATGTGATTCGAAATGATCCCTTGTGTACAAAAGGTGCTTCTGAAATGACAATAATTGACAAATAATATTTATAGTGAAATTTCTTATAAACCTTTTAACACGTAAAAAATGTGTTCGAAATTGGTTTCAAGACAGCTTGTATTGGAACATAATTAAACTCGGATGAACATTAGTACTGACATTTTGACGCACATTGAAAAATAACCTACATTTTTGGAGAGAATGATAACCAGTAACGAATTGTTGTTGTTCAAGTACAATGCTACAGCCACACATCACCCAATCCATTAGAAAAACTCGAGTGTGCCACATCATAAGAAAGCTCGAATGAACAGATTGAACATCAAAGCAATGATGGTTCCTTTTTCGTCAACGGTAGGATTTCGTAGTTTAATTAGGTATCCTAGGGTGAAACTGCAAACCAACATTATTATCTTAATGTATTGACAAACGTTTGTGGGCGACTAAGAACAGGTCAACATAATTTGTGGGCAAACGAGTCACATACTGCAGTGGAGAAAATACATGCTAATAATGAAGCTATTTTTGAAGTGAGTTAATAATATACGATGCTAAACAACCATGTACCAAGGAATAGAATTTGAGCTTGCGTATTTAAGAAATGAAAAAAATAAAATAAAACAAAACAAATGAATGGAACAAAAAGTAAAATACTGCACCAAGATGTTCCTCACCAAATATGTGAAAAACACAGTTTCTTCTCGTACCGGTACAGTCAGTAGAAGCTGAGACACTGTACTTATAAAAACAAAACTGTTTATTTCCGATTAAGAAAAACATTTATTCACAAAATATTTTATAAAGATTGAAGAGGAGAATTTATGGATAATTCGTTTACATGTTCTACAAAGTGAGTACCCAGAAAGAGTTCGATTTTCATATTACATATCACATTTGTAATTAGTATAACGTGAGAAATCCAGACTCGAAAATGGATTTTTTTACTCCTCGAGATGGGATTTTATAGTGATTTAGGTTCTCGTCGCTGGTCCTGCATAGCGTACTCGTTCACACTCTCACAACTGGTGCGATCAGCCATGGATTCCATTGCGGTTGGGCAGTGAAACGAAGGTATCAGATGTATCTCTACTAGAGATTTGAAATGCCATCCTCTAAGGTGATTATCCAAGGAATAAAATGGATGATAATCGGACGATTTAATATCCGGGGAATATAGCGGATGCAATATTGTTTCCCATCCCATCTAGCACGTCCCACATGATGCAATTTCTTCTCAGGCAATGTCCCAACCAGTTTCTCTTTCTCTTCTCAATAATATGTAAAAGTGTTCTTTTCTTCCCCACCATTTCTAACATCTTCTCATTCGGTTTTCGCTCGACGCACACCCACATTTCGAAAGCTATCAGTCGTTTCTCATCAATTTTACGTAATGTCCATGTTTTCGATCCATACAGTACAACACTATACACTAAGCATTTTATAAGTCTTTTCCTCAACTCTTCATTCAAGGTCCCACAAAACAGACTTTTCTTCCTCCTAAAGGCTTCTTTCGACATTCCTACCCTTGCTTTTATTTCACATCCCACTTCATGTCATTATTAAGAATACTACCCAGATATCGGTAACTATTCACTTGTTGTATTTTCTCCCCTCTCACTTTTATATTTGACGCGTCGTTCCAATCACCATGGTGACACTCACTGCACATCTTGTGCTAAGTTTCTTGTGTTTTTTCTTTTCCTTTTTCCCTTGTACTTCTTTTTCGTTTCTTCTTTTTTTGTTTAATTTGCCAAACACACTGAAAACCAGCAACATAACTTCAGAAGATATTCCTGTTAAGTTTAATGTGTAAATGAATAATAATAATAATACATTTAAAAACAAAAACTACAATGGTTTTGCTGATAAAAAAATATTCTCACGAAACAAAGTTGGCAGTTAAATCCTCTTGATCTGATAGTTTTTTTCATAAAGTTTTAGTAGGGATATTAAAACTGATAAGTAACAAAACAAGAGGTAACGTTAAAATGAATAATGTAAAACAGTCAGAGATTTTACAAAATACTGTAACCTGTGAAAGAAAATGAAATTTTGACTAACATTGATTTTTCCTCCGTATATCTAAGGTTAAATAAAATTTCTCTGCAACTCTCTCATGATAACAATAGCACTGTAATTACTAAACGGTGTCTTCCAACTGATTGTTTTCGTCGCAGAGGTATGGATATTTTTCTATTTTTTGAAGTTTGCTACATTGACATTTTTCAAACAAACTAGAGCACTGGTAGAACGTCTTGTGTAGTTCTCAACCAACAAACACTATTAGTATTGTTGGTTGTCAAAAGTTGCAGGATATGGAAATAGGGAGTGTGAATGCATTTTTGCTCGTGTACATACAAAATATACAAAATGTAAATCATTACTTTGTTTCCGAACTGTTAGCCGAGAAGAAGTGTTTTAAATATTGCGTACTGATACTAGATACCGTTTTTTAGAGAATTAACGCATTTGGACGCGCAAAACACACTTTATAAACACTATTTCATCAATGTATAAACATTATATCAACACATCAGGTATGTGTTGAAATATTGTTTTATTTTTTATAGTGTAATATAGATATCTACCAACTAGCCTCGCCAAATAAACTGATTTGTACCAAAACTGGTTATTGCTGATCACAAGTTTCCAGGAAGCTGATTGGATACCGATTATTGGAAGTATCGAATTTTGACACCAATAGCTTAATTTCATCAATACGAGTTTATTGGTTTATAGGTTGCGTATATAAAATGCTGGGCATATTGTGTACTGAAAGCGGATGACCGTAAGTGTCCTCTATTCCTTTATTTCTTTCATGTAGAGAAGTTGATTGATATATGTGTATTGTGCTTGTGCACAATCACTGGAGATACCTCATAACCGAAAAATGAATTATTTATCAAAACTTTAATAAAGAAATTTTTTATTATATTTGATTTTCATTTCTGGGTATTTAAATGTTGACAAATAACAATACTTGCTACCGCACACCATGTTACATGTCAAAATGCAGTATGAAAACACAACTTTAAGTACAAATACCATTGCACTGTTTATATTACATATCTCCAGTTGAATACTTACAAATGTCCAAAGATCAGGGTTGCCACACTCGAAACTCGTGATGATGCCAAACACGGGTCTGAATTATGCTAGATTTTTGTAAATTATGCCAGATTTTCAAATTATCTTTCCTAACTAATTTTAAAGACACGCCCCTACTTATCTTCATTATTTTAATGAAGTATATTAACTATATTCGTGTACAAATTTCATATGACGCTGTTAGGAATGATGATAAATGGCACGTTATAGGGGAGGATGGTCGAATTTATATTTTATGAATGGATAACATTTAAAGAAATATATATACAACATGCCGCTTCCGACACAGCCCTGAAGCATTTCTTTTAGCGTATTACTAGTTGTCCCCTGACGCTCAAATCCCTCCCCTCTCAAGTTGTAAATTGAAACGAACAGAAACATCCCAGATAATCACACATTCAGGTGTCAGTTGGCAGTAATAAAACTATGGGTAAGTAAATATGTTTTGCAGTCACGTTTGCTATTTTTGAACATTTGCGTTTGCTCTGAATTCAACAAAAAATTATAACCGCAGAAATACTGACTGGTTTCATTGCTCCAACCATCGCTTCAACTAAAAAAATAATTCCCGACGGTCTTTAAACCATCTAAATTTTCATTCTTTTTCTTTTTAACAAAGGTTAAAATGAAATTATGCTAGATTTGGCCAGGATGCTAAAGTCAAGATGCTAGCTGCTAAATGCTTGTGGATTATGCTAGATCTAGCACCAAGATGCTAGATATGGCTTCACTGCCAAAGATTCACATTTCTGATTTGCTGTTTCATTTCTCAGGAAAAAGTAATTGTGACTGGTTTCTCCTTCCGCGTGTAAGAACTTTAATACTAGTGGCTAAAACATCTAAACCTCATTCATTTGTTTCGGAACATAAAGCTACATCTTCTATATTTTTTAATTTAAATAAGCACTAAACAGTTACTCTTGTACACTTCTAAGTACTACGTTGCAAAACGTAATTTTGATTGAACTCAGTGACACCTGTCGATGCATTTTAATGTCAGAAAATACACACGCTGCTTTGTCCTTTGATGTGAAACGATCTTTGTTTTGTGTTTAAACAAATTGTTCAGTCTTACATTCTTTAACATAATTAGGACGTATTTTTTTCTGCTCTTTGTTCCAGGATCTATCTATCCTGAACGTTAAAATACCGTGAAAAATGAATGGAACATAATTCACACTATGAAGAACACACTTCGTCTGTGTAGAGTTGCCATATTTTAAAATTAGAAAGGTGGGAGATTCTGAACCCTAAGTACTGATGTAAAGTCTGTCCTAAGGAAAATTGTTTACATAATTTGAAAAAGATGAAGCAGAAAACGGCAGCGGTGCTCAAGACAGTGCTACTTGAAGATTCCCACCACTGCTTCCAACGATGGATACTTCGTATGCAAACATGCATAGAGAGTTGAGAAGAGTATATCGAAGGGGGTCACCCTTCATTTGTAAATACACTACTTGAAACCAGTGGAGTTACCGTATTATTTAGCGATACCTTGTATTCATACCTTTAAATTGTATTAACTATTCCCTCAAAAATCATACTTGCAGTATAGATAATTATCAAAATATTGCTAATATAAAATTCTGCGAAAATGTTGACATAGGAGAGTGTGCTATTTCCAAGAAGGACTTATTACAGGAATAGGAGCAACCTACATTGACGACACGTCGAAAAAAGAAATGTTGCTCAATTTACTATGGATAATATTATCGATTCCGTAAATATTGTACAAACAATAATCGAGAACATTGCTCAAATTCCCGATAAAGTTGCAATTGTTGTCATTCGAATGTTGTTTGAATTGAACGATGATGGCAACCGGGAAAAAGTACGACAAAGTTAAACAACTAGCACGTAACTGGTAATATACAGTACATCCATCTATGCACAAAACTATTCCAGAAGGAAAATAGATCGAATAATTACTACATACCATTCACTACTATAAGATGAATTAAAACGTTGGGGAACGAGAAAATATAATTGTATTCTTTAAGTCACTGTAGAAAAAGTGACAAATAGACCTATGTTATGGATTACATATGGTGGTGTCCCGAATTTGGAACTAGCGTAGATCCTTCTCCGATCCTCGAAGGTATTATTTCATGTTTCGTTTTGAGGCATTGAAACTCCTCAACACCCAATAGTGTAAATATCATGTATAATTTCACATATAACTCGTAGTACAATGTGTGATGGAACAAAGGATTGAGGACACAATCACAATGTCTACCATCTTGAATTTTACGCAATTTCCTAAAATAGAAACCGTGGCATGTAATTTACATTTTATTAGACACTTTTCGTAGAAACTGGAGGGCACTAACCATTATGAAGCACTAGCGCTAACCATTGAGAAGCTACGATTGTTTTTGTTTCCATCGTTGGAATTGACTTACTAATTACCAGAAGATGGATTTGACGCATGCAAAAAGGATTGAATTAGTGCTGAACTCTGGAAAACAAAGCTACGGAGCTTTATCAGCAGGGTCTTTCTATCAGCACTGATATTCTGTTCAAATTGATGAATCAATTTCAAGAAATCATATCAGTGGCAGATCGTTCTGGGATTAGTAAGCCATGCATTGAAACAGATGAGGCAAAACTGTGGCAGTATTCACATCATTCAGTAAAACTTCCAACAGAAGCTCGCGTAATGTATCCCATGAAATTAGAAGTGAAGAATCATCTTAATGTCAGTGAATAAGTCTTATAAGCTGGAAATTCAAGAAAATATTATAGAAGAAGATTCAGATAGATGTCGTTTTGAAATCTTTCAATAAGAAACAGAGTAGGTATGACAAAAACACATTCGACTCTCACATATTGTTTAATGTGGAGGCAAACTTTTAAGTGACGGACAAAGTTAAGAAGCAGAAGCAGAAGGGGTGGTCGGATATGGATGCGGATGTTGGTATATTTGACGCATACACATAAGATTCGGGCAAGGTGATACAGTGTACGACTCGCGTTGTGAGTACATTCTCTATGGACGGGACCATAATATAGAATTGTTATTGATACATGGTAGAAGACGTAACTTACAATCACTGCTATACGAGTATGGGTCATTACCTAAGTTTTTCGAGGACAATGGCGCCCCACACAGTTACGGTACCTATGACATTGAATACCGCGATTAGCTGTTTTCTAATGCAGTTCAGCTGACCTTACCCAACTAGACTACTAGCTGTGGGATCGTACCAAGTCCCTTGTGTGTTGGGTAAAAACTAGGGATGTTCAGCGTATCAAAGAGAATATTGCAGTTGGCATTTGTTCAATGTTTTCCGTGACTGAGACCTCACAATGCATCTGATATTTGTCCAGAATAGTTCTTGTCGAATGGCAAACCATTTTTGTTCGGGACAAAACAAATTATCAGTTATAACTTCGTAATGGTTAGTTTTACATACGATTTTTGGATTCCTGGGATTTCGGTATCTATGGACATGTTAGCCCGTCACCTATGAGGAATAACGTCCCTCGTTGAACACACTATCTGAGAAAAGAGAAGGAAGAAGGATTGGGGAAGGAAGCAAGCGGCCTGGGACCTGTATGTTAGGTACCATACTGATGGGCATTTGCCTGATAGGAATGAAGAAAAAACCAGGAGAGACTCATTCATAATGGCTGGCCTGTATAAGCTTTTACACGTTTTCGCCCGAGTGTTCCCATCGAGAATCGAACCCGAGACCATTCGAATCAATGGCGATAGCTTTAGCGACCACACTGCACGGAGCCACTAGTTAACGTTAGAGCAAAATTAATATTACCATTCAATTTCCACAAAGCATGCTATTAAAATGATTTATTACATGCCATGATTTCAATTTAGACAATTGCATAAAATTCAAGATGCCGGTCTTCATTGTGGTGTCCTCTAACATTTTCCCCTATCTATATTCCTGATCTACTTTGTTACTTAATTACATTTTGCAAAGTATACGATTTATTAGAATCTATATCTATCTATCTATCTATTTATTTATTTATATCTATATCTATCTATCTGTATCTATCTTTCTAGGTATCTATATGTTCAGACATATTTCATAGTCTCACTGAATTTATAGGAAATTAGTGGCCTACCGTTAGTTTAGGCGTATAACTAAACTTCTAAGATAACGAAAGAGTGAAAAATTAAATAAGCTAAAACAAACAGAGTTAGTAAACGAAAGAAATACCTGAAAATAATATATATTTTTAAACAGTGTTGGGCAAATTTCAATTGAATTAACAATTAACAATTAATCTGTAAATTTAATTGTTAATTGCAATTAACAATTGAAATAAGTAATGGTTAATTGTTAATTGCATTTGGCCATTGAAAAAGGAGAATCAATTGCAATTGATCAATTGATTGAAAGTAATTGCAGTGGAAAGTAATTGCAATTGAATTCTGTAATTCAATTGCAATTGAAATTAATTGGCAATTGATTCAATTGCAATTGATTTCCACAGCAATTACTTTCAATTGATTGATCAATTGCAATTGATTTTCACTGATTAATTTTCAACACAGTAGTTCAGAGAGGGCGTGGGGCAATGAAAACTTTAGCCACGACCAATTGACTCACCACCCGTCGTGACCCACGACCCACCGTGACCCACTCTGACCCACCACCCACCATAAACCACTCTTACCCACTGTGACCCACAGACCCACCAAAACCCATTGTCATGAACTCTGACCCATGATTCACGACCTCTTCTCTACTGACTAAAGAGTTTAAACTTGTAATAAAACAAGCCTATAAAATTATCACTTATCGGAATTTGAATTTCTACGATCAATCGCTCAAGCACCGCACTAATACAATAACGGCGGATCTGACCTTTCTAATATAAATAAAATAGAGTTTGTTCGTGTGTCTGTCTGTCTATCTTTGTGCGGCCTGGGACGATACGAGTGGACCGAAACTTCTCAAAATTTGGTCACGGGTAGCTTGGTCTAGGCCCCAGAACAAGACGAAGAGTTTTTTTTTAATTCCTTACTAGGGGGTCTCCAGGGGACGCTTACCGGGACCGGCCTGGGGACCAGAAAAGTCGACCAAGAGTTACCAAATTTTGGTCAAAGATACCTTGGTCCAGGTCCCACACCAAGGCAAAGCGTTTTCAACAAAATTCGAAGCAGGGGGTCTCAGGGGAGCGTTTACCGGGACATGTAAAAGTAGAACGATATCAGTGTCGACTTCATAGTTTTCGCGGTCGCTGAGATCCATGGTGAAACTCCGATCGCATTAACTTCCAAATTCACCGTGCTCGGCTGCGGGCCGTGGGTCAACGGGGGGGATACCGAAACGTAAAAGTAATCCAAAATGACCGATATTAGTGTCAAATCCATAGTTTTCGCGGTTGCTGTTATCAATGACGACACTACCATTAGCGATGACTTTCAAATTCATCCACCGTTGTATGCGGGCCTTGGGTCACCAGAGGGGGGAATTCCGAGACATGTAAAAATAATCGAAAATGACCGATATTAATGTCAAATCCATAGTTTTCGGGATAGCTGAGCTCAATGGTGAAACTCAAGACCACGTTTACTTTCATATTTAGCCCCCATCAGCTAAGAAAGGGTGGCATTATAAAGGGGATCACGAGACATGTAAAAAGAATCCACAATGACCGATGTCAAATCCGTAGTTTTCGCGGTGGCTGAGATCAATGGTGATACTTTCATTAGCGATGATTTTCAAATTTAGCCACCATTGTATACGGGCCGGGAGTCACGGGGGGTGGGGAATTGCGAGACATGTAAAAATAATGGAAAGTGACCGATATTAGTGTCAAATCCATAGTTTTCGCTGTCGCTGAGATGAATGGTGATACTTCCACAGGCGTTGACTTCCAAATACAGCCCCCATCGGCTGTGGGCCAGAGGCATTGTTTTTTTTTTAATTGGAACCAGAGGATTATAGGGACTTTTACCGGCATATGTAAAAAGTAGTAGAAAATGGCAGATGCTAGTGTTACATTCATAGTTTTCGCGGTATTGGTTTTGCGAATCAATGGTAGTGGGTCAAAATGGGCATTCAATGTGGGAAGGAAAATGATCCACTCTCCCACCAGTATCGAATTTCAAGGTCGCTTTTTCGCATTGTTTAGTGCATGTTTTTACCGTTACTGCGCATATTTTCACGTTTTGTAGGCCAACGAAAGTGGGTCAAAGACGACCTACAAATATGGCAGAAAAAGACATATCCATTCCACTTTCAAGGTCCATTTTGACCCTCTCCCACTGATGCACAAAGCGACACAAATCATGCAAAAAAAAAAAAAAGTGAAGAAAACGACCTCGACATTCGATGGTGACAGAACAGCATTAAGTTATTCCGCTATACTTGTAGGCCATTTTGACCCATTTTCGTTGTCGCACTAAAGTGGAAATAGGAGCACAAAACAGTACAAAGCAGGCACTATACGATGCGAAAGAAACGACCTCCAAATTCGATAGTGGCGGAACAATGGCTGTATTTCCTCACACATTGATCGACCATTTTGACGCATTTCTGGTGATGCTCCAAACGTGGAAGTAGGCGAACAGAACTGTACAAAATACACACTAAACGATGCGAAAGAACCAACCCCGAAATTCGATAGTGGCGGAACAGTGAGCCATTTAACTCTCACTTTAAAGCCCCGTTTAACTCACCTCGGGTGATGCAAAAGACGAGAAATAGGCGCAGAAAACTTAAAAAAAGGCACTGAACGATGCGAAAGTAACGATCTGGAAATTCGATAGTGTCGGAACAGTGGGTCATTTTCGTCACACCTTGGAGGCTCATCTTGACACACTTCTAGTGACGAACAAAACGTGGAAATAGGGGCAAAACGTAACAAAACAGGCACTAGTTAATGCGAAAGGAAGGACCTCGAAATTCGGTAGTGGCGGAGGAGTGAGTCATTTTCGTCACACTTTGGAGGCCCATTTTGACACACTTCTGGTAACGCGCAAAACGTGGAAATAAGGACACAAAACGGCACGAAACATTCACTAGTCGATGCGAAAGGAAGGACCACGAAATTCGGTAGTGACGGAGAAGTGGGTCATTTTCGTCATACTTTGGAAGCCCATTTTGACACACTTCTGGTGACGCACAAAACGTACAAAACAGGCACTAAACGATGCGAAAGAACCGACCCCGAAATTCGATAGTGGCGGAACAGTGAGCCATTTAACTCCTACTTTAAAGGCCTGTTTAACTCACTTCCGGTGACTCACAAGACGAGGAAGTAGGTACAGAAAACTTTTTTAAAAAAATAGGCTCAAAACGATGCAAAAGAAACGACCTAGAAATTCGATAGTGTCGGAACAATGGGTCATTTTGGTCACACTTTGGAGGCCCATTTTGACACACTTCTGATGACGCGCAAAACGTGGAAGTGGGGGCACGAAACAGCACGAAAATTCAGTAGTCGATGCAAAAGGAAGGACCTCGAAATTCGGTAGTGGCGGAGAATTGGGTCATTTTCGTCCCACCTTCGAGGTCCATTTTGACCGTCTTCCAGTGACGCACAAAACGTCGAAATAGGCGCACAAAAGGGTACGCGGTGTGAAATTAACGACCTCGAAATTCGATAGTGGCGGAACAGTGGGTCATTTTCGTCCCATCTTGGAAGCCCATTTTGACCCACTTCTGGTGACGCACAAAACGTGGAAATGAGGGCACGAAACAGCACGAAAATTCAGTAGTCGATGCAAAAGGAAGGACCTCGAAATTCGGTAGTGGCGGAGAAGTGGGTCATTTTCGTCCC
Source organism: Thermobia domestica (assembly GCF_964235325.1). Lineage (NCBI taxonomy): Eukaryota > Metazoa > Arthropoda > Insecta > Zygentoma > Lepismatidae > Thermobia > Thermobia domestica. Next base: position 41,470,781 of record NC_137461.1, on the reverse strand, counting down.
ACCTTCGAGGCCCATTTTGACCGTCTTCCAGTGACGCACAAAACGTCGAAATAGGCGCACAAAAGGGTACGCGGTGTGAAATTAACGACCTTGAAATTCGATAGTAGCGGAACTCTTGGTCATTTTCGTCCCATCTTGGAAGCCCATTTTGACCCACTTCTGGTGACGCACAAAACGTGGAAATGAGGGCACGAAACAGCACGAAAATTCAGTAGTCGATGCAAAAGGAAGGACCTCGAAATTCGGTAGTGGCGGAGAAGTGGGTCATTTTCGTCCCACCTTCGAGGCCCATTTTGACCGTCTTCCAGTGACGCACAAAACGTCGAAATAGGCGCACAAAAGGGTACGCGGTGTGAAATTAACGACCTTGAAATTCGATAGTAGCGGAACTCTTGGTCATTTTCGTCCCATTTTGGAAGCCCATTTTGACCCACTTCTGATGACGCACAAAACGGAAGTAGACGCACAAAACGGCACAAAACGATGTGAAGGAAACGACCTCGAAATTCATTGGTGGCGGAAAGCAATAATTTGTTCCGTCATATTTGTAGGCCCATTTTGACCCACTTCCGGTGATGCACAAAATGTGGGAATAGGCGCACAAAGCGACACAAAACACGCACAAAAGATGCAAAACAAAGTATCTCGAAATTCGTTGGTGGTGGAACAAGTTAGTAACGCCGTGAGCACCAATATAAGCATATACTGTAGTTCTTACCAGCGGCGCGGTGGGTCAGTGGTAGAACGTTCACCTCCGGTGCTTGAGGTCCCTGGTTCGATCCCAGCTCGCGCAGTTTGGACTTTGTGGTGGACAAACACCGTGCTCGTGGATTTTCTCGGGGTTCTCCCGTTTCTTCCCATTTTCTTCATTTCATTCATTTCCCATCATCGCCGTCTCCTTTAGCCTAACTGGCATAGGCGTGGGACGTAAAACTAAAGACTTCATATAATTTTTGTAGTTCTTACCATCAAAGCTGAGAACTGCACGGTCCAATTTTTTAGCCAAAGTAGAAGCCCAACCGGAATAGTGATGTCAACCAGCCCGGCTCGGTTCAACTGAGCGTACAGCTTGAACTGGCTTGGTTGGGATTACCCATCGACTGGGCTCAATTGAGCCAATGGCTTGAACCGGCTCGGTAAAGGCGAGTTATCGACTCGGCTCGATTGGAGCCAATGGCTCGAACCAGCTCCGTTGAAACGAGTCCATAGGCTGGGTTCGAGTTAGCTTAACTGAGCCAATGGCTCGAACCGGCTCGGTTGGGGTAAGCAATCAGCTCGGTTCCGGTCGGCTCGTGTGAGCCTTCGGCTCGAGCTGGCTCTGTTGGATGAGCTGTTGGCTGGGCTCACTTCTCGGTTCGGGTCGATAAGTGAATGAGGTGTGAGCGAGCCGCTTGAGTCGTTGACCACTCTAAACCCGGGTCGAGCAGTTTTAAACATGTTTGGCTGGAGTCCCATAACTTCTAACAATTTTTGGCTCGAGTCCGAATACTTGCTCCTCCTGAACTCAAGCCAAGAACCTCGTGACCGATGCCCTTGCCTCCTGAAGATTTCTTGACTACCGAGATCGACAGTTAACTAATTTTTAGTATTCCGATACAAACCGCCTATATTCCATGTTTATACAGGTACACGGTGTTATAATAATAATTAGTTATAGTAGTAGTAGTAGTATCATTGATAATTATATTGTCTATGTAGGATACTTGAAGATAGTAGTACTTGGAACTACACAAAGGATTTAGCTCGAATTGGCTCGACTCGACTGGAAACTCGATCCGAATTCGAGTCGAGTTGGGAGAAATTTTTCGAGCCGAGATGTCGAGTCGAACTCAAAGATGTCTGCTTCGAGTCGAGTCGAGTTTTAAAGAAAACTCGTTCGAACTCGCTCGTGCTCATTCCTATTGTATGCATGACGGGCATATAGAGTTCTTTCGAGGGGGATAGAACCATAAACATAATATATTTAAAAAATACTTAGTTTCATGGCTTTCTTCCCAGGAGGGAAAGGGATGGTAGGTATCCAGCATTTCTTATAAGTACCTTATTTGAAATATGTAAAACAGTAACAAGTTGACAATACAATATACACACATCTTCTTATCTTCAGTTTTAATTGCTGATTTCAATTGCAATTAACAATTACAATTAACAATTACAAGTTTCAATTGTCAATTGCAATTAACAATTGAATGTTTCAATTGCACCCTTTGCAATTGACAATTAACAATTAAAAGTTTCAATTGCCTGGTGACCAATTAACAATTAACAATTGACGAAAATTTAATTGCAAATTTTATGATTGAATTCAATTGCAATTGAAATTAATTGTCAATTACAAATTGAAATCAATTGCAATTGAAATCAATTGCAATTGATTTTCAGAGCAATTACTTTCAATTGATTGATCAATTGCAATTGATTTCAATTGATTTTGCCCAACACTGTTTTTAAAAAAGAAAGACAACATTAAAAGTCTTCAACAAAACTACTAAAAGTGGAAAATAATAAAAATTCCAAAAAACAGTAAATAATAATAATAATAATAATAAAACGCTTAAAAGCAGAAAGTAATTACTTATTATTATCTACAAAAAAAATGAAGTCTGTGCCAAGTCGAACAGATTAATACTTGCCATAAAAATAGCTTTGATGATAATTTTATGAGGTATCAATTTTTGGCTTGTGACAGACTTTATAACAATATTTATTTCTTTTACAATTAACAATAATGAATCATTTTCTGCTTTTAAAATCTTTATTATTATTATTATTATTATTATTATTATTATTAGTAGTAGTAGTAGTAGTAGTAGTAGTAGTAGTAGTAGTAGTATTTTCTGCGTTTTACCTCTTTTATTATTTTCTACTTTTTAGCGTTCTTATTTTCTATTTTTTAGCATTTTTATTTTCTACTTTATAGGGTATTTATCTTTTATATCATTTATATGTTTCAAATTATTACGCCTATTATTTAGTTAAGAAATTAAATATTTTTTTTCCATTTTAAACTTATCATTACTATTTGCATGATAAATAAAATAAGCTTATTCAAATCCATTGTAAATAGTATGCTGGGGACGCAGTTTTACAGCAGATTGAGAACATTTTTTTAACCAATTAAATGTGTTATACAATTTACAGTGAACCACGGAATTACGAATCCCTCTCTTCAAGGGCGTTGATCCTGGGGGGCCAAGGGAAGCCCCCAAAGTTCATGTGAGCCCCCTACTGTATTTGTGAATATACAATATTTGGAATAATTTGAGTGCAATTTGTCTTAAAATCTTATATATATATATATATATATATATATATATATATATATATATATATATATATATATATATATATATATATATATATATATATATATTGTCACGGTATGCGTGTCACGGTACGCCAAAATTCTGGAAGATTTTATGATCTAAATTTATTTAATCTCATTAATTGGTTTCAGAAGGAAATAGTAAAATGTTGTTTATGATTTAAATTGTTGTAATTAGGTTGCAGACATATTATATCATCATATTACGCATTGCTGATGCTTGTTGTTTTCTTGAAGGAATAGACACGAGTCTGCAGTGTCATAAGAATATAAAAACAAATACGAAACAAATAAATGTAAAACGTTGTAGAAATTTATGTCAACATGTACACATTATCAAAATTAGGTAAAAGTGTGAATTTCGCAGACATAAGCTGTCTGGAGAATTTGGTTAATGAGAGAAAACGCAGAAATTGTGAATCAGCACAATTTCGGCTCAGAGATGTAAGAGTTTCAGAATTTGTAATCAAAGAACAACAAATTCGTCATCATGAACACGAAGATAAAAAGCTAATGTTTGACTGAATTAGGATCAGTCTTGGGGATCAGTTGACAAGGATCAGTTTCCGAGGATCAGTCTCAGGGAGTCTTGGACTAGTCTTCGAGCATTATTCTCGATAGAGCCATTATTGGGAATCAGCTGTTAACAACATTGCCAGTGGACATCCATCCACTGTGAGGAAGTTAGAAGACGAACTTCGTAGCCAGAAGTTCGAATCCAGTTCATCGAGGTATGTTATAATACATCTCTGATATTCTAACATTGACCAATTCACCAACAGTTATATGAAATGTGATTTAATAGTTTTACCTAATAATTTACATCACAACATCCTATTAAACTCTACTTTAAAAGATCACTTAATAAATGCATAATCTAAAGGTAAACAGTCGCATTTATAATTAATTGAATCACCTTTCGCATGTTGTTCTATGAAAATCCTACGCAGTAGGTTGGTGGAGATAGAAGTGTTAATGTATTCCTACCTACTTCAGATAGTAGGTAGAAGCAACTAATACTGTGTCATTTAGTTGTACATCCCTGCGTATTAGCCCCGAACGAAAAAAGTTTTCGGTATGTGGGCGTACATACACACGCGTGTACCGACAATTCCATTAGTTGTGCCTTATACATGTTCTTTTTGAACCTTTTTATATCTTTTAGCGCATATACAATTTTAATTTTGTGTCATTTATTTGCCTTTAAAAAGAATAATGTTTTTTAAATGTGTAGTCTCTATCATAGAAAATGTAGAAAATTTATCATAGAAAATGTCTCTATCATAGAACACTAAAAAATGTAAAATATATAAATATAATACATGCAACACCATGTTTCTGTGGCTCAAACGAATTCATTGTATTTAGTTGGGAAAAATAGTTTCTATTTACGAGGGTGGATCAGAAACTAAGATTACAAGACCAACATTTCTTGCGTTTCGTCCGTTATATGGGAATGATTAGTGTGGCCTAATATTAATACATGAAATTGCCAACTGTGCAGTGTCAGCCAGCAGCACCTACAGCGCTACTTTTGGGCAAACACAAGTGACGACTCATTTGGATGACTGGTCTCGCGAAGAAATCCGCTCAGTTATTCGATTTGTGAGGAGAAAATATATAACCGGATCTGAAATTAGTTCGTAGAGGTTTACGAAGAGACTGCAATGTATAGTCAGCATGCCGTAGAATGGTGTCGGAAGTTTTAGGCTGGTAGAGCACCGACGGGTAGCACAGTGGCCGACAGGGCACGAGATCAAATGATTTGATATCATCACTCGCCCTCCCTCAGCCTAAACTGCTCCAAAAGACTTTTACATCTCCATACACTTTAAGGAGCACCTAGAAAGTCGTCACTTCGCTTCAGAGGAGTAAGTGAAACTTCGTGACGTGGTTGAACACATAAGGACAGGATTTTTAACCAGGAGAGAGTCTTCAAACTAATCCCACAACGCGACAACTGCCTCAACTGATATGGAGACTATGTCGATAAATAAAATAATGTATGTAATATCTGTTGGATGTATTGGCTGTAAGAAGTATCAACATGTTTCACTGCACGCTTAGAACCTTACTTTTTGATCCCTCCTTGAATGAACTCCGTAGCGAGTGGTTGAACTCCGTATCTTACTTTCTGATCACTCCTTGTACGAACGGCGTAGAGATTGGTTTAACTTCGTGTCTTACTTTCTGATCACTCCTTGTACGAACAGCGTAGCGAAGGGTTTAACTCCGTGCCTTACTTTCTGATCACTCCTTGTACGAACAGCGTAGAGATTGGTTTAACTCCGTGCCTTATTTTCTGATCACTCCTTGTACGAACAGCGTAGCGAATAATTTAACTCCGTATCCCGATGGTTCTTTGTATTATTTTTCTTTGTCTTTGATATTGAGAAGATGTAATTTCTAGTTTATTTTCGAATCAAATACAGCTTTCATACATTTTAGATCGATTAGAGTATCAACGCATCTGTTCTTAGTTTATCAAACACGGATATTAATAATTTATTCGCACGCGAATCAGTGATGCCAACCCAAAGGAAAAAATCCCATTTTGTGGGATTTTTTTTAGATTAATTATTTTCCATGGGATAAAGAGAACTTTCGTTGAAAATGACTGCATATATGGGATTCTTTCCTATAGCCTCTGTATCAACCAGGCCAACACAATTCTCCATGAACGAAAATTACACATAATAATGAATCATTAGTAAGTGTATCAGTGTTGTCAACTTTTTAGTCTAAAGTCTTTGCTTTGATATCGGCAAGATGTATGTTAGTGAGAAGTAACTTGATCATATATGATTCCACAAGAGTTAAGTGGCAAGAAACGGAATTTGTGCTCTGGTATTTGAAGAAAAAAGAAACCAAAAAAAATTGAACAAATGAAAGAAAGAAAGCAAATTGCAAATGAGAAATAATTAATTTCCAAATGTTCCGCAAGAGATGCATGGAGAATAAAGATTTCATAGTATCATTCGCCTCAGTATAACGTGGTGGTAGGAATTTGCGATGGAGTCACAGCATTTCTGACAACATGACAAAATATACTTGTTCTCGATTAAGGAAAATAATTATTCACAAACTATTTTATAAAGATCGAAATTATTGACAGTTAACTATGAAATTGGTAAAAACTAATACACGTCATACATAATTTTTATTTCTACATTTTATTATTCTTAGTAGTAGTAACAATAATGATAGTACAACATGAGAAATTGAGATGCAAAATTTGATCTTTTTCCCTCTGGAAATGGGATTGTATAGCACTTGAGGTTGACATCACAGACAAAAAGGAATCTGAATCATTATTGGTGGATTGTTAAACTGATTTTACAACAATTTATATTTCTTCAATAACAATGCAGTAGAACTGAATATACAGAACAGTGAGAAAAACTCTTAGTACTTTATTTTAAATATCAACAATATGCTTACAAGAATTGAAGTTATCCGTTAAGGAACAAAGCAAAACACCAAACAATTATAAAACGTTGTTTCACTGCGTTTCTGGAAACATAGTTTGTAGCCTTTTACGTTTATATTTACGAGGTTACTGTGAATAATATTGATATGTAAAAATGCAATGAAAATTAAGAAACGCTTGCTGCTATCTACTGGAGACTTGTAAAATCATTTAACTTTTTCAAAGATATCTCAGGCAACCTTTCCTAACAAGTTCAGTCACAATGTTTAATTTAGAGTGACGAAACGAGAGACTAAAGTAATAATGATTGCAAAGATGATCTGTTTCGAAAAGATTTTTTTCGTTTTCTATCCATCTGATTGTTCTATCATCCGTTTATCCTAACGTGCACTCACCCTGCGACATCACCCTGTTTCACACATCTCAACCAAATATTGGACGTAACGTCATTATGCGATTCTGGAGGGGGAGTTTTCGAATTTTCTTCTTATTCCTTAAAATAATGAAATGAAATGAAATCTTTGAGTTTTACGTCCCTCAAATATGTCGGCTAGAGTAAAGAAGACGGTGCTGATGATTAATGAATATAAGCGTGGAATGAAGAAAGTGGGAGGAAACAGATGAACCCCTAGTAAACCCACGTACATGGTATTTGTCTACCACAAAGTTCACTTGCCGGGAGTAGGGTTCGAACCTGGGACCCCATGCACCAGAGGTGAACGCTCTGCCACTGAGCCATATTCCTAAAAATAGTTGCAGGGAAGAAAATAGCAAAATTGTGATTTTCGTGACGACTTGGACAATGGCGACCAGTTGTTGACAGAGAAAAGATGGGTATCATTCGATTCGCATTAAACAACGTAGTTCAATAAATGGTATACCAATTATTGATCTACTTGTGAACGCGATTCGAATGATAGCCATGTCGTCCCTGTCCACAACTAGTCCACATTGCCCAAAATCCCATTTTTTTAATTTCCCAGGTAAAAATTTAATTTTCTGGAAAATTACATACCAATTATTGAGCTACTTGTCAATACGAATCGAATGATACCCATTTCGTCCCTGTCGACAATTTGTCCTCATTGACCAAAATCCCAAATTAATATTATTGAAATAATAATATTGAAATAATTATAATTTTCAATTTTTATTATGAAAAACCTATGGACAACTGGTCCCCATTCATCAAATCGTCCCTGATTTTCTCAAATACGACTCTAACGAATTTGTTTGTACAGTGGAAACCGGTTATAACAACATCGCTTTTACGACGTATTGGGTATAAGGGTGAAATCTAACGGTCTCGTCTAAAACTAATACAAAAACAGTATTTAATAAATCGCTTAGTACGACAATGCTTATTACGACATATTGTTCAAAACGACTTATTTTTATCACATTATCGGCGAAATGTAACGTCTATAACGTTCAATGTTGATTATTTGTATGGGGGGAGAGGGTTCACTCACGGTTCATCCAAACAGAAAATTTATAGGTGAATACAATGTGAAACATTTTTCGTGAAGGAATAAGAGTGCGAATGTGAGTAATTTCTGTCAGTGTACAGCATATTGAAGTCAAAATTTGGAAGAACCAACCTTTAAGGATCAAACCTAGCGTGAACATGTAAGAAAGCTTAAAAATTTGGTAAGCAGTGAAACAGTTTTGAAGGTAAGGAAAAGAAATATTACCAGTAGTTTAGAATCCCTTACCTAACCTAAAAATACATGAAATCTGTCAACATTTGGAAGAACAAACCTGAAAGCTCTAACCTAACATTAAAATGTAGACTATATGTTAAAATTTGGTAGAATCGTCTGTTCGACTAATACCTTTGTCACGTGCATGGAGATTGTTGACAACAATATAACGATTATTTTCAAACTTTTCTTTTCAGTATATTATAGATATCGAATCAGTATATTTATTTATAGTGAAGGCAAGGATTTGTCTGAGGATGTCGCAACGGAAAAGGAAAGTGTTTATTATTAAAGGAAAGTCACATACCCAGTCGGATTGAGCTTTGTGGGGCCCTAAGCTCTTGAAGATAATGGGGCCCTTTAAGTATCAAGATGAACGTAGGCACCCTATATACAGAAATCAAGAAACTAGTGATATTTTAGGATGCAACCTAGCAGAATGGATCCATTACTCACATCATAGGAGTTTACACAAGTACTGTTGTTCTGTGTAGATTTTGTTATTTATTATTTTTGTTTTATTTTGGAAATGTAAATCCAATTGTTTTCTTTAACTTTTGGGGCCCTCAAGAGAGTAGGGCCATAAGCTATAGCTTATTTAGCTTATACGTAAATCCGGCATTGGTCACATATTACGGCGATTAGAAAACAGAGAAGAAAACGTGAGCACCGCGAAGGAAAGCGTCTATTCATTAACCATGTAAGAGTACAGCCTAAAACGTAGATACGAAACTTTGAGCAAGAAGAGGAAAACCCGGATTTTGCGATTGTCCCGCGGCTATAACGGAAGTAAATTTTCGGTCCCTCCAGAGTCATTACAACTTCGATTGTATTTCATAAATCTTTCATTTAGTTACAATCACATACTGTAGCATGAGGAATTTATGATTTGGAGGAAATATTTGGATGATTTCCTTTTAAAGCGCCTCACGCGATTTTGGTAATAGTTCATCTATACATGTTTCTTAAACAACTAGACAATACAACATAACTTATTTCTCCTGGAAAATAGAGTTTATGGTTGGGTGCGTTTTAAACGATTTTTTTTTAAATAATTTTGTTCATATTCCATAAATAAATATTATACGAAAACTTCACAAGAAGTAGTTTGCCCATAACGATGCGTCTCTTCCCAGACAATTTTCTGTAGAATGTCTCAGGCGATTAGTAGTTCATAAGCTTAATGTAGCCATTAGTGTCATTAGAGATTTTACTTGGGGAAAGATGCGACATCACTCTCTCATATGAGTAGGATACATGTATACAGGGACGTAAAAATTGGTATGCAACTATAATAGTTGTTATATATTGTGTAATGATTTCTTAATTCTTAAAAGCCAATAACTTTATGTGGTTAGAATTATGATGATATTAGAATAACACTTAACTAAAATCTATGAGGTTGTGTTTTGTTTTGCTATGTTCCATTTGAAGGACATATAGCAGGGAGGATCAAAAAGTAAGGCCGATATTTCTGTAGTTTCGTCTGTCATAGAAGAATGAGGAGTGTGTAGTAATTTTAATACGTACAGTTGGCAACCCGTCACCAATGGTACTAGTTGTAGGTAAACACAAATGGCAACTCGTGTGAAAAACAGATCTCACGGGAAAGTCCGCTCAGTTATTCGATTTCAGTGAGTGAAATGTATAATTGCGGCTATAATTCACCGGCAGCTGGTAGTATTTTACCGAGAGATTGTAATATCTCGTCAACATATTACAGAATGATGTCGACATTTACGGCTTGTAGAGAAAATGTCGCTGACGATTTCTCTAGAGCAAAGAAGACTACCAAAGTGTTGAAGAATTTTCTCTGGATCACCATCGACCATCCTTCCTACAACCTGAACCTCGCTCCAAGCGACTTTCACCTGTTCCCGCACTTAAAGGAGAACCTAGAAGACTGTCGTTTCTCTTCAGAAGAAGATGTGAAAAACTTGTTGACAACCTAGCTAAATACTCAAGGACAGAATTTTTACCAGGAGGGAATCTTTAAACTCATCCCTCGATGTGACAAATGCCTTAATTGATATGGAAAAATAAACTAATGTATGTACTATCTGTTGGCTTTATTGGTTGTATGAAATGATATATACAGGTTTTACAGCAGGCTTTGTAAACTTACTTTCTGAATATTCCTCATGTATAAAAAGGTTACATTTAATCTCGCTTTCTCGCTTCTTCGAACTGATACTTAAATTTATTAGAGCAATTAAAGTATTACAGTTTTGAAAAAGTATATTTATCATGTTTGTTCGCTTCCCGTTAAAAAAAATAGAAGATAATTATATTTAGAAGAAAAAATCAGAGAATTTTCATGTGGAGGAAAGTATTTTTCCTCCTCGTCTAGTGAGACTGTGATATTGGGTCACGGATGCATAACGCACGTTATATAATAGTCAGATTATTAATGAAATAGCGTATATACTTATGGAAAATAAACTAAATTATCTCAGTCAGTTTTGATTTAATGGTCCCTGAAGTATTAATCACCATGAATAAACTAAAACTCACACTTTCTTTTCCAGAAAAAAATGTCTTACACAGTATTGAGTTATGAAAGTAGTATTGATATATCGAACATACAGAAAATCTGTTAGAGTCGTTTTGAGGTAAAACATATATATTTTTTTTTTTTAAAATTCACTCTTCAGTAAACTTCCCTCAATTCCGGACTAGGTTGAAAATTCGTGAAATATTTCTAAAAAAAATCCCAAGTTCAAAATTTGATGAGAATTCGTTGAATTACAGGCAAGTAAACACGTTAGATTGGGACGGACGAACGGATTTTCAAAATCACTTCCTCGGAGGTCATGAAACGTGGACGTCCTCTGAAATTTCTAATTCGATTTTGTTGCCGATTATGACACTTTTTTTTAACTCTCTTGCTTCATACTAGACACAACTGAATTTGCAGGGAATAATTGTGGATTAGGGATCTTGCACTTAGTATAAGTCACATTTTATTTTACGTCACAATAATTTATGCAAAAAAAAAAAAAAAAAAGAATATGTGAACTCATGGGACTCGGAATGACCGTTAATAACAATAATGTTGATGACAGAGCAAGAATAAAAGCAGAATACCATTTATACTTACTTAAAAATAGAGGCCGCGGTGGCTCAATAGTAGAGCATTCACATCTGATGTCTGTGGTCAATGGTTTGATCCCAGCTTACGCCAATTAAACTTTGAGGTGGACAAACACCGTGTGCATATGTTTTCTCGGGATTTTCCCGTTTTCCCTCTCTTTCTTCATCCCACCATTTCACCCATTTCACATCATCACCGTCTTCTTTAGCCTTCACGGCATAACCATGGGACATAAAATTGAAAGATTTTACTTAAGCAACAACATTTTATGAAGAAAATTAACTTAAAGGACGGGATTTTAACCCACATCTGCCTCTTGCTACTTTCATAAGATACGGTACCACTATGCTTTACCTAAGTCACTCGTGCAAATGGGACAAATAAAAATATTAGTTTTGGAGGTAACACGTTAGTTAAGCATATTTTACTTTGAAATACCTGGAATCCTACTTGGTATTCCTGCATACTTTGATAAAACTCAAAGAATTACAAAATAAATTTCTTCCATCTTTCCTTCATCCTACAATTCGGAATCAGCATTGAAATCTCGTTGATGAACCTCCTCAACTTGATGAACCCTTCAAGACATTTTTCTTATTAAGAAAAATGTATTTGATCTCTTTCTGAGTTGAAGAAGGAAATATTGAGTACCTCAACAGTCGTCTCTTCATACTGGCCTTAGACAAGTCCTATATGAAAGGGTTTCACCCTTTCACCCAGCTAACAATATTTATGAAACACAAAGAAATTGGTCGGTGTAGACAAGTTGCTTGCATTTCGCTTTTCTACCAAGGTGACCCGAATTTGAATTCCTGGAATTCTTAATATTTTGACGTCATTTAATTTCAATTTCAATCCATGCTCTGTATAGTATTTAAGATATTCTTCAGTAAACAACGAAACAGATGTTCGAATGACGGGAATTGGAGTAGGTTCATAAATGAAGACAAATATGAACCCCTCAATGATATTATACCCATTGGGCAAAATTCTTGAAACAACAGACATTCATCTTAAAAACGGAGAAAATTCTTTATGCATCAAATCCACAGGAAAAGCATGTTTCAGTGCTCTAGAGGGTCACCGACTGTCGTCTACAGATTGAAATGTAAGGGGTAAATTTTGTTCCATCCGTTCGGCAGTTTCTAACTGCATCAAAGGTACTGGACCCGACCTAATGGAATTGCAGCAGTCAGAGAGCCGAATTTTGCTGCAGACTATATACTTGATACTATTGTGAGAGCACATGTTATCGAAAAAGCATATATAGTGTCTCCCAATATTTGTATATCTTGTTTCCCATATTCTCAGAGATGTAATGAGGTGTATATTAGGGTGGGTCGAAAAAAATATTTATTTCAAATCGAATTCTAATAGTGCGGAAAAGTTGGACCATCTATCGAAACGTGTAACTGTAATTTTTTTTTTCAAATCGCGCAATATCTTCAGTTCGCACATCCAGGTTAAAGTTTTATCAAATTGCCAAAAATTGTACTATTTTTGGAACACCCTGTATAGAACACAGGTTGCTTCTGATAGTTGTAATAGATCGCTAATTCTCAAGTAGGCATGTAACAATACACAGAAGAATAGAAAATCAACATCAGATAATATCTTCAGTTCTTGCTCTAAGGTCAAAATCTCGTGAAATTGTAAAAAATCGTACTTTTTGGAACACCCTATATGTTGTTATAGTTTTAATATGGCGGTTATATTTTTCGCAATCATGCGGGAATATTCAGAAAAAAGAAAATAGAAATTGGATAGTATCTTCAGTTCGTGTATTGGAAATTAAAATTCGAAAATTTTACGAAAGGAATCATTTTCTATGTTTTCGATTTGAGCGTGCCGCTCTTCGCTCATTTCTGATCTTAGAAATGACCCAGAAATCACCACGAGGAGGTGGCTGCACTTCGAGTTCCACCCACACCCTTTCCAACCACCCTACCATTGTAGAAGTTTCAAATTTATTTCTTTTGTATTTCGGGCATAACTTTAAAATCAGACTTCTTACTAAAATCTTTCATTATAGAGAGCGACAAAAGTGTGGTCCGAATAAACCATCTCTGTTTAAGGAGCCACACACTTTTGTAGCAACCTCTGTTACAAGTTTAACACATCTTTCTACGGACTGCGTGTGAGATGGACATTTTACGTAGTCAAACTCTAGTATTGATAGTTCTTTTGTCTTTAGAAATGCCAAAATACTCGCTGTTGTTACATGGGCCATTATTGGTGGTGATGAAAGTTTACACGTTGACCAATCTATCAGTTCGGTATATCAATTGCCTCAAAATTGAGATCAGGTGGTAAAAAATTTCTCACACTTTTACATGATGGTGGTTGATTCCTCGATTTCAACAATCTTCTGAAAGCTAATTCTCTTATGTGTTTCCGTTCATTACATTTTAATGAGTTACCATTCAGACATCTTTTCGAGTACCTAGATAGTGACACTTCAGGCCCCAAATCATTTTCTGGAACTATCGGCAAACAATTCAAACACTATGAGCAGCTTCCTGTTGTCTGTTATGAGAATATTCAGACCGAAGATATCTCCGTAAAAGAAAATGACCTGGGCAAAGACCAAAAGTATCTTCTTGATATTGTTAGATCTATAAACAGGGGCGAGTGTCCTTGCAGTAATGGATCCTGGCCCAATAAGTCATTCAAGGTGGCTTACTATAGCGAATCTATTTAAGGTTATATATTTCGACGGAAGATCCTTCATTTGAGCTGAAGACATTGGCGACTTACATTGTAAAAACATATGCACCAGCTTGGTTTGCTATTAAACAAAATTCGTCTGTAAAAAATGGTGCAAAACATGTGTTTAAATTGATTCAGCCATCACGATATCTACCAGAAAGTTTACTAGAAATTATCGATCCTGAAATACAGCGAAACGCTTTTTTTTTTTTTTTTTGCGCACCCTGAAAATCTTATTTTGGCCATGGCGATGGATGAACGGAAACACATAAGAGAATTAGCTTTCAGAAGATTGTTGAAATCGAGGAATCAACCACCATCAGGTAAAAGTGTGAGAAATTTTTTACCACCTGGTCTCAATTTTGAAGCAATTGACTATACCGAATTGATAGATTGGTCAACGTGTAAACGTTCATCACCACCAATAATGGCCCACGTAACAACAGCGAGTATTTTGGCATTTCTAAAGACAAAAGAACTACCAATACCAGAGTTTGACTACGTAAAATGTCCATCTCACACGCAGTCCGTAGAAAGATGTGTTAAACTTGTAACAGAGGCTGCTACAAAAGTGTGTGGCTCCTTAAACAGAGATGGTTTATTCGGACCACACTTTTGTCACGCTCTATAATGACAGATTTTAGTAAGAAGTCTGATTTTAAAGTTATGCCCGAAATACAAAAGAAATAAATTTGAAACTTCTACAATGGTAGGGTGGTTGGAAAGGGTGTGGGTGGAACTCGAAGTGCAGCCACCTCCTCGTGGTGATTTCTGGGTCATTTCTAAGATCAGAAATGAGCGAAGAGCGGCACGCTCAAATCGAAAACACAGAAAATGATTCCTTTCGTAAAATTTTCGATTTTTAATTTCCAATACACGAACTGAAGATACTATCCAATTTCTATTTTCTTTTTTCTGAATATTCCCGCATGGTTGCGAAAAATATAACCGCCATATTAAAACTATAACAACATATAGGGTGTTCCAAAAAAGTACGATTTTTTACAATTTCACGAGATTTTGACCTTAGAGCAAGAACTGAAGATATTATCCGATGTTGATTTTCTATTCTTCTGTGTATTGTTACATGCCTACTTGAGAATTAGCGATCTATTACAACTATCAAAAGCAACCTGTGTTCTATACAGGGTGTTCCAAAAAAAGTACGATTTTTGGCAATTTGGTGAAACTTTAACCTGGATGCGCGAACTGAAGATATTGCGCGATTTGAAAAAAATTACAGTTACACGTTTCGATAGATTGTCCAGCTTTTCCGCACTATTAGAATTCGATTTGAAAGAAATCGTTATTTTCGACTCACCCTAGTGTATATGTAGTGTTGACTCCTAATATTTTTATAGTACATCGTATGTTCATTTTAAGTTTACGAATGAATAT
Source organism: Thermobia domestica (assembly GCF_964235325.1). Taxonomy (NCBI): domain Eukaryota; kingdom Metazoa; phylum Arthropoda; class Insecta; order Zygentoma; family Lepismatidae; genus Thermobia; species Thermobia domestica. Next base: position 41,455,122 of record NC_137461.1, on the reverse strand, counting down.
GTGCACTCGGGGATGGGTGTAAGTTATACTTTTCTTGAAAACGCCGAGAGTATACCTAACAAAATTCTAGCAGTACAGCACAGCAATACACATCTAACCCAAAGGGCATGATTTCATACTTTTACATGGTTCAAATTTTATATAGGTGTCTTTCAACTTTCGTACCAGATTATAGAAGAGTGCAGTATCAGAATTATCCGTTCTAATTACAGAGGGTAAATAGACATCATTTCATTAAATTATTCCATCAATTAAATATGACTTCAGGAAACTCTACTTCAAGGAACAGCTGATTCTGTGGCAGAAAATTAGTGTTAAACTGACTACTTTGAAAAATGTTGGTCTAGCAAACAAATAGTAGCAAACAAACAATAGCAAACAAAAACAATTCATTGTCACAACATGCTTCGAGTCTGCTTCAATACAAATGCTGATAGGTCTTCTCCTCTCACCCAGTGGCAACTAAAGAAATTACTTAAGACTGAAGAACAAATATTTAAATCATATAATGTTTAGGGGAAATTGAAAACTAAGCCAATTGATTATCTAATACCAAAATGTGAGAAAGCTTGCAATATATTAAGTACGTTGCGTAAAAGTAGAATTTTTCTTAGGGTGACAATATTGCAAAACATAAACACACAGAAAATTGCTGATTCCTTTACTTATGCGCTATTCTTATATCCTAGAGAAAGTGATTCACTTATTTAAAAGAGATCATAGCAAACAAACAAGAACACACGTTAACTAGAATAGAGATTTTTCTATCGAGAGAATACTACAGTGATCAAAACTTTTTCGGAATTACCGCTGTGCAGCACTTTTAGTCACCTGAGTTGACTTTTTCTTTTCTTGTGGGTTGCTACATTTGTCAGTGATATTCCCTCCCAATTTGAACATGCTTTTGCCATTTGAGGAAGTTACATAATGTTGAGAACATTTATCTAGGTGCATGTTTCGATGTTTGCAATGGAGTTAATTTTTGTAATAAAAAATGCGTATTAGAGATTGCGTTAAAATGGATTAAATTGTGCAAAAAATTGGAAAAATTTGAAAAGTGTTTGGGCACTGATGCTCTAAAAAATCAGCGGTTTACGAGTAACGAGCACCCAATGAGCCAAGACCGAAAAATCACGTCGCTTTCAATCGAGAGAGAAGGTGGTGCTCACGTTTTTCATGTATTACAACGGTGTTGTATATCATTGAATTTCCACCAGAAAGTCAGATAGTTAACGAGGAATATTATTTGGGCATTATGAAGCGTTTGGGTGAAGCAATTCGCCTAAAACAAACAGATCTCTGGACAAACAACTATTAAATTTGCACTATAACAACACAGCGTCGCCCAATGCTACCATTATCTGTGAGTTTTTCATCAGAAAGTAACAAATACCATTCCGCAGCCACCGAATTCATAGGAGTTAGGTCCGTGAGACTTCTTCCTGTTTGATCGATTGAAGAAACCGTTACGGGAAAAGCGCTTTAGCAGCCGAGAGGAGATAATACAAAAATCGATTATTGCTCTAGTGAACATTCCGCAAATCGAGTACCACAAATGTTTTGAGAACTGGATCAAGCGCTGACATAAGTGCGTTGCAATTGATGGGGATTACTTCGAAGGGGATAACATCATTTTTCAGGAATGAAATTGTATTTTTAATTTTGTGAGTCAATTCCGGGAACATTTTGATCAAGGTAGTATATACATGAGCACCCGGAAAATAATATCAGATGCATTTTGGTTGAACAGATTTACAACGAAAAAACATCCTAATTAGAGTATGTACAACCAACCTTTTATGGCACTTTGAACTAAGTACTGTTTCGATCTTTAAAAATTGTTTGATTCCTTTCCGATATATAATATTTTAGACGGTTGACTTTTGTCGTTAAAACAATGGCTATTGAATGATAAAATTTAATTTAAACAAAAGATGATTTATTGGTACAAAATTAATACTAGTACAGTGGTAACAAATATTTTATCTCCTCACAGGATACCAATTTTCACTACCCTATCCACAGCTTAAACCAATAGGTTAGAAAGGAAAACAGACTTACACAACAATGTCCAGCCCCATTCTTCAAAAGGTCGGCTCCTTGCTAGCTTGTATGCTGGGCGGTCGTAGGTTAAAGGAACGTGATGAGATGACCTCACTGCTTCCACCCACCTCTTTATTTAACAGTTTATCTTTGTTGTTTAGTTCTTATCTGGTTCTTGAAAGTTACTTTAATAGTTATTTATTTAAAGGTTGGTGTTAGCATACAGGGTCAAATTTAATTAAGTTTCATTCTAGTTTTCGTTTATTGCCAGTCATTTACTATCTTGAAATATGTTTTTAAAACTTAATAATACTTTTTTGTTCATCCTTTCTGACGGATGTGTGATAGTACAAATATTCTGTAGCACTTTGTGCCAGTTCCAATTTCAAACACTAACGTTTTCAACATCGTAAACTTCTATTTTGTTAGAGTCCAATATTCTATTGCACTTTCAGAACGCTGCAGAATTCGAGCTATTTCAAGGAACACCTATTTTACCTTATACTTCTGTTACTTGAAATATACGATATTAAAATTTAAACCTAAAATCTCTAAGATAACCGGTTCCTAGAAATAAGCTACAGCTGATATTGTCAATATTGGAGGCAAAAGTTACATTAATATCAGAACTCCTTATATTGCAATCAATTACTGTTCCTTCTATAAAAGATTTAATATGGTTTAAAGTGGTACTTGTTTTTTATTTTACTGGTTAGATGGAGGCACTTGAAATTGAATCTATTCTTTGGGCGGTAAATTCACAGGTGTATATAGTATTTTTTGTATTATGCGTACCTATATAGAAACCTGAAATTGGAAATTTATATTAGTTCTAGTTTCATTAGAGGTAAAAGTAAGATATTGCAAACGTGTTTCGAATCCTGAACTTAGACAGAAAGAAGTTTATCGTTATCTTTATCATTCATTCTCTATAAAAATTAATTTTAAAAGTAAGAATGGTACTCTTATTCCAGTTATGAAAGTGGGATTATACGATGAACGTGATCTCAACACACTGAATTTATATTTAAAAAATGTGTTTCTCACTGCATACTATTGCACTTTCACTATGATGCAAACAATTGTAAGCGGAAATTGTATTATTTTATTTTAAACAATTCCGCTTTTAGTGTCGTGACAGACAGGGAAATATTCCATTCTTGAAACGCCGAACTCACACCATGACAGTGTTGCCAGGTCTACAGCTCGAAAAGTCGCTACTGTGCAGTCAAAATTCCGCTACTCTTACTGAAATTCTGCTATTTTCCGCTACATTATACAATTAAACTTTAATGGTAAAAAAAAAAAACACTGTTAACAAAACTGAAAACTATTTCACACATTACTAATTGGCCTAAATTCTAAATCGGAAGCTCTGATTTAGTTTTTCAGTAAATTTTATGAATTAAAAAAAGAATTTCAAGCTTATTTGAATTAATATTATGAAATAAAAATCACGGTCAATGCTTATCATTCTTTTATTATAATGTTATTTATTAACATATTACCATTGCGTAACATCAGTTCTAAACACACTTTCTTTTAAAAATAGAAGAAACGAAAGGAAAGGAGCATATGTTTTATTCGTTACTGCATACAATGAGACAATAATTAAATGGCCTGGACAACCATTAAATGCACGAGATAGATTACGTCCAACAGTTAATCCTCAACACCAGAGTCATCATCTACCTTTACACTACACTGATGAGCTGGCACAAATTGTTCGTTAGAATTGTACATGAAAAAATGAAATCTTTCAGTTTTACTTCCCACGTGTATGTCGGCTAGGCTGAAGGAACCGGTGATGATGAGAAATGAATGGAATGGTGGAATGAAGAAAGTAGGAGGAAACGGGAGAATCCCGAGGAAACCCACGCATAAGGTGTTTGTCCACCACAAAGTTACTTGGCGCGAAGAACTGTACACGAGCTGATTAAATTTCGTCTCAAATGTTCTAACGTAACATAAATGTTTTGTAACCTAATTCGTTCACTTCTTTCAAGTGATGGGGGGGAAACTGGACGGTTTAAGATAGGTTTTCAAAAGTCGCTACATTTTCTGTATTTTTCGTCCGTCGCCGCTTTGTCGCCAGGTCAACGAAAAGTCGCTACGCGTAGTGGAAGTCCGCTTCGGTTAGTAACGGTTAGCACCACGAAATCGTCCTTCGCCATTCCTTTCCTCCTTTCTTCTATGATAGCTGTCAGCAGACATTCAGACGGCAGGATGGACATACCAGTATTTATCTGTAAGATTTTCATTACTTACCCATAGCAAAATTTGTAAGCCTAAAAAGTATTCCGTACACACATTATGAGGACATTCAATGCCATTTTTGTCAACACATTCTGTGTCGTTGGGCACGATATCTTATCACATCTTCAAAGAGCCCTAGCCAAAAATTATGTTTCCTCCCTATCATGTCGAACATTTATGGTAGTTGGATTGCTTGGTAGTGTCGAATTCTCATATTAAATGAGCAGTGTTTCAATACAAGTGTACTTCATATAGAAATAAACGAAACCTTGAAGACTTGAAACACAGAGAGATTGTCATTTTTAGGCAGAAACCTTTATATAGTATCTCTAAATCTATCAAGTTTAATTACTTTTATCGATTTTAACTCGTTAAATGTGCGTTACAGTACTATTGAGAACTACAAGAGTCGCATTTATCCGAGGTAATTGCGATCGAAAATGCTTCGGATTCGAAAAAAACTCGGATAGTTCTAATATCAGCTGTTATCTGATAGAGTAGTACTTGCTGTAAATGACAACATTTTTTATATACTAATTGATTATTATAGCATGCAGAAAATTTAATATATATATATGACCATATCAAACTTATTTTAAAAAATGCAGTGATTGTTTTCTAGGACATCTTCTAGCCTCTGTTTGTTGCTGCGATATTGTGCCAAAGCTCGACGCTTTAGGTTGGGAACATCAACTAATTGGTCAATCCAAAGAATCGTTTAATAAGAACTCGAATAATCGTGTGTCTACTGCAAAGCGTTCACTTTTAGACTCTGCTTTAAATGTTAGGTAATACTGCTCAAAGCAATCGTAAATATTATATGCTTCGCACTGCCAAACACTATACTCTGCTTGTGTTATCGAAACTGTTCACTTATGTATTAGAGGAAAGTCCCATCATACCAATCCTAGAACCAATAAAAATTCTAAAGCCGCCAGCAAGACTTAACTGCTGTCGAGTTAAATCCTTAAGCTCTTTGAATTCATACTGAGCAAGTGAGCGGTATTATTTAAAATCTTTGTCGAGCAAAAAGCATTTTGGGCTTTCACTTTCCTCTACCGACAATCTTGCTTACATCTAAAGCTGGATATAAGAAACATTTTTCAATGGGAACAGTGTTTTTTCGAGGCACATTTTGGGAGGGGCACTAAGGGCACCGATCCGGGGGGACCGGGCCCCCCAAATTTCATGTGTGGTCCCTTATTGTATTTATGAATATATAATATTTGGCATAATTTGAATGCAATTTGTCTTAAAATTCTCATATATGTACCTTCTGCAACTGAATGGACCCCCCAAATTTACAGAGAAACCGGCGCCCTTGTGGGGCACTGACCCCGGAGCTCTGAGAGTGCCCCCCGGAAAGAGCGAAATGGTACATTCATAATATAATAATAAATAGAATAATACCAGCAGTGCCCCCCGGAATACTAAGTGTACCCCCCGGAAAATTATGTCTGAAAGAAACACTGATCGGGATTACCTTCGGTTCATATTCTACTTACAAAAGGCAGATAGTACAACAAAACACAACAATATCGAGGTCTTTGTGGCCATATACCTAAGTACGTATATATCACACTAGCAGCGTTCACCCCGCTTCGCTGCGGTCACCCCGGAACGCAATAAACTTTGTTACTTAGATAATTTTTACTTTTTCGCTTTCAAGTGATATGATAAAAACCATAGAAGATTGCAGTAAATGTTAACATTATATCGCCTGTCATTTATGTTAACCCGCCCCGCTTCGCTGCGGTCACCCCCGAACGCAATAAACTTTGTTACTTAGATAATTTTTACTTTTTCGCTTTCAAGTGATATGATAAAAACCATTATAACGCCTGTCATGTATGTTAACCCGCCGAGTGACACGGTCATGCGGGTTGCATATAAATACGTTTATTTTTATACCTATGATGAACTAACAAAGGATTTGTACCTAATGGACACCTGAATGGTCAATTATCTCAAGACACTGGTAATTGAAAATTAAAGTGATATGATAAAAACCATCTAGGGTCCAAATCCTAATAACCCCCCAAAAATAAAAGAAATTGGTTCAGCCGTATTAGCGTGATGAGCGGACAAAGGATTTGTACGTTCTCTTTTATATATATAGATTGTGTGGAAAAACGTTAGTTTATGGTGGGAATGTTTTCTTTTTATTTCTTAGTGGAATTTCAGTGAGAATACCGTGATCCTAGTCGGTACCGTGCCCCGAGGGAGGTGAGCGGGGCGACAGCCCCGGGCACTGAAGTAAGTAGTGGCCAAATTCGGAAGGAAAAAAGAAAAGTGAGGGGAAAATATACACAAGGGCGCCGCCGGGCGCTGATTTTTTACGGTCCGGCACTGTTTCTAGTTTTGTAGTATTTAATTTGACGATCAACAGCGTTTTTTCGCAAATCCAGGCACCTGTCTATATCTGCTTTATGTTGAAGATTTGTATTTAGACATATTTTTGGAAGTAGGTTGCCAGAATATTTTGCTTAAATTTTGTGTTTTCTTGCTATAGTTTTTGTATTTTTCATGGTTTATGTAGGTTAGGTTAGGTTAGGTTAGGTTAGTAGTTAGTAATTACACTTATGTAACATCAACTAATTTCTCCTCTAAGCATGGTGATTTTACCTGATTTCGGGCCCCAGGTTCCAAAATTATCGATATTTTCAACTGCCAATAAATCATTGTGTTCGCAGCTCGAATGAATTAGGCTATAAGATTAATGCTGAAAACTCATACTAAGTTTCCACCAAAACAATTGGCTTCTTAATATTAATATTAATGTTGCGACCATTATTTTATCGTATAATTTCTAGGTTCAATGTATGATCGTCTTTAAACACCCGAGAGCATAGAATTTTAAAAACTGTGTTGAACGCTCATGGGTGGAAAATTTGTTGACAATAAAATTTATTTTATTATCTTTCCGTGAAGATAAATGTTGCCAGTGGGATAAGGGGATTGAGAGCCACGCTGTAAGTGATAATTTTCTACACATCGTACTCATTTCAATTAATTTCTGTAAATATTATACAATTTCTTATATCAAAACAACTTAACCACACGCTTTAGAAGGCTTTCTTCATAGTTTTACTGCTTTATATAACTTTTGCTTTGAAACTTGCTACCGTATGATAGCATGTAAGAAACGTTATCTCTCTTTTTTTATATAGGCTAATCCATACGAACCTTATAATGGCACTTAAGTTCGCTTTTATTTCGTGGTGCAAGTTACCTAGATATATATAAAAAATTTACTACTTACTACGATAAGTATTCAAAGATTATATAATAATTTCGATTATTTAAATCCACTATATTTCAAAATACATATTATTTTGGTCCACAGCAATTCAGTACCGGTACACTTCTATATTATACGGCGTCTTCTTGTATGATATTATTAATCATAGTTAAACAAGTCCATGACAACCGAACTGTTACCTTAGTTACCGGACTATAGTCCTAACGATCAATCAACAAACATTTATATCTACCGACTGAAAACAAAACAGTTACGAACAAGATTATTCATAACACTAGGTCATTTTCTTGTTTTCTTCTACTGTATAGTTAGCACATAATTATATTAAAGCATCTTTCCGAAGATAAGTGAAATAGATAAAGTAGATACATGTTGTATAATGGGTTTTTTAAGTTATTTAGACTTTAAGAAAGAATTCGAACGAAGGGCTGGCTCCTGGGTGTCAGGTACCTCACAAATTTCCGACTTTCCGTAAATTTAATCCAATTCAGAAAATAATTTTAAACTTTTAATATAATTTATCTTCACATCGACTTTGGTCTCTGCCAAAAGAAAGTCCCTCAGGCCAGTTTCCAGGGGATCTACGGGGCCGGTCCCCCTAAATTTTTGCTGCCCCCTAAAATTTTCACGGCAGGCTTGCAAATGAACTAGAATATGGTGATGAACTATAATATGTTGGGTCAGGAACCCCTAACTTCAGCCTCCCTACATTTTTGGGCTGCCTACCGGCCTGAATCCCCTCTGAGTATGAAGAAGCATGAAGCTTAAATCCAATTTAACTAAAACAGAAGTCCTTAACATCCAATCAACAAAGTTAAGAACTGGCATACAGTAATAAAAGATTTCTCGAAATTAAAAACTGATTGCATTCAGTAATATACAAACTCTAGCGCAATTGTGTTAATATTATCAGATAAGAAGCTTAATTGAGAACTCCATGTTCAATATTTAAGAAAAACGTATATTTTCGAACATTTGGTAGTGATTAATTGCAACTTACGAAATAATGTTCCCATGAAAGGTTATATGACGCTTATTTGATGCTGTTTGACGTAACTTTACAACTTGTGTCTATGTTGATAACTTTTTTTTTATTATTATTACAAATAGGCCCCAGATTTCTTAGGATCATTTCCAACAACAAGTAGGTCGAACAAAAAGCATGCATAATATTAGGTTATATGTGATGTGATAATTAAACCATAATTGTTTACGTCAGTGGTGAATAACCAGTTTTATTGAAACTGTAATGTTTAGTTCAATTGTAAACACGGTTTATGAAATTTGTATTAATTCGTATTCGATTTTTGTTTGTGTGTTTGAATAACCCTCTAGCTCATAACATGCTCAGTTTCTGTGAACAATAGCACTGTATTGTTACGCAAAGGATTATACCAATAATACTTATGGATAAATAAGCAGCTTGCTAATACGATTATACTACAATTAATAACTATGAATATTTTGCTAATAGGTCGCTGGTGGTCTTCCACATAGTTCTGTTCATTATAGGGCCCCACAGAATCGTATTCGCATTAACTTTTTGGACAGAATAGCATTCTTGTTGTTTGTTCTTTACACCATATATTTCCTTTCTAAGAATGATATCTTTGGAAAATTTCTAAATATGAGGCGAGTATTCTGCTGTGATGAGGTAACTTTTGTAAAATCAAATAATGAAAGTATATTCTAAAGCAAGTTTCTACAGAGAGAAGTCAAATGAAGAGTGTACCCGTAATTAAGGTAAAGTAGATTACAGGTGTCGCCTTGGTGCAGTCCATGCGGGTAATTTCCACACTCAAATAACAGAGTTGAATGAGTAGCCTAGCGAAAAGATAAAGACAGAGCTATTGCTGGTGCCTGATTGGATGAAAATACTGTATAGTTTAGCACTTGAAAAATGAAGGTGAAGTTTAAAAATCTCTTATCTTTGAAATGCATTTCTCAAAAGAACAAACCTTGTTCAATATACAGTGACTTAATTCTTTTTTCTAAAAAATAAAACGGACCTAGTGCCATATTGTAGTGTACAGTGTGAAAAGCATATGAAAACTTTTCTTTGTTGTAGTCGCAGAAACAAAATAGTGAACATAACAGATTCCTTCTATGTTTAAGTATTCGGAGTGAGAAATCTGAAATGTCAAATGTAAGCGTTTGACACAATAATGTATTCATATGATATGTTTTTCTGTAAGAGTATGATTCATAGAACATATTTTGTAATTTGAAATGGATAATTTTGTAACTAACCAACTGAATTATTGGGTGAATGATACTTTTCTGATTTGACACCTAAGAGAATCACTATCAATATCTACAAGATGATAGCTTAGATTTATTTGCTGAGTTATTGAGCTAATAAATTCAATTCTCTAAGGTTTGTTTTTCAAAAGCAAGTTTGATGGACTGGAAGCACGAATTGAAGAACATATTGCATAACTCTCAGAGTTGCACATAGAAGTTTATGACCCTATGAATAAACTAAAGACCAGCAATATTCCAGTTAGAAAGGAAATGAATTTTTTGAGTTTTACGTCCCACGGTTATGCCGGTTAGGCTAAAGGAGACGGTGATGATGAGAGATGAATGAAATGGTGGAATGAAGAAAGTGGAAGGAAACGGGAGAGCCCCGAGAAAACCCACGCACACGGTGTTTGTCCACCACAAAATTCACTTGGCGGGAGCAGGGTTTGAATCCGAGACCCCAAGCACCGGAGGTAAACGCCCTACCACTGAGCCACCGCGGCCCCCATATTTCAGTTAGAGTAGTTGCCCCGAATTTACAACGAGTTGCAGTTATTCATCAGTTTCAACATTAGGGTGGAACGTTTTGCAATTTTGTTGGAAATTCGATGACGGCTAGTGCGGAAAAGGTGCCATGAGTGACACCGATTTTATTTAATTTTATTTTTTATTTTTTTGGACAATCCCTTACCCTGTCCCAACGGACTTAAATTTTTTTAAGTGTTTGGTTAAGTAACACGCACAACACCAATGACAGAAAAGCTACTTGTGGTCGTTTTTACAGTTACCTGATGGTTATAATACAATTATTTTATTAAAAGAAACTTGTAGCAATGCCAGTAAATAATTTTAAAATGTTTATGAATCAAAGCACAGCCATATTCGCTTAGTTGTTGGAATTTATGTCCAGATTTTGTTTGGAATGACACGTTAACGATGATTATAGGCATAGCTCTTGATATAACACGATTTGTTTTGGCAATTCTTCGCTTGTTATGTACACTGACAGTAAATGCCATCTAGTGGCAGGCTACACAATTTCGTGGTTGCTTACTTTGGCCACGCTCTTCGAGCGTTGTCGCAACGTCCGGCTCCGTCCAGAAGATTCGCGCACCTGCCGTTCGCCTCGTTAGCTCTAGAACCTACAACGACGTTTCTAGAATATTCTCGCTCGAAGTTCGGCGGTGGTATAAATATTGCGTACTTCGGCCAACCAATCCAACAGGCCAGTTTATTGCAGCTTAAGCTATAATGGTTTTAGTTCGCTACTGTTTCTGTTAAAACAGAGAGTTTGTACATTGTACCTAAATTTACAGTCTTCTTAGTGCGATACAATTCAGAGATATTTTGTATAATTTTGTTTCCAAGTTCGGAAGGAATGTAAAGCAAGGTGAAGAAAAAGCCTCATAGCAGACCAACGCGGTCAAGTGTGAAACGAGGCTTATTTGGCATGCCAAGTGAAATTAGTGAAGTGCCGTTACCCACGTATGCTGACCTTATGTGACATTATCATTGGTTTCGAAGTGGTTTAAGTGGTGACGAAAGTGTAACTAAATTACCAGTGACTTATATTTGTAAATTAGTTGGACAAAGAGTTTAAGTGAACAGATTTAAGGGGCAGGCAACCAAGAAACACGCTGGAAGTGTTGAAGCAATTCCATTAACTAGTGGGATTAGGCATAGGCACAGGTCAAAAGATACTGGCGTCGTCAGGGCAATCTAGCGAAGCTGTTGAATCGGGAAGCAAGTTGGGATCTGACTTCGAGACGTGACCAAGAAGGAAACATAACCTAAAGTGCATCTGTCTTCAAAGTACAGCGAAGGAAGCATTTAGAACTGGAGCTTCAGACAGACAGGTTGCTTTGGTCGCTTCTGTCGTACTTCAAGACGAGAGAATCATAACGCCAGAGGACAAAAATCTTGTTGTTGACAGATCTAAGATACGAAGAGGAGAAGATAAACTGGGTGAGAAGATCCAGAAAGAAAAGGCTCACCTAGGCCAGCGATAACACGTTTCTACTTCGACGGAAAAAAGTCGCAACTCTTGTGCAAGAAAAAGTTAACGGCAATCTACGAAGACGAGAGGTTACACAAAAGCATATCACAGCTCTATCGGAGTCCGGTTTAGAATACTTGGCTCATGCCACACCTAAGTCAGGTACTTCCAAGGATACTGCCGACTATATAGGAGCTTTTAGAGAAAAACCTGTACGATGTGACAAGTCTTGAAGCAGACGGCAGCAATAGTGAAGCTACGAACACAGAATGGGATAGCGGCGTGATAAGTCAGATACAAAGATCCCTAGGAAAGGAACTGCAGTATCTCATTTGCCTTCTTCATACCAACGAGTTACCATTTCGACACATGGTTACCGAATTGAATGGTGGAACGACCGGACCCACGCTTTTCCGGCCCCATCGGAAAGATATTAAAGGATTGTGAACGTTCACCGATCGTCTCCTTTACACCCATTCCCGTTAAATGGTCGTCTGAAATGGAAAAAACAGATGGTTCAAGCAGTGACCAGAATTATATCTTGGAAATTTGTAAGGCTGTTGCTACAGGAATGTGTACTACCGATCTAGCAAACAGAAAGCCAGGACCATTATCACATCCACGATGGCTTACATTGGTCTGTAGGATGCTTCGCCACTGCATCAGTACTGGTAAACCTAGTTCAGGTTTATGTCTACTTTGCCAGTACATTGTTAAAGTATACGATACCGTCTAGTTTTCAATACGGCGAAATTCTTCGTGCGAAATGGGCACCATGCATCTGTTTAGCATACGTTAAGCTATCACGTTTTCTCCCAGAAAATCTACAACACATAGTTCATTCTCTTCTACAAACAAAAGGATCTACGCTCATTATGAAAACCTGCTGATAGCGATTACAGCAGATGAAAATCTGCATATTCTTCGGAGAAAGATAAAAAAAAGTGCCGCAGCCAGAAGACTCCGAGATCAATCTGCCCACGTGACTACATTGTTCCGAAATTAAACTTTACAGCTGAAAATTACTACGACATGATTTATTAACCTAAATGTCTAACAGAGCCGCCAATCACACGAAACGTAACGCAGCAGCAGCTTAAAGAAAACGTCCGAACTTCTGCTACTCTAACAACAACATTCCCTTGCCATAGTCAAGCTGTGGAACGCACAGTGAAGCTGGTGTCCGAGGCAGCGTCGAAAAAATGCGGCCAGAACACAAGAGATGTCTACATTAGACCCAAACTGAAGTCTAGAACAAGAATGCCCAGCTTCGAGACCAAGAACTACGTGACCTAAGGTGAAATGTCAACGTATGCATATTAGGGGGCGGGGGGCGGAACAAAATGTACAACACCTCCCCGTGGTGAGTTCTGGGTTATTTTGCGTACAGAGCAAAATAAGCAAATAGTTGCACAAAGAAAACCATGTTAAATCAAGGGTTATGCCTATAATCTTCGTTAACGTGGTATTCCAAACTAAATCTGGCATTCCAAACTAACGTGGCATTAATTCCAACAACTGAGCTAATATGCTGTACTTTGACTCATAAACATTTTAAAATTATTTACTGGCATTGCTACAAGTTTCTTTTAATAAAATTATTGTATTATAGCCATCAGGTAACTGTAAAAACGACCACAAGTACCTTTTCTGTCATTGGTGTAGTGCGTGTTGCCTAACCAAACACTTGAAAAACTTTAAGTCCGTTGGGGCAGGGTAAGGGCTTGTCCAAAATTTTTTTTAAAAAAATCAGTAATGTTAGTGCCTTTTTCGCACTAACCGTCATCGAATTTCAAACAAAAGTGCTAAACGCTCCACCCTATTCAACATGCTGCCCACAGGCAGGAATATTGAATATTACAACGGAAGCACGGAGGGAGGTACAGCCATGGAATACACTAGTACGGATCCCAAGAAAGAAACGGATAAGGAAAGAGCACAAGTAGAAAGAGCAACCTAGAAAAGTAAGATCTTTAAGAATTAGTACCAGGCCCGTAGCCAACCCCAAAATATAGAGGGTCCCGGCTGAAGTTAGTGCAACTATGTTCAGTTTGGTTTAATGCAATTCGAAATTGCTTATGTAACTGTGAAGATATCAAGAGCATTTTGTTAGCAAATTTTGAGAACGTTTTTATATTAGTTAGTTTAATGAAATGTGAATTCCAGATTTACTCATAATGTAACCGAATCTGATGTAAAAGATAATACAGTGTTTCATAAACAATAGGTACAATATTACCAGATTTCGTAGTAGTTGGAATCGGATAGGTGGCAGGAATTCTTACAACAGAAGACAAATAAGAAATAGATCGAATCGTCCTAACAGTACTAACAAGGGTACGCAGTGCAATGTGATTTAATTGATGCGTCCTTTAGTAGTCTAATACTTAAGCTACTGCCTGCTGGCGGAGGACGAGTTGAAACACCGTCAGCAATTGAAAACCAGCAACCAAAACTTACAAATGTACAAACTAAAAATTTTATATAACGCAACTCGTTATACACAGGTCCTAATCAGAATTACTGATGGTCAAACCGATTCACCTCTGAGATCGCCGCTCATTAGTTCACTCACTAAAAAGAATCGATTGATTAGAACGACTCAGTGACTCACTCATATTTTTACAACAGAGAGAGGGAAGTTAAAAAAACAAAAATTGTATTATCAGACTAAATGCATTACATAAAATGAATTTAAAAGGTATAACTCCAATTTTAGATTACAAGCATACTGCTAATAACAAATTTAACTTTAAAAAATTCACAGGAAGTTACACTTTTAGACTAATGCAAATTACAATTAACAATTGTAACGCACAAAAATGCAATTCAGATACAAAATACGCATACAAATTAGACTAAATAGAATTACTATTAATAAGTGTGAAAATATATCACAAATGCAAAACAGCTATATGCAAATTTCAGCCTAAACGAATCAAAATACGCAATGCAAAATATTACAACTTTAGACCTAATGCTATAGCAATACAGTTTTAGAATTACTGCAATAGTGTTACAACTTTAAATTCAATGCCAAAAAAATTATAATTGTATTACAACATGATGAGAAACTATTTTTTTTTCTAAAAATGTTGACCACCACTCTCCGCTTAGAATACACATTTTAATCAAAGTAACGAGTTCCCCCGTGGCTAAGCGGTTAGAGTACGCGCCTTTGGCGTGGGAGATCCGGCGTTCGATGCCCGGTGGGAGCTCATGTGGTTCGGGTTCCACATTAATCAGTAGGTCCACGTCTCATATAGCTAGGCGGTTGAAATAATATGAAATATTTTATTTTAATGGCAAACGATTAGGCCCTGTAGGCTAAGAAAGACGATGATTAAAGCAACTGAATGATGATGGAAGAATTGGTGGAATGAGAAAGTGGGAGCAAACGGAGGACTTGAGAAAACCCACGGATATGATGTCCACCATGAACTTACTTTGGCCGGGGAGTGAACCAGGGACCCCACGCACCAGAGGTAAGCGCTTTACCACTGGGCTACAGTGCCTCGCTACTTAAAAGGACGCTAAACTAAAAGCAAATCAAAACAGGCCCGTAGCGAGCCCAAAAATGTAGGGGGACCGGTGAACGTTAGGAAGGGCGATCCAACCATATTATAATTCAACATCATATTATAGGTTATTTGCAACCCTACCGTGAAAATTTTAGGGGAAACAGTAAAAATTTAGTGGTGGCCCTGCCCCCGTGCCCTCCGTAGATGCAGACCTGAATCAAATCAAAGTTATACCATAAAAACTGAATTCGAAGTAGGTATTAATAACTATATGAAAAAATTAATTTTAAACGGTTCAACTGTTTTCCCTTGGCGTGATTACAAGATTCTTGTTATTTATATAATAGACGTATTGTGTCAATAACATAACATTGCGGTTTAAGAACTGTTTTAAGTACAGAAAACCTTAACAGGGGCATCGGTCCCACCCTTCCCAACCCTGTGTGCTTCCATAAAATTCAGTTATGTTGTAGGTACAACTTACGGGAAATACGTTTTGAATTTTGTAATCTTAAGAATTACCATATAAGCCTATATTATAAAAGTATCTTAAAATTCCCTTAAGTAGACCTTCGTTATTTAAGCTGAAATTACCTTTTGCAAAGAAAATAATGAACTAAAACAGTCAGGAACAATTCTCTCCTATTATAAAATATATTTACAATTCACTCTAATTATTACGAATTTATTTGAATTGCATATGCTCATTTTAACATAACATTTCCCTTAAGAATTCTATAACACATACTTTTGTTTAAAACTAACAGTTGCACAATATTGATGTACGAACAAACGCAGAGTGACTAATCTCTGCTGCTGCTGCGCTCTCGTCTTCATCAATTTATTAACTGAATATTCAATTGTCTATGTGCGATTGCAAGAGCGAATCCAGGGAATAGGGGAGGACCGGCTCTTACGGGCTTTTACGTACTTAACCTACACCCTCATTCTGCAGATTCTATTTTAATTGATAGTTAGAAGTTTACGCTTTATATGTAAAATATCAATATGAGTCCAACAGCCACATCAAAATGCTAAACATTTACATTGTTGGTACTCTTTTTAATTTATTCATGCCAGAGTTACAAATACACTAAAGCAACGCATATTTGCCGAGCTCGACTGAAGAGGCGCTCGCCTCAGTGAGAACGACCGAAACTACCCCTCCAAAACGGCATCTGACTGAACCAACCAACAAGATTAAAAAGCAAGAGGGCGGTAAAAAGTTTCAAGTTCTCCAAACATTGTCACTCCTAAAGAATCGTGGTTTACAGAGAACAGTAGTTCAAAAAGAACCATGACTCTTGAAGAACCACGAGTCTCAAAGAACAATGACGAACCACGACTCCCGAAGAATCATTATTCTCGAAGAATCACGACTCCCGAAGAATCGTTCCTCATTTCTAGCGAATAAGGACTCACTCACTCATCCAAAAGAATTAGTCAGAAGAGTCGGCTCACTCTTGAGCGACACATCACTAGTCATAATTACAACTAGATTATATTAATAAAATCACTTAAAACAGTTTATGTTGCGTTTAGCTTTCCTGGTTTATTGTGGCATACACTTATTGAAATAAATACACACCTTTATGATTATGCGTACATCTCTTTATATGATGGTTCCTGAATTATATCGTTTATTTACAAAACGTTGCTATGACAACGTAAAGACAAAAACACATCAAATATCATCATATTAGTATCAATTTTGATTCTCGTTTCGTTTTCGAATTTTCGTATTTTGTTCTTCTTCTTCAAACTGGTTAGTGTATATTTTAAAATCATGCATTGCCCCATACTTAAAATTACACTGAAAAAAACAAGATGTCCTTGCATCATGTCGCCCGGACTATAGGACTTTCTTTAATTGGGTTTACAATTAAAAGAAAAGGACCCTGGACTGTTAAGTAATACCAGTGGCGTATTTACGATTTTGTTTCGGGAGGGGCTTTGCTAACTTTCGGGGAGGCTTTACCTGGAAATGTGAAAATTCTGCAAGATATTTCATTTTCTTTACTATACTAAGTAAGATTTCGGGGGGGCTTAAGCCACCTCTCTAAATACGCCAATCACTCGAGTTTTCGAATGCACCTCGTATATATATGAAAGTTGCAATTCATATAAATATATATCATATTTAATTTTATAACAATATTATTATCATATATATAATTTAAATTTTATTATTATTGACTTCATTTATTTATACATTTGAACGACGATAAGGCACATTCGAAATTTGATTCACAATTTTTTAATTCTAAGTCCTTTTTGGATCCATTAAATGCTTGTTACAAGATAATAATTATTTATTTGGGCATAGTGAAGAAGATTTTGGAAAAGATGTATGTATGATATTAATACTCTATGCTTGTGTGATTTGTAGAACATCCTGTAAAACGTTAAAGTAACACTTGTCATCTCTTATTTCGTAAGTTATAATAGGTACAATAGTATACTTTTATTCAATTTATGTATTGTGAAAAGCATAAAATACACGTATATTTAAAATTTTATTTTTGTTTTGATGTTTTAATCAACCTGTAAAAATTGACATCTTATCATTAAAGGATCTTATATGAATTTAATTTCCACTTAAATTTAGTAATCAGCACATTTTGCTTTAAAATATATTTTTCTAAACAGCTAATGTCAGGATAAATTTCAAATACGTATATGATGCATCTTTATTTTGGGGGCAACATATAAATAAAAGTGGGACGTCGTGAAAATAATTTGACTTCATTTTTAGACTTAGCGGGTCAAAATATTTAAAATAACCCCCCATCTGTGACTTCTAAAGAAAAAGTTAAAATTTGTTGGATAGTGTAATGTGTAATTTCTTTAAGACGCGGTGTGTGCAGAGCGTACTAGATCAATTTTCTTAAATTCTGGTTGAAATTAAGAAAATTGGGATTTCTGTAGTAAGGGAATGAAAAGCAATTCAAGTGCATAATTTATTTCATAGTCTTCCGGTTAAACTTTACTGTCCACAATTTACAATATTATGTCACCGTAAGGATGCACTCCTGATAATTTTCACATATATATTTTTAAACATGCTCATAAAGAGCTTGTATCGGGTATTCTGACTCCAGTACGGATAATTCGCATTCTGTGGTTCGCAGGATCGTCGTTAGCATGGGTTGAATAACAATACATAATGTCAGGCAATCAGAGCGCAAAGGAGTGAGATCCAATTACAAAAGTTGTAAGAAAACGGACGGACGTAAAGTTCAACGAGTAAGCAAAATTACATGAAAAAATAAAACGTTTTTTTTTTTTTTTTTTTTTTTTTTTACAATCCGAGAGTAATTTTTAATGTCTAGACATGAAACGTTTAAGCCTTCAAAGTATGATGAGATCAATATCGTAAAGACGAAATATGTCCAAAGCGCCCGGAAGTGTACTTAATTCTCTCTTGCACTGAAGTGCAAAATGTAGGGCTAATTTTATATATGATAAAATGAAAGTGAAAGAAACTCTTTCTGTTTAACTTCCTACGATAATGTTCTTCAGGCTAAGGGAGAAGGTTGATTAAGACAAATACACGGTGATGAACGAATTGATGGAATGAGAGTGCGGAAGAACACAGAAATACTCCGAAAAAAAACAACGACACAATGTGCTACGATAGAATATTATATTACACCCAGTATTTTTCTCTTTAATGATTTTTTTAAAATGAGTAATTCAGAGTAAAAAAAAAGTAGGGTTAGAAGCATGTTTAGATTCACGATTTCTATAGATATTGAGTTATTTATACATTTGTTTCCATTTTCTTTCTATGAGTATTATGCACCATTTTTCTTCAAAACTATAACTTTAAACTACCACTGTAGAGTTATACCATCTCTTTTGGCTAGTGATACCTGAAAATGTGTGTAGCATACGTAATTTTAGTTGAACTATGAGATATGATTAATTCTCATTTACATAAATAGAGCAAGCTAGGTTTGAACATAAAAATTTGTAATGCATATTATGGAAAGATACGTAACACATAGTCGTATTTAGATAAGTTATTAGATATTTCTACGTAACGTTTTTCAATGCACTTTCATTCCAATCAATAGATAGGCGTTCCACAGAAGGTTATGTCTTCTATTGTGCCAATGACATCTATTTAAGTGTAGGAAAAAGGTATTAGGAGGAGGTATCAATAATTATTGATTTATTCATTTATTGCCATTAATACATAAATATGTGGTAACAGATGAGGTGATGATAGCAATGAAATGTTGTTCACATAACATAAGTAAACATCATGTTATTTGAGAAGAGGGCGTTAATCTTCTGATTCTACTCAGCGTGAGCTGAGACAATGGGAACCCAGTTAGTTAGAATAAAGGAGTGTAGGAATCAAATTATGTGCAATAGATATCCGGATGGTGATGGTAAATGCGACGATCTCGTTTGTAGAGATGTGTAAAAGAATATGATCGAATTATGAACATGCGTAATGTGGTACAGCTGGAGTCTGGTCTCATAGTTGATGAAAGATCGGGTGACCGATGTTGTTACGGTGTTAAACTTTGCGTCAGCGCACAGAGACAGTTGTACGCATTTTCGCCGATCCCAAGCGTTTCAGTATTCACGCACTATCCCGTAATTTTCCCGCGTGCTACCCTAGCTAGCTGTTTTTAGCTGGACATGTAAAATGCACAGAAAAAATTGGGTAAGTCTTTAATTTATTCATTTGATGTCGAGAACAGAACCCAACCAACCTCTGCACGGCTTCAAATCCGATCCTACTACTAGTTTTACTACTACTACTGCTGCTTTTACTACTATTCCTGACCCTAGTACTTACTTTTACTACTACTACTACTACTACTACTACTACTTTTACTACTACTTATACTATGGATCCATATAGTAAAACTGCACGCTTATTTTATTTAAAAAAGTGTTATATGAAGATTTTAAAGAAATAAAAAAAAATGACTTTTCTGGAGTCGGGTTTGACCCCACGCCGAAGTGATTTCCAATACTAGCTCGCTTAATACCACTCTCAGCTACAAGAGCCCACAGCAGCTTACGTTTGCTTTCTGCTATATGTATGTCATGACTCTTGATGTCCTATCTGTATCGGACGATAAGTTCAGAGGATAACTGAAACTCATGGGATCTCTATCAGTTGTACTGAGATACAGTTGTTGTGTTGGAGTTCGTTCAGGAAGTGAGTAGAAAAGTTGCAAGTAATGACGTTCGAAGGCATCACAAGGTGAAATGGTCATGTGTAAGAGCAGGACGAACAAAGATCTTGCACGTATAAAGTATGAGGTTCGTCCTCAGGCCATAGTAGGTTCGATAATTTTAGTTTCTAAATTGGAGAAATGAGCTTTCCAACAGATTTGTCTATCGAAGGTGACGAACAGATATTTAACAGTATTTTGCGAACATAATTATGAACCTAGAAGTTAGACATGTAATCGCTCAGGATTTCGTATTGGGCAATATGTGTTGCGTTTGAGGCCAAACAAGGTCATTTGTGTTTTGGATGTATTTTGTTTTTAAGTCCATTTGAGGCACCAACTGAGAAATTGAACAATAGCTGGTTGTAAGTTACCTTTATACAATCTACCGACGAACATAATGTGAGATATCGGTATCGTCTTCAAAGTGTAAAGAATACTACCAACTGCGAACTGGAAACTGGTGGTGGAGGTTGAGACATATCAGTTACGTATAAAGTATGGAGTAGTGGAAACAAAAGAGACCCGTGTGGAACTCTGACTTTTAGGATATAGTAGTGGGAGAGCTCTTGATTAATTTGTATAAATGCTGAGCGATAACAAAGAACACGATGGCGATAAGTCGTACGTAAGTTAGAGGTAAAATGCGAAGTAATTTGAATAGAAGACCCTACAACGACTCACCAAAGGTAGTCGTCAACCCTGGTTCGGCTAATAATATAAGTATTTCTTTTAGTGGCAATAATAGTTTGCACCTTAAAATATCTTCCGTAATTATATTCATTAGTATTGTCACCTTTTCTACTGAAATTACAAGTCCATGATAAGTATTAGATAATTTATTCGTTGATACTCTTTTAACGTATATTCACACAATCTGACTTGCAATTAAAACATGTCCATTGAGTATCTATAAACAACTACATAGCAACCAACTATACAATAATAATGTATATTTCTTATATCTTAAAAACATTCTTCTTTTGTTATCTTTAGTTAACATTATATCAGGTATAGTGCTTGTGTAGAAGCACTTTCTGCCCAAGATACAAGTAATTATCAACCGATACAAAGTATCTCGTTGTATAAAATGTCGCCCGATAATTCGACTAGATATAAAAGTTACAAGGTAGCTTGACTTTTATATTTAAGAACTACTGGTCCGTTTATAATGATGGCATAAGAATAGTGCTATTCTTTACATTTTGATCGCACCTCATATATAATTTTGTTCAATTATTTTATATAGATACATTTATATTAAAACATTCATCATTCCATTGTCATTTACCTTTGACAATAAAGTTTCAACACAAATCAATATAATAAAAATAGCCTTTGTGTTTAATCAATTATGAATCGACTTATAATTCTTCACATCAACAAGACAGAATTTAAAAAAATCATTTGGAAATTATCATTGGTTAATGAGAATTAAAGAAAATTAAATTAAGTAAAAATCAAAAATTAAATGTAACCTACGTTCGGACGAGCAAAAAGAAGAAAATAAACTTATTTTTACACAAACAGAAGTCCCTTTTTTTTCTTTTAGTCTCCTTCATTCTTATTAATTTGAGCAAGGATGTCAGGTGTAACTAATCTTCTCACTAGACACATCCATTTTTCTCTTGTATACTGGGTAGGTCTCCAAACCTTCAACTCATCTATATTACGAAGTCCAATTGACGTACCCGTCTTAGCGTTCAACAATTCAAAAACTTTAGGGTTTATTTCCTTGAAACATAAATAAGGACCTGAGAAAATGTCACAAAATTTATAAATCTTCTTTAACAACGCATTACTTTGTGGATATTGTTTAACAAAAACTAAGTCATTGATCTTGATCCGATATTTTCCTTCTTGTAAAGACCCTAGTTGAGAATTACGTTTCAAAAATTTGTTGTGTCTTCGAATTTTTACCATATTCACTAAACTCGAAGAATCTACGATTGTCGAATCTTCTAACTTGACATTAAAATGTTGTTCCACAGGGAAAATCAAATCAGAACCGTTATGTACATTAGCAGGAGACACGCCCAAAGTGTCTGATATCGAATGATTCAAAAGATACGTGATTTGATTGACATGCTTAATCCATTCGGCATGCTTATCTTTGCAAAAGTGTCGAAACAACATACCAAAATTACGATGCACATTTTCTACAACAGAGCTGCTAGGATGGTACGGAGTTACGAAATGAATTTTAATGTTAGCCTTGTTCATTGCTTTAATAAACACATCACTTTTGAATTGTGAACCATTATCACATAATATGTGTTCGATAGGACCACAATGTGGAATGTATACGTTCAAGATTTTATTTATGATAGCAGTGGACGTTGCTCTACGCAGAGGATAAGCTACTACATAGCGCGAAAAGATATCCATAGTAGTAAGTAGATAAGTTTCTCCGGTAGCTGCTCGTGGTAACGGTCCATATAGATCGACAGATAAGAACGAATGTGGTCTCTCTGGCGTTATTGAGAGCGTAGGTTTTTGTACAGCCTGGTAGTTATGTTTGATTCGCATACATTCAATACAGTCCTTGATATGATTTTTGATTTGAGCTCTCATTCCTCTCCAATAAAAAGATTTATTAATCAAGGCACATACTTTTACATAACCAAAATGACCGAAATCGTCATGATAAGCTTTTAATATGGGGGTTGTCAACGTAGTTGGAATGCAAATTTTGTTTCTAGACTTGAATTTAAAATCTTTAATAAGTAGAATTCCGTTGGATAATTTAAATCTGGAATTCCATTGTTTGGGACAATTACACTCCATACTGCATGAAGACAAATGTTTCATGATTTGGTTATATTCATGATGATTCAGTTGATGTTCTCTTAGATCTTCCATTGAAATGGTGGCTATTTCATCCTGTAAGACCTTAAATTCGTTGATGGACAAGATATGTTGTTCTTCTCCAGGAAACAGACGTGATAAGGTATCTACGGGTCCATTAGCTACCCCTTTAATGTGTTGTACTTCAAAGTCATAAGATTGAAGCTCTAACGACCAACGAAGTAGTCTGTTATTATATCCCTGTATGCTGTTAAGGTATCGTAATGAATTATGGTCGGTAAGTACTATGAAATGGCATCCACTGAGATATGGAGCAAATTTTTGTTTCGCAAAACGTACGGCCAAAAGTTCGATTTCTGTCGTTGTGTATCCTTTCTCAGCTTTCTTTAAAGTACGGCTAGCGCAATGGATAACGGCCGGTTCCTTAATGGTTGAATTTGGTTGCCAGAGTACTGCAGAGATTCCAAGTTGAGAACCGTCACACTGGACATAGAAAGGAACGTCATATCGAGGGTGATTCAAATGGATGTTTCGCTTTACGCTCTCCTTCAACTTATTAAAACTATGTTCTTGAATCGGACCCCATTGCCATGGTACTCCTTTCTTTATAATCATAAATAAAGGTTGGGCTATCTCAGCAAATCGCGGGATGGCTTTGCGAAACCAATTGAAGAGCCCTAATACTTGCCGTGTCTGTTTCACATTTAATGGCGCAGGCAGATCCTCTATGGCTTGTACTTTAGATTGACTGAACTGTAAACCAGATGCATCAATTTGGTAGCCAAGGAATTCTATAGTATTTTGTAGAAATTTGGATTTCTGTAGGTTGATAGTAAGACCCGAACTTTCCAATCTATCTAAAACTATATCTAAGTACTTCAAGTATTCATGCGGATTTTTTCCCATTATCAAGATGTCATCAGCGTAGGTTATCACGTTGCTGCGTAAGTCTTGACCTAAGACCTTATTTAAGCAGAAAGCTAACGCCGCACTACCATTGATAAGCCCAAAGACTACACGGTTGTACTCATATAAGTGACCTTCAAAACTAAATGCCGTGTACGGTTTCGAATCCTCATGCAATTCGACCTGATTATAAGCCAGTACTAGATCTAAATTTCCGAATACTGCATTTCCTTGTAAAGAGGCTAATATTTCTTCCACTGGAGGATACCTCACTTGTTCCAAATCAATATGACAATTCGTGCGTCTCAAATCCAAAACCACACGTAGAGAACCATTTTTCTTAGGAACTACATGTAATGGATTAAGGTGAATGCTTCGTGAAGGCCTAATGATCCCATTTCTTAACATGTCTGTAATTTGCTGACGTACATTTTCCCTGTATCGGTAGGGAATTATATAGGGCTTAGTCACAATAGGTTTGTCTGTTTTAACCTTAAAAGAATAAACAAAATCCTTACAACACCCAGGACGTTCTGAAAAGACATTTTTATGTTTATATAATATATCCTTAAAGTGAGTTTTTACTGTATCATCTATAAAATCAAGACTACTTTCAAGTGACTTAACACACTTAGAAAACAATACATCATCTTTTGAATTCATCAAATTTTGTGTGACTTGCGTTAGTTGATCATTTAATTTATCACTTTCTGAACTTACAGAAACATTATTCAATACATTAGGAACATTATTATATTGACAAGCAATATTATCAGATTTAGGAAGAAGTTTCTGAAAGATTTCCTGAGGTATGCCGGGTATAGTTAACGTTTGATTTCTGAAATCGAGCATGACACGCAACTGAGACAATAAATCTAAACCAATAATTAGTTTTTCATTCAGTTCCTTTATCACTAGAATAGGAATTGACATTTCAAAATCTTGAATAGCTATTGTCACACGAGTAATTCCGGATACTCTCTTTTTATGTTTACCAGTAAAATCGACTATAATGAGATTCTCAGCTTTTTGCAATTTAGAATTCGAATAATCACTAGTAATTGCTTTCCATGACGAATATGATAATAAAGACGCATTTGCGCCTGTATCCAATAAAGCTTCTGTGCTTAACCCATTTATTTTGACGGGTATTCTAGCAGTACTATATGATTTTAAAAATACAAAGTTTTCTTCAACACCAAAACCATCATTGACATTATCATCTTTGAACCAACAACGATTTACTACAGGCATAAATTGATACTGACATCTATTGACTGCTATTTCCGAATCATTATTTACAGATACGTTATGTAAAAGGTCGTTCTCATCATTAACATGAACACGTAAATTTGAAGATAAATGTTCATAAGAATCAATAGCTGATATGGGTTTGACATTATCACATAAATTTGAAGATAAATGTTCATGAGAATCTATAGCTGATATGGGTTTAACCCCTACCACATCAGCTGCAGTTAGTTTAAATTCATACTCGTATATGGTTCCAATAAAGTACATTGTACCGCACAATCATGATTATGTCCCGCATTGTTATTCTGTACAGGAATTGTGTCAATATCTTGATTTTGATACGAAGTGCCATCTCTTGAATTACGATTACGTCTATCCATGTAGTTTACTGTATTTCTGGAATTTCGCCATGTATTTCGTCTATTTTTGAATCTACTTTGGTTATATGGTCTGACATAAGGATTGTCACGATTAATTAGGTTAGGTGGATTCCCAACATATCTTTGCCTATTTTGATCGTACTGATTGTTTAAATTTGCTCGATTTAGGTTATGTTCCGTATTGTTCACATTACGGATATTTAGATTACGAACAGGTACAAGGTGATCTGAATTGTTTTTAATTTTACCTACTCCCGCTTGATGATTCAGTGCCTGGTATTGAGTTTCATAACATTGGACAAGCATTAATAAGTGATTAAAACTCATGCACTGCGTAGAAAACAGGATCTGTTGTAATTTAAACGGTAGTAGATTTCGAATAGATGCAATCACTCTAGATTCCGATTGCAACGGATTTACGACTTTTAATTCGTTATACGTATTTACAACAAAATCAACAACAGATTTGTGCAAACGAGGATTAAAAGGTTGATTTCTAATCGTGGCATCTCTGTTTGCAAGTAAAAAGTCGTTTTCGTAATTTGCAATCAGCGCTGCTTTGAATTCCTCATATGTATTGACGTGATCTCGTACTGCTTTAAACCATAAAGAACATGGTGGGAGTAATAAATGAGGGATTAGTTTCATATATTGCGATTTATGTATACACATTATACTGCACTCATCCTGAAATTTTTTTAGGAAAGAAGTAGCATTTTCATTACATTTACCACTAAACTTACTCATAGCACGTATTTCGCTCATCTTTACACTTAACTTTACATTCCTTTCACCATTTCGTGTTCGCGTTGAGTGACAATTTCTACCTACTGCGTTATGCGTGGTTCCACCATCTCTTTTCCGCCCGTCTGTATTCCTTGGATGAATTCTTTCCAAAATAATGTCCTCATCGGATGGATTACTTGAAGAAGAGATAACGTAAGGTCCACGCCGATCTGCTGTGGGTGAATGCGAGGGCATCTCTTGTGAACAAGGGAACTCCAAACGATCATTAACCATGTTGTTGTGGTATGCGTTGTCCTTAATCTGTAACGTCCTAATTTCCTCTTGTAAGGTAGATATCAATTGAGTATTTGCACGTATTTGGTTAGAATTATCAGTGACCTGAATCATTTGCTGACGAACAGAAGATTCTATTACTTCCAAATCCTTTTTTACACAATTGACTTCTTGGATTACATGGTTGTAATTATCCTGGCAATCTTCAGATAATCTTTTTAGCTTTTCATCAAACTGTAATGTGATGTCTCTCACCGCCTGGATAACAGATTGTTTCGTCTCTTCTGATTTTTGATCTATTTGCTCTAATCTTCTACTCAATTCTTCTGACTTTTGATCTATGTGCTCTAATCCTTTACTCAATTCTTCTGACTTTTGCTCTATGTGCTCTAATCCTTTACTCAATTCTTCTGACTTTTGCTGGACCGTTTGTTTTAATTCGTTGGACATCTGAGCCAAATTTTGCTTCATGGCTTCTAAATCGTCTTTTCGGCTTTGTTCCTGTCGCTGTAATGCCATTAAAATTTTGTCTTCTAATGTCAACATTTCGGGTGTAATGGGAGCTATATTTTGCTCGTTGTTAACACTGTCAACAGTTTCATTCTCTACTATCTCACCGATCATAATTTTTCTTGTGATTACTCTGCCACTTCTAAGAATAGTTGAGTTCGTATTCATGAATCTTCTTACTGAGGTAAATTCACCCTTACTTTAGACTTCGGGATATGAATTTACAAGAATCCCGGGTGAGGTAAACCAAAAATTTTACAACGACTCACCAAAGGTAGTCGTCAACCCTGGTTCGGCTAATAATATAAGTATTTCTTTTAGTGGCAATAATAGTTTGCACCTTAAAATATCTTCCGTAATTATATTCACTAGTATTATCACCTTTTCTACTGAAATTACAAGTCCATGATAAGTATTAGATAATTTATTCGTTGATACTCTTTTAACGTATATTCACACAAACTGACTTGCAATTAAAACATGTCCATTGAGTATCTATAAACAACTACATAGCAACCAACTATACAATAATAATGTATATTTCTTATATCTTAAAAACATTCTTCTTTTGTTATCTTTAGTTAACATTATATCAGGTATAGTGCTTGTGTAGAAGCACTTTCTGCCCAAGATACAAGTAATTATCAACCGATACAAAGTATCTCGTTGTAACCCTGATGCCCGAAAGCATCGAAAATGAAACGAAATGAAATCTTTGAGTTTGACGTCCCACAGTTATGCTGACTAAGCTAAAGGAGACGGCGTTGATGAGAAATGAATGAAATGGTGGAATGAAGAAAGTGGCAGGAAACAGGAGAACTCCAAGGAAACCCATGCACACGGTGTTTGTCCACCACAAAGTTCACTTGGCGCTAGCTAGGATCGAACCAGGGACCCCATGCACCAGAGGTGAACGCTCTACTACTGAGCCACCGCGGCCCCTCCCAAAATCATAAAATGAACGCTCAATAATAATTAAAAGTAAAGAATCAGGCAGCTTTTATTGTTATGGATAGTTAGATAGCTTGACGTCATTAAAGGTGTATCAATTGTGCTAAATGACGGTCGAAAGGCAGCTTGCATAGATGGTAGAGCAGGATGAGTGAGTAAGTAGAAATGGAGGCTCTTTAGCAGAATGCGTCCTAGGATCTTGCTGAAAACATTAGTAAGGCTAATCGGTCGGTAAGATTCAAGAAGCGAAGGATGCTTGCTATGTTTAAGAAATACTTCTATCTTAGCAAGTTTCGAAAACGTTAGGAAGAAGCCTGTAGTTAAAATACTCGTGTAGAGCAATGCTAGAGTAATATGGAAAGTTGTTCCTGCCTGGCTAAGTTGATTGAAAGTGATAGTATGAGCTCCAGGAGCTACTCTACGGCGATTTGTAAGAGTTCACAATATTATCACTGATAATACGATATGTGAGGGTTTCAGTCCCATCTAGTTGTCTTTTTATGGTATGTGTAAACAATGTTCAGATACGATCGCCGAAACTGTTAATGCTACGATGAGATGGATGTAGAGTGGTATAGAGTGCGAATGTTAACGCCATCAAAATGCGTTGAAACTGTTACTTTTCTGTATCGGTGATAGGAACTGTACCGTCAACCAGAATGTGATTCTGCAAACAGTGGTTCTGAAAAGTAAACCGTTTGAATAAATTCCAGAATTCCGTTGAGTTTGTTTCATGAAGTAATATATTACAAGAAGGTCTCCAATCCAGCCGTTTAAGAGCGATAATGTAATGCTTGAGCATGATGGAGTAGCAAGAAGTGCAGACGAAGCTTGGGCGAGAAGTTAAGCTTGGTCGGTTAAAGTGCAAGCTACTTTTTGTAACTGCATGATCGGTAGCGTGACTAATGATAGGCCTTAAGGAAGTGGGGATGGAGTTAATCTCATTTAAGGATGTGATAGAAGTGTCAATTGTTTGTAGTTATACTAAGATGTAAAGGCGATATTTCTCCCAATCTGCTTTAGCACAATTATATTTCGGAATCGAAAATTGTAGATCAATTTGCTTCGTGTCGGACCTTATGATTGTGAGAAGAATAGGTAAGTGATTCCTACCTAGTGAACTGAATACTTCCACAGTACACTTAGTTAAAAGGTTGTTATAAATAATAACTACATAAATGTTGGAGTTACTCTCAGGACGAGTATGATATGGTGTAGATATAAATTTACTCCGGGTAGTTTCTAAAAAGTCTTGAAACCTTTTTTGTTGTGCTGCTGTGTGAGAATGATAATTGATGTCAGCTAGGATGATGGAAAATTTTTATCCATGTCCATTAGAAAATGATATGGTAAATCTTGAGTGGATCGAACATGAATGATGGTGACAGTTCGAGTAAGCACTGGAAAATAAACAATCCAAATGTCATGTTCAGGACATTGATATTGATATGGTGCTATGATATAACAACGTTAATGAGAGTTTGAGTGCCAGACCGCCTTCTCCACGAGCAATATCGTGAGGCAGATCGGAACGAAGAAGATGGTAACGAGGAAAATAGAAGTATTTTGTTGCCTTCCAGAAGGTTCAATAAATACATAGTCAATATTATGTAATGGTGGCATGGTTTCTAGTAAGATTCTATTAGTTTTGAGAGAACGGACACTAGCAAGAACAGTTCTGTTGCTTTCTTATTTTAGTTCTTGTCCAAACTGTACAGTAGAATTTGGCTTACAGTAAAAATGAAAATGTGAATATAGATCGGAACAAGTGGTTCCCATATAGATATTAATGATGTCGTATGCAGTTTTTGTGGCATGAGAGAGTATAAAGTCATGCTGATCGGAAAGATATTTTGGAGAACTAAAATAATGAATTGTAAAACATATTCCACAGTTGGAGTTGCAAGTAATGTTTGAGTGCCTATAGAAACATTGGTTGATTTGGAAGAGACATAAAGGCGAAGAGAAACGACAGTTAATGATTTGTCAGGCAAAGCTTTGGGTTTACCCTTTCATTTATAGGAATAACTGGGATAGTTTTCATGGCAAGTGTTACACATATAATTTATTTAAGAGCGTGCAAGTATTGATTTTGTGAGGTGCTTTGCAATGAGGACAAATTGATGGAAGAGTGCACTTGTTCGTCGGATGCGAGTTGTAGGTAAGGACAACTTTCGTAACGCAAAGAGAGAGGCGGTGGTGTACGAGATGGTTCATTATTATGATGACAACGATATATATATAGGGTGTCTCACCTTAAATGAAATATTTCCGAATTAACTATCTAGTTATAGACTGGTGCCAATTTTCAAAAAGAAACTTATTAATCGAAGGAGAGGTATTTTTGGTGGAAAGCAGGTAAATGGGTTTTTAACATAATTAGACCAGTTGAATTCAAATATTTTGTTTACCAAACTGAAATATCACTCTGAAACCTGCTAAACTACAGTTAAAACTTTCAAATAAATGGGTAACAAACCTCAAATCAATGTTAATATATGTATGTGTGTACGTTCTACATCTCCTCCTACAATTCAGGACTAATTTTGACTAAAATTTGCACGAGGCTTCCTTGCTAACAGACACTGAATACTGTCGGGGTTAGTCATCCCTACCTAACCCTCTTCCTTCAGAGGAGTGGCTGGAAAGAGAACACAATGCTATTTTAATTGTACTAAAACGGCAGGAAGAGTTTGTATGTTTCAGCTTGTATAAACACCAGGACCAATTACAGCCACACTTGATAACAAAAATAACTTAAATCTAAAAACGTGTACTGTAAGACACTCCTAATACCCCTACGAATTGTAGGGGAAGGGGATTTGAAGTAAAAACGATTGATATTTAGTGTCGAACCAATATTTTCGGGGTCGCTGAGATTAATAGGGAAGCTCCCTATTGTTTTCAAGTCTAAGTTCAACCCCAATCGGCTAGCGTGGTCAGAAGAGCGGAGGTGGGAAGGAAGAGACAACAGGTCATGGTTGAAATAGTCTTATAGATCCATTAGGAACAATAAATTTCCAAAGCACACTGTCTAAATTCTTCGATGACTTCACAAGTAAGAAACCAAACTTTTGTTTCTGGTGTTAATATATGAACATGATTTATATTCTTTTACTTTTCAGAGGGAAAAAAAAGGAATGAGATTTACACGTATACATTCAAGAAAATGTTACCGTATTTCTTCAAATATGACCAAAATAACTATGCAAGAATGTATATTGCAAGAATTTGAACTTGGAAATTGGAACGTTAAAGGTTCAAATGGAACCTTCCGTCAACTGCATCCAAATCACAGCCAAAAATAGCTTAATGAAACAAGGAAGAGAAGAGGAGACATTATTGGAATTACAAAATCATTCAACACTGTGTAAGCGGTCTCTATAGTATAATTACGTGCACAAATTGGATCTCAGACAAGAAAAATGTTTTCTCTTGTACTTGATGATCAAATGAAATTGAAGATTCATCATTCAACACCGAGGAAATAGTTCAAGATCAAATTTTAGAATTTGTTAGAAAAAGACTAATATTACCCAAAGAACATTCCTCCCATAAGAGTTTCTACTCTCCACTGAAGAAGACCAAAGCACTAAAATTTGCTTCTCTTGATACAATTAAACAAGCCAAAGTTAAGAACGTTGTCTTGCAAAAGGTTAAAAGTATTTTACATCGCTTAATTATGACGTATCAAACAGGAAGACTAGTTAATCTGAATAAAATATTACATGAATTATTGCCAGTGCCCATTTCCATCGCAGAATCAAATGGAGATCTCAGAATTATAAATAAGATAGCTCTTTCAGATATGTTAACAAGTTATAGAGCCTGCTTTCCAAATGTGACTTTAGAAAGCATGTCTTATGATAGTTGGTTTAGCTTCTTTGATGAATATAGAGAAACCGAGTACTGCCGAAACTTTCGGTGATGTGGCGGATGCTTCATCTTGGTGAAAGTTTCGACAGAATTGCCATTGCATTTGATCATTATAGATCACAATCCATAAAAGAGAGAACGAGACAGAAACACTTCAAAGGACTTACATGGTTAAAAGATCGGTTTAAAACAGAGACAGTCCTTTACTAAATAATTAGCAAATATTTTTGGGACTTCCAGAAAATAAGGCTAACCATGTCCGCTTACTGTAATAACAGCTAATTATTCAAGCTCTTGGAAACAAAATCTTTATTCTTTCTGGAGGATTCGGAAAAGAAGGCATGGTGAAACCGTCAGACCGATATCTAGACGCATGTTCCTTAGTTGCCGATCACGAAGCAGCAGACATGAGAATTGTTTTAAATTGTCTACACACTCAAGCTAATAATGTTGTTATTTTGCAAGAGATACTGATGTTTTAATATTTTTAATAGCACATTACAGTCGACTAAATTGCAAAGAACTATGGGTAAAAATGAGCCCAGCAGTAAAACTAAAATATATACCTATTCATACACTTTGTAAGAAGTTGACCATTGTGATAAAAGATATGACTACAATTCAGTTTCATATAATGGCGGCTGCGACACTGTTTTCCACATAACTGGTACGAATAAAACGTGGATAAAATTCTGTCAAAATTACTAGCTTTTGCAAAATCTTGGTAAAGCTGCATTTTAAGAAGAAAGAATTAAATTGGCTGAAGAGCAAGGTGACCAGACGTCCCGTTTTAGCCGGGACAGTCCCTGTTTTCAACCGTTGTCCCGATTTTTTTCTGATTTTCAAACGGGACGCCTAAATGGCCCGTTTTTAAGCAAACATGACCCAGGTGTTCCGTAATTATTATTCAAAATATAAATGGTCAATGTTAATACTACACTCTTCCGTACCAACACCCATTGCGAAGATTCAACCGTGCCTAGAATTTCTGAATATTCAAATGAGAATTGAGTGTTCTGTGGTTCAAGTGGGAATTGAGTGGGAATTCTGAGCGTTGAAGTAGTTAAAAGTATTGTTGTTTAGTACTTAAGTTAGAAACGCTGTGTTATCATTCTTACTTGTGTATTTTGTAAATTGAAAACACTGCTGAGTCCCAAAATGCAATGTGGAAGTCACCCTTCCCCCCTTCGCTGATTCATATGCGTCCCGTTTTTGAAAATAAAAGTTCTGGTCACCTTGCTGAAGAGTGTGTAAGTAGTCATCAAACACAAGAGATTTTTGATGAGGCAAAAATAACTTTGTTTCATAAATACCAAGCTCCTGAAGCCCTACTTCCAACAACTGACGCCATAACATTACACATACAAAGAGCACATTACCAAGCTATGGTTTGGAGACAGGCGACATCCAACATTCTCAATTGCTTTCATCAGAGGAAATTGGTTGGACCAGGGAAGATGGCAAACTTGTTCCAAGATTACTGTCCTTTCCTTCAGTATCAAGTTACTAGGTAGAAAGAATTGCATGTGGCTTTTCTACTGGATGTAAATCTAATAATTGCAGTTGCAAGAAAAGACAATTGAAGTGTATTTCAATATGTAAATGTAGAGCTACTGAAGGTAATTGTATGAATGATTAATGTAAGCACTAAATTTGTAAGAGTGGTTATGGATCGAAAGTGTTAAGAAGACATTATGGAATGTTTGTACATTAAATAACTTATTAACAGTCAATGGCTGTAACAGTTCTCATCTTCATAATCTAAAGTGTACCTGAAAGATACGCATATTTACTCTGAAAATTTTTGGATATTGGAAAACCTTATTCCTATACTAATTACAATGTAAAGACTAAGTACATAATTAACATAACTTCGTTTCGGATAAATCATAAATAATCAAGTTCTTCATATTTGCGCACAGAATAAAATTTGTCACATTTTAGCCGCCATTTTGCTTTACTCACCACAGTATGCAAACGGCAAACAGTAGCATGGTAAACAACATATTCCAGTTGAACACTCTAAAATCAATTGAAAAAAACATTTTCCCTGCTTTTCACCACAAATACCTCCTACATGCAACTCTTCACAAAATAGCACGAGTCTATTACGCGGAAATGTACCCATGCCAATAAAATTATGTGAACAACAAGTCTTCCCAGGGGTCCCATCATAGGACTCTAGGGACCAACTTGAAAATTTTAAATATAAGCCCTCCATTTTTATTGTAGATTCTGATTCTGCGATTAAGAGTAAGCAACTTTTACTTGGAGCAATTTTCGTTATTCTCATAGATGGCGCTCTAATCGAAAAAAAATCAATATCATCGTACGAACGTATGTCACCCGAGCCTGACATTAACACAAGGAATACTTCACAATTTTATTACCGGTCCAATAATTAATTTTAAAAAAAAGAACTAGTCAGCTAACATAAAATAAGGTTGCCTTCATCTTCCGAAAATTTCAAATAGAAATCCTCTACCGTAATTGTGATTCGGATTCTGACCGAAAATACGCAATATTTACTTTATGTATTTTTTCATTATCCTCCTAAATCGCAATAATAATAATACTAATACTACTACTACTAAAAATAATAATTTAATAATATCATTTTATATCACCTGAGGTTAATAAATGAAAAGCTGGCTGAAGAACTGGACATGCTGCGTGATGTTGGTGCTAAGACTTGCTAACAAATAAACTTATGAACATATTTGTAAGTTAATAATATTCTTCAAGAAGTGAGACTTTTCTGTGAGATTGTGGACAATATGAAAGTTGATTAATGCCAGCTCTCCGTTGGGACACAAAGTTTCAAATATTAATCGGACACAGTGTCAAAAGACAATTAACTTATTCATTTTTGTCATGGTTATTTAGGAATATATAATGACGATTTGATTAGAATATAGACCGTGTGATTTATACCTAAGAGGTAAAAGTGAAAGTGAGCACGTAGTGTTCGGAGCAATAGTGTTGATCGGATCTATTAAAGTTTAAAGGGAAATTATCATTTTGTTGCTATGGTTATATAGATGTGAGTAATTGCGATTTGATTTGAAACTGCATGTAATTACATCTGAGAAGTAAAAGTAAACGTGAACATGTAAAGTTAGTTGGCAGATCAATAACTCATTAGAAAATAGATCAATTCTGCTCTTATAAAAGTAGAGGAACAAATAACTTTGAAAAGAAGACATACTTATGTGTCACACCTATGGCATGTTCTGTTAATACTTATCGTTGATTGTAAATTACGGTTCAGTAACGTACAAGCCATTGAATATTTGTAGCAGTAATCATTGTTACAGAAAACCTCTGAACACTGAAGATGTATATCAACTGGTTTGTATTAGAGCTCTCAAAGTAAAGTTCTAACCCTCTAGATGATACGAGGATAAGGCATTCGCGAATGGTTTTGAGCAGAAGTAGGGGAAATATTTAACGAAAAAATTTCGCGCTCCACACAATCCTACTTCGAGATCTACTGTCGAGTGCATCATAAGACACGTCGAGAAACCCTTAACTGTAAAAAAATGTAACATTATTGGTCAACCAAAATTAATATTATGACAGCGAAATATATATCTATATCTATGTATCTATGTATCTATCTATCTATCTATCTATCTATCTATCTATCTATCTATCTATCTATCTATCTATCTATCTACAGTAGGGATGGTACCGAGACCGAGACGGACTTGTAAATGCCGAGACGAGACCGAGAACGAGACAGACCTCTATAAATCGAGACGAGACCGAGACGAGACTTAGGTCAGTCTCGAAAGTCTCAGTCTCGTCTCGAATATTGATATTGATAAATACTAAAATTGCCTTCACTCAAAATTTGTTTCGTTGCTGTGTTAGATAATATGAGAACGGTTGATTGATGTACAGTGGCGTATTTAGGGGCTGGTTATCGGGCTCAAACCCCTCCAGAAATAAATTTGTGATAATTTTTTGCATTTCACGTACAACGCAAATGTTTCTCACTCGTTCCTCAAGCCTCTCTCGAAACAAAATCCACTGCTGATGCGAATAGAATTCTCTCTCTCTCTCTCTCTCTCTATATATATATATATATATATATATATATATATATATATATATATATATATATATATATATATATATCCTATATATATATGGTCGCGGTGCCACCCAGATCCGCCCTGCATGGGTTCCCGGGGCCCAACTTTAATTTTAAATGGAAGCAAGGGGTGAGTGGCACCTCGTTCGATAGATCTTGAAAAACTTAAAAGCGTTGTGGCAAAATATCTTTCATATCGGGCACTGTATTCAAAATAGCCGCCAAGACATGTTGCCTCTATCAGATACAGTAAAACGTGCAGTACCACTAATATGAAAACGGTTGAACATAAATGAACCGAACAGAAACTCAAATAGAAAATGTCATGTGGCACATCGATTGATATTGTCGCGGAGACTCCCAGGGCCACCCTTCATGGGGGCCCAAAGCGCAACTTCAAAATTGTAAATGGAAACATGGGGTGAATGATACCTCGTTCGACATATCTTTGAAAACTAAAGAGTGCTGTTGCAAAAGATTGTTCATATGGGTCACCGTTTTCAAAATGACCACCAAGACA
Organism: Thermobia domestica; assembly: GCF_964235325.1. Lineage (NCBI taxonomy): Eukaryota > Metazoa > Arthropoda > Insecta > Zygentoma > Lepismatidae > Thermobia > Thermobia domestica. The sequence goes on along the minus strand of NC_137461.1, from coordinate 41,418,275 downwards.
TGCTACCTGCATCAGGTAAAACGTGTCATGATTAGAGTGAAAGTGCCATAATGGAAAGAAAGAAATCTAACTCCTAGAAAATAATCGCTCCAACCTCACTCCGTAAGTGGGTGAAGCGCGAATGATCGGTGAATTGCAAATGAGAGCCTTAGTTTTTGCAAATTGTATCTACGAAACAAAGTTATTTGAAATGTGTTTTTATAATATATAAATGTCTCTGTAATGGGATAAAGTATGTAAAATTCTTGTTAAATGGTACCTTTCATTTTGATTGCAGGCAATAGTTTGATGCAAAAATGAATCAAATGAAATGCGAAACCAATTTGTCGAACAATGCAATTTTAGAACAATGTTTACAAACGTTGGTTTTGTTCAACAGTCGTCTGCATGATATTGGTTCGCTTCTTTTCCTTCTATGTCTTCTTGCATGTGATAGAGTATGAGTTTCACTGAGATGTCCACAGTTACATTCCCAATAATTTTCAACGGTAATTTCAGTTGTGATCCTTAGTAACGAAACGGTACATACTGATGCAGATACAGTATGTCCCAAAAATCTTGCACGCAATGCGGTAAATTATCAGAGGCGAAGGGGCGGGTAAAATGTTGTTAAACTTAAATTTCACCTTATTTCACTTTATTTTTATTCATTATAGTACCAGTCATTTGTATACACAAGTGTTTCAGACAAACCATATCTATTGCAGATAAAAAGTAAGGTTCTCATTTGAGATTTTACCATTCATTCCCGCTTCACCTACTTACGGACAGAGATCGGAAAGCTCATTTTCTATCATTTCCTCTTTTGCATCATGTCAATTATACTTTAATAATCTTTTTCTCCGTTGCATTATATTCGAGCCGTGGAATGATAAATACCCTCTGTGCTTTCCTATACGAGTTTTATTCTGTTCATTTATCTCCAACTATTTTCATATTAGGGGTCTAGTGGTACTGGACGTTTTATCTGATACAGGCACCATGTCTTGGCGGCCATTTTGAAAACGGTGACCGATGTGAAAAATCTTTTGCCACAACACTTTTTACTTTTTAAAGATCTATGGAACGAGGTATTACTCGCTCCATGTTTCCATTTAAAATTTTAAAGTTTGGCCCTGGTACCCCATGAAAGGCGGCCCCGGGAGGCGCCGCGACAGCACCATTTGGTGTGCTCCATGGCATTTCCTATTTGAGTTTTTGTTCGGTTCATCATGTTCAACCGTTTTCGAGATATCCCCGTGGAAAGATTAAAATGGGCCATCCTGTATATATATATATATAGCCGCGGACACAGTATATAATCAAGGGAGGGGCTAAACCATGGTTTGCCGCTTTATCCAGTGTAAAGAAAGTAGGATTGAAGCCCATTTTATCCAGTGCATACCTGAGCGTTAAGGGGAGCTATAGTCCCTATAGCCCTCCCCTAGGATCTGATATATATATATATATATATATATATATATATATATATATATATATATACTAAAAATGCTGAAATTTAGTACCAAGTTGGGAAATTCTTCTTGATACTCTGCAATATCACTAGATAAACAAGCAGTGTTGCTAAAGCAAAATAAAGTTGTATTTTCTCAAATTGCGCTACGTAAAGTATTACATATTTAGTTATTTAACAAAACCACAATAGCCCATACATTATTTATGTAGCTTGGAAATCTCTAATAACTCAAATGGCATAGACGGTGCAATGCGCATCAATTGTACCTTAGCGTCAAATACTGTGATCATGGTATAACATATTTCGAATGAATGAAGGAACAAAGTTACAAGAAACGGAAAATTTAAATTTTTCTAAAGACTTTACTTCGAAAACGCGCTGACATATCACGTCTCATCATGCAGATGCTTCCAAAAGACTTAAATGCTTATAACGCCATTTACAACAATTGTTATTTCAAATCGTTTCAGAGATGCCAAACACATTGGTAGTGATTGTTATACTGCTTAAAATGACGCATTTTTATTACATTTTTATAATGATTATTGCTTTCCTTTGCTTCTATAACATTATAACAGTTTTTGGTGGTTTTAATTACAACAAGTCGCAGTTACATTATTTTAAGCAGTGTTGCCCACTTAAATAGTTAGCTAAATATTATTCTAAATATGTGCAAATAACGTAGATAAACTGCAAAATATTTTAAAATTACTCGTAATTTGTTTTATGGTGCAAGAATGCTTTCAAGAGACGTTTTTCATAGTCTTTTGGCTACTTATAATGTTAATGTTTAAATCTTCGTTCCAGCAATACAAATGCAAATTGTAACTGACATTAAATGTAACTGATACATTTTCAGTAACACTAGTTGTTCCCCTTAAGCCTTAGGCCTGGTGTACACTTTAGATTAAGATCGTGCTTAATTAAAAGTTCTAATTGCACCCTAATTACATTTCACTTGCTTTAGTTTGACCACCGACCACCTCAAACTCGATCCATACCATATAGCTATATGCAATTATTCAAGAACTTACAGTTAGTAATACACAGTGTTCACTTTTGTTTTAGTTTAACGTCCCACAATTATGCTAGGGCGGCTAAAGGAGACGTGGAGCTAATGATTATAGTGGAATCCGAATCACTTCGGTCGTTCAACTTTACCCCTACCGGAAATCGAACTCGGGACCACGCGAACCGAAATCAAGAGTTCTAGCCGCTAGACGAAATGGGGGTCCTCACATTGTGTTGATTTAAATCATTCAGTCAGTGTTGTCAGATCCGATGATTAAAAAAATAGCGTGTCTGTACTCCGAAAGTAGCGAATTCGAAATCTTTGTAGCCCAAATATATAGAAATGAATACTGATGGTGCTAATGAAATAATTTAATATGAGCTGGAAAGTGTGCTGGACGTATTGCAAGAAGAAATTATGATCGACGGACGAAAACCATTCTAGACTGGATACCACGAGACAAAAACAGCCTAGGAAACCTCCGCATACAAGAAGGTGTGACGAAATCAAGAGCCACTGGAGGAGTAACCTGGAAAAGAATTGCCCGTTAGATAGTTGTGGAGAAGACTTGGAAAGACCTTCATCCAACAATGGATTGATAATGGTTGATTATGATGATGGTGATGATTTTATTATATTTGGACCTCGGAGGTAAACTAAACCAAGTCATACATTTCGTAATTTTACAGAAGCGAAAAACTGGTTCCTCAACTAAGACTAAATATATAACTTTTACTAGGTAAGGTAGGGTTAAAATGGATCCAAAATTTAATGAAAATCATAGAGCGAAAAAAGTATTTTTGACTATTCAATCCATCATGTTGCAGCAAAACTACGAAAATTAATACAAAAGAAAACTAGAAAGTTAAGAATCACTTGTTTTGGCGAGTGAGAAAAAATAGATACAGATAACTCGAATTACCAATATACTTATATATGTATGTCCATGTTTTGCAACTAATTTTCAATCAATATAAAATGTCAACGTAATAAACGCAAGATTAGTTTTCTCGAATAACGTTTGCATAAGATTCATCTATGTTACGGCACTGGATATGTGCTTACGTAATGCATTACGACCTTATGAACTAGTATAAGAACAGTTTGCACTTAAAATGAGATGCGAACTATGCGAAACATCGGACTTTGAATCTAACTTGTTTTATGATCCAACTCGAGACCTCACATAGCAAAGATGAGTGTAGTAGCTCCCACCACAAGGTTCAGGACGTTCGTGTTATAAAGTGTCAATTAAACACGGAGATGTGAAACGGTAATAAAGCATTTCATCAATTTCAAACAAATACTTATATTGTAGTAATACTTTACCCTATTTGTTAAGATAATGAACGTTATATTCTGTTTTTAAAATTACAGTCAAAGCAGAATGTATTGAATAATGAGAAATTGTAACGTTTCAATTTCGGTTCGACTAAATACATTCGTGCTGCTATGTGTTGCGTTATCCGTTAGGAGGCATTGAACAATTCTGATTCAAAGGAAGAAAATAAACTACTGTATAGTACTGGAGTTAATTTAATAGAGTTAATTGTATACGCAGTTCTGAGGCTATATGAGACAAAGTCTATTGCTGAAAGTGAAATATGGGTTCTATTAGGGTTTTACGGTGATATACCCACTGATCATTGAACCTGGAATACGCGCATTGAAAGCATTAGCACTAGCAAATTAGCTATGAAGAGGTACACCATACCATAATTCTAAGTCAAAATGAAAGGAAAAAATAAGCGGAAACGATATACTGTACGAGAATAATACTTTCACTATTTTAATTCCACACTATTTATTTCGAGACTTTCGAGACTTTCGAGACGAGACCGAGATTTGGTACTCGAGACCGAGACCGAGATCGAGACAAGCATCTGTTGACCGAGACGAGACCGAGACCGAGACTGTGATTTTTTACTCGAGACGAGACCGAGACCGAGACCGTTATTTATCAACCGAGACGAGACCGAGACTGTACAAAGTATCGTCTCGTCTCGTCTCGATACCATCCCTAATCTACAGGGTGTTAATGAACTATACCGACAAACTTTAAGAGGTGATTCCTCACATCAAAATAAGAGAAAAAAGTTCATATGAACCTATGGGAAAAGTGGAAAAAATTCAGAGCTAGGGCTTCTAAATTCGCAAAGAAGCCAAATTTCAAGAGGCCCTATTTCGAATTCGAGAGACTGTGGGTGGTGGCCCTTATCAGCGTAAAGGGAGTCAAACATGCGCAATCCAAAAATGCATATTTCATTAATGTTCAATGGGTGTACAGAGTATTCCATACATGGTGAAATTCCCAGGCATGCCATCAACCGAATTTTGATGTATGATCTGACTTTGTGATTCGTCCAAAGTAGGCAAACGATAAGCCTTGATAGCAGTGAACACAGAATCCTTTGGAGCGATGTCGGAAGTGTTAAGGGTCGTCAGCAGTACGGTTTCTTGTACTCGGGAAAACGCATGGTGCGATGTTTTCTTTCACGCTTATAAGTAAAGGAAACGTGAAATATACCCTGAGGAAATAGATACCTTCACACGTTATTCCGAACACAAAGAAACATGGAGCTGGCGGATCCTAACACTTTCGCCTTTCCTCCGAAGCATGAGATGTTCATAATTGTCAAGGTTTACCTCCTGCCTACTTTGGATCCTTCTTGAAATCAGAGTATATCTGAAAACTCTATTGAAAACATATCTGATAATTACACCGTGTAGGGAATAACCCTTACACCTATTGACAATTGATGAAATATTCATTTTTCGATTGTGCGTGCCTAGCTTCATTTGCGCTGATAAGGACCACTATCCACAGTCTCTCGAATTCGAGATAAGGCCTCTTGAAATTTGGCTTCTTCGCGATTTTGGACAGCCCTAGCTCCGAAATTATGCACTTTTCGCCATAGGTCTATAGGAATATTTTCTCTTATTTTAATATGAGGAATCACCTCTTAAAGTTTGTCGGTGTAGTTCATTAACACCCTACACACACACACACACCTATATATATATATATACACTGTAGTTTAAGTACTACATTAAACAAAATTAAATCGTCAGGTATTATTTCCCAGTATCGTTTTTGGAGTTCGCGACAGTCATGCCACCTTTGATTGTCGAATATATACCAAATCCAATCCTACAGAACTGAACGATACCAATAGATCTTTTAATTCATTATTTTCCCTGATATCGCTATGAGATTCCTCCAGATGAGGAGGTTGTGGTTCCCTGAAGTTCTCTAGTATACTATATATTTCATAGTTACTCCAAACCAGAGTTAAAATGGATCTGAAAAAGTAGGGGGACGCAATGACGTCACGCCGTCCCCTGTGCCTATCTTTGAATATTGCAATATTTTTAGAAAGTGGATGACGCAGGTCCCCCTCACTGTTACCCCTGCTCCAAATATTTTCCAAAGCAATGGACTCAATTGCTTTGAAATTAAGAAAAACAAACATAGACATATTTAATTGCAATAATATCGCGTCTGGCGAGTAATTTTTTATTTGAGCTAGAGACGTGAAAGCGGGATAAGGAAAAATCTACCATCTGCTATATACGAGAGTCGGCAACATGTTCATCAGAAACCACGTGTGCCCTCCAAATCAGAATCACTGTGACAACTTGCATAAACATCGACTCAGCCAGAACAGATGTTGCCTGCTATACTACGTTTCGTGCCCACGATTCCTCTTAAGCAAGTAAATACTGAACAGATATGACAATATCATCATACACGGATACTTCTCAGTGATCAGCAATATCTGTAAGTAATTGTGTATTCCACATTTTATATGCTATAGTAGTAACTATTTATGTGTTTGGAGGATTAAAGATGAATTCAGGTCAATACTTACCAGATGGGTATCCCAACTCAACTACTCGAACATTGTAGTATTAGCACAGTACTAGCGACAACTTGAATATTTGAGCACAGGATCAATATTTCGCTGAAGCGAATATATTTATTTCCGTCAGAAACTAAACAATTAACCAAATACGTTTATTTTTTACCAGATTCCAAACTACGCCCGGATTATATCTGTCAAAACCAGTAGTAGTTCTTTTTTTTATATTACATTATGCGACTTATATGTAACATATATTTATCTTGCATTTATTTCTAGGTAATGCCGTATTTATGGGGGTGCAAAGGTGCACATGCACCCCCCTTCGTTGTAAATATACACTATCTAAAGTGTGAAGCTGGCAGTGAGTTTTGCAAAAATGAATAGTTTCAGTTCAGTTTTATTGATGGGTGGATGGAAAATGATTCATCGATAGCAGACATTTAGCATTTCCAGGGTCATTTCTCATTTACACCACAGATGCCTAAAGGCATTGAAAAAACTCAATTTAATTCAAATGTGCTGGCAGTTATTTGGTGCAAACCCCCTCAGAAAATCCTGGATCCGGCCCTGTTTCTAGGTACTCATATTAGGACTTGGGACACAGTCGAAAAATCGTGGTACTCCAAAGTAGCGTAAAACCCTATGGGAAATTTTCCCTGAAATGAATTGTGCTCCTAAAAATTTAAAATAAAATAAACTTCCAGTAGATGCCAGTAGACGTTTGGTAATTTTTCAATACATATTTTACTATGAAAATTTTGTCGCAATAATTACATCGTTCTGAAGAGAAACTTGCTTAGTTTTCTCGTCGGAAACAAACTAAAACTTAAGTCTGCACTTATTTGTAACATACCATTAAGCCTGTCATACGTCTCGTTAAAAACAGGACAGTCCCGATTTTGAGCCCGTCTCCCGCGTACCCCGTAAATTTAGTCGGGACAGGCAAATGTCTCGAATTTTAGTTCCGTCCCATTTTTGCTATCAATATCAGCTTATTCGAAAAGTCAGAAAATAACCTGAAATGCACTCTCCCGCCAATTTGAGGAAGTAGTACCCGTTTCTGAAAGCAACGAAGTTGAACTACGAAGTTGACTGCAAAGTTTGCAATACTAGTTTTTCCATTGCATCAGATGGAAACTCGGACACTCTCCAACACCAAAAAACAAATAAATGTAAGATGGCTTCGAGTGCTTCTACGTCTACAAGCACATGGAAGATAAGTGACTTTTACCCCAGCAAGACATTACATAAGTTAACAAGAATTATAAATAATATTTTTGAGAGACTAGGGGCACAGAATTGTGCTTTGGTCTAGGATTTAGAAATATGTAAATCCGGTCCTGACAATTACACACGATACAACGAAAAAAATCAGCTAAGTTTTCATCAGAATAAACTGACAAACGTACTTTTGGCAAATAAAGTCATGTAAATAAATATTGCTAAAAATGCGAAGAATATTAAAAATACATTACACCAATGATATAAATAAAAATATAGGCTATTATTTATGTATTATTTCCCCGTAAAGTATTTTTATAGAACGTGATTTTGAGTTTTTAATGCCATTTTTTAGTAGTTGGATGGTAAATATCTTTAATTCGTACAATTAATTGCAGGGAACGAAGAGAGAAAAATAGCTGCAATTTAGGGAACTTTCGACTATTATACAGGGTGTCCAATATACAATGCAACCCGGAGTTTGGGATAGTAGAACTTTTGAACCATAAGCGATACACAAATAATGGTTATAACAAAATGAAACCTTGTTTATGCATATATTTTTAAACAAGGAAGCAACGATTGAATCACATTGTTGCCAGATGTAACCGAAGGTATAAATCATTTTTTTTACAAGTAACGTAAATTGACTCATATCTCGTAGGTATAGATGTTCTGCTGATAATTTTCAGTTTGTGTAAATGTAGTAGCTTGGAAAGTATGGAATAGAAAAAAGAATTTTTCATTTCCACCGATGATAACTAATAGGATGAAGCCTCTGTAAGGGGTCACTAGGGAAAACATGGTTTTCATAAATTAACATCCTGAATTGGCAACAGTTGCTGATGCTTCAGTGCATCAAAAGGTGTGGTAAGGATCTGTCTACATTATGCAATTCCTGAAAACAAAGAAAAAGAATGTTTGAAATCATCATGATAAAGTTTTACTTACATGCACCCAGCAACATTGCTATTCATCACGAACTGAATTGTCAGTTTTACGACAGATTCTGGAAGTGGCACGGTTTTGATTCAATGAAAACGGAAGTGTCCCCGTATTAAAAAATAACACATAATATCCCGCGAATGAAAATTGAAATACACTACTGACGGAAATTTGATTTTGTTTAGCTCTGAATTTATCTGCAGCTACTTTTAGAGCATAAATTCATTCCAGATATTTATTGTAAATGGATAATCGTTTTTTATGTAAATAAGCTTACTACTTACACTTCATATTTCTGTTTCTTAAAACGTTGGTGATGAGACTTGAATTCCTTGTACTCTGAACGCACCATGAACCATATTAGGTTTAGGCAAATTAATCCTTGCTGCGAGGATCCAGCAAATCCCGGAAGGTGGATTGTCCGTTCTGAAATCTGAACCCTAAGTACAAACTGTGTATACGTATGTTAAAAACACACGTTTAAATTATTAGGATTGCATGTTTACGGTAAAATACCATGTAAATTGTGGGTAGCGAAGCTCTACCGAAAGAAGAGATGAAGTAAACTATACACTCGAGTTGTTTATCTTCTTAGTACGAGAGTTCCAAACTGCCTAGTTTCGCGCGGAATTTAATGTAGTTCTTTCATTTAACTTCCTTCATTACTAATCTTTAGTTCAAGTAGTTAACAGAAGTTCATATAAAACGATCTTAAATCTTCTGAAGAATAAAAAAACTGACACTCCCCTTAATAACTCAAGAAATGCAGTGTACTATGCATCTTTGAATGCTCTCCAGTAATAAATTACATTTCATACACTAAGCTGCTACCTGAATATTTTCTTAGAATATAATACTAATCAGCGAAGCTACACAATAGTAACTGATAAAATAAATAATCTTAACCAAACTCAAAATACCCATTTTTTCTCATTTTTCCCTCTATTGTGAAGAGAAGTTATATAACAAAAAGTCAATTCAGATGTTCATCAATGGCTTAGGAGGACAGACGGAGGATATATCCAGTCGACAGTGGTCTTCAATATCGGGGTTTTTAAAGCTTTGTAATCATCAAGTGAAAGAGCAAAACAAACACTTCTTGCTTCAAGTGATCAATGAGTACCGATCGTCATACGGAACACATTGAATTGATATGCGAGGTCTTCCCAAGCCTTCATCAGTCTGTTTGGAATAATTGTTGCTCCTTAAAAATTCTTCATTCAGACGTCACTGGAATCGATAATTCACTACTAGTCTTCCCAATTGATTTCTTTGGGCTAAGTGTAAAAAAAAAATTAAATCGTTTCTTCAAGCAGTCTTGATCATAAGTTCGTACTGTTCTCTTTCCACAGACCATCATTGGTTTCAAACTGATTATATCATCTACGGACGCTATTATCACTTGGCGGATTATAATATACCTTAATACAGTAACCACGTTGCGCTGTACCTACAGACTCAGCCTCTGCAAAATATAAAACAGATCAAATCTTTCTACTCACTAGTCGTTTTCTTTGCTACTAGAGTTTTATAACATACAGAGGAAACAGTGCATGACAAAACAGATTGATTTCCTATTTCATTTGATCTATTATTTACAATTTTAAGCAGTAAAAGTGAGTGGAACGCCGTTACCCCACCTCTAAAGATATCTATGGCGTCCCCCACTTCCTTCAAAATTACAATGGGCAAAGATATGCTCGGGGGACAGCGTGACGTCATGCGTTACCCCACCTTTTCAGGTCCTCTTTTACCACTCACTGTAAGTTAATTATAATAAATATTACAAAGCCTTAAAAAAGCCATAACTATTTTGAAACCCCCTGTAAATGATTCTCAATACTTATTGGTAAAAGAGTTTGGAAGTCTACAACGAGAACTACATATATCAATCATTTAGGTTTAAACATACAATATGAGCATCATACGACTCAAACGTAAAGAGTTCAATTTGTAATGATCCCATTCGTGAACCACATGGTCCACACTTTGTCAAAATATAACGTAAATGAGACGATGTCTTTTCTAAATTGTCTTAAATAAATACCACTGTTTTCTGCATACAAATTAATGGTGATTGGTTGTAGTCTTAAGAAGTGAAATTGTACATGTTTGTCTTGTTCAGTTTCTGCTCACATTTTAAGCTATCGTTATAAAAATTTTGTAGATAAATGAGGACGTTATCTACAATATTATTACTATAAAGGAAACCAAGAAAGCTCTGTCGCTTTATCCGCCACTACCTTCGAATATCAATATATCACCTAAGACGTACTTGGAAGATCAGAAATTGTCCCCATCAGCATCGACGACCGTCTGCCATCGTTCTGGAAGGCCATGCATTCCATCGCGGTAGAACTTGGTGGGCCGTGAAGTGAAGAAGATATCAAGTGCATTTTGCACCTCTACTAGGAATTTGAAGTGGCGTCTTCTAAGTTGATTCCCCAAGGAATGGAACAGGTGATAATCGGACGGTGCAATGTCCGGAAAGTATGGAAGATGCAATAATGTTTTTCATCCAAGGCGTAGAATCCCTGTAACAGGACGACCCCTTTGCGATTCGGAAGTGTTTTGAGTTTTTCTTGAACACAGCTCAACTGCTGATAGTACACAATTGCATTGATGCTCTGACCAGCTGGTAGCGGTCCTGATACACGATGCCGTGAGCAGTCCACCAAACACACAGGAAGGCCTTCTTCTGGTGCAGTCCTGATTTCGTCTGTTTTGGAACCAGTTCATGGAATGCTAACCAATGAAGACGGTGCCATGAGTTTCGTTCACTGCCCACTTCTCATCACATGTCAACACCTGTAAAGAAATGCCTTCTTTCTCAGTTGAGACAGCAAAGAAACATACCTCTCTGTTCGCATTGCCTTCTGGCCCGGAGTCAAATCATGTGGGAACCATCGAACCAGTGCTTCCCAAGTTGATATGTGCTGCCAAGTGGTTTCTCCATTCACACTGAATTGTAGTGCGGCCACTGTTCGCCGCAATTGATGCCTGAAGATTTCATTTTGTACATGTGTTAGTCCTCCAGCACGTGGTGCATCTCCGAAGGTTTCCGCATTGTCCTTAAACTTAAACCACCGCTGCATTGTCCGCGTAGTCACGATACCCTCACCAAAGGCTTGGTATAACTTCCGTCCCGCTGCATTAGCGTTTGAACCCAGTTTGAACCCATACAGCATACACGCCCTTATAACGCTCTGCTGAGGTCTCATGTTCACTCTGTCCTTAGCCAAGTTCACGTTGTAGCTGAACTGCCACAAAAAGGTAGTATGGTGTATGTACCCACACTAATAATTGACTTTTTCCTTATCTCCATTCGCATTGAACTCACGGTATGAGGGCCAATTGAGCACATACCTCCACAAAAAGCGACAGAACAATCTTGGTTACCTTTCTAGTATTTTACACAAAAGGAAACTCCAAACAGGAAAAAATGTCCATAAATGAGCGTAAGCCTGTGGGAAATTAACTGAGTCACTATTGTAAAGAAGAGTTGCCTGAAATACGATTTGTGCTGTCATAAAATGTTTAAAAAAAATAATACCGGTATCCAACAGATGGTAGCAGATTTTGGCTATCGTTTCAATTCTTTCTTAACTACGAAATGTTTCCGCAATAAATTTTCCAGTCTGAAAGGAAAGTTATCTAATTTTTCTTCTTGGGAGGCAAGTTGAAATAATTACAAAATGTCCGATATGTTAATATCTTTATAATGTGGAAATTTGGTCCTCGGTTAATATTATATGTGGAGATATCTAATATTGGATATGTTGTACTTGACGTCGGTAATGTGAGCATATCTGTCATTGTAGTACAAGATAACGGTTAGAATTTCTCAAATCACCAACAACGACCTATGTCTTGTAAAATACCTAGATTTTGCATTTTCCACTGAGTATCGTAGGACCACTACGAGAACATAGACAGGACCCAATTCGTCCTCTCAGCCGTAAGGCTCACAATTCTTAATCTGCTCGTCTCCTCGACATCGAGACTGTTCACGGTGACCTGCTCGTCTGTCGTATACAGCATCTCTAAACAATCCACCTAAAACGACAGTCACATCAATTGAATCACCTGCTAGTATATCATCAGCTCCTATGAACATTTCACCTCAAACTCTGGTATTATTTGCATTATATTTACTGAGCTTGATCCTTCATTACATAACGTAAAATTTTTTACTTAAGCCCCATGCGGTATTGTATTCTTTTAGATTTACTCTAATTAAAAATAAAAACAGAAGGCGGCATTATTCTCAAAACAATAAATTGCAATGTACTAGCAGAACATATATAAAGTCGCTCAAACATAGTTCAGAACTAATGAAAAAATCAATTGATATATCCTGAACAGAAAATATCACTCCGCCTAAGCGAGCACCATTTCTGTCAGTAGTGATCCAATGTGTTGTTTCTACAATTGAAAAACCAAAACGTTTTAAAAAAATCTAAAGCTGATTGCATAAATCCTAGAAGTGCTCTTTGGACTAAAAATTCGACTGGCCCCATATACATGGTTCGATTGCTTACTGACGATAAGACTTTGATGACACTTCAGAATGGGGTATATATATATACAGGGTGTTAATGAACTACACCGACAAACTTTAGGAGGTGATTCCTCACATCAAAATAAGAGGAAATGTTCATATAGGCCTATGGCGAAAAGTGCATAGTTTCGGAGCTAGGGCTGTCCAAAATCGCGAGAAAGCCAAATTTCAAGAGGCCCTATTTCGAATTCGAGAGACTGTGGAAGTGGTCCTTATCAGCGTAAATGAAGCGAGGCACGCACAATCAAAAAATGCATATTTCATCAATTGTCAATAGGTGTAAAGTTTATTCCCTACAGGGTGTAATTCTCAGATATGTTTTCAATAGAGTTTTCAGATATACCCTGATTTCAAGAAGGATCCAAAGTAGGCAGGAGGTAAACCTTGACAATAATGAACAACCAATGCTTCGGAGGAAAGGCGAAAGTGTTAGGAACCGGCAGTTCCATGTTCCTTTGTGTTCGGATTAACGTGTGATGATATGTATTTCGTCACGGTATATTTCACGTTTTCTTCAGTTATAAGTGTGAAAGAAAACATCGCACCATGCGTTTTCCCGAGTACAAGAGACACTGCTGCTGACGATCCTTAACACTCCCGACATCGCACTAAAGGATTCGCTGTTCATTGCTATCAAGGCTTATTGTTTGCCTACTATGGACGAATCACAAATTCAGATCATACATCAAAATTCGGTTGATGGTATGTCTGGGAATTCCACCTTCTATATACCCATTGAACATTAATGAAATATGCATTTTTGGATTGCGTATGTGTAACTTGCTTTACGCTGATAAGAGCAACCATCCGCAGTCTCTCGAATTCGAAATAGGACCTCTTGAAATTTGGCTTCTTCGCGATTTTGGACAGCTCTAGCTCTGAAACTATACACTTTTCCCATAGGTCCGTATGAACTTTTTGTCTTATTTTGATGTGAGGAATTACCGCTTAAAGTTTGTCGGTGTAGTTCATTAACACCCTTATATCTATCTATCTATCTATCTATCTATCTATCTATCTATCTATATATATATATATATATATATATATATATATATATATATATATATATATATATATATATATATATATATATATAACTTAAGTGCACCAATAGCTGACACTTTAAGGATGTATTTCTAAATCTAATGCTTTGGCTTGAAAATAAAACAACATAGATTAATTATGGCTTTAGTAACTGAAAAGGTTTAAGTTTAAGGAAAGGTTTTCAATTCATATAAGACTTTCAGATAAACATATATGAGTTACCGAAATTTATATGGAACATAACCCACTTGTACCAGTTGCTGACACATAGAAAATACCAATGATCCAATACCTAACATAGTAATGTGCGAAAAGCTGACAGTTTTACTTTAAAGAATGTATATATAATGAAATCATTTATTAGTAAGAATAACATCACGTATTCCTAAAATATAGGTTAAACAGAAGTAACAGATTTATAATAGGTAGAATCTGCTCTTTGTTTAGTACTTATTCAAATATATCCATTTAAAATTTCAAGTCATTTCTTACCTTTCGTTAACGCGATAATTCTTAATTTCTTCTATCGGATATGCTCCCACCTTGAAATCAAATTATATTTAGGTGAATTGATTATTTTCAATATGTCTTCATATGCATACCATAGCTTGTTTTCAGTTTCCGGACAACACCAGCCACATCTATTCTTTAGCGTAACTTTGACGAAAGCTTCGTTTTGCTTAGTCTTAAAAACCTTCCTGGAAAATATTCACTTTTATATTAAATATTTATATAAACATTGACGTGAAGATTGCCCTCGGACTCACTTTCACAAGTTGACATCCTTCCCTGATACCAATCGCCACTGTCTCCGTCAGATTCAAGTTAAAGCTCAATGGAAGAGTCGGATGATTCCTCGAAGAAAATGTAACATTTTCTCCTTCGTCGAACTTTTGTTTTCTTCTCTTCCTTGTCTTCTTCGATAATTCTCTTTGTTTCCTTCTTTCTCCCTTTTCTCTCTGGATATATTCCTTTTCCTTTCGCTTATTTTCATTATATTTCTTCCACTCTGCCGATGTTGCGACTGAAGCTATTTTCTCTCTCCCACTCTTTAAGGCAGACGTAATTGTATGGTGCGGCCAAAATAAAGTTCTTTTAAATGGTGAGGGGATTAGTAGTATCAGTACTTCCCTTTGCTCCCTGTTCATTAGTAGGAACTTCAGTTTCTGTAGCTTTCGAAGTCCTTGGAATTGAAAACATGGTTTCACTTCTATTTTGATGAGTGTACATTTTAGTTACTTCTGCAACTTGAGAAACGTGAACTGTAGAAACATGAGTTCCTGTAATTTCCGAAGTGATTGAAATTGATACATTAGTAGGTCATTCGTATTTTGTTGAGTAGATATTTAATCCGTAACTTGTTTGTTGTCTATTCTGGGTAGAGGATCATGTCTGCTACACTTCTCTTCATCCATACGAGGATAAGATTTTTATCTTCTATGTTGCCTAATCGGAGATTTTTTAAACTTTCGAAGTATAAATTCTTTGTTCTAGAAAACACACGGATTAATTTACTTGGCTGTGGTGAGTTTCATTGGAGAGATTTCCGGAAGATATCTCTAAAGTTGTTCCTCCTTTCCTGAACTTTTGATAGTCTACATTATCTGCGTTGAATGGGTAGAGACCACATGCTCCGAATCCATTTTGTATTGCAGTTGGAGTTATTGACATTTTCATTGTTTTGTTTTTTTTTATTTCACAAGAGGTGCAAAGTCTTCATTACTTAGCTTTCTACCGTCATGTTTGATTCTCCACTGATGCACACATTTCCAAGCGTTCTTGAGTCGATGGAAAACTGAAATATCCATCGGTTGAAGAACGTGAGTGGAACTCGGATACAAAACTACAAGTACAATACCATTGTAACTGCAAAAGGTGCTTAGAGGCTCAGTGAGATGCAATGCATAACCATCAAGGAAAACAAACAAAAGAGTTTTGATATTTAACTTTTCAAGCCATGGTTGAAACACATTAGTCATATATTCATAAAATGTCTCTACTGTCATCCAATCTACTCAGATCTACTAATACCCCCAATTCTTAGACATTGAATTATCTATAGAAGCTGGCATTCGTTTGCAACTCTATACAACCATCGCGGGAGCAAAATACATGCACTAGTTTTAATCAGTATTGCCATACATTCTTTTGCATAATTGCTTGTGTATAGTTTTTTCCTCCTTACGAACTAACACCTTATTTCCTTTCGGAAACAAAAAGGATGCAGTCTCGTCTGCCTTAAGAATTCTGGATTGTTCTTAAGGTGCATGAATAAAATACCGCACTCTCGGCTGTTTCAAGTTCACACACCTCGGCTCATCTAGTTTCCAACTACAGGAGAAAGTGCCACTATCTATCTGTGTTCTAATCAATGAAAAGTTAAAAAGAAGCAGATCACCAATTTTATTTTGTCTTAAATCTGTTTCAGAACAACGACAAAATATTTTTTCTGTAAAATAATGATGTTTGCATCATTTCTTTGCTCAAATCCATTGAAATTTTTTATGTCCGGTCTTTATACAAAATATGACATGAAATGCGAACGTGAAATAAAAGCAAGGATAGGAATGGCGAAAGAAGCCTTTAAAAGAAAGAAAAGTCTGTTTTGTGGGAGCTTGAACAAAGAGTTGAGAAAAAGACTCATAAAATGCTTCGTGTGGAGTGTTGTATTGTATGGGGCGGAAACGTGTACATTACGTAAAGGTGACGAAAATCGACAGGAAGGCTTCGAAATGTGGGTGTGGAGAAGAATGGAAAGAATTAGTTTGGTCGAGCAGAAAACGAATGAGAGGGTGTTAGAAATGGTGGGTGAGAAAAGAACACTTTTAGATATTATTAGGAAGAGGAAGAGAAACTGTTTGGGACATTGCCTAAGAAGAGATTGTATCATGAGGGACGTCCTAGAGGGTATGGTGGCGGGAAAGAGAGTGAGGGGGCGAAAGAGACTACAATTAATGGATGATATTAAAATAGAAAGATCACACGCGAAGACGAAAAGGTTAGCGGAGGACCGTGGAGCAGGGAAGCTTCTCAGCTGCAGCAAGTGACTTGCCAATAAAGGCAGAATACCTATGATGATGATGATGATTATACAAAACAGTATTTTGCTGCTCTAATAAGTGACAACCCTGTCAGCTTTTCGATCGAGACATCCAAATTTAGTGAAATTGATAACAGATGACAAGTATTACTTTCTCGTGTAAATTATCTATGAAATTCATAAGTTAATGCCGTTATGATGTTTACCAATGCCTGACATGCAGTGTCACCTACTGGAATAACCCTACACAAAAGGACAACAATACCTGACACACCTTCTCCTGAAGTTTTAGAGTTTGCAATTTAACAAAATTTTCCTCCCGCAATTCACTACACTGTTTCACCAACACAATACATATTCAACATGTTACTGAAATAGAAAAAATCATAGGTTAACATAATAATAAGAAAGTAAGTAGGCTTGAGAATAGTGTGTGCGTTGAGAAATCTGTTAATGATAACCATATTATGTTCAATTTAAGATAAAGGTGTCAGCTTTTGGAGTAGTGTCAGCTACTGGTGCACGTAAAATATATATAAAACAAATCGTTGTAGTTGGAATCGCATGCATGATATGAATCCACAGTAAAGCACAAAAAATCAATTATGCAAACAATAAACTATCAAAGGAAAATACGTAAAGACTTTTTTGTTAAATATCGTCCTGGAGAATGCTTGATCGTATTCTGCATCGTCAGTTCAGTCATCATCCACTTTATCCTGGGTATCTTCAACGTAATCCTGCTAAGATGCTGGGCGATGGAATGCGGTTGGGTCGTGCGTGCGAAACCCTAGATACTACAAGACCGAAGCTACGTGAGCACAGCAGCCTATCACCCTGGCACCGGCCTTACACGGGGAGTACGATTCCAGAATATCAGCAACATCGTACTTTATCCAGAGAGTGTAGGTGCGGGAAGCCGTGTGGCGAGACTGGATTTTAACACGACTGACATAATCCTTTTGCGAATTAAGAAAGAATTCATGGGCGAATCCAGTATGCACATGCTCCGTAGTATAGCTTTATGTTTGTTTGAGTTGGAGAATACGATCAAGCATTCTTCAGGACGATATTTAACACAAAGGTCTTCACATATTTTCCTTTGATAGTTTATTGTTTGCATAATTGATTTTTTTATGCTTTACTGTGGATTCATATCATACATGTGATTTCAAGTGCAACGTTTTGTTTTATATATAGCGGACTTCAAAAACAATCTGAGTCTGTAGTATGTTCAAGTAGGCATATCAGACTACAGTTTGGCAATTTCTGGTTTTGTTCTTTGTGTCCGCTCTATTGTTACTACAACTCTGAAAACGAATATTGATAGCGAAATACAGGTTGACCGAACACGCTTTTTCCTAAACAAATTGCTCTCATGATGTAACAAATCAACCTGTGGTCTTGGTACGTGATTATTTTATATGCTTTTATTAGCAGAACAAAACATTATTAAGAATTTTGCCATCATGATGGCGCTTTCCATGAAAATCCGTTTCTCACGTACCTACGTCGGGTTTTCATAGGTTGGAGTTCGGGGTAACTTCCGGACGCTCTACAAGGAAAACCGGAAATGATCTCAACATAATATAAACGACCTTTGAATATCGTGTGGATAACAGGTATCAATTTTTATAAAAATCCATTGATAAGCAGAAATCATGACCCATCCTTTAGGCAAACTGTGAATTAATATTTGGCCTAATCCTCATTTCACGCATCGGCGCAAATCTGTCTTCAACATTGGGGTGACGGGTAAGGTCGTTCCGATGTTTTTTTAAATCTATGTTCAAAATGTTTATGAAGTAGAAAAAATGCTGTGCAGGTCAGGGGGACAGAGCTGTCATCAACATTGGGAGACGGGCAGATTTGAGGATTACTTTGGGGAGAAAATGAGACTCATATTACGTTAGATGAATCTGATTTCTGAGGTGAACCTGTTGTATACTATACAGCAAGGGATATCAATTTCATCTCACTTTCCATTGTGATAGTTGGACACAAGTAGTCACATTTCTTCCCTCCCAAAACAATTCAAATTTGATTTTTGGGTTAATAGTACCCCCAGTTCCAAGATTTGGGCATGTTTCCCCTCATCTCCCCGAGATTTGCGCCAGTGATTCCGCGTAACCATATTATCAAGCAGAAAATGTGTGAAAGTTCTACCACTGTTTCAAACCAACATTTAAATTTAAAGGCAGAGTTCCATTCACTGTTACGTTCAGCTCAGAAATATGGTATCTTGACATTAAGACGTAATAACACGCCCACAAAATATTTTTCAGTTAGAATATGTTCAAAGTTCTACACAGTTAAGGTTTACATAAAAGGACGCTATTTTCAATATTTTTAACATTGCATTTGCTGTCAGGTTTATTTAGTAAATAAATTATCTCGTCGAAATAACGCTTGGCTGAATATGGAGCTGATTCGGACATAAATCATACAAATAAGGTGCAATTGCAAATATCATAAAACGTGTGTTCGAGGTAGACCAGACTGCGCCTAAAAGATGACTGTTTGAAAGAAAATGATTTTTTATATATATATATAAACGCTAGCTAATTAATACATTTGCGCCTGTCTGACTAAGATACATTTTGTACATATAATCGAATCCTTTGTAAATCATTTCTTGTACTATTTTGTTCCTCTTTTTAACTCATACAACAGAGAGAGTATCCTTCTTTTCAGGATTTTTTTTTTTTTTTTTTTTTTTTTTTTTTTGCGATGCCACAGTGTTGTATCGACGAGGGACGAAGGGATGCTACATCTAACGTTAAAAAAACTGTGCGTTTAATGGAATGTTAGTACAGTTTACTTAGACATGTTAATTTTGAAACACGATTCCTAGTTGGTCTTTCAGGCAAGTAGATTATATGTTTATAGTGGTTTATTTATTATACGTACGTTATTTCTAGAATATTTGAAATATTTTTTGTTATTGGATAAAAAGTGTCTATACGAAATAATAGTTAAACGTTGTAATTAGCATTTTTTGTTAATAAGATTGTCGCCATCTATATCACTCATTTATAATACAGTTGAATTCCGGGAACTCGACCTTTTGTGAACCGAAGGGTGGCCGAGTTTGTGAAAATACCTGGTTTTCGGGGATTTGGTTAAAAAAGAATAAATACGAGTACTTCTTTAAAAAATACAGTACTGTACTTGTAGTATTGGTTACAGGTAAGCTGAGTGGCTGAGCTCTTGCCAGCGTCACACATGGTGAAACAGTAGGAGTGTGACGCGAGAAAAAGGAATGCTGGACACGTGAGCAATGACTTTGAACGGGTCTGCGCGCGTTTTTTCATCCTGTGAGGAATGTGGCTTTCGTCTAAAATAGCAGGTGTAATCTTTTCTAATTTGCAACTAATAATGTATAAGGTGAAATGAAAAGTAGGTAAATTGACGACTAATGTTATATACATCATATGTATTAGTACTAACATTGAAAATCAACATTTATTTTGTCACTAACTGATTAACACTAAGACAAAGGGCGCCCATGTTGTGGTTGCCATATTATTATTGATATAATTGCCCTGTTCCTTCTTCTTGACAAGAATACAGTCGTTGAAATGCTGGATCTAGAAAATAAACCTTCTTTCTGTGACAGCAGTATCTCTGCTTGAATTTCATAGGAAAATTTCCCTGAATTCTAAAATGATAGCCATTTTTCTCTATCACGGAAGAGTTTCTTCTGATATATAAATATTGTAAAGTTATAGAATTTACACTCTAAAGAAATCAATAATGTTTTTCGTGCTTAGAACGTATTGACTGATGACTTTCTTGAATATATTTTGCATCACAACCGTATATTTTTAAATGTTCAGCAGTGAGATGGAAACATTGAAGACCTCATTGTCCTTAGTGCTTTCAAACATAATTGATCTTTTCTAATCATCGTGTTTGCCGTGCCGTGGAAAATCAGCAACCGGGGCGAGAGTATAGGACGGCACCCCCCATATATTTGACTAAGGTCAACAGACAAGCCTCGAAACGCCACCATGGTTGGTGCGAAGTGTAAAAAAAGATCAAACTAAACCCTGCATTTCCTTGATTTTGAGCACATTTTATTACCTTTTCCTTCCATATTATATATGTGCAAGTATATTTTCTGACCATGGTCAAATTAAATATTAGATTGAAAAATACTGCTGTTGATCTGAAACATACCACGTACTTTTTCCTCTTTGTTTTTTCTTTCTTCCTTTACTGTTCTTGTTTCCTCCCGAGTTTTGTGCCCCCTTACTTCGGCACCCGGGTTCGTCGCTCGCTCTCCCTCCAAGGCACGGCACTGTTTGCCGCATGCATCCTCCATGTTTTCCAGAAAGATAGCCCCTCATGATTCGACAAGATACCCCTTGGGTAGTCGAGCTGCTTCTGAAATGATAATAATTGTCAAATAGTGTGTACAGTCAAAATTTAATGCACGTAAACGTTTTAACACGAATAAAGTGTTTTCAACATTGTTTCCAATGAAACTTATATTAGAACATAAGGAACCTTACACGTATGAACATTAGTGCTTGCATTTTGACATGCAATGAAGAGACGGATAACTTCTGACGAATTCTTGTTATTAAACTATGATTCTGAAGCCAATCATCAACCAATGCATTGGAAAAGCGCAAGTGCTCCACGCCATACGGAAACTTGAATAAACACATTCAAATTCAAAGCAATAATGTTTGCTTTTTGACAAAAGTGGGATAGTATACTTTACTAGGATAGCCCAGAGTGAAACTGTCATCCAATAAACATTATCTTATTTTCTTGACAAACCTTTGTGAGGCGATTAAGAACAGCTCGACCTAATTTGTGGGCAAACGAGATACACTGCACTTTCAGTAAAGACACCGTTTTGCCAAGAGCTATATTGTTACGTTAGCTCGTGCTCCACACTCACTGGATCATGCTCCGTGCGACTTGTTATCCCTGAATATAAAATCAGCATCCAGAGCAGTGATTCTGAACCTAATTTTAATAACAACCCTCATTTTATCACATCCTCTTGCCAGCGACCACCTTATAATTTCTGGTCGTAATAAGCTGGTGTAGGATTTTTAATATATCTATCGCGGAGATCTCATATTATCTATCTATTTCTGTAATAGTAGAATCTACTTCTTGCGTATAGTGGATAGAGTAACTTGCTTAAAAGAGAAAGGATTAAATCAAACTTACGAGGGAAGGGCGCGATGCCGCTTACAAGGGAAGTTATGCTACTCCTCGACGAGTATCGCATTGAAATGTGCAGAAGTGGAAGAACATGTCGAAAGATGGAAACACGCTTACTCTGACGATTCACAACATTGTCAAACAGGAAGTATAATGATGTTTCCCAATAGCCCCTGAAGGTTATGTACTCTGGTCATACATGCCTTGGATGGGATATAAATCTGATGGGATGTGAATCTGATACACTGGTACTTGTTTTTTCATGAAGACAAATGTAGCAAACTCAAGATGATGACAGTCGGTGGTGATTATGATCTCTGGTACGTCATTGATGCGAATCGAAGTCAAATAGAACACGATATGTTACTCGAAGCAGAAAAAAGACACACTGAAACCACAACGCAAAAATGACTTTCTATGATTATTATTATTATTATTAGTGGTAGTACACTGAGAAAAATCCATTATCCGGACAGCGGTATATTGTACAAATACAAGGATTCGTTATGTTTACTAAGGAAATCTGTACGGAGCGTACTTTATCCATATACTACATAGGTACTGCCTTTTACCCGCTTAGATATTACATCATGTCTCTGCAGGATGTCTGATATCTAACAATCTTCTGTATTTTACATACGTATACGTATGTTAAATACTTCAGCTATACGTTATATACGTCCATCTGTGTGTAAGATCCAGACCGCCTATAGACACTCTTTCTTTCGCCATGGCTGACGTCATTGAACTACCGTCTTTTGCTTGCGAAACGAGGTTGTTTACAAACGGAACAGAAGAGAGGAAGGAAACCTGGGAAGCCTGGGTAAGTACAATAGTTAACTATTACTTTAGTTAAATATTCCCATTAATTATATATTCTTTTAGTGTAACTTGCTTTAATATAGTACTAAGTAAGTAATGTAGTTTATGACTACAATTCTTACTATTGTAACTCGTAAATGATTGAGGAGAATGGAATGGGTGAATCTGAATTTTGAAAAAACTTTGAATATTAATGTTTTGAAACATATTATGTTTCAAGGTAGCAAAATGAATGTTATGTGTTTATTCATTCCATTTTATATGTGACGATTTATTACTTGGTGCAGATTTACTACAGGACTGCTTAACATAATTGCTAATAAACCGTTTTCAGCGCGGAAATTTCCTTGTGTAGTGAAGATTTAGGATTTAGATTTCTGGGCTTTCGGCATCAATGGCCTTGTTACCCCATATGAGGGATGACTTTCCTCGGCGAGTACACTATCCGGGGAAAGGAAGGGAAGAAAGGATTGGGGAAGGAAGAAAACGGCCTGGGACCTATATGTTAGGTACCACTCCGGCATTTGCCTGCTGTGAATGAGAAAAACCCAAGGAAACCTCATTCAGGATGGCTGGACTTAAAATCTTTTGATACTTTTTCGACCGAGTTCTCCCCCGGGATCGAACCCGGAACCGTTCGCACCGAAGGCGAGAGCGCTAGCGACTACCCTACGCGGGGCCACTTGTGTAGTCTAGAAAACTCATTTTTACTAGGATATTTGCAAATTTTTTTTTTTTTTTTTTTTTTTTTTTGCTTTTAGTTTAACGCCCCATGATTGTACATCAATGTAAGAGAGAAGGTGACAATGAGATACATGATAATGGTGGAATCAAGAAAATGTAAGGAAACTGGAAAGTCTTAAGAATAACCACACCTACAGTGTTCACCAAAAGGCTATTTGTCGGGAGCAGGAATCGAACCAGGGACCTAACGCGTCAGAGGTAAGCGCTCTACTACAAAGCTTTCTTTTGTTTAAAGAACTTGTTTACATTGAAATATATATATTTTACGAAGATACTAACATATTTTACAGCCTCACTGAAATTAAAAAAAAAAAAAAGTAGTCAGGGAGAGTTTACTTGTCAGATTTTTATTTTTTAATTTAATTTATTTTTATTTTTATTTATTTTTGCTTTGTTATGTTCCCTAGTTAATTAATGTTTGGGTTACTGAAAATTAAAACCTTTTTAGTATTATTGTTATGTCATCACTTTGGAACCAAAAAAGTTAGATTTTTTTTCTTGTGTTTTCATATAGGAAGTTGGTAAGTTTGTGCCTTAGCATTGGTTTGGTTTCTAGAACGTAATTGAAGGTCATGTTGTGTTGAGTCTTGGCGGGTTTAGAGTTCGTGAAGTGTCAGGCACTGCTTGTGCCCCTGTCTTCTGTCTGTGATGTTTCCTGGCTTTGGGCTGTGAGGTATTTATGTTGAGGAGTACCAACGCAGGCCGCGTGATATACAGGTAGCTTCAACAGCTACGAGTGCCAGATGTTCATCTTTCGTTACGGCGTGACTAATGCAGTATAGTACTAGGTTCAAATTCTATGGGTGGTAAAAATGGTCGTGGTGTGGTAAGAAATACAACGTAATTGTTATTAGTTTATTAGTGTTTCTTCATAGTATAGTTTCACTATTTCTAGAAGGAATTAAGTATTAACGAAGTAATAAATAAGCAAAAGCACACTTTGATTGGCGTTAACTATTTCTCATACTCCATTGAGAATGTTTTGATCCTCAGTTGCGCAAACATCCAGTGTGCGTTTTTTTGTTTGCTTACACTGCCTTATAGATGAGCTCCCTCGTGGCTAAGTGGTTAGTGAACACGCCTTTGGCGTGGGACACCCGGGTTCGATTCCCGGCCGGGGGCCGCGGTGGCTCAGTGGTAGAAGGTTCACCTCTGGTGCTTGGGGTCCCGGGTTCGATCCCAGCCCCGCCAAGTGAACCTTGTGGTGGACAAACACCGTGTGCGTGGGTTTTCTCGGGGTTCTCCCGTTTCCTCCCACTTTCTTCATTCCACTATTTAATTCATTACTCATCACCGTCTCCATTAGCCTAACCATCATAACCGTAGGACATAAAACTCAAAGATTTCATTTCATTTTTTCGATTCCCGGCCGGAGCTTATGTGGTTCGGATTCCACGTTAATCTGTAGGTCCACGTCTCATACAGCCTTGCTGCTGAAAGGAACGTTAAAATCAAATCAGCACTGTTTTACAGATGCAATTGTTCGATTCCGAGTTCGAATGAAGCTTTTTACGGGCAGGGGGCGACTTTTATATATACAATCCAAGGATTTTAGTTATTAGTCAGTGATGCAATATATAGACCTATATATATTACAAAATTGAAAGTGACTATGTTTGTGACTCTTAATCTCTTAAGAGCTGCGGTGGCTCAGGGGTAGAGCGTTCACCTCCGGTACTTGGGGTCCCGGGTTCGATCCCAGCCCCCGTCAAATGAACTTTGTGATGGACAAACACCTTGTGCGTGGGTTTCCTCGGGGTTCTCCCGTTTCCTTCCACTTTCTTCATTCCACCTTTCATTCATTGCTTATCATCAGCGTCTCCTTTAGCCTAACCGGCATAACTGTGGGACGTAAAACTCAAAGGTTTCATTTCATTTTTTCTTAATCTCTTTGGAATCTTGTACTTAGGTTCACAGCGGAAGCGACGAAATAACTCGACTCATCCATTGCATCCATTGTAGCTCTCTTCGCAACCAGTTTCCAAAATGTTGGCAATAAGTTTGCGAAACGGGATATGACGACTCCAATTTTGGGTGGAAAGTCGCTATAAAAAATAATAGAGAAATTCATTGTCTATAAGCATTGTTTTAAAGTTGTAGATGTAAACTAAACAATATGTTCTACTCACTGGCGCAAATCCGTGGGGAAGGGGATGACGGATACATGTCCCCTCCAATCTTGGAACTGAGGGGGACTTCTCCCCAATAATCCGATTTGAAATGTGTTTTTTGGGAGAAATTTGATTATTTTTGTCCGATTGCTACAAAGGAACGTGAGATAAAATAGATGTCCCCCAGAATAAGCCTCAAATCTGCAGCCTCCCAACGCTGAAAACAACTCTGATCCTCCACAACATTGTTTTTCAACTTCATAAGTATTTTGGACATCGTCAAAAAAAAGTATGGTAACGGTCTTACCCCCCCCCTCCCAATGTTAAAGACAGATTTGCGCCGCTGGTTCTACTCACATCTTTGTAAATAGGGATCCAATCCTTTAATTCAGGAATCATTTTTTTGTAAAAGAAAAAGTGCAGAATAATTAAAAGACCCCAAAGGACAAATATAACAAACATCTTCTTCGCCTTTATTCACGCAATCTATAGCTAATCTTGTTGCTATCGGTAATGATGTATTACGTGTGTTTCTCAACGGAAACTCTGCGAACTAAAGGACATCAAGTTTGTAGTTGTTCTTCGTTAGAGGGCAAGGGTAACATAACAATGCAGGATTGTGGGGCAGTGAGTATGCTGTATTTCCAAACTCTTCATCAGTTGCGCTGATTAAAACAAACAAACAGAAAAAAAGAACGTAAAAACTGTTTTGAACTAATAATGCTTCTCTACAGATGAACATTTTGTTTGGAGCAGAAAGTCGCTAAATGTGTAAGTAGGTAAATCGTCATTTAAAAATCACCCAAAAAAGTCTCCAATCGGAAAAAAATATTTTTTGTCGCTATCGTAGGGCGACCATACGTCCCGTTTTGACCGGGACAGTCCCGTTTTAGTGGCGTGTCCCGGCCGTCCCGTCAGTAGATGGAAAAAGTAGTATTCGTCCCGTTCTATGTAAATGAAAGAAGTAAATAACAAACCCAGTATCTTTACTCCTTTTAAAAGTATTAATAATTAATAATAACAAAGAGGCAAAAATTGAACTGAAATTCCCTATATTAAACATACTCTATAGTTCGCAGTACTGCTCGAAAGGCAGCAGAGGTTTTAGCAGTTGGTTGTGTGTTGAACAAATTTCAACGTGTCTTTCCTTTTTCATAAGTACCCGTTCTGTAACAAAGAGAGAGAGGAGGAAATCTGATATCAAGGCACTGATAAGAACAAAGGTAGATCTAAAAGTCTAGGGTTGCAAGAACCTGTCCCGTTTTTAACTGAAAATTTTATGGTCAACCTACGCTATCGTTGAGGTCGAATTCCCCTTATTTAGCGACTTTACCCAAAATTGGCAACATTGACCCCCACCGAACAACCAGGGTTGAATTCAGGGGGTAGCCCGGGGGGAAACTCCCCCCGAAGAAAATTCATTCCCCCCCGGAGAAACTCCCAAAATTTCAGTCACAAAATGTAGAAATTACTTCACCCAATTATTTGCTTTTCTGTCCGTGTACGTGCAGACGAAATCCGATCTCTCAATAGACATATAAATGACGCAGACCCATTCTATATAAATGTTAACATGTAACATCTAAGATAGAATACCAAATAGTGAATAAAACTTGTATTTCTTAACGCTATGACTGAGTTTGGCAGAACATGAAATTGTTAACTGTTGAAGAAAGGTTTGTATTTTAGTAGGTACTATACTCTCGCCCTATATTATATATTAGTAGGTAGCACTAGCACAGGTTGAGATACGAAAGGAAAGATAGGGAAGATCTTTCGATCATTCCATATAATCTCTCATGTCAGCAGACTTCAGTTCTTGAAAATATACAGTTCCTACATTATTTGAAATAGGGCGCCTAAATCCCATTTCTCGCATCGGAAGTAACAGACGTAAATGTGTTTTACGATTGTTAAAGTAAACACATCTTTCTTTAATTAAAAATAATTCAGTTAAAGGGTGAGATTCAGTGGGCGTCATTTAGAGGGATCAGGGAGGAACAGTTATCCCTCCTTGATTAGAGACTTATATAGAATTTATCAATATGATAATAGTATATAAGTGAAAGATTGCTATTGAAGGTGTCCAAGATCCTGCTCAGTGCCGTTCCATGGGGGAGGGGCAAGCGGGGCGACGGCCCCGGGCGCCGAAGTAAGGGGTGAAAAATTCGGGAGGGAAAAAGAAAAAAGAAGGAAAGAAAAACAGAGGAATGAAATACATGTGGACATATATAAAATGAAAGGAAAAAAGTAATGAAAAGTGCTCAAAATCAAGGAAAAGCAGGGTTTACTTTTTAAAATTTTCCCACCTTTGGCGGCTGGTCTGTCGACCTCACTCATATATACGGGGATGCCGTCGTATACTCTCGCGCCAAGCGCTGATTTTCCACGACACGGCACTAATCCTACTGAAGATTTCGTCAACTAAACTATTGATGTATATGCAGTGAAGAAACCAAGGCTAATATGTTTGATTTAGAATCAGAAGTGTGAGAAAGAATGATAACTTTTTATTAAGATATTCCTAAGTATGTTTGTTTTAGGAGAAAAAATATTTCAGTTAATTTAAATCTTTTTAAAAATTTTTACATTAGTAACAAACAGTAATTACTGAATATAGGAAATAATAAAAATAGTTACTGTAAATAGCAGTTAAAGTTTAGTCTAAACTATTTTTGCCAGTCTTTATTTAATGTTTTAGATGAAATCAAACGATTGTTTTCTTAAAATTATAATCTCATTATCAGCAATTAGTCTCAATATTAGGTAAGATGTGTATGTGAATGGAATTGTTAAATATGCTGCTTTCTTGAAAAAAATACAGAAAAATAACCCTCCCCCGAGCAGTTGACATTCCCCCCCGGGTGTAAATGTCTGAATTCAACACTGCGAACAACACCCCGTTATCTTTAGCCTAGCCAGCATAATAGTGGGACGTAAAACTTAAAGATTTCATTTCGAACAACACTCCCAGAAACCTATTGTTATACCATTCCCAAAACACCCTTTTGTACAGTTCTCCCTATTCGAAAAAAAAAAATTGTAAATAGCAGTGTTCATATATAAATATGGAACTCAATTTCCCTGAATTTTCCAGGTTTTCCAGGTATTAATTTTTCAATTTCCAGGTCTAGTGGAAGAAACTAATAGTACGAGAACACATAAATTTTAAGAATACTATATTTATATATTTGAGAATGGCCACCCTTCTCCCCAATGAACGATTGCAATTAAATATTGAGTCACAAGAAAATAAATAATTAAAATAAATAAAATTTAAGTTGAAAAATATGAAGTTGAGAAACCTACTAAGGGAATTATATAATACTTTTGTTCCATACTTGAATACATTCAAAATATACAAAAATATTGGCTTGGGGAAGAAAAAAGGGCCCGCGAGATTTTAACTGATTCTTATAGTACTCGACAACAGAAATAAATTACTGAAAGAATTTTCAAAATCGGCGCAGGTAAACATGCAGAAAATCGCATTTTCATGTACCGGTTCAAAATGGGGAAGAAAAGACGACCGCGAGATTTTAATTGATTCTTGTAGTACTCGTCGAGAGAAATCGATTAGTGAAGGAATTTTCAAAATCGGCGCAGGCAAACATAGAAAAAATCTCATTTTCATTTTCCGGTTCAAAGTGGGGAAGAAAAAAGGGCCGCAAGATTTTAACTGATTCTTGTAATACTCGACGAGAGAAATCGATTAGTGAAGGAATTTTCAAAATCGGCGCAGGCAAACATGGAGAAAATGGCATTTTCATGTACCCGTTCAAAATGGGGAAGGAAAAAGGTTCCGCGAGATTTTAACTGATTCTTGTAGTACTCGTCGAGAGAAATCGATTAGTGAAGGAATTTTCAAAATCGGCGCAGGCAAACATAGAGAAAATCTCATTTTCATTTTCCGGTTCAAAGTGGGGAAGAAAAAAGGGCCGCAAGATTTTAACTGATTCTTGTAATACTCGACGAGAGAAATCGACTAGTGAAGGAATTGTCAAAATCGGCGCAGGCAAGCATGAAGAAAATGGCATTTTCATGTATCAGTTCAAAATGGGGAAGAAAAAAGGGCCCGCGAGATTTTAACTGTTTCTTGTAGTACTTGACGAGAGAAATCGATTAGTGAAGGAATTTTCAAAATCGGCGCAGGCAAACATGGAGAAAATGGCATTTTCATGTACCGGTTCAAAATGGGGAAGGAAAAAGGTTCCGCGAGTTTGAACCGCTACGATGTATGTTCACGAATGTCCCCGTCTTCTCAAATTTAGTTAATTACTGTGACACTGAAACATGTGACACAGAGTCACATTGTGGATGACTGCAATCGGCAACCACTGCACATATACTCCTCCCGCCCCACAGTTTGATTATTTCGATCCATTCCTCACGTGCTAACGGCATGGTTCAACATCTGCAAGAAAGAGGTAAATGTAACGTTCAATTGGCAATAGCTTTTCACCAAATTAAGCTGCATGAAATCTGATTGCATATTTGACATACTGAGAAAATTCTAGTCCGTGGCCATATGTATCACATATCCCATCAATTCATAAAAATTTTGAACACAAAATTACGGTCGTCCGTGTGACGTACTCCCAAAAGGCCTAATGTGTATCACCCACCTCACATTCAATGAAACCACATCCGTGTAGAATTTAGAAAGGAACTTCTTATGATGTATACAGGATGTCTCAAACGTTCCCTGACATAGGATAACTCTGTTATTATCAGAGTTACAACAAAATGTAAGAGGAAAAACATCTCGAAATATGACGTTTTCAATCTAAAGTGAACACTTTTTAAAAAAAATCGGACGAGATGTTTGTGCTGTATACTCTTTATGCACCCAATTTTAAATGAAAATGCAACGTTGTCATTTACCTGGACCCACAACATAAGTGAATGAAGTTACTGTTTGAAACGGGGGCTGGCCATCGACATGTTAGCGTAAAAGACAGTAACTTCACTCACTTACGTTGTGGGTCCAGGTAAATGGCAATGTTGCATTTTCATTTCACATTGGACGCATAGCGAGTGTACAGCGCAAACGGGTCATCCGATTTTAAAAATTCCTTCACTTTAGAATGAAAACATTATATTTGGAGACGCTTTCCAAAGTAGTATAATTTAGTTTGTTTAAATTTACAATTTAATACAAGTAGATTCGGATTTATATGCGTAGGATTTTGTATGCATCTAACTAATGAATTCTTTATTTTCATGCTTAACTTAGTGACTTGGCTTTGGACTGCAACTGATTATTGTAACCCATTATTGCTTGAGAAGAAACAAGATATCCGAATCTTCATTTGGAGAAATCAAACGTCTATTGGAAAGCTGGGGATTACAATCATTAATTTCTACATTTCAAGGTGCGTAAATTATATATTCTGTTGTTAAATTACTATTACTATTATTGGGTTTAGAATCAATCAAGCACTTCATGATATTTTATGGGGATCAAGATGGGTGCCGGATAGATAAGTATTTGAGCGTCAGGCTCTTATTTCTTTTCAATTTAATATTTAATCAATGATTATTTTTCTCCCTCATTATTCCACCAAATCGTATTCCAAGATCATATATCCATTTTTGATCGATATATCCATATTTTTGATCTCTTTCATATTTCTATATTTTCGATTTTTGATATTGTTTATATTTCGATATTGCTGTATTTTTCGATATTTCGAACAAGTTTCGATAGTTTGTCAATATCGATTATCTATATCTAAATTCGGATATCCCAAAGCCCTATCGAACCCCCTCCGAAATGAAGTTTTTGGCTATGGACCTGATTAGGGATGCGCACGAGACAAGACGAGACAGAATTTTTGTTACGAAATTCGAGACGAGATAGAGCTCTTCCAATAGAAACGGATCCAGTTTTCGAGACGAGACATAACTTTCGCGGCACCTTTTCGAGAGGAGACAATCTCAAATCTTTTCTCTTGCGCATCCCTACACTTGATCATGAGGTATCAAAAAAAAAAAAAAAAAAGTTAATGAGAAATACCGGTAACATGTAAATACAATATAGGTAGCTAAAACATTTTTGTTTTCATTCTTCAGTAATGCATTATTATTAATCTCAGGGGGGCGCGGTGGCTCAGTGGTAGAGTGTTAACCTCCGGTGTTTGGGGTCCCTGGTTCGATCCCAACTCGCGCCGTGTGGACTTTGTAGTGGACAAACACCGTGCTCGTGGGTTTTCTCGGGGTTCTCCCGTTTCCTCCCACTTTCTTCATTCCACCATTTCACTCATTTCTCATTATCTCCGTCTCCTGTAGCCTAACCGGCATAATCGTGGGACGTTAAACTTAAAGATTTCATTTTTTATTAATCTCTGTATTTTATAGTGTATTCTCAAGCTTAAGGTGATGTATAATTAAATTTTGAATTCAGTTAACTTATTTTGTTTCTCAGATTGTTTTTAAAATGTATGTACAAACGTTTATTTTCATTCTTGAGAGTTTAAAGTGACGTATAGTTATTAAACATAGTATTTAATATTGTACTCTTAACGTGGAAGTGATATACAGTTAACTTTTGAATTCAGTTAACATTTTTCTCTCTGAAATTGCTTTAAAAAGTATGTAAAAACGTTTTTATTTTATTTCTTGAGTGCTAAAAGTGATGCAAAGTTATTAAGCTTACTACTTTATATTGTATTCTTAACCCTAAACTGATACACAGTGCGTTTTTGAATAAATTATGTCAAGTTATTTGAGTGACGAACACTGGTAGAAAATCCTGACTACTACTGGAACATTTTGATTTTAAGGTGACGACTACTGGTGCAAGGATTTTAAAATATTGTTTTTCCTCCAACGGCTACTCCTTTTTTAATTCTAACTACATGGTCATTATAGGAAGGATCAGTGAGTCTTTCCAACTATGGTACAGCTCCGACAGATTCACGATGCTCAGAGAAGAGACAAAATAGTATGTTTTCAACCTTAAAGTGAGAACCACTGGCGTTTTTACCCTGCTATGCAAAAGTAAGTGAGTACTCCAATGGAGTTCCAATGCGGTACTTAATTTCTGCGTTTTAGATATATGGAAATACATGTCTCTAAAATGTAAAGAACTGATTTTTTTTTTTTTACTGAAAACTGCAACTCGGTAAGCCTTATGGATACCGAGGTATGGGAAAATAAACTATAGGTATGTGGGGCTTGCATACTTGACGCTACAATTCGGAAATTGAATTAAAATATGACTAACGGCTATCAAGATGTTGTCAAATAAAGGGAGGACCAACACAGTTAAGGGGTTTTCGTGTTAGATGCTAAAATTTCCGAAATCGGTCATGGAAAGTTAATAAACACCAGTAGCAATTTCATCTTAAAGTAATTAGATATCTTCATGGGGTGTTAGAACATCATGGAGTCTACCAAAATTAAATTTTAAAAGCTTTTGAAAATATAATCTGACATTTGTAAACAGTATTTGAAATATGTATTTACCCAAAACTTCCAGCTAGTACATCTAACATCTGGAGAAACACTGTGAAATAAAAGCTTGAAATTTCGGAAACAATTATTGGTCGCAACAAAATTAAATAAGATGGTACTTCTATGGGTTAAATCAGTACCTCAGTACAATTTCGATCGAAAGATTAGTTCAGTCCTAGGTTTTCTTCAGGCAATTCCAAGGGTTCATCGAGCTGTGCAAAAGAATGAAAATTCGCTGTCAATATCTAAGATAGTAAATAAGATATAAGGAATTATATATTTTATGACGTGAAAATAGAGATCTTTATGGATTTGTACTTTTGGGTCTTTCCTAAAAGAAAAAAATTCAGAAAACTACTGTATATACCTTAATAGACAATTCAGTGGGCGGGGACACAGTAGCTTAGTGGTAGGGTATTTAACTAATCTTTTTTTTTTTTTTTTTTTTTTGCAGAAACTATTGGAGTATTCACTTAACCCATAG
Source organism: Thermobia domestica (assembly GCF_964235325.1). NCBI lineage: Eukaryota > Metazoa > Arthropoda > Insecta > Zygentoma > Lepismatidae > Thermobia > Thermobia domestica. The sequence continues at coordinate 41,384,321 of NC_137461.1, read as the reverse complement.
AAATACGATCATACTTAACTCCCTATTTAATTTTAAAATTAAATAAAAGGAAATATTTCAGTGTAGCGACCCACGATTATGCATTTTAGTCTCAGGGAGATTATGATTAAAGCAAGTGAATGTTGTTGACAGAATTGATGGAATGCAAAGGTGGGAGGAGAGTACCCCGAGAAAACCCACGAATACGATGTCCACTACAAACTGACTTGGCCGTGGATCGAACCAAGAACCCAATACACCAGAGGTAAGCACTCTACCACTAAGCCACTGTGCCCCCGCCCATTTAATTGTCTATTAAGGTATATACGGTTGTTTTCTGAAATTTCTTCTTCTTACAGCAAATACTCAAAAGTACAAATCCATGTGGGTCTCTATTTTTACGACGTCATAAAATACATAATTCCTTATATCTCGCTTGCTATATTAGATATTGACAAAAAATGTTCACTTTATTTCAGAGCCCGATGAACGCTTGGAATTGTCCAAAGAAAATTTAGAGCTGAATTAATCTTTCGATCGAAATTGTACTGACGAGTCTGAGGTTCTCACTTAACCCATATAAGTACCATCTTCTTTAACTTTTGTTAGGATCAATAATTGTTTTCTGAAATTTCAAGATCTAATACGCTTTTATTGTATGGTGTCTCTCTAGCTGCTAGATGTACTAGCTGGAACTTTTAGGTAAATACATATTTCTAATACTCTTTACAAATGTCAAAATATATTTTACAAAACTTTTAAAATTTAATCTTGGTAGACCCCATGATGTTCTTAAACTCCATGGAAATACCTAATTATTTTAAGATGAAATTGCTACTGATGCTTATTAACTTTACATGACCGGTTTCGGAAATTTTACCACCTAACACGAAAACCCCATAACTATATGGATCCTCCCTTTATTTGACAATATCTTGATAGTCATATTTTAATTAATTTTCTAAATTGTACTGTCTAATATGCAAGCTCCACGTACCTATGGTGTAGCTTTTTATTTCACCATATTTCGGTAACTGTTAGGCGTACCGACTTGCGGTTTCGGTAAACACACACCTCTAACGTTCTTTAAAACGTTATTAAGACATATTTTAGAATATTTAGAAATGAGAGTTCTGGGAATATCATGGTACCCGAAAACCCCCATCAGGGTGTGTGTGTAGTGTATTTAATTGAAACTACTTTTGAGGTTGTTGTAAGCCCTCGTAATTACGTTTCCGAAACTGCACCATCTAGTACGCAAACTCCACAGTTCTGTAGTGTCGCTCTTTATTTTCCCATATTCGATATCCATAAGGCTTACCGAGTTGAGGTTTTCGGTAAACAGATGTCAGTTCCTTACATTTTAGAGACATATATTTTCATATATCTAAAAAATACAGACATTAGGTACCCCATGGTAGCCCGAACACCATTGAGGTACCCACTTACTTTTGAATGGTAATACATTTTGAGTTGTTGTTCAGCATCAATAAACACTTCATAGTTTTTCTACGTGCAACCCAAAAGTCCATACCTGACCTAACAGATTTTGTCCATTTAATCTCAAAAATGTTAAGATACTTTGTATTGTTAAGTACAACCAAATTAAGCACACTGAATATAACATTTTAAATATTTTCTGATTTTTGTTGCAGGTATTTCGTGCATCAAACCAGGATTCTGCTTGAAAGACAGTCAAAAGAAGCAGTGTAGGTTGTGGCTAAAAGTACGCCCTTTCTGAAGACAGACTCAGTTGTACTTACATTATTTTGTACGAATATATAACCCTAATAAAGATACTGTACTACAAATTATTTCTTTCTTCCATAAATTATAATAAAATATTATCTCTGTTTAAAGAAAATGATTGTTAATGTTAAGTCATTTTAATTCTTTTTCTCTGTAATAAGAACATTATCCCTAGCAATATTTTTTATCTTTGTGCTATTGCGATTGGATGAAGTAAAATTCTATACGAAGCACTATTATTTCAGACATGCATTAATAAGTAATGTATTGTTCTGTATGTAAGACAATGTGTATACTGAACATGTCTAGCGAAGGTGTTGTTTTAATACAGAATCTATAACTCAGCTTTTCAGTAGTCAACTTTATTGGGAATCCGAAGAAAGAAGTTAAAAAAAAAAAATGTTGGACTTACCAGCGTGTGTGTGTTCGAATTCTGGACTAATCCAAATTATCCAGAGAAATCATTATATATTTCTTTGTTGCTATTTCAGATGTATCCTTTATCCAAGTCGTATGAAACGGAGACTTCATACATCGCTATACTTTGTATGAACTATGTTCCGTATTTACTTAATCACTTTGTAACTTTCTCTAGTGTTGACAAGGCCGCAGGTGTCAATCGAATAGTTTAGTGTTTCACTCATGTCACCTTGTGACTAAGGTACGTCCTGTCGGTATATATATGGTACTGGGTTCAATTAGCGATAAAATACATTTTTAGCGTTAAACAAATGCAAAAATCTATACGAAATGAGATACCGTGATCTCTGACTTACGGATAACACCAAGCAACTAATGGTACTGAGTGTGATTGAGTTTACTAATTACTATTTGGCTAAAATCAGTGTTCCTTTATCTATAGTTCTTTTCGTGCTTTGAATTGCAAAGTTTGAAATAACCGTTTTAAATTATTGTGTATATATATCTTCCGAGTAATTCTGAGAATCATTGCTCTTTCTTTAAGCAATGTATGAGACTGTTAAATTGCTCTTTCCTTAAAATGTTGCACTAAGAAGGATGCATCCAGGAAAGTCCAAATTTGCAGAATGTCTATAGCAGGGAAGAATAAATATGTTTAGTCGATGGCTGCACAACGCCTCCGCTGTCACCACGTTATCACACAGCGAATACAGCGAACGTTTAAGAGTATTCTGCACTTACTATTAGGTATCGGCCTGGGAACTTTGGCGCATCTACCCAGTCTCCTTCTTGGTGTTTCATTTTTAATGGCGAGTACTGAGTAGGAATAATATTGTAAGCGAATGCGTTTCCGGCTGACACCACACTTTTAATTATTGCGACATTTAAAAAAAAAAAACTGTTAATTAAAATGTACAGAGAAGTTATTTCTGGAAAATTCTATTCAGGCCTCTTGTGGTAACAACTGCACTTTAGTAGAAGATACTATTAAGGAAAAGAATGAGGTAAAATAATCTTTATATCGTACAAGCAATGGATGATAACAGCTTAATAAATGATTGTACGTAAATCTTGTTTGAGTTTGAATATAGGATTGTATAAGGCTGTGCATTTTGCATTATTATTGAGGTGCTGCAACTAACTAACTGCAAACCATATGATAAATTCTTACAGTAATATATCACATATTGATTTACTCTGTATGGAAACGAAAATAGTTTAATATATGGTTAACCTCCTTTGTGCCAGGGGCGGATCCAGAGGGGGGCGATCGGGGCGATCGCCCCCCCCCCACAAGAGGAAACTTTCTTATTTTATATATAAATAAACCCATCCATAACAAGTTTGGAGCTCTTAAAAGTAGCAGTATTACCGCCGACCGCCCCCCCCAGAAGTCCGTCCTGGATCCGCCCCTGCTTTGTGCCCATAATTTTAAAATTAACGCTTGTGTCACTTTTCAACACTTGACTTTGCAGTAGCTTTCCAACGAATTAGCAGGAAGCCCAAACTTATAGGACACCCTGCAGGTAAATACATTTCTTTGGACAGTTTCACTGCTCCAAACTAAGATTTGAAAAGTGTAGTATTGTTAATTTTATTATTATTGGCACAAAGGAGATCAACCATATTTTAAGCTATTTTTGTTTTCATACAGAGTAAAACAATATTTGACAACATTACAGTAAGAATGTATCATGCACTTTGCAGTATGTTGCAGCACTTTAATAATGGTGCACTATACGTACACTCTAGATCCTGCATATGTCCGATCCATACATTACAAGAAGGCAATACGTATTCGATACAGGTAAAATCTGTATATTTCATATGGACAACCTATTAGCTATATACATCCAATCTATACATTACATATGGCCAACCTGTACGCGACATACGTATAATCTATATGCTGCATGCAGACAGTCTGTAAGCTACATATATGCACTCTGTATGGTGCATACGGATATTCTGTATGCTGTATCTGGACAAGCTGTGTGCGACATAAGGAAAATCTGTATAATACATACGTACAATACGTATACTGTATCTAGTCGTACGTATGGGGCACAAGTACAATATAGATGTTGTCTCGGGGTTGAACGCAAGAAACATACGTACAGAACGTATATTGCATACTTCTTGAAATCATGCTCCGTCCTGATAGTCAGTGTATGTCGTCATTATTAACCCACATGCTACATACGACCCTGACGTCACAAAGCTAGATATTACCTCCGTATATACTTGTTACTGCAGATAACGTCACACGAATGACGTCATTGCACTTGTGCAGACAGTACGTATAATACATAGTTTTTCAGCTATACGTTTGCTGCAGGATGTTATATACGGTTGTACGTTAAGTCCAGAAACTACAGGAATTACGAATGTAACCTACGTTTTTAAGTATGCCACCTACATTTTTTTTTCTCAGTGTAGTAGTAGTAGTAGTAGTAGTAGTATGATTAGTATTATTAATATTAGTAAGTAGTATGATGAGTAAAATTAATACTAATGAGAAGAAGAAGAAGACAACAAGAAGGCCACTTCCGGTTGGATTTCGACAGGTCACGTCCGGCCGAAGTGACCAAATCGGGGTCAAAATATATTTATTGTCATTTTCATCCTATTAGGCTTCCAAATCTGCATTCCGTTTTTCGATCTCACTTCCAGTTCCGGAGATTAACAGAGGAGTACAAGTTGACGATTCCCATGTACTTAAGAGAGACTAAACAGAGTTAGGGGCAGATGCTGTCTGCCAGTAAGACCATTCCCACTTTGAAGTGACCACTCGGGCATTGGATCAACCTATATATATTCTTACTTTTTATAACCTCTGGACCCACAATAAGTGAATCAAGCTGCCCTGCGACCACTTAATTTACGAGTATGCAAACAAGTAAGGTAGTTGCCTTGATCAGCCAAAAAATATTCAGACTTCAAGTACAGTAATATCGAGCACAATCTTTCTTCCACGGCCGTAGAACACTATAACTTGGAATTCGTTCAAAGGATTATAGATGGCAGAAGAACTAAACACTGCTAGTGGTTACAAATATTGATGCCAAACTGATGATGTTATGATCACGGTGCACTGCAATTTCTACAATATATAAAAGATCTGGAGAATAAATATTAATGTATTTAACTAGTTTTTCCTGAATCTGAAATGACTGTGTTGAAAAAAAATCTCTCGGTGATTATATGGAGTTACTTATACATTTTTAAAAACTAAATACTAGACCCCGTGTAGAACTTAATTCCGAATTTTTTGGGTCGCCATTAAATTTGTCTTACATAATGATATTTGAAACTGTAATTGGTTTGTAACTGTTCTAATTCATACCATACTACTTAGGAGAGGTGTTAACACAGGTTGAGGCCTGTGATCCACGTAGGTTACTGGATTGGAGGTATGAAAGATGTGAAACGCCAATTGCTAGTCAAAACGTGACTGATTTAGGTTAACATTTGTCGATACATTGCCATGTCCAAGAAATGAGAAGTTTTCTTTAATGTACAATATGTTTTACTGCAACATCAAGTAACATTCTATAAATGTGCATTAGGAGACTGAATTAATATACTGTTTATCATACTTGTAAACCACGAAATAGACTCGTGTAATGCGTATTATGTAGAAATATATCTACATTGCGGCTGTGGAGGAAGTGGTGATATTGATACTTCAGAGAACAGTTTAAGAATAAGATTTGTATGCTAAATTAAATAGGATATGTGTCCAACTGGAAGTCATCGCACTTCGTCCCTATTGTGGCAAAGAGCGCGTACAAAATAGAAAAGTTTCCCGGTTTTAACCGCACATCACTTCTACACGATATATTTACAGGATGGCAACGAAATGTCGTTTCCATTAAAATAAGTAACATAAACCACTAAATGTACGGTAACCACAAAACAAAATAGTTTCAGAAAATTTTCGTTAAGATTCTGCTATTACTTGACCAACGAAGGAGTGCGGGCGACCGGTTTTGGAACTAAAATGCTAGCAGCAGTGTTTCTAACTGGATTACTTGTAATCCATCTATCACAGTTCTTTTTGTCCTGTTCGTAATAAACCACTTCAAACATATGCTCAAGTCAGGGGCAGATCCAGGGGACGGGGCGATTCCCCCCTCAGAATAGGATATTTTTTATTTTAAAAATAAAACCTAAGAATTTTCTCCTTTGTATTATAAATTTAAAATAAAACCTAAAATAGGTAGTCCTTTTTTGTTTTACGTTGCAGTAGTCAAATAAAGCAATGAATTGCAAGAAATTACATTGGCGTTCTTGCTTAAAAAATGTCCATCTTCGAAATCGTAGGTTGCCATTTCTGTTCTAGAAATTGCAGACAATAACTACTTGTCCTTTTCTAAAGTTGTTTTAAATTTTTTTTAGCGATACACTCTTACCTTGATTTGACTTCGAACAATGGCCCCCCATACATTAAGCCTGGATCCGCCAATAGCTCAAGTTAAGACAAACAGTTAAAAAGTTATTGAAATTATTTCCAGAACGTCCTAAGTAACAAGAAAAAAAGAAAAAAAAAAAACAACTACAGCAAAAATACACCCTCCATATTAACTTGTGAACAAACTAGCGAGCAGCGTTTTACAGGTTACTCCTGTTTTATAATGACATCGAATAAAACGTAATCATTTTTATACGGTCTGCTTAATACACGGTAGAAGCTCACTGAATTGTCAACTGCGCTATGTTGTTCTTAAATTGGTAATTTCCATTCATATATCACTATTCACAATACATCTACATTACTGCAGGAATGGTTCACTACAACCACATAACTTACGGCGTTCTTTATTAAGCGGAAAGAGATTAAGCTATGCATAACATCCAAACTGCAACTTTTAAAAACCGTTGGATACACTGCAGAGTGGAACTCTCCGCTCTCCTGTCCAACCGCGCTTGCCAAGAAACTGCTGTAAACACAACAGCAGCGCCATCCTCCCAAAACCGCACTGCTATCCTGGTCAGGTAATACAAAGCGATGCTGAAAGAAAATGCGTAATTTGCCATCCCTATATATAACATCTAAAAGGTGCTTCCTAGAGAAAAAATGAAGAGAACATTTCTTGTTGAGAATTTAATGTGGATTATTTTTCGTAATAACATTTTGTTTTGCTCTAAAATGTTTCTCATGCGAAATATTTACAAAAATCTAATTTTTGGCGCCATTTTTCAAAGATGGCGGCCAAATCCGGGGTGATAGAATGGTGCAAAATTAGTATGTTGTTACGGACACTTATATAAAGAAAATAAAATTTGTTCCAGGTTCCCACCATTTTTTCCTTATTCCACCCTTCAATAACTGCCCTATGTTATTTTCCTGACTAAGGATAATACACCGCCAGGTTCTGTGCGACATTTTATGGAGAATTGAAGGTGTAACTTGAGTGAAAGCTTGTTTCACAGTTTTTGTCAGTTTGGCAGTGGTATCGTAACAGTTTTGTGCAACGAAGCCCTTTCTGAAAGCCCATAGCTCATTATCACAGGATTCGTGGTGGCCATGTAAGTGGTGTGGGCAGATGCGGACTACCACAACTAATCCAACTCCCAGGATAGACCTCCGTATGATATTCGCGTACGGCGAAGGCATAATGGGCAGTTTCCCACATCATGCTGAAACCGACATGTCTCTGATTCCGTGCTCCTCCAAGACAGGAATAAACCAACATGCAAAGTGTTCATTCATCACTGGTGATTCACAACACCGTCGAAATAGAACGCCCAAACACACGTCTGCTGTACACGCCTGCCAATATCATCACATGGTGGAGATTATGTTCCAATTCTTCATACAAGAGTGGATTATCCTTGTACCAAAACTTACATTAGCATTTATCAAGGGATAACGGGACTTTGTGGCCACCCTGTATTTGTATTAGTAAATAAAATTGAGCGCACGTATGTGTGTATCGGCAGATTTCTTTCATCGAAAGATGTCACTTAGAATTACCAAATAGCCTACATTTTATTACATGCAAAAATGTTTTTGTGTTAATTTTCAAGTTCTATATTAGTAGGGGAGCATATCTACGAAAAAATGCCCCGTGGCAGCTTTCGTGAAGATAAGACGAGAGGGCATTTTTTTATTTAGAAGATCCTTTTGATGAATAATTTCGATGGTGTTACTCGCTGGTGCGTGGCGTGTAGACATGGTGACGTCACCAAAATGGTGGAAAACTCGTTTCAAGGGACAAGCATTATCTCCGTTGTTTATGGACCGATTTTCTATTTTCATAGCTCATTTTAAAGGAAATTAAATGTCCTATAAAAACTCTTATGTGAGTATTTCCTCTAAAACTAAAAGTATAGGAGTTATTTACTAATTTAATAAATTGTTGAACAAATATTTATAAAATAAAAAAAATAACTCCAAAGCCGTTAATTTTAGAGAAAATGCTTACATATAAGTTTTTATAGAAAATTTACTTATCTTTAAAATGAACTATTAATGAAGAAATCGGTTCATAAATAACGGAGTTATATGTTAATTACGTCATCAAAATGGCGGTCAAAATATTTCGTCTAAATGTCAACCCGTGCAAGTTTCCGTGAAGATAAGAGGATGATTTTGTTTTATTTAGAGAAGCCTTCTGGTGAACAATTCTGATGTCACTCACTGGTGCATGGTGTGTAGACATGATGAAGTCATCACAATGGCGGACAATTCGATTCAAGAATTATCTCCGTTGTTTATGGATAGATTTTCTTTTTTCATAGCTCATTTTAAAAGAAATCACATTCTCAGTAATATGATATATAAGTATGTCCTCTAAAACTAAAGTACCGGAGTTATTTAATAATTTGACGAATTACTGAACAATCATTTCATAAAATGTTAGAACAAAAGGAAATCAGAAAAATACCTCGGATATTATGTGTAATGTGTTTATATGACGGAATTTCAGTCAATGGTAGTGACAGTGATAGCCAAATAAACATTATCTTCGTTGTTTATCAGCCGACTCTTTTTGTACGACCTGGAGAGTTGCACATATGTATGGCACTGTTAAGTGTTATTTGCACCTTTATAGATGGACCTGGCATTCCAGAAATGTTGAAAGTCTGGTATAGTGAGAATACTATGTAGCAAATCATCACAGGCAAACATGTTATACGAGCAGATGAAGCGTGGCCTTATCGTTTCATTTGACTTTTATCCATGATCAGAGGTTGTCAAGAAGGTTAAAGAGTTAAGGCAAGCATGAGATAATGTATTTATTAGATACTGTTCGGAAAAGCAATTTATATATATATATATATATATATATATATATATATATATATATATATATATATATATATATATATATATATATATATATAAGAAATTCGATAGCATACAAGAACAAAAAACACAACATTTAAATTGGTACAAAAATACATGACGATGGTTAAACATTTGTTAGAGTTGATATGACCAATAAGAATTTATGACTTGGAAGAACACCTTAGATGTGTAGAATCAATCATTGGGTTACTTTTTGCCTTAGATTTGCATAGCAACTTCGCTATGTTGATTTATTACGTTACAGAAATACGTGCACTAAAGCAATCGTACCCAGAAATATGGGCAGGGTTTAAAAATGGAAATTAGTTTGTAAGGAAAAATAAGATTTCATTCTGGGCTCTAGCTGCTGATGAAGCACTTGAACAAGAAAATAGAGCTTTGAAGGTTACAGCTGGTTAAGTGGGCATAACTCAAAATCCCCGAGCATTAGCACGGTATTCTCTAACAACACCAGAACTTAAACGAATTTTTGACGAGACTTTGCAATAAGCTGGGTGTGTGGAACAAGCAGAACTGCACCCACATAACGATGATTCTAAGCAAGTAATACTCAAGGAAGATATTGTCTTAAACAAATTACGCATAGAGCTCGAAAGAATAGGAAATCCTTTCTCATATGACATTTCTGATTTAGGAAACATTGCAAGCGAGACTGTTTTCGCAGCAAATATTAAAAACAGACATCATTAACATTCCTTCCATTCTAAATAAACTATAAGAAAATTTAAAAAATTAAAGATTGATATCTAAAACCTATACCATAAATTTATGGGATACAATCGAAAAGAATAAATTATGTTCTAATGCTAGGAGAAAATAAAAGTAAAGGAAACCGACAGCATTATAGAATTGAAGGCAGATATATCACTCACTACTTGTTATAAGTACGTCACAGGATGATATCGACTTATATGAAACGATTGGAATGTACGATTTGTCAGATGTCCCGAAATCAATTTTTCACTATGATGATACAATGATTATATTTGCCAGGAGAACTAAGCTGATTAAGATCTATCACACTAAACAGCTGTCTCAGAACAAAATCAACTCCATTCGGAAGCAGCTTCGGCTGATAAAAAAACGTTTTCAGTTGCAGTTGTAGATGGTATATGCCAGAACATCAATCACCTGACATAAATAAAGGCAGATCTGGCAGAAGTAAAGGCAACAACCGAAGATCTGGCATAAGTATTGACGAAAAATATTGAAACGAAGTACTGGAGCTACGATGAGGCTCACCTTGTTTTCGACACTTTATCAAGAAACCTCTATAAAGAATACTACAAGGCAAGAAAGAAGTAACACAACTTTATCTATTCAATACAAAATCACCGACAGCACAAACATAGTAAATATCACGATGCAGAAAAGACTTTTGCATGTTGGTACAAAAGATGAACTAACAGAATGCTTGACCCCAGAAAACGCTTTACTGTGCAAAGGCGAAGAAGAAAAATTTTGTACTGTCATGGCGTTCAGAAGTTTTGTCTCTGCATTGCTCATTGAACCATCTACGTAGCACTCAAGAAGAGTCAGATACAAAGATAGTTCTCCATTATGTCAAGGAAAAAATAGGGGTGACTAGATTGTTTACTTTTGTACAATATACAAATATTTTGGTTCTTAGCATTCGAAGATATCCTGAACGTCCAGTGCTTGTCACATTTTCTGCTCAATTCAAAAGACACATTTTCTATTGGAGACATATTGAATGCAAGAAAAGTTTCTGCACTTCCAGCATTTCATTCGATGTGACAGCACAGGCATTTTGTCAGTAAGAGAAATTTCATATTGGAAAATTTTCTGTTCTGGATCAGACGATATGCTATCAGCTCTTTGTTCACTAGGCATTTAAGATTTTATTCCTGATGAAGTGGTGATAGTCTTAGAAAAAATCTGCTAACTCTACCAACCAAAATCAAACATTTGAAATTTTCAATATTTGCGATCGTAAATGTTATCGAATAAAAAGATAAGCTGTGAAAAGTTGCCACCAACAAAGAGTTCATTTATACCTGCTGTGAAAAGAGTCAACTATTAACTCACGGCTTGGAATTGTGACTAATTCCTAATCAACATTTCCATCGCCAATTGAACATGGATGGACTGCAAAAAGTGACAAAAAATTGCAGTTACATGTGAAATCACATTCGCTCCAGATTACATTCTTCAATTGGTGAAAGTTTGAGTTCTTGCTGAAGAAACAAGTGCGACGCACCACATATAAGGTAAACAAGAAAGTTTTGTCGATTTTTCACCCACCACCTTCGAACATTGACATGTCACATAAAACGTACATAGAAGATCAAAAATAATCCCCATCAGCATCCACGACCATTTACCAAAGTTCTGGAAGGCCATGGATTCCATTGCGGTAGAATTTGGTTTCCCCTAAAGCGAAAGAAGGTATAAAGTGCATTATGCACTTCTACTAAGGATTTAAACCTTCATCCTCTAAGGTCATTGTCAAAGAAATGGAACAGGTGATAATCAGACGGTGCAATATCTTGAGAGTACAGTGAATGCAATAGTGTTTCCCATCCAAGGCGTAGAATGGTGTCCCGAGTCAGGGTCATCCTAGCAACGTGGGGCTTAGCGTTGTCCTGTAACAGGAGGACCTCTTTGCGATTCAGAAGTGCTGGCTCCAGAGTTTTGTGATTTTCTTGAATACGGATCAACTGTTGACAGTACACTGTTGCATTGATACTCTGACCATTTGGTAGCAGTTCCCGATGCACGATACCGCGAGCAGTCCACCAATCCCACAGGGGGATCTTCTGGTGCAGAGTTGGTTCCGGCTGTTTGGAACAGGTTCATGGGATGCTAACGAATGATGAGGCACCGAGGAGCTTCGGAGTACAGGACTCACTTCTCGTTACGTGTCAACACATTGTCCATTGTCTTACCTCAGACGAGACGGCAAAGAAACACAGGTGTCTTCTCGCGTTGACTTCTGGCCTGGATTCAAATCATGTGGGACACATCGACCCAACCTGTACTGCTTCCCAAGTTGATGGAGGTGCTACCCAATGGTTTCTACACTCACACTGAATTGTAGTTCCAGTTCCTCACATGTCTGGCCGCTGTTCGCTTCAATTGCTGCCTGCAGATCATTTTGTACATATGTTGGTCTTCCGGCACTTAGCGCAGCTTCAAGTGTTTTGTCACCGTCCTTGAACTTGTTAAAACCACACTGCACTGTCCGCATAGTCACAACATCCTCACCAAAGGCCTGGCATATATTCCGCCCCGCTGCAGCGGTGTTTGATCCCAGTTTGAACTCGTAGAGCATACACGCTCTGTGACGCTCTGTGGAGGTTGCATGTTCACTCTGTCCTCACGCAAGTTCACAGTGTAATTGAATTGCCACAACCAGATAGTATGCTGGATATGCCCACATTAACATCTGACCTTCGCTTTATCTCCATTCTCATTCAACTCACTGTGCGAGGGCCAATGGAATACAGACCTCCACAAAAAGCGACAGAACTTTCTTGGTTATCTTTCTAGATTGGTGTTCAGTGAAATGTGTGAGTGTGGAGCCAGTCAGGAATTTTGTGAAAACTCGTCACATAATAATATAATGGAACAAAACCTTGACTCAAAATTGATGATTATGCAAACTAGAGATGGCGTGCAAACCAGTTATTAATCACATTAATATAATGCATTATATTAATTATATTTATCTATCATGTTATCATGTAAAACCTATAGTTGAACTCGATTTTTTCTAAGCAATTACTATCTTTCATTTTTATTTGTATATATTTGCGCTGTTTATTCCAGTAACTCATGTTACAAATATTATTGCAACCCTGTTCCAAAATAACTATTCATTTTAAAAAAGAAAAAGAAAAAAGAAAGTATAGTATGGAATTTTTCAGCGGGAATTTATTAACTTACAAATAAGGTTAGAAGAGAAAAGAGTAGGCTGATAAACAACGAAGATGTCTATTTGGATATCAGTGTACTTGAATATGTCCATTTGGATATATGAGGTGTTTTACTGCGATTTCCGTTTGTTATAACATATTTAATACATAATTGTTCAGTAATTCGTCAAATTATTAAATAACTCGGGTACCTTAGTTTTAGAGGACATACTTATATATGATATTACTGAAAATGTAATTTCTTTTAAAATGAGCTATGAAAAAAGAAAATCTATCCATAAACAACGGAGATAATTCTTGTTTCTTGAATCGAATTGTCCGCCATTGTGATGACTTCATCATGTCTACACACCGTGCACCAGTGAATGACATCACCAGAATTGTTCACCAGAAGGCTTCTCTAAATAAAACAAAATCATCCTGTCATCTTATCTTCACGGAAACTGGCACGGATTGACATATTTAGACGAAAACTTTTGTGACAAAAAATTTAGATGAAAAAGGAAAATCGGTCCATAAATAACGGATATAATGCTTGTTTCTTGAATCGAGTTGTCAGCCGTTTTGGTGATCTCACCATGTCTACACGCCACGCACCAGCGAGTGACACCATCAAAATTATTCATCAGAAGGCTCTTCTAAACCAAAAAATCACTCTCTCGTCTTATCTTCACGAAAACTGCCACGGGATGACATATGCCCTTCTACTATATTGGAATTTTGAGGAGCGCTAGAACTTTGAAGTACTTATATATCTTCGTGCTTGAAGAATGTTCATGTGACGTAAGAATCGATAGGACATTGATTGTCTTTTCTATTTCATGCATTTATGTACTGTAAAAGATGTGTTCTTCAAGTGCGAAGAACGAGCACTTGCGATAGGAAAACAATAAGAAAAAGACAATATTGAGACATCAATAGAAAAATTGCTTGTGACCTGGGCAAGATAAGTTAGTTCTAAATTAGTAAAGCATTTAGAAGTAGTGATGCTAGGTGTAAAATTTTCCGCTACATTTTTCCGGAACATTTTCCGTTCTGAAGAAAGATCAGTAATCAAGTAACAATTCCCCAACAATCATAAAATTGGTTGAATTTATGTATAGAAATGTTAAAAAGTGAAAGATCGTTTAAAGAATCTGAAAATTTTCATGGCTCAGGCAATTTGCAGTACTGTGTAGGAACAAGTTAAACAATTTTTCATGAATCAAAATATGTTTCTGTCTTATATGAAAAAAAAATTGAAGGACTTTTTATGAGTCGGAAAATTTTCATTTTGAAGCAAAAAGTGAAACAACTTTTTGTAAATCCGAAAGTTATATTGCTCTGTAGAAACAAGTGAAAGGAATTTTCATAGTCGGAAAATTTTCATCACGATGTAAAAACAAGTGGAAAAACTTTTCACAATACGGACAACTTTGGATATTATGTATAGTGATATTTGTTGGAAGATTTTCCACTATATTTAACTGCACATAGAGCAAAAAAAAAAAAAAAAAAAAAAAAAAAAAAAAAAATTTCTTTAGAGGAAAGTTAGTCAACAACAAATTATAATTTTCCAATTAGATTTCGGGAAGCGGATTCTGTTGTTTAAAATTTCAATTTATTAAAAATCATGAATATTTTTCGATTCATAAAAAACATACTGCTCTTATTCCTACATCTATGTTTAGCCGTAAAATTTATTGGTAATAAATATTGTCTTAAAAATTTCATGAAGTGAAAATCTAACGACTCTTCACTTCAAGAATGTTTCAAAAACTTCAATGCGTTCTTTCCTTAGACCACCTTTGATATCACAAAATTATATTTCGTCAATTTAATACGAGTAAGACAAAGGTTTCTCATAGTTTTACTTCTTCTCTAGATTTACATACTGCAACATGTATTAATATAAACAGCCTACTGTAAATTTCGACTACCCAAAATTCGAGTTTAAGTAACTCATGAAAGCAAATACTGATCATTTCCTGGAAATAAACATTTATTTATTCATATATTAATTCAGAAGAGACTGAAATATAACTAATATGGAAGCTGATTTGTGTAGTTATTTTTCCAATAAAACAATGAAAAAAACATAAAAGCTGCACTATTAGCGCTGCGTTCTAAAATCAACAAGTAATTGCATTTTAATTTCAAAATAAAACATATTTCTTTACGAACTCGATGTATGTTCCCTGCAACTTACACACACACACACACACACACACACACACACACAGAGAGACAGACAGACAGACAGACAGACAGACAGAGAGAAACACTGTATATTTTTACTTCCCAAATTGAAATATTAGATAATTTTCTGGTTTCCGAAAGCTAAATGGAAATGATAATTTTTTGCTGTCTCACTTTTCTCTAGAGGAATTTAATTTTAACTTATAGCTGAATGTACAGTTAAATATAGTGGAAAATTTTCCACCTAACATCACTATACATAATATCCAAAATCGTACGGATTATGAAAAGTTTTTTCCATTTGTTTCTACATCGTGATGAAAATTTTCCGATTCATGAAAAATCCTTTCACATGTTTCTACAGAGCAAATAAAACTTTACGATTCACAAAAAGTTGTTTTACTTTTTGCTTCAAAATGAGGAAAATTTTCCGACTCATAAAAAGTTCTTCAATTCTTCCATACAAGACACAAAATATTTCGATTCATGAAAAATTATTACACTTGTTCCTACATAGTACTGAAAATTGCGTGAGCCATGAACATTTTCAGATTCTTTAAACGATCTTTCACTTTTTAACATTTCTATACATTATTTCAATCAATTTTATGAATACTGAGGAACTGCTACTTGATCGCTAATATTTGTTAAGAACGGAACATTTTCCGGAAAAATACAGAAGAAAATTTTCCACCTCACATCACGGCTAAACAACGATGTAGGAATAAGTTGAGTATGTTTTTATGAATCGGAAAATTTTCCGGAATATTTTTATCACTGTTTAGAAGATTACTAGATTGAATGTCCATTCTTCGCACGGTGAGAATTGTTTTCAAAAAAGTATTTGAGCCCATCCACCCTTATGATTTTCATTATGATGAATGTGTAGTAGTAAAAATCTGTAAAGAAACCCCTTCCTCCTCACATTTGGACTTAAAAGGCGCCAGAGGTGTCGCTCTTCGTCTTACCGACTACGAAAACTACAGATTGGTCAGTTTAGATTATTTCTTCATTCTGTCCATTTCGCATCACGAATCATTCTCCACGCCAACGAAGGATGAATTTCCACTTAACTAACATTGGGATATATCACTATTCATTACAGATTTTCCGAAAATTGTGTATTTCACAATCAGTGGCGTATTTAGGGGGAGGGCTTCTGGGCTTAAGCCCCCCCGAAATCTTACTTACTATAGTAAAGTATATGAAATATCTTGCAGAACTTTCACATTTTCAGGCAAAGCCCCCCCCCCCCGAAAGTTAGCAAAGCCCTCCCCAAAACAAAATCGTAAATACGCCACTGTTCACAATAATACCTGTTCCTTTCGATCATTTTTACGTTACACCTTCAAAGCTCAAGTTGGACCATGATCAGTTACTGAAAATGAACTGGCGTACAGCGGTCTAGGAGAACATGACCCGAAAAATATCGTTACATTCATTTCATTTATAAAGAAAATGTCCCCGCCAATCTTAAAATAAAAGTTTAAAAAAACTGATATGCATTCCCCAATTCTTAATGAGAAGTTTATATGTTTCATCTTCCTAACTTGAAGAGCTAGTTTCGACAAAAACATTTGAACCCTCTCTTCTCCAGCTAAGCACGCCCTTATACATTTTATATATAAAGATTCAGGCGTTGTTAGATGGTAAAAACAATCAGCAACGACCGATATTTTTGTCGAATAACTAATAACTTTCGGGGTCGCTGTGATGAATAGTGACACTCACAATGCCTCTTAACTTCAAGTTCAGGCCCTATCGTCACTTGCACTCATTAAAGAAGTTGCAGAATTTGGATACGTGGGTATCAAATGTTAAGCGACACCAACGAAAGTCAGCAAATAACCCTCATACTCGTCTTTGCTGACCGTTGCCGTTTGGCTTCTGATAAGCACAAACTATATTTTGGGAACGCTTTTACAGGCCACGACAAATGGTGCCTACATGTGAACTTAAAGAAGAGGAAGGAACGGCTCAACCCATCGAAAACAAGCAACACTCAGTGCGTAGGTTGGTGCACACCCTCAACAGCACATGCTATGTGTTTGGTGGAACCAAACTGGCACTTTTCACCATGAATTGCTACAAAAAAAAAAAAAAAAAATAATAAATAAATAAATAAAATAAAAAAAAATGAAATGATGAATGATGCTGTGTACACTGAACAGCTACAGAGACTCGCTGCTGCTTTTAAAAGCAAAACGCAATAAATCTGTGTTATTACTTCATGCTAATGCACGCCTGCATGTGAACAGAAGGACCACAGATATGATTGCTGAACTTGGTTGGGAACGACTTTCTCACCCTCCACACTGACCAGACCTCGACACTTCTGATTTCCATTTTCCCGGCCTCTAACAACATTCAGGGACAAGAGTCTCATAATGTAGTTTCTTTACGCAACTAGATAAGATGTTTGTTCCACCCTAAACCACAACAGTTATACAGGACAGGCATTGAACTCCTATCTAAACAGTCGCACTCGGTCATTGACAAGAATAATTATTACTTCACTGAGTGAATGAAATAAGTGAGTGATTATTGATTTTATAATACAGTGTATTAATATCTTCTTATTGTGTAGTGAATTATATTGCTTTGTAGTGCACTGTAGTGTATTTACTAAGTAATAAATGAATTATTTAATACTACTTAATACCAAAATATTGTTTAAACTGCACGGACTTATGCATGACCCAGTATTTAGATTTCTGTTT
Organism: Thermobia domestica; assembly: GCF_964235325.1. NCBI lineage: Eukaryota > Metazoa > Arthropoda > Insecta > Zygentoma > Lepismatidae > Thermobia > Thermobia domestica. The sequence goes on along the minus strand of NC_137461.1, from coordinate 41,366,058 downwards.
CCTTTTGATAACCTTATTAGTAACATATTGCAACCTGCCATCCAGGCTCTACTAGAAATTTATTTACACATTTATAAACTGGGACCAGAAAATAAATAATATATAAACTAAGAAATGCAGATACAACAAAGTTAATAGTATCTCCTTTCAACCAAAATAAAACGTCTTTCAGTTTTTTTTTTTTTTTTTTTTTTTAAATATAATATTTCGATAATGTAAACGTTGAAGATACTGCAAGAGGATTGCCAGAACGAACTTAAAAAGAATGGAGAGTTGGAGTGGGAAGGATAACTGTGATTGTTCCTACGTATAAAATTAAATCTTTTTATCCGCACCTAGTTCTGTTTCTCGTAAAAAAAAAAAAAAAAAAAAAAAAAAAAATGCAAAATATCATCTCTCTATGACTTACGATTTCCTAGACATGGCTCCTTAAATCTCCCGAAATTCGAACTTTTTTTGGCCAATATCTGGGGAACGGTGGGCAGTTGACCAGTGGCCACCTTTTACTATTTGTGACTAAAATGTTTACCATCCTCATAGGTATTCATCAACACCAATATGATATCTCTATGACTTACGGTTCCCGACATATGGCTACTTAAATCTCTGGAAATCGTTCTTATTTTTTGGCCAATATCTCGGGAGCGGTAAGAGTGCCGCGAAAAATGCCATCACTTCTTTCAGATAGTTTTTGATGCTCTATCGAATGGAGGGCTCACAATTGAAAAAAAAAAAAAAAAAAAAAACGCAAATAAGAGACAGGCGGACAGACACACAGACATAGAGAATTTAGTAACGAACTTTTTAAGTTCGTTTAAAATCTTGCAAAAAGGAAGGAAAAAAGCAAAAGAAACTAACATGGAAGGTAACCAGTTAAAAAATCAAATAGAAAAAAAAAATATTTGTAGTCTAAATAAAAGCAATTGTCCCCAGAGCCATAGTAGCTTTAGGAGGCGAGCAGGGTCGTCGCACCGGGCGCTGATAGCAATAGGGCACCGAACGAGCAAAAAGAAATTAAAAGTATTGGAAATGAGTAAGCGACGCATCACCTCGAAAAAAGTATTGGCGCCCTATTAAATCAACATTGTTGTCGCTTTGAGAAAGAAATCGATTTGTTAAAAATTTTCTTGCTTGTTCCGCTCGCAACCCAAACGTGGACGGTAGATGAATTCAGAAGTGTTATTCTTTAAAAAATTAAGAAATGATTGTATCTAAGTATCTAAAGTATCTAAAGATAAGTATCTAAACTATATTTTAGATTACATTAAACATATTCTTCAGATCGTCAATCAATATTGAGAAATTCTCAAACAAGGCTCTTTGTGAATTTCCGTTACATTTCACAATAATTTTTGCTGTAAAAGAAGCGAAATTAAAATGCTATTTGAGTGGTCACATACAAAATAAAATTACAAAAGTTTACAATTAGCACTGGATATTAATGCTCACATCCGTTTCGAACATTTTAAAAGCACATAGTTTCTAATGTATTGAAATTTCATTTCCAATCGATAGTACCGGTATGATGATGTAAATACTTTTAAGTTTCCATAACTGTTCTCCAAGTGAATTTGTATACAAGAAATGAAAATGAAATGACATTTTTGAGTTTTACGTCCCACGGTTATGCCGGTTAGGCTAAGGGAGACGGTGATGATGAGTAATGAATGAAATGGTGGAGTGAAGAAAGTGGAAGGAAATGGGGGAACCCCGAGAAAACCCACGCACACGGTGTTTGTCCACCACAAAGTTCACTTGGCGGGAGCAGGGTTTGAACCCTAGACCCCTAGCACCAGAGGTGAACGCTCTACCACTGAGCTACTGCGGCCCCACCCAAGTGAATTTGTATACAAGAAAATGTAGTTTTGTCAAGTTTAACAAAAGGTCCAAATAAGCTTCTTGAATACAGCTCTTATTTGTAAAATAATACACAATTATCGCATTCGGCTATTGTAATAGCATCTCCAAGCAACTTGATAAAAATTCGGCGTTGTAAGAACCAAAGTTGCTTCTCTTATATGAAAAAACAAGGGAAAAGTTTATTAACGTGAAGATTGTAGGGGGTCGCCGAATTCTATCTCGGCTCGGAATTTCCGAATTCTATACGAAATTTCTTGCTATGGCTCTGATTGTCCCATATTTTCTCATTTCAATTTTTCTGCCATTCGTAAAACCCATTGCTCGAAGTGAAGAGTTAAATAATAACTCGAGAAAATATTAATATATATATCAGATAACCAATCGGAGATAGAATATTTCACATATTCTCTCTAAAAAATATTTTCAGTTTCTTGTCTATCAAGGAAATAGTACAAACTAATGACACTAGAGGACACAAGCTTACTACATTATCAACATCTGAGTTCATCCTGTCCTGCCATCTAGCAGGAGGGAAATAAATTACTTGTGATTGATGGACTTTTTTTTTTTTTAAGTCACTTGTCCATTCACTTAGGAGAAAATTACAAAGATAATATTTGAGAGCAAACGAAACACTAGTTAAGAGTTCAGTTGTTTGTTTTAAGGATCTAAAACAGGATATCTCAATCTCGGGATAGCAAAGCGAGGTGATAAATTGAGTTGAGTAGATTTTGAGTTTAACGTCCCTTTCAACAGGGAGGCTGTATGAGACGTGTACCTACTGATTACCGTGGAATCCGAACCACATGAGCTCCCGCCGGCAGTCGAATCCGGATCTCCCACGCCAAAAGCGCGTATACTAATTGCTTAGCCACGAAGGAGCTCTGCAGAGTGATGAACATATAATAATAATAATAATAATAATAATAATAATAATAATAATAATAATAATAATAATAATAATAATAATAATAATAATAATAATATATTATTATTATTATTATTATTATTATTATTATTATTATTATTATTAAGCAGATCCTGGGATTAATTTGTCAGGTCAGGTCTTGAAATGCTGCTTCAATGTTTCTTGCTTGATCTTCAGAAATATACGTATATGCCAAAGTAACTTAGTTATTATTTTAAATGGCATATTAACTAAACTAAACTACCTCTATGGCCTATGGAGCCCGGAGGTTCAATGCCGCGTTCACAAAAGCTCTCCACTGACTTCTATCCTTTGTCAACTGGATCCTGTTTCTACTTTGTATTCCTATTCTGCGAGATCTATCTTAATATTTTTTTCTAATTGCGCGTAGGTCTTCCTAATGGTCGTTTTCCAATTGGACTTGCAGTTAACACTTTGAACATGTTTCTGTTTCATTCCATTTTGGCAACATGACCTTCCCACCTGAGCTTCCTAGATTTGATGACCCAAACAATGTTTGGTAAACCGTATAAATTATGTAGTTCCATATTATGAAGCTTCCGCCATTCCCCATTCCCATTCCTCTTGGGTCCAGATATTTGTCTGAAGATCTTGTTCTCAAATACTTTCAGTTTACGTTCTTCCTCAGGTGTGAAACTTGAGTCTGGTGCAATTTCCATCGGCTTCTCAACCAATAAGCAGCAACAATAAAAAATAATTATGACAGACAGGAAATTTATTAGAAAGGCCACTGGCGAAAGATTGCTGGTAGAAGGGGATTCGTGATGTGAACAGACTGAAAAATGATAATTCATTAAAAGTAAATGCGCAAACGCAGTGCCCGTCACACACCTAAACCACCTATCAATGCCTATAAATTATGACTACTGTTGCAAATACAGAGCCCATTAATAAGTGTATACGCATCTTAACGGCAGAAAACTTTGCGTTGTGTGTTACTGTTAAACTCTATTATACATCTTGACTTTAGTTAACATTTCTGATTGACAGGTATTTTACCGCATGGTAGAGGTCTGCCCGGGCTCAGGCCGAGCCCGCAGACTGAGACGTGACCCGGCCCGCGGGCCGGTCTCGGATCTACAAAGCGTAGATTACTTCGATCTTGGGATGGGCTTCGGCCGAAACTTTTTAAATATACAACCATATTTCTCGGGCCTTTTCGAACCTAATTAACAAAAATATTCTGTACAACGGTATTTATCGGATCGTTCCTTCTGGAGAATTTTTAAAGCACATCGAAATTTGTAAGTTGAGAGGCTCACACTAAACATCTGATTATCATTGTGCAATTGAGAGTAAAGTTTATTGTATAATGGAGAAAAAAACTAGAAAAACTAGTTTACCTTTCAGGGCCTATAAACTGGAAGTGACCTTACGAAAATCGTAATTCCAAATTCACATTATTAAACTGCATAGGGCCCTCTTTAATTAGCACCCACTTAGAATGTGGGGACGTCAAGCAAAAGACCATAAATACGAGGAATTGTCAAAAATAATTTTATACATTCAGTTTTAACTAGTTTATCATTCAGGGCCTATAAACCGGAAGTGACCTTACGAAAATCGTAATTCCAAATTTACGTTATTAATCTGCATAGAGCCCTATTTAATTAGTACCCAATTAGAATGCGTGGACGTCATGTCAAAACACCATAAATACGAGGAGTAGTAAAAAATAATTTTATACATTCAGTTTTAACTAATTTTAACTAGTTTATAATTTTTTAAAATGTCTCGTTTTTTGGTCTTTTACCATTTCGTCCCCACATTCTAAGTGGGTGCTGATTAAAGAGGGCTCTATGCAAATTAATAATGTAAATTCGGAATTACGATTTTCGTAAGGTCACTTCCGGTTTATAGGCCCTGAATGATAAACTGAATATATAAAATTATTTTTGATAATTCCTCGTATTTATGGTCTTTTGGCATGACGTTCCCACATTTTAAGTGGTTGTTGATTAATTAGGGCTTTATGTAGGTTAATGATTTATAATTTTGATTAGGATTTAGCTCATATCACTTGGGATTTCATTTTTCTTTTGTAATTACTTTTTCATAGTAGTGTCTAATGATCACTTTCTAATTGGATAATTGGATAGCACATGTTGTATTTGTAGATACGTTTATAAATTTTGAAGTGGCCTCTTATTTTTATTTATTTTTTCTTGTCTTGAATATTTTGTACAGCGCTTTTTGGTATGTAATTTTAGATGTTGCTGGCAACCCTGTTTATGAATTCTATCTTTTATACCAGATGTCTGCTAGGGTAACCCGGGTATATGCAGTAGCTAACGAAAGCAAAATAACAAAAGGAGTTTAGGCGAGTTTTGGATATAATATCCCTATGGGTTATTACTGAGTGTTTCATTTATTATTACATGCATTAATCATATGCATTGCAAATGTGCAGAACGAATACTAGGTGATGTAAATGAAACTGTGCAAGTTCTTGTAATCGAGATCAGTAGTAACAATATTTGCCTTTCAAAAAATGTACCGCGATGTACACAGGGACGAATCCAGGGGGGCGATCGGGGCGATTGCCCTCCCCCCAGAAAAGGAAACTTTCTTATTTTATATATATAAATAAAACCTATCCCAAAGTTTGGAGCACTTAGAAGTAGCAGTATGACAACCCACCGCCCCCCGCAGAAGTCGGTCCTGGATCCGTCCCTGGATGTACACCTGAAACGCAAGCTTTGTTGAAGTCTACAATATGTAAGATGTAATTTGTGAAAACTATAGCTGTTCATTTGTGCCCCTATACAAATGTCACTGTAAAATGTATCATGAGGTGATGGATGTTAAAATTAATGTTTTTTTTTTTTTTTCACAGGAAGTCAGCAACAGTTGTAAAGACAAGTCTTACACGTTTACAAATGACATTATGATGACAAATATATAAATAACGTGATGATAATGCACTGTGTAAAGATAATGTAACTTGTAACTTTGGACTTAATTTTGTTTCTTATCTTTACAGGTGTAAACATGAAATATAAGCCAGCATACAGAGACCTGTTCAACATACTCTTTGAGAAAGCCAGTCATTTTCAGTCTGCTAAGACAAGGTACCTTGTAAGTCGTGTGATTGAAGTCATAGGAAAAGCAGATAAATAAATTAAAATCAGTATTTCATCTACAATAAGGTTGTTTTCCTCAAAGCTTCTTCTATGAAATGTTACGTTTGCGGCGCTTTATCAACTCAAATAAAGGATATTGATAAAGTTGGAAAAAGGCCCATTTATATTGATACCTTTAAGTTTGGATTATCGACCCTCCACGCATGGATTCGCTTTTATGAATGCCTTGTACACGTCTTGTATCGGTTTGATTTCAAGAAATGACAAGTTAGGGAAGCAGGCAAATAAAAATTCGCAAAAAGAAAGAAAATGATACGTGCAAAATTCAAAACGAAAATGGGTCTTTCGGTGGACCAACCTAAGCCTGATGGAAGTGGGACATCTAATAACGATAATACGGCAAGAATATTTTTCCAGAGTCCAAGTCTGTCAGCAGCAATTACTGAGATTGACGAGGTACTGTACTTATTGTGAGGCTTGGAGTTGTGATGGGAGTTTTTTCTTGCGGATTTGATATAAATATTCCTGCATTCGATGAATATACTTTTCAAACTGTCGAGAAGTTTCAGATGTTCATCGAGAAGTATTCATGGTACTACATGCTTAAAATTTTGCTTCATGGTCCTTTCTATAATTTCTGCTGCAGTACTTTCCATTGGACAATTAAGCGAGGCTCCTCGCAGGAAGTATGAAAGAAAGACGTTAGTCGATTCAGGCAGCATCACCGCAGAAAATTCTCACGATATGCTACAAACAATGATCTGCTTTTAAACTTACTACATACGACCAGGGGCGGATCCAGGGGGCGATCGGTTCGATCCCCCCCCCCCGAGAAGAGAGAACTTTCTTATTTTTTATATATAAATGAAACTCATCCCAAAGTTTGGAGCCCTTAAAAGTAGCAGCATGACAACCCCCCCCCCCAGAGGTCGGTCCTGGATGCGCCACTGCATCCGACCCTGTCATTTCCTCAATGAGACCTCTGCAAAGCAAGAGAAATAAACTTTCAACAGTAATGCTAGTTCTGGTGGAGACTTCTCATATTGCAGCAACAGGGGACTGCAACAGTTCTGTAAGTGACAGTGAAGACTGTAGTGACTGAAATAACACCTACTGATAGTGAGAACGTGGCGATACGTGTGATTAACTTGTGATAATTCTATATGATACGCACAATCTAACTGACATAGATTTATACTGTAGGATTGCATATCAACATTTTTCCTGCATAACGCATGTGTTTTTATGAAGGTATTGTGTGATGCTTGACCACATGTTTAATGTACCATTAGAGAGAACTGATCTATTTGTCTTGTAATACTGATTCACATATCGTCATATCACATATCGTTATATTTTAACCCCATCTCGTACTATTTTCTGCATATTAAAGTGCCGAATTTTTAGGAAATCAATCTAATACACTATGTTTTTATTCATTTTCTTAAATTTTAACCATATAAAATTAATCACAATAATTGGACAATACAGGGTTTTCATAAAGTCTGGACGGATTTAATTTGCTTATAATTTTCATAAAAATGCTCATAATGAAATCAAAGTTCAAACGGTAGCGGAAGGATTAAATTTTTAGTTGGCAACACTGTTGCCGTATCAAAGATGGCGTCGGTGAAAGAGAAAGCGCAATGTGTTCTGTGGTACGCAGAGCTAAAATCACCAATTCTGGTGTGTCGGAAGTTCACCAAAGAGTTCAAAAAGCCGGCACCGACTGAGAGTGAAATCCGAAAGTGGCATGCTAAGTTCTTGGAGACAGGAAGCGTCCCGGACCGTCCTCGAAGTGGGAGGCCGCCAACATCGCCTGCAACAGTGAGCAGTGTAAGGGAAAGCATCATCAACAGCCCACAAAAGTCGATTCCTAGTGGCGCCCAGTTGGAAGTGTGTCGGTGAATGAACTGAGCTGGTGCAGATTACAGGTAAAAATTTAATCCTTCCGCTACCGTTTGCACTTTATTTGATTTCAATATGAGCATTTTTATGTAAATTATAAGCGAATTAAATCCGTCCATACTTTATGAAAACCCTGTAGTACATTAATTATGCACACAAAATTGCCAATTTCGGCCCACTGTGCGCTTTCCGGATAAGGGATTTTTCTCATTGCGAAGATATATATAACTAGGTATCACGCGACCTATGTTGTGTTGTGAAACTTCAAGTTGAGCTCCGGATCTTCGTCAATGGTCACAACAATACCACTTGATAATCCTTTTGCCATTTACCTACTACATTTGCTCCATTGATTCATATCCCAGAGTGTAGTAGCTACTACAAACCATGCACGTTTATCTGAAATAGGACCCATTTTGGTGAGCATTTTGTAAACGGTTCCTCATCGTATAGATATATCTTTCTCAACTAATTTGTTCCGATGTTCAAAATGTATCGAACAATGTATCACTCAATTCATGATAGCATCTGAACTTTTCAACTTGTTCCCAGGAGTACTTTGATGTAGGTTCTGGATACACTTTTTTTTTTTTTTTTTTTTTACATACTTTTATCGATCTCTCTCTCTGTTCGTCAATTTTGCACGGAGAAAAATGCATAATCCAGTTGGCATGTAAATGCTGTTTTTACCAGGTTACACGCGTGACCACATTAAGTAATGTTTCATCAGTAGTACGATCTACAGCACCGTCCAGCGAAAATTTTGTATTGTGGGGCCACCATTTCAAATATAGAATTAACGCCATACCCGTTGCGACGGTGGTAACTTAGTTATATAATGTTGTTACTACCTTCCTACGACTGTCCCCTCTTGGTTCTTTCTAAATATGTGACTCCCTACCTTACAAGAGTAATAGTTTTTAACACGAAATCAATCATGTGAAAAACATAATCCATTCACAGCGAGTCTAGTTCGACGCCGAACTCCAGACTTGGCAAGGTGTTCCCACCTGCTGTACTTTTATACATGAAATTACATTACTTAAGGAGCGCACCCGCGTAAATACGATACGCACCCGTGTCCACACGAAAATCCTAGTCTTTTTTTCTCAATGTGATAATTATCACTTTTCTCAACCGGTGCACACTTAACGGAAAAGTGGACCGTGGACTGTAATACTCAAGTTAACTCTTACGGCCTCAAGCACGAAGTATTAGCAGATAAAAACGCAACCTATTGCATTTTCTCTTTGAACACAATCTTTAATCATTGGATTGCATTATCAACAGTATATGAGAAATATATTTCTACAATGAAAAATTGTTTTATTCGAACTAATTTTAGGGTTCACTCGGGCAGACGGTTCTACTAACATTTATTGGTAAAATACGATATGAAACATTTTACATGATGAAATAAGAGTGACAATATAAGTAATGTCTGTCAGTGCATAGCATATTGAAATATGAGTGAAATATAAGTAATGTCTGTCAGTGCATAGCATATTGAAATATGAGTGACAATATAAGTAATGTCTGTCAGTGCATAGCATATTGAAATATGAGTGACAATATAAGTAATGTCTGTCAGTGCATAGCATATTGAAATATGAGTGACAATATAAGTAATGTCTGTCAGTGCATAGCATATTGAAATATGAGTGACAATATAAGTAATGTCTGTCAGTGCATAGCATATTGAAATATGAGTGACAATATAAGTAATGTCTGTCAGTGCATAGCATATTGAAATATGAGTGACAATATAAGTAATGTCTGTCAGTGCATAGCATATTGAAATATGAGTGACAATATAAGTAATGTCTGTCAGTGCATAGCATATTGAAATATGAGTGACAATATAAGTAATGTCTGTCAGTGCATAGCATATTGAAATATGAGTGACAATATAAGTAATGTCTGTCAGTGCATAGCATATTGAAATATGAGTGACAATATAAGTAATGTCTGTCAGTGCATAGCATATTGAAATTAATTTTGAATGATAGTGATAGTACTGTACTTCTAACTATTTACTGAAGGCTGTCGATGCTATAGTATTCAGCATCTCCCCGAACTCATTTATTGGCTCCAGAACCGAGTAGCTTGTTTTTATCTAAATTGTAGAAAACGAGGTTAGAAAACGAGGTCCACTTTTGTAGTCCAGGAGTGTCATTTCTCTTATTTATTCAAAAAGAAAAAAGAAAGAAAACAGAAATATCGTCGTACAGTGAAAATAAACGTATAACATATAACGTCCACAGAAAACGTAAAATTCGTGGGAAAACGTAGGATCTGGAAAACTGACGTCACTTGCAAACAAAGAAATCCGATCGTAATATCATGATCAGCGCAAATATATCAGATATGTAATGCATGCTTTAAAAATGTTTTCAGAATTGAACCCTAGATAGGAATAAGATCAATTAAAGTAATAACCGTTACTTGTTTATGTTATGGACAGATAAGTGTGTTTGCTTTCAACAACTTAATTATACTAATATCTTGTTACCAAGTTTACAAAATCTAAAGTTATAACTACTTGTCAGACTTAGACTATTTGGGAAGTATGGTTAGAGTTCACAATAGTACATCTTGCTCTATAATCCTATCTAAGAGGCACGGTACCATTGCCAATCTAAAGTAGTATACTTCCATCTTGATATAAACTTATATATCGACTATTGTGCTGCCAAAATGTCTTGAGCCGTGGCAAAAATGCGAACTAAAACTCACACCCCGACACACCCACGCGCTGAGCCAATAAGGGTTATATGAATCGCCTGGGCTACTGCACTTCTTTTCTGCGCAACTTCATAAATTCCTTGTGAGAAAATGCAATCTCGTAAATCATCTTTGCCACATGACACGGACAGCGTTGCATTGGGGTGAGTGGAGTGGCTCGGGAACTCTTAAGATTCAGTGCAATTATGAAGTTTTAATAATATGCTGTTGCTCCAATCCCATTGTTGTTATTTTCGCATCCTGCTTTCTTATTAGAGCTTGAGATAAACACTAAGAGTGTTGCAATCTCCACGCTTTTTCTGCTAACTTCAGTTTTTCGAGGAAATATTTTGTTGAAATATACTCCGTAAGATTTTCACGGGATATGAGCAGTTATAAGAATTTATTGTCAACTTCTTGTTGTCGTACATATTAATATGGGAGAAAAATATAGAGCTCTGTATAGGCGATTCATGCTTTTGGTTTTCAATACAGAAAGCATTATACAATGAGTCTTTAGTGTTATTTTCATTTCTAGAGGGTATTATTTGCCCAGGTCATAAACTTCGTGAAGTACACGTCATGTTAATGGATTTCTTTTGTTGTTGTAAGTCAGAGTTATACCCTGTAGGGTAAAGAAGATGCGGACGATTAATTAAAGTAAATTGTTATCTCGCAGTCCATTCTATTCTATCCTAGGGATCACCGTGGCTCACTGATAAAACTCTTGACTCCTTTGCGCAGGGTCCCTGGTTTGATCCACTGCTAAGTAAGTTTGTGGCGTACATCATCATGTCCGTGGGTTTTATCGGGTACTCCCCTTTCCTTCCACACTCTCATTCCAACTATTCTTCCATCGTCATTTACTTGCCTTAATCATTCGTTTTCCTTAGGCTAATGGGCTTAAACATGGAACGTTAAACTGCAAGATTTCTATTTTATTCTATTATATTCTAAAATATGTTCTATTTTATTCTTGACTGGAAAAGATACTGATCTTCGTGGTAGATAAAAAGAGGGAGTTTACACATGAACATATTTATATATTTAATACTATTGTGATAATTTTAAAAGATTTAGGTCGGGGAGACATTGAATAAACGCAAAATGAAATGAAATTTTAGTTTTACGTTCAATGAATATCATCGTGTAGACTAAAGGAAACGACAATGACGAGAATGAATGAAATGGTGAAATGAAGGAAGTGAGCGAAAACAATACAACCCCGAGAAAAACCACACATATGGTGTTTGCCCACCATAAATCCCATTTGGCGCAAATAGGAGAAAGCCAGGAACCCCATCCAAGAAAAGTGAATGCTTTACCACTGAGCCACCACATCAATAAACAAGAGATAAACATATATTTTGCGAAAACACTGGTAACCCCAGTTGAACCCAATCTGAGAAATGCCCCGGAGGAAACTTCTTAGCCCGGCAAATTTTCTCCCCAGCCACCCCTGGAATCATCAGTGTTTGTCTACATTCTTAACAGAAAACTGTTAGTTAGTTAAATTTCAGGTGAGTTGATTTTCAGTTTAACGTCCGGTTCAGCAGCGAGGTTATATGAGGCGTAGACCTACTGATTAACATGAAATAAGAACCACATGAGCTTCCGCCGGGAATTGATTCTGGGTCTCCCACATCTTGTTTACATGGAACTCAAAAAACTATGTGTGTCTTCATGTATGTTTCAATAGAAGTAAAACGAAAAGTAGGTACCACTAAGCTTCGTCCCATGTGGACAAGTGTGTTTACTGAAATATGCTATACACTGTCTTACCAGAAAGAACCTTTATTCGTCTTTCTACATATACATTTTTAAAATCAATTATGTACAGTACAAATAATTTACAGTGCACCTTTTCTGTGTAAGTACTGTATTTACATTGAATATAATATAGTACTTTGACTTGATTATAAAACACTAAAATTGACCTTTTTGGCTACTGCAATTGAAAGTGATTAAAATAATTTTATCCAATTCACGTACAGTATCTTAATAAAATGGATAAATGTTCATCAAGAGTATGTTGATATTAACTACGAAATCGTATTACATCTAATTGAGCAACACTGCCAGTACTTCACGACAAGAAGCAAGTAACAAGAAAGTTTATTCTGAAAGTAATCTAACAACGCGGCTTCCTTTCTTCCAAGGAAACAATCCTACCACGCAGAAAGAAAAAAAAATCGCACGCATCTATAAAAGCTAGAAGAAAAGACGCGCGTATGGTATTATTCTTTTTCACTCCCCGTGAACTGCAAGTGCATTTGCAGAAGCAACCTCGCCAATTGTCTCACACAAGCTGGCAGTTTGTGATTCTCAATTCATTTCGATCACGGCAAACAATTCAGTGAAGTGCAAATGATTCATTAGAAGAATCGATTCATTTGTGAAAAGAATCATAATTCATTTGATTCACGCCATGATTCGTTCATAATGATCGAATCGTTCATGATCGACACAACACTAATATCGACGTACTTAAGCTTAATCACCTCACTATAGAGGTGCCATCTAGAGAAGGTATCTGACAGCCCACAGTGACGTTGCTGCTGCTCACGTGTCAAGGCTTTTTGATGTAAGACGGAGTTACAGTGGTTGGTAAGACTAGCACCAAAGTAGGTTCTTGAATTGTCCTTCCGCGTGTGCTAAGAAACTTCAGAGACCATCTCTTGTTGGCCCTGCTATAGTTACATCTGCAAAATATTGGAAGGACTTCTGATCTGCCTCATGAACGCCCACATTAAAACTCATAACCTATTTCCAAATTCATCACGGCGGTTTTCGACTTGATATTAGTATACTAGATCAACTACGAGTATTACAATTATCCAAGGCTGTTTATAATCAATATAATAGGTTTTTCCTTCTTCTCTGGTAGTAATTGATCTAGAAAAAGCTTTCAACAAAGAATTGTAACCTGGTTTACTGTTCAAACTCCATAATCTAATTCATCTATTCTTTCTAATTAGAACGCTTAGCTTCTATCTATATTAACGGGACGCTGTCTTATTCGACCTTCCCCCAGTGTGGCGCTCCTCAAGGCTCGTCATTATTTTTGTATTATACATATTGTACATTGCTGATCTTGTTCCAAACAACACACACATGTTTCAGTTTGCTGACGACCATTTTCCCGACAGACCGCATTACAATTCATCAGCAAAACTATTCAAACAATTGACCCATTCGTTCACTGGTATATTATCTATATGGCTGTTAATTATTAATTTTGCCAAAACCTTGACTATTGTTTTCCTACCCCGTAGATGGCATTCACGAGTATATAGAAACACTAGTAGATTCAACCTTCAAGTTGATCACACACAGGGGTAAACGCGGATCTAAGTAGTAAGGGCGGACGCACCACTCTGTTCCCCGTGTCTATCTTTTCCCATTGTATTTTTTAGGAAGTGGGGGACGCCTTAGATATTTCTTTGGAAGTGGAATACGGCATCCCACTGAGTTCACCCTCAGTTTTACCCCTGATCACACACCTATCCTGGTATCAAATACTCTTACTTATCTTGGCGCGATATTTGATTTGAACCTTAACTGGACTCCACTACTTCAAAATCATAAGTCAAGGGAAAAATCGGCCCATAATATTCAATGTCTAATTTGCTACATCTGGGAACTAAAGGCATTAACTACTTAACATAAGAACTACTAGAGGGGTCATTTTGAGCCCTCAGCAACATTGAATATTCTTTCATTTCGGCTTAAATTATAATGCATTCACTAGGTGGCAGTATATATATATATATACCATAAATATCAGTTAAAATATTTCGTTTTTCTTTAAACAATGAGATTTACCCATAACTACCAGAGGCGTAATTCTAATTTCTAATATTTCCTCTGTTTATTCTGTGATTAGTTATACGAGGGTAAGTATGCTATTAAGTTTTCGATGGTTGTTAAGAGGGGCGTAAATAAGGTCCCCGCAGACCCCGCATTGCGGGGGGCCTCAAGCCATCAGGGGGCCTTAAATCGTGAAGGGGATCCACTCCACGCTGTTTGCGAGGAGGCCCCCGAACCTATAGTTACGCCACTGCTTGTTAAAATGAAGTTTAAACATATTTTGAATAGTTTTCCTTGTGTAATGAAAGATAAAGAGAAGCACACAAATATCTCCTGTTGCTGAATATGCAATTCTATAACTTGTGAAACTTCTTTACATTCGGAACTACGTCTAACATAAAGAACTACACAATAACGAAATAAGTACAAGTTATATGTTTGGTAATGTTCCAACCTACAGAAGAAGACATTTCAGCTTCAATAAAGTCCTACTATAAAGATTTGTAAACCACAAATGTACTCAAAACCGTGGGCAACATCACACAGCACACCACTGTGAAGAAAATGAACAAATTTTGTGCTTTTTTCACACTGACTACAGAGTATGAATGATATAAACAGTGGCGGATCTAGAAGGTAAAAACGGGGGGGAAGCCAGTACCCAGACTATGATAAGTACATATGAACTTTCAAAAATATATAAATAATAGCTTAAATTTATTTTGTCATTTAAAAAAAACTGGGAGGCCTAGACCCCCAGCTCTGGCCTAGTTCCGCCACTACATAACCAAAAGAAGAAATTAGTGGAAATGTCTTCTTTTTATAATAAACAGAATGTTGGAATAGACATTGTGGACCACATGGTATTATCTGTCAGGAAAGTAAATGTACACCTGTTTTTCGAGTCTGGCATTCCTGCTCTCCATCCGTGGAGAGTATGAGAATTAAATCAATCAAATGTTTACTGAGGGGCAAAAAGAAAAGTTAAATCTGAATAAGACATTGCAGAGGGACACAAGCTGTGAATACGAATAGTGCATAGTGTAAATAAAGGACGACACCGAAAGAGAAAGCCAGACACAGCTGTTGAACTTAGAAAAAAAGAGTAAAAATTGTTGAAGTGGGAACATAAAACACAATTACAACAAATACACCGAAAACTAAACATTCACCATGCCATGATCTTGGTGTAGTGGTTAAGTTACTGGCTTACAAATGCAAAGGTCGCCAGTTCGAATCTTCGGTGAGGACATTTTTAAAAATTTTTGTTTATAATACATGCAGCTCATAAGAGATGGTAAAAGAGGTCGTATTTAGTCTTTCGTAGCAATTATTATTGGTAAGGTTTAGTACTGATAATACTTTTGTCTTTGCGTATTGGTTTTATTCTTTTCTTCATTTCAAAAGAGAAAAATATCCGAACAAATGCCACCTAAATTCCTCATATTTTGAATGTAAACGCCATTTGCAATTAGTAAAGAATAAAAATTGAACGTTCCGATGTAGCTGCAAAAAGTAAAAAGAAAAACATGGAAGTAGACCATACTCATGGTTATTAAAAATACAATTTCTACATGCCTTACGCCTCCCGACCACGTTTCTACGTTAGCAAGTAAGAGGTTTGTGTTTAGGTTAGGCTGGTCAATACGTTTTGCAAAGGGGCCCGGTTTAGCTCTGACGCACCACAGGTGCGAGAAGGGAGCAAAACACTTTTTCTCTCTCCCTCTGTGTGTCTGTTTATCTATCTATCTGTATATATATAACGCTATTTGTGAATGCCGTAGCCACCCTAATTTTCAGCGGATTGAGATGAAACTTGGCACAAACATTAATTGTTGAAATATCTTCAGTTCGTTAACCAGAATAATCAGACGAAAATATTCAAAATGGCGGCCCTTTAAACTCGTAAAAACTTCCAAGGGAACCAAATTTCGCCCATAAATGGGTATTCAGAAAGTTTGAATAACTTTTCCTCTTTTACTGAAATATTTGTGTGCAGAGACTTATTGAAATATTGGACCCGATTAATCGCATAAAGAATGTTTACGCCCTTTTCGCTACGGTCAGTTTTTTTTTTTTTTTTTTTTTTTGCAGGAGGGGGTTATTTTCGTAGTGATGATAAGATGATTGCTAGTGATGATATGAAATTACACATTGAAAGTGAAGTAACTTGTGAAACGTGTTATTTGAAAGAATCATATAATAAATGTGCTTTCCTCTAACACAGAGAGAGCGTGAATGGCGAGGAGTGTTATTTGATTTGCTTTTTAGTAACACATTGCATTGCAAATAAAGGTAGGCAACATTAGTGGTAAGTAAAACAACAACAACAACAACAACAACAACAACAATAATAATAATAATAATAATAATAATAATAATAATAATAATAATAATAATAATAATAATAATAATAATAATAATAATAATAATAATAATAGGTGTTGTTTGTGGCAAGGCAATATCTTCCTCAATTCTTCTTCAAACGTAATGATTGTAACGCCATATCTCCCTTACAAACAAAATATTAGCAATTTATATCGAAAGAACGGGAAACTGTTGAATGATGGGAGCAACGTTGGACAGTATGCACTCATAGTACTCAGAAAAATAAGCGATTTCAATGAAAAATGAACGAAGAGTCATTGCCGTGGGTAGTCATGGAGCCAAGCAGAGCCCTCTTTAGGCAAAATGTCGATAACTTATATCGAGAGAACAGGAGGTGATAGTGAGATGGGACCAACGTTGGACACCGTGGACCCATAAGGCGCATCGAAAAAATTAGGGGGGCGGGCGCCAGCCAGCCTTACTTATTTCCACATAATAATATAAAATTATATTGTCGAAATACACACACGAGTTAGCTAGTAATATTTCATTATTATTATTATTATTATTATTATTATTATTATTATTATTATTATTATTATTATTATTATTATTATTATTATTATTATTATTATTATCGACAGCGTCTTTTCATTACGTGTGCATGTTTGACGTGAAGCCAAAGAGAAGATCCATCATTCATAGAAAGAATAAGAATAGCCAGTTACTTTAATTGCAAACGACGGCGAAAAATACGAAAAGAGACAACCTTAGCGAAAAGAAACAATACTTTCTCTCAAATGGATAAAAAAATAAAGCCGAGATAGATTCGAACTCGCATGGACGGCGTGAACAGTCAGTTCAGTGTCCACTTTTTTTTTAACTGACTCACCAAATGTGTTTTAGTAACTTACTTATTGCTAATTTTATTTGCTTCACTCGTTTAACTTGCTTTTTCTAATAACTTATAACGACAGGGACACGAACACAGAAACATCGAGGACAGTTAAAAATCATAGATGCTCTCCCACCGGGAACCGAACCCGGGACACCATGCACCAAAGGCGCATGTGCTAGCCACTAGACCAGCCGGCGGGGCACTGCTCGCTCTCTGTGTCGTTAGGGATTACGACCACTGTATTGCCAGCTATCACTTCTGAGGGTTGTATACTATGATCACATGTTTCTTCTTTCCTGGAAGAGTTAAACCTACATTCTATGTAATACATGAAATATTTAGACCCACATGCTCTTCATATAATGTAATAAAAGGTCATGCTGGGAATAAGAAAAAGAACATTCCTTGGACAAAACGGAAACTATTGGCATCAGAAATAATTATCTACGAGGCATGCGCAGTAGTATATTTCAGAATAGTTACTGTTTAGTTCAGTAAACGAAGAAAGGGGTATAAAAAAGCAAATATGTCGAGTCAACGAGATCGACCAGAGTTGACAGAGGCGGAGTAGTAATACAACAACTTGGTTAAATTGATAATTGGTTCTTTATTCTGTAGTAGATCGTATCACTCTTTGCGGGAGAGTAGAGAAAGACTTAAACGCTGTTATATAGTAAGCATTAGTAACACGATCATACAGACACAAATGGATGTAACTGTGAGTACTACCACTTGGATTTAACGAAAGCCGTTTAGATATTCAGTGGTTTGCAGGGTTGTATAAGACACAAAAAGTTAAGACACAATACAATTCTTCATACCTCAGCTTCCAGTAACTAGATACATGCAATTTCAGGATAGATACTGAAACTGCTGTCGGATTTTAATACATGACGTATTGCAGGATACAAAATGCTTTGCATTACTTGTTTCTTTGTAGACAGCTACTAGCTTAGTGTTCTGAAAGGTTGTGTATAAACTAGAGATAGCCAATTCCGGAATTATTACTTTCCGGACTCCCGAAAGTAAAACCGGACAAATTCCGGAATTCGGAAAATTCCGATTTTGGAATAATTCCGGAATTCGGAAAATTCCGATCTAGGAATAATTCGGAATTCGGAAAAATCCGGAATTTAGAAATTTCTGATTTCGTTTACATTCCGGAATTCGGAACAATCCGGATTTTTTTCGAAATCCGGATTTTTTCTCAATTCCGGAATTTTCTAAATTCCGGATTGTTTCCGAGTTCCGAAATTATTCTAAATTCCGGAGTTTAACTGAATTTCATAATTTTCCGAAATCCGGAAAGTGAAAGTTCCGCTTCCGAAAAATGAATTTATTTTGGTTAATATGAATCGTGGCGGAAATAAGTCTTTGACCAGGTAATGGCGACTTCTTTGAAAGAAATGGGGTGTATGAGAATTCAATCTGTCATATTTGTAGTTTCGTATGGATAAAAAACAGGTGTGTCTTGAAGCAGTAGCGTAGCCAGGATGTGTGTTTGGGGGGGGGGGGCAAGTGCTGTTGCAACCCTGCAACCCTCCGGGCCCCCTTCCCTACGCCACTGTCTTGAAGGTACGGAACCCTTTCCCCGAAATCTCTACTTTTAAGTAAGTTTTGCCAAATTTCAAAGGCAAGTTTAAAACTTTTATTATTATTATTATTATTATTATTATTATTATTATTATTATTATTATTATTATTATTATTATTATTATTATTATTATTATTATCTCAACACCGTGTATAATCTTTGAAAGATATACGGTTTGTATCTGAATAGTAAAAGCTAATTGACTGTCGATCTCGGTCGTCGAGAAGTCTTCAGGAGGGAAGGACATCGGTCACGTTCTGGGTTTGAATTCCGAAAGGGCAAGTTTTCGGGCTCGAGCCAAAAATTGTTAAGAGTTATAGGCTTCAGCCAAACATGTTCAAAACAGCTGGGACCGGGTTTAGGGCTCTCAACGGCTCGAGCGGCTCGGCTTACAGCTCATTCACTATCGAACCGAACCAAGAAGTGAGCCGAGCCAACAGCTCACCCAACCGAGCCGATTTGAGCCATCGGCTTAGTTGAGCTGAATCGAAACGTGCCGATGGACTAATTTCAACTTAGCTGGCTTGAACCGGTTCACATGAGCCGAGTAGGGGACCCATCCCAACCGAGAAAGCTCGAGGCATCGGCTCAATTGAGCTGAGTCGATGGCTCGTTCCAACTGAGCCGGCTCGGGTCATCGGCTCATCCCAACCGAGCCGACTCGAGCTGTTCGCTCAGTTGATACGAGCAGAACCAGTTGATATCGCTACCCGAGTTGGTCTTCTGCTTGGGCTCAAAAATTCGACAGTTCAGGTCTCAGCCTTGATTTTAAGAACAACAGTATATACTTATATTGGTGATTACGACATTTGAGGCTGTCTCGTAATAATAAAAAAAAACCTTGTCTTCTCGTTATCTAGACGAGACGAGATACACAAAAATTGCCCCACGAGATGCACTAAAATTACGAGAAGAGACGCACCCCTGTCGTGAGCAGCACTAAAAAGTATTCCATATTAGTGCTTACATTTCTCATGGCTTTCGCTTTCCGGTCTAATCAGGCCATTATTTAAAAAAGAGTTAAAACGAGCTGAGCGAGCGAGCGAGCCATTATCAAACTCGACTCAACTCGAAACTCGCTCTCGAAAACAGCACGCGGTAAACGATTCGTCTTTAGTCTGGTTACGTTAGGTTTCTTTGTCTCAGCTTGGAAACTTGTATGTTATATTTCTTCGATTCAAAATGTCTTTCGTATTTCTTTTATGATGTCCGAAAAGTTTACATTAATAACTTGTGTTTTCCTTGAACCGTTGGTTCACAAGTTTGTATTTTCTCCACACGAAACTACAAATATGACAGATTGAATTCTCATACTCTCTATTTCTTTCAAAGCAGTCGCCATTACCTGGTCAAAGACTTATTTCCACCATGATTCATATTAATCAAAATAAATTCATTTTTTGGAAGCGGAACTTTCACTTTCCGGATTTCGGAAAAGTATGGAATTCAGTTAAACTCCATAATTCAGAAGAATTCCGGAACCCGGGAAGAATCCGGAATTTAGATAAATCCGGAATTGAGAAAAAATCCGGATTTCGAAAAAAATCCGGATTGTTCCGAATTCCGGAATGTAAACGAAATCAGAAATTTCTAAATTCCGGATTTTTCCGAATTCCGGAATTACTCCAAGATCGGAATTTTCCGAATTCCGGAATTATTCCAAAATCGGAATTTTCCGAATTCCGGAATTTGTCCGGTTTTACTTTCGGGAGTCCGGAAAGTAATAATTCCGGAATTGGCTATCTCTAGTTTATACACAACCTTTCAGAACACAAAGCTAGTAGCTGTCTACAAACAAACAAGTAATGCAAAGCATTTTGTATCCTGCAATACGTCATGTATTAAAATCCGACAGCAGTTTCAGTATCTATCCTGAAATTGCATGTATCTAGTTACTGGAAGCTGAGGTATGAAGAATTGTATTGTGTCTTAACTTTTTGTGTCCTATACAACCCTGCAAACCACTGAATATCTAAACGGCTTTCGTTAAATCCAAGTTGTAGTACTCACAGTTACATCCATTTGTGTCTGTATGATCGTGTTACTAATGCTTACTATATAACAGCGTTTAAGTCTTTCTCTACTCTCCCGTAAAGAGTGATACGATCTACTACAGAATAAAGAACCAATTATCAATTTAACCAAGTTGTTGTATTACTACTCCGCCTCTGTCAACTCTGGTCGATCTCGTTGACTCGACATATTTGCTTTTTTATACCCCTTTCTTCGTTTACTGAACTAAACAGTAACTATTCTGAAATATACTACTGCGCATGCCTCGTAGATAATTATTTCTGATGCCAATAGTTTCCGTTTTGTCCAAGGAATGTTCTTTTTCTTATTCCCAGCATGACCTTTTATTACATTATATGAAGAGCATGTAGGTCTAAATATTTCATGTATTACATAGAATGTAGGTTTAACTCTTCCAGGAAAGAAGAAACATGTGATCATAGTATACAACCCTCAGAAGTGATAGCTGGCAATACAGTGGTCGTAATCCCTAACGACACAGAGAGTGAGCAGTGCCCCGCCGGCTGGTCTAGTGGCTAGCACATGCGCCTTTGGTGCATGGTGTCCCGGGTTCGATTCCCGGTGGGAGAGCATCTATGATTTTTAACTGTCCTCGATGTTTCTGTGTTCGTGTCCCTGTCGTTATAAGTTATTAGAAAAAGCAAGTTAAACGAGTGAAGCAAATAAAATTAGCAATAAGTAAGTTACTAAAACACATTTGGTAAGTCAGTTAAAAAGAAAAAGTGGACACTGAACTGACTGTTCACGCCGTCCATGCGAGTTCGAATCTACCTCGGCTTTATTTTTTTATCCATTTGAGAGAAAGTATTGTTTCTTTTCGCTAAGGTTGTCTCTTTTCGTATTTTTCGCCGTCGTTCGCAATTAAAGTAACTGGCTATTCTTATTCTTTCTATGAATGATGGATCTTCTCTTTGGCTTCACGTCAAACATGCACACGTAATGAAAAGACGCTGTCGATAATAATAATAATAATAATAATAATAATAATAATAATAATAATAATAATAATAATAATAATAATAATAATAATAATAATAATGAAATATTACTAGCTAACTCGTGTGTGTATTTCGACAATATAATTTTATATTATTATGTGGAAATAAGTAAGGCTGGCTGGCGCCCGCCCCCCTAATTTTTTCGATGCGCCTTATGGGTCCACGGTGTCCAACGTTGGTCCCATCTCACTATCACCTCCTGTTCTCTCGATATAAGTTATCGACATTTTGCCTAAAGAGGGCTCTGCTTGGCTCCATGACTACCCATGACAATGACTCTTCGTTCATTTTTCATTGAAATCGCTTATTTTTCTGAGTACTATGAGTGCATACTGTCCAACGTTGCTCCCATCACTCAACAGTTTCCCGTTCTTTCGATATAAATTGCTAATATTTTGTTTGTAAGGGAGATATGGCGTTACAATCATTACGTTTGAAGAAGAATTGAGGAAGATATTGCCTTGCCACAAACAACACCTATTATTATTATTATTATTATTATTATTATTATTATTATTATTATTATTATTATTATTATTATTATTATTATTATTATTATTATTATTATTATTGTTGTTGTTGTTGTTGTTGTTGTTGTTGTTGTTGTTGTTTTACTTACCACTAATGTTGCCTACCTTTATTTGCAATGCAATGTGTTACTAAAAGCAAATCAAATAACACTCCTCGCCATTCACGCTCTCTCTGTGTTAGAGGAAAGCACATTTATTATATGATTCTTTCAAATAACACGTTTCACAAGTTACTTCACTTTCAATGTGTAATTTCATATCATCACTAGCAATCATCTTATCATCACTACGAAAATAACCCCCTCCTGCAAAAAAAAAAAAAAAAAAACTGACCGTAGCGAAAAGGGCGTAAACATTCTTTATGCGATTAATCGGGTCCAATATTTCAATAAGTCTCTGCACACAAATATTTCAGTAAAAGAGGAAAAGTTATTCAAACTTTCTGAATACCCATTTATGGGCGAAATTTGGTTCCCTTGGAAGTTTTTACGAGTTTAAAGGGCCGCCATTTTGAACATTTTCGTCTGATTATTCTGGTTAACGAACTGAAGATATTTCAACAATTAATGTTTGTGCCAAGTTTCATCTCAATCCGCTGAAAATTAGGGTGGCTACGGCATTCACAAATAGCGTTATATATATACAGATAGATAGATAAACAGACACACAGAGGGAGAGAGAAAAAGTGTTTTGCTCCCTTCTCGCTCCTGTGGTGCGTCAGAGCTAAACCGGGCCCCTTTGCAAAACGTATTGACCAGCCTAACCTAAACACAAACCTCTTACTTGCTAACGTAGAAACGTGGTCGGGAGGCGTAAGGCATGTAGAAATTGTATTTTTAATAACCATGAGTATGGTCTACTTCCATGTTTTTCTTTTTACTTTTATCAAGACAAAAAGACAAAAACAAAACAAAAAGTATTATCAGTACTAAACCTTACCAATATTAATTGCTACGAAAGACTAAATACAATCTCTCTTACCACCTCTCATGAGCTGCATAGTATATTATAAACAAAAATTTTTAAAAATGTCCTCACCGAAGATTCGAACTGGCGACCTTTGCATTTGTAAGCCAGCATCTTAACCACTACACCAAGGTCATGGCATGGTGAATGTTTAGTTTTCGGCGTATTTGTTGTATTTGTGTTTTATGTTCCCACTTCAACAATTTTTACTCTTTTTTCTAAGTTCAACAGCTGTGTCTGGCTTTCTCTTTCGGTGTCGTCCTTTATTTACACTATGCACTATTCGTATTCACAGCTTGTGTCCCTCTGCAATGTCTTATTCAGATTAAACTTTTCTTTTTGCCCCTCAGTAAACATTTGATTGATTTAATTCTCATACTCTCCACGGATGGAGAGCAGGAATGCCAGATTCGAAAAACAGGTGTACATTTACTTTCCTGACAGATAATACATAAACACTATGTTAAGCTGCTAACAGCAAGTGGACGGTATAGCTCTTTCATATGACATTTTACCAGCACCATCTGCAGGGTGAATGACGCTGGAAGAAAAAGTTCTCAGAGGAAGGCCGCGATCACCACATAGAAATGATCCGCAAGAGGCTATACAGTTGCCTTTAAGTAGCCAGTTTCTCAATTTTCTTCCTCATTCCTGCATGTGAATAATCAACGAGTGTGAACTTAGCAGGACCACATTTTAAAATTACAAATATTTGCACACCATGCGTTTGTACTGCGTTTGTACCGGTTTGTACTGTAAAATTTTTGGAGTATGTTTAGTACAAGGGGTCCAGAAGCACGTAAAAAACACAAAATTTACAGGAGAAATGAGTGATGCAAGTACTTAGACGTAACATAACGTAACCAAATCTAACCTAACCTAATATAAATTAACGTAAGCTAACCTGAACTAACCTAAACTAACCTAATATTAGTAGAAATAAGCGAAATTCTATCATTTTTTGGAAAATTATGTGGGACTCCTACACTAATATAACATAAACTAAACTAACCTAACGTAACCTAAAATAGCCTAACCTAACTTAAACTAACCAACCCTACCCTAAACTAACCGAATGTGAACAGAAATTACCAAAATAGTAACATTTATTTAGAGAAAAGATCTGGACCCCTTCTGCTAAACATAGGCCAAATTTTCGATTATACCGGTCTCAAATTCGAAAAAAAAATCGAAAAATAAAGTGGTCCTACAAATTTCACGTGAACTTAGCAGGACCACTGATAACTGTCTTCAAATTTGATGATTTTTCTGTACGAATCGTTTGTACTGCGTTTGTAACGGATTGTACCGTAAAAATTTTCGTTTGCACCGGACTCAAATTCATACAAATCGAAAAATAAAGTGGTCCTGCTACGTTCACGTGAAGGTAGCAAGACCACTGATAAATGTCTACAAATTTGATTCTTTTTCTGTACGATTCGTATGGTGTGTAAATATTTATAATTTTCAAAAGTGGTCCTGCTAAGTTCTCACTCGTTAATAATCAATATATTTTGCGTATTATAATAAATCTAATTTAAAAATTAAAACATGAAACATGGAATGAAATGATACAAGTGAGCAAACATTTTGATACAGTGATGATTTTTAATTAGTGCAGTTATTAAGCTGCTAATCAAGATGTACTGTACGTTTCATTGAATGGGTGTAGTAATTTGTATTATAAATAATCATTTTTGTTTTTACTTTGAACAAAAATTATGTCGATCTCACGTCTTCCCTTATTTTTTAAAAATTCCTTTGGTGATTGTAGTTAATTAGTTTATAAAATTGAAAAGGGATGTGATAGTTTGAATTTACCTTTCAGCGTTGACATCTGTCAGAAATACTGAGTTGTATACTATAGAGTAATGTAATCCTACGCAGATGTTTAATAACGTTCCTATGGTAATTAGCCTTAACTTTTAAGACATTATAAAATTCTATCATATTTACCCGATTATAAGAATTTTCCAAATTCGTCATTCGAAATATAAGAAGTCATCTTATATTCGCAGATTAAGCTTTGGTAATTAGGATCAATGTTTTTTTGTTATGTAATAGTTTATACGAACATTAAAATACGTAGATAGAGCGAAAAAGATATAGTTGTGACCAGTGGCGTATTTAGGGGGGGCTTCCGGGCTTAAGCCCCCCCCGGAAATCTTACTTACTATAGTAAAGTATGTGAAATATCTTGCAGAATTTTCACATTTTCAGGCAAAGCCCTCCCCCCCCCCGAAACAAAATCGTAAATACGCAACTGGTTGTGACAGTAATAGACCCCTAATGCATGTACTGCAAACTACCGTATTTGTTATCATTTTGGGTATCGTATTACTTCTTTGGGTATCGTTTGGTTATCATTACTTCTTTTAATGCAAAAATTTAAGCAGTCAATGAAATTGGGATGTATACAATAGATTATGTTAACTTTTTAGTGTACCTTAAACTCTTTTGTATAAAAAACAAATGGTAATTTCAGTTATTCAGAACTAGATAGAAATAATAAATCTATCCTCAGGATACCTTCAAAATACGGGTGTAATCTTATACATTGAGGGTGGTCTTACAATTGGGCAAAAATGCTAACATCAATTTCTAACATTGTATTTATTTATACATTGAATTTCAGCGTCCCTTTTCAGCAAGGAGACTATAAAACTCAGATTTCCAATTTATTTGAAATGCAAACCAATCTAATGCGCTTAAATTTCAGTGCTGTTTCACAGAAAATCGAGACCCGGACAACACGTACCAAAGAACCGAGTGTTAGCCACTCATTTGATAAGCGGGAAGGACCCCAAACACCATTCACTTTGATTCATGACAGATTTCTTTAAAATGTATTATTATTATTATTATTATTATTATTATTATTATTATTATTATTATTATTATTACTGCAAGGAGTACTCTATTACTGATGTGCATTGTAGCACCAATCGACCCTCTCCTTTTCGTTTAGTAATTACAAATCAAACCTATAGGCCTATGAATAAGTCCCAATAAAATAACTCACTTTATGTTTTGTAAAATCTTAACGAAACTTTTATGTAACATATTTCTTATAATTAGTAGTAGGGTCTACTACAGCGCCGTACCTTAGATTTTTTTTTCCTGGAAGGGGGACAAGCATTATGCATAATACTCGTATTTGGACTCCCTAGAAAAAGTTCTCTTTCTAATTCTTGGGCCCTCTCTTTCATGATTTTTCTTTATAGGCCCCGCAGAGCCTATGGACCCTCAGTTACGCCCCTGGGTCCGTTCAATACATAAAAATTAATTAAGGAGACAATATTGATAAATCTCAATGCCATACGAATATATATTATTTCTAGGGCCTCTAATAGTAGACATTTTTTATTGAAATGGGCCCAGGGCTCATTTTTGTTTTATTTACCTTTTGTGTGCTATTTTGTTTATGTAATGTAGTGAACCTGTTTGATGCTTCATTTATAAGTTCATGTTCGTATCAAAAATGGAGTAAAAAAAATGTCTTAAAGTGCTTCCCCTCAAACGGCGGGGAGCTTTCCTGGAGGGGTAGTTACAATCCTACCCTCACAAGGTACGGCCCTGGTCTACTCCCTCACTATTTTCTCATTTCACTATCGAGTAGTAGAGATTAAGCATCCTCTGAATCTTTTCAATTACTGTATATTACATCAAAAATCAAATGACTTGTTTATAAACGCTATAGTGAGATTTTTTATTATTATTATTGGTGGGTAAGGTAAAATGACTTCTCATTTTGTGACCTACTTCAATTTCTAAAATTGGTTATCGTTTGAAAACCTCAATAAATATATATATAAACCTTATTGACTCAAAATGGGATAATTATTACAGAAAAATTGGAACGTATTTTTAAACACGAAAGAAAAACAAGAAAGATATAACCTCAAGATCTTATTTTCAATGAATATTAAATCCAATAAGATGTAATGATTCTAAACCCGAAACATATAAGCGCCATTTTACATCAAAATGCAAACTACTTTTTCTACGAAATTGATCCTGTACCATATTCTTTTAAACTAGTAGGAAAGGAAAAGTATTTATTCTCCACTATTAAGCCATAATACACCATTAAATCCCAAGCTCTCAGAGCGCCGTAACTTACAACTGGCGGGACAAGCATTAATACGTATATTTGGGCGCCCTAGAAAAAGTTGTTTTTCTAATTCTTGGGCCCCTCTGTTTCATCTTTCTCTTACTCTTTATGGCCGACCCGGAGCCTGTGGGTCCTTCCACACAGCAAGGTCTGCGGGGCTGTGAGTTACGTCCCTGACCCATTTCATACATGACAAATTAATTAAGAGCTCCTCCGTGGCTAAGCGGTTAGCGTACGCGCCTTTGGCGCGGGAGACCCGGGTTCGATTTCCGGCGGGAGCTCATGTGGTTCGGATTTCACGTTAATCAGTAGGTCCACGTCTCATATAGCCTCGCTGCTGAACGGGACGATAAACTCAACTCAACTCAACTCAACAAATTAATTAAGACGACAATATTGACAAATCTCAAAGCTATACCAATAAATATTATTTCTAGAGTCTCTAATAGTACACATCTTTTACTGAAATTTCCCACGACTCATTTTTGATTTATTTACCTTTTTTGTGCTGTTTTGTATCCGTAACGTATTGAACCTGTTTGGTGCTTCATTTATAATTTCATGTTCGTATCATATATAGAGTACGAAAATTTTGTCTTAAAGTATCCCCCTCGAACGGCGCGGAGCTTTCCTGGGGAGACAGTTGCTGCCTGCCTTCCATCGCTCTCGGTAAATTACGGCCCTGGCTCTCAGTATAGCAGGAGAGCCTCAAAGAAAATATCTATAACATTCTATCAAAATCCACTAATTTTTACTAAAGCTGTTGCATTTTTTTTTTTAAAGTCAGAGATTAGGTATTACGTTAGAAAGTATTGAAAATGGTAGAACAAAAAAGTACGACCCGCTCGGGAGAGTAATGCTCCCGCAAGTACGTTTTTTCGCGCGCTACTCTAGCCAGCTGTTTACGCGCTATCCTAGCCAGCTGTTTTAAGTTGGTCACAAAATTTATAGCATGGAGTACAAGGGGAATACTACTACTACTACTTATCCGCACAAAAGTAAATAAATCACTTTTTTGAGTATTATTTTCATATTATTTTAATTTAATGTGTTATCAAAATGTAAAAAAAATGTAAAAAATACTTTCCTCGGGTCGGGTTTGAACTCACGCCAAAAGAGACTTTCGTTATCAGTATATAGCGCTAGCACGAAGACCGACAGCAGCAAGTGTTTGATTTCTGCTATTTTAAAGCAACGTGGCAAGAAGTTTATAACGCCAACCAATCAGAACTGTGTTTCTCGTTTCTACTTCCAGGAATATTACTCTACTGAGCTAGTCCTAAAAAAAAGTGCATAATTAAAACTATTTTGAGAAGATACACGACAAACTGCTAAAGAATCACGCAAAAAATTAATTTCGTCCAGTTGATGTCAATTGCTGAATGATGTTTTCTTCATGTAACGGCGCGATGATTAACTTCTACCATTCTAATATTAGGTAGAAAATTCTCTGTCTTTTATTAGTAGAGAATGGGACATCCACAGCCATTTGTTAGAGTAACCGTTACCACCAAGTTATTAATAGTTTGACTGTATTAACGAACTCGACCAAGTTACTGTATCTAGCTACCGATTGAAATAAACAGATTATTTTTTTAAAATAAAATAAGCTTTGATTCAAAGATTATGCGAAGTAAGGAACTATGTAAGCCATCATTATTGATCAAGGTATTAACGGATAAACTCTATTAACGAGTTCATGTGAGATAATCCATCTGTTGGATAAAAGATCGATTTTCACTAGTCGATTCCAAATTTTGTATAGATTGTCCAGTTCTAATTGAATATTAAAAAAAAAATATGGTTGTTGTTTCTTTATTACATATTTTTGGTTACTCTGGGAGTGTTGAAATTTTAAATAGTAATATCCTTCGAGTTATACATTCTAACACCATTAGCTGTACACAGGGGTTGTATATCTCTCAAGCGTGTTTCATCGGAAAATGATACAGAAAAACGAAGGATAACCATTTCTCCACTCTAAGATGAATCTTCATTGTTTGAACTGTTTTGCCCAATGAACACTATATATTACTGATATAATTAATTGTGTGTGTAATATCTTTGGTTATTACATACTGCATGCAGAAGAAAGAAAACATTGGCCATACATGAATTATAAACTCCAACCAGAAGTAAGCTCAAATCTTGCAAACGGTGCGAGACATTGAAAAAGTAATAAAAAAAAAATCTCCCTTTTATTGTACTCCTTGCCGATTTTTATCAAGAGGTCTTTCACTTGTGTGTATAAAGGAACATGTACAGATTTTGTGAGGAATAACATGGATATTCATGCTCATATGTGAATGATGCGCCGTGTAGACAGCACAGGTTCAGCTAGTTAACATTAAAATCTTATAAGCCCCTTTCAATGATCCTAAAAATTGAACACATTATGAGACAGATGAATCATACTATTAGTGGCGGGATGGCTGAAGATAAGTACGTAGAGGAAAGTCGCGATTGGAATATACAGATCAATTAGAAGCAGCGGATCCACGGTGGGCAATCGGTGCAGTTGCCCCCCCCCCCCCCCCCCCCGCAGAAGAGGTAAAGTTCTTATTTTATATATAAATAAAACCCATTCCAGAGTTTGGGACTCTCAGAAGTAGCTCTAAGTAGCGGTATTACAATCCACCGCTTCGCCAGAAGTCCGTCTTGGATCCTCCCCTGCCAATTAGTACAAGTTGAATGGAGGGAAAATTAGTTCTACATAGAAATGAAAAATAGGACTTACAATCGTGAATGATGGAAAGATGAGAGAGCCTAATCGAAGAGAAAAATTTTGTTGGAAGTATTCCGCAGACTGATATGCAGCCCCTTAATTTACCATTTTCTTAACATTCTTCCTCCTTTCCCGTATTTCAATACTAATCTACTTAACTTTAGATCTACTTAATTTGGAAACTATAATTTAAAGCAGTGTTGCCACAGTCCTAGCTTTGAAGTGGGCTGAAAAATAGTACCAAATTGAAACAAAAAGGGCTGAATTACTTATTTTATACCAGTGTAATATACAGCTCTATATCACAAAACTAAAAGAGATAAAGTTCCAGAATACTCCCCCCCCCCTCTCTTCCAAGAGTCCAAATGATCAAAGTGCTCTTTTTAAAACATCCAAATAGAAGAACCCCAAACAACCTTGAAAGTAACTAGATGAAACCTTCTCGCACGTAGGAGGTAAAACAGAGGCCGCAAACTAAAAGGGAAAAAGGTTATCATCTTCGATATGTATTGTAAGGAAACCAAATGCGCCTCTATTTCAAAGTGACCAATAAAACAAAACGGTATTATGGCCATATATGAAAAAAATATATATATATAAAACGAGGAACAAATCAATCATTTCCCAGCGAGTTCGTTTGGAAACAGTACGTTATAATAAAATATTAAAAATATAAATTATTGTACCTTATTCTCATTTATTTCACTACCGAAGGAGGATAATAGACTGTAAGGAAAATATAAGGTAAGTAAACTGACATTTGTAGAAAATGTAAAACCAGTCCAGGGTCCTAAAATCTTCCCTAAAAGACATCACAACACATTATTAATAATTTTATGTCACAATTGTATCTATTATTTCCAACTAGTGCACCACACATACAGAAACAGGAAAAAACATATAACATCACACCTCATGTGCAGTAAGACACATAACACACATACAGTAACAGAAAATACATGACATCACACCTCATGATCAACAACACTTGTACAACTCACAGTATGAGTAACGTGAGATGTAGGAACAGTTTTACTGAGACTTTTGAAAATGTGATAAGTATTTATTAAACGCTGCTGAATTTGGTAGAATTGTAGCAACTTTTTCACAAAAGGGGCTGAAAATGCCAGCGTGGTACCAACGGGCCGATGAATGACAAAAAAAAGCTGAATTTGGTACAATTCGGCAACACTGATTTAAAGAAAAATGTAGGGATAAGACATTAATTGAAAAAGAAGACGAACATCTAATTTGTGACCTGCACACCTACTAGTCCGTTAATTACGATGTACTACACTTTTTAATGAATGAGTATAGTAATTTCAAATATAAATAACTTATTTTACTTTTTACTATGAAACAAAAATTACGTCTGTTTCATTTGTTTTCTTATTTCTCAGAATCTTTTTTCCATTCCACAGTGAATTAATTTGTAAAATTGAACGAATAAACCACAATCTCATTTTCATTTGGAGCAGCGACATCTGTAGAAGATTCTTAGAAGCACAGTGGAATAGTGTATGCGTATCAAAATGATTAATGGTACTATGGCAATTAGCCATTAACTTTAGACAATTATAAAATTGTACTTACCCGACTATAAAACGATTTGTTTTTTAAATTCGTCATTCGAAAAAATAAGAGATCATATTAGGAGCAGATTCTCGTAGATTAGCAGTTTAAGTTTGCAAGTTGACGTCAATGCTTCTACATTGCGTAATAGCGATGTGACAGTGGTTCAATGTTGGACAGAATAGGGATGTGGTGGAAACCACACGTGTCGTATAGGTCCTGATAATTAAATATTACCACACCAAAGAAGGATTGCTGTATTGTAGCCCAAGCACGTGGTAACCTCGTCAGATTTGCACCTGCCATTCGTGTACAAGTAATGGATTCGCTGCATCGTCCGGTAGCATCCCGCATCATTGCTCGGAGACTAGCAGAAGCCGGATTACAGAATTGTCGTCTCATTCAAAAGCTACCACTAATACCGACACATGCTGCTGTGTCTGTAGTATTGCCAGACCTGGAAAGCATGGATTGATGGTCAGTGGCGTCGTATTTTCAGCCATGGATCTCAGTTTGACACTACCTTGTATAACTATCAGCGAGTATGGGTGCACCAAGAGAAGAGGACACAATGGTGTTGCATCTGGCATCATGATGTGAAGAGGCGTTGCATATAATTTCAGGACATCATCTCTGTAACTTTAGGAATCTGCTGGCACAATGATACGTCACGAATATCATACGTATGCCATTTTACCTTTAATGAGACAGTATCCTGGCAGCATAAATCAGACAACGAGATTTCAGGATCTCCACCGATAGAATATGTATGAGACCGGCTTGGACTTAAAATCTGTCCCCGGAGTAAATATCTAGGATGTCGAGGGCGGATTACAACAGTTTTGGGACAAGCTGCCTCTCGAGAAAATACACCAGGTATATAACACCCTTCCTAACTGAAAATGAAAATGAAATGAAATCTTGCAGTTTTGCGTCCCACTTTATGCCGGTTAGGCTAAAAGAGACGGTGATGATGAGAAATGAATGAAATGGTGGAGTGAAAAAAGTGGGAGGAAACGGGAGAACCCCGAGAAAACGCATGAGCATTGTGTTTATTCACCACAAAGTCCACACGGTATCGAACCACGTGAGATGGTATCGAACCAGAAACCCCAAGCACCGGAGATGAACGTTGTACCACTCTGCCACTGCAGCTCCTTCCTAACTGAATCTGTGATGCATTCAAGCCTGAAAGGGTGTTGAAAGTAAATAATATAGATAATTCAGTGGTAAGATCATTAACGCACTCTGGCGGACATTCTAGCCACCACAGATCACTGAAACCCTAATCATTTGCATACTTGCAATGGTAGTGATCAGCGAAATTACGTCGTCATCTGACCATTTCAGGAGACTCTTAGATTTAGCGTCCGTCAGTGTCATGATAACAACAATTCTAACTAATTTATGTGTGTTTCTAGTAAGACTTTAGCATACCATTGCAGAGCAGTATGTTTTACCAGTTTCATTGCTAATAAACTGTAGTTCTTCCTCAACAGTTAATTTGCGTTTGTATTGTAACTTATGTACAGTAATTTAACATCTTCTTCTACAACATTCGTAATACAGTATTTGTCAATAGTAAGAAACGGCGTAATTAAGTATACATTCTTGACATCTTGCAAATCACCAATAAGTTGATTAAATGTAGTGTTACATTTTGTTATTATTTCTAACAACACCGATAGCCTTTCCGAAAGTAGGAAAAAAGCAATGGTATTGTACTTCATAAGCTTAGAAACGAGGAGTTACTTGTAATGTAAAAAGATACCAGTATTATTTAGTAGTCAAGCATTTAGTCAAAATTTGTCAAACTTAAGAGCCTGCCTTACTAAAAATAATACGAAATTTATCATTTTCTTTTGCTTGATTATCCATCAGTGAAAGGAGATAATGAAATGCAAGTAACCATAATCATAGATAATGCTATTCTACAACAGAAAATATTAACTTGAAGAATGTTCAGTGTTGCTATCCATAGAAATTGCAGTGTTGCCAGAAAAATAATTTTCCTAAAATGTAGGTTAAGACAGCGAGTAGAGGAAAGAACTCAACTGCATTTGATTACGTATCATGTTGTTTTGGTTTCCTGTGAACTACTTTTTAATTAACATTATTATTTAGTTTTAATTCTGTTAAAACTGTTTTGTTTATTACAAACTAAATACAACTATTATTTAAAAAGTAGTTCACAGGAAACAAAAACAATATGATACGTAACCAAATGCAGTTGAGTTTGTTCCTCTACTTGCTGCCTTAACTTAGATTTTAGGGAAATTGTTTTTCTAGCAACACTGTAATGTCTATGGATAGAAACACTGAACATTCTTCAGTTCACATTTTCTGTTGTAGAATAGCATTATTTATGATTATGGTGACTTGCACTTCATTATCTCCTTTCACTGATGAATAAACAAGCAAAAGAAAAATGGTAAATTTTATATTATTTTTAGTAAGGCAGGCTCTTAAATTGCAAGTGGTCATTGCAAGTGTTTTCTGTAAGAGTTCCACAGATTACTTATGTCAGTAGCCACCGCTTAATTTGACCGCTCTTCACGCTCCTCCAAGGGCTCACACCGCGATTTGGAAACTATTGAGCTACAGAGAAGTGATTTTCTGCATCCCAAGACTATATCATCTGTATCCTTAACTCTGTATTACGGTTTCTGATTTCGATAATCTACAGCTCAGAAAGATAACAGCGAGAAACGGTTTTCTCTAATCGATTTAGTGTTCCTCACGAATATGTACTATCTTCTCTATTAGTTCCATATTCAAACGGAATTGGAATCTTAACGTTGATTGGTATTTTTGAAATCCTTGGTAGACACGTGAAGCTGATAGACAACTTCAACCTGCGAAACACTTACTCGAAACTCACCTAGCTAAGTCCGAAAAGTAACATTACTCGGAATCCCTTCAAAAATCGCTTTCCCGTATCGGACTTATATAGGAATACGCGACAAAACGTACTAGCGACAAAACGTACCACCGACCAAACGTACCACTTACCCTGAGGGCTGCTTGTGAAGTGTTTTCTAAAAACACTTTAAATAATGACAAGCGACAAAGCGTACCACTTGCCTGGAGGGCTACTTGCGAAGAGTCTTCCAATCAGCCATCGTCAGGCGACAAAACGTACCACTTGATAGGACGGTATATAAGTATACATATATATATCGGCCAAAATAAGGTTAAAAGTTCAACAGATTGGTGCTGAGAAAAGTACCGATGCAAGACCAAGACTAAGACTAAGACCATGCCTGCAAGATTCTCGCAACACCAAGACCATACCTGCAAGATTCTCGCCAGGCCAAAACCAGCAAGAATCTTGTAAATGCAATATTTGAGTATTTGCTGATTTCCATCACACCTTATCCAGGCTTTGGACCATAGACGGATAGGCATTATTAGAGGGGCGCGGGCGCTTTCCCCCACAAGGGCCACCAGCATCTCAATGTCACAAATCAATTGCACAGTTTTCTTTCTACAGTAAGTCAATAGTATTAACAATTGACAATTAAAACCTGATATTCTTTCGTCAGTATATTATTCTGAATTGTTCAAAATATTATATGAAGTTCAAGGGGAACGTATATTATATTACAAAATTAGCAGATGTTTTAGTGTACTAGTTTTTGATGCTGCTGTATCTATCACTTTTGCATTCGAAATATTTTTTAAATAAATCTTTCTCAATAGACATCAACAAAATGTTTTCAAATGTTCCTGAGACATGGTACTCGTTAGCCTATCTTTAATGTATTTCAGTTTATTTCAATTTTGAAAAATTTCTTTCACATGTTACCTGAGTTACGGGCAAAGTCAATAAAAATTTGTATGCTGGAAACCTGGATAAGTACTACTGCACAAATTACAATTCTGCAAAATTAAAAAGCAGCACATTGGACAATTTTGCAACACGTTTTGCATTCGCTTTCCTTGTAAACAAATGTATTTTCTCCTAATTCTGAATCACTTGCACCATCAGCACAGTCATTTTTCCTCGGTTGTGCTCGTCATCAAGACTGACTTTCAAGGATATCCACGTCCTTCAAAAGTCCAAGAGAATACATTTATAGTATCCTTGGAAACTTTTTAACTGAAGGTTTTCAGAAAATATGTAAGTTTATCGAAATGCACGTCTGGAAGTTCTGTTACTTGGTTGAAGTGTCTAGGGTCCAAATAATCAATAAAGTACATTGCTTCTTGAATCTTGAAGAAATACTCAAAACTACCATGTCCAATATTGCGTTGAATGCTTCGATGCAGTACCTGGTCATTGGATAGAAGCAGCTTCATCTTCATATTCACAGGAAAAATCTTTGTCCATCTCTGAAGGCGAATTGTCGACAGGTCAATAGAAAAAAAGAAATCATGTTTTAAGTCTTCAAATTTGTTATTGGCCCATTCTGCAAAGCTTAATGCTGCATTCTTAACGGATTCAAAACCATCTCTCTATTCTTTCAGTTGGAACAGAGTAGTCTGCACCTTCCGATAGGACTACACTAGCAGCACCCTCTATTTGGAGATAGTTTGACAGAGAGGTCGTCACTTGAAATATCTTAAAAAACATTTCTGCTGTCCGAATTGTTTTGAACTTGAGAAGATCTTTTATATATCCTTTCGCTTTACACCTAGCTTTTGGTTTGATATTTTCTGTAGAAGCGATTTCTTAATTGTTATGGGCAACTCTATATACAAAGCACTTTTTGGGTTCGAAAAATGACCAAACATTTTCTGAACAACAGTGTGTTTTCTACCATCTTGTTTCCGCAATAACTGTAAGAAGCCTTTGTTAACATTTGATCTTCCAAATGTACATCCGCTGATAAGACTCACGCATAAATATCGCACAGTCATTCAGTAGAACAATGACAGAATCAACGCAATTTTTTGTCAGATCACATATGACATGATTGAGTATATGAGCGTAATACCACACGTGTAACTGAGTTTCTTAGTAGTTAAGCGGTTAGCATATGCGCCTTTGTGCCAAAGTGCAGAACAGAAAATATTGAAGCTTTAGAGACTACTTTCGTAATACCTTCTCTGATAAGTGTGCTGATAGCATTCAAAACATAATTCACCGTGTTTAGTAAAAGTTATGCGACCACTATCCTGCTTACTTCCTCGTATATGACTTCTCGGTGACCTTATCTAAATTACTTTTTAGTAGGATCAAATTTGCTTAAGAAAGGAATAACATCCAAAATTTTCCATGATCTATAGCTGTGTCTTTCAATTTATAGGCTACTACATTTCCTCTGTAAATGAGCCCTCTTTTACCAATGAGTTTCTGCACTTTGACAACTCGATACATTACCTGTCTGTTCTTCTCAACCTTATACTGCCGTTGTTTTACCTGTTCATGAGGAAGTAGTTTCTTAACATGAAGTAGTACGTTTTGTCATGGAATAAATATCAGAAATGCTTTAATTAATCCCTGATAGGTTGTCATTTATGACATTTCGTCAAAAGTGGTACGTTTTGTCGCGAAAATTCAAGTGGTACGTTTTGTGCCTGGTACGTTTTGTCGGGACACCCCTATATAGATGCACAAAGATTCGAATTAAAGAAAAGCACTGAACTGGCTCTTTTCAATTTCATAACTAAATCATAATATACTGCAGGTATTTACTTTGAACTCCGAACACAGTTTTAAGACATTTTAGTAAAATTCACTCCCAAAAGTAAACTACCCGTTATGACATTTTTTTTTCTTGAGAAATAGCATAGCATACTTTATGGTTATTGAGAAATACTTGTTAATGTAATAATGAATGTGTGTGTGTATTTGTCTGTTTCTTGCTCTGCTATACTAATCCATACTGTTTACTTGACATACGTCAAAGTAATCTCATCTATGAGAATATAGTCTAGATAAGACCGAAAATTATACAGAACATTTAGGTTGACATTCAACGCAAGGAAAAAGAGGTTTAAAGGGATAATGTAGTTTAAAATTTAAATTTTAAAAGAAAAGAATATCTCTCAAAATTTTGATGTTAGAAAGATGAAACCCGTTTCCAAAAACGGGTTGAAAATTGAAATGCACACATGACTTTAAAATCTATATAAAAAAAAAATTGTTGGTAGGGTGGAAAGAATTACCTGTAAAAATAATGAGCAGTTTTACTGTTGAATGGATAGTTTTCGGTGTCTATGAGTTGAATATTGAAACACCCGAAGTCCAAGATCAGCCAATAGGACATGTAATAGAAGGTGAGAAGACGGGAAAACTAAAATGTCCAAAATGACCGAGATTAATGTCGAATCCCTAGTTTTCGTCGTCACTAAGCAGATAGGTAATTGTTTAAAAGTGCAAGTTGAGTCAAGAAACTATATATCAGCTGGCTTGATTACTGACATACGCAACTCCAGAGACGTTGCTCAAGTTTTTATACAGGGTGTTTCTAAACAACACCGACAAAGATTGTTAGGTGATTCCTCACACCAAGATAAGACAAAAAGTATAGACCAACCTGGGTGCACAAATGCTTCCTTTCGGAGTTATAGGCTGCCGAAAACATGAAAAATTGGACTTTAAAGATCCATAGCTCCAATACTATGGGACCTGCCATAGTCGGATCAAGACTTCACTTAGGAATTAGTATGTGTCCTATCAAAGTATCTATGCTTCAGAATCCTCCGGTACTTGTGCAACAATTTTTATAGATGTAGTTGGTTAGTACTTCAAGTTATATGCTCTTAGTCAAACTCACTCTATAAAAGTTGCTGCGAGAGTACCTTAGGATTCTGAAATAGGAATTTTTGGATAGGGCACTCATTAGTTCCTAAGTAAAGTCTAGACCCGACTACGGTAGGTCCCATAGTTTTGGAGCTATGGACCTTCAAATTTCAATTTTTCATGTTTTCGGCAGCCTATAACGCCGAAAGATAGCATTTGTGCACCCAGGTTGGTCTATAGTTTTTGACTTACCTTAGTGTCAGGAATTACTTCCCAAACGTTGTCGGTGTTGTTTGGAAACACCCTGTATATTACTCAATTATTTACGTATGATAAGGTAACGGGTAGGTAGTCGTTACTTACTCTACTCGGTTCTTTATTTTCTGTCATGGGCGAGGTCGAAACACATAAGTTTTATTATAATAGAGTTATTTTTAATTGCATATATTGGTAAAGGGTCTTGTACGTACGTGTGGAAACTTCGAACACGAGGTAAATTTTACCCCACCTCTAGAAGATGGTTCGCAACACAAAACAATAAGGCCATTTCTTCATTTTAAAAGAGACACACCGTACCAAGTTTCGTTAAAATCAGTTAAGTTTCGCAAGAGTTGTCCTAGAATAGAAGGGCGGACAAACACACACACTCAAAGGCCAATCGAGTCGAATGTTTGGAAACTTCGCTTGCACTTTCTTCAATAACGAAAATTTTAGGAATGATCCCAAAAAATGGATCAAAAGATTGCGGTATCGGCCAAGAATTTTAGGAATGATCCGAAACCTGCTTCAGAAGATTGCGATCTTGGACAAGAATTAGTTTTTGGATTAGAGGCCGCAAAAGTTTTGAACGGCGTCTAAATCAAGTTTTCATAATTTTTGCGGAATAAGTATTTGTTTTTCGAAAACCATACCTCGAATAATGATCGGTGTACTGTTATATTCGAAAAATAATTAGGCGGAAAAAATAGCATGCAGAAATTTTCCCTAAATTAACTAACTACTGGTGTATTTTTGTATTAAAGAAACAGTACAAAGTGTCGCCACAATATGACTCGAGTTTGTTTTCTACAACGAGTGATTCTCTCATCTTGCGACTAAGGAACAAGTTACTTGACATAAAAAAAAACATTCAAAATGGTACACATAAACGGCTAAGAAAACATAAATTCTGGTACAGAGTTATAGTTTAATGGATAGGAATTTGTCCGCAGATACAGATGTTCACCAAGCGATAAATCCCATTGGCCTGAACAGAATGATCTCTATGAGTATAAATTATAATGCGTGATTTACGGGAAAATAAAGTACAATTTTTAAAACGTACGAATTGGGCTATAATAACCTATTAAGATGAAGCTTATATTGATGTTAGTGATGCTGACCCGTGGAAAAAAATCCCATTTTGTGTGATTTTTTGACATTAATATAGTATACAGAGGGAAATTCAAGTGCAAAATGGAAATTTCTGTCTTTTGAGATGTGATTTTGTAACGTTTCAGGTTGGGATCACTGATATTAACAAACCTTTTCCTTATGAGCATAAAATTCTGATTAATTCTTATACTTTAATTATTATTTAACTTTAATATTGTGACCGCTTAATTTCAAATATTCTGCATCAATCGATAGAGACATTTGGCTGAACAAAATTACATTGCTGGTGGTGAATTCTCATGCGCAGACCTCAAAGAAAAACCCATTTTTATGCCACCTAAAGTATGTCATTTGTTAACGATAAATTACCATATTTCACATCCTCGTTTGAATGGATGTAACTTTTACTATTTTTATTATTATTATTTGCTACTTACGCTTTCTGATTAAATAAAATAACACGAGTTAAAACATTCTTCTTCTTGCTGCTAACGTAATAATATATCCTTATCAATACTGGCGCAAATCCCGGGGAGGATGAGGGAGAGATGTCCCCCCAATGTTGAAAATGGGTAGACTTTTCTCCGAATAATCCGATTTCAAATACATTTTTTGGCCGGGGGCCTAATGTTGAAGACAAATCTGCAGGTCTGTATGCACGGGGAGCTAGGGGCCGGGACCTCCCTAAATTTTTAAATATACAACCCTATTTCTCGGGCCTTTTCGAGTCTTATTTTTGCAAATGCAGTGTAAAACTATAGTTATGTACCGTTCGTTCTGGAGAAACTTTGGAGCACATTGAAATTTGTAAGTTGAGAGGCTCACACTAAAAATCTGATAATCATTGTGCAATTGAGAGTAAAGCTAATTGTGTAGTGGAGAGAAAGGCTAGAACAGAAATAAACAAAAACCAGAAAACAGAAGACAGAAATAAACATGCTTAACTTATCTATGAGTGAAAGTTTGAGGAGCCAGAGTGTGGGTTCCATTCTTTTTCTTCACATCAATCGACATTGACTCCTTTGAGGACTATCTGAGTGAATTCAGTACACATCCTTTTGTGTAAGAATTTGCACACTACGAGATTCTGTTCGAAATATTTGTAGTATACATTTCAAGTTGAGCATTTCATGAGAATTTATATAAATGAAATGAAGTATTTCGTTGAATGTCTCACGATTATGCACCAAGGCTAAGAGAAATGGAACTTATATAAATGACAATTTTCTTTCTAGAATTCATATAGTTAGAAAGGTGTACACGATAACCTTTAACTGTTCATTCTCTCTGAATCATGTAAGTTTTTAAAGTGCAAAATTAAACCTCTAATTGTTGTGAAATAAGAAAAAC
This sequence comes from Thermobia domestica, assembly GCF_964235325.1. Taxonomy (NCBI): domain Eukaryota; kingdom Metazoa; phylum Arthropoda; class Insecta; order Zygentoma; family Lepismatidae; genus Thermobia; species Thermobia domestica. Next base: position 41,324,550 of record NC_137461.1, on the reverse strand, counting down.
AATTTTGCGTTAATTATCAAGTTTCTGTAATTCGGATTTATTTGATTATCTCAGGAGCTCGGGCCGGGCAAAAGCCTAAAGGTTTAAAACATATTTCGGACTCGAGTCGGGCCACACATTATAAATTCATTGGCCGGACTTGGCCCGTGCAGTCCTGTACCGCAAGGGTTGGAAACAATGTCACTATTGGAAAAAAAAACTGTTTGTATTAAATACTTCTCAAACTTGATTTTTAACATCACCTAAATTTTCTTATCTAATATCACTGGTTGATTTATGGAACAATTCCTTTCCTTTTTATTTTTAATAATATTCCACCATTTTTCTAATGAACTCTTTATTTGATGTATTCTCAACAGTTTTTCTAATTGTTCTCGGCATTCTTTATACAATAACACGTATACTGATGTGAGGTGGAAATTTTTCCGCTATATTTTTTCCGGAAAATTTTCCATTCTAGGCAAATAGTGATCAAGTAACAAATCGCCATTAACCATACAATTGGTTGAACTCATGTATTCAAATGTAAAAAAATATGAAAGATCGTTTAAAAAGTCTGAAAATTCTCATGGCTCGGAGAATTTCCAGTACCGGTACTATGTAGGAACAAGTGAAACAATTTTTCATGAATCGAAAAATTTTCTGTCGTGTATGGAAAAATTGAAAAACATTTTATGGCTCGTAAAATTTTCATCATTTTGAAACAAAAAGTAAAAGAAGTTTTTATGAATCGGAAATTTTTAATTCTTCTGTAGAAACAAGCGAAAGGAATTTTCATGGATCGGAAAATTTTCGTTACGATGTAGAAACTAGTGGAAAAACTCTTCATAAACTGGACAATTTTGAATATTATGTACAATGATGGAAAACTTTCCACTATATTTAACTGCACATTGAACTATAAAATTTAATTAATGTAGGGGAAAGTTAGACAGCAACAAATTATAATTTTCCAATTAGCGTTCGGGAACTAGAAAATTTTCTAATATTTCCTAGTGGCAAGTAAAAAACTACATAGTGTTTCTCGCTCTCGGTCTCTCTCTCTCTCTCTCTCTCTCTCTCTCTCTGTGTGTGTGTGTGTGTGTATGTGTGTGTGTGTGTGTAAAATGCAAATAACATAAATCGAGTTCGTAGAGTACAAATATCCCATCGCATTGTTTAAAATGTAACAAGAACGCGAAAAGAAACCTTTGTGAATGTATCAATTACTTCAAAAACAGAAAATACCACTATTTCTTCACATATAGGCCTGCTTATGTAATGAAAGAACTACATAAAAGTTCCCTATGTAGATTATTTATGTAACAGGAAATAAGAAGAAAAGCTTTGATTTTGTTGTGTTTAAGGCTATGAAAGAACATTGTGTTACGCATATCAAACTGACGAGATATGATTTTGTGAGATCAAAGTTGAATTCTGAGGAAATAACACATTGAAGTTTTTGAAACATTTTTTGCAGAAATGAAGAATCGTTAGAGTTTCACTTCATGAAACTTTTTTCAGATAACACGACTAAACAACGATATAGAAATAAGCGGAGTACATTTTTATGAATCAGAAAATTTTGCAGAAAGTTTCTGACAAATTTTCCATTCCAAAATTTTCAAGAAAATTTTCAACACGGATCGCGTTATATTCCAATTGTAGCTTGTGTTTGCTTCCCATAGTATTTATTTAGCTTAATCACGTTTATAATATATTTATAGAAGCAAAAGGTAGTGTTTTGCTGCTTGAGCTTATTTTCTTTATAGACACGGCAATGATAAAATTTTCTTTATAGGTACGGTAATGATAAAATTTTCTTTATAGGTACATTAATGATAAAATTTTCATTATAGGTACGGCAATGATAAAATTTTCTTTATAGGTACGGTAATGATAAAATTTTCTTTATAGGTGCGACAATGTTAAAATGTTGTTTTACCACTTTATGCACTTTCTGTATAGCTACATTCACATTACAAATTCTCTACAGAAATAAGCAATCAGTTTCACGAAATATTTCATACCTTTGTTTTCTTTTAAAAAATCTGCTTTTTAGAAAATTGTATCTGTATGCTGAACTATTTTTCGTGTAAGGGCAATCATTATCTTCACGAAGGTTTACTTCGCCCTAGGATAAAGAGGAATGATGCTGTAGCTGCTTGACTGAAATTCTATAATTTACCTTTAAAAATCAAAATTTAAAGGGGTAATGAGGATTACCTTCACCTGGTCGATCTACTGGTGTGTAGTCTTCAGTTAATAAAATACTTTATTCCTAGATTCATTAAAACTAAATCGAGTGTTCTTCCAGTTTTGTTCTTAACATTATTAATCGATCTTAAACTATAATAATTCATAAAATGAACAAGTGTTATATATATAATTTGCTCCTTAAAGCAATAGATCACGTTCGGCACTCGTAATTAAAGGAAGATTGAAATCACATGTTCAAGTACTACTACTACTACTAGTACTAGTACTAGTACTACCACTACTATGAAATGGTACGTTACCTTCGAATGAGTTAAAGCAGGCAATATATTCCTCATTCCTAGATAACGAGGTAAAGTACACATTAAATATAACACAATATTTCTTGAAAATTCACCCGCACATAAAAAGTATCTACTTTGTCATTTAGCACGTGTCTCCAGGTACTACATTTGTCTTTTATTGAAATTAAACACGCATCTTCCTCTCTCTTGAACATTTTCATTCCTTCTATATACTGAACAGTGTTGCCACAATCTTCGCTCTGGAGTGGACTGAAAAATAGTATCAAATTGAAACAAAAAGGGCTGATTTTATTATTTTATACCAGACTCTATCAGGGGCGTCATTTAGGGGGGAAGGGAGGGGCAATTGCCCCCCCTGAGTTTGAGATTTATATAGATTTTATCAATAGAATAGTAGTAAGTCAATGAAAAACTCGAAATTTTACTTATATCATGGAGTTTTGCCCCCCCCCCCAAGCAAAATCTGAAATGACGCCCTGGGCTCTATAGCACGAAACTAAAAGAGGCAAAGTTCTAGGACTCTCCCTGTGCTTTGGGCAGTGTTGCCAACATGAGATTTTTCTTTCCGCTAAAACAGGGCTAAACTTTCGCTAACTGCAAAAAAAACAAAAGTTATCATGTCTACAAAAATACTGTAAGTAGTATTGCAACGGTATTTAAGAAGATTAGTTAATTATTACTCTCCAATAATGTTGAGATTAGAGCCTAAATAGGTCAGTATCGTCCTCATCCATTTAACACTACGTCATCTCAGTCAACATCAGGAGCGGACGAAGGCAAAATTTTCACCCTCCCCCACACACACACCTAGCCCTAGCCTATATTTTACATTTTATTACAATGTGTTAGAAAATAAGTTCGAAAATTTATTTTGGGGTGCTCGTTTGGGCGCCCCTGACGTTAGCGTCCCAGGCAGTTGCCTGGTTAGCCCAACCTTTGGTGCTCGGAGAATTTGTCGTTATTGTTGAAAGAAATTGGGGCCGCAATGGCTCAGTGCTAGAGCGTTCACCTCTGGTGCTTGGGGTCCCGGGTTCGATCCCAGCTCCCACCAAGTGAACTTTGTGGTGGACAAACACCGTGTGCGTGGGTGTTCTCGGGGTTCTTCCGTTTCCTCCCACTTTCTTCATTTCACCATTTCATTCATTATTCATCATCACCGTCTGTTTTAGCCTAACCGGCATAACCGTGGGACGTAAAACTAAAATATTTCATTTCATTTAATTATTGTTGAAAGTCTGTTGCGCAAGGGAAATTTTATTTATAGTTTCTAAGCTCAGTACATGTAATATAGGACTGGTATCGTATTAATACGGTAATAATTAATTACCAGGTGGAATTATTTCTTAATCATACAGTGCTGTAACCTCGACGAGTTTACAGTAATGCCAATAATTTGATACGCAAATGTAATAAACTGCGAGAGGGGGGAGGGAGAACATTTTATTTTTGCCATGTTTGAAAATGAAGACCACGAAAACTTGGGGCTCCATTTATACAATTTGTTTCTTTTTTATTAAAAACCTGCGGCTCTCCATAATATACTACAATGCTATATGCGGCTCTCCATAATACTATACTACATTCTAACTTATACTACAATGAACTATGTTATTATCTAATACTAGATAACTGAACACAAAACCCGGTTAAGATTCAGGGGTAAACATCGATGGAATCTCAAATTTCCTTAAGATTCGATAGAGCTTTGGTTGTTAAACGGCTGCTCGACTAGCCGTCCATCCTAATCGAGAATTGGTTCCAGCTATCACATTTACAATCAATTAAAATATATATCTACAAAATTATAAAAATCTGACGAAATAATACTAATTTAGAAAATTTAATTCTTCTTCATACTCAATATATTTTTTTCACTAAAACAAGTTGTGACGAAAATATTCTTAATCTATCAACGTAATCAATAATTTCAATAAATTTATTACTCTGATGAACATAGATGTATTCATTATTTTATCTAATTTCATTGCTTTGGTTGGCCATTCCCAAAAACAAATTCATTAGCTAAAAACTAAAATATTTATATATTAATTATCCTTCTGTAACACGCGCATTACTTATCTTTTATTATTACCTATATTATATTATTATTACTATTTATTTATTATTATTTTATATTAATTACTATTTATTCATTATTATTATTAACATATGCCTACAGGGCCTTGCGTGTGAAATGGAACCTCATAATCAGTCCTCAGACTCCGTTATTCTTGTCCATCTCTTAAATGTTCTAACTTGTTTAGGGCTACATTTGCAGAATCTCCTTGTCTGCTTATCCCCAAATCTATAATCTTCTTTTTCTCTTCTTCTGCGCTATATCTATCAACTTATTCTATTTTCTTATATTCAATATATACCATTACTTAGTATCTAATAAACTCTTATATATATATATATATATATATATATATATATATATATATATATATATATATATATATATATATATCACCGTTGCATGCACTCTTTCTTTTCTATATTACTTATTTCTATTAATATTCTTAGTGGCGTATTTACGATTTTCTTTCGGGGGGGGCTTTGCTAACTTTCGGGGAGGGCTTTGCCTGAAAATGTGAAAATTCTGCAAGATATTTCATATACTTTACTATAGTAAGTAAGATTTCGGGGGGGGCTTAAGCCCGGAAGCCCCCCCCCTAAATACGCCACTGTCTATTTATCTATTTACTTATCATTTATTATTAAATATCTCCATTCTTCTTTATACTCATATTTTCTTTATACTCTTATGTCTATGTCATATCTATTTATCTATTAATGTTCGTTACGTCTATTTTACTCTATTTATCTATTAATTTACTATCTCTCCTATAATCTATTTTTTACTATTTCCTTCTCACTACTCACATTCCTTCCAATATCTTCTCTCTTTCTCTTTTCCTTCGATCCAATACAAATATGTTAAAATTAAAACGACTACTTTACATGATTAGCAATAACACTAAAATAAATAAGTATTTTAGTCTTTACTATTTACTGTAGTTCCACTAAGTACTACTTAAACTTCCTGTAATCACACTTCTACGCTATCCTATTCTTACGTACTAGGATACTAGATTACTTAATAACTACTCTAATTCTACCTTAATTTAGTATTCGCAAGGATATAGTCTAAAAATGAAGGATATCACCACAAAAAAAATATTCACTGCTTTACGCGTGATATACGAGTCAACTCTTGTGTCTCTTTGAAATTATCACGGAAGACTTATGTGATTTCATAAATAAATTATTCTCATCGACGTTCGGTAATCGCCCAATTTCAACTCGACGAGAATGGGATTTCCTTCCTAATTAGAGTTTCCCCTAATGAAAGGTTTGCCTAATTTCACTGTTTCCTAATTTTAAAATTACTTATCTAGCTTAATTCTACATCATTTGCATCATTCATTGTCTTTTGTTGTTTTATTCTCTCTTGCCTTCCTTAATTCTATTTTTCCTGATTCTATTCTAATTACAAAATTATTCAAATTTTCTTCATTCTTCTCCATAGTAATTTCCCTAAAACTAATCTTTTCTTAAAATTAATTACGTCACCATTAAGTTACTAAAATTCTAATTTCTAAAATTATCTATATGCCATAAAGACATTGTTGAAATTCCTAATAAACACATGTCAGATTTCTATTTCCTTATTACTATCACTACAATAACATATATATATATATATATATATATATATATATATATATATATATATATATATATATATATATATATATATATACGCGTATTCTCCTATTACTAAAATTACTTACTTCTTAAAACTAAATCACTAATTTAAATAATTACTTAACAGACAATATTGATAACTACTAATATTCCTAACCTTACCCTGTATATATATCTATAACTAATAATAACAATAATATACTATGTACAAATTTCTTACTCTTACGTCGTCATCTTCAACCAGATAACCATGGCGTCCTTTGTTTAAACAATAAGGCGAAGGCCACTAAATCTAGCACTGACTTATCGCTAGCTACCACAATTTTTGCCTGTTTTTCGAACTGCGCTAATGTAGTTACGAAGTCCGAAATCCTCACTGCTTGACTACACTCAAATCTGTTTCTGAAGCGGTTTAGCCATTCATTCACCAACTCCTGGCTAGCTCCATAACTGAATAAAGCGCATATCTTATATTTCAACTACTCGTCTTTGATCGCAAAGAATACAGAACTACGTATTAAGGTATTAGTCTGGGATATACCAGTTAATACAGACATAAAATGCCTCCTAAATCCTAAATCAACTAGATCATCTATATTAAAATTCATCTCATGAATTTAATTAGATAATAGTTCTTATATTTTAATCCAAGCACGTTACACCTGAACGTTTGTTCTTTAGTTTCATCGTAGGTAGGGCTATATTCAATAAAGTGCTTAAGAACACCTAAATCTAAACAGTAATATCTTGATTTACTGAACATTGTAGCGGGTTTGCCATTATCCTTTAAAACGGGATAATGAACCCTATGATTGTTCTTGAGAGATAACATTTTGTGACTTACTACGCCCAATTTTCTATTAACTGAGAAATAAATTGACTAATTTTAAGTGTATTTCTACGTTGTTATTACTCTAGAGCAAAATTACCCCTATGATTTTATTATTGTCTGCTGTTCTCCGCTCGACCTTGAGTCACAGCGAAAGATTCCTCTCATGCAACGAGCTTCGTATACCGTCGTCTCCGATCGGCAACGTTCGTTTCTAGTCGCTTGGTTAGTGGCTTGCGCGACAATCTTGCGTTCGCTATGCAGGATTCACACAGCTCGCTTGTTCTAAACATTCGTTAACTTTCTTAAAAACTATTTCACTTTGTTTATTATTATGTTACTTACTATAATGACGTATTCAATTATTACTAAATATGTCATAATACTAAAAGAATATTATCGACCACACCACAATCAAATTACTTTGTTCCTTGAATACTATTCGTTACTAAATTAAAAATATCAGCACAACACATCACTATAATGCAGCCGATAATCGAACTCGTTACTGTCACTCATTTATTGCTGTTGTATGAACTGTACTCTTACATAGTAACGTGGGGCTTAATGTAATTATCCAAGTACTGTACTTCCCGTAACATTCGTAAGGGTGGGTGGGTGGGATTTACTTGTAATTACAGCAACTAATAAAATTAACAAACTATTCTTCAAATTATTAATTCAAATATGACATTAGCGAGGATGGGTGGGTGGGAATTAATTTACTGAAGTTAATAATCCACTTTAACATGCTTTTCTGAGAAAGACCCAGAACATCTCCGCCATGACAACCCTATTATCGCACTAGGATCGCTACTAACTGGCATAAGCCTCACAGCATCTCCAGTATGACAACCTCTTTTAACTACTCCTGCTGAGATTCGAACCCGAAGCATACTCCACCATGATAACCTGCTCAATTCGTGCCTTAAAATGGGGATGCGATAGTTGAATCGAGCAGATCACCTTCCACTCACCATCTAGAATGAGTGGGTAAGTTACTGTTTTCTATGCGAGAGGTTATTGCATAAAGCATATTTCTTACGGGGATTAAATTGAAATGACAACTCATAAGTTCAATGAATGACTAACAGTTATATTTCTTATTTGAAAGTGTTGCTTGTGTAAATGTCGTGGATAAAATCGGATATCTAGAAACTTTGCCAGAAGAGCAATGCATACCAAGCATTGAGCATTTGAACTCTGAATTTGAAGTCACACATACCTTGATTGATGTCTTCGGTTGATGATCCCTGATGATGCTCTCCTGGGTTGATTATTAGATGTCGATATCGCCAAGTTGATATCGTAGCTGACAGGCGTCTCTCTGGTCAATAAATGGTCCACATTGGAGATGGCGTCTCAATCCACTGTTCTGGTATAACTGACGTTAAATGTTAGTTGACTGAAGATAGTCGCATTGAGACTGAAGACCGGAGTCTCAATGTTGTGATTGACTTTGTGCTCTCAAATCACATTCAAAACTTAGCAGTGTTTAACTTCTCCTTCCAATAACTCGGTACTACTCGATGAATAGGCTCAGTACTACTCCCATCTAAGGGCTCCGCACATCTCTCTCTAGAGACATCCTGTCCCCTGGTTTTGTTTCAGAATTCACTCCAGGAATTCGGTGGCGTCGTCTGACGTCAGACACGTGTGTTCTCCTTTCTTTTGGAAAAACAAAGTTCTTCCTCATTTCGAGAACAAAAACTGCAACACTCGGAATGCTCTGATCTCATGATTCTAGGCAATTTCTACATATCCGTGAATGTGTCTCGTGTTCACAAACATTGTACAAATGCAACTCATGATTTAACAGAATGTTATTGCCGACGCATTTTATAAATTTCTTTCCTGCATTCGCAGACTACCAATTATGTGTTATTGTTTGTTTTTCTTCGCTGACGGCAAAATAGTATAATTTTACAAACTTGCGTTGACCTGAATTATGACTGTTATTTTCCTTCACCAAACAACAATTTTAATATCTTACATAAATCCAATATTCTCAAAATAAATAAAATGAATCATTAAATTATGATTTTGTTAATTAAAATACTGGCTCTGCCACAATATAACATATAGCTGGCAAATATATGTATGTAATATAAGGAAGACTGTTAGATATCGGACATCCTGTAAGAACATGATGTAGCATCTAAAGGCAGTGCATATGTAGCATAAGATAACCTATGCTTATCCGTATATTTATTTGTACTTTATACCGCTGTCCGGATAAGGGGCTTTTCTCAATGCAATGATACAAGGAACCCCTATAAATATATTTCACGGAACCTATGTTCTGTTTTGTAACTTGAAGTTCATCTCCGGCTCTTTTTTAATGATCACAACACCACCACTCGATGATCCTTTTGACATTTACCTACTACATTTGTTCCATTGATTCATATTCCACAGTGTTCCTACTACGGACCGTGCAAGTTTATCTGAAACAGTGCGCATTTTGGTGAGCATTTTGTAAACGGTCCCTCGAATTGATATTTGTTTCTTAAATAATTTGTTCCGTTTTTCAAAATATATCGAACAATGTATCATTCGATCCGTGATGGCATTTAATCTTTTCAACTTGTCTCCAAGAGGAGTTTGATGGGTGTTCCGGGTAAACTTTTTTTCTTACATGCTTTTGTCAGCCGTGTGACACTCAAGCTAACTCACACTGCCTCACAAGGACGACGTATTGACAGATAAAAACGCAACCTATTGCATTATCTCTCTGAATAATCATGTTGTTGCATTATTAACAGTGTAAGAGAAATATATTTCTAGAATTAAAAATGATTTTCTTCGAACTAATTTCAAAACCTTTTTAAAGCTCAGGAGTGTCATTTCTTTCTTAAAATCAAAAAGAGAAAAATAGTCTCACAGAGAAAATAAACGCATGACGTATAATGTCCATTGAAAACGTAAACTTCCTGGGAAAACATACGATCTGTAAAACTGACGTCACTTGAAAACAAAGAATTCCGATTTTAATGTCATGAATAGCGCAAATATATCAAATACGTAATGCATGCTTTAAAATTGTTTTCAGAATTGCCTCATAGATAGAACTAAGGTAAATTAAAGTAATAACTGTTATTTGTTTGTGCTATAAACAAAGAACTGTATTTGTTTTAAACAACTTAAGTGTCCTAACATTCCGTTATTACGTTTACAAAATCTAAACCTATAACTACTTCTCACAATGATACTATTTTGGTAAGTATGGTTAGTCTTCACAATAGTACCTTTTGCACTACAATTATATCTAAGATGGCATGGTGGCTCCGACCAACTACAAAATCTTCATATTGTGTAGCCGCATTTAGTACAATTGTAATGTATATAGGGTATTACAGGTAGCACATTTTCTGCTATCGAGAGAAAAAAATACCCAGAATTCTTGCGCGACGTGACATCACGTGGAAGAGAGCACGAAACAAAAACATTGTAGGGAATACAATAAGCGGTGTCGATGCATGAAATTTATAAGGAATGGATAATTGTTGAGACAAAAATGAATAAAAATAACTTTGTTGTTGCTCAATGTCCGAATTGAAAAAGAAAGACTCCATGTATAACATAGCACCCCTTTCCTAAAATGTTGGTACAACGACAGTGAGTTTCTCGGTGTAAACGCGCAGACAGAATCGATGTAAACAATGCAAATATTTATTCTATTCATTTCTTACCGAAAGGTTATGAGAGACTTACAACACGAACTTCATAAGCTACCTGTAAGAAAAAAAGATCATCCCTCATGCAATTTCTTCTCTGCATATATCGAGTTGAGTTGATTTTAGTTTAGCGTCCCTTTCAGCAGCGAGGTTATGTGAGACGTGGACCTACTGATTAACGTGGAATCCGAACCACATGAGCTCCCGCCGGGAATCGAACCCGGGTCTCCCACGCCAAAGGCGCGTACGCTAACCGCTTAGCCATGGAGGAGCTCTCTCTGCATATATCGAATTGGCATGGAATTATTAAGAACGAACAGAAGTAAAAGGTTAAGAGAATATAATTTATTTTTCAAACCTATGAAGTTGAAGAACTTGAAAGAAATTTAAATAACTAGAGTCATGGATGCAGATCCTGTAGGACGAGCAAAAATGTTAGAACAGAGGATTTGTCCATTGTGTCCCATAACTCGGTGAAGCCAAAAAAATAATCGAGACAAATCTGATTGGCTGCTCTCTTTTCTGCTAACAATGCTCGCTCAAAACTACGTTTTCCGTATGCCAACATGTAGTGTTCATTGCGTTTATTCTTATTTAAATATTCACTTTAACATTTTAAATGGTTACATGTGCAGCTTATGTATTCGTGTTCGTTACCTTCAATGGCGCTTGCGTTCTTATTTCCGTTGAGGCTCGTGCTCACTTCGGCTAGGACTCATCCACCAATAAGGATCACACTCAGGGTGGGATCCAGAATTTTCTGAGCTGGAGTGCACCAATAATTACCAAACTAACCAATCACACTAAAATTCTTCAAAGTGACATGTGATAATATTCTTTACCCTTGACAATGCTGACACATAGAACGGGAGGGGGGGGGGGTATTTTAAAGAAGGTTGCATGTTTTCTGTCCTACTTGACAAATGTCATATTGTTTTACTTGGTGAATCCTTTTCCTTCAACCTTCAGAAAATCGACTTAATGTATTGCTTTTGCAAAGCTCTGCTTTCTCTTAAGCCACAAACGGAAAAATAATGGCAGAAAGTTTCGGAAAGTGTTGCTATTTTTACTGCTAGCTTCTCATTTTAAATAGTGTATATTTACAACGAAGAGGTGCAAATGCACCGGTGCACCCCCTAAATCCAGCCCTGATCACACTCACTAGACTGCTGGGAGCTCGTGCTCACTAATTTCATTGGGTTGGAGGTGCGGTGGCTCAGTGGTAGAGCGTTCAGCTCCGATGCTTGTGGTCCCTGGTTCGATCCCAGCTCGCGCCGTGTGGACTTTGTGGTGGACAAACATCGTGCTTGTGGGTTTCTCGGGTTTCTCCCAGTTATTCCCACTTTCTTCATTCCACCATTTCATTCATTTCTCATAATCACCGTCTCCTTTAGCCTAACCGGCATAACCGTGGGACGTAAAACAAAGATTTCATTTCATTTTCATTTCATTGGGGTACATGTTTATTGGGTTTGGGCTCACTACACTCAATAAATCTCGGGCTTACTAATCTGAACGAAATTGAGGGTCACTACCATTAATGACCTCGTGCCCAATGACGTCAGTGGGGCTTGCAATGAATTTACTACTTTCAGTGGGGAAAGCGCTCACTATTCTCCTGAAGGCTGACTCTTACTCAAGCTCGGGCTCATATCCTTCAATGAGGCTCGCGTTTACTCGGTCTCGGTCTCACATCCTTTAGTGAGGCTCACTCTCACTAGGCTCCTTGAAGATCACCCACCCTAATCTATTTCGAGCGAGCACGCGATTAGTTAGGTTCTGGGTCACTAATCTTAATTAGACTCTTGCTCACTCGCGCGTGTTATCTTCCGTCAACTGTGCTCGAGCTCACTTATCAATGGGGCTCAAACTCACTAACACCAGTGTGTATTAATGTGGGCTCGGGTTCCATATTTTCAGTGGGGTTCGCGCTATTTATTCTCGTTGAGGCTTGAGTTTTCTTGGTCTAGGACTCACATTCTTTAATGAGGTTCGAACTCACTAGGCTCCTTGGAACTCGCGCTCTCTAGTCTCCTTGGGTCACGCAGTTTCTTGGATTCGGGTACACTAATCTGAATTGGACTCGTGCTTACTTGTGTTGGCTCACTTCCGTCGGCTGGACTCGATCTCACTACCATCAATATAACTCGAGCTCATTGATACCAGCGCGGTTTTCACTAATGTGGGGCTCGGGTTCATTACCTTTAGTGGGCTCGTGCTCATTATTCTCGTTGAAGCTCGTGCTGATTTGGCCTGGGGCTCATATCTTTCAATGATTCTTGCACTAGCTAGGTTCCTTGGAGCTCGTGCTCTCTGATCTCTGGCAAGCGCTTACTTGGGCTCAGACTTCAACATTCAGTGGGACTCGAGCTCACTGTCGTTAGTAGGTCTTGTACTCATTTTTGCTTGGGCTGGCATCCTTCATTCAGGCTCGTGCTTAGTCAGGTTTTGGCTCAGATTCTTTAATGAGACTTGCAGTTATTAGCCTCCTGGCACTCGCGCTTACGAATTTTGTTCGGGAACATTTTCCGCGAACTAAACCCAAAATATAGTAGAAACACACGTAAAAACAAGAACATTTATTTGAGCAATCTCAACCTAAAAAAATAAAGGCCAAACAATGAAGAAACACAGTTCAAGGAAAAGAAATTAATGCGTTCCGGGTTCTGGGACTTCTGGGGGCTGCAATTAGAATTATCACTAACATTTCCTATCAATATTCATAAAACAACAACAATGAGTTGATGATAACATTTTATAATATAGCAATTTACCCTGCGTATTTGTAGTGTTAGAATTAGTAATATTTTTGCCTCTATGTAGTTTCAACAATCAAATGAAGTTAGAATACGCTCGTAGTATACAAAAAGTATATGCTAAAAGCAGAAGACGCGATTTCCTCTCTTCCGCGTGACGTCACACTTCCAGCGACCAATGCCAGTTCGAATGCATATTTAGCAGCCCCTGGTACAATTGTACCAAATTCAGCCCTTTTTGTCATTCATCGACCCGTTGGTGCCACGCTGGCACTTTCAGTCCCCTTTGAGAAAAAATTGGTACTATTCTACCCAGTTCACCATCATTTAACAAATACTTGTCACCAGTGGCGTATTTAGGGGGGTGGCTTCCGGGCTTAAGCCCCCCTGAAATCTTACTTAGTATAGTAAAGTAAATGAAATATCTTGCAGAATTTTCACATTTCCAGGCAAAGCCCCCCCCGAAAGTTAGCAAAGCCCCTCCCGAAACAAAATCGTAAATACGCCACTGCTTGTCACATATTCAAAAGAGTGAATAAGACTTTTCCTGTATCTCACGTTACTAATACTGTATGTTGGACTTTTAAAAAATGCTTTTGAATATTCATTCTGTGACGTTGCGCCGCTTAACTCTAAGAACTGTGTGGAAAATCCGTAATTCGAATTATACCGGGAGACAAATTACACTAGATGTGCGCATTCGCGCTGCGCATGGAGATGAGAAAGAAGCAGTGTGGTAGAAATATTATCTTGAAATCTTAAAGAAAAAGAATCACACACACACATTGAATCAAGTGTTGAATATTTTGAAGAATACCAGAGTATGCTCAAGTATGTCTATAATTTATGTGTCGTTGCATAGATTCTATACCAAAACGATAAGAGCACGAAAAAATACATTGACATTATTGCCGGCTTACTGGGCTAAGTTGTTTACTAGTGAAACCATATTGACGAATACAAAGATACCTGAACTCTTCTGCGCTTTATTATAGATCTATATTGACACTTTGATTTGGACTCTTGGAAGAGGGGGGGGGGGGTCTAGAACTTTACCTCTTTAAGTTTCGTGTTATAGAGCCATGTATTACGCTGTTATAAAATAATGAATTCAGCACTTTTTGGTTAAATTTGGTACTATTTTTCAGCAAACTTCAGAGGTAGGACTGTCGCAACACTGCTCAGATATTAGATTGTCGACGCATTTATCGCAATAGTTGCACCTGCTAGATACAACTAATCAATAAGAGTTTGGCACAGAAATGAAAATACATGATTCTAATAGAACTTTTCACGTAGAATTTGAATCTGCATTCAGTTTTTCTCCATCACCCTCAGATTCCCCGTGACAGAGGGATTTTCGGGAAATTTCCCCTCAATATCTTTTTTTTTTTTTTTTTTTTTTTGGAATTTTCATACCTGTAGCTCGAGTGCCTTTAGGTATATAAACACACAAATTCTATTGTATGTTAGCTTGATTTCTACTTAGTAAGCTCTCTAAGTTTCATAAGAATCGCATTTTTCTTTCTAGAGATATAAATATATTTATATAAAAATATGCTATGTGTTTTGTTCATTTTACCATATGCATTAGTGCAGATAAAATCACATATAACTTCCGCGAAAATTACAAGATAAGCACGGTTTATACCTCATTGGACTTCCAATAAAACATATTTTCTATGATGTGTAGACCATGTCGCTATTTTTGTATGAGGGAATTTCTTGACGAATTTTGTGGGAAATTCCCACAAAAAGTAGTTTATAAAATTTTTTGTCTCAACTTGCTATTTGTATATAGTGATACAGAAACAGGAACGGCACTAAAACATAGTTTAATGTCTACTTAATAAATAATGTTAATTTCATGTGAATCGCATTATTCTGTCTAGAGATATAAACAATTGTGTCTATTTATAGGTAATAAAGACTATACTATGCAAGACTTTTACCAAACACAAAAACCTAACTTTGACGTATTATTGTTAGCGCATAGATGCACTTACTCAAATACAAGCACAAAAACACGCATGCTTTCCGTAGAAAAAGTCACTATTTATTATTTTGATCTCGCAACAATGCAGAAAAAAATTGATGACTCACGTACCCTGATGACTGTTAGTAGCGTTAAGTGACGGTCCAAGCTGGACGTGTCTTACAAGGAAGGTGTCCGAAGTGTGAATCTCAGATTTCAAAAATGTTTGTGCAGATCGTTAGGGGGGCTCATGGAATAAAGATCGGCACAATAAATTTCGGCGGAACCCCATATTTGGGTGGCGCAGTGCCCCATTTGAGATTTTCGGCTTTCGTAGCAAAAATCGGCCTTTTGATTTGAAAATTGACTTATTGTTGTCGACAATCGTTATCATTCGTCTTCATTTGCGTAAAGATACTTCAATTGTGGGTCGAGGATCCTTGTGTGGAGGGGTCCCCAGTGGCGGGTCTAGAAGGTAAGAACTGGGTAGCCGACCCCAGGCTATGATACTATATCATGAGTTTACTATAAACTTTCAGAATATATAAATAATAGCTTCAATTATTTTTGGCACTAAAAAAACTGGGAGCTGCCCCCCGGCCCCGGGCTACATCCGCCACTGGGTTCCCCCTCACAAGTGTGATACATATTCCTCCTTCATTTTGACGAGGTGAATTCAAATATGTCAATAAAAATTTTTTTTGAGGAGCACATGTGCGGCACAGATCTCTACCTAGTTTCTGGGATGCCGAATCACAAGTTGAAAGGTAATTGAAGGGCTTGAAATAGAACTGAAGGGCTGAAGTTTGGCAGAATTCGTGCTTACTTTGTGTTTTGTATGTTTTACAGAAACGAAGCTGCTCGAAAAAGTGTTCCGCGCAAAGACTTTTGGAGCACCAACTACATTTCAGGAGTGTTATATCTTCGCACTCATCACATATGATAGTGTCGTTTAAGGAAAATGAAATACTCATTGGATTAACAAATTCTGGCGGCCTCGCATCTACATATCCGGGTTTATACCAACTATATTTGAACACATCATGGTACCTTGGCGATGATAGTTGTTCATAAACTAGCAATTGTAATTTATAATGCTGTTACATTGTGAAGTTGTATATCAATTTGGTGTACAATTACGAAATATCTTATTTTCCGTACAAAATTCTTCCATATTCTAAAGCCCAAAATATCCAATGGTTGTACAGCCCAAGTTGCTCCCGGTGGAATCTGTTTACATAACTTTTTTTTCGTCCGGAGGGAGCGCGGTGGCTAAGTGGTAAAGCGTTCATCTCCGGTGCTTAGGGTCCCTTGTTCGATCCCAGCTCGCGCCGTGTGTACTTTGTGGTGGACAAACACCGTGCTCGTGGGTTTTCTCGGGGTTCTCCCACTTTCTTTATTCCACCATTTCACTCATTTCTCATTATCACCGTCTCCTTTAGCCTAACCGGCATAACCGTGGGACGTTAAACTTAAAGATTTCATTTCATTTTTTTTTCGTCCGGAATGTGTTGTTGCGTCTCTTTCTTGTTAAAAGATGACCATGAATCTACGAGCAAGACACTTTTGTTCCCTATGTTAGGAACCAAAACGTCACGGATTCACTCCTCCAAATGCAGCTTACCCACCTTTCCAGATTTTGATGCAGAAACCTTAACATTTGGGATCTGGAATAAAGTTCGCTTGACCTGTGCTCCAAATTTTCCTGTCGGTTCTGGGAATACAATATATAATGGCTCAACTAATTTTCCACTGCGAGACATAAGGGATATTATCGTATAGCTATGAAATAAGGCATTTTTGGATTGTGCAGAAGCTTCTACTTTTTTCCCCACCTTGTATGCCCAACATACAATTATGGTGCAGTTTCATTGCAAAAATACTTTGATCGGAATTATAAGTATTGTCTATATCGAATTCCCGTAACGTATTTCTGACTTCTAGCTGGAAAGATGTGGCCGAAGTTTCTATTTGTTGTGATGTGTCAACGTCTGCTCGCGACACGAATGTTGTTATTTCTCGCTACACAATATTATGTTTCCGTTTAAAACGGGTGCAGGAACTTTTGGAACCCTTAAAGTTTTCAAGATTAATTTCTTTCGCTTTTTCAATTGCCCATTTCCGAACATCTATGTCATGTACAGGCATAAAATACCTTTTGGCTTCAATCCATACACTAAGCACTGATTCTACCAAACTTCTATTTCAAGCCCTTCAGTTCTCTTTCAACTTGTGATTCAGCATCCCAGAAACTAGGTAGAGACCTGTGCCGCACATGTGTTCCACAAAGAACTTATAATGACATATTTCAATTCAGCTCATCAAAATGAAGGAGGAACATGTATCACACTTGTGAGGCGGACCCCTACACACATAGGGATCCCTGACCCACAATTGAATTATCTTTATGCAAATGAAGACGAATGATAACGATTGTCGACAACAATAAGTCAATTTTCAAATCAAAAGGCCGATTTTTACTGCGAAAGCCGAAAATCTCAAATGGGGCACTGCCCCACCCAAATATGGGGTTCCGCCGAAATTTGTTGCGCTGATCTTTATTCTATGAGCCCCCCTAACGATCTGCACAAACATTTTTGAAATCTGAGATTTACACTTCGGACACCCTCCTTGTTAGATGTGGTCGCGTTTTGTGCATTTGAAGTTGAAGTTTTTGTGCATTGTAGGATTCGAATAGATTGTGTTGTGTGGTTAGTGTGGTTAGATTACGTTTGTGCTGCTCCATGATTGATGGACTGTAGATTCGTGTGTGTATATGTATGTGATACCTTACAGGATATAGAAGATGCCGAGGAAGTGTGTATATCACCCGGACAATTTCTGTTATGTATATAGGGAGCTGACATTTAAATCGCAACTTTGAACTCTCACTCCACTTGTAAGGAAGTGTTATCAGTTATATTTTGGTTGCTGTGTAGGAGACCAAGATAAGAATTGGGCTCCTCACTACATTCGTTGTATTTGCGTGAAACGTCTGACTGGGTGGGCAAATGGGGAACGAAACATGAACTTCGCAGTACCGATGGATGATCTGGAGGGAACCAAAAGATCATTCTTCAGACTTCTACTTTTGTATGACAGAAAAAGGAATAACCAGTAAATCTTAGCACACAGTACAGTACCCTAATTTGCCATCAGCAATTAAGCCACTTCCGCACAGTGCAGAATTACCTGAAGCAGTACTTCCTAGTCATCTTACGGTAAATGAGGATTACGTACTTGAGGCAACTACTGAAGTTCCAAATGAAGATGATCCTACTTATGTAGGAAGCAGATCTACATTGGATCCCCATCTGATAACTCAGGGTGAACTAAATTACCTCGTACGGGATTTAAAACTCTCCAAGATACGGGCAGAACTTCTTGCTTCTAGACTTAAAGGCTGGAATCTGCTCCATCGTGACACTAAAGTGTGTATTTTTCGAGACCGTCATACAGAGTTTCAGAACTACTATTCTCAACAAAATGGTTTAGTGCATTGTAATAATGTCTGTGCTGTGATGGATACACTCGGACATGCACATATAAGTACAGAGTGGTGATTGTTTATTGACTCTTCCAAAACTAGTTTGAAGGCTGTCCTTTTGCACAATGGCAACAAATTTCCATCGGTGCCTTTGGCTTATGCAACTAATATGAAAGGAACCTATGAAAACATCAAAATAGGGTGGAAATAAGAAATACAAGTGGACCGTTTACTGTGACTTAAAAGTTATTTCTTTCTTAATTAGTTTACAACTTGGTTATACGAAATATTGTTGTTTCCTCTGCGAATGGGACAACAGGACAAAGCGGAACGTTACATCAAAAAGGAATAACCAAAGCATGTATTAACTCCTGGACCGAAGAATGTTGTTTATTTCTCACTGATGAACCCTAATAAGATAATTCTACCTCCTCTTTACATAAAGTTGGGGCTCTTCAAAAAAATGTTAAGGTAACGGACAAGAGTAATGCAGGATTTTGTTAGTAAGACTATTGATGGCTTTGGATTGATTATTTTAACAAAAGAGACACTGACCAAAGCTTAAAAGCCACTTTATTTTAAATTATAATGTGTAACTGTTTCGGATATCTAGCATATCCTTCTTCAGACACTATCGAAAATAAATGAAAATACCTCATCAGAAATTTTCATTTATTTTCGATAGTGTCTGAAGAAGGATATGCTAGGTA
Source organism: Thermobia domestica (assembly GCF_964235325.1). Classification (NCBI taxonomy): domain Eukaryota; kingdom Metazoa; phylum Arthropoda; class Insecta; order Zygentoma; family Lepismatidae; genus Thermobia; species Thermobia domestica. Next base: position 41,304,904 of record NC_137461.1, on the reverse strand, counting down.
TCCGAAACAGTTACAAATTATAATTTAAAATAAAGTGGGTTTTAAGCTTTGGCCAGTGTCTCTTTTGTTAGGATTTTGTTACCTCAAGGAAAAATTTCCTTGGGTTAGTGACGCTAAAATCAAGGAAGGGATTTTTGTAGAACCCCAAATAAGATGTTTGATTCGTGACCAAAAATTTGAGGATCTCTTAACTTCGGTTCAGAAAGCAGCTTGATGTTCATTTAAATGTTTAACAGAGAAATTTTTAGGAAACCAGAAAGCCCCAAATTACCGTGAAAATGTGAGTGATTTCCTGCAATCATTCAAAGAAATGGGTTGCAACATGTCCCTTAAAGTTCACTTTCTAGACTTCCACCTGGATTTCTTTCCTTAAAACCTTGGTGCTGTTAGTGATTAGCATGGGGAACGTTTTCATCAGGACATTTCATCCATGGAGAAGAGATACCAGGGCGAGTGGAGTTCACAAATGCTAGCTGATTACTGTTGGACAATCAAAGGGATGCTCCAGAAGCCAAACGCAGAAGAACGTCGACAACTAAGACAAGCTAGTTAAGATAAGTAAGTATTCATTTATTAAGAAGATACCACTCACTTCTTTTGTATTATTTATTAAGTAGACATAAAATTATGTTTTAGTGCATTTCCTGTTCCGTGTAACGTGGGTTCCTGTCACTACGGCATGGCGCGTCCTCAGGTTGCGGATCGAGGAGAAGGCCTCTAGATATAGAGGTTAGCTGCGAATATACTGAATAAGCAGTCGCGGACAGACGACTAGGAGTGGTCCTCCAGCTTGGGGGTTTGGGTAAGGCTAAGACCCTCATCCTGTAAAAAAGGTACTTGTTCAGAAACATTCACAAAAGCCTCGGACAAGGACTGATAAATTGGCACGACATCAGCAAAAGAAAATGGACATGAGATTTGGAACATGGAATATTAAAAGTCTTTATAGGGCAGGCGCGTTAAAATCTGTAACGAGTGAGTTAGAGAAATACAGGATGGACATAGTAGGAGTTCAGGAAGTTAGGTGGGAAGGAAATGGATCTGAGAAATCCTAAAATTTTACGTTCTTTTACGGGGAAGGAAATAAAAATCACCAGTTAGGAACAGGGTTTTTCGTTCACAAACGAATATTACCAGCAATTAAACGGGTTGAATTTGTTACTGACAGACTTTCTTTTATTACTCTTAAGGGACGATGGTGTGATATTATTGTTTTAAATGTACATGCTCCAACTGAAGATAAGGGTGACGATATAAAAGACACTTTTTACGAACAAGTGGAACGGATATTTGACCAACTCCCGCGATACCATATGAAGATTCTATTAGGTGATTTCAATGCGAAGGTAGGACGAGAGGATATTTTCAAACCGATTATAGGGAACGAAAGTTTGCACAAGGAAAGTAATGACAACGGTGTTAGACTCGTGAACTTTGCAACATCCAAAACCTAATCGTGAAGAGTACAAAATTCCCACATCACGACGTTCATAAATACACTTGGACATCACCAGACAGAAAAACACATAATCAAATTGATCACGTTTTAGTTGATAGAAGAAGACAATCTAGCATAATTGACGTCCGGTCGTTTAGAGGGGCTGATTGTGACACTGATCACTACCTGGTAGCAGCGATAATACGGGAGAGATTATCGTTGAATAAAGGTAATACTCAATGTAAGAAAACGGAGAGATTTAATTTAAAGAAATTAGAAGAGAGCCAGGTAAGAGAGGAATACCAGATAGAAGTTTCGAATAGATTCTCGGTTTTAGAAGATTCGGAGTGCACTACTGTTGAGGATACTTGGATTGAAATTAGAGATAGCATTAAAAGTTCAGCAATAGAAAAATTGGGACACGCGGAAATACGTAGGAACAAACCATGGTTCGACCAAGAATGCATTAAACTAGCAGAGAAGAGAAAACAGGCAAAATTACGGTGGCTACAAAATCCGAATGAAATAACTACATAAAATTTCGCAGATATCAGGCGGGAAACTTCCAAAACTTTTAGAACAAAGAAACGGGATTTTTTGAAAGCTAAAATTAAGGAACTTGAAGATAATAGTAAAAATAAAAATATTCGGGACATGTATAAGGGGATCAGCGAATTTAAGAAAGGCTATCAACCTCGTGCTTATATTTTAAAAAATCTGACGGAACAGTTCTCACTGATACGGATAGCCTCTTAAATAGATGGAAAGATTTCTTTGACGATTTGCTGAACACGCAGCCAAAAACTAATGTGCGTGGAGAAAAGGAGATACACGCCGCAGAACCGTATATTCCAGAACCCAATCGAATAGAAGTGGAAGCCACTATAAAGAAATTAAAGAAACACACATCTCCGGGTGTAGATGAAATTCCGGCTGAGTTAATTTTAGCTGGAGGCGAAAAATTGTGGAACAAGATACACAAACTCATTCTCCTTATCTAGAACAAGGAAGAATTGCCACAAGAGTGGAAAGAGTCAATCATTGTTCCAATTCACAAGAAAGGCGACAAAACTGACTGTAATAATTATCGAGGCATTTCTCTTCTGTCAACATCCTATAAAATTCTTTCAAATATTCTGTTAGCAAGATTGACTCTATACGCAGATGAAATTAATGGAGATTATCAGTGCGGATTTAGACGGAATCGATCAACTATCGACCAAATATTTACCATTCGCCAAATACTCGAAAAGAAGTGGGAATACAATACCCCGGTACATCAACTATTTATTGATTTTAGAAAGGCTTACGACTCGGTTAAGAGATAAACATTATACAACGTTCTTACAGAACTTGGAATACCGAGAAAGCTAATTAGATTAATTAAGATATGTTTAAGTGAATCCCAAAGTAAAGTCCGGGTAGGAAAATTTTTGTCCACGAGCTTCCACGTCGAAAATGGCCTGAAACAAGGAGATGCGTTGTCGCCATTATTATTTAACTTTGTGCTGGAATACGCCATAAGGAAAATCAAAGATAGCAACCAGGGCCTAGAGTTGAATGGCATTCACCAGGTTATGGCATATGCTGATGATGTAAATTTAATAGCGGATGATAGGAGAACAGTAGAAATAAATGCAGAGATCTTATTAAACGCTTGCAAGGACATGGGTTTAGAAGTAAATGCAGAGAAAACTAAATACATGGAAGTGTGTCGGGACCGTAATACGGCAAATTCTGGAGGCGTTAAGATATTAAATAATACTTTTGATAAAGTGGATACTTTCAAATATTTAGGATCAATATTAACAGACAAAAATCATATTCACGAAGAAATTAAATGTCGACTAAAAGCAGGGAATTCGTGTTACTATTCGGTTCAAAATCTCTTGTTGTCGCGAATTCTGTCGAGGAATTTGAAGCTTAAAATATATAAAACGATAATCATGCCTGTTGTTCTGTATGGTTGCGAAACATGGTCGCTTACTCTGAGGGAAGAACATAGACTGAAAGTATTTGAGAACAGGATCCTGAGAAGAATATTCGGACCCAAGAGGAACGAGAATGGGGAATGGCAGAAGCTTCATAATGAGGAACTACATAGTTTATACGGTTTACCCAACATTGTTAGGGTCGTCAAGTCTAGGAGGCTTAGGTGGGCAGGTCATGTAGCTAGAATGGAAGAAAGTAGAAACGCTTTCAAAGTCTTGAGTGGTAGACCCATAGGAAAACGACCATTAGGAAGACCTAGGCGCAGATGGGAGGATAATATTAAGATGGATCTCACAGAGATAGGAATACAAAATAGAAACTGGATGGAATTAGCTAAGGATAGAAGTCAGTGGAGAGCTTTTGTGAAGGCGGCACTGAACCTCCGGGTTCCATAGGCCATAGAGTTAGTTAGTTAGTTAATTAGCAGTTCCTGTTTCTGTATCACTATATACAAATAGCAAGTTAAGACCAAAAAAATCTTATAAACTACTTTTTGGAGGGAATGTCTCACAAAATCCCTCTAGAATTTCCCTCATACAAAAAATAGTGACACGGTGTATATACATAATTGAAAGTATGTTTTATTTCAAATCCAATGAGGTATAAGCCGTACTTCTATTGTAATTTTCGTGGAAGTTTAATGTGATTTTATCTGCACTAATGAATATAGTAAAATGAAAAGTACACATAGCATATTTTTATATAAATATGTTTATTTCTCTAGAACGAATAACGCGATTCTTATGAAACTTAGAGGGCTTACTAAGTATAAATGAAGCTAACATACAATATTATTTGTGTATTTATATCCCTAAGGGTACTCGATCTACAGGTATGAAAATTGTAAAAAAAAAAAAATAAAATAAAATAAAAATAAAAATAAAGGAAATTTGAGGGGAAATTTTCCGAAAATCCCTCTGTCACGGGACAACTGAGGGTGATGGAGAAACACTGATTGCAGATTCGAATTCTACGTAAAAATTTCTATTAGAATCAAGTATTTGCTTTCGTGTGCCAGGGAAAAAGTATTTTTTGTTGACTATTGATATTGGAAGGAGGTGTGATCTGATTCATGCACGCGCACATGAAAACTCATAACCCATTTCCAATTCATCAAGGTATTTTTCGACTTCATGTTAGTACATTGGATCAATTATGAGTATTACAACTATCAAGAGCTGCTTATGATCAACATAACGGATTTTTCCTTTTTGTTTTGTAGTATTTGATCTAAAAAAAGCTTTGGACAAAGTCTGCTAACCTGGTTTACTGTACAAATTCCATAATTACCTTTAACCATTTTCATATATCTAATTCAACTTATTCTTGGCTTATATATCTGTTAACGTAATACTCTCTTATGCAATCTTTCTGTTATTCGGTACCCCTCTAGGTTCGTCATTGCACATTGTTAACCTTGTTGTTCCAAAAACACACAGCCGAGGACGACACCACCTTTTTCACGACGACCTACATGACAATTCATCAGCAAATACATTAGCAATGGACGCATTCGTTCACTGGTGTATTATATTATATGTCGGATAATTATTAATTCTACCAGAACCCAGGCCATTGTTTTCTTACCCAGTAGACGCGGTTCACGAGTATACACAAACCCGATTCGACTAAACCTTTAAGTTGATCATACATCTATCCTGGCATCAAATAGTCTTACTTATGTTGTGTCATATTTGAGTCTAAAATTACCTGGACTTCAAGCGTCGCCAAAATCATACGCCAAGGACAAAATTGGCTCAAAATACTCAAGTTTGAAGATCTGGAAACTAAAAGCATTAAGTACTTAGCATAAGAACTACCAGAGGGGTAATTTAGATCCAGGGGCGAACTGGAAACCATAGGGCCCACCCTGCTAAACTGAAATGAGGGCCCACTGTATAAAAATGTAAAAAATGTACTTGGCATTCTTCATATGTATTACATATAAAAGTCTATCTTCGAACCCATAAATTGAAGCAATTTTTATTGCGTTTTCATGTAAAATAACATATCTGAAACTTTTTTTTAGTAACTAAACCTGCAACCACCCTACTTGACGAAGATTTGTCATAGCTGATCTGGGTCTCCCCTCCCCCCTTGATACGTAAAAAATACCACTTACTTCAGTCGGGAGTCTGCTCGCGAATGTGCCGCAATCTCTCTCTGTACCTGTCTTTTTGGCGAGAAGAAAATGTTGTAACCCACAATCATAAACTCGTCTAAATATTGCTTATAATCTCGAGGAAGTACACCCCGCTCTTAGCAGACACTACCCCCCCCCCCCATTTCAAGCATGTCAGGTGCGACAGCAGACATGGCGTCAGTGTTGGAAACTTGAAAAAGTTGTAACTTTGTGGCCTCAATGCAAAACAAAGAATGGAGGTAAATTTGCGATAGATTTCGAAACGCAAGATTTTCCTTGACATAAGTAAGTCATAATATCATATCTTCATGTCGCAGAAAGATTAGATATCGTCTATCGTCTAGTGTAGTCCGCCATTCCTCGGCTGGCCCCAACTTCTCTTTTCATATGAATACCTACTTTGCACATCACAAATAATTTTTACATTTTACTACATTTTAAATAACTAAAGGGAAGTTAAAATTTAAACAATATACACACTGATTTGACTGAAAGCATAAGTGTTCAGCACTTTTAGAAGTTACACCAACGCTTACTGAGCCCAGTGCCGGCAGCTAGTGCTCTTAAACGGGTCAGAGCTCGAGTCGAACCTCCTTGGGTCACAGGTCGGGTCAGGACTGCTCTAGTCACAGGTCTGCTCGGGTCACCTTTCTTATGCGTCGTTTCGGCTAAAAGCTATTCGAGTCATAAGTCGGGTCGGGTCGGCGTTCAACTCGACCCAACCTTCTGGATCCGAGAAGGATTTAGCCGAAACGGTGCATAAGAAAGTTGATCCGAGCCGACCCGTGACCAGAGCAGCCCTGACCCTAGCGTAGGTGACCTGACTCAACCCGTGTCTCAAGCAGGCTTGACTCGACCCCTAACCCATGAAAGCCTGATCTGACCCGTTTGAAAGCATTACGCGGCAGCAAACAGTTCAGTTAATTTCGTGTTCGCCTGTTAAAGTTGTGTAATTTCAAGTAAAAATGGCCATAAAAGATAAGCTACAATTGGTTGAAATCATCCAAAGACGTGGTGTATACATTATAATTTATAAACACCTTAGACAGAAAAAAAAAAATACCTGTCAACTGTCCTGCAGTATTTGAATGACACATCACGCTCATTTGTTTCTTGGGGCTTCACAGATTCAAATAGCCTACGTTGTTTTGGGTCAGATGCAGCTTTTTGTAAATCACATCTTCGTTTGTGTTCTCACTTTTTAACACCACTTTTATATTTTTTCTTTACAGTAATCTTACAATCACTCCTACTATCCATACTGTCACAACCACATCTGTCTTCCACGACAAACGACACGTAACTGGTGTTCCAATAATTGAATTGCTGCTATCGGATTTGCTCTTCGATGTAATATATAAATAAAACACGAGCCGAGGGCAGCAACTTCATAGTAATAGTTTGAGGTTTGTATAAAACAATCGTTGATAGTGGCGACTAATTTCTTTTCGCTTTACCGCACTGAATAAAAAACAACAACAACGAAGCCTGATCCGATTTCTTTCTTCGAACCTTGGTCTGAGGACAATGCAGTTCAAAAGCGTTCCGGCTCCACCTCCACTTTCCACAATAACAATATATACGAAACTATTGTTTCTTTAAAACATCGCCACTGGCCGGCTTGTAAAAGGACCGGAGTAGGCAATGGTATCCAAATCCAATAACAGCCTGAAATCTACTGTGTTTCTTATATTTAAAAAAGTAGTAGTTATCTTGCTCGTTTTTAACAGCTGCTGTATCACAAACCTCGCAATGTTTTAGAGCCTGATTGTCTCATAGACGAAACCTTTTCAATTCGATAAAAGTGAAGAAGAATAAGGTCTGTTCATGAAAGTGTAACTTCACGTCTTTTTTATGCAAAACACAAGTTTGCGGGAGTTACCCTGCCATATTTTTGATGCTAGTAGGTTTAATTGGTGGAGGGGGCCCACCTGTTTTGGGGGCCCACCCTGCATTTTCAGGGTAGCAGGGTGGGCCAGTCCGCCCCTGTTTAGAGCCCCCAGCAACATTGAATATTCTTTCATTTCAGCTTAAATTATAATGCATTCATCAGGTGGTGTTAGGCAAGAGGTGAGAAACTGTTTTAGCAAGAGGTGAAAAACTTGACTGTGTAGTAGTCTGTGGTTTTTACTATAGAATAAAGGAAAGAAAAACGCAGCAGGTTTTAGAGGAATAATAAACGGGTAATTTAACTCTGTTCCTAATATTGTGGTGACCTCAACGTGATAGAAACTTGCCAGAAAGTATAAACTATTGTTCCACTTATTTTGTGTGAATACGGGAGAAAGAAAGTGTGAAATCCTTGGTACAAAAACGAAAAGTAGTACAGGCATCTTTCACCCGTGTACACAATGCCTTCTTAGAAGTGCTTAAAGAATAAACTCTTTTAAGAAAAATCTGCAAGGACAAAGTTCGCATCGTTAGAAAGGTTATCCATTCAATTAGAAGAATTAACCGGGAAAGTGACTTTATAGATATTGCCAGATTCTACGAAAACAGAGGACTTTGAACAGGAATTCGGTAAGGTATAAGAGTATAGAGACGTTTCTCAAGTTTCGTTATAATTAGTTGTGTTTCGCAGAGTTGTCATGAAATAGAAGGGCTGAAATATGGACGCACACACACACACTCAAAGGCAAACCGAGTCGAATGTTTGGAAGCTTCGCTTACACTTTCTTCAATAACGAAAAGTTTAGGAATGATCTAAAATAATACTTCAAAAGATTGCGATCCTGGCCAAGAATTAATTTTTGGATTAGGGGCAGCAAAAGTTTTGAACGGCGTCTAAATCAAGTTTTCATTTTTTTTTTTTTTTTGCTAGCCGGAGGCTAGCACCCTATTAGAGGGCTACACCCTCTTTGAGGGGGGAGAGTTATTGAGGATTAATGGATAGAGGGTTAATAGGCTGATGGGCTAAGTGATTTCATTTATTTATTTATTTATTTATTATCATAGAATATATGGACATTATGACCTTTGCGATCATAATCATAAATTTAGGAGAGGTGAAAACTACTTAATTATATAATTATAAATTGACGTTACACATTGTTATAAATACATAGAATGAATAAAAAGTGAAATAACAAGTATAATGAGTGAAAATATAAAGAAAGTGATCATAAACATATAAGGAAATTAATATGGAGAAAAAAGTTCATAAATACTTAAACTCCGAACGCAATTATATATATGAGTTTGTGATTGAGAAATCCTGATAAGTTATATTAAAGAGAATGAAGGTGAATTATGGGATGAGGTGCAATACACGGGACAAACACAAGGGAAATTAGTATGACAAATGAGGTTATCTTCTGCCTAGGGGCTGCTCTAGGCTGATGAAGACGGAGGGAGCCCTGTTAGAGACAGAAGGTCTTACTGTGCAGTAAATGATGGAAATACGTGCGGTAGATGGGCATGAATGTGATAGTCTTCGAGTAAGAGTAAATCCGGGTGATCAGGTGGCAGCGTATAACAGTATAGAGTGAAGAGCAGACTAAGTGGGGAGTAGGCATAGCGGGGACGGACAGGATGAAGAGCATGATAGTGCATGGTATCGAGGAGTAATGGCTGGTGAGAAGTGTATCGGACTGTGATGAACTTCTGTCTAAGAGATTCAAGATGATACGAAATGTCGGGGAAGGTGACGAGATCATACAGCTCACGGGTTGGGCTTGGTAATTGAATACGATGTGCGATGCGGAACGCATGTCGCTCTAGGATGCGTAACTTTTCATAGTAGGTTGGAAGGGCGGAAATCCACGCAGTAAACCCATACGTAAGCACTGGTCGCATGAACGCTTTATATGTATTCAGAACTGTTTTAGGTTGTAGGCCCCAGGTTGTGCCAGTCAGTCGCTTTAGAAGGTTCAGGCGCTGATAAGCTTTGGCAACTACTTTCTTGAGGTGTGGTTTCCATGTGAGGTGAGAATCATAAAGAATGCCCAGGTAAGTAACGGATCGAGTTTGAATGATTGGAGTATCATTAACTGTGAGTGAAAGCAGCGATGGGTTACGGTGTACTCTGGTGCGCTTTCGTGGGGGTAGAAAGGTAATGGCCTGAGTTTTTGCTGCATTGATGGAAAGACTCCACTTCGGGCACCAATGAGTGAACTGGTTGATGGCTTCTTGGAGATCTCGAGTGATCTGACGGATAGTATTTCCTAAGGCTAGGAAACCAGTATCATCAGCATACTGAAATAAGTACACATCAGGAGGAAGTGGAGGGAAATCGGCTACAAAGATGATATATAACAGCGGAGATAGAGCAGAACCTTGTGGTACTCCTGACAGAAGGAAGATGGGATGAGAAAGCTGATTATTGATGCTGACGTAAGACAGACGACATACAAGAAAGTGATAGATAAAGCGAACATATGTAATGGGAAATGCCAGATGGAGAAGCTTATGAAGAAGTGCCAGGTGCCAGACTTTATCAAAGGCTTTTTCGAGGTCGAATAAAAGTAAGCAAGAAGGTTTGACAGAATTATAATGATTTGTGATGAGACTGGTGAGGCGAAGGAGTTGATCATTGATAGAGAATCCAGGGCGAAAACCTGCTTGATGAATAGGAAGGATATTTTTAGATTCTAAGTATGGGTGCAATCGTTTAACGATGATGCGTTCGAGAATTTTGCTAAATGTGGATGTCAGTTGAATAGGTCTATAAGAAGATGTGGCGGTAGGGGGCTTGTTTGGCTTCAGGAACATAAGTGTTTTAGAAGTTTTCCAATCCGTTGGGAAGAATCCGGTACGGAGAATGAAAGTATAGATGAGGGCGAGAAGCGTCAGAAGTAAAGGAGGACTTTCCTTAATGTGCCGATATGTAATACTGTCAAAACCTGGGGCAGAGTTTCGTTTGCGGTTAACAACAGCGATAATTTCGGTTGCAGAAATGGGTGTTGTAAGCGGATGATTTGGAAGCGTATGAGTGGTACTGGGCTGTAAATGCGGAGAGTCAAGAGGTAGGTTGGCAACAGGATGCGGAGCTGTGAGATCGGAAAGCGGTGTGGGTGTGAAAATTTCCTGCAAGTAGTCTGCAAAGACGTTGGCTTTTTCTTGATCACTTTGAAGTGGTGTGTTATTATGGAGTAGAGGATAATGAGGTTTTGTATATTTACCGCAGAGTGCGTTGAAACGTTTCCAGAATTTAGAAGGGTGACCGGTTTCGTTGAGGTTATTACAAGTTTTTACCCAGTTTCTCAGTTTATATGCTTTGAGATAATTACGAACAGTTCGTTGCAGTTGATGATGGTGATGAAGGGTTTCTGGGTTTCTAGTACGAACGTATTCCCGATATAGCTGTCGAGAGCGGCGAATCATGATTAAGTATTGAGGCGGTAGTTGTGGTTTGTATGGAACAGAAGCTGTACAGGGAATATAGAGTTCGGATGCGTTAGAAATGGCAGAGCTGATTGTAGTTATGCTGTTGTATAGCTGCTCTTCCGTAGATGGTGGTGCGTGATTTTGAAGTGAATGGGTAATATGTTCACGATATTTGTTCCAGTCGGCCTTGTCGTAACGAAGGGATGTGCGAGGAGGTGGTGCATTGACAGGGTTGTTGTCGGTATTGTGGTGGTAAGTAAGTTTGAGAGGTGCGTGATCGCTGCCAATGAGATCAAGAACTTCGACTGTGCAGTGGGAAGCTATGGTATTAGAAGTGATAACAACGTCAGGCGTTGTTTGAGAGATAGGACGGGACGGTGTGGGTAAATCATGTATAATTCCTGTTGTATGCGAAGAAATAAATTGAAGGAACGTAATGCGTTCATTATCAGTTCGACTATGGAGATTGATGTCTGCCATGATTAAATAGTGCTTAAAGTTATGTGAAATATGTTGGAAAAAAGCAAGAGGAATCTGATGTCCAGGACGGATATAGATGGTGATGACACTGATTGCGATATTGGGAAAATACAATGTTGTGATAACATGCTCTGGAAGATTGGTAAGTGGACAGGTATGGCGTCGAAATGGTAAAGCGTGGTAGAAGCCAATAGCTGCTCCACCATTAGCTCGGTGAGCAAGAAGCTGGCTGTCACAACGAAGTATATTGTAACGGGGTATGTGTATAGTATCACGAGGTTTTAAGAAGGTTTCGTTCAGAAGGAAGGCGTTCACCTTTTCTTCCAGCAGAAGCGTGTCAAAAAGAAGCCTGTTTTTGAATAAGGATCGAATGTTTAAAAATAGGAACACAATACCCATGATATGAAGTATGCGGAGGTAGTTAGGAGTCGGACGGAAGATTTGTTGTGTGAAAATAGACATCGGTGTTAGAGTACGTAGCATTAAAGGAAGCATGGAAGATGATCCGGGCTGCATGAGTAATTTGTTGTAGGATATGTGGGCGTATAAAAGGATGGATATTTTGTAAGGCGAGAGTTGTGAAAGCCAGAAGTTTATCGATAGTGACTGGTCTGGATTCCACTGGAAAGTCTGTGTTGGTGGATGAATCAAGTGTTCGTAATGGAGCTACTAATTCAGGATGTGAAGTTTCTGGTGGAGGTTTCCCTTTGCACTTATAACTATAAGTGGGATGTTGGTCATTGCAAGTAGCGCATCGAGGTGGTAGGTTTAGATTAGTACAGGAACGAGTAGGATGAGTGCCACTACAGTAGCCACAGACGGCAGTGTTACGACAGTTTGCAGTTGTGTGTTGGTTATAAACTTGGCATTTCTCGCAACGAATCGGTAATGGTGGTGAAGAACGAGAGGGTTCGACTCGATGTCGTTGCTTATAGATGAAAGCACCATTTGCAAGTAGGGTATCGATTGTTTCTTGGGATGAAGTTAATATCCGCACCATAAAGGTCGGTCCTTGATCATTGCGAATTCGAAGTGCTTTCGTGATGGTAAGTCCCTCTGCCCGCAACTCTTCTGAAATTTCCTCGTCTGTATACGACGGTTCAACTCCCCTAATAACCACGGACAAAAGGGGAGGCTTCTTAGGAGGTGGTGGTTGTTTGCGCCGAGATGAACTAAGAGTTTCCATTGTAGCGTTCTTGCCAAAGATTTCAAACGAGGCTTTGTTGCGTACAGTGATGGCAAACTTGGGATCAGTTGATTTCAGAATGATTCCGTTGCGAGTCTTAACAACTCTAGTGACGTTTATGCTTGGAAGATACTTCCGTAGCTGGAGAACTACAAACTTAACATTTTCGAATTTCGGGTCAAAATTCTGGAGTAAAAATGAATGTAGCTGATTTTCGGATGATGGAGTAATCATAGGTGATTGTGAAGATGTGTGAGCAGTTTCCAAATCCATAGCATTAGACGCTGACGATGTTTCTGACAAATGTTGTCTCTTAGCCGGCGGTGAGTTTCTTACACGCTCAGCATAATTCGCAGTACGAAGTGGCGATCTTGACCGACTGGAGGCGTTCGAGATGGTGGAGGCATTGGAGTGCTCTGAGGCTCTACGATGTCTGCTGCCCTCTTTCCGTCTTTCCACCTTCGTGGCTTGAGCCGGTGGAGCGAGAAAGACTGGGGGTAATCCTCCGTGACGACCATCCATCGAAGCCCCAGTGATCTGAGAAGGATCCGCCATGGAGATCAACAGATGGGCCGAAGCCCAAACTTAAGGTACTACAGCACTGTACAATGATGTGATGAGAGATGATGAAGGTGAGGTGACCCGTTTGGATAGCCACCAAGGTAGGAGGAAGTTTCCGGACAGACCCGTAGCACTGCACACCCTTGGCTTGATCAGTCTGGAGTGCAGGGCTCGTAGGAATGACACAGAAAAGTCTCCGGGATATGGAAAAGGAAGGTTTCCAAAAAGCACAATAGCCACGCTATTGCGGTTGTCGCTCGCAGAAAATCGCTTGCGACCGAAAGTATGTATGAAGTTTTCATAATTTTTGCGGAATAAGTACTTTGCCTTTCGAAAACCATACCTCGAATAATGATCTATGTACTGTTATATTCGAAAAATAATTAGGCGGAGATAATGGGATGCGGAAAAGCTTAACTAAATTAACTCACTACCGGTGTCTTTTTGCATTAAAGAAGTAGTACAAAGTTTCGTTACCAGATGACTCGAGTTTGTTTTCTACAACGAGTGATTCTCCCATCTAGCGACTAAGGAACAAGTTGCTTGACATAGAAAAAAATCATGCAAGATGGTAATCATAAACGGCTAAGAACACATAAATTCTGCTACAGTATTATAGTTTAATAAAGAGAAATTTGTCCGCAGATACAGATGTTTACCAAGCGATAAGTCCCATTGGGCTGAACAGAATAATCTGGATGGGTGTAAATTGTCACGTGTAGTTTACGGGAAAATAAAGTGCAATTTTTAAAACCTACCAATTGGGCTATCATAACGTATTAAGATGAAACTTATATTGGTGTTAGTGATGCCGACCCGTGGGGAAAAATCCCATTTTGGGTGATTCTTTTACATTAATTTAGTATACAGAGGGAAATGCAAGAGCAAAATGGGAATTTTTGTCTCTTGAGATGTGATTTTGTAACGTTTCAGGTTGGCATCACTGACAGAAGTATAGATATATTAACAAAGCTTTTCCTTATGACATCACCAAGACACAGCACGAACAGCATGATTAGTAGCATAAAATTTTGATTAATTCTTAGACTTTAATTATCATTTAAGTTTAATATTAAAACCGCTTAATTTCAAAGATTCTACACCAGTCAATAGACGACATTTGCCTGAAGAAAATTACATTCTTGGTGGTGAATACTCATGCGCAGATCTCAAAGGAAACCCCATGTTTATGTCATCTAAATTATGACATTTGTTAACGACAAATTACCATGTTTCACATCCTCGTTTGAATGGATGTAACTTTTACTATTTTTTTTCTTATTTGCTACTTACGCTTTCTGATTAAATAAAATAACACGAATTAAAACATTTTTCTTCTTGTTGCTAACGTAATAATATATCCTTATTAATATTGTCGCAAATCCCGGGGAGCATGAGGGAGAGATGTTCCCCCAATGCTGAAACTGAGGAGACTTCCCGAATAATCCGATTTGAAATACATTTTTTTGGGCGGGGATGGGACAATGTTGAAGACAAATCTGCAGGCCTGTATCCACGGGGAGCTAGGGGACCGGGGGTTTCCCTAAATTTTTAAAATATACAACCATATTTTTCGGGCCTTTTCGAGCCTCACTTTGCAACTGTAGTGTAAAACGATATTTATGGGACCGTTCTTTCTCAAGAAACTTTTAAACACAGCGAAAGTTGTAAGTTGAGAGTCTCACACTAAAAATCTGATTATTATTGTGCAATTGAGTTGAGTTGATTTTGAGTTTAACGTCCCGTTCAGCAGCGAGGCTATATGAGACGTGGACCTACTGATTAACGTGGAATCCGAACCACATGAGCTCCCGCCGGGAATCGAACCCGGGTCTCCTGCGCCAAAGGCGCGTACGCTAACCGCTTAGCCACGGAGGAGCTCTATTGTGCAATTGAGAGTAAAGTTAATTGTGTAGTGGAGAGAAAAACTAAAAGTACGGAAATAAACATGCTTATCTTATCTATGAGTGGAAATTTATGGAGCAAGAGTGTGGATTCCGTTCCTTTCCTTCACATCAATCGACAATGTCTGCTTTGAGGACTATCTGAGTGTGTTCAGTACACATTCATTTGCATAAGAATTTGTACACTTTGATATTTTGTTTTAAATGTTTGTAGTATACATTTCAAGTTGACATTCATGAGAATTTATATAAATGAAATGAAGTATTTCGTTTAACGTCTCACGATTATGCACCGAGGCTAAGAGAAACGGAATTTATATAAATAACAATTTTCTTTCTAGAATTCATATAGTTAGAAAGGTGTAAACGACAACCTTTAATTTTTCATTCTCTCTGAATCATGTAAATTTTTAAAGTGCAAAATTAAATTTATAATTGTAAAAAATAAAAAAAACAATTTTGCGTTAACTAGCAAGTTTCTGTAATTCGGGTTTATTTGATTATCACACGAGCTCGGGCCCGGCTAAAGCCTAAAGGTTAAAACATATTTCGGACTCGAGTCGGGCCTCACATTATAATTTCATTGGGCGGACTTGGCCCGGGCAAAAATTCTGGCCCGTGCAGACCTCTACCGCAAGGGTTGGAAACAATGTCACTATTTGGGAAAAAGACCGTTTGCATAAAATACTTCTGAAAACAATCAGCTTTATGTTTAACATCACCCAAATTTTCTTATCTAATATCATTGGTTGATTTATGGAACAATTCCTTTCTTTTTTATTTTTAATAATATTCCACCATTTTTCTAACGAACTCTTTATGTGATGTATTCTCAAAAGTATTTCTAATTGTTTTCGGCATTCTTTATACAAAATCACGTTTAGTGATATGAGGTGGAAAATTTTCCGCTATATTTTTTCCGGAAAATTTTCCATTCTAGGCAAATAGTGATCAAGTAACAATTCGCCATTAACCATAAACTTGAATGAACTCATGTACAGAAATGAAAAAAAAAAAAAAAAAAAAAAAAAAAGAAAAGAAAAAAAGAAAAAAGAAAAAAGTGAAAGATCTTAAAAAGTCTGAAAATTTTCATGGCTCGGAGAATTTCCAGTACAATGTAGGAACAAGTGAAACAATTTTTCATGAATCGAAATATTTTCTGTCATATTTGGAAAATTTGAAAAACATTTTATGTGATCATTTTGAAAGAAAAAGTAAAAGAAGTTTTTATGAATCGGAATTTTTTATTCCCCTGTAGAAACAAGCGAAAGGAATTTTCATTGATCAGAAAATTTTCATTACGATGTAGAAACAAGTGGAAAAACTTCATAATCCGGTCAATTTTGAATATTATGTACAATGATGTTACATGAAAAACTTTCCACTATATTTAACTGCACATTGACCTATAAAATTTAATTCCTTTAGGGGAAAGTTAGACAGCAACAAGTTATTATTTTCCAATTAGCGTTCGGGAACCAGAAAATTTCCTTCTATTTCCTAGTTGACAAGTAAAAATATACATAGTGTTTCTCTCTCTCTCTCTCTCTCTATCTCTCACATGTCTGTGTGTGTGTGTGTGTGTGTAAAATACAGGTAACATAAACCGAGATCGTACAGTACAAACCGAAATACCATAGTACAGTCCCATTGTTTGAAATGTAACAAGAACGCGAGAAGAAACCTTTGTGAATTTATCAATTATTTCAAAAACAGAAAATACCACTATTTCTTCACATATAGGCCTGCCTATGTAATAAAATAACTACATAAAAGTTCCTTATGAAGATTATTTTTGTAACAGAAAATAAGAAGAGAAGCTTGGATTTTGTTGTGATTAATGCTATGAGAGAACTTCGTCGTACGCATATCAAACTGACGAGACATGATTTTGTGAGATCAAAGTTGAATTCTGAGGAGAATAATACATTGAAGTTTTTGAAACATTTTTTGCGGAAATGAAGAATCGTTAGATTTTTCACTTCATTAACCTTTTTTCAGACAATACAGCTAAACAACGATATAGGAATAAGTGGAGTACATTTTTATGAATCGGAAAATTTTGCAGAAAGTTTTCTGGAAAATTTTCCATTCCTAAATTTTCAAGAAAATTTTCAGAACTGTTGACGTTATATTCCGATTGTAGTTTGTGTTTGCTTCCCATATTTTTTATTTAGCTTAAACATGTTTATTATATATTTATAGAAGCAAAAGGTAGTGTTTTGCTGCTTGAGCTTATTTTCTTTATAGGCACGGCAATGATAACATTTTCTTTATAGGTACGGTAATGATAAAATCTTCTTTATAGGTACGGTAATGATAAAATTTTATTTATAGGTACGGTAATGATAAAATGTTCTTTATACATACAGTAATGATAAAATTTTATTTATAGGCACGGCAATGATAAAATTTTCTTTATAGTTACGGTAATGATAAAATTTTCTTTATAGGTACGGTAATGATAAAATGTTCTTTATAGGTACACTAATGATAAAATTTTCTTTATAGGTACGGCCATGATAACATTTTCTTTATAGGTACGGTAATGATAAAATTTTCTTTATAGGTACGGTAATTATAAACTTTTCTTTATAGGTACGGTAATGATAAAATCTTCTTTATAGGTACGGTAATTATAAAATTTTCTTTATAGGTACGGTAATGATAAAATGTTCTTTATACATACAGTAATGATAAAATTTTATTTATAGGCACGGCAATGATAAAATTTTCTTTATAGTTACGGTAATGATAAAATTTTCTTTATAGGTACGGTAATGATAAAATGTTCTTTATACATACAGTAATGATAAAATTTTATTTATAGGCACGGCAATGATAACATTTTCTTTATAGGTACGGTAATGATAAAATTTTCTTTATAGGTGCGACAATGTTAAAATGTTGTTTTACCACTTTTTGCAGTTTCTGTATAGCTAAATTCACATTACAAATTCCCTAGAGAAATAAGCAATCAGTTTCACGAAATATTCCATACTATTGTTTTCTTTAAAAAAAAAACTCTGCTTTTTTGAAAATTGTATCTGTATGCTGAACTATTTTCCGTGTACCGGTAATCATTATCTTCATAAAGGTTTACTTTGCCCTAGGATAAAGAGGAATGATGCTGTAGCTGCTTGACTGAAATTCTATAATTAGCTTTAAAAAGTCAAAATTTAAAGGGGTTAATGAGGATTATGTTCATCTGGTCGATCTATTGGTGAGTAGTCTTCAGTTAATAAAATAGTATATCCTAGATTAATTAAAACTAAATCCAGTGTTCTTACATTTTTTTCCTAACATTATTATTCGATCTTAAACTATAACAATTCATAAAATTATCAAGTGTTTTATGTATAATTGTTCCTTTAAGCAATAGATCACGTTCAGCGCTCGTAATTAAAGGAAGATTGAAATCACCTGTTCAAGTACTACTACTACTACTACTACTACTACTACTATGAAATGCGTTACCTTCGAATGAGTTAAACCAGGTAATATATTCCTCATTCCTAGATCACGGGGTAAAGCACACATTAAATATAACACAATATTTCTTGAAAATTCATCCGCACACATTGTCATTTAGCATGTGTCTCCAGGTACTACATTTGTCTTTTATTGTAATTAAACACGCATCTTCCTCTCTCTTGAACATTTCCGTTCTTTCTATATACTGAATATATATTATTAAATAATTCATCACAAATACAATTATTTAAAAACGTTTCTGTTATCATTATATTGTAACGTATAATCTGTTATCATCATCATGATTCAAGAACGTATTAGCTAAATATTGTTTGTTTTCACCCGTAATCCTGTTAGTATATATGACTTCATTTGTTTCATATATTTTAATAGACTTTGTCAATACTTTGCTTACAAATACATTAACTAACTAACTAACTCTATGGCCTATGGAACCCGGAGGTTCAATGCCGCGTTAACAAAAGCTCTCCACTGACTTCTATCCTTAGCTAACTGCATCCAGTTTCTACTTTGAATTCCAATCTCTGCGAGATCCATCTTAATATTATCCTCCCATCTGCGCCTAGGTCTTCATCATGCCCCTGTTTTCCTTTACCAATGTCTCCATCATCATCTCTGTCTTTGTTTGTTGTTTTGTTTCATCTTTTCTTCTTTACTTTTTTGAGCTTCCTCCTTTCTTAGGTTTTCTAAGGATGCTTTGTACTTGCTGTAAACAGAATTAGCAGATGTAAGACGTTTCTGAGTAAGTGGAACCAGTTGTAGCCTGTTTCCGAATTTCTTCATCTCAGACATTATATTTAACTTAGCATTGAGAGTTCTTAAAGCCATGAAATATTCAAAACACAAGACTAACATGATGAACCACACAAATACACACAACATTGAGCGGAGCGTTATCTTTTACGAGATAAAACTAAAAGACTATTATGATAGAAGAAAGAATAGACACAGAAGTGTTCTCAACCGCACCTTGAGAGATTAAACATCCACCAACAATCCACTGTGCTTTAGAAAGAATAAAAGATAAAGTGAGAAGAAAGTTGACTGTTTCGCATGTGCCAGCAAGTACAGAAGTTTCAGAAGAGTAATAAGTAATAAGTTTCTGCCTTTTTTCCACTTATTTTTTATATTTTTCTTAGAAAGCTGCCAATGCAATACATAAATAACACGAAAAAGTTACTTTAATTCCGCCAACGGTAACTTTTAGTGAAAAATTTGTAGAAAGTACGGTAATTTTTAGTATCCAACTTGAAAAAGAAAGTAATTTTATTTAAAGGGTGACTCGGTATGAGCCCTGGACTGTAGAAAATAAAGAAAGCAAAAAAAATACTTGCTTATAGACACCCATACACAACTTCACATTTCATGAGAGCGGGGTAGCCATCCAAGTCAGGGTTCATAAAAGGGCAGTCCAGTTTCCAGACCAACTCGGTATTCATCAAGGACCTTAAGCATCAACATCCGGGTGGGCCTTTGTATTCCAAGTTCGCCTCTGTCTCCGGATCTTAGTCAATGATCACAACAACACCAGCCGATGATCCTTTTGCCATTTGAATACTACATTTGTTCCATTGATTATCTCCCACAGTGTTCCTACTACGGACCATGCAAGTTTATCTGAAACAGGCCGCATTTTGGTCGGCATTTTGTAAACGGTTCCCCGTATTGTTATTGGTTTCTTACCTAATTTGTTCCGTTTTTTCAAAATGTATCAAACAATATATCATTCGATCCATGATGGCATTTAATCTTTTCTCCAAGAGAACTTTGATGAGTGTTCTAGGTACATATATTTTAATTTTATTTTGTTACATACCGGTACTTTTATCAGCCGTGTGTAGTGTTGGAAAATTTCATGAAAAGTTAAAACTTGAAAAGTTCGCACGAAAGTTCGCCGAAAGTTCCGCTCATTTTTTAAAAAAAAATTGTCCATTTAAAAAATCCCTGAAAATTACAGACATTTTGGTATATAACATGGCTATATTAAAAATCGAAGTAAATTTATTTTAGTTTTTTTCTCTTTCTAATAGTACATAATTCTCACATTTTTTCAAAAGACGTTACGGAGCGTTACAATCATGTATTTCAAATTTCAACCCTATGTCATAAAACAGTATGTTTTCGGCAGAAAACTTCAATTTTACATGATGCTGACAACCGAAAACTTAAATTTGACTTGCACAAACAAGTTTATATCATAAACTCACGCATTACCAATACAAAATTAATAATTTTATTTAATATTATTTTTCTTTGTGGAAAGCACTGATTCAGTTACAATAATGTGTTTTACGTGTTTATCCATATGTATAATGTCAATATGTGTCAGTTCATCCTGTATCATTATGGTGCAAATAACTATGTTGTATAACACATAGCTAGCTCACAGTCATAACACTATGTTCAGAATAAGTTATTATAAAAATGAGTGTCGCTAATTAGTAAATAAAAGAAAACGAAAGTTCGGGAAAAGTTGCTTATGAAAAGTTCGGAGACGAACTTTCGAAAATGAAAGTTCGCCTGAAAAGTTCGCTCATTTACATCTCTAGCCGTGTGACACTCAAGTTAACTCACACTGCCTCACAAGGATGTCGTATTGACAGATAAAAACGCAACCTATTGCACTATCTCTCTGACTAGAAAGTTAAATCATTTTGTTGCATTATTAATAGTGAAAGAGAAATATATTTCTAGAATTAAAAATGATTTTCTTCGAACTTTTTAAAAACATTTTTAAAGATCTGGAGTGCCATTTCTTTCTTAAAAACAAAAAAAAAGAAAAATCAGGGAAAATATACGTATGACGTATAATGTCCGTTCAAAACGTAAAATTCCTGTGAAAACGTACAATCTGAAAAACTGACGTCACTTGCAAACAGGGAATTCCGATTGTAATGTCATGATCAGCGCAAATATGTCAGACACGTAATGCATGCTTTAAAATTGTTTTCAAAATTGCCTCATAGATAGAACTAAGGTAAATTTAAAGTAATAATTGTTATTTGTTTGTGCTATGGACTAAGAAATGTGTCTTGTTTTGAACAACTTAATTGTCCTAACATTTTATTATTATGTTTACAAAATCTAAAGCTATAACTTCTTCTGAGTATATACTATTTTGGTAAATATGGTTAGAGTTCACAATAGTACTTCCTGCACTACAATTCATCTAAGAGGGGACGGTGGCTTCGACAAAGTAAAAAAAAACTTCTACTGATGGCATCTGCTAAATATTGGAAGGAGTTGTGATCTGACGCATGCACGCCCATATTAAAACTTATAACCTATTTTCAATTCATAAGGCGATTTTCAACTTCATATTAGTACACTGGATCAATTATGAATATTACAACTTTCAAAAGCTTCTTATGATCAACATAACAGATTGTTCCTTTTTGTCTGGTAGTATTTGATGTAGAAAAAGCTTTCGACAAACTCTGGTAACCTGGTTTACTATACAAATCCCATAATTATATTTACCACTTTCATATATCTGATTCATCTATTCTTTTTTATTAGGGGGCTTAGCTTATATATCTGTTAACGGAATACTCTCTTATGCAATCTTTCTGTTATTCGGCATCACTCTAGGCTCGTCATTGCCTCTCTGTTATACATATTGTACATTGCTGACTTTGCTGTTCCAAAACACACAGCTGAGGACGACACCATCTTTTCACGACTACCTGCATTACAATTCATCAGCAAATCCATTAGCAATGGACGCATTAGTTCACTGGTGTATTATAAGGCGGTTAATTATTAATTCTACCAAAACCCAGGCCATTGTTTTCCTACCCCGTAGATGCGGTTCATGAGTATACAGAAACCCGAGTCGACTAATCCTTCAACTTGATCATACATCTATCCAGGTATCGAATAGTCTTACTTATGTTGTGTCATATTTGAGTCCAAAATTACCTGGACTTCAAACATCGCCAAAATCATACGCTAAGGACAAAATTGGTTCAAAATACTCAAGCTCTAAGTTTGAAAATCTGGAAACTAAAAGTACTTAACATAAGAACTAACAGCCAGAGGTGTCATTTTTAACCCTCAGCAACACTGAATATTCTTTCATTTCAGCTTAAATTGTAATGCATTCATCAGGTGGCACTGTATATACCATAAATATTAGTTAATAGATTTTGTTTGTTTCCTTAAAGAAATGAGATTTACTCAGAACTACCAGAGGCGTAATTTTAACCACTTCTAAAATGTCCTTTCTTTATTCTGTGATTAGTAACGAGGGCAAGTTTCTTCTTCAGTTTTGGAAGGTTGTTGAAGTGAATATTAATCATAGTCTTCCTTATAGAATGAGAAATAAACTGCAGTATAAATATCTCCTGTTCTTGAACTGTATTACTTGCGAAACTTTTATACACTCTGAACTACATCTAAAATATGACATCTTGCTAGAGGGAAGCTTCCTGCTGTTTGAGGGGGCCCATTTCAAAACATTTTCTTACTCCATACACGATACGAACACGAAATCATAAATGAAACATCAAAACAGGTTTACTACATTCCATAAACAAATCAGCAGACAAAAGATAAATAAAACAAAAATGAATCGTGGGCCCATTTCGATATTTATTAGTGGCCCTAGAAATAATATTTATTAGTATAGCTTTGAGATTTGTCAATATCATTCCCTTACATAATTTGTTATGCATGGAATGGTCTCAGAAAAGTATGTAACGGCCCCGCACACCTTGCCGTGCAGAAGGGCCCAAAGGCTCCGGGGGGCCCATGAACAGTAAGAGAAAGATGGAAAGAGGGGGCTCAAGAATTAGGAAAAACTTTTTCTAGGGGGAACAAATACTCATATTAATGCTTGTCCCCTCAGAAAAAAATTAAGTTACGGCACTGGTAGATAACTAGAAAATATAACCAAATAAGTATGTTTAGCTACAGAAGGGACAGAAGATACAGAAAGGATATTTCAGCTTCAATACACTTTCATTATAAATATTTGTAAACACCAAATGTATTCCAAACCGCTGGCGACATCACACAGGACATCACTGTGAAAAGAATGAACTGGTATTGAGCCTCCTTGACACCGACGTGCCGAAGTGATAAAATGAAATTACATCTTTTAATTGTACGTCCCACGATTATGCTGTCTAAGCTAAAGGAGACGGTGATCATGAGAAATGAATCAAATAGTGGAATGAAGAAAGTGGGAGGAAATGTCAGAACCCCGAGAAAACACACACACGGAGTTTGTCCATCGCAAATTTCACTTGGCTTAAGTGGGAATCGAACCAGGAACCCCCGCACCAGAACTGAACTCTCTACCATTGAGTCATCGCGGACCCACAGGAACATGCAGAATATGAACGATATCAAAAGAATGAATTTGTGAAAATTTCGTTTTCTCATAAACATAAAGTTGGAATAGATATCGTAGAACACATGGCACATGAACACTATGTCAAGCTTTGACAGAAAATAGACTAAATAGCTCTTTTATATTAAATTTTACCAGCAGAATTACGAACTTGTACAAGAAAGAGAAATGTCAGACCCGGGAAGTGAAAGGTAAACTAAACTTTGGATCAGTGTCTTCGATATAAATTCTTATATGTATCATATATGAAAGTGGTTCAAAAATATATCATATGCTGTATCTGTCCTCTGTGATAAATATGGGATGAAAATAAATGTTAGAACGACAAAAGCCACAAAATAGAACAGATGGCTAGTTTTTCGAGATATTGGTAGTATTACTAATAATTATATGAAATAACGAGAAATAAATGCAAGGGGAGAAATAGCGAAAGAAGCTTTTAGGAGGGAGAAAGTACTATTTTGTGGGATCTTGAACAAAGAGATGAGAAAAAGACTCATAAAATGCTTCGTGTGGAGTATTGTACTGTATGGGTCAGAAATATGGATATTAAGAGAAACTGATGAGAAACGAGTTGAAGCTTTCGAAATATGAGTGGGGAGAAAAATGGAAAGAATTAGCTGGGTCGAGCGAAAAACGAATGGGAGGGTGTTAGAAATGGTAGGGGAAAAAAGAAGAATTTTAGATATTATTAAGAATAGGAAGAGAAACTAGTTGGCGAGGGACGTTTCAGAGGGTATAATCGCAGGAAAGAGAGGGAGGCACCAAAGAAGACTACAATTAGTGGCCGATATTAAAACAGAGAAGTCATACGTGAAGACGTTGATATTAGCGGAAGATCGTGGAGCATGGAAGCTTCTCAGTTGTAGCAATTGGCCTGACAGTAACGACAGAAAACCTAATGATAATGATGATTTATCTGTCTTGAAAAGTCATGAAATCCTATCATTATGATAGCTTCTGGTTTTTCTGTAAAACATCAGAAGTGCAAGCCAATCTTATTATTCTGACATAGAATTCATAATTTCAAAAAAATATTATTTGTACCAGAATACTGCATTATGTTAGTCATATATGCATCGAACTTTTGACCTACATGTGCAATGAACATAGATAGATAATATTAATAATTTAGTTTTGTCCTTTTTCTCCCTTTCTTACACTTATTTGTTGGTTTATATATAACTTTCTTATAAATCTTCGAACTTTCCATTCCAACCCAACATTCTTTAGAACTCCCAACAACAATTCCCAATTCAAACCGTCAAAGCCCTTTCCTTGGTCAATAAATAGATCACACAAGTCTTTTTCTTTTTCTATAAAACTTTTCAACGCTCATTCTTAATAATCCAATTGCATCTCTTGTGCCCTTACCTCTCCTGAACCAGAACTGGTCCTTCTCAACTTTTTCATTTCTTCTTTCATACAACTTTCTGTTTAGGATTCGAAGGAAACTTTTACCTCTGTTAATACGATACTAATAGTTCCATAACTCTAATATATCTCTCGGTTCGGTTTCTTAGGCATCGTCATCATGTACGTCTTCAGAAAATATTTTGACCACTTTCCTGTTTCATATATTCCTGTGTAGAGAAGATCGCTATATTATATATCAAGGTTGCATTTCCATTCTTAACCCGGCTCCGGGCGCGTGGTTACTAGGAACGCAAGTGGGCGCGTGGTGAGATTTTCTCTCACCTATGAAAGTAATGGAAAAATCCCTCTTATTAACAGAGTTTAAGATTTAATTGTGAATTTTATTGTAAATTTACAACTTTAGAATATTTTAGTCATATATGCAGGGTATTTTACATTGTTTATTGATATCACTGCACAATAAAAAAAAATCAATAATTTTCCAACACTGAATAATACAGGAAAGCTACAGAATCACAAGAAACAAACAAATGAACAAAATGGTAAACAGTTTATCCAAACCGAGCAAAATCATTTCTGAATGTGGCAGTTATCACTCACTGTCTTCATGTTGTTCACGCCCTCGGCACCTGCAACAGAGAACAGCTGGTGCGTGCTCCTTGCACACTGGGACAAGACAGTCTGCACAACATGTTTTGGTGTATCGATTTTTCTTCCTGGGACAGAAGCCACATTTCCTTTTATCACTATTCCCTGCTGGTGTCTCGGAGTGCACAGGTGCTGGAGAGTCACCCAGGATCTTTCTTATCTGTGATCGCAAAAGTGTAGGCAAGCATGGTATTGTTGCTCTTCTAGTGAGGTATGGCTTGCAGAGTTCCATTGCTAACTTTTTCTGATAGAGTATCATTGCGTCAGCATTTTCACAGTTAAATCTATATATGATGTAGCTGTTTAGAGCACCAATATCAAGGAGTATGTAGAAGATACGTAACGGCCACCTGTTGGTTTTCCTTGCAACTGTGTAGAGACTCTTCAGCCCATCCACACAGTCTACACCACTCTTCGTCATATTATAAAATGTAATGATTTCCGGTTTAGCCTGCTCCTTTGTTGCTTCATCAATGTGTTCTCCTTCATGCATTGTGGAGAGTAATAGCACATTTCTTCTGTTTGACACATATGAACAAAGTAACATATCTTCTCCATGAGCGAACATGCTTGAAAATGGCGGTCTTCCCCTTGTACTCAGCAACTCAACCGGAATCTAAGGTTTGTTACTTCTTAGACTTCCAACCAGTGTTAAGCCGTGATTCTTTAGAAGATCTAGCGCTAAAGGAACTATGCGAAGAAATTGTCTGTTGTCACATTTCTGCCAGATTTAGTACTGGGTTCGATGAGACGTTTGACAACTGCGTGCGCACTGTTGTCCTGAACATATGGTCCTCGCGGCTGTTTTGTTCCCGGATAAATCTCCATTTTCATTGTGTAGAATAGTAGACATGTGCGTCCACTAAGGAATATATTTTAATGCCATATTTTGCAGGTTTATTTGGCATGTAACATCGAAAAGAGCATCTTCCCCTGAAAGATTCAAACATTTCATCAATAGTTACATGTTCATGTGGTGTCCAGTAGGCCGCACATTTTAATACGAATTCTTAAAATAATGCCCATATTGGAGCTAAATTGTCTTCTTCTTTTCTCCACTGTCTGGTGTTGATGTCATCAAAACGCAGGTCGTAGAAGCATACGAAACCGTTTCTGAGACATGACCAAACGAAACAATTCTGGAGCTGTTCCGTCAGTTGCCCATAAGTCCTCCACATTTAAACGTGAACTCTTCACCATACCCGATAAGTAT
Organism: Thermobia domestica; assembly: GCF_964235325.1. Classification (NCBI taxonomy): domain Eukaryota; kingdom Metazoa; phylum Arthropoda; class Insecta; order Zygentoma; family Lepismatidae; genus Thermobia; species Thermobia domestica. The sequence goes on along the minus strand of NC_137461.1, from coordinate 41,277,786 downwards.
AGCAAACCTAATAGAGTTAACATTTCTTCATAATCAGTGTTACGAATATCTCTTTCACGTGTTATTCCTATACGAATTTCTGCTAATTTTAGATTCGTATATTCCACAATTTGTTTCATAGTGTATTCAGGGGAAAATAAATGCCATGCTTCCATTGGCGATTTTACATTTCGTGCTTGTCCTCTGACGCCTGGTAAATGTCTCACGTGATTTCTATGCCTAGTTTTATGTGTCGTGTTTCTGGAGTGAACATTCCATGTTCTAACTCCATCTTTCGCTGTATATATAGGTCTATCTCTCACAACTTGGTCAGAATTTACAACATCGGGTTCTGTTTCTATTCCCGAAAACTCACTTTCACTACTTTGTTCAACTTGCTCAACGTTATCCCCTTCATTGTAACTGCAACTGTCCCTTATTTCACTTGCACTTTCATCTGCGTCTTCCCTTATGTTCATCTCCCTTTCCACCTCATTCATCCATTGTAACACTGTTTGTGCAGTTTTGTCATCCATAGTTTAATATATTTACCTACAATCAATGTATTTGTAGTGTTCAACACTGCCAGAAATAGTAACGTAACAGGGCGCAAGGTGAGATAAAATCTCACTGAATTGCAAAGCTTCTAACAATGCACTGCTAACAAAAACAACGATTCTTCATCAACAAGCTGTAGTTGCAGATTGAAGCTAAAAATAGTGAACTTGGAATACATAGAAGGATACACACGTGCGCATAACCATTGCGCAGTAGTACATGGGGAAAGCAAGGAGTGAGGGATTGCCTCACCACGCGCCCTGTGCCGGATCCCTAAAAATGCTAAACCCGTCCTCTCGTACTTCATTTTCTATTTCAGCATCTAATTACACGGTATAACCGTACTTAAACGTCATCAACATTTTCTTTCCATCTCCCTTCTCAATTCTCTCGCCGACAATCTTCCCATTCGTAGTTCAAATTCCTATTGTAATACCTCCTCATTACCCACAAAGTTCCGCGGACCTCATATCCTTCTTCCCTTGAAATGTTTGTTTCCCATCGTAACTTTTGTCTAACTTCCTGTATGTCGTTCTGCTCTCTTCTGTATCAACCTTTTTCCACGTCTTCCTTTTCCTCATTTTCTGGAACATCTCTCTAACCCATAATTTCTTAGCCGTTTTGGGTTCACAGTAACCTACTACTTCTTCTGCAGCCTGCTGTACATAAACTCTCGTATTATCCCATCGTTTGTTACTACCTCCGCCTATTCTCTTCTCTTTTGAGCTTTTTTCTTCGATCTTTTCTACGAAAAGATTTCTTACTTCCTCGTTTTTTCTCAAGGTTCTCAGCGTTAAACATCTTATTGTGTTACCTGCTTTCGTTCTGCCTACATTTTTCAGTTGAATATCCAGTTCGGTCAGCACAAGGTCATGATCAGAGAAAATGTCTTCCCCAGGGAGGGTTATCACGTTCTTCAAGATATTCTGTTACCTGTCCTGAATCGTAACATAGTCTATCTAATACTGTCTTCCGCCTATTGAGGATTTTCAATTACATCTTTTTCTTTTATGCTAATTGAGCAAAGTGTTTCCAATTACTAGTGAATTCTGCTTACAAAGATTGACCAATCCCTTTCACTTTTCATTTCTTTCGCCTAAACTATATTTGGCTATAGCACTACATTCCTGTTTTTCTCCCACAGCTTCATTGAATTCTTATATTAAAATTACGTACGTCCCTCTCTTTTCACTGTTTATAATTTCATCTATTTTCTCATAATTCTTCTCAACTTTTTCTGTTGTATGCAAAGTCGTCGGTTCGTATGTCTATATCACAATTAGATTCGTTATATTTCCTTTAACTCCTAACAATATAATTCTATCAAATAATTCTACTTTTACTACCTTCTCTTTTAAACACTTATCAAAAATGATTCTCATACCATTATGACCGACCCTTTTATTGCCTTAGAACTTATTGGCATACAGAAATCTCGGATTTGTAATGAAACTTAGAAATAAATTCAAGAACACTAATGTTCTTAAAATTCTTTATGATGCATATGTACGTACCTACCAAACTGGAATACACGTCCATAATATGGAATCCTAGTGCACAAAAATATACACACAAATTATAAGCAATTCGATGATTTTTTCCCCCTATTTAATATATCAAGACACGGGAATCTATCCTCAATACAAAAAAGTATCTTGAAATCTTGCCAAGCTATTCAATGTATTCTCTTGGAGCAAGGCGAGATAATTTCCTTCTGTGTTTCCTACATAAACTTATGCATAATGGGATAGATTCCCCAATATTATTGTCCGGAAAGACCTTACATGTTCCGAACAGGAAAATGCGCTCGCGACTACAAACATTTCATGAACCCCCTCGCGTACTAAAGCATTAAATATATTGCCTATTACGAGAATGTGCACAATATATAATGTCCAAGTAAAGTGCCCTACAATAGATATATTTGATATAGGCCTACATGTAAAAAAATACTTTGACTACATAGTTTAGCATGTAGAACAGATATTATGTAATGTAATCATTTATGTATACTACTAAACACTGTCAATGGGTATATACTTTTTTGTGTTCAATATACAATAAATAAATAAACATATATTACCGATATACCTTATTTTTAACTTTTTGAAACTTAAGACACGGATATTTTTTCTTAACCCCTTCCACTACGATTTATTTTCTGAATTCTAATAATTGAAATATAAGTTATAAAAGTGTATTATAGATAGTTTAACATTATATAACTTTCAAAACATCAATATAGTAACCCTACGTGATGCTGCAATAGTTGAAATTTTATGACGAATGTAACTCGTCATTTTCCGATTTGGGACTGGGAGACCATGACGAGCAAGACTCGTTATTTCAGTGCAAGGGATTAAATACAGTTTTTGTACCTATTTTAGAAGCGTCTGTTTCCTTTGCAACAGGCAAAGTTAACTTCTCTGCATATGCAACTTGTCCTGAGAATCGACACTAACCTTCCACATACTGAATGTTTCTTCTCGCTGCGTGCATGATCACTAGCCTTGCCAGCCGATCTCCTGAGTGTCGACATCTCTTTAAATGACCCTACCTTTCTTTCAATAATAGAAAATGGGACATAGATAACCATCCATTAAGAGTCTCCGTTACCCACAAAGATAATAAGAGATTGACTCCATTACAGAACTCCGCTAACATAGTGTATCTAGCTATGTACTGCGAGGAACAGATTTCAATAATTCACTTCCATTTAAAAGGTATCCTGCGGAGTACTGGACTAAGTAGAGCTTAGCTCACGAATCTCTTGCCGCGATTGACTCCAACGAAGAATTTCCTACAAGACACATACTATTGAAGTAACTTAAGTATAATACTTAAGTTACTTCAATAGTATCTGTCTTGTAGGAAATTCTTCGTAGGGAGTCAAACACGGCAAAAGATTCGTGAGTTAAGCTGTACTTAAGTAACTTCAATAGTATCTGTTTTGTAGGAAATTCTTATGTTAGTTGGCGTCAATTGCGGAAGAGATTCGTGAGCTAAGCTCTAAGCTATCATTACTAGTCAAGATATTAACGGATAAACACTACTAACGAGCTAAAATGAGATAATTGTTCTAGTTATCTATTGGTAAAAAGAATAAAAACATTCAAAACTTCTCTTTCGCTCAACAGTTTTCGTGTTGAGTAACAGGCGTACCACGTACTAACCCGTGACTTAGAGATAGATTTTTTTGGTAGGGGAAATGTTGACCGATCTTTATGCTTAAAAAACGATATACCCGACCCGCACGCTTGTTGTTTCATAAATTGTACGTGAGTATACGTTGACGCACCTATAGAATAATTTATTTCGAGATGAGTCTAAAGTCCTTTAAGGGGTTCCAAATTAAATATAAGGATAAATTATGATAAAATTAACCAAATCGCTTCTAAAATTACAGACAAGTCGGTATTTAGTGGAAATCTGGACCCCAAGACTCAATGTCTCGCAGAAAAGTAAAGAAACATGTTAGGTAAGTATACGCCACACACTCATGTATATGGGCCATTTCATCACTAGTGGTAAGATTAGAATGTTACTACACCCAATTCAGTGCTCCCAACAAATGTACACACTATCAGACTTGTAGCCGCGACTGAAACATATGGCTGCAAGACAAGAGAAAGTAAAGTAAAAGAAGATCTACATAGAATTGATGCGCAATCGGTTATGCAGTAGCTACAATCTTACTATAATACTTCATTCCCTGTACGTGAATAATCAATGTAATTTGTATATTATAACAAACCTAATTAAATATTATAATATGATAGAAAGAAATTAAATGATAAAATTAACCGAAATTAGAAAGTCTATTACAGTCATACCTTGCAACTAGCGCACCTACTAACCTGCTAATTAGGATGTATTGTAAGGTCCATCGGATGGGTATAGTAATTCCTGCTATAAATAATCTCTCTCTTTCACTTTGAAACACAATCTCTATCTATTTCATGTCTTCCCTTATTTTTCGGAAATTTCTTTGGCCATTGTAATTTAAAAAGAATGTAAAATTGAAAGGAGATGTGATAGTTTTAATTTACCTTTCTGCATTGACATCTGTGAGAATGTATATTAGAGAACTGTAATCCTACCAAAATGATTAATTGAGGTTTTATGGCAATTAGTCATTAATTTTAGAACATTATAAAATTGTACTACCATACTATATAAGTATATGACTTTCCTTTTTCAAATTCGTCATTCGAAATATAAGAGCTCATCTTGTATTCGCAGATTAAGCTTTGGTAATTAAGATCAATGTTTTTATGTTACGTAATAGCTTATACGAACATTAAAATAGATAGAGTGAAAAAAGAAATAGTTGTAAAAGTAATAATGCATCTACAACAAACTACCGTATTTGTTTTCATTTTCGGTATTGTATATACTGGTATCTCGAAAAAAAAGCATTATCTTTTGTAAAATAAGAATTGAATTGAAATTTTTATAGGACAGTTTACTAATAATTAGTGGTGCTTACTCCGTCACTATTTTCACATTTCAATAACGAACACTAGAGATTAAAAATAGTATCAAACACCTAAATCATATTACACCAAAATCTAAGCATTTGTTTATGAACGCCTTCGTGCATTTTTTTTTTTCGAATTATTGCTGCAAGAGTAAATTTACCTCTCATATTTCAGGTACTTCATCTTCTAAGTTTTGTTATCGTTTGAAAGTCTCAATAAACATATAACAGCTTTATTGACTCAAAATGCAAAAAATATCAGGAAAAATTCTTAGAACACATTTTTAACGCGAGAGCAGGAGGAGCAATGATATAACCTCAAACTATAGTTTTCAATTAATTTTAAATCCAATAGGTGGAAATGATTGCAAATCCCATATATTTAAGCGCCATTTTACATCAAAATGCAAACCTATTTTTACGAAACTGATCCTGTATCATATTCTTTTAAACTAGGAGGAAAGGAAAGAATTTATTCTCCATTAATAAGTCTAAATACACCATTCTTCTGTGACTGCTCTAAATCTCAAGCTCTCATTGCTGCAGAAGAACTTCAAAGAAAATGTCTGAAAGTTTCCATCAAAATCCAATAATTTTTAAAAATTTCATTGTAGGCTTTTTTAAAAGTAAGAGATTAAATATTAATTCCTCCAGACTCAGGTGGTCGAAGTGGCATACACGAGTGTGTTACTTTTTTAAATCCCCTCCTGTGTGGATACTAACAAGTAAACCTTACGTTTGGGTGAATCGAGTTGCTGACTGAGACACATATGAGAAAGTAGTACTAAATGTGGTCAGTATTTCAGTGAAGTTGTAGGTGCGAAGCTCCAGGGGTTTAGGAGATACAGCTACCAGAACATCACATGGAAGTACAGAATAGTCTTCATACAGTTGGAAGTAAAAGCTCTTAAGACCTCTTGTAACGACAAAAGGTGAATAACAAATATATGGGTATATATTTGGACTAGGGGGAAGTCATATAGTAAGGGTATACCTGACGGCGGCCATCTTGAAACCCGCCATTTTGAATTAAGGTTAAGTTTTTAAAATAGGAATAGGGTCAAGTGATACATGATTTAAGGCGCAAATTTAATCAGAAGAACAATGGTCACGTTAATTTTGAGTTACGCACAATTGGTAAAAAGTTACAAGGAAATTAAATATTATTGCAGCATATGTATTAGTCCTTTACCCCACCTTGTAAATTTTGTTTTAATGATAATAATTAAATAAAAAGCAGGTGGATAAATATTAGGTCTATGGTAAGAGTTGCCTTGATGGCGGCCATGTTCAAATCCGCAATTTTGAAGCAGACAAAAGTTTTAAACAAAACGCATAACATTGACACCTTATTAATAGGAAATTTTACCATAAATCCAACGGTATAACCATTTTTGCTTTATCATGAACCAGCATTTGTTATCGCATTCACAAGTTGCTAATTTAAGGAAAAATGACAAAAGAGGAATTGATTCGTAATTGAACTTGGGTCTTTCTTCCAGAAAAATCCTCAATTAGTACAATCAATATGTAGTTCAGAAAAGAGTGCATCACTTGCACGAATGCTCTGCTCACGGTGAGCACACCTGACAAAGGTAATCGAGTTACACTTGACACATCTGTCGTTAACAATTCCGTCAAAGCAGTAGTCGTAAGGAGCGATCCATTTAATTTTGTGCTGGTTAATGATAAAGCAAAAATGGTTATACCGTTGGATTTATGGTAAAATTTCCTATTAATAAGGTATCACTGTTATGCGTTTTGTTTAAAAATTTTGTCTGCTTCAAAATGTCGGATTTGAACATGGCCACCATTAAGGCAACTCTTACCATAGACCTAATATTTATCCACCTGCTTTTTATTTAATTATTATCATTAAAACAAAATTTACAAGGTGGGGTAAAGGACTAATACATATGCTGCAACAATATTTAATTTCCCTGTAACTTTTTACCAATTGTGCGTAACTCAAAATTAACGTGACCATTGTTCTTCTGATTAAATTTGCGCCTTAAACCATGTATCAGTTGACCCTATTCCTATTTTAAAAAATTAACTTTAATTCAAAATGGCGGATTTCAAGATGGCCACCGTCAGGTATACCCATACTATATGACTTCCCCTTAGTCCTAATATATATCCATATATTTGTTATTCACCTTTTGTCGTTATAAGAGGTCTTACAGAGCTTTTACCTCCAACTGTATGAAGACTATTCTGTACTTCCATGTGATGTTCTGGTAGCTGTATCTCCTAAACCCCTGGAGCTTCGCACCTAAAACCTCACTGAAATACTAACCACATTTAGTACTACTTTCTCATATGTGTCTCAGTCAGCAACTCGATTCACCCAAACGTAAGGTTTACTTGTAAGTAAGATATCGGGACATTTTTTTCTAGACAAACATAGTTGGAACATAGTTTATCATATTAGTTTCTTTTTTTCTGAGTGTCGAATTTCTTTCTTAAATTCCAACCCAAAGTTAAAATTCGATAATATTCGAATTTCTATTTTTAAAAATTCTCTTTCTCCCTGTAGCTTCCTTCATTGTAGAGAGATCAATACTTGTCAGGTAGATACCTCGGATGGATACCTAATTGTCGATATTAATTGAACCGGCCCACGTGCAATGTCACCAACTAGGGAAATTAAAATTTAACTAAATTTGGGGGAAAAGTTCGAAATTTTCGAAATATGTGTTTATAAATCTGTACATATACGTCCGAGCCCAAGTCCGAGCAGTCGAACATTGGTCCTTACTGTACAAAAGCGGGTACAGATCGTTACAATGGGATAATTAGGGGGCGCACGAAATATTCGTATTTAGGTTCCAACCCTTGGTTTTTTTTAGCTTTTCCCTAATTTTCTGTTTACGGTAATCTATTTTTTTTTTTTTTTTTTTTTGTAATTAGAAGTTTTGTTTCTTAAATATCCCCATGAAACTTGCAGGATATATTGGTAGTGTAAAAATGTTTATTTTAAGGTAATTTGTGTCTGTCTGGCAATAGTGTTGCCAGCTATAGGAAATTCGAGATTTTAGGGGAAAATTTTGGAAAAAATCTCTTTTGTCTCTATTATTTCCTTCTTGTTGGCTACATTCAAACAAACGTACTACTTCCTATAAGCCTTCTTCCTAGCCTACACAACGCACCATAAAAGGTTTCAGTAAGATAATTAGGGGAAGTACAGTTGAGGTTTATAAAACCATGTTCTGTAAATGGTTAGAAAATGGTGAATTTCTTAGGTGGAATGAGATTTTTTAAAATGTTATGCTTACTTTGTTAGATACCCCCATGATACTTGTAGGATATATTAGCGGGGCACCAAGGTTTATTTTCAGAGAGTTTGCGTCTGTCTGGTGGCAGTGTTTCCAGCCAAAAAATAATTCCAAATTTTAAGTGAAAATCCGGAAAATTTCCTTTTTTTCTCTTTTATTTAGCTCTTGCTGGCTACATTGGAACAAACGTACCACTATCTGAAAGCCTCTTCTCTGCCCTACAGAACGAACTATAAAAGATTTCAATAGGATAATTAGGGAAGCTATAGCCCCAGCATATCTGTAGGTTGTTGCTTGTGAGACGTGAAAAGTGTCAAAATTTTAAAGGTATGATGGCAGAGATTTTTCTTTCTTTCTTTGTATGACAGCCAGCGACTTCAGGATTCCACTGTACCTTGCCAACACACCAAAAAGACATTTAGGTTAGTTGCAGGCATGTGGGAACAGTGGTGCGAAATCCAAAAATCTTGAAATTCAGTTAGATTTTTTTGTAAATTTTCACCTCTATATTTTCCTCAATACTTCTCCTACCTTTGGCAACACTGCAAAGTAACTTAAACCAAAAAAATAGCTTTATCCCTGTTCTGAAAAGCAAGGCGTTAGTCATATCAATTGTGTAAATAGTTTTGGAGCAATACGTCACTAACTGAAAATGAAGGAAAACGCTAAAAGTGACCTGGGACCGAAAGGAGTAAATTAGAAAATATTGGAAATGGTAGGACAAAGAGTGCATAATGAAGACTATTTTGAAAGATTCAAGATAAACTGTGCTAACATACTAAACGAATCACGCGAAAAATTAATTTTGTCCGGTGGATGTCAATTGCTGAATGATGTTTTCTTCATGTAACGGCGCGATGAGTAACTTCTACCATTCTAATATTATAAACCTTTCTTTCAATAACAGAAAATGAGACATACATAGCCATTCATTAGAGTAACCGCTACGCACGAACATATTAATAGTTTGACTTTATTAAAGAACTCGATCAAGTTAATGTGTGAAGCTATCAATTGAAATAAATAGAATTAAAAAAAATGCTTTGATTGAAAAGCTACCGTGTGTGGAGTAAGGTCTACCGTAAGACATCATTATTCATTGAGACATTAATGGATAAACTATTAATGAGCTCAGTTATGATAATTTCTTTAATTATCTATTGGAGAAAAGAAACAAAGAAATCATTTAAAAGTAGTGTTTCTTTCAAGGTATCTTGTGGAGTAGGTAGCGTGCGTGTGTACGTGAAGACCGGTAATATAATGCTAGAAGTTTTGGTAGAAATACACTCGGCCATTTTTTAAAACATAGCATACGCTTTTTTCTGTACATTCACGTTCTTTCATAAATTTCAAGTAAGTATATGCTGAGGCACATACCTAGGAATTTAATTCCTAAGGGGCTCAAACGTTTCGGTGGAGTTCTAAATACAACATGAGAATCAGTTTTATTAAAATTAGTAAGAAGGACTCCTTAAATTAAACTCAATTCACAGAAAAGTCTGTATTTACAGGATTTGGAACCGAGGTCCAACCCTCTGCATACAGGGGAGAGGACAAAAAAAAAAATTAAATGTTTGCAAAATTGTGCAATTGTGTGAGTATGGTGTGGGGCCTCCTTTTGCTTTGAAAACAGCTTGGATCCGACGTGGAATTGACGTATGCAGCTCCTGAATCGTGGTGTGTGGAATTTTGTACCAAAGTGCCTCCGAAACATGCTCAAGTTCTTTAAGGGATGCTGGTGGAGGGTAATGAGGCCGAACACGCCTTTCTCACTCAGACCACATTGGCTCAATGATGTTCAGATCTGGTGATTGTGGGTCCCAGGGGAGGTGTGATAGCTCCTGGTCATGCTCCTCAAACCATGATTTCACCGTTTTTGCACCCTGACAGGGTGCCAAATCATCTTGGTAGATGCCGTCACCATCAGGAAACAATACTTGTGCCATGGGTAGAACCTGGACCCCCAAAATGGCATCATACGCCTTAGCATTCATCATTTCATGCAGGGCTATGATGGGACCGGCGGAAAACAACGATATCATTGTCTATACTGTAAAAGAACCACCCCTATGCTTTACAGTCGGGAGCAGACAGTCTGTATCATAGGCCTGCGACGGTGTTCTCCATATGTAAACACCACCGGTTGTAGGAAACAAGGTGAATGTCGATTCATCTGACCAAATTACGTGTTTTCACTGCTCATGAGTCCACACCTTATGGTCCTTGCACCACTGGATACGCCTCTTCGCATTTACTGCTGTGACCAGGGCAATAGCGGCCCTGCCATGAATTTTCATTTTATGAAGTTCCCGTCGCAATGTTTTCGATGAAACCGGGTTCTGTAGGCCGGAACTGAGTTCAGAGGTAATTTGCATTGCAGTGGTCTTCTTTTTAGCTTCTACAATCCGTTTTAATGTCCGTCTGTCCCTATCTGACAGGATTGTATTTCAACCACTGTTGTGCTTTGCAGACGTCGTTTGCCCATGAATTGTGTATGCCCTCGTGACATAGAACACAGTGCCTTTCGAAACTTCACAATGTTCGCCAGTGTTGCCATTGAAGCTCCATTCAGACGGGCACCAACGATCATGCCTCTTTGGAAGTCTGTCAGGTCGCCTATTTTACCGCACCACTTTCACACCACGACACTCACAGGTGAAGTGGTTACTGCTGACGGAAGAGGAAGGTCCACATGACATATTGAAAACAAAAAAAACGAACGGCAACCGCAACAAGCGTTGTACAGTGGAGGGCCAAACTTACGTGTCCTGTATGAAGTGTTTTTAGATTTTTTTTGGCTGTCCCCTGAATGTCTCTGCCTAAACTATAAATATATTAGGTAGGTATATTCTGAGTACTCCTGTGTACAATCCATTACATCTCTTATATTAACATCAGTATCTTATATACACCATTTCAATTATCCTAAAAATGGAACAGTTTATGAAACATTAATGAATCATACTATTAGTCGGTTAGGGAGGGCAGGGAATGGCAAAAGGAAATGTAAAGGTAAGTCGCGATTAAAATATATCGACCAATTAATAAGCGATTGAAGGGAAGAAAAAGAGGTCTATATAAAAATGAAAAACTGAACTTACAACAGGGAATGATGAAAAGTTGCGAGATCAGAAAGTTGTTGGCATGGGCAGTATTTCGCAGGCGGTAATGTAATAACGATTTAAAATTCATGCTTTTCTGTAGTTCAATGGTGTGGATATTTTTATAATATAGGACAGCAAGTTATGCTTCAGACAACTAATTTTCGATTAACATATTTATTAGTCTGTTAATTTAAATGTACTACACGTATTATTACATGAGTATTGTATTTTCAAGTATAAATAATGTAATTTACTTTCCATTATGAAAAAATGTTACATCTTTTTCATTTGCTTTTTTTTCTACAAATAATTTGTATTGCTCTAAGGAATTAATTTATGAAACTGAAAGATGATACCATTATTTGAATTTCCTTTCGTGGAGTGACCTCTTTCGGTGACATTAAGAAGTATAGTGGAATAGTATATGCCAACCAAAATGATAATTATGTTCATATCAGTGACGACGCCAGCTTTAAGTTCTTAGGGGGGCAAAGGAGGGGCAGATACATTTTCGGGGGGGGGGGCGTCTATTTTTCACACCAAAAATGACATTTATTATGTTTACTTACTTTAGATTGCATTGTGTAGGGGAAGGGAGGGTAAGTTGACGATAGTAAGCTTCTATGCAGGTTTTGTCAGCCTTGTGTTGATGAAATGTTTCGATTTTATGTTCACGGCAATTATTAGACTTTCGTTTTACTTTGTTAATTGTTTGATGGTTTTAAATTCAAAAGTTACGATGATATTTCACTTTTATTGACCCCATATCATTTTCGTCATCTTACCCTCCTATGCGGGTAAGATGACTTCCATAGGTGGGTAAGATGACGAGACATAAAGCGAGAACAGAACTGGACTGATTATTGTATTTCAAACGCAGTATTTTGCAGAATACACAAATAATAACATGAATAGAAGAATATGAACACAAGCGCAATGTGATTTCAACCACAAAAGTCACAGATGTATGCTTTGAATTTTGCTTCTGTTACAGACAATTCAGTACAAGCAACATGGGCCCAATTCTGACACACATTACAAGCGAACCACGTTTCACTTTTACCATATTCATTACATACTACACACACTTCTTCCCCCAAAACATCGGAGTCGTCGTCTTCGTCCATGTAAGTCACTGATATAGAAGAGTCAGAGGAGTCGACTGAATACATGTCTTCTTTGTATACTACGGAGATGTGTCTTTTCGTTTCCGTGTTCCTTTTTTCTGGTTACGCATATCTTCTTTTTGGCTTATTTCCCGGCTTTCCTTTCTTCGAGAGTTCTTTTGACAGGACTGCTGGTGATAAGCAACGAAGGCAGCTTCTTTCGCTGTTTCCTTCCTTTGTTAACTGCTTTATGAAGAAGGATAGACCTTGTATGATTTCGCATTTGAGGGTCCAGGGTCTGCATGAGATGGTCCGGGTTCAAAAATGGAAGAATCGGGTTCTGCAAGTGTTGATGCAGGTTCAGAGTGTATTTGGTTAGATTCCGCAAAGGAAGGAGACAATTTTGGAATAGAAGGTTTCGGTACTGATACAGATGATGCAGATGCTGAGTTAGACATTGTAGTTGTTGAATGTTCCGTGGCTTTTATTTCAGTTGCTGCGGTCGCTGTAACTTCAGGAACATATTGGTTTTCGGTTGATAATGATGGCTCGAAATCAGTATAATTGAAAATCTGAAAATTTAATGGCACTAACCCTGTAGCACGGAAACCCTTTACTGCGTGACTGATCGTGGCCACCCTACTATATGCCACATTGAATGGCAGTAACATTCTTTATGCTGATTCTCTCACCTTGAGGAGCCATCAAGTAGTCATCACAAGCACGGCTATATGCAGTTTTCAATGGACCATACAGAGCAACATCCGAAGGCTGCATCCGGTGGCTTGTGTGCGGAGGAAATCCTAAGAGGCTAATATGATTTCCTCTGCACACGTTAACTGCCTGTAAGGTAATATGGGATGGGACTCATTCCAGATACCCGCAGAGCCAGGAGGAGCATTGTTCAAAAAGTGTTCCTGCATACGCACCTTGGAGAAAATAAAGAATGGTGAGACGTAGTTGCCAACAGCACTAAAACGACAACCCACAATTCACACCTCTTTCAGCAGAAGAAACTTTAATTGCTCTTCGATTTCCTTTTGAACTTAATACGTTTGGGGTTTTCGTGGGTACAGTTGAACAGCCCGTTTCATCCATGTTAAAAATCTGATGAGATTCAAAGTGTTTCTCATTTAAAACATCTTTATAGACATTAAAGAATGATTCAACATTTGTTTTGTTGAAAGCAGCTAGCCTCCCTGCAGATGTAGTTCCGCTTTTTGCAGAGAGTAATGAAATTTATTTATAAAGGTCTTGCTGAAGTCCTTGCTGGCCTTCTTCTTTTCTTGGTTGAATCGGTGAGGAATCTTCATAGTCTCAACCTAGTCATAAACTATTCTTCCAAATTGCTCCCTTGTTAGGCTTACGCAGCTCGGGCAAGATGACGAATTCGCCATCTTGTCCGCCTATTTGATTCGTCATCTTACGCGAAACAGCCATTTTTTATTGCAAAAGAGACAAATCTGTCATCAAGTTATTTCTGAGTTACATTGAGCTATTGATGTAATTAATATACTACATTGTTTCGAAAAAACAGAAATCATGTCCTGGGGACTTACCACAATAGCTTCAGACGTTATTTTCTGACACCGGAATCTTACAACGAACCGACGTGCAAACAGTCAAACCACTCCTGGTCAACTGGAACACGGCCGATTGGAATAGTTTCTATCTCCCAACACGTGTGGCACTAGTGCCTTCCGAAGCGCATGAAGGCTGTGTTGCCATATCACTTCAGGATTCTGAAATTGACAATTCGTCATCTTAAACTCCTCGTCAACTTACCCTCCTTTCCCCTATTTCGTTGTTGTTTTTATATTAGACCTATATGATAAACTTATTTCAAGTTAAATTTTTAACTAACAAATAAGTAACGTCTGCAAATGAAATATTTTTCAATGCAACTTTTGAAACCTAAACATAAATTAAATTACTTAAGCGTATGCTACGAGTAACACATTTGTCTAGTACTATATGCTATGTATATATAATTTACGAGGGGCTGCTGCTGAAAATCTCGTTGCCCAACCCAGAAGGAATGTAGGTACTAAGTACAAAGATGAAACTGTAGTTTTGAAAAACATATCTATGTATGTACAAATACAAATTTTCATATTAATAGTGCAATTCTTATTGCTTTCTCAGGCCTCTGAAGTGACTATATGTGTGCCCTAAAAAGCGAATTTCACGAACATCCAGTTCACAACTGTTTTAACTTTTTTGTTGAAAAAGTGTAAAACGCTTTTTCAGGCCAGACACCCTGAATGAAATTTTCCTGGGTTTTCCTCATTGCCACTAGGCAAATGCCGGGGTGGTGCCTAACTTAAAGGTTTCAGACTGCTTCCTTCCTTCTCCAATCCTTCCTTCCTTCTCCAATCCTTCCTTCCTTCCCTTTCCCCGGATAGTGTGCTCACCGAGGGAGTGATCCCTCAAAACGTGACGGGCTAAATGGCCTTAGATGCCGAAAGCCCTGAAATCTAAATCCTAAATCCTCACTTTGTTATACCAAGGATAGTCACCGAAGTAAATTAATGAGGAAATTACTGAAACACTACGATACTCTCCTCCGTTAAATACAGTGGTGAAGGAGTGAGTGGCTTAGTTTAAACGTGACGGTTTGTCAACAAATTATGCTTTACATCCAGGATGAGTAGAAGCAGTGACTGTTCCCGAAATCATGGATGAAATTTGTGACATTATTCTTTAAAATTGCAGCATTTCAACCAGTGGTGGATATAGCCAGGGGTCGGGGGGCCTAGGACACCCCAGTAAGTGACAAAAATAATTTAAGCTATTGTTTATATACTTTTTGAAGTGTATAGTAAACTCACGATATACTTATTACAGTCTGAGGTCTGGTTGCAAGCCCCTTCTATAGTTTTTACCATCTGAGCAAAACTTGTGTCAGAGATTGTGGTCATTTCTTTCGAACGCGTCGGTAGCATAGTTCAGAATGGCTTGGGTATGTGCAAGTTCTCGACATAATGGGTTCCCCAAAAAATGTGTCAGGAGAATAAAAGAATGACGACATTAAGAGAAATCTTCCTCCAATTTGACTGTAATTCTGATCGTTTCGCTCACGAATAGTATCCATGGACGAAATATGGTTGTACCACTATGATCCTGAAACGAAACAACAGTCAATGGAGTAGTTGCACTTAATTCTCCCTCGCCCCACGAAGTTCAAGACACAGAAGTAGGTTGAGAAACTGTTTGCAACATTCTTCTGGGATAAGTATGGAGTCGTACTCATCGACTACCTCCGCAACGGTCAGATATTTAATCCAGAATCTCTACATTACTCACATAACTGAAAAAAAATTCAAAGTTCAACACCACGGAAAATGAAAAGAAAGAAATTCTGTTCCTTCAGGAGAATACACCTGTTCATCAAGCCCCTGCGAACACAATTGGCATTGCATAATATAGGATTTCAATGTCTAGATCATCATCCTTGTTCTCCAGATTTAGCTCCGTTTAACTATTGCCTGTACTTATTTTTCCACTTAAATAACACTTGAAAGCACGCAATTTTAGATCTGATAAGTAGTGCAAGGAAGTCTCCAGATTTTCTTAACTTTTCTGCAAAAACTGGAGCACTGTATAAGGTAGTATATTGACTCTCGGGGGAAGTGTAGAAGAAGTAAAACTTCACCATTCCACGTGCACTCCTTCTGGGTTGAGCTACTCCTCGTACATTTCTAGTCAATATGGTAAACGTCACGTCAGTACTTTGAAACAAAATAAGTAAGGGAGCAGTAATGTATACCAATTACTAACTAAAGATCAGCACTCTGACAATACCTTTTTTGGGGGGGGGGGGGGAGCTAAATAAATAATCAATTTAATTCCACACATTTATTATTATTATCATTTGCAGCAAGGAAAAACACAGCTCTTTTTATCCAATTCAAAAAATTAAGCCCTGGTAGTTGCAAACTAAGCTGTTATAAGCACATTCTCTGAATATTGAAAGCCGAGAATTATGTTTCAGGAAATAGGAGTATAGAACCTTTAAATAAAACAAAATATGAAACTGAAAATTTCAAATCTTGATAAATACAAACAAGTTATTACATATTTCTTTTTACCCTTCTTTTGTTTCTAACCGAAGTTGATCCAACGAGAAGAAAACAAGTGGACCAAATCTGCTATTATTCGCTAGGCACAATAATTAAAATTCATAAGAACTATAAAATTTACCGGAAAAGGCGCTAAATTAGAAAAGAGAAATATGCGTGCATACCCAGACGCTCAAAGAAGAAAGCTTGAAGACTAATCTGCTACATAGTAAATGCATAGATAGTACGATCTGACAATGAGATTGATTATGATACTGATATAAAATACTATATTAGAATGTTTCATGATTGTAGGAGTCTGGAGGGGGGCAGTCTGGATGCCAGTCAGGGGGGCAGGAATAGCCACCAGGGGGGCGCTCGCCCCCCTTGCCCCCCCCTCTGGCGTCGTCACTGGTTCATATGGTAATTAGTCATTATGAAATTGTACTATAACACTTGCCGACTATAAGACGATTTCTCTTTCATTTGAAAAATACAGAATCATCTTTTATTTGCAGATTAAGATTTCGAAGTTGACGTTTTGTACCTATTATAGGGAATAAACCCCAACTACAATAGGCGTACAAACAGCAAAGTATAAAACTTTCATAAATAGAACAAAAATACTTAGATTCAAACTAAGTAAATAAAAGTTACAATAAGAGAAAAAGAAAGAGAGTGAATTACATACTTTCTTTATAAATTATCTCCGTTAATATGAAATTTCATAATCCAAAACAGTAATATACATACATACATACACCTATACACTCACACACACACACACACACACATTCACATATACAGTATGGCGCTAAATTCGTTGTACAAAATTAGAGGAGTGATTCCTGAGGGTAAAACAAACAAAAAAGTTCCAATAAACATAGGGCGAAATCCCCATCGTTTACGTGTTATAGGCTGCTGAAATCATGAAAAAATGAATTTTAAAGGTACATAGCTCCAAAACTATGGGACCTACCTTGATCGGGTTAAGACTTCACTTAGGAACTAGTATGTACCCTATCCAAAAATGCATGTTTCAGAATCCTGAGGTGCTTCCACAACAATTTTTATAGAAGGAGTCTGACTACGGGACTATGATATAAAGTACTCTCCAACTACCTCCATAAAAAATGTTTCGTGGGTACCGTACCTCAGGATTCTAAACCATGTATTTTTGGATAGAGCACATACTAGTTCCTAAGTGAAGTCTTGACCCAACTACAGTAGATCCCAT
Source organism: Thermobia domestica (assembly GCF_964235325.1). Classification (NCBI taxonomy): domain Eukaryota; kingdom Metazoa; phylum Arthropoda; class Insecta; order Zygentoma; family Lepismatidae; genus Thermobia; species Thermobia domestica. Next base: position 41,259,983 of record NC_137461.1, on the reverse strand, counting down.
AGTTTTGGAGCTATGGACCTTTCAAATTCGTTTTTTCATGTTTTTGGCAGCCTATAACACGTAAACGATGGGGTTTTCGCCCTATTTTGTTTGTTTTACTCTCGGGAATCACTCCTCTGCTTTTGTACAACGAATTTAGCGCCATACTGTATATTGTGGATTTATTGGATTGAATTGATTTTGACTGTAACGTCACTTTCAGCAACGACGCTATATGAGATGTGGACCTACTGATTAAATTGGAATCTAAGCCACATGAGCTCCCACCGGGAATCAAACCCGTATCTCCTACGCCAAAGGCGTGTATGCTAACATATATAGATTCATATACATACATACATACATATATATTCACAAATACAAATGCACAGAGTATTTCTAAGTAGACCAGAGAACGTGTTAAGCTATACTAAAACTAAATGATATCATAATAACTAGGTGACGAACGCTGGAACAATGAACGCAAAAATTCATATAAATTTAAAGCCTAAATACAAAATAGTTATCATATTGTTTATTTCCCTGGGAATAACCAGAAATTCTCCATTAGGACATTTTGTTATAGAACAATAACATTAGCCATTCAAAGATAACAGAGTCAATATTCTACATATATGTTTCATTAAACTCGACCAAATTTAATAATTTTCTTTACTGCGTTCACATACATGAGAAAAGGCATCAAAAATCTACATCTGTATTCATTTTTATAATATTATTATATCTTGTACATAATCTCATTGCAGGAGAATTTGAATTAGCTTCTGAATGTGATCTTTTACAGCAAAACGAAGGTCTCATTCGTAGAAATTTGTTGTTGATATTAAAATTCAACATTTTTGGGGAAACTCTTGATTATCGATTACTCCATTTACAGACTTATAGAGGAAAACAAGTTCCATAAATTGCCTTCTATCCTACAAAGATAGGAAATCAAAAATTTTTAGCAACGTTGAATAGGATACATTTTCTTTGTATGATGATCTTTTATATGTTTTATAGTAGTATAACTATCTCAAAAATTTATTTTGTATTCTTTCAATTTTCCTATTGATATAAAATGCTGTCCAAATTATAGATGCATATTCCAATTTACTATTAAATAAAATCTTTTTTTTTTTTTTTTTTTTTTTACATGTCTTTCATTCCCATCCGGAGATGGGCGGGCCGCAGAAGGTTATGTCTCCTCTATTGCCAAAGATATATAACGACTATTGATAATAAGAAAGGTAGAAAGTTGCAGGCTGTTATCAAATGATGTGAAATAGAAAGAGTCATCTGAATGTGAGTTGAAGTTGAACGTCAGCTATTGATTAGTAAGGATTGAGATATTAAGCTATGTAGGAGGCCAGGTGGTGATCACGGACGGTGGATATGTTCATGGTGGTTGTTTACCTCTTGCATATTAGTACCGTCATTAATTATTTTTAAGATGTGAGTTTTAAAACAATTTATTGTCTAATGTTATTCACAGATCATTTACTTCTTTAACTCTGAATAGCTTCTTTGTTCAGCGTATACTCAAAACGAATTGAATTATGTTTTCTAGAGAAAGATATAAGTAACCACTTCATCACATTAAAGTGTAGTTTATTTAGAAAGCTCCATCTATAACACTCACCCTAATCTTACTGCAATTCTAAAGCATCATTGCGTTCACCTCTGGTGCTTGGGGTCCCGGGTTCGATCCCAGCCCCCGCCAAGTGAACTTTGTGGTGGACAAACACCGTGTGCGTGGGTTTTCTCGGGGTTCTCTCGTTTCCTCCCACTTTCTTCATTCCACCATTTCATTCATTACTCATCATCACCGTCTCCTTTAGCCTAACCGGCATAACTGTGGGACGTAAAACTCAAAGATTTCATTTTCTTTTCTAAAGCATCATTGTGGGTCTTTATTTCCTTATACAATTTCATATTGTCCGCAAACATCAAACAATTAGAATGTTTTATTACTGTCGGCAGGTCATTAATAAACAACAAAAAGAACAGAAGTCCAAGGTTCAATCCTTGAGGTATGCCAGAATTAATTTCGTACAACTGGGAACTGACTTGATTAAATATCACAAATTGCTTACGGCCTTTTACGTACGACGAAATTAATATTAAAAGCTTATCCGATAAACCAAAACCCGATATCTTTTATGCAATATGTCATGATCTAATTTATCAAAGGCTTTAGCGAAATCTGTATAGGTGGCATCTACAATATTCTTGCTATCAAGTGAATCAGAGAGGTACTGAGTAAAGTTAGTTACTGTGGATCTTCTGGGATATAATCCATGCTAATATATATATATATATATATATATATATATATATATATATATATACATAACATTTGACATGATTATATATTTTAGCATAAAGAATCTGTTCAAATATACTAGACGGGACAGAAATTAAAGATATTGTTCTATAGTTTTCAACATCAGATGGATCACCTTTTTTGTGAATTGGGCGGATTTTGCTAATTTTCCAAGTTTCAGGGAGAACTTGTGTTCTTAATATAAGGTTATAAATATAACATAATGGTTTCATCAACTCGTACTTCACCACATATTACTCGTTTTCAATTGTTTTTTTAAAATGTTTCCATGTTATTCTTATGTTGATTTTGCACCCCTATATCTCAGCTAAGATGCGTCATAGGGACCAGGTCATTTTGATCATTTCTCTGAAAGCTTTAAAACATATTAGAATTTCATGTTTCAATCTATTATGGTTCTCGAGTTGAAAAGCGCTACAGACAGACAGCTTAAAAATTAATTAAATAGGTTTTCTCAGTAAATTAAAACCTACAAGGACAAATGCAAGTATTGAGAGAATGTGTCCCCAATGGATGAGTGGCTACGCTCGTTGGCTTGTAATCAAAGGGTTTCGGGTTCGATTACCGGTGGAGACACAAGTGTTTCGGATCCCAAGTTAAACTGTAGTTCCCGTCCTTAGTACATCATCATCATTCCATGGAAGGCAATGGCAAACTACCATGGGTTCACCTTGCCCAGGGACCTGCGGTCAGCCGCCTACCTTCGGGCAGAACACCACATCATAATTATCATTGAGAGAATTAGGCCATTTAAAATTTCGTTGTAACTTTAGTAACTTGTCATAACTAAAGTGCTACTCAACAAGAGCTGGTATGTTTACAAAATCACGGCTTGTTTCCTTGTTTGAGACATAAATTTATTATGTAGAACGCAGGGGCGCACAATATATAAATAGGGGTTTGTCTACACCTGTCAATCGGGCACAAGTAATGGATTTGCTACATCGACTGGTGGCACCCACACCTTTGGTCGGAAACTAGGAGCAGCTTAACTACTGAATTGCCATTTTATTCGTAGGCTGCTATTAACACCATAAGAGATGTTGTTGTGTTTGGAGTAGAGTAAAACCTGGAAAGTATGGGTTGTTGACCAATAGTGTCACATTTTCACGCATGGATCTCAGTTCGGCTTTATCTCGTATAACCATCGTCTCCGAGTATGTCTGCAACAAGGAAATAGGATACAGCGATATTACGCCTGGCATCATGATGTGAGGAGGCATGACGTATGACTTCAGGTCATCTCTGGTAGTGATTCAGGGAACTCTGAGGGTACCGGGACGTCACGGCCATCATGTATCATATTACCTTAAATGAGGCAGATCCTGGTACCATATTTAAACAGGACAATACGAGTCCATTCCAGCAAGTGTTACTATGAACTTCGCGCATGATGTTGAGATAGCTAATTCATCGGCCAGCAAGATTCCTGGATCTCCGTCTGACAGAATATGTGTGAGAACAGCTAGGATTTAAAATCTGTCCCGGGGTAAATACCTGGAATATTGATTGTCAGTTACACAGTTGTCGTCCAAGTTGACTCACGAGAATATATAGCAGTTATGCCATATAACACTCTTTCCAACTCAATTTGTGAGGCATTCAAACCAGAAAAGGTGATGAAAATAAATATTATAAGCAGTGATAACAGCATTACTGCACTATGGCGGACATTCTACTGGCCATAGATCATTGGAACTCTAATCATTTCATATTTACGCATGGTATTGACGTGCGTAATTACGTCGGCATCTGGCCATTCCATCCAGGCACTTAAACTTAGTGTTAATCAATGTCATGATAATAATAACTCTAAGTTCTGTGTGTTTCCAGGAAATACTTCTGCATACCTTTGTAGTGTAATATTATTTTGGCCACTTTTGTTCATAATGAAACCACAATTCTTACTCAATACTTATTTTATGTTTCTACGTTATTTACAGGAATTTAAATTCCCTAATTTTACAACATTCGTAAAGCAGTATATGTTAAATGACCATAAGAAACAGCGCAATTAGGTATACATTGTTGGCATCCTGCAAACCAGTTACACTGAGGAAAATATGTACGTGGCGTACTGAAAAAGATAGGTTACATGCTTAATTCCTGTAGTTTTTGAACTTAACGTACAGCAGACGTATAACTGAAAACGCATGTTTTATAATACTTTCTCTATAAGTGTTTCATCTATACGTACTTTCCGTATAAAACAACGTAGGCGGTCAGGATCTCACATACAAATGGGCGTATATAACATATAGCTGACGAAGGTAACATAAGTATATGCATGTGATATACGGGAAACTGTTAGATGTCAAACACCCTGCAATGGCATGATGTAAGGGCTAAGGGCAGTGCCTATGTAGCATACGGATAACGTATGCTCCGTACTGATTTCTATAGTAAGCAAGAGGATACCGTATATTTGTACAATATAGGGCTGTCCGGAGAACTGATTTTTCTCTGTGTAGAAATTTACTAAATGTGGTGTTTACATTTATTTTAATATTTTCATTAACATCGATAATCCGTGCGAAACTAGGTGCCGAGGTGGTTCAGTGGTGCATGGGGTGCCGGGTTCAAGCCATGCTCCCACCAAGTGAACTTTGTGGTGGACAAACACCGTGTGCATGGGTTTCCTCGGGGTTCTCCCTTTTCCTCTCACTTTCTTCATTCCACCATTTCATTAATTTCTCATAATCACCGTCTCCTTTAGCCTAACCGGCTTATTCGTGGAACGTAACACTCAAAAGATTTAGTTTTCATTTTCTCCTTGCGAAAGTAGGGAAAGAAGCAATGCCGTTGTTATCCGAAGTCTAAAAACGAAGAGTTACTGGCAACGAAGAAAGACCACTGTAATATTTAGTAGTCAAACATTTATGCAAAGCTTCCTAAGATTAAATTGGAAATGGCCATTACAAGTGGTATTTATTTTTCTTAATTTTACGGATAATTTTTATCAGTGACTCACGCCAAATTGTTCGCTTTTCACGCCCCCCCAACCCGATTTGGGAACCACTGAGCCAAAGAGAAGTGATTTTCTACAATCGATTGTGCATCTCAAGACTTATATCATCTGCATCCACTCGCTAAAATCCCGGGGGGATGAGGATGACATGTCCCCTCTAATCTTGAATCTGGAGGACTGTCCCCCCTATAATCCGATTTGATCTTTTTTGTTTGTTTTCTTATAGAAATGTGATTATTTGTGTCCGATTGCTACAAAGGAAAGTGAGATGAAATTGATGTTCCCTCAGAATAAGCCTCAAATTTGCCCGGCTCCCAATGTTGACAACTCTTCTCTCCCTTTCCTCATGGCATTGTTTTTCAACGTCATTGTTTTTGAACATCGTTTAAAAATTTTATGGGAACGGTCTCCTCCGCCCCCCTCAATGTTGAAGACAGATTTGCTCCGCTGTCTGCATCCTTAACATTTCACTACAAGTTCTGATTTCAATATTAGTCCACATATTATCAAAAACTATAACAGATAGAGAGAAGTAGTTTTCTTGAATCGATTTAGTGTTCTAAGAACAGGTACTATCTTCTCTATTCGTTCCGCATTCAAGACGAAATTGACAGAACTAAAAGCACTCCGATCTACGTTGATATGAATTGTTGAAATGCCTCGTAGAAAAGTGACATACCGGTAACTAAAAATCAACTTTTAGATGAGTGAGTATTAGATTGGAACTGCTTCAGATTAGAATGAACTGACAAATGACGTCATTGTTTGTATAATATGGTAGAGGGAGTGGGTATCTTCATCTGGGAAATTTTTATGTTACATGTAATTAGATTTATTACAGGAGCTGCAGTAGATATTTCAATAAGAAATTTGCATATAGCTTTAGGCTTACTAAATAGGCCTAACTACACATAAGCATTATTATATATAAATTATAAAACAATTCTGCAAAAGAATCATTAACCAAAATGTACCACTGGACCCGTACGTTAATACCACATATGATTTTCAATAAAAATGACCAATAAAAACCCATATATTTAATTTAGTAATATAAACGGATACTTAATATACTCCTGCAAAAGACATATAAACGAACATAAAAAAAGCACAGTGAATACAATTCTTTCTTCTTTTAGTATGTTTACATATTGTCATTACTAACGCACTTAACCCATCTTGCCAATCTCCCAAGGAAGGTTTTGTACCTCTTCCCTTCGTTCTTCCTTGGACCTTCCTTTTTGATTGATCACCTTTCTATACCAATTGTGAGTACTAAGTTTCCTGAGCACACAGCTCCATTTAAACTTTAGAGCACATAGCTCCTGTTAAGCACTAAGCTCCCTGAGCGCAAAGCTCCATATAAACCTCTAAGCACTAAGCTCCCTGAACACACAGCTTCCTTTGAGCTTCTGGGCACTAAGCTCCTTGAGCACACAGCTCCATATAAAGTTCTGAGCACCAAGCTCCCTGAGCGCAAAGCTCCATAAAAACCTCTGAGCACTAAGCTCCATGAACATTTTAATCAAAAGTCTCGTGGATAAGTATGAAAAATAAAATTATTGGCTGCAAAATCGTCTTCTCATTTCAGACCCATAGATGCACAAAGTACCAAATTAAACAAAAGATACCATTGCACAACACTTGCTCATTTCAATTTCTTAAACTAAATCATATTATGATGCAAATATTAATGAAATATTTACTAGTGAGATACAAAGATAATTTTAAGACGTTTTTGGAAAACTCATCCCCAAAAGTAAACTACCCTTTATGACTTTTATCATGAGTAACAACATACCATCCATTACGATCATTAAGGAAATATTTGTTGGTATAATAATGAATGTGTGTGTGTTTACTTTTTTCGTTCTCCGGTATTCAAGTCCATACTTGCAAACTTCAGAGTAATTTTATCAAAGAGAACGTAGTCTGGATGAGACCATGGGTTGTACAGATCCCTTTGGTTCATATCCAAAGCTAGGAGAAGGGGATTCAAATGGGATGATGTCGTTTAAAATTTAAATAAAAAATGAGTATCTTCCAAATTCCCCATGTTAGGAAAATGAAACTCGTTTTGTACTGAAAGGGGTGGACAAAATATCACAAGGTTGCTTTTGATCTATCTATCCTATATAACGCAACATTGTAATCACACTATCTTCCTTAACTGGGACTGGATTTCAATGACACTTTGCTGATACATTGAGTGTCTTAATACCGCGATCCAGTAAGACGATGGGTGTCGTGGGTGCAAGGGGGAGCTAACCCCTCTTCCATATAGACGTAGCAATGATCACAGAGCTAGAAAGACTGAAGAAACGCCACTCGTAAGCTTTTGCACAATTCAACGAAAACGAAAGCGGGCCTAATTGCTGAACTATACGTAGTTTGTGAGATCTAGCAGGAAAAATATACAAACATTTAAATTTCTCCGGGCTACGACCATCGTCAGACATGTGCTTTCTTCGCGTTTTTAGCATGTTCTCACTTTTTTCTTCATGCAATATCAGTCCTTTTTTTTCAATAGTTTATTCACATACAAAATTTCTTTGTGGCATAAGTAGTAATTTTCAGCACTTTGCCCTGAGATAGCACGTTCTTAAAATGGGATCAAAATCACAAACTGCTACATTCGGACCCCCATAAATCTACGGTAACAGTAGTATCATAGCCGTGGATACTTCTGCAGACTCTTTACATGCGATAGTATTTAGCACAAAACTTTTGAACCCCAAACTTTATACATTCCAACATACAGCCCATTTAAAAGTGTAATTTTCTGTACTTTTTTCGGTAAATTCGGGTATTCGTTTGCAACCCTGCATATTTATTTAGAAGCAAGAGTATATATTCTGTGTGTACCTCAGTCTCTCCATTAAAGATTTGTTTTTGTTTGGTGTTCGTCCGATTCGCACGTTCTCAGCAACTGTAGTTTTCGTAAAATCTTGTAAATGCTAAAATTGGCAGTCCACCGACAACAAAGTTGGCAGCCATTCAGGAACACTTGTATACACATACGACAACATGAATAGTGTTATTGACCTTTTCATACACAAAGTTCATCACACTCCAATTTTTATAATTTTCGGAGATGGTCCAGCAACCTGCTCTGGACCATTTCATATGGATTGACCCAACTGCATGTCAGCTGGCTTGGTTATTGACATGATCAAGCCGTTGCTCCAGTTTTTGTATATTGCTCAATTATTTACGTATAAGAGGAACAACAGTGAAAGCGGTTCTCTTCATTACATACTCTACTTGTTTCGTTATTCTCTGACATGGGCGACGCCGAATCACAGTAAGTTTTAATCACTGATGACAACCCAAGGGAAATATCCCATTTTGTCCGAGAAGTCCTTCCCTGATTACAGAAATTGATAACTCAGGCTAGAAATAAGATAGAAATGTGAAACTGGTGTTGAATTGTTTACAAACTATAAAAGTTTTGGTCACATCAGTACACTTCCACATGAGCACCCTTGGTAGCACGTAGCACATCTAGGCGATATTCAATTTCCATCCACACATTAGCCAACATCACTGGAGGGATCGATGCAACGACTGTGGTTATTCGTTGCTGCAGGGTTTCAAGGTCTGGTACACGTGTTCGGTAGACCTCATCCTTGACATAACTGACAAAGAATGTCGCTTCGTCGGAAAAGGCAATTCGTCTGAGATAACCATTATCGTCCTCAATATGTGATAGCATTTCGACCGCAACGTCATATCGACGTGTACCGTCGTCGGGCAACAAGGCCTGAACGAGTTGCACTTTGTAAGCACGAAACAATAAACGTTTGTGTAAAATGTCATGGATAAAGCTTTTTGGTATCTGTAATTCACGTGAGGCCCTGCGCACCGATTTCTTAGGACCTCTCAGAAAAGACTGCCGCACAGCCTCCACCGTGTCTGCTGAGGTTCTTGGTCGACCAGACCTCGGAAGGTCAGCAACCGACCCTGTGTTCTTGACTTCTCATACTAGGCTTTAATGCTCTTGACATCAGGTGGAGTCCTCCCAAATGTTGTCTGGAACTGTCTCTGCACCGTGGTTGGTGATCGTGTCTCATGGTACCACAGGACACACTGTGCCTTCTCCTGGTTGGTTGGCATGGTTTCTTGGGCTTCTTACTTACGTACTACAAACCTAAAACAAAAAAAAATTGAGACTTGGTAAAACAGAACAAACCTAACACAGACAAAAACTTTTATAGTTTGTAAACAATTCAACACCAGTTTCATATTTCTATCTTATTTCTAGCCTGAGTTATCAATTTCTGTAATCAGGGAAGGACTTCTCGGACACCCTGTACATTAATTTTTCGAATAGGGATAAAAAGAATTTTCGTCAAATTTGGCAGCATATATGAGATTTATCATATGTTCATCAACGCCACCAAAATTCTCTATGGCAGGGAAGTAGGCTAATAACGCTTGAATAACCATGACATTAGTGTTAATTGTCACTTTGTTAATTCAAAGTGCATGTTAGTGTGAAAGCGATTGATACACGAACTCTTGAATCTCAAAAACCAAACAACAAGAAACGTAAATTGTACTCTGGAATTTAAAAAAAAAAGTCATGAAGTGAAGAAAGCAAATTGCCACACGAAAAACAGTCAATTTCTGAAATGTGTCACATGGCATAACTGAATAATAAAGTTTGTCTAGCTTCATTACCTTCAACAGAACATTATGGCACAAAAGCGTGATGAAGATACTAAATTCTGGTAACAAAATAGATATGTTTGTTGTCATTAACAATTTAAATAATTTCTTTTAATTAAGGAAAATTCTAATTAAAAATGTAGAAGATCAGAATTTACGAATAATTCAGTGGAATATCGAAAAACGTAAGTAAGGTACAATAGTTTAAATTTTCATATTTTATAAATTTTGTAATAAGTTCAGTGCCTGGGAAATTTAAGAGCAAGATGGGAATTTTTCGCTTTCGAGATGGGATTTTATAAGGTTCCAGATTAGCATCACTGGTTTTAATATAATTAGTTATTTTTAATTGCTTATAGCGATGGTCAATTCCGGAATTTTTACTTTCCGGATAAAACTACTGAATTCGAAAAAATCCCGAATTTTTCTGAAATCCGGGTTTTTCTGAATTACGGAATTTTTCGGAAATCCGGAAAGTGAAATTTCCGATTGGAAACAATAAATTTACCGGAATCCGGATTCCGGAAAATTTTGGCCATTCTTATATTGGTAAATCGTCTTGCATGTGTATGTGCAAACTTGCAACATAAGGTAGATTTAACTGCACTCGCACTAGGTGGATTTCAAGCCGAAAGAAGAACAAGATTAATTCTGCATTTCTAAGTAAAACATGTTCCAACCTTCGTTTAAATGGGGTGAGTTTTACGAAAGTTAGCGTCCAATAGAAGGGCGGATAGGTTGATACAGACATACAAATGCCAATCGAGTTGAATGTTTAAGAGCTTCGCTAGCACTTTATCAATAAAAACCAAATAAAAGATTCAACAACCAAACTGGAATTTGCTTTGGTCAACTATACTGAAGTGTTACATGTTTGCGTATTTCAGGTAGGCCTATTCCAGTGCCTTTCGAAAAGCACTCCTTGAAGAATGATCGGAGTACTGTTATATTTCTATAAAGTAACCAATCAGAGAAAGGAACAATCGAGAATGCTGAAAGAGCATTGCCGGAACGAACTTTAAAATAATCATGTTTTATTATTAACTTCTACAGGCTTTGTTCCAATTGTTCTACGTACTTTATTATTATTCACATTAAACAATTATAATTTCCTTCAGTACTGAATTTTTTCCTCATGTTTTGTTTAAGAATTCTGTTAAAACCATCTTCGATATGCCTATGTTGTTTTACAAAGACACATTCTCAAAATCGAAAAATTAGGAAAACATGATTTATCTATAACTTACGCTTCCCAAGGTATGGCTACTTAAGCTCCTGAAATCCCAACTTTGGCCAATATCCGGGGAATGGTGACCAGCTTTCTAATGGCCACCGGTTACTATTTGGTACCAAAATGTTCACCATTCTCTTAGGTATTGATCATTACCAACCTGATCTCTATATGGCTCACGGTTTCTGAGATATGGCTCCTATAATTTCTCGAGATGAGAACTAATTTTGGCCAATATCTCGGGAACGCTAAGATTGACGCGAAAAAATCCTTCACTTCTTTGAGATGGTTTTTAATACTCTATCGTATAGAGGGCTTAAAATTTTAAAAAAATGACAAACAACTGACACACACACACACACTTACCGAAAGATATAAAGAATTCAGTAAGGAACATTTTAAGTTAGTTGGAATGAGCTGTAGAAAAGTTTATCATAAACTATCTCATTGTCAGTATCGACGTCTTTGTGCAGAAACAGTACAAAGGTTTGCCACCAGATGACTCGAGCTACTACAACGAAGTATTACTTCTGACTCTGCCATCTAGTAGCTAAGGAACAAGTTACTTGTCATGGAAGAAAGAAGAAAGAGATTGCCTTCCGTATAATGCTGTAGCACTCCATTGCGAACAATAATGATATTGATATATATTGTAGCGCGATCAATTCTGCGTACGTTAATACCAAATGTAAGTACAATGACCTTGATCATACCTTAAAATCTGTTTGAATTAATATGGCGGTCTATGGGAGGAGCGAAAAAAAGTAGGATTTTTACGATATTAGGTACGTGAACATCGGAAATGTTTAACAAAAAACTAAAAATAAGAAACTATGGACAAAGAGCGTTCTGAAAATGTATATCTTATTTTTATGTTTTTTTTTTTAATTTTCGTAGTTTATTACTTTTGTGTGGATTGTCTTATTTTTTGTCGTTTTTTGGTTTGTTTTTCTTTATCTACACTATTTACATCCTAGGTTCATCGTCAGGTTCGTATGGTGGCATTACACTTCCGTCGAAGTGCCTATTTAGAAAGTCTGAAGGAGCGTGTATCGTTTCGTCAGTGTGTCTATAGTACCCGAGATACCATATTACTGCCATTACATGTGCGCAGCAACCTGCAGTTCTTGCACCGTTGTTGCAAGTACAGTGGTGTGCTTTGATGGCTTTGTGTCCATCTAAGTCCAAGTCACACAGAATGTACAGCATGTACTGCTTACTGCTTGAATGACGCGATTGGATTTTGCCTCCTACAAGCATTGGAATTGCTGGCATATGTTCGGCATAGTCACGATGATGATTATCTTTTACTATCGAGAACTCATATTCTCCATTGAACGCGTGGTCGAAGTAGTATGACTTGGCTAGACTTTTGACGTATGTCGAGCCTAGTTCGTTGATGTCTCGTTCACTCAACTTTAGGAATTATGGTATTTCATCAGCTGCCATCTTTTGCAAAACTGCTCTCACTTTGTTCATCGGAGCTAGCCAGTTGCGTTCATTGATCAAGCTGAGTAGCTTCTGAGCCGCCTGAGCTTCGTTCTTTCTGTATCTTCTCTTACCGTACACGTTGTGCATGGCGGCTACAACTGTCGTGTCTCTAAGTAGACTTCGAATCATTCTACTCCTTAACTGTTTAGCCAAGTACTTATTGCATTTTGATTGTCTAACTAAGTCATCAAACTGAGCTTTAGTGCTACCTGTAGTTACTGACATTTCCACATCTGACATTTTTGAGAAGGGATCATTTGCCTTCTCATGTACTGACCTACCGATTCTTAGCCCTGTGATAAGGTTTACCCATTCATTTACTGGCAGCTCTGAGTCCTCACTGATCTTGTATTGAACCACTTTTCCAAGTGCTTCTTGCTTGAAGTTGTCATCGTTTTCGAAATGATCACGACAGAACCTTGTGCCGATAGGAACGACTATGGCCTTGTCAACCATCACTTGGGTTATTGCCTCTTTTGTCACGTTTCGTAGCGGTTTTCCCTTACACCCTAGTAAGCACTTCGATTTCGTCTTTGATGTTCTAGAGAATGGTAGCTTTACAGTTTTCTCTTCTTCCTTTTCATCCGCACTAAGCACATCGTCACTATTCCAATCTGTGTCCGATCCAGTGCCTGACTCCGAACTGGGTTCTATTTCCGAACCTGCACTTGAACCTGATTTGGAAGCTGATCTCGTTCGCTTCGTACATTGTCTCTTCTATACATTTTCATAGCACATGAATTACTGAACCACTGTTCATTCAAAATTCGCTTTTGTGCACGTTTTAGCTTATCAATACGGTTATTACAATTAGCACAATGATGATGTTTGAGGATGTTGGCACGATCGTTGACCGCGAAGCTTCGTCGGTGCCTTCCGGATGTGCGGGGTTTGACCTCTGTCGATGATAGCGACTCATGGTCGCGCGCCGTCGGAACTGCCCCGAGCGGTCACGCCCATGCTCCATGTTCTGCACGTGTGCCACGGCAGGAAGTTAGTCCCGTTAAAGGCTCAATCGTTACTCATCGATGCATTATGGCCCCGCCTGTGAGCTAGTAGTTACTCGTACATTTTTTTGGACCAGATACTTCGTATCCGATCCGTGTTGACCTCGGTCCGCAGATCTCGGTCGGGTGGGGGGAGGTGAGACCATTTTTACGTGTCTACAACACAGCCAACTGAGCCAACCTCGCTCACCAAATATTCGTATATTCTCTATAGACCTTATATTGCCTCAGTGTACAAGTTCTATAGCAAATATACATTGGGATGCTGCCTATGGCAAGTGAGGCAATCTCTTATATTCTGGTACAATATTATAGTTTAACGGAGACAAATGTGTTCGGAGATAAATATATTTACTAAGCGATAAACCCCATTGAGCTGAACAGAATGATATACGGGGGTGTAAGTTATCATGTGTATTCTACGAGAAAATAAAGTACAATTTTTAAACGCCAGAAATAGGGGGAGCATGATTTATTAAGATAAAATTTACACTAAAGTGTAATATGTGTAAAGCGTTTTCTTACGACACGATAGTACACAACACGGTTAATTACCACAAAATTATGATTAATTCGTAAATTTTAATTATAATTTAACTTTAATATTATCACCGCCAGGGGTAAAAGTTAGGGGAACCCGGGAGTACGTCGTTCCCCCAGTTCCAAAAAAATATCTGTGGCTTTCCTCTATTTCCCAGAAAGTTACAATGGGCAAAGATAGGCACGGGAGATGGCGTTCTCTTACCATTTCGGATCCACTTTTACTGCTGGTCACCGCTCAATTTAAAAGGTGAAATAATTATACATCAATTGATAGATATTAGGCTAAACAAAATTAAATCCTTGGAGGTGAATTCTCATGCGCACATATCAAAGGAAAACCCACGTTTAGGACACTTAATGCATGGTGTTCGTTAACGAAAAATTATTATATTTCACACCCTCCTTCAATGGGTGTAACTTTTACTATTTCCCTTTATTTGTTACATACTTTTTGTGATTAAATAAATTAATATGAGGTAAAGCATTATTCTTCTTGATACTTGAAAGGTCTCTCTACTAATGTAATAATATATTCTTATCAAATAGAGTTGATTGGAAAGAAGCCTATTATGGTTGAATAGTAACTAAAAGAAGGAAGAAAAAGGAAAAACAATGACGATATTTCAAGGATATTGAATAGTGACTTTTGCATGGGTATATACTTATACGACGAGTGATTAGAAATTAAGTTTACAAAGTCTACAGTGAATTTCATACAACCAACACAGCCAACAGATATAACATACATACGTTATCTTTCGACAGAGTTTTCATATCGGTTGAGGCATTTATCGTATCGTGGGATGAGTGTGAAGTTTCCCTCCTATATTCTGGATATTCTATATTTCTCTTTATTCAAGGTAAAGGTACTTGAAGTTTCTGGACCTTAATACCATTTCCATATCCTTTTTCTCGGACGCACTTTTAAAATATATCTTTTTAGTTCAAAGAGCGAGGAGTCTTACCTTCCTTCCTACAGCTGTTCGTCCAACGAATGAATCAAATTCTCGCTCCTTTGTGGCTTGTGGTGACCGCCTCAGGAAAATAGGGACACAAGTATTAACATTTCAAATATGTCTGTATTAAGTACTATTAAGCACCACACATTTTGATTAGACTCTGTTAGGCTTGTCACACAGATTAATCGGTCGGGAAAAGACTATATTTGCATATTCCAACGCTAAATGCTATAAGTAGAAACCAGGCCTTTGGGAAGGGGAAAGTTGCCCCCTCCCACCTTGGACCGGCCATTAATTGCCACTTAATAAATATTTGTGAATTTTGTATAATTAGCTTACAACGTCATATATATCCAATAACGTTTTTTTTTTTTTTTTTTTTTTTGGGTCTTATCAATACGGGTCAATTATAAGATTGAAAGTACTCGTAACTATGTTTGTGACTCTTAATCTCAAGAACCACTCGACCGATCTCGGTCAAGTTTCCAACATTCATGAGGATCGTGGCTGGTAGGATTGTTATCACTTCACTTTGATGCTGTAACTTAGGGGAGGGGAAGGAGATGTAAAAATTAATAAAACTTATTATTATTAACTCTTGAACTAAACGACCAATCTCTTTCAAATTTTCAACATAGATGGGGTTCGTGCCTGGGAGATTTTTATCATATCACTTTGACGGAGCAACGTATGGGAGGAGAAGGTGGGAGAAATATACAAAAATCAATATATATACATAAAACTGACTATGCTTGTAAGTTAATACTCTTGAACCAACTGACCGATCTCAATCAAATTTTCAGCATAGATAAGGTTCAGACCTGGAACGTTCTTGTTATTTCACTTTCACGGTGCAACTTAGAGGAGGGGGTGGAGGAGGTATGTTAAAAACTAAAAATGAAAACAGAAATGACTGACTTTGTAATATCATCACGCTTTAACCATGTGGCCAATCTTAATCAAATTTTCAACGTAGACGAGATTTGGACCTTGTTTTTTATAATGTCACTTTGACGATAAAACTTAGGGAAGGCAGAGAGGATAGATAGGTATAGATATACATATAGATATAGATATAGATATAGATATAGATATAGATATAGATATAGATATAGATATAGATATAGATATAGATATAGATATAGATATAAACTTGATATAAACTTAATAACTGTTCAACTACCTGAGCGATATCGATCTAACTTTCAACAAAGATGACATTCGGGCCTGTGACAATTTTTATAATTTAACCGTGACAGTGTAACGTAAGGGAGGGGGGCAGGAGGAGGAGATACATGTAATGAAGTTCGAATCTAAATGAAGTTCGAACTTGAGATAATTTTTGTCATTTTACTTTGACGGTGTAATCTAAGGGAAGGGGAGGGGGAAAGACATTTAAAGATGATCAAAAATGACCTATATTAGTGTCGAATCTATAGTTTTTTGGAGTCACTGAGATGAACAGTGACACTTCCGATGCTATTACATCAAAATTCTGTCCCATAGCTTGGGAGAGGGGGAGTGGAAGATATATAAAAATGATCAATAATGACCGATATTAGTGCTGAACCTATAGACTCCCAGGTCGCTGACATGAACAGTGACACTTCTGGTGCCCTTTAAATCAAAATTCAGCCCCGTAACTTTATAGGTCCATATATGATCGAAATGGCCAGCATCAATGTCGAATTCATAGTTTTCGGAGTCGCTGAGATGAACAGTGACACTTCCAATGTCGTGCCCTGCAACATGAAGAGAGGAGAAGGATATATAAGAATAATCGAAAATGACCGATATCAAAGAACACTTTAGTAATAGTAAAAAGTGACTGACTAAGGAAACATATTACTATGTTTTTCTTAATTTAACCCAGTGAAGCGTGTAATTGATGGTACTTAACAATAAAAAGCAAATTGTATGTTTAGGTTCAGCATCATGATTTTCAAATAAAGGTATTGACGTAACGGACGTAGCAGAGCGGCGACTGCTTAGCCATTGATATTAACAATTATTCACAGACCGAAAGCCATTGGCTTCCGTAGCCTTTGGGAGGCTTAGAACGAGAGATCTCCGTTGTAACTTTAGCCATTTGCATAGCACAATATCAGAAATAAAAGTGTTGACGAAAGAATATAACTCGTCAAATTTTCGTTAAGTAATAAAGTTATTGTCGAATTCAGTAGTGTCTGTTCGTAAATGGCAGTACTGTATTACAAAGAGCTGTTTAACATATCTAACATTTCAGACACAATCAAGAATAGTGGAGGAATATTTGCTGTCTAACAACTTTTCTTAAAGGTTTTTCTTCTACTTGCCATAGGTTCTGTAAATTCATTTTGAATATATCTCCCGAGATGATTTCTGAATGCGAAGTTGTATAAAGCTAGTAACTAAACATTACCTCACAAAAAGCTTCTTTGATTTTTTTTTTTTATATCCGTGTCCTGCTCCAATCTGAATATAAGATGTGCAAGCGACACTTCTTCCGCGTTTAAGCCCTTTTCACGAGATCAAATTAGCACTCTTTGTGACTCTTGTTGGCACACGTGTGCACCTTTGCTCTTGGATTCGATTCCCGGTGGAAGAGCTGCAAATTTGAACTATTACGGTAGTTCGAATCTCTCTCTTAAACTATAGACCCAGGTTTCGTACAATTTTATTACTGGGAAAGATAACGTTTATTTTTCAGCAAACCAACACACAACTACAATCTAACAAAATCATAGATTCAGTGTATGCATTTTCAGAACGAGCAATGGAATATCTACCGTGCGAGCCACTCAAAAATAAAAGGGATTTATAACATAGATCGAAAAGATGACGAGAGTGATGGACAAGTGCACACCCACGCCGGGATCGACCGGGTCTGGACACCCCAAAGTTAGTAATTCTTATACATGCGTATACTTTCTTAATATATATATATATATATATATATATATATATATATATATATATACACTTGTTTAGCCGAGAAATGATTGGTGTAGCCTAAGAATTTGACCTCACTTCATCTCTAGACTTCCTTTTCTTATAAAAGCAATCTGATTCTATTATATATTTTTTTCTGAGAATATAGGTTAAAGTACTTAACATTTATTTATAGTTTTTTTCGAGTGCAGAATAAGTCTGCTTCAATACTACAAAGAGAGCTCCTTCGTGGCTAAGCGGTTAGCGTACGCGCCTATGGTGTGGGAGACCTGGGTTCGATTCCCGGCGGGAGCTCATATGGTTCGGACTCCACGTTAATCAGTAGGTCCATGTCTGATATAGCCTCTTTGCTGAACCGGACGTTAAACTCTAAAACAAACAAAATCAATACTACAAACACATAGTGTACTGTAGTATTAGATACCCTCCCCCAAACTATGAACCCTTTCTAGTAGGATGCACACCTAGTGGCGGATATGATGAAAATTAAATGCATTGTACTGGTAGTGGGTCAATGACATTGCTAGAAGAAATGATAGGTGGACAAAAGCAATCTTTGATTAGATATTAAGGAACAAAAAGGTACTTCAGAAACATCACCAGGTGGTGTAATGTAATCAAGATGCAAAAAATTAAATGGAATTAAATCTTTAGTTTTACGTCCCACGGTTATGCCAGTTAGGCTAAAGGAGACGGTGATGATGAGAAATGAATGAAATGGTGGAATGAAGAAAGTGGGAGGAAACGGGAGAACCCCGAGAAAACCCACGAGTAATTAAGAAGCACTGGAGCAACGTGGGAAATAATTGCCAAAGATAGATGTTTGTTTCGAAAAGTTTGGGAGGCGTTCATCCAGTAGTGGGTTGATAAAGGTTCATCATGCTAAGTTTAATTTGTTTCCAGAAAATAATTAAGTGGTTTAAGTAACTCTATTTCTCATTTCATCTTTGACAAAATCAGTTTATTCCGAATATTGTAATTTTGATTACTTAATTCATTACTAGAATTAATATTGCAATTTATAGGCTAAATATAATAATTAATTGGTTTAAAGTTTTGCATTTCTTTCAGCACCCAGCCAATGTGAAAGTAGAGCTACAACTTATGGGATCCGAACCATATTAACTCTCAGCGGGAATCGAACTGAGTGTCCAGTGCAAACCATAAATTCCCCGCTTCCTAACAAGCAGAGCTAGTGCGAATATTTTCATTCACGGTCAATGACGTAACTAAGGAGAAGGGGGAAAAGGGGACTTTTGTTGGGGGAAAAGGGGACGGATTGGCGCTGCAAAACTGGGAAAATATTTATTTTCACTATAAGACAATGAAAGGAGTTTTAGCAAACTAAAGATCACAAAAAAGATTACTTCACAAACATTTAATAGATCAACGACTCACGAATCTTCAGATTATATACATGGGGCATAAGTTAGCTTCTAAGCTATCTTTTGAGAATACTGTAAAAAACTTTACAGTCAAAAGAGCCCGCAAACTTAAATTTTAGTTCCTGCTTTTTGTGTTTTTATTTAACCTACATCGATTCAAGAGATTGCAATATGCCCGAGTATAATACCCGAGACAGCAGTTGGACTGTTTCTTATAATTAAATATTCTATTCTAAAGGAACATACTGTCGATTCACTCTACACATAAGCAGTGTTCCTATCAGACATGTTTCTGGAAGGGGGCACTGCCCCCCCGGAGCTCTGAGAGTGCCCCCTGGAAGGAGCGTCATTTCGCATTTTGCTTGGGGAGGCAATACCCCTTGATATTAGTAAAATTACGCGTTTCTCACTGATTTACTACTATTCTATTGATAAAATCTATATACATCTCAAACTCAGAGGGGGGTAAATGCCCCTCCCTGCCCTCCATAAATGATGCCCCTGCCCCCTGGAGGAGACCAAAATAATACGTCTATGATATAATACATAGAATAGTACCAGCAGTGCCCTCCAGGAGCAATAAGTGTACCGCCCCGGAACATTGTTTGTTAAAGAAACACTACACACATGCAAATCCTAATATAATTTCGGGGAAGACTCTAAGAATATGTGAAGTATGCTATTCTCGGATTATTTAGTAATCAAATACTAATCAGTTTGGCGTTTTATCTTCTACCAAAAAATAAATTATATACTGCAATTTTGAAATCAAGCTTTACCACTTGAAGAAAAAATGGAATATAAGACTTACTGTGTGATGGCAATATTAGGTGAAGTCGGGGGAGAGTTTTGGGTTTGTTGGTCATGGGAGGTGGTGTTAACTCGAATTCTTGCCCCGCGCAACTAGCCTAATTGCGTCACTGTTCATGGTGAACGTGTTATTGCCCTGCAGATGAACAATTTATAGAGGTATAGAAGTATAATTGACTTGTCTATTCGGGATTTTATAAGATTCAGAATTTCGTTGAATATCACACAATCTTTTGTATAAAAATGTTCCTGAAAAATAAATATATTACAGGTGTACTCTGAAGCACGGAAGCTCATTCGGTTGCTCAAGTAGCCCTACATAAAGGCAACCACTGCTGAAACTTTTAATACTATTAATACCCTGGCGATGTCGGTAGGGACGCGTATTTGGGTGGTTTTAGTATTGGAAACTACAGATGAGAAAAAAATAGCTAGAAATACCTAGAAAGAGAGCAAAAAATAGCTTTTGCAAAATAGACAGAGCAAAGTAACAAACTCGATTCCTATAATAATGTAAAATAATAACAAAAGTCACCCTAACAGAAATAAACATCATCGTAGTCATCTTCATATAAGTTATAGTAATCAGTGGGAAATTCCTATTTATTACGACTATTTTAAACTTTAATTTATCATAAATCGGAATGGGAATTTTATTCGTAATTGACAACATATGAGAGGATTCTCCAACAACTTCAACAAAATTATTATCTGTGGTAGGGAAGTAAATTGAGTCTTCAATAAGCTTGAAACCGCTCTTAATTGTCAAATTTGTCTCCGAAATACTGCATGCTAGTACATAAGTGATTTTGTGCAGTTACCTGGTATCTTCTAAAAAACAGTCACCGAGAAACATACTGAAAGAAAGTAAAGTATGGTATTAAAAGGAAGAAATATGAAAATAATTAACTGAAGAAAATTAAAAAAAAACCGACGAGAAGTAACCAACTTTGGAGATGTCTCACATGAAATGACTGGAGATTCCTCAGTATAGAATAAAGTGTTTCGATTATCATTACGCTGAATGTCAGATGATGGCACGAAGGCGTGGTGGCAACAAAATGTACTTCTTCTTGTCAATACTTATTACATTTTTTTCTTACAAGTAAACGAAAAAATATTCTTCCTAACCTACTTCTATATGTAGAAAATTGAAACTTAAGGATAAATCATTCATATATAGAAGAAAATTAAGGTCATAGAGTAGTTTCATTTTTCGTATTTTTTATTTTTTTTTTTTAAATATATTTGTAATTAGTCTAACGTGAGAAATTCAAGAACAAAGTGAAAACTTCTGCCTCTGAAGATGGAATTTTGTAAAATTTGAGGTTGGCACCGCTGTTTCAGATTGAGGGGAACTCCTTATGCCTTGGTTGTTTGTGCCGGGCTGACTTTGTTCCAAGCCGTTGTAAAACTGTTGCTGAAATTTGAATGGAAAATAGCACTTATGCACAAAACAGAGACATCATTGTTAAGATCATCAAATTTAGGAGGCTCAAGTGGGCAGGCCATGTGGCCAAAATGGAAGAAAGAATTAACGCTTTCAAAATCTTCACTGGGAAACCAGCCGGAAAACGACCATTAGGAAAACCTTGGCTCAGATGGGAGGACAATATTAAGACGGATCGCAGAAATAGGAATACAAAGTAGAAATTGGATCCAGTTGGCTAAAGATAGAAGTCAGTGAAGAGCTTTAATGAACCTGACATTGAACCACCTTGTTCTATAGATAATAAAGTTAGTTAGCAAAAAGGGACATCCACTGATATTTCTTCTTGGGGGCGAAGACCGACATACAACCACAATCGCGAATGCATAAATTTTTCGATGCACGTGTGCACATATCCTTATTATATAAACTCTTTAATCACATATCCTTATTAATTACCGTATTAATTACCGTAATTACCGTTAATTACCGTCCTTATTAAGTACCGTTATAGCTACACGGTGTTTCAAAGAGAATGCGCTGATTTTGGATCGTAATAATTACGGAAAACATGGGAACTGTCTCCAAGGAAATGACTGTTGTATGAGTGGGTGTGGCCTAGAGTTTCAGAAAATCACTGATAGATGTCAGTCAATGCATCTTTTCAGTTTACAGTCAGTGAGAAATAAGATGGAGTCTGCTGAACAGAAAGAGTTTTGTGTGTTGCAGTTTGAGAAGACTGAGTCAGTGATTTCGGTCCAGTGTGCTTTTTGACAGCGTTTTGGCATTAACCTGCCTGCACCTAAAATCATTTTCGTTGTATCTCCAATTTGAAGAGACGGGGTGCTTGTTCAAAAGTAAGAGTTCAGTTTTACCTCCCACTAATGGTTGGAATGGTGGAATTTAGCTATCGTTTGGATGTTGTTCCTGTTGCTTCTGGTGAACACATAGAGCATTTGTAATAGTGTAGCTATAACTTGAAGATTTTGTGAGTATTTTGCAATCCAACCCATTTTTTAAAATATGTTTTTATCAATACATATGACATTTTAAAATCAGGTAATTCTTTTTGAAACATCTTGTCTAATGATATGGTAGTTAAAACAAATATATTAATCTGTAATATGTGAGACAAAAGTGATATGTTTTCTCACATATTTCCCAGAAATGAATACACTTTGAAAAACCAATGGAATTGGGAATTATCATCTGCCCCTCTCTGAGAGCAGCCATGCGGGCAAACCAAATTTTATTCTCAAAATTGAAGGAAGCATTTTTGTTTTCAAACTGTTCCTCAGTATTTTTATGACTATATTCACTGGTACAACACACGTTTCACTTTCCCATTCGAATCTAGAAGTGTAAGTATGAAAAAAAGAACTAATGAAACAAATTTTGAAAATGGATTCTCTCCTCCAGCATCTTTGTAGCTACGAATGTACTTCTTGCCAAAATTCTTCGGTTCAAGACTAATAAATTCATGTCCCATTAATGATTTTCAATTTTATCACTATTATTCTCTAAATTTCGAAGCTAAAGAAAGTCAGAAATACACTGATCACTGATTTCAAATATTTGTTGACACTGAGAATTCTGATGATTGTCTATGTATTCAAGAAGCCTATTCTGAATTTCTTTAATTTTTCTTTCTTTTTAAAACTAAAACTTATATATTTTCTACGAAACATTGTTCTTAACAGCAAAAGGACGCATACAGTATAGCAAACACTAGCTAAACTCAGAAAATGTCTAAAAGCAAAAAGCATTTTGCTACAAATGCCAGTAGTGTTTTTTAGAAAATTAGTGGGTAGCTAATTCTCAAAATGGCCAGATCTATACTGTGTCAATACTACTATTATTATTGGGCATATATATATATATATATATATATATATATATATATATATATATATATATATATATATATATATATATATATGTGTGTGTGTGTGTGTGTGTGTGTGTCGTGTGCCGCCGTCAAGTTTCCATTTGGGGCTTAAAAGAAAGCGGAGTTTGCAAAAGCAACATTTTAAGTAGATTTTCTGAAGGTTGAAGGAAAACGATTCACCAGGCAAAATAATATACCTCATTCACACCACTGATGTCTAAAGATATGTTAAAAAATTTAAATTTAAATCAAATTTAGTAACAGTGATTGGTGCACCTCTGTCAGATAATCCTGGATCCAGCCCTATATATATATATATATATATATATATATATATATATATATATATGTGTGTGTGTGTGTGTGTGTGTGTGTGTGCGTGTGTGTGTGTGCTTGTGTGAAAATAAGATTTCTTTTAATCCCTGGCGTAGCTTAAATAGCTAGAGAATAATAATAATTAGCAGTAGTCAGTGGCGAATTTAGGATTTTGTTTCGAGGGGCTGTTGATAACACGGGGATACAAGGGTCAATTGTCCACCTGAGTTTAAGAATTTAATATATTTTATTTATGCATAAATTAAAGTTTAAACGGCAAGAATTGCAGACTGGTGAATCTTATGTGCTATGATACACATAAAAATTTAGAAGTGAATCTAACCTTTTATTCTATTCATAGAAGAGAAACAAAGCATCCTTTTGGCCTGCTTGTGGTGGACAAACACCGTGTGCGTGGGTTTTCTCGAGGTTCTCCCGTTTCCTCCCACTTTCTTCATTCCACCTTTTCATTCATTTCTCATAATCCCTGTCTCCTTTAGTCTATCCGGCATAGGCGTGGGACTTAAAACTCAAAGATTTTCATTTAGCCTGCCTTATTTCCCAGGCTATTTATTCCCTCCTCTTGGTTTTATTCAATTGAAACATTCACCTTTCTTTATACCCAAACGATGTAAATATTCCTTTGCTATAATAACTAAAGTTCTGTTATGTTGATATCCGTGCAAGTTGGTGTGGAACACCAGTTTTGCTTATTAGGCCGTCTTGGTTTCGGTTTTACTGACGACAGTCAACTTGAATCACAACTAACAACGGTCGAAATTATGACAGGAGAAACGAAAGAAAGTAACAACTAAGATAACGACACAAAATAGTAGAATGAACAAAACAAAGAGAAAAATAACGGAGATTTTACACGGAATGAAATTTCACAAATACAGTATTATATCTGAACAAAGAGCGCAAGAAAATGGAAATGGATTTCAGTTGACGAAGTGAAAATCCCTCATCTGTCAGAAGCATTGGAATTATGGAAAGGCATCTATAACAATACCATTCCGGAGGTCAAGGAATCACAAAGAAAATGGGATGAAATCCTACTAAACGAGATAGCTGGGAAGGAGGTAATTTCACAAAATAGTTTTGACGTTGCTCGCCTAAAAGCACTTCAGAAAAAAGAGTCTGGCGCCTGGTTAGAAGCTACACCTTCAAAAAACATCGGAACTTTTTTAGACGATAATATTTTCAAAATATGTGTAGCATTACGCTTGGGACTAAATGTTTGCCACCCATTCACATGTGCGTGTCCAGATCGAGTGGACGAGAAAGGTTTACATGCTTTGAGCTGCATTAGAAGTTGTGGTAGAATTACACGACACACGGAATTAAACCAAATAATCAAACGAGTACTCGCCAGCATCGATGTTCCTAGCATCATTGAGCCACAAGGATTGTATCGAAATGATGGTAAAAGACCGGGCGGAGTAACTTTAATCCCTTGGAAAATGGGCCAGAGTCTTGTATGGGATGTAACATGTGTTGATACTTTCGCTCCTTCATACATAACACTAACATGTGAGGAAGCAGGAAATGCAGCAGAAGCAGCGGTTAAACGTAAACATACAAAGTACTCCAGACTGAAAGATCATCATCTTTTTGTTGCCTTTGCTACAGAAACGATGGGGGTTTTTAGCAAAGAAGCCAGTGAATTTTTGAATGAGTTAGGATCAACTTTAATTAAGAAGTCAGGTGACCCAAGAAGCAAACACTATTTACTACAACGAATAAGCCTAGCAATACAAAGAGGAAATGCAGTCAGCATTTTAAAATCCTTCCCATCAGCACAAGAGCTGGATGAAATTTTTTACTTAAAATAAGTAGTATAAACATGGTGATGGACAGCGATTTGCTTTCTAAGTTTATTTAGTAAATCCGTTCTATTTCCCTTTATATTTCTTCGCTGGGACGATATTCTTATTTCAATTTTTTATGACTAATTCCGAAAAGATTTGCCTAAGATATTGAACTTAGACGGACTTTTTTCTTTTTTAAAAAATTATAGTGCTAAACTGTGGTCTCCAGTTCCTGTTCTGTGTTCTGGTAACATTGAATGTGTTTGTCATTGTCGAAAATGGAGTGCTAGGTGTAGAAGTGTGTGATGAAATAGGTTTTTTTACGTTTAAAAATAAAAAAAAAATTAGTTTAGAAAATGGAAAGTCAATGAAATTCTTAGAGATAGTAAGGCGGATTATTGTTGTACGTGGAATGCGAAAAATTAACAAATTTATTTCGGTAGCCGAAGCCCGATAGCCTCCCTAAATACGCCACTGGCAGATGCATTTACATATTAGATTTAACGTGCCGATGCTTTTTTTCAGTTCTATATTGCCGTCCGGTATTTATATAGGCCATTTATGAAATTACGGATAGAAGTTAGATATACTTGAAGTTAGTTTGTTTAGAGTTTAGTGTTCCGTTCAGCAACGAGGCTATGTAAGATGTTGACCTACAGCTTAACATAAGATTCGAAATACAGAGTTCCCACTGTGAATCGAACCCGTGTTCCCCTCGATAAAGTTCTCAAGTAAATGTCATGTATGGGTTTGTAGATAAATAGTACAATTCACTGCAGGTGAAAACAAAGCCAAACTTGTTGAGTACGATTTAGGTTTTTTATTTTTATTTTTTGGTACCTTTAGATGATTGTTCCATCATTAACATAGGTGCACATAGAATCCAAATTATTTTTAAAAAGATCAAAGTTAGGCTATCAGTACAGTTGTTTAACAGTTCGGTTGCTGAGTTCTCACACGTTCCGATTGAGCCGACAATTCCGGATTTACTTTCTCTTCCCCCCGAAAAAATTAGAAATGAATGAAATGCTTTAGTTTACCGGCTATGATTACACCCTTTAGGCTAAAGGAAACGAATAATAATTGTGCTTTCCCAATCTCGTGTACCAAAAGAGCATAATCCAGTCTTTAGATCAGCAGAGAGCATTATCTCTTAAAAAAATCAGAAACTGCAATTGTCCCATGTTTTCTCCTGAACGTAAGTTAAACACATATATGCAAAATCTATCTTTTTTTAAAAAAAAAATCCTCCATTCGTTAATCATAGATATTTCAAAAATAGGAATAATCTAGCCTTTGCTACTGACTTCCAGTGAGTTTTGACCTTAACGAGTAATATTGATTCTAATATTTGAGCAAGGAACATATCCATAAGTAACAAAACTGATTAAAATTTGTATCGTGAACTTCGTGAAAGTGGATTCGAACAGAGAGAGCGAATTTAAATGTTTATTCGTATATTATATTTGATTAAATGCATTGCAAACTATCATTTGTGACCCTTCCAAGAATTAAGTAACGTATTACTTTGAAAAACGTATATATATAAGGGAACGTGGGGCATAATGGGGGAAAGCTAAGATATTTGCTTTTATAAATTGGTACCCAATATCTCAATTGCAGTAATTTTTTTTGCGGTACACACGTTGAACATTTATTGCAATATTTCAACCAGCAAATTCTTTCAAAAATATTGTTTTGGGCCTTTTTGTTTAACTTATTCCAAAAATGGCTCTTATTCTCATTATGCTCCCTACGTGGGGCTTAATGGAACATTGGATTTCAGTCAACCTCATTATGCCCCTACCCCATACTGCCCCGTACACTATTACATCTATAATATCCAGCTTTAATATAGACTTATCATTATAAAACAACAATATATGATTACTAGAGACCGGATGTTTAGGCACTAAAAACCTGGAAAATAGGCAGGCAAATAGGCACTTAAAATTTAAAAAAATAGGCAGTAAAATAGGCACTAAAATGTAACTCGAAATAATGAAGATAAATACTCAATACCATTAAAAAATAGATTCAAGTCATAGATAATGTTCAAAGAATATAGAAACATACTTGTTTGTTAAATAATATCCTCTTTTACTGTATATACAAAAACGAGGCATGTTATGCATTGCACATACTGGGTGAATCTGAAAGATGTGCACATACTTCGGAAGGTGATTCGTGACATGAAAAGAAGACAAAAAGTGCTGTTGCATGTTGTCGAATTCTGCGTCGTGTTCGAGTGACAGGGGTGCCAAATTGGAATCGAAATCGAATCCTGACAATTGGAACGGGACATAAAGGTGCGCACATACTTCAGGAGATGATTCGTGAAATTCAAGAGGACTTTTAGGCCTATCTTCTTTTCATGTTACGAATCACCTCCCGAAGTATGTGAACATCTTTGAAGTTCATCCTGTATATATATTGTAACGTACCACGAGCTTGTGTTTACAAACACATAATATAAGTAAATATGTGTATATTATGTTACGTAAATTATATATTTTCCCAATGAAGGCTTATTTTGAAGAAAATGCATAGGATAGGCAATGTTAGGCACTAAAGCAATTATTTAGGCAGTAAAGGTCGAAATAGGCAAAATAGGCAAAATAAAATTGGCTTAAATCGAAACTATAACCCTCCATATAAACTTTAAAACGTTATTTTTGATCATATCTTTAATATTAAAAAATAGGCATTTTGCCTAACATCCGGTCTCTAATGATTACTATTATACAACACAACTTGAATAGGCTATAACAAAAGATGAGTACTCTTTACAAAAATGCTCATAATTACTTCAAAAAGTATAAGGTACATTCTGAATTCGGCATTATTAACAAAAATTAAAAATGTGATCATTGTGAATTGTACTACAGAGTTTATGCAGATTACATCGAATTATTGTCAGTTGAATCTTAATATTTGCTGACATCAAATCAACATAAACAAATTTTGAAATTGAGCATTAAAAACTTAAACAAAACTGCGTATTCGAACCTTATATAAATTTATAGGAGGAAATCAAAAATAGACAAGTATACAGTACAACTATTAAGTCTGAAGTACATGTGAAACATTGCTAGAATCATGCTTTTTCTAACAGAATTTACAATAGTATTCAATTTAATCGTCATAGCTAACAACCCCGGCACACGAATTGTGGGCCCACTGACGGCGTCTCGAACATCAAATCCAGCCCTCATTAGATTTGGACCAAAGGTTGCCACAATGAAGACAAGCTGCGTCATCATCTTTTTCATTGGACGAGCTTCATGATTCTTTAACTAGTTTATTTTTTCGACCATTCTTTGGTAGGCCTTTGTTTGAGGTTGGTTGCGCTATAGTACGTTTTTTTTTCTATACATCTTTGTTTGGAATTTGCTTGAGCTAATTGAAGTTCCTTTTTGTACGGAGATACAGTTAATATGGATGTTTTACCCCTTTTACGTTTTTTTCCCCTTTTTGTCCCTTGCTTAATTTTTGGAATACCTATTATGTTTTGAGGCGAAGAAGAAGGAAAACTTAATGGAGTTTGTTCTTTGTAAGAGCATCCGAGAATTTCTGCGTCAATCGAAGATTCAGATGTATTCGACTGTACGCCTTGTGCGTGTGGTTTGAAAAGGGATTTGCTAGGTGCAGTTAGTGTAGGGTTTTCATTTCCTACTGACTCAGTGACGTTTATGCCTATGTCTGTTGCATCTGCAGGTAGAAAGTCTTCATCTGTAAACACGTTCATGTCCAAAGGCCAAATCCCAGTTTTCTTGAAGGCGTTAATTGTATTAAGCATTGATGCTGCTCGCGAAAATACAGGGCCAAAGAGTTGAGAGATGACTTGGAGCGTAACAACTTTTGGGTAATTGGTTCTAATACATTTCCTAACCTCATCTTCATAGAACTTGCTGAGTGGCCTCATAAAGCCGACGTCAAGGGGTTGAAGTCGGTGAGAGCAATGAGCAGGCAGACAAAGCAAAAGTACTCCATTTTCTCTTGCCATGTCAATTAAGTCCAAGTTTTTAGTGTGGGCGTTATGACCATCCAGAAGAAGAACTGGTTTACTTGTACACGCTCCTGAAAACATTAGAAATTTCTTGAACCATTTGAGAAAGTGTTCTTTTGTAATCCATCCAGTAGCACTAACTTCTGCCCATGATCCAGGTGAAAGGCCCATCTCAAATTCCTGCTGCATCCTTGCTCTAGGATAAATCATCGTAGGTGGCATGCAAGCTCCAGCAGCTGAACAACAAATTGCTGCAGTATCCGATTCTCTTCTCTCTGTTGAAGTTACAGCTCCAACTTGACGTTTGCCTTTTTCTGCGACAATCCTTCTATGTCCTTTAGGATTCACGGTTATTCCAGTTTCATCTACATTATAAATATTTTCTGCAGAGAGATGATGTTCCTCAATGACTCCAGCCAAAAGCTCAAAAAACTTAGAAAAAGCTACCTTTTTGAACCCCATCGCGCGAGTTCCCGATGTAGATTCTGGTTTGCGAAGTGTTATTTCAGGGTGACGCTTAATAAATCCTCTTAACCAGTCAATTCCAGCATTTTCTCTTCTTTGTTGAAAGGGAATTTTTGAATTTCGTTTCTTTCTTCCAATTGAAACGCTAATTCCCTCAGTTCATTGCCAGTTAGACCAAAAAGTCGCCTCTCCATTTTCACTAAATAACCTACTAACTCGCACTCCTGTTCATGGGTAAACACAGGCTTAAAATGTCCCATTTGTTTCTGGAAAGATCCAGGGTTTTCTCGTTCCTTGTTACAACACCGCTCCAGCGTAGTCTGGGGAACCTTGAACTGCCGAGAAGCTTTATAATATCCCATTTCAGCACGTATTTCACTCTCGATGGCCGCCTTCATCTTTTCTTCCTCCCAACTTTGCCTCGTTGATTTCCTTTTATATGTGCGAACTATCCTAAAATGACAGCAAACAAGAGCTTATACAATTCTAGCATTAACAAGAAATGTTTCGAGCTGGATAGTAACTACACAATCGATACTCTTACGGGGCATAATGGGGTAATGGGGCAAAATGGGGTGATTCCAATACCTTTCTTCCCCCTCCCCCCCGTTTTGCCCCAGATGAGTTGTAGTCTTAAATCAGCGATTATCTCTGCTATAACCTACAATTCGTAAACCTCAAAAATACACAACAAAAACAGAAGAAATATTCTTTCAGCATATCAATAGTTTAAAAGTGTGCAAAAAAGAACTTGCCTTGCCTTGACAAAAGAGAAATCCCAATGATTATATAGCACAGCACGAAATAAAGAACTGACACACAGCACTGTTCCTTTTCAACTGATAAGAACGCTACTCAAGCACGACAGCCCTTTGTCCTTGAGAATCTTGTTTAGGTACTTATCGCTTGATCGCAGTAAATTACAGTTCGAAAAATACCAATATCCCGCTATGCCTCACATTCCCCTATATACACAAGGTGGTAGGAAACTCAACCGACAAAATTTGGGAGGTGATTCCTGACCAAGAAGAAAAAAGTCCTTTTACATTTTTCTCTAGGACATAGTTTCGGAGCTAGACGATGCCGAAAATGTGACAAAATACACTTTAGACCTCTATATATTCTCTATTTCGAATGATAGACGCAAGGCGGCATGGCCATCTCAAAGAAACGAAACCTGCTCTATTCAAAGATGGGTATGTCGCAATCGTGAAATCAGTGCACAAGGGATTCCACAAAGGAGCGTAAGGACTCCGGGATAAACTGTCACGTAAAGATACGTCAAAATAGGAGTGAATGGATAGGTTTCCCACCTGATAACCATAATTAGTTGCACCATGCCGAGCTCTCAAATAGAGACGAAATGGTTGACACGTCATATTCGCTATGTACGGTTGCATAAGGGTCTTCACCACAGCGAAAATTAAACTACAGCTAATTTTATAGATTTTCTGTAATATATTCAAAATAAATCTAAATATTGGGAAAACAAAAACATATGCGCTAGACATTATGATTCTTCATGTGATACCGTCATCACAACTCACTTATCTGCTTCCCATTTGCAACTGCCGAAAGCATTTTTTGCGGGATGCATTTGTATTTTTTTGCGGGTTGTGTAAATAGTGGCACACTTAAGGAAGTTAGGTGAGTTGTGATAATGGCATCACATGCAGAATATCATCTAGTGCACTATGTTTTTGTTTTTCCAATAATGTTATTTTTTCATGATATTATTAAAAAAACTTTAAAATTAGCGGCAGTTTCATTTCGCTGCGGTGAAGATCCATAACCACCAGGTACTGATGATTACCAACCATGCAGTTGTATTAATTATTCCTGCCAGGGATACTTATTTTCATGATATGACCCGGGGATAAGCTTTTACATGAGGGTGATTTCCCCTGCACACCCTCGTTTATTCGAACACTGCTGACAGCAAAACGTTGACTATTTTTAGGAACAATGCACGGTCATTAACACACGGCCATAGCTACCATACAGCTAAACCATACTACATACATACTTCGTTGATTTGCCTCGAGAGGACCCCAAAGTTGCCAGTCCAGGTCATTCCGATGCACAAGGAGTTAGCACGGAAGAAACACTGAGTGCACAACCAAAAAACAATACATCACCATTAAGCAGACCTATCTTGTCTGTCATAGTCATCCGTGAAGTTGAAGTGGGCAACAACTACGTTATGTGTTGTGAATCATGTTCATAGTGTAGTGTGTTGTGACAATGGCCCATTACACCAATCAGGAAAATGCTGAGCTTATTTTTGTGTATGGAGAAGCACATGGAAATGGTAGGCGGGCAGCCCAATTATACAACGATCGATATCCAAATAGACGCCAACCGCATCATACAACATTTGCAACTCTGTTTCGTCGTTTGTGTGAGACCGGAAAGTTTCACCCTGCCATGTATGACACGGGAAGACCACGTGAGGGACGCACTGTGCATACCGAAGAACGTATTTAACGACATGTGCTCGATGATCCGAGTGTAAGTTCCAGGGAGCTTGCCCGTCAGCATAATGTCAGTCATGACAAGATGCTGTCGTTCCTTCATGCCAACAATTTTTACCCCTATCGTTTGCAACGGGTACAGGGTCTATCGCCCGGGAATTTTCCTCCCAGGCTGGAATTTTGTAATCAGGTTCTCCGTTTGGTGGCAACAATTGTCGGTTTTCTCTCCTCCATTTTGTTCACAGATGAAGCCCAATTTGGAAGAGATAGTATCCAGAATTTCCATAATAGCCATCTGTGGTCTGTGGATAGTCCACATGGAAAGGCCCGCCACCAACACCAGTTTTGTATCAACGTTTGGGCAGGGATTCTGTGTGACCATCTCATTGGAACAGTCGTTCTTCCACCAAGACTCACTGGGCCTATCTATTTGAACTTCTTGCGCCAGATACTTCCTACACTTCTGGAGGATGTGCCGTTGGTCTTACGACAACGTATGTGATATATGCACGATGGTACACCGGCGCATTTCTGTCGCCCCGTGCGTGATTATTTGAACACTGTTTTCCTGGGCAAGTGGATCGGCCGTGGCGGTCCTAGGTCATGGCCTGCCCGGCCGCCGGATTTAAACCCTCTGGATTTCTATTTTAGGGACCTGATATCCAAACGTTCGAACATCGCGTCTACAACGACTCTATGGAAAGGAGTCGTAAACCTGGTTCACTGGTTAAAATATAAGTTACGATGCGATAATACCTTTTCTTCGTGCAAAAATTAACTCACACCTTTAAATATATTTAATCTCACCTTTATTACTGGACATAACTTAAATATCTTTTCCTTTATACCATTAAGTACATAAATTCACTGGCTAGACGAACAACAAAACATGTACATAGTCACAACTATCCCATAATAATCACTTACATATCATAAAGATATTCTTCTTTTTTGTTAATTTAAAAACGAACATTCTACTAAGTATATTGCATATGTACGAGCACTTTCTGCCCGAGGTACAGGGAAATGTCCGAGGTACAGGTAAATATTATACAAACTAAAATATTTCGTTATAGAAAATGTCGCCCGACAGATGGACTGAATATAAAAGTCATGAGTAGGCTTGGCTTTTATATTCAAGAACCACTGGTCCGGTTACATTAATGTTCATACATTACATATGTTCTTGATATTTTGATCATATCTCGTATATATCTTCATTACATTTTGATTAACCCTCATATATATATATTATTTATAATCATTCACATAGATACATTTATAATAAATCTTTCATTTCATTATCATTTATTTCTTATTACATTAATATTTATTCTTTATTATTAAAAACATCGTCGCTTATAAATATAATTAACGAGGGTGAAATACAAATTATGAAGATTAATAATTTCGAACATTATTACAAACGGTGATGTTACAAATAATATTTTTTTTCCTTTCGGGCGCATTGAATAACTAATAGGTTAGATGTTACATTTTAATGTATACCTCGTAGTTCTAAGCTGTCATAAATAAAGAAGAATTTTATTCAAGGTAGTCAGTGAATAATTGATTTTATAGAATGGATCTTATTCTTAACATAATCTTTGACAATTAAGTTTTCAACACAAGTCAATCGAATATAAATAATCTTTGCCTTTGATTAATTATAAATTGAATTATGATTCTTCACATTAACAAGAAAGAATAAAAATCATTTGAAAATTAATTTTCCAGTCTACTTAAAACTCTATTTAAGCATTTCAAGTAATTTTAAGAATCGTTTTCATTATTGATATTAACACATAAACTTTAAAAATGAAATTTACAAGAATCTATAACTAACATGAATTTAACCTAATTTCAGTAACGGTAATCATGTTACATTCGAACTTGCATACGGTTCTAATAACGTACACTGTATTGCGCTATCATGATTATGTCCTGTATTATTGTTCTGTACAGAAATTACTTCAATACCTGGATCTTGATGTGAATTGCCATCTCTTGCCCTTCCATTATTTCTATCCCCATAGTTCGTTGTGTTTCTGGAATTTCTCCATACATTTCTTCTATTTTTAAACCTATTTTGACTATATGGTCTAACATAAGAATTACTGCGATTAATTAGGTTAGGTGGATTCCCTGCATAACTCTGCCTATTTTGCTCATTTTGATTGCTAGAGTATACTCGTCTTAGATTCGTTTCGGTATTATTCATATTTCGGATATTTAAATTCCGAACAGGGACCAAATGATCTGAATTGTTCTTATTTTTACCCATTCCTGATTGTGTTAGATTCATAGCATGGTATTGGGTTTCGTAACATTGAACGAGCATTAATAAATGACTAAAACTCATACACTGTGTGGAAAATAAGATCTGTTGTAATTTAAATGGAAGCAAATTGCGAATCGATGCTATTATTCTTGACTCTGATTGCAATGGATTGACAACTTTTAATTCGTTATAGACATTTACAACAAACTCTACAATAGATTTGTGCAATCGAGGATTGAAGTGTTGATTTCTAAGAGTGGCATCTCTATTTGCCAGCAAAAAGTCGTTTTCATAATTTGCGATCAATGCCGCTTTAAACTCCTCATATGTACTAATGTGATCACGTATTGCCTTAAACCATAAGGAGCAAGGTGGGAGTAATACATGGGGTATTAATTTCATATACTGTGACCGGTCAATAGACATTATATTGCATTCGTCTTGGAATTTCTCTAAGAAAGAAGTAGCATTTTCATTACACTTGCCACTAAATTTACTCATGGCTTTAATTTCGCTCATTTTAACACCTAATTTTACCTTCCTTTTCTCATTCCTTGATCTTGTTGTGTGGTAATTCCGGTCCGTGACGTGCTGTGTCATGATGCCATCCATATTTCGTTCATCAGTGTTCTTCGGACAATTTTCTTCCAATATAATATCCTCCTCAGATCTCGACGAAGGCGGATTCCTCTCCGGTGAGTGGGGAAACTCAAAGTGTTCACTACCTGGGTTATTATGGTAAACGTTGTCTCCAGCCTGTAACGTTTTAATTTCTTCTTGGAGAGCAGCTAACAACTGTGCATTGACACTTATGTTATTGGTGTTGTTGCTGACCTGGGTCTTTTGCTGTTTAACGGAAGATTCTATTATTGCTAAATCTTTCTTTACGTTACAGATTTCTTGATCTTGGTGGTTGTGCTTTTTTTGACACTCATCAGATATCCTTTGTAACTTTTCTTCAAACTGTGAGGATATGTCGTTCATCACCTGGACGATGGTTTGTTTCGTATCGTCTGATTTTAGTTCTATCCGTCGGCTCAACTCTTCATATAGCTTGTTAGCTTCGTTAAATTTTAGTTCCATCTTCTGTTCCATGGTCTGGTTAGCTTCATTAAATTTCTGTTCCATCTTCTGTTCCATGGTCTGATTAGCTTCATTAAATTTCTGTTCCATCTTCTGTTCCATGGTCTGATTAGCTTCATTAAATTTCTGTTCCATCTTCTGTTCCATGGTCTGATTAGCTTCATAGAACTTCTGTTCCATGGTTGTGTTAAATTGATTGAGCTTCTGTTCCATGGTTTGTTTCATGTCGGTAGTCATCTGCTGTAGAACTAACAAAAGTCGGTCCTCTGATGATACACTTGGTGTTGCACTATTTTCACCTTGATTACTTGTATCTGATTCCTGCTGCGCTAATACGCTATCCATTTTTCTGATGATTATCCTACCGCTTCGTAATACGGTTAAGTTCGTATTCATAAAGTACAGTATCCAAGTAAATTCACCCCTACTTTCCTTTCTTCGGGAACTGAATTTACGAAATTCCCGGCGTGAAAGGCACCAAAAAGTTTTACAACGACTCTATGGAAAGGAGTCGTAAACCTGGTTCACTGGTTAAAATATAAGTTACGATGCGATAATACCTTTTCTTCGTGCAAAAATTAACTCACACCTTTAAATATATTTAATCTCACCTTTATTACTGGACATAACTTAAATATCTTTTCCTTTATACCATTAAGTACATAAATTCACTGGCTAGACGAACAACAAAACATGTACATAGTCACAACTATCCCATAATAATCACTTACATATCATAAAGATATTCTTCTTTTTTGTTAATTTAAAAACGAACATTCTACTAAGTATATTGCATATGTACGAGCACTTTCTGCCCGAGGTACAGGGAAATGTCCGAGGTACAGGTAAATATTATACAAACTAAAATATTTCGTTATACGTCCGAGCCGCTTGTGACGCTTTGCGGGAAGAACCAGACACGTTTCGACATGTGCGCCGGTCTGTGCGATAACGTCTGAATGCCTGTCTTTAGAGTGATCGACGGCATTTTGAGCATCCTCTTTAGTGTTGGCACAGGTAAGACTGTTGTAAGACTTCTGAAATCTTTAATGTCATTCTTTGTGATACTTATTCATCACGGACACCAGTACGAGCTGTAGTTTATCATCCTTGAAAATACAGTCCCTGTTTGCCTGTACGCATGTTTACTTTTGCCCACGTCTTCCATGCCTCAGTTGCCAACTCGGTAGGGCCTACAGCGATTCTCGGCCCTGCAATGTCTGCGTATTCTGCTTGTTGCGGAACCGCTGCACCAACACCCATGTCCGGCGGTGTTCCCTTGAATTGGTTCCCGACACTGCAATGGGGAATCCCCACTTTTCCAGCTCTCACTCCACAGTTCGTACGTAAGCCATACGTAACATGTCATAGTACATACGTCTGTTTCACTTCTCACTGCCCCAACCATGTCTGCTTTGCGGAATCCCCTTCTTCCTGTATGGACTCACATAGCGCAGTTCCATTGCTCCATTCAGTTTGCACCATCAGTTCCCTTGAGTATGATTTTCTTTCTCATTTTGTGGACCAACGTCACTATCTCAACTCGTTCAGGAGATATTCTACTTTACCCACGGTGTGTGGGCGACCTTTTGCTCGGTTCCTGCTGGAACACGCCGCCTCTTTCGACTTCTGTTCATGACTTGTTTCCTTGTTTCCAGTTGTGGAGTCACCTCCCGAAGTGTATTCACCCACACTTCATATCCACTTCATTGTTGGTCACCATCAGTACCTGGTGGTTATGCAACCGCACAAACCTAATATGACGCGTCATCAATTCGTCTCTGTTTTAAATCTCAACATGGTTACAACTAATTATGATTACCAGGTGGGAAACCTATCCATTCACGTCTATTTTGACGTACCTTTAGCTGACAGTTTATCCGGGAGTCCCTACACTCCTTTGGGGAATCCCTTGTGCACTCATTTCACGATTGCGACATACCCATCTTTGAATAGAGCAGGTTTCGTTCCTTTGAGATGGTCATGCCACCTTGCCTCTATCATTCGAAATAGAGAATATATAGCGCTCTAAAGTGTATTTGCCATGTTTTCGACGACATGTAGCTTGAAATTATGTGTCCTAGAGAAAAGTGCAAAAGCATTTTTTTCTTGTTTCGGTGTCGAGAATCACCTCCCGAATTTTGTCTGTGGAGTTTCCTACCACCCTGTATATATATGTACATGTACATTCTTACTGTAAAATATAACAAGGCTCCTGATTAAAGATTTAACCCGGTGCTCAATTGCGGTATGAACAGTGGTGGATCTAAACCGGGGCCAGTATGGCCTAGGCCCCTCAGTTTTTTTGAGTGAGGAATTAATTTAAGCTATTATTTATATATTTTTAAAAGTTTATAGTAAACTCATGATATACTTCCCATAGTCTGGGTTCTGGCTGGCGCTCTAAAAGTGTTTTCCTTCTAGATTTGCCACTCAGTATGAATTGTGACTACTATCGTTCATTGGTCGACTTCTTCCAGTTACTTTTTTCAATGTACTCCTCCTTGGCTTTTTACGAAGTAATCGAATATGTTCAAACCGTAATAGAACAAAATCTAAATTCCAGTTACGTATTTTGTGGAAATTGCACTAAGATAACTTACGAACTTGCAGTGTTCTTGAAATTTTAGTTGTGTAAGAAACATTTGTTAAAATACTTAATGATATTAACATTTCATCATATCAAATATCACTTTATATTTGAAGCCCAGCAAATTATCAGAGAAATGACGTAAAGATTGTCCACAAAGTCGAGTAGAAAATTAATGTTCTATATCGATAAAATATTGAACCATAGCGAATATATATCGCTGTATTTAAGGTATACTCGCATTCTTCACATCACTGCTGTTGCCTCAAACTTGACGCAGAAATGTTGCCACCGTATTGAATGAGACCTATCGGCAATTTGTAGAAGTAACAACAAAAAAGTAAGATACGTCAAATAGGGTAAAGAATAAACTCTGAATTTGAAGAGAAAAGCAAATGACAAGAGACAGCACTATGAACTACAGGGAAACATGCGATTTTTAGAGAGAGAAAAGAGAAAAAATTGAGAAGAGGAATCGGCACCGTGAATAGAATGGAATCCAAGTCGAAAGGTCCCGAACCATAAGTTGCATACAAGAGAGAGTAGAACTGGGAACGATAGAGTAGAGAGGACATGAAAAAAACAAATGATTACCTGTACCAAGGTCCACTCCACAGTCTTAGCGGGGAGAGGGACGTTGACGGAGGCGATAGAGGCGAACGGGAGTAAGGTGCGACATGAAGACGGAGTTGGAGTAAGATACGGATTTAAATGATGGAGAGGCAGGGGAAACAAACCCAGATAGGGAGGTTACAGGGCAATTGTGATACCAGTAGCAATTAGCTGTAGGACTTTGGGAGTTATAATGTTTCCAACGCTGTAGATGACGAGAAAGGGAATGGGAGCGGTAAGAGGAGGGTGAGATTTTGAGAGAAATCGGATGACCAAACAAACTTCCAACACGAGCAGCGCGGTCTGCTGATTCATTGCCTACGACACCCACGTGACTTTTCTCTAATAAAAAGAAAGTAGAAAGGCCATGAGTGGTACGTAGAGCTACGAACGATTTGATCTCTAAAACAATACGGTCAGTTGTAGAAGTCCAAGGGTATGATTGTAATGTGAAAAAAAGGGATTTGGAATCAGTAACAAGACATACTATAGCATAAGAATGTTGAAGAGAGTGACGAAGGGCAGCAGCTACAGAGTAAGCTTCTGCTTGAAAGATAGTAGTAGAGGAGGGCAATTTGTAACTGAAATGTGGATTGAGAAAAGAATCGTAGAAACCCGAACCGACACAGTCACTCGATTTAAATAGTGGGTGTTGGAGGGAAAGTGAGAAAGCCAGGAATGGAGAAGCGAAACATAAATGCTGGGATATTGGAGACCAATCGAAGAGGGAGAGTAAGGGGGAAGTTCGATATTGAGATCTAAGGGTGAAAGAAAATAATCATACAAATAAGGCAAAGGAGTCCGAGATCGAGAAAGTAGGGGAGGGAGAGGGGAAAGAGTGGTATAACTGTAATAAATAAAGGGAAGGGAGGAATGATAGGGACGATGATGAGATTATGTATGTAGGTATGATAATAATTGGAGTTTGGGTAGGAAAACAGTGGAGGTACTGGGGAAGCGAGAAAGATAGAAGGTATCACTGAGGAATTTAACATATATTGTTAGGGGAGGAAAACGTGCTTCCGTAAATAGAACTGGGGCGGCAGTAGTGGGAGGGAGTAAGAGGGAACGACAGAGTGTGCGATATTGAAGGGATTGGATGCTTTTACTACGTTTGACAGGTTTCGAGGAAAGGAGGAAAAGGCCATAGGTAATCATAGGGAGGTAAACTTGACGGAATAGGGTAAGGAGGTGACGAATGTCAACACTCCAACGGGGGTTACTGATTACTCGGAAAAGATGAATATAACGGTCTGTTTTAGTTTGTAGGTATCGAGATTGACGAGCCCAAGGCAAAGAGGAATCCAAGTACATGCCCAAATATTTAACAGATGAGACTTGATGTATTGAAACTCCATGGATGACTATTTGGAGAGGGGAAGTCGAACGTTTCCGGTGAACTCCACAAGATGTGTTTTAGTCCAGTTAACTGAAAAATTATATTGATCACACCAAAGGGCGAAGCATGTGAGAGCCGTAGTAAGGAGATTTTAGGCTAGGGAAGGAGAAGAGGCTGGAGTACACGACAATATCATCTGCAAAGCACAAAACACGAACAGTATTACCAAGATGACGGATTTGACGAGCAATATATAAATTGAATAAAAGGGAAGCTAAAACAGAACCTTGAGGAAGGCCTTGGGAAGTAAGTCTGGAGGAAGTATACTGGTGACCAATGTGGATGTAAACCGTACGATTTATGAGTAAATTATGTATGACACGAATAAATTTAGGAGGAAGACCTAGTTGCCAGAGTTCGTCTAAAAGATAATAGAAAGAAACAGTATCATAGGTTCGTTCAAGATCCAGAAACACTGCGGACAGAGATTTAAGTTGAGTGAAGGCCAACCAGACATAAGAAACCAAAGGAGTGAGACAGTCATAAGTACATCTCCCCACACGAAATCCAAACTGATATTGGGACAGAAGATTATGATGTTCCACAAACCATTGTATTCGATTTTTAAGAAGATGTTGAAAGACTTTTAAAAGACAGGGAAAATGAGCTATAGAACGGTAATGATTAGCTACCCCAGGGGTTTTATTTGGTTTTAAGATAGGAAAAACTACATATTCCTTCCAAAGGGAAGGAATATGTTCAGTGGTCCAGACGGTGTTTTATAGATGTAAAAGCTCGGATAGAAGAGGAGGAGGTAG
Organism: Thermobia domestica; assembly: GCF_964235325.1. NCBI lineage: Eukaryota > Metazoa > Arthropoda > Insecta > Zygentoma > Lepismatidae > Thermobia > Thermobia domestica. The sequence continues at coordinate 41,218,547 of NC_137461.1, read as the reverse complement.
GTGTTGAAGGTGACTAATCGAGGCGCCATCTTTACCGGGAGCAGTGGATTTAGATTTTAAAAGGGCTATGGTTAATTCACGTAGAGAAAATACGAATCTAGAGGGGTAAGAGTAGGATCTTGAAAGAAAGGAGAAAACCAAATGGGAAGTAACATAGTCGTAGCCGGGGCTAATTGGGCATCAGAATTGGGAAACCCATGAGGAAGAAATATGTCTCCCAGATGTGAGAGAACGAACCGGACGTGAAAGGGAGCAGTAAAAGAACCAAAGTTTAGAAGGTTTAGTACCGGAAGTAAGAGTAGAACAGAAACGTCCCCAGGCTAAACGACGAGAGAGGCGAATATGACGTTTGGCAAGAGCTTGTGCACGTTGGTAAAGAAGAAAATTAGCTGTGGAATGGGTTCGGAGATAGTTTTGCTGAGCATGGAAACGTTGATTTATTCATTTTTGACATTCAGAGGTCTACCACGAGGTAGCGGAACGGCGAGTAGTAGAAGGGGAAACAGGAGGGTGTACGCGTGATTGGCAGGTGCTGATAACAATTTTATGGTGAAAATGAATTGCTTGGTCGTGAGAAGAGGTGGAAGGCGGTGCTGATGGTAAATGTTCGAGGATAGTTTGATAGTGAGCCCAGTCTAAAGAGGTGGATAGGTGGAAATGAGGGAGAAGAGGGAGGTAAAGCCGAAGACAAAGACGGAGAAGGAGGGTGGGGGAGGAGTCATGGATAAAAAGTGGGAAACGATCACTGCCGAAAGCGTCAGCGAAGACTTTCCAGCGGAGGAGTCGACTGAGAGAAGGAGAGCAGAGAGGCAGATCAGGTGCGGAAGGAGATTCGGAAGGACGGGGAATACGAGTGGGGGTGCCATCATTTAGAGGATAACAAAAGGAATGAAAATAAGCATTCATTAATAAAATTCATTACCGGCCGTATTGTTGAATGTAGCCTCCCCAGAGGGGATGATTACAATTAAGGTCACCACCAAGATAGCACGGAGAGGGTAAAGATTGAAAGAGAGAAATCTAGTCAGGGGCTAGCAGATGAAGATGAGGAGGTACGTACATATTAATGAAGGTAACAGAGCCAAGTCGAACAGTCTGACAATGTATCTTGGAGTGTTGAAAGGAGTTGGGAAGGAGAAAATACGTATGGGATTTACGGATTCCGATGGAACTGCCACTGTAGCTATCAGCACGAAGTTCATGAAGCCAATCATAATGAGAAGGGAGACGGGGAGAAGGTGTTTTAAGCCATGTTTCGTGTAAGAACATAATATCAGGGTGAAAGTAGGTACAGAGATTTTGGAGAGCATAAATCTTGTGAGTGCAACTACACAAGTTCCATTGGAGTATGGAGGGAAGGGATACAGTTAAGAGTTGCATAATAAAAGTGAAGGTAGGGATTTCAGTACTTGTAAACACGTATTCAATTCTTGGGACATAAACTGTGTCGGACGTGTTTCCAGAACTTGAAGGATAGTCTTAAGAGCACTGGAGAAATGGGGTTGAATAAGACTCAGTTTGGTAGGAGAAGTGGAAGAGAAAGAGGATACACGAAAAGGTGAAAGTAAAGTAAAATCTGATTTAAGTGAAGTGTGCGTGGGCGACGAAGGCCTTGAAACAGGTTGAACCCGATCCTTAGAAGGATTAGGAGGGATGTGGGCAAAAGATCGTTTCTTTCGGGGTGTGTCAGGAGAAGTAGAACCAACAGTAAAAACGAGAGGAGGAAGTTTTGCAGTGTCTGCAAAGGATAACGTGCGGCGAGAAGGAGGAGGAGAAGAAGTAGAGGAATGCGTAGAGAATTGAGGCGAAGGAACATAAGAGGGTGTATTATTATGCACGCGGTGTTTCGCTTCTTGAAAGGAGAGGTTTGTCAGGGCCATAAGCTGATTGATTTGGGTTTGGAAGGTCCGTTCGGGACAGGTACGAGATGTGGCAACATGAGCACCGGAACAATGGAGACAGTGATGGCAGAATATTGGTTACAGATAGATGAAGTATGCCCTTCTAAGCCACAAGTGGCACAATGGGGGCACTCTTTATAATTTGAGAATAATGACCAAAATGGAAGCATTCATAACATTGTTTCAGTTGAGGTGTATAAGTGGCCACTGGGAAGCGCATGTAAAAAAGGGTACAATAGTCGGGCAGAATATTGGTATTGAAGGAGAAAACAACTGTACTAGTAGGTGTTTTCGGATAGGAAGAAAAGGATGTAGACGGGGGTCGGGGAGGGAGCTCGGGGGATGAAGACCCCTCGACCGCTGCAGAGGAAGGGTGAGAACTCGGAACAGGAGAAGAATTGGTACGAAATATGCGTCTCACCTGCGTTATTTTAGCGGAACTCTTTATATGCGACAGAAGATCGGCTTCACTGAGAGACGGGTCCACATTACGGATAACACCCTTGCGGGAAACTTGATAGTTAGGCACATAGGCTTTCCACCTTTGCCTGTAATAACTGATTTGTAAGGAATTGGTTCGCTGCAGAACCAGTACGAAAATAAACTTTAAGTAAGCTATCCTACTTGTTTCAAATCCAATACGTCTGCAACACTATGTGTATGTAATAAACGATCCAATTTCATAGGATGTCTACCGATACTGGCGGAATCCGTGACATGGACAATATAAGGGCCCAAATGATGAGCAGCATAAACATTGTTAGGAACAGTAAGTGCAGTAGTTGAATGATTATCTGTAGAATCGATCACCATGGCAGTAGAAGAAGTAGAAGTAGTCGTCTTCAAAGTGGCCTGGTTAGGCACAGAACCGTCGCAAGTTGCCGACATCAAGGCGGAAAACAAGAATATAGAGAGTAGATAGAAACACTACAGAAAAAACTGAGAAGTGAACACAAGTCACAGATACAAAGGACAACCATGTATAGAAAACACGAGGTCAAAAATTCAGCACTCGCAGTATCACTATCACGAAAGAGAAAATCTAACCGCACAAGAGCAAACACCAACACCCCTACTCACAGTCTTCTTCGTCATTTCATTCGGAACTAACTACGCCAGCACCAACACGCGGTGGAAATAGAAACTTGAGGATCTTCAGCAGTTAGAGACTTCTTCAGGGTCTGACGAGTGATTAGCGGCATACTAAAGAGTTCAACTGGAATGTTTCCTACAGTAGTCACCTCTTTAGTATGACGCTAATCATACGTCAAAATGACTCTGCATAAGGCCTTTAATAGTTAAAAGGTTATGTTAATACTTAGTCAACTTAATAGAAGCGATTGTCAACTCAATCACAGAAGCGATTGCCAAATTCGGGTAGATTTAACACCACGAGGGGAGGCAGTTGGTACCAGGCTGACTTTTAAGAAAATTCAGATTTCATGTAATCACCTCCCAATATTCGTTGCTTCGGCCCTAATTGGTCAAAACACATGAAACAAACCTTGCGCCCCATGTGGGTGCTCCGGCACCTACACAAATAATATTGTGAGTTCGGCACACCCACAAGATCTTTAGTTTGGACCTGGGTTTGAACCCGTTTCTCTTTTGTTTAAATTAGCCTGCTATAACTAAGCTAGGGCTGGTCCAACATATCCTTATAGTACCAATATATTTTATTATATCGCAGCATAGGCCTTTATGAGAGTGTTCATAAAATATTTTAACTAAAAATAAATCAAACATTGAGACCTCCCTGAAAACATATAGGCTAACACGATATGCACCCATATAAATTTTGGAAAATCGGCCCCTTTGAAACAAATAATATATCCATTATATAAACAAGATTCATAAAATGTACGACTTGACCTCTATACTTTCTGGTTTGAAATACGAAATTGTCACTATAAACATTGTAGTATAACAGAAGTAACTTAAATTTTTTTTTAAAAAAATAGACACCTTCAAAATGGGCCGAATGTTCATGTTGTATTTAATTTGTTAGACAACAAATTATATGTAAGACTTTTAAGAATATTTATATCTTGCAAATTTGCTTCTTCTTTCTTGAAAATCTCAATGATAAATCTTAGTTACTCAACTAAGGAATTTTTGTGAAATCAATAAATGTAACACTTTTAAGGATCTTTTCGTAAACAGTTCATTAGTAATTTAATGAAAACTACTGGCATATGCAGAGCCCTAATTTTTCCGAAAATTAAGTAATCTAATGTATTTTGTAATTTCATGAAAAGGAAAAGGAAAGTACAAAGCTTTACAAAAAAAATGCAATTTTCATTGTGTAATAAACTGCTGCCTTGTATTGTAGAATCGAGCAGCGCTAAACTTGAGCCAATTCGTCCGATTGCTACGAATTAGGGCCCGACGAAATCTGCTAGAATGCGCCTTTAGTATGTGTCACGGACTTGCACAAGTTTGATTTGACGAATACTCCGGGAGACAGCGCTAACAAGGGAACAGAGGGAGATTATATATCGAAGTGGAAGATGGCTTATACAGCAATCGAAAGAACTAGTGACACCTATCATGAAACTTTAATAAACATTTTCCGAATGCATATACTCTGCGAGTTATGTGAATGTACAGGGTGTCCGAAAAATCCGTTTCTACTCCTAGAATCGCAAACGGTGAGACAGATGCCAAAACAAGAAAACACATACCACTCATTCTAGCTTTGGAACTTCCTGTATAAATTAACAGACAAATTCTGACCAAAGCATATATTAACTAATAAATAATAGCATTACAGTTTCGGCAAATTAACTTTGCCTTCATCAGACACATTATGAGACAGACAGATAATGTGTCCGATGAAGGCAAAGTTAATTTGCCGAAACTGTAATGCTATTATTTATTAGTTAATATATGCTTTGGTCAGAATTTGTCTGTTAATTCATAGGAAAACACATATATGATCATTTTAAAAGTACAACCCATCAAAGCAAAAAGTGTTGTCCCAGGGTCACCCGCAGGGTCCCAGACGGGGTCCAACTCAAAAATTGCAAATGGTAAGCGGGTCAGAGTAACACGTCGTTGGGAACGTGTTGAGAAATGAAAGAAGACAGAACAATCTCGACTCTCTATCTCACTGTTCCACATTTATAGGGGTGGTCATAGACTTGACAATGACGTTTTTGCTGACATTTTGACCGGTCGCCATTTTGCACGGGGTAATTTTAGACAGTGGAGACATATTCCGTCTTCTTTAATTTCCCAACACGTTTCTAGCGATATGCTACTTGACTCCCTTATCATTTGCAATTTTTTGAGTTCAACCCCGCCTGGGACAACTCGTTTTGCTTTTTTACGTTGTAGTTTGAAAATGATCAAATACGTGTTTCTTTTTTCTTTTTTTTTTTTTTTTTTGTTGTTGTGGCATCTATCTCGGCGTTTGCGATTCTAGAGGTGGAAACGGATTTTCTGGACACCCTGTATATTCATATAACTCGCAGAGTATATGCATTCTGAAATTTTTTATTACAGTTTCGTAACAGGCGTAATTAGTTCTTGCGATTGGTGTATAAGCCATCTTCCACTTCGATATAAAATCTTCCTCTCTTCCCGTGTAAGACCATCAGGATGTGCAGTGTTGTTTGCTTCGGGAAGGTTCCTTGGAAGAACGTTATTATTTCAATAGAGGTAAGAATCTGTTATTAGTAAAGAGCTAACTCAAAACATTACCGATTGTTTACAGTAATGTACACCTTATTTCGTGTCCGGCTAGGAACACTATGTTTTGTAAGTGTAATTTCAGTATTTGTGATTCCATGGCTACTAAATCATTAACAAACATGGTGCAGCGAAATAGACCAGAATTTGTGCAAGACTGGCTGCAGAAGACAAAGACGTTTTCATTTGTCCCACATGTTCCTTGTAATATCCGTGTAGTTTATTTTTGTCTCAGTACAATGGCACTGTTTATCTTCCAATGGACTAAAACTTTTCAGTTTGGAACTTCATTTCAACTCTGGAGATAATTGTTTCTACATTTTATCTTTTTACCTTCGTCTTGTATCTTAGTTATTTTATTTTTTGCTTTAGCCATGTTGTAATATTTAAGTTCGTACAATACAGACTATGTAAGCAGTTGCAAGATTTATTACAGGTTTCTAGTAGTATTCTAAATTTGGCGTGATTACCTGTTGGTAAATACGCCACTTTGTAACACTTTTTTCTTTTACCTTGTGTTCAAACTAGAAGTGAGTCGCGTCATTGCCACATTTTCTTCTACACACGGAAAATACTACTCTGTAACGCACAGGTCTTGTTCTTTGTGTTTCATGAAAAATATGACCATAAAAAATCAAACACCCTTAACATGGCGTATTTGCCTGCACCTATCTTAGTAGACCTGTACTACTAACTCTAGTTTCATTGTTAATTGAGAAAATAGCAGGTCATGCAAACCAAAGCTCTTCACGTCGCCTCACGTTACACTATTACCTCTTTCAATAAACCTGTTATTTTTGTATACTTTTTATTTCACAATGTAACATTTGTTTTAGGATTGTTCAATTATCCGGATTTCCGCATATTAAAATTGCGTCTAGAAATCAATAATTGGGATAATTGGAGTCCCAATGTATCTCTGACTCAATTGTAATGATCACTGTAAAACACAATTCTCGTTACATTATACATGAAGGTGTCTGCAGAAAGTTTTGTGTCTATCAGTAGGATAGTAGCCGATATTCATTTCTAAATAGTTGGTATATGAGTTTACAAACATTAGCAACATTTAACGCCAATACAACTTCACAACCTCTCTTGAAGCCACTACGGTTATTTTTCATTGTTCAAATAAAAACGGAGAAAATGGTCGAACATTGGGAAACGATTCAAAATGAAGGTGGCCATTATATGTTTATATATGTTGCCAGAGCTGTAAACAGGTTTACAATCACGTTTTAACAACGCAGTTAAGTGGCGCCTTGAACTGGTTTACAAATCGTTAAACAGACCTCGATTGTAGAAACGTCTTTCTGAGATGTATGGAGTTGTTGTTTGTTTCATCTTATTTACTACGTATTACATGTTTCATACATATAGGTTTATTCCTACACCGTAATCAAAGTTTGTGTGCATGTAGTCGTTAAAGTTGTGAAAATACTTACTGAAATGGGTCAAAAGCTGTGTAAATTTGCAATTAAACCGTAATTCGAAACGAAAAATAATTAAGTGGTCGTATATCCCCCCAAAAATATAATTTAACATGCATGCAATTAACGTCAACGTTTTATGATAGACTGTAGACTTTGAACATCAAATAAATCAAATTAAGATTTGTGTAAATGTCCTTCATCTGTTAAGTTTCAATTTCCTTGCAAAGCTAGTGTAAATTTCACTCTTTTTTTCTTTCTTTCAGTTTTTCCTTCAGTGACATTTCGTTCATATGAAAGATCGCGTCAGAATTTCGAAAACTGTAATACGTATGCCATTTAAAGAGTTCAGCGCATAAGGGAATCTAGTCCATTTACTGAAGTTGTAAGAAGAGATATGTAAAAGTTGCACGACATGCTTAAAAATGTCTTTCAAGTTAACGTCTCACGATTAAGGCAAGGCAGACGGATCGTTAAGAGAAGTGAATGATGATGAAATAATTAGTGGGATTAGAATGTGGGAGGGAATGCCAGTACCCTGAGAAAATCACGGACACGAAGTTGTACACCACAAACTTACTTGGCCTGGGATCGAATGAGGGACTGTAATTAAGAGGGTACTAAAATGTGCGGACTTGTATAAATTAAAGGGGCGTAACGAAATGTAGATTTTTTTTTTTACTAAGACAATGAACGCTGCCCACGTTGTTTCAGAGTCTGACCATACTTCTACTGATAAAAAGCGAGTATCTGTAAAAACTCAAATTGGAACAGTAAAAGAAAGTAGCTTGATTCCACAGTTTGAGAAATAATTAGTTATCCATCCACAACTGATTAATAAATACTAAATTTAATATCTTTTTCATTTGTATGTATAGAAAATACATGTGTGTATGTTTATTCATGTGCAGGGTCTTCCAGAAAGACTGGTAGTATTTCGTAGATCTTTGTGTGAGTGATGGCTCAATTTCACATAATTTTATTTCACAACTAAAATAATTCAATAAATATAAAAGCAAATTCGTGACTACCAGAATTCATTACACCGTGAGAAAAACATGTTAAGTTGCCTATGCAAGTCAGTAAGTTTGTATATATATGCATCAATCACAGCACTGCACATTTCATATTGCAGTGAATTTCACACCAGACCATGTCGAGCATGTAGGTAACAAAGGTAATTACTTTGGTGATCTTGTTTCCCAGTGGCTTACAATATCGATTTTAAGATGGTGCAAACTGTTTTTGATGATCCCACAAGACGAATACGCATAGATCGAAAAAATATGCAAAGCAGTGCAGTAAAAATCAATTAATTAGGCGTTACAATCCTCCTATCTTCTTAGGAAACATCTTTTGAAAATTGTACAGTTCCAGGAGCCCCCATTAAAGCTACAGACGTTAAGATTCTAATACGTATTTATCATGTTTCCAAATGTTTTACCCCTTTGAAAGATGAGTACTCGAGGATCGTAAAGGGAGCTCGCAAGTTCCCCTCAGTGTTCTAACAGAACGGATTACTTTCTCACTACGGTCCGTGAGTGTAAATTCTTCTAGCTCTTTCAATTAAATCGTGCAGACTCAAACTGGCGACCATGCAGAGCCAATCATTTCCTTTGTTCGTCGACGTCAATTCAATTCATTTCAGAGATACGATTTTTTGTTTAAAAAAGAAATCTTGTTAAAGATTAAAATTGTATAAAAGAAAACAAGGGTCTAAGCTTGAATAAACAAGGCAATTAAAAAAAATATGCAGCACTTTTCAGGTTGTGATAAGGGAAATTGATGTAGTTATTTGTTAGTTTCATTGGGGAAAATAAGATTTAACGTTACATTAAATACATAATTTATTACTATACAATAATACTAATTTTTACATTATAGCATATTACATGTTTTATTAGTTTGTAAATACATATTTGCATATTAGAGAACATTCTTCTATTATGCTTCTAATATTGCTGATTTGGTGGTAACGCTGGAATTCCTACCAGCAGCTTATAAATCGGGCTGTCGTTGTTGTTGGTTCCTGCCAGAAGAAACTTCAGCTGGGCTCTCAAAGAAGTAGTCAACGGAACATCATGCAGAAGAGCTGCGACAACCTCGCGCACTTGAGACAGAACAGAGTAGTTCTCAGAAGACGGAGGACATGCTAAATAATCGCCTAAAAATAACTTCACGCCCACTTGTGACGCAAAATAATTAATTTGATTAGCAAGATCACGCAGGAATGATTCTACGTTGTGTAAAAGAGCCTTCAATTTATCGCCATTTAAGTGAAGAAGGTTCAGAAAGCCTTCAACTAGTCTACCCACAAGCCCCTTATCTCTGACGTAACTGGTTACTCCACCAATCAAACCCTCTGTGAATCCACACAGAAAAGCCTCCATAATGTCTTCAGTATAAACAGTCTTATCAGTTAGTTGATTACGTTCGATAACCATAAGGTCCATCATAAACTGCAAAATATCACCCAAAAGTCCTTTTGCGGTATTCGGAGCTCCTGATGCAACATCTTCAAGACGTTTACCAAGAAAGAGTTCTATTAAACCGTCCGCTAGGCCCTTGTGACCCATTAGCTGTAAGACAAGGTCATCCAATGACTCGAACAATTCATGAACTAATCCACCGGTCATTTCTTCCGATTCAAATGCTTTATCCAAGATTATCTGCAATCTTTCACTCACACGAACACTTTGACCAACAACGGCTTCCAATTGGTCAATAGTGACGTTGCTGGTTGCAGCAGATGTGGATAACCCAGAAAAGAATCCGCCCAAAAACTTCTGCAGATTGATGTCGACGTCTCCAATATCAACACTTGAGCCTTTGGATGTCTTCGTATTGTTAGCTGCAGCATGTAAAGTCCAGTAATAGGCGTAACCAATTACAGTAACAGCGTCAGATAGGACGAGATCTGCGTAAGCGTCCATTATATTTTGTTGAGGACATTCCTCCGGACGTGGGATTAAAATAGCTTCAGTTTGACTCACCTATTAAGAAACAACAATTAAAATTAATTTAAAAGATCCAAATGCACATTAGTTTAGATGTAATTTATGACATTAATGTTATATTAATAATTTAACAAAATTAACATATATTTTACTCATAGCTTACCTATTTTCCTAAACAAACTTTGTTCACTACATTGTTTTTTTAGTACTTTACAAGGAGTGACCAAACGGAAATGTAAAATGTTTTTTATTATTTCCAGAGGGGCCAACATAAAACTAGGTTAACTTAGTGGGAGAGAATTTCAAGACATTGCTATAGTATTTGCTTAAATTGCTTAAGTCGGTCCTGGATCCGCCCATGAAAACAATATTTTTAATCAATAATGTACCAGGGCTGAGGAAGGGCATTGAGCGACATTGAAAGCAAAAATACTTCTTCAGGTAAAATGTCAAACTAATTTCAGGAGTGAGTTATAGAATAATTGGAATTGGACATTCCGTTCTTTTTAGAACTATTAAAATTAAATCTCTTAGAGAAATCATATTTTTATTAATTTAAAACACCACAAAGTTATGCAAATACGGTTTCGGACTTCCCAGTAGCAGTCATTCTAAACATGATTCTCTATGTTGCGACAGAATGTTTTACCCATCCTCTGAAAAAAAACGAAAGAAAACAGAATTCCAGTGTGAACCATAAAGAGCATCTTGCATGTTGTTCAAACGAAATGAAAAGAAATCTTTAACGTCCCACGTTTATGCCGCTTAGGCTAAAGGAGACGTTGATAATGAGAAATGAGTGAAAATGGTGGATGAAGAAAGTGGGAAAACCCCGAGAAAACCCACTAGCACGGTGTTTGTCCACCACAAGGTCCACACGGCGCGAGTTGGGATCGAACCAGGGACCCCAAGCACCGAAGGTGAACGCTCTACCACTGAGCCACCGCGCCCCCACTTGCATGTTGTTGAAGTGGTGTTGTTAACCATACCTGAATTTTAATAGTACAGTCGATGGACTTTAAGATATACACAACTTATGAATTAAGGGAGCTGAAAAAAAATTGTGCAACTTTTTCACTTTCGATAGACAAAAGGAAAGAAGAAAGTACGGTGATCATGTAAAAATGAAATTAGAGATTTCAATAGATGTACACGTTTCATGGCCCATACATACCCAAAAAGTTATTATTATTATTATTATTATTTTATTTATTTATTTATTTTTTTTTACATCTATCCATCTGTCGTCCGTTCGTCTGTTTGTTCGCTTACTCTGATGTACATTTGCCTAGAGACCCCTGCATTGATCAAGTATAACATTCTAGTTTATGGATTTATTTACTTTGACTGTTCCGGGCTTAAGTTATAAGTAAAAAGATGTTAAGAACAAATAATAAAGAAACTAGGTCTAACAATAAGAAATTATATAAAACACAGTGAGCTGATTAGTAAGGAACTGTATACCTACTTTTGGACAAATATTCAACGTATCGGGATCAAATGTTAAGTTTAAGATTTGTATATGATTCTCCCGAGAGGGTTCTGAAATTTTGTTCCTACTCCTAAATTAAAAATATGGTTTATTGATGGATGAAAATCAAAAGTTGCGATTTTCTCAAAAATGGCTCTAACGATTTTGTATACATTTAATAAATCAATTTTTCAATAGCAATCCTATATAACAGCGTTTCCCAACCGGTGTGCCGCGGCACACTGGTGTGCCGCGAATGGGCCGCTGGTGTGCCGCAAGGAAATCGAAACAAATTATTAATTCTATAAGAAAAAAATTGCAAGACATAGGGGAAAATGTATATTTGTATTTCACATTACTATGAACTTCTACTCTACTATAAATCTACAATTTTAAGTTTCATACTGTGTTACTTTTCTGTACATTTTTAATGTTGAAAAACGTGTTTATCATTGTCATGACCACTATTGCTTCTTTATTGTTGCAGACTATTTCGTAACTTGAAATTTTAACATATCCTTCAATAAATTCAACAAAGCAAACATGCATACAAATTACCTACAATTGTGTTTTAAAAGTACAGGAGATTTGTATATTTGTTTGTTATTTAGTGATCTTCCCTTTTAGTGAAAGGTTAGATACAGCTTTCGAAAGAGAAAGTGGATTTTTAAAAACGGGAGTCCTATATTTCATTCCAATAGTTTTCTATTTTAAAATTAGAATGAAAAATAAGCATAATGATTTACCATGGGGGAAAATCAGTGAACCAGCTTTTTTCTCTGTAAGAAGGAGATCAGTAATCGCATAAAAATACCACAGTATTTTATATTTACAAATAATAATAGTATATATTTGGTCTAGGAATTAATTCGTGCGGTTTTTAATAAAAATTGAAGCTTTATTTCAAAAACAAAGTAAATGAATACGTTAACAAAAATATTGTCCATCGCTAGCCACTACTTTCTCCCATCTTTCAGGCAATTTACGGATTCCGTGTCGAAAGAATTCCTCATCTTTTGGCGCAATCTAATCAAAGATCCATTTTTCGATATTTTCTGAAGAAGTGAACCGCTGTCCAATCAAATCGTTATTCATGCAATCGATCAAGTAGTAGTCAGACGGAGCAGTGTCTGGTGAATATCGCGGGTGGAGTAACACTTTCCATCCGACATTTTCCAAATAGGTTTTGACCGGTTTTGCAACATGTGGTCGAGCGTTATCATCTTGATAAATAAGTTTATTATGCCTGTTATTCCATTCTGGTCGTTTTCAGGCCAGAGCTTGCTTCAAACGCATTAATTGTTGTCGATAGCGGTGTCCATTAATAGTTTCACCAAGTTTCAGAAGTTCATAGTACACCACACGTTTCAAATCCCACCATATATACAGCATAACCTTTGCACAATGAATATCTCGTTTCGGTTGTGAAGGACCTGGTTCACCTTGCTTCACCCAGGCCTTTTTTCGTTTAGGATTCTCGTAATGAATCCACTTCTCATCACCAGTTACAATTCGATGCAAAAATCCCTTCCTTTTCTGTCTTTGAAGCAGCAATTCGCAAACGGTTTTTCTTCTTTCAACGTCTTTCTTTTCAATTCATGTGAAACCCAATAATACATCTTTTGAATCATTCCTATGGCTTTGAGACGTTTGGAAACTGTTGTTTGCTCAACTCCAAATGCTTCTGCAAGTTCGTCCTGCGTTTGACACGAATCCTGATCAAGCAATGCTCTCAATTCTTCATCTTCAAATTCTTTTGGCTGTCCAAATTGCTTTTGGTCTTCCAAGCTGAAATCACCACCTTTAAACCGTGCAAACCACTTCTGACACGTTCGCTCAGCTAGAGCATGGTCACCAAACACTTCCACTAAAATATGATGACTTGCGGTAGCACTTTTCTTCATGTTAAAGCAATGAAGAATAACTCCCCGCAAAAACACTTTATCAGGCACAAAATGCGCCATTTTCAGTTGAAGAAAAAATGTTGTTGTTTCCGCTTCAAGCAACTGACATATACTAAACAAGATGCTCAATGACAGTAGTTTTCAACGCATGTTTGGATCAACGAAACTATGGGACAATAAGCTAGTTACGCCATCTTTTGTAAAACCGCACGAATTAATTCCTAGACCAATATATATATATATATATATATATATATATATATATATATATATATATATATATATATATATATATATATATATATATATATATATATATATATATATATATATGGGTGTGCCGCGAGAATTCAAGTTACACCTGTAGTGTGCCGCAACATGAAAAAGGTTGGGAAACGCTGCTATACAGTGCTATAAGCCATTTCTGTGGGGAAAAAAATAGTTTGTCAGAACATTTGTGATTATGTTATTTAGTTCATATTTCATACGGTATAAGGAAAATCAAAGATAGCAACCAGGGCCTAGAATTGAACGGTATTCACCAGGTTATGGCATATGCTGATGACGTAAATTTAATAGGTGATGATAGGAGAACAATAGAAAGAAATGCAGAGATCTTATTAAACGCTTGCAGGGACATGGGTTTAGAAGTAAATGCAGATAAAACTAAATACATGGAAGTGCGTCGGGACCAGAATACAGCAAACTATGGATGCGTTAAAATATTAAATAATACTTTTGATAAAGTGGATAGTTACAAATTTCTAGGATCAATATTAACAGAGGAAAATCATATTCACGGAGAAATTAAATGTCGACTAAAAGCAGGGAATTCGTGTTACTATTCGGTTCAAAATCTCTTGTCGTCGCGAATTCTGTCGAGAAATTTGAAGCTTAAAATATACAAAACGGTAATCATGCCTGTTGTTCTGTATGGCTGCGGAACTTACTCTGAGGGAAGAACATAGACTGAAAGTATTTGAGAACAACATCCTGAGACGAATATTCGGAGCCAAGAGAAACGGGAATGGGGAATGGCGGAAACTTCAAAACGAGGAACTACATAATTTGTATGGTTTACCCAACATTGTTAGGTTCGTCAAGTCTAGGAGGCTTAAGTGGGCGGGTCATGTAGTTAGAATGGAAGAAAGTAGAAACGCTTTCAAAGTCTTGACTGGAAGACCAATCGGAAAACGACCATTAGGAAGACCTAGGCGCAGATGGGAGGACAATATTAAGATGGATCTCGCAGAGATTGGAATACAAAGTAGAAACTGGATGCAGTTAGCAAAGGATAGAAGTCAGTGGAGAGCTTTTGTGAACGCGGCATTGAACCTCCGGGTTCCATAGGCCATAGAGTTAGTTAGTTAGTTAGTTAGTTCATATTTCATAAATAATTATTTCATTAATAACCTGACGATATGGCGCAATTCATTTGTCCTGATTCAAATCTACAAGTACTAGTTTATTCCTGCAGTTCAGCTTTCTTAAAACGATTTTCTCAAAAAAACAACTCTGTCGGTTTTATTTATGTTTCATAAATAAATGTTTCATTAATAGCCTGACAATATGGCTTTAATATTTTCTTCCTGAAAAAATGTATTCAAGGGATAAATTGTCCCTGGGAGGAGTTAGTTTCTTCGGATGATTTTCTCAAGAAATATTAAGACAATTCTGTTCGTATTTCATAAGTAGGTATATCATTACTAACTCCATGTAAAAACTTCGTACGGTTAAATTTACTAGATATTGTTTACTGTTGGGGTAAAATTCTCTTATGATTACATTCTCGGAAACAACTCAGGCGGTTTCGATCATATTTATTAAATATTTCATTAATATTCCTGTAATCTTGCATAAATAACTTTCATGAGAATATTCTCAAGAGATAGTTTATTCATGGCATTAGTTTCTTGACAGTTTTTTTTCTAAATATACGACCTCTGAAATTTTATTATCCATGTTTCGTTAAGAGGGTCCAAAACTACACTGGACCCCCTTAAGCTAACCTAACCTCATCTTACCTGGCCTGAACTAACCTAACGTAACCTAACCTAACCTAATAGAACCTAATATAACGTTATATTATGTAATCAAACGAAAATCAATAGAAAGAAGTGGTGTCATAGACACAGGACCCCCTTAACGGAACATTGACCGAATCTACAATGGGCAGATTCCTTTTGTATCTGAGTTTTCTTCCAAAATTTTCCAAAAATGACTAATAATTTTGTTCGTATTTCACGAGCAAATGTTTCATTAATAACTGTAGCATAAGATGATTTAGTTGAAAGAATTTGGAGCGAGAAAGTTTATAGAGTTTTGTCCCCTCGTACTTTTTTTTTTATTTTCTTAAACTGTATTTACTTATATGGAAAAATATTATATATATATTTTTTTCTATATAAGACAAACTACAATGTTACTGATTTGACTTCACTGATTTCGTTTTTAAATCTACCTAAAAATCCCCTTGGTTATACAAAATTATTTACTTTACGTGTTAAATAAATTTACCATTTACTTTAATTAAATTAGTTGTTTTTTTTTAAATATGAAAACAATTCAATATCTTTACATTTAAATCCCACGAAATATAGATCATTTTGCTAAACTTAAGAAAGAAAATAGCGAACTTTATGTAGTGTACATGTGATACTCATATTATGAGTGTCACATGTGCTCTACATGAAGGTATTTAATTTCTTTGGCATGAAATTTGACAAATTAATATTGAAATCAGAATTGGTAGTTAACCTTTATCATTTCAGGTTGAAGTGTAAAGCTTAGAAGGGAAATTCACGAACTGACCGGATGAGATCCGAACGACACAATTGTGTAGAGATGCAAAAAAGCCGGCTTTTTTGAATCGATGGTTTTTTTCACATAAAAAGCCGGCTTTTTTGGAAAAAAAACGAGAATTTTGGAAATTTTGGCTTTTTTCAACTTCATGATTTTTCTATCTAAATAGCTTTCTTATAGTATATTCTATAGTTAGATAAAAATTCCATGACCTGAATGTGATATTTCGCTCTGAAATTCACCATCAAGATGGATGGAGCACATGTTTTACGAATTAAAGCTAACATGAAGAATGTAGTATTTGAGGGTAATTTTAGAGGTTATTTAACTTTATTTTAACTTTTGAGTTATCGACATCTTTTTTCTTCTCTAGTTTGTCATCCGTGTTTCATTTCTAAGAGCTTTTAGTACTCTAGCTTCTAGCGCAAAAGTTAAACTTGCCCGTTTTTCTATTTATCCGTCAAAGCGTACGTTTTTCAATATATCCGTCAAACCGTACTTCCACATTTCTGTTATACTGTAGCTGTGAAGTGATTTAGCAATAATTTTCCGGACACAATCTTGAATACCAATTTATACAAATAATCAGTAGCGGATTTAGAAAAGTACTTTAGGAGGGTTTTTTCTGATTGTTTCGTTTCCTAAAAAGTCCTAATTTTATTTGGGAAGTGCTTGAAGTTTATGAGTACAGGCAAAACTAATATTTCGTTTCGTTTATATATTTAGCAATAATCTTCCGGATACAACTTTAAAAATAATTTTATACTGAGAATCAGTGGCGGATTTAGAAAAGTATTTTGGGAAGGGTTTCTTACTAATGTTTAGTTTTTTTTAAACATTCGTAATTTTTATTTAACGGGAGCTTAAAGTTTATGAGTAAAGGCATAAATAATAGATATTTCGTTTGTTGCAGACATTCCGTAACTTTGGTGACCGGTCTTCAGTCCGAAAGACCGCTCCCCTAACCTTCGCAAAACCGTCACTGCTGGTAATTAGTAATAATAACGATTTAAAAACAATAAAAAAGGAAGTCGCCCAACTCACAGTACACGCACTATTTCTACATTCACAGATGGAATGAAGAAAAGCTTTGTCAGAATGGTCGAATGCTGGTTGAATCCCGGACTTCCCGATAGAAGCGCAAAAGCTAATCACTCAGTCATGTTTGTTGTGCAGTTGTATTTAGCTTAACTTAAATATATTCCGTAATCTTTTTTTTTTTTTGGGGGGGGGGAGTTCCGTAATGATATGTTGAATCCCTCTTGTTAAAAATTCAGAAAACTTGAGGATTCGGTAAACTGTGATGGTGGTTCTATAAAACTTAACTGTAGAATTTCAAGAATATACAGAACCAAAAGCTCTAGATGTGCAGCCTTTAAGTGTATCATATAAATCTAAGTATTTCTCTTATGTTTTATTTTAATTTTATTGTGTTTCAAAAATAGGGTATGGAATATTTTGAAGTAAAAATACTACATACTATTTTGCTAGTTATTTGTGCATTCTTTAAAAAGAAGTGTTTACTTTTAGGGTTGGCTGATTTACACCAACTTTTTTTTTTTATAACTGGTTTAAACAACAAAAATAAAAAGAATGAAAAATGCGAATCGTGTGAACTTCATGGTAACGTTTCCAGATATCAAACCACCTGCAATAGTTTTATTTCCCTTTCACCTTTTAATCAAGGTGTCCCATGTTCAATTCTCGGTCGAACCACAAACCTTCTTTCATGCGTAACCCAAGTAGCGGTTCGGATGTCAGTTTAAGCGAAAGTCTTCTCCTTGATAACCTCGGTATTTCGTAAGGATGTTAAGCCTAAATATACGAAACAAACCAAATTGTATATTTCTACATGCCTAAATGCGTGTTGTTTTATAAAGAAGCCAATATTGCTTAAATATATTGATAGAAATTGGCAAAATTTATCGATTGCCTACGTAGCTTCCAACATTAGCTTGGATTGGACTTTCAATGATATCTACGTACCGGTACTAAATTTGTAATTTAATACCTCAATTTTAGCGTACTGATTATGGTACGTTGACCTTTAAATTTTACATGCAAAGCAATAACAGGATTTTCCCGTTATTGTCTTACATTTCAAGTAATGACGGGATTTTCCCAATGGCTAGGGCGGGAGATTCTCAACTTAAGAAATTTACTGACCGCACTTCTTTAAGCTTATGGGAGTTCTTCCGGCATAACCCCGCTGTTGCATAATAACATCAAGGCGAAACAAACTTAGGCTATTTCTGTGAATATGTAATATAAATACATAAAGCAAAAAATCGAAGTCAAAAAAGCCTGGTTTAAACCAAAAAAGCCTGGTTTAAACATCCCCCAAAAAACGGGTTTTTGGCATATTCAAAAACAACCACGGTTCTTGCCAACTCTGCTTACTTTTGTATATAGGAGTTTAAAAAATTCTTATTATATACATTGGTTAATCCTGTGGAATTCATAATGTAAATATGTTGAAGAAAAATTGTTTGAAATATTTTTTCGAAATTCATAGTTTATTTTCGATGTTTTATATTATTATCAGCATCAACCACTTATTAAATTATTTTTTGTGTTATAGAGAAGCGATACAAAGTCTGTTTTATCAATTTAAAGCAGTATTTTGAAAAAAGCCCAAAATTTCCGAAGCAAAAAAGCAAAGCAGAAAAAACCGAGTTTTTTTCCAAAAAAGCCGGTTTTTTTCCGAGCCCTTGCATCTCTACAATTGTGTTTACATTTGATATAGGCGGCTATAACTAGACGACACCCAAAGTTATACGTGCGACCGGTCGAGATATTGTGAGTTAGAATATATTTTGTAATGTAAAAGCTATTAGCTGGCAGAATAGTTTGAACCGAGTCACTTGTTCGGAAACGATTGGTAAATGGAAAACTCGGACAATACGCATCCCATCATTTTCAAGGACACAGTTTTTCGGATAAAAAGTTTGCCCCAGGGTCCTCGCAGGGTCACAGACAGGGCCTAACTCAAAAGTTTCACATGGCAAAGGGGGTTAAATAGCACATCATTTAAAAGCTGTTGTTAAATGAAAGAAGATGGAGCAACTCTCCACTTTCTACGACAACCATATGCTAAATGACGGAGGGTCGAAATATAGACAACAAGTTAACTGAAAACTCCATGGCCACCTTAAATCCAAGATGACCGCTTAATACTTATATCGAAAATATAGGCACACCAAACTGCTGAAGTCAGGAAAACCAAATTTGGCACGAATATTCATCAGTAAGCGTGGATGATGAAAATATACGAAATGTCCAAAAACGCGACATCGTGAGTTCAAAATGCCGCACTATGCATCACAGCCATATCCAGCTCAAACCACTGGAGCTGGGGAAGTGAAATGTGGTATTTATGTTCATTGTCAATAGTAGATATCCACAAAAAAGACGTATAATCTGAAATCCAATATGGCTGCCAACGTTACAAGTGAATGTGTATATAAATGCTGACAATC
Organism: Thermobia domestica; assembly: GCF_964235325.1. Taxonomy (NCBI): domain Eukaryota; kingdom Metazoa; phylum Arthropoda; class Insecta; order Zygentoma; family Lepismatidae; genus Thermobia; species Thermobia domestica. The sequence goes on along the minus strand of NC_137461.1, from coordinate 41,198,910 downwards.
ATGTTGTATCTGACAATTATGTTCCCATCTTCATTCATTCGACTCGCTGACGTAAAGAAATCTACGACTGATCCGACTGAAATACAGAAGTTGCTCCCACCAAGTGGCAGCTCTAACCGCCGCAGAAGATGATTGGAAACATCATATAATGGAGATTGCTATTGGCATACGAAAATTAAACGAAAAATGGATCGAAACGAAAAAAATATTAGAAAACAAATTTTTATTTTAACACATTCTATGGACTAGCTCGATACTCCATAGAAAAATCCCAAAAAATTCCATTTGGGCAAGTGCCTGAAATGACGTCAGCAATATGACGGCCACGCAAATACAACTACTTATGCTCGTACGGTAATATCTCATCAGAGAACTGAGATACAAACTTCGTTCTGATGCTAAATTAAAGATAAAGCATTGAATAAGTCATTTCTTCTAATATTGTTCTTACGTGTTGCCGCCGTTTTTAAATATGGCGGTAATTATCTTAAACATTAATTTTCTCCGTTTCATTTTATTTGATTTAAAGTAGAGTACTATGACACGATCAGATATACGAAAAAACAACTCAAAGTAAACGTTATAGAGTGGAGTCTCATCTTTCTGAAGATACTAATATTATTTCTGTATATTAACAATTTAGTGAAGTACTGTAGTCCAAGGTGTTGAATTTTTAGCACTTAGATTACGCTAAATATGTGAGATCATTTTTAAATTAAGGGCGGAAAAACCTTTGGAAAACGAACTTTTAACACATTTTTAAACCACTGAGATTCCTGAGAGAATCGTAAAACAAATAGCACATGAGGAGTCACCTGAAATGACGTAATCAATATGGCGGCCATGCGAATACATTAATTTATGATTAAACGAAATATCACAGAACAGAGATACGAACATCGTTCTTATGCACATGATTCAAATGATTTCTGTTAATATATATTTTTTATGTGTTACCGCCATTTTCAAATATGCCAGGTATTAACTTGAGTACTTAGATTATGCTAAACACATGAAAATACTTTTAAAGCCGAAAAACTTTCGGAGAGCTATTTTGCATTTCAATAATTTTTTGTGTCTGTAACTCCATAAAAACTTGCTAAAAATAGAAATGGCCAGTGGCATAACATGACATCATCAATATGGCGGCCAAGCAACAGCAATAAAATCTTTCTACATAAATTTAAACAGGCATTTTTATATTATAATAGGGTTGAGTGTGCTCTAGAGATATTTTAAGTCGATGAGTAAATAAATATGACTGTAAATTCACATATGTTGAAAGAAATATGCAATCCATTGTTGCCGGTTCATTTTGTACACGCGCCTTCTAAACCCCGCCGTGGCCGGTCCCAACCCGTGGTGAGAAAGGGGGAGATACCCCCTCATTATACACTTGTTATTACCTGACCAGGATAGGAGTGCGGTTTTGGGAGGATGGCGCTGCTGTTTTGTTTACATCAGTTTCAGTGCAAGATGTATTGTGAATAGTGATATATGAATGGAAATTACCAATTTAAGAACAACATAGCACAATTAACAATTCAGTGAGCTTCTACCGTGTATTAAGCAGATTGTATAAAAATTGATTACGTTTTATTCGATGTCGTCATAAAACAGGAACAGCCCGTAAAACGCTGCTCGCTAGTTTGTTCGCAAGTTAATATGGAGGGTGTAATTTTGTTGTAGTTGTTTTTTTGCTTGTTACTTAATATGTTCTGCAAATAACTTCAACAACTTTTGAAACTGTTTGTCTTAACTTGAGCCAGGGGCGGATCCACGCTGAATGTTTGGTTGGCGGTTGTTCGAAGTCAAATCAAAGTAACAGTGTACCGCAAAAAAAAAAAAAAAAAAAAAAAAAAAGTAAAAAAACTTTAGAAAAGGAGAAGTAACTATTGTCTGCAATTTTTAGAACAGAAATGGTCACCTGTGATTTCGAAGGTGGACTTTTTTTTTTTTTTTTTTTTTTAGCAAGAACGCCAATGTAAGTAATTTCTTGCAATTTATTGCTTTATTTGACTTCTGCAACGTAAAACAAAAAAAGTAGGCCTACCTATTTTGTTATATTTTACACTTATAATACAAAGGTGAAAATTTTTAATTTTATTTTTAAAATAAAAAAAAAACTATCCTATTCTGGGGGGAAGGGCAATCGCCCTCCCCTGGATCTGTCCCTGACTTGAGCATATTCGTGAAGTGGTTTATTACGAAGAGGACAAAAATAACTGTGATAGATTGATTACAAGTAATCCGGTTAGAAACACTGCTGCTTGCATTTTAGTTCCAAAACCGGCCGCCCGCACTCGTTCGCTGGTCAGGTAATACCTCATTCCTTGTGTCGGGATGGATGCTTTGAGGGGGAGACAAGTTTAAGTGGTTCTTGGAATCAAGTAACTATTTCGAATGTCTAGCACCCCGAGCAGCTCTTCCTCATAGACTCCAACAAGCTGGAGCTGGACGGTAATTACCGGCGGAGGTGAAGCTTAGTCTATCCTCCGAAATGGCCGACTAACTCGTGACATTGGATCCGGGAGATTACGTGTAACCTCATCACGTTCTCAGTGAGGTAGTTAGTTTCTGCTGCAGCCCCTAACGGCGGAGGTGAGGTTTCACATGTTAATATTTTTTCTGTGTAAAGGGCAGAGTATTAACATATTAACTATTCTTTATAGTTCTCTGCCCTTTACACTTATCGCTATTTACTACGTTTTCGGTATGTTGCTTTAATTTGTGAGTTAATCGCAGCCCAGTAATGACTTTTGAGACAATATTCGTGCCCGCAGGCAAAAAATACCAAACATGTCTTTTGCTTGGTTAGATATTCCAGTGGGACAGTAGAATAACTTATTATTCCAAACTGCGGGCAAATGTAGGGGCGGACCAGGCCAAATTTCCACCCCGGACAAAGTGACTTTTGGGCGCCCTCGCCCCCTAATACTAGCCTATATTTTAGATTTTATCATAGTGTTTTTAATATTTTAAACCCGTTTTTCAAAAAGACATTCATTACCTAGCAAAACTTCACAAAGAATATGGCCCACTATAAACAATACCAACTCCAGTCCCCGCTTTGTCTAGTGGCTAGCATGCCTGCCTTCTGTGGTCCCGGGTCCAATTCCAGGTGGGTTACTGTTGAACGGTAGAAGTGGTTCGGATTCCACTATAATCAGTGTCCACATCTCCTTTGGCCATTAAATTATATCCGTGGAACGCTAAACTCAAGCAAACAAACAAACAATACATACTCCCCTCCACTCTTTATTCTGCATGCCATCTCTCCATTTGTCGATACAGCCCCCTTAGTACTACGAAACTGTCTTCTTCCGCAATGATTATGTAATTGCCGCTACTTTACAATAATATATACTAAAAAGTCAGTAGAAAACACATTATAAAATTTACTTTTCAGGCTCATTTTGGCGCCCCTCTGACTCTGGCGCCCCGGGCAGTCGCGCGGGTTGCCCGTCCCTTGGTTCGCCCCTGGGCAGCTGTCAATCACTTTTGTGTCTAAAATAGGTTGGGTAAGAGTAGAATGCAAGCAAAGGATATGAGGATGTTGTTAAACGGAGGTAAATAATACCTATAAAAGACAAGAAAGACTGTCCGTGTCGGTAGTAGTGAGTGACCGATTTGGAGAGATTTGCCAATATGCTTTTTCCTATTACAGTGTTTGAGGATTACAAAATATGTCCGTTATGGGAGGTTTCCGCTTTATAGAGGTGTCCGTTAGCAGAAGTTTCCCTGTATATTGTTTCTTTTTTTAAAATGTATTTTCCATTTCGAATATTTTTTTTTATTTTTGCTTATTTTTCACTTTCATTTTCCATCTTGTTTGTATCATACATAATTAGTCCGTCATTGTCAACTGAAGATGTCGCGTTTTTGAACATTTCGTATCTTTTCGTCACCTACGCTTACTGATCAACACTCATCCCAAATTTGGTTTTCCTAGCTTTAGCAGTTTGGAGTGCCTATACTTTCGACATAGGTTTTAAGCGGCCATCTTGGATTCAAGGTGATCATAGACTTTTAAATTAAGTTTGTGTTTCCATTTTGAACCACCGCAATTTTTATTTTAAATCGTTGTACTTTGAAAATAATGCCACACGTTGTTTCCTGTTTTCACATTTGTCTCATCATTTCCGATTTATAGGTGTGGCCATGGACTTTTCAAATAAGTTTTTATTTACATTTTGACCCGCTGCCATTTTGTATAAGGTTGTCATAGAAAGTCAGGACTTGTTCCATCTTCTATCATTTCACAGCAGCTTTCAAATTATGTGCTACTTAACCCCCTTGCCATTTGATAAATTTGTGTTAGACCCGTTTGGGTCCCTGCGGGGGACTCCGGGGCAGGGGCGGATCCAGCGTGGGGCAATCAGGGCGATAACCCCTTCCCCAAGAAAAGGAAACTTCCTTATTTTATATATAAATAAAACCCGTCCCAGAATTTGGAGATCTTAAAAGTAGCAGTATTACAACGAACTGCCCTCCCCCAGATGTCCGTCTGGATCCGCCCCTGCCCTGAGGCAAACATTTTGACCCCAGAAAGTGTGAGCTTGAAAATAATGGGATACGTCTTCGTCGAGTTTACCATCCACCTAACCGTTACCGAACAAACCACTCGATTCAAACTACTCTTTCAGCTAATAACTTTTACATTACAAAATATTTTATAACTCTCAATATCCCTACCGGTGTCATGTATAACTTTGAGATTCGTCTAGTTATAGCATGTCAAATGCAAAGACGATTTGTCTCGTTCGGATCTCAGCCGAGCCCGTTCGTGATCTTCCTAGTGGAAGTGGAATATATCATATTCATAGAACGCTTAATTGATTGCACAATACCACTTCTTGCTATCTATTACAGTTCTTACGTTGTAGCGATCAACTTTAAAACTGGAAGTGGTTGACTTCTACCACCATTCTATAGATTTCTACCGCCACTGTGTGGGTTTCTACACTATTCTGTGGATTTCTACCACCATTCTGTGGATTTCTACTACCATTCTGGAAATTTCTACCACCTTTCTGTGGATTTCTACACTATTCTGTGGATTTGGATACTATTCTGTAAATTTCTACCACCATTCTGTGGATTTCTACCATCTTTATCAAAGAATTTGATTTCTAACTTTTAAACCCCTACATTCTATCCAAAACTGTAGATGATCCATAAAGTAGTTCTTCAGATGTTTTTATCTACGAATAGACATATTGTTTTTGTGTACAAGGCGGACGGAAAAACAGGCAAATATATGATCAGCTCGGGCAAACATAATGGTAAGCGCCATTCTGGCGAAATTGAGTCATTACGTGCAACATATTGTAACCAAACCAAAAAAGAGTATACAGGTAGCTTTATTTTGGGATGTACATGCAAACAGCAGGGCAAGCTTGTTTGATCTGTTCATTGGATTGAATTGCATTGCACCTTGTTTTGTTGTTTACTCGAAAGTTAGAAAATGTGATATACCATCATGTTCAGACGAACCTATTATATAAAAGAGTTTACGTAAACTCGTTAAATAATCAAGTTTATTTTAAAGAAAAAAAGGAAAATAATCTCCCTTATAAATCAATGGAACATAACACAAAAATGTCACTAAAAGTCATAATGTTACATACTATGCATATGATTTAAACATTTTTAACTCTTATCAACCGGTACCCGGCTTTTTGGGCTATTTTTTAGACTTTCAGTCAAGCAGCTACTGCATCGTCACTATTTATCCTAGGATCATGGTTCATATCTCATTCTCTTCAAAATGGAGCTGGCTTTCAAATGGTACCACTTGCATGCTCATACCGTATACCAGAAGCGGGAAAAAAGGATGTCAAGTGGAAAATTTCGGAGGGAAATTTTTTTCTCGCATTTTGGGTCCTTCTGGAGCGGCCCTGTGTAAACGTTGCCATCTACAAAAAATTTGATAAATAGTACTTGGTATGATGAATGTGTGTGCGAAATTTCAAGTTTCTATCTTGAATACTAAGGGCGGGAGAAATTTTATCAGGAATTCCCACCATGCCCCAAATTACCGTAAAACACCATGATCTCAGGTAAAAAATTTCCTGAAACATCCCAAATTACCCTAGGGTCATGTTTCGCCCATCATTCTCTTGCTTAGAACTGCCTTTCAGGCGGTATGACTCACGTGTCTTCATCATGTATCTAAGGCGAGAATATCCCGTGAAAGGGATTTTTTGGTAAAAAATTCCCTTTTTCAACGTTTAGTCTCTCTGTACCCCCCTGTTTTAACACAGAAGTACGAAAAAAATCTGGTAAATACTCCTCAGTGGACTGAATGTATGTGCACAATTTCAGTCTTCTAGGTGCAAAAATAAGCCCGCAAAAAAATACCGAAAATGTCCAAAATTCCCCTATACAGAAGTATATTTTGATAAAAATTCCCTGACACTTCCCTAATTACCCTAGTGTCATGTGTCGCACATCATTCTCTTCAGAATAGAACTGCCTTTCAGGCGGTACCATTCACTTGTCTCCATCATGTATCTAAGGCGGGAAAATCGCGAAGAAAGTGATTTTTTGGAAAAATATTCCTTTTTTCAACTTTTTATCCCCTCTGGATCCCCCCTGTTTTAACGCAGAACTCTAAAAAAAATCCGGTAAATACTACTTGGTGGACAGAATGTTTGTGCAAAATTTCAATCTTCTACGTACAAAAATAAGCCCGCCAAAAATGATGAACAGACCGGCCCCGCAATATTAAAAGAAAATATATATTTTAGAATTATGACGTCATCACCTCTTATGTCTCGACGCAGGAAGGTGTTAAACCATACGTAAGGTCTTCTACAATGTCTCTGGACTTGAAAAATAAACAAAAAAACCCGGACGAAAAAGCTCAAATAGGAGAGTAACGCAATGTACCATGAAACACCCCGTATGGTACAAATTGTACCATGGGATCCCCAAAGGGTTACTACTCCGCCATTTTCCGTCCTTGACAATAACGGGTTCTCCTAGTACCTGCCCAGAGCAAAGAGTTACACTCTAGCGCCATATATTAGTTGGAAATAACTATCCTAAGTGGAAAAATGTTCTTGACTGAAGGAGTCTATGAACTACGAGTGATAAATTGAGAAAATGAAATGAAATGAAATCTTTGAGTTTTACGTCCCACGTTTATGCCGGTTAGGCTAAAGGAGACGGTAATTATGAGAAATGAATTAAATGGTGGAATGAAGAAAGTGGGAGGAAACGGGAGAATCCCGAGAAAACTCACCAGCACGGTGTTTGTCCACCACAAACTCCACACGGCGCGAACTGGCGTCGAACCAAGGACCCCAAGTACCGGAGGTGAACGCTCCACTACTGAGCTACCGCGCCCCAGAGCGATAAATTGATACTATTAATCTGTCACGTTATATCGTCACATAAAAGGTATTGAGAGTTTAATACACGAGATGGTGCTAACGTGCAAAATCTCAGGGTAAATGAGTCGCAAAGAATCAGGTCTAACATAATCCGAGAGCAGGTATGCTAAAGAGTAGTGGATTTATGTAAACCCTGAAAAAGAGTGAATTTTCCGCAAAGCACTGCACATTTGACAATTTTATTTCGGTAAAGGCGCAAATGTTCCCCAGGCTTGTGAAGAAATTTGTGTTATTTATGGGCAAGGTAGGCGTACGTTACAAGAAGCAATAGTTAAAAGATGGTTCAACAAATTTCGGTTTTGGAAATATCGGTAACCAAGATGCTTCTCTTTAGTGCATTGATAAATCATAGCAAAACTGGGTCATATGCTTGCGAGGTCGACAAAGACCAGCATGCAAGTTTTATGACATCACTAATGACATAATTATTCATTACCCAACAGTGTCATACGAGTTGGAGGAAGTTGGCTACAAAACTACGCTCGACGTATTGGTGACAAAATCGACGATGTTAAGGCAAAACGTGGTAAGCCTCATTTCCAACTTTTTTCAGGAAAACAAAAAGCAAAAAAAACTAACTTCCATTTACATCCTTGCAAGATACAAGTATAAAAAGTGGTTTATTTGCCTTAACAATACACACAAGCTTACAATATTTTTCTCACCTATGGTCTGACCTATAGTGAGCTGAATAAGATAAATAAAAACACATTTTCAATTTTTTGAGGGTTACGACCGTTTACCTTAACACCGTGATGTGAATTAGAACAATTACTCTATCGAATTTCCATTTGTGTCTTTATTGAAAAGTAACGGACTCGATCCGTTTCTGAAGCTGTTGTTGACGAGTAGTAGAAAGTGGATAACCAACCAAGTGCTAAAAAAATAACTTGGTCTAAACTAAATGTTTCATTTTGTCTGACGCAAAGCCCACACTAACACGCACGAAAGTTATGCTGTTTGTTTGATGGGATTAAAAGGACATCGTGCAATATGAACTGCTAGTGGGATTGGAAAAGCATCATGCAATACGAGCTGCTGTTGGCAATGGGAGGGCATCGTGCAACACGAGCTGCTAGTGGGACTGAAAGTGCACTGTACAACACGAACTACTGGTGGGATTGAAAGTGCACTGTACAACACGAACTACTGGTGGGAATGGAAGTGTATTGTGCAAAACGAGCTGCTGTTTGGATTGGAAGTGCATCGTACAAAACGAGCTACTGGTGGGATTAGATGTGAATCTTGCAATATGAGCTGTTGTTGGGATCGGAAGAGCATCGTGCAACACAAGCTGCTAGTGCGAATGGAAGAGCATCGTGCAACACGAGCTGCTAGTGGGAATGGAAGTGCATCGTGTAACATGTGCACAACAACAAACTCGGACTTGTACACTCGACTATATGCTCGAATATGTCTAAGAATTCAAAATAAACTAGCGGAACCGGTGAACATGTAAACCTACCGTATACCAAGCTGATAACACCAGGTCTTATACATCTTTAACGACACACCAGAACTTTAGAGAACTTGGGTGTGAGGTTTTAATTTACCCTCCGCTTAAGGCGGACTATCTTTTGATTTTGTCTCTGCAGAACTATTTGAATTCTCGCATGTGAAAACCATATGTTATACTCTTCTTTTCACAAGAAACCACTAGAATTTTATATCAACTGGAATAGTCGGGAAAAACTGATAGAGGATCATCGAAAAAATGCAGCATATGTGGCTTTATAGTGTTATTTGCGAATAACAAGAAGTATATATTGAATATTGGCCGCTATAGGATCGACATTTCTCAGATAACTTGGTGTTTACATTACACTCAACAAACCGGCGACTAAAACTTACCCATATAGTAATAGCTACAATGACAGCACATGCCCAGGTACGTTTCTTCATTTTGATGTATAGTCTATTGTTTACAGAGAAGCTTAAAGATTCCTGCAAAACAAAGAAAACTAACTTATTATGATATGAAGGGCCTACAAGGAAAATAAAATTTATTTATGGAGAATAGCATTAACACAATTAGACAAATTTCATTTTTTTTTTTTTACCATAAAGACCATACATCTGTGCTTTACTGAAAATGACCGAGAATTAGTTCAATTTGTTCGAAACTCAATCAATTAGTTCATAAGTAACAGACAAAAGTGCTTGCTCAGTATATATACCTATAAATTGATTAATTTCTTCTTAAATCACAGGCAAAATGGCTTGCAGAGCATGTATACCCAAGAGCCTTAAAAAATCTTTTACCGATCGTATCGGTAAAAGACTGTGCGGAGGATTCATACACACGATGTCATGTTATCAAAAATCGTGTGTCTCATAAGCAGAATGTTATGATTTTTAGGGACAGTTTTTATAGCAAGAAAGAAGCGGGGAAAAGTTGCTGAGTATCTATAAGGCGAAAAAGATGCATAAAATATGCTATTTCCTTCAACTACTTTGACGACTACTCTTGTTCCTAATCGAAAACAAGTTAAGAGAAACAATGAGTCCGAGACAAAAGTTCTTTCCCTTTTGATGAAATTCCTTTAGTAAATAACTTCATAATAGAAGGGCAATTTTAGTACAGTTTTCAGCAAATTAGAAAGAACGTAATTTTCTGTACGCTCCAGAAATACCACTGTTGTACTTTCCAGTCATACCACTCTAATTTCCAAAATACATTTTGCGAAACGAAAAGAACTTTTGTCACAGACTGTACTTATAGTATAATTCTATAGTATAATTATATAGTATCCTATAGTATAATTCTCATGTTATGTATATTAAGCGCTTTAAATAGAAACAAAGGATTTAGTTGCTTAACTAGGAAAAAACATATACAGCGTGTCTATTTGTAACCATCAAGACACCATAATGCGTTAGTTTTCTCCAATTCATACATCTCACATGAGAGAGGAAACACCAAAACGTTCAAAATATATCTATCTAATTGTATCTTTGGTTTCAGATAGTATGATTTTCACGTCGGAGTCCGACATTTTCGTAGCTTTCTTTGTATAGTCTCGTGGCTCAATACAAAGTTTTCTTAAAGTACTATCACTGGTACTGACGTTCTTGTCAATTTGTCGAGAAACTGCTTCATGGTTGAGTGGATTGCTTTATGGTGTGGACACAAAAATCAGGGTTAATTGTCTTCAGAAAATTGGTTGTATCATAACAAAGGTTGTTCAATTGTTTTTGGATCAACTTAGAGGTGGACAAACACTGCGTGTGTGGGTTTTCTCGGGGTCCTTTCGTTTCCCCCCACTTCCTTCATTAAACCATTTCAATCATATCTCATCATCACTGTCTCTTTTAGCCTAGGCTGCATTAGCGTGGGACGTAAAACTGAAAGATCTTCTTTTTGGATTAAAGATCAAATATATTTCAGGCAAAAAATTTATTGTAGCCCTTATTTCTGGATAACTACATATAGTATAGCCAAACTTAAACTATCACTTAACTTAGTATAATGTGCATATTCCATAAAAAAAAAAAAAGCGAAAACCAGATTTAAGGGCCGTTCCAAAATTTGGTGGTCCCTGATTAAAAGAAATGCATCAAATGATCCAATATATTCCAACCAAAAATTTTCTTGTGCGCCTTTTATCTGGAGAACTATAAATAATATACCCAAACTTAAACTATCACTTTAACTCAGTATGTTGTGCATGTTCCGTAAAAAAAAAAAAAAAAAAAAAAAAGTAAAAACCAGATTTAGGGGCCGTTCAAAAATTTGGTGGGCCCTGATAAAAAAAAATCCATCAAATGATCCAATATATTCCAACCAAAAATTTTCTTGTACGCCATATATATCTGGAGAACTACATATAGTGCAGCCAAACCCAAGCTATGACTTAACTCAGTATGATGTCCTCATTCCATAAAAATACGAAAACTCGATAAAAGGCCGTTCAGAACGTTTGCGGCCCCTGATTCGAAAACTAATTATTAGCCAAGATTTCAATCTTTTGATCCATTTTTTTTTGATCATTCCTAAAATTCTTGGCAAAAATCTTTTGATACATTTTTCATCATTTCTAAAATTCTTGTTCTGTAGATATTAGAATTTAGCGGTGAAAAGGACACAAAATGAAATTAGGTGTAAATTAAAGGGAAAAGGGTCCAGAAAGGGGAGAGGGATAAAGGATAGAAAAAGGGGAAATTTGCTGTAATATTGTCTCCATTCCCATCTTGAGGCCACATTTACTACAATGCCTACTTTACGAGAACCTTTTCTTGTTTTAAAAGTAAAAGGTGTAGACCTAAAACTTACACGTTAAAAAAGTAATAGGCTACGACCACGAAACTTCCATCGTTTTAAAAGTGACTAACAAATAAGGGTGACTTTAATGTAAGCCCGTTACTTCATACGATAACCTTGAACAGATGTAAAATTTTTGAATTCCACTTTTTGCAGTAGTGCAGAGTTCGTTGAGGAGGTGAATTCGTTAAACACTAAGGGGCTTATGCAGAGTCGTTTTGACGTATGATTAACGTCATACTAAATGCCTGACTACTGCAGGAAACATATGTTAGTCGAACTCTTTCGTATGGCACTAATAACGCGTCAAAACATCTCTGCATAAGTCCCTAATGGTCGTATTCAAAGACATTCTGACGCGTGACTAGCGCCATACTAAAGAATACGACGAACTCTTCAGTACAGTAGTCAGTATTCCGGCCATTAGTATGAGCTAATCACACACGAAAATGATTCTAAATACGGTCCTTAATATGCAATAGTGACATTAACTTTCCCCTTACTAGACACGATAAATCTTGAACAAAGGTCGAATTTCTGAATTCAGTTTTTGGGGCAATCCGTCTGAAGTTGTCCAAAGATGGCGAAAATGGTTGCTCGACCATCTCCGAAAATGAGATGTGATGAACCTTGTGTATGAGAAGGTCAATAACACTATTCACGTTGACGTATGTACAAGTGTTCCTGAATGACAACATTCTTTGTTGCCGGTGGAGTTCCAGTTTTTGCATTTGCAAGCGTTTACGAAAACTGCCTTTGCTCAGGAGGTACGTATGAGACGAACACCAAACAAACGAATTTTAGAGGAGAGCCTGGGGTACATGGGTAATCTTGCTTCTAAATAAATATGGAGAGTTGCAAACCAATACATGAAATCACTAGAAAGAGTACAGAAAATTACACATTTATAATGGCTGTAATTTGGAATGGCATAAAGTGGGGGGTTCATAAGTTTTGTGCTGAATACTATTGCATGTAAAGAGTATGCAGAAATATCCACACCTATGATACTACTGGCACCATAGATTTATGGGGTCCAAAAGTTGAAGTTTGTGATGTTGATGTCATATTTGGGGCTTAATATCTCAGGAGGACAAAGTGCTAAAAATTGCTTCTTGGTCCACAAAATAATTCTGTATGTGAACAAACTATTGCAAAAAAAAAAAAACAAAAAAAAAACAGACTGATATTACATGGAGAAAACGGTAAGGACATGGTAAAAACAGGTGCATGACAATGGGCATAGCCCGGAAAAATTTAAATGTCTTGATATGTTTCATGCTAGATCTCAAAAACTACGCATGGTTCAGGGATTAGGTCCGGTTTTGTTTGTGTTCAGTTATGCAAAGGCTGGCAATTGGAGTTTGTTCCATCTTTCTAGCTCCATCATCATTGCCACTCCATATGGTAAAGGGTAAGCTCCCCTTGCACCCACGACACCCATCCTCACACTGGACCGCGGTATTAAGACACTTAATGTATCAGCAAAGTATCATTGAAATCCAATCTGAGTTACGGAAGTTAATGTGTTCACAAAGTTACTTTACACCTATCTACCCTATCCTGCTGGAAATGGCGTATTTGTGGAAAACATTTAAAATGATTGTTGTTTCCATTCTCTTCCATATCATTAGAACAATAGCTTCTAGTAGCTGTAGTTACAAGTTCTCGCAATTACACGATTTAAGCAGTATTGCAAATTTCGGCAATGTTTATCATATCTCCGGAACGGTTTGAAATATCGAAGTGTTGTAAACGGCAAAATAATTTACACATCCATTATAAACCATACCAGTAACTAAAAATGATACTTTGTCGGCATTTTCTCGAAATAAAGGCTTTCAAACAAATTCAAATTTTCAAGCCTTGGTAACTTCGTACCTACTCATTTAAAACAAATCATAGCACGACCATGTATCGAACACTAAAGTACTTTCGATGTAAATTATCCTGTACATCTCCATAATGCCGATTTTGCGTTAGAGGCTTCCGAACTTTGGATATTCGTGATACTATAACATCCTTAGTTTGCAACACTGAATAATAAAAGTGGTATTTAAGACACGTTGATTTGAAATATTTAATAATCTGACGTAGTGTCATTTGAAAAATATAACCTTATATTGGAATGGCAACACTGTTTGTTGGGTTTTTCTGTTCAATACATACATAAATGTCTCCTTCCTTATACTTGCTTATGCAAAGTTTCTATTTTCTCTCTCTTTGGTTTGTTGGTTTTAGCGGATGGCCAAAATAAATTGTCCACCCTATAGACGTGGCAATGATCATGTAGCTGGAAAGATTGAAGAAACGCCACTCTCAAGCCTTTGCACAACTGAACACAAACAAAAGCGGACCTAATTGCTGAACTATGCGTAGTTTTTGAGATCTAGCATGAAACATATCAAAACATTTAAATTTTCCCGGGCTACGACCATCATCACGCACCTGCTGTCTTCGCGTTTTACCATGTCCTTACTTTTATCTCCATGTAATATCAGTCAAGATTTTTTTGCAATAGTTTATTCACATACAAAATAACTTTGTGACCTAAGCAGTAATTTTAGCAGCAGTGACCTGAGCAGTTGTTGCCGTCAGCGGCGCCTTTTGTTAGCGTGAGCTCAGAGGACGAATCAAGGTTAGCCAATCGGAGCATAGATGTCTTCTTGAGCTATTAGTAGCTCGGGATCGACGGTTTGGGGATCACTCTACACAGTAACGTTTGAACGAAAGCGATTTTTTAAATTCCATTTTTTTTAAAGTAATTGACAACTAGAGATTTTACATGGATCGAGTTCTTTAATAGAGTCAATCCCTTAACGTCTTAACGGCTGAAGGTGAATTTGACAATAGTTATGTATATTATATGCCGAATACATACACTGTAAAAACTGTATAGTTGGAATAACCCAGAATTCTGGGTTGAAAAAGTGACAACCACGCCGTATTGTCTTAGAAATCAGAAAATATGGTTATAATAACAATACGAGAAGTCAAAACTAGTAAAAAATAAAAACCTCTGGCATGACCTGGATTCGAACTCACGCCGCGTGGCTGTTAAGCGCGTGCGTTATCCACCAGACCAACCGGAATCTTAGTTTAGGCTGTGTGATAACAAGAATTACAGCATACTTTGGAAGCAATTTTTAGTCACTGAATTTAAAACAAGTCAATTAAAAAAACTAAACCAAACCAAACATCACCCGGAATATTGAATCAATGCCATTAAAAGCTAGTTTAGTACAGCAGCTATTTATCAATGTTAACGTATGTTTTGAGAGAAATTGTCTTCACTCTTGGCAAAGTGTACTGAGTGAACTGCAGTGCACTTCGCCAAGAGTGAAGAAAATTTCTCTCAAAACATACGTTAACATTGATAAATAGCTGCTGTACTAAACTAGCTTTTAATGGCATTGATTCAATATTCCGGGTGATGTTTGGTTTGGTTTAGTTTTTTTAATTGACTTGTTTTAAATTCAGTGACTAAAAATTGCTTCCAAAGTATGTTGTAATTCTTGTTATCACACAGCCTAAACTAAGATTCCGGTTGGTCTGGTGGATAACGCACGCGCTTATCAGCCGCGCGGTGTGAGTTCGAATCCAGGTCATGCCAGAGGTTTTTATTTTTTACTAGTTTTGACTTCTCGTATTGTTATTATAACCATATTTTCTGATTTCTACGACAATACAGCGTGGTTGTCACTTTTTCAACCCAGAATTCTGGGTTATTCCAACTATACAGTTTTTACAGTGTAATTTCGCATTTTTTGCTCTAGTCTCATTAGCACAGTTCTTTGTAGAATTAAGTTGTTTTTGATTTTGTGTTTGTTAAAGAATTTCAAGTGTTTGTGTTGATTGTGTAGTTGGTCACAGCATTCAAAATTCAATTGTCAATTAACGTTCCTCTTCAGAGTAAAGAACGCGAATTAGTATTGAAAGTAAATAATATCAAATATTTGTAGAACAAAAATATGGAAGAAAAGAGTAGAATCCTGAACCCCTCCCCATGGTACAAATATGTCCATCACAAACTCTCATTGCATGGTGTTAAATCAGGGATCCCTTACACTTAAGGCTACCAAACGTTGTGGTTTAGCTGGGACAATTCCAATTTAACTCCCGGAAAATTGTTTAAAACTCTACATGTCACTCTTCTTCAAAATATAAGTCCGAGAAAACCCAGGGGGTGCCTCACAGGCACCCTGGTTCACTTTTAATGAAATTATTCTTAATAGATGTTTCGTCGCGTGTCTTCCGCTCTAGAATTCTCCTATCTCTTTGAAGTATGCACCCTGACTGAGTTGTTCATACGTTTTCTTATTTTTGTTCAGAAAGAAATAGTTATTTTTTATATTGACGTAAAATCCCAAGGGGTGCCTCGTAGGTACCCTGGTCAATTTTTAATGCTATTATTCTTAATAGATATTTCGTCCCGTGTCCTGCGCTCTAGAATTCTTCTATCTCTTAGAAATACACCCTCTGATTGCGCTTCCTAAGCATTTTTTTAAAACTTACCTCAGAAAAAATAGCGTTATTTTTCATACTAACGTAAAGGCCCAAGCGGTTTCTCTGAGGCTCCTATTGAAGTATGTGCTTTTCTAATTATTTGAGACTGTTCATTGTTTATTACCATTGACAAATGATTTCATAGCAAAAGTAATGACTAACCTTTCCTATTAATGACGGAAAATACAAATGGTCGCGGTGAGTTCAGGTAGCTTGTATATACAACAGGGAGCCTCAGAGGCATCACCTGGGCCTTTTAAGGGTGAAGTTAGCGTGGGATTTCTCGGATTAATATATTTCGTATGATATTTTTAAAAGACACGGCTTGTATTAGTCATCGATAGGAATAATCTAATCGCTGTCAGTCATTTCCAGTAAGTGTCAAAATACCGCTTAATAATTTCTGATATTTCAGGAAAAAAAATCAATTGTGTAACTGCAATTTTTCATAGTGATTCTCGGTTCTCAGTTTAAAATCTAGAAGCATTAGTAGGCAAATAATAACAGTTAAATACTAAATTGAGTACAGCATCACCACTTTAAGTCATAAAAGGGTTACTATTGTGTTCCAAGGTCGTCACGATTACAGCTTTTCTTACTTCTCGAAAAATGCATAAGAAGCTTTGCAGCAATATTCTGAACTCTTTTTACTAAAATTATATGATAATCACTCATTTTTGTTTTCATAATAGAATGTTAGCGTATGCTGAAAAGGAAAGAACGTTATTTGTAAACACACAGAAGGTATAAAGCGATAATCTACAAATTGTGGTTTATCATTTTATTTTAAATTTGGTCTTTGAAATAAAAGTTAATTTAAAACAGCATTTATCTTTCTATGTACTTCATCCGAAGCATTTGTTTCGCTTCCCCATCTGTATTTCATGAAAAGAAAATGTGTCACATTTTTAAAAGTACACGAAAATGAAACCGTTCGCCAAACATCAAGAGGTTTCAGCCGGACTCTATTGTTACTGTTTTATTTGTACAGTCAGAGACAAACGTCCTTCCCGTTTGGTAAAATTTACTTCACGGATAACGATGGTATATCTGGAAGTTATAGAAAATTACATTATTTTTAATTTACTGAAAATGTTACTTACTATTGTCCTTTCTTTCTGAAGAAACTAATTTAATCAAACAGAAATCACTTTTGTCACTGACTGTACAGTAGTTTACTATTTAATGAAAAAGAAATGTTCACAGCTGAGGCATAATACCATCGAGCTGCATAATATGACATATTTGAGGATGATTTTTCATGGAAAATTGTTTTAAGAAAATGGAGGAAATCAGATAATTATTTCTGGTGTTAGTATAGTGGACTCTGCTGACTGGTCTTCCAAGAAATGAGTCATTTGCGTTATCAGCCGCACTCGATGATCCAGAACAATAGTAAAGATACTTATACACAGAAATAATAGTTTTATAATTCTGTACTGTACTGTATTCAGTGCTGTAGGCTCAACAGTAATTTCCTTGAATCAATACACATACACCTTAAAGAAGTGTTATTTTGTAATGGTTTAGTTATTTTTATTCAGTATACAACGTTTTATGCAACTGAGTGTCACTGGAGTAGCCTGAGATGAAAACTTCTGATTTTGATCAGATATAATCAGTCGCGCAGCGAGAAATGTTTTCTGAGAGGATTTCAAAGTATTTGGTGGTGGTTCTAATTTGTCTATGTAATATTGAATCTGTCTTTTCTGCACCCAAAAAGATAAAAAGTGCTCATTACTGACACCTATACTTTTAGAAAAGATTATAGAACTAGTTTTTTAATAAAAAAGAAAACAAATTCCGATGAGGTATAAAATCAAGTCTTTAGCCTACATCAGTGATTCTCAACCTAATTTCTATCACAACCTCTACCTTATCCCATCCTTTTGCCAGCAATCCCTTTATAATTTCTGGTTTGTAATATGCTTGTGTGGGATTTTTAAATATACCTATTGCGGTGACCTCACGATATCCATTTATTTCTATAATAGTAGAATCCATTTTGTGTATATAGTAGATACAGTAACTTTTGTAAAAGTGAATGGATTAAAACCTATTTTGGTCAGCTCATTCATATTACAAATACCGAATCATATCTGTTATACGAAATGAAAGCCGTTTCAAAATATTAAAACTTCATAACTCCCTTAATTGTGGGTCACATGATAAAAAAATAAAGTGATTTCTATTTTTGGTTTAACAAAACTTGGACAGTTGTTTAAAAGGTGAGAAACGGACATTGTCTCACTACTGAACACCTCTGGTACATGGGGTCCTGGTTCGATCCCAGCTCGCGCCATGTGGTGGACAAACAACGTGTGCGCGGGTTTCCTCAGAGTTCTTCCGTTTTGTCCCACTTTCTTCATTCCACCATTTCATTTATTTCTCACCACCGCCTTCTTTAGTCTACCCGACAAAATCGTGAGACGTAAAACTCAAAGATTGCATTTCATTTTCGTTTTACCTCATTACTGAAATCACATCATGCTCAAGTATATAGTAAAGTCCATAAAACAGGATCGGCTTAAAAAGAGAATCAAGGTAGGAAAAGCCAGATGTATGACCAACAGTTGGCAGTCCTAGCTGTATCGAAGCGTTCAAGGTTATTTGAGTGAAGACCGTTGGAAGTATGAGTTTGGTGGCATCTGTTGCATAGGGAATCAGAAAGAAAATTTCGGCGTCCATTGTTAGAACAAAAGTTGCTTCCGAAAGGGCAGTACAACAAAAACGCAAGGTTCTGCGGTAAGTACTTGTAACTCAAATTGAACCATATTTTTGTTATTCATTATAAGATAACCATTGTGCAACTATTGATGCAATTCAATGACACTTCCTCTTTCTCGTTAGCTGCAAACAACTGAACGTTATGCGTAAGGTTATGACTTATAAACCGGAGCTTGAATTGTCTTGTAAACAGAGTCGTTTATATTAAGGTCCAATAAAGGGGATCGGTAGAAAGCATTTATTTCTCTTGTCAAAAAATATTCTCTCTTTAAAAAATAATTTATTTCTCTTTACTATTTTGATTAGTTGTAGGGATTTGTAATTAAATATGTCAGGAGTTACTGTTATTTTAGTAGAAAAAAACATCCTTTTCCTAATGTAACGTGGATCAATTTTACTACACATAAAACACTTTCCCACTACATGCTGAATGACAAATAAATAACATATTTAATTTCATAATCCCCCCTTTCCTCCACTGATAATTCTGGTTTAGGAAGATCCTATGTTAGAAGTGGTGGCTGATGAAGACTGTGTAGGTGCCCCAGTAAAAAAGACATTCCATTGTGGAAAGTGCTTTGCTTCAGAAAATCTTAAGAAGGAATGATTCAATGCAGCTCGTGTAACAAGTGGTACCATAAAGACCGTGTTGGAGTCAGAGGAAAAAGACATTCCTTTCTGAACAGTGCTATGTTTCAGAAACACTTAAGAAGAAATGATTGTAGATACTAGGAAATGATGTCATTATAGATTAGCCTAGTTATTACACCTTGCTTTCCATTTATTATTAATTTAGATCTTTTTTTTTTTTTTTTTTGTACTGTTAGAAATGGATTATGATCCACTTAGCAGGACATATGATCCACTTTAGAGGACAAATAGCTTAATGTCTAGTCTTAATGTCTACATGTTCCATATTTTGTTTATTATATTTGCCTTTTAATTTTAATTGTTTTTCAATATGCAGGTGTTTGTTACATTTCTATTTCTTTGGTATATCAATATGCAGTTGTCATTAGTACCTCTTTCATTTAAACTCATTTTTAAACAATCTCCACGTGTTGAAAATGTTTAGTATACCTATTTGCTTTTTGCTATTAACACTATGTGTAAGAATAAAATATGCCTACCAGAACAAAATTCAAAATAATATTTAACAATATCTTCCGGTGTTAGATTCTAATTATGTGTATCTCTTCCGCTTATCTTCGCGACACCCATGAAACCCTGTGGCGACCCGCAGGTTTAGAAACCATGGCGTATATCAATCATTTCTCTGTTAAACAAGTATGGTTAAATAAAGTTTACAAATATTAGTCAAGTTACAAAATTTTAGGGGGATTCCGGACCCCGTGGACCTCCTGAAAGTGCGTCCTTATTCACACTTAATGAATTATAATACTATAATCTTTTTACTAACGACTATATGCGTGCTATATATTGAAGGGGCTATGAAATGGCGATTTTCGTTTCAATCAGCTTCATCGTCATCCGATCAGGGCCTCGTTCCGTGATAATTGGTTAACATGAAGTCTCCTGTATGCATATGGTTTGTTGCCATCAATTATTTATAGTTATTCTACTGGAAATAGGTTCCTTATTTATTGTCGCACTGTATGGCTAAGTGATTAAGTCAGAACAAAACACGGGGCCTTTGGTTCGATCACCAGCCAAGGAAGTTTGTGTCGACAACATCGTATCCGTAGGGTTTCTCAGGACTACATTCCTCCTCCATTTTCATACCACTAATTCTAACATCATTCTTTTGTCTTAATCATCCGTCTCTCTTAGCATAAAGGGCATAATTGTGGGAAATTAAACTGAAATATTTCATGTTTAACACATTGCTCTCCATATGCATCACAATTGATACACACTGCGAGTTCCGCCGACACTTCGTATATCATTTCTGATACACCAGGGACATTCTTTCTATCGCCACGTGTATACGATCTTGTACCCACGCTGGTATATTTAACACTTCTTTACCTGAAGTCAGGGCGCTGGAAAATTATATTGCAGCAGTAATTCTGGCGTCAGTTGAATACTTTCCTTTGGTAGGAAATTTCTCTTACGCTTCGTGTATCATTTCTGATGGACATCAACTTGGCGCTGACAGTAAAATTTGCAAAAATTACTCTGGCGATCAATGCGTTAAGGAAACTGTATTAATTGTTTGTCTAATCCTGTCCATATTTGTGCTATTTAAAAGTGACACCTCATTTCTAAAAGGGATGCACAAAATACCTGTAATCTTGGTGTTCAAGGGGTTAAGACAGTGGTCACCAAATTTATGAAGCTTTTGGGCTACGTTAAGTTTTTAAATCCTACTGTGAGTTACCAACACAAAGAACTATCAACTTCTTTTTTAAAAAAAACTTACTTTTGTTTATTGGCTAGTAGGGATGCGCACGAGACGAGTCGAGACAGGCTTTTCCTGACAAAATTCGAGTCGAGACACGACTCTTCCAATAGAAAAATATACAGTTTTCGAGTCTATATATCTCTTTTACAGCACATTTTCGAGACGAGACAGCCACAAATCTTGTCTCGTGCGCATCCCTATTGACTATCAAGAGAAGAAATCAAGGTAAGCCAACCGCAGCGTTAACGCTATCTACCGAAAATGTTCCGGCGAGCTACTAGTAGCTACCGATCGACAGTTTGGCGACATCTGTGTTAGGAAATACTTAACAAACATTACTAAATCTAATGTTTACTCACTTTCCACTTTGTATGTTGAGCATGTAGCTGTAGAATAGCTCTAGTAGTTTGTTCTTATGTCTTCATGTAATGTCTCCACTCAAATGGTTAGCATATTATTGTCAACCAAGACACATAATAGCATAGGAGTGATTATATATAAGATATAAAACAGCTTTAATTTCTTCCGGATCTATTGACAACCTTCCTGCAGCTTCACGTTTAATCCTGTGTTTATTTTCTCTCATATCCGTTCTCTATTATTACTAGTTCACGGACAGAACATAAATCTGTTTTAATTCAGGATTTATTTTATTACTATCCTTCAATATCCGGGACACCAAATAACATTCCGAGTTAAACAGAATTCGTCAATACATACAATACACATATTGCTTTTTTATACTCTATAAGACAATATAATGGTTATATTATACAGGGTGTTTCGAAACAACACCGACAACGTTTGGGAGGTGATTCTTGGCACCAAGATGAGACAAAAGTTATAGACCAACCTAGGTGCACAAATGCTTCCTTTCGGAGTTATAGGCCGCCGAAAACATGAAAATATGAACTTTAATGGTCCATAACTGCAAGATTACGGGACCTACCATAGTCGGGTCAAGATTTCGCTTAGGAATTAGTATATGCCCTATTCAAATATCCATGTTTCAGAATCCTGTGGTACTTCCGCAACAATTTTTGTAGAGATAGTAGGTGAGTGCTTCAAATTATATGCCCGTAGGCGAAACTCCCTGTAAGCGAAAAAGACCCGAAGTAGTGAAGTCTTTACCTATTATGGGTATTGGGATAGAAGCTTGTCCCTTATATCTATTCCGTCATTTTTCGAGATACCTTTGGATTGTGCGCTTTTACCCGGGACACTCCAAAGGGGTTCAAAGTAAATGGGAGGGATTTCTGGAGAGAATTTTCCCAACATTCTTCCAATTTTCCTTGTTCAACTACGTTATGGCCTCCAGGAAGTTACTCCGTTGTCCATGGGACTTTAATTTTTGTCCATGAACATATCTTTGTTGAATGGATTAGGTTTGATTCGGATGTCCGGATGACACGTTCATGTCCATTCCTTGTTAGTATAATAAATGAAAAAAATCACTCATTTCCTGAGTAAAAATAGTTTGTGTCCTAACTTGTATAAAAATCATTAGGAAAGTTATCGACACATATTACTATAGATATAACATTGCATCCTTGCTCAACATTCAGGTTATAAAGAACTAGTCCTACTAACATTAACTCTAAACCCCAACTGAGGCTTGTGATCCAGGCTTGAGACGATTACAAAAGCAAGTGAATGATGATACAAGAATTACTGGAATGAGAAAGTGGGAGGAAAGGGGAATACCCCGAGAAAACCCATATACACAATGTTGTCCACCAAGCTTACTTGGAAGGGGAAAGAACCAAGAACCCCACACACCAGAGGTAAGAGCTCTACCACTGAGCCACCATGCCTCCGTTCTATACACATAGTGGGCTGTTCCCCACCAAAGTATCTCACCTCCAACAGATCTTGCCTACAAGGCTAGGTCACCGAACCAGTGGCACCAACCTGAAAATGGAAATATTTTTTTAAGTCCCACGGTTATGCCGGCTAGGCTAAAGGAGAAGTTGATGATGGGAAATGAATGAAATAGTGGAATGAAGAAAGTGGAAGGAAATGAGAGAGCCACTAAGTTCACTTGGCGCGAACTGGGATCGAACCAAGAACCCCATGCAGCCGAGGTAAACACTCTACCACTGCACCACCGCGGCCTGTAAAGCCATCCATGGAGTTTCGATAATAAATTACCGTACCTCAATGTTGCGATATTCGTTTATACCTTAGATTTGAGATCACTTTTCTATGCATCGCGCGAAAAGAATAGTTAAAAATAGTTTGGTTTCGACTTCTTTAAATTAACATAAAAAAGAGCAATTTGAATTGGATCCAAGTGTGAGCACTTTTTGTGTTCATATTAACATTAGTACTTCAAAGATCATTTTTACTTTCAGGTTATTTTTACATGCAAACCACCTGGACAGATATGTTAAAAGAATAATTTAATTTCATTCAGCATTCTCCGAGTAGTGCACGTGTTTGTGTGTGTGTGTGTGTGTGTATGAATTAGTTACAAACGTGACCAAGAGTCGGCACTATTATCATTGACTAAAATGGTACACAAAAGATAGCGATTTTGAGATTAATTCCTCTTGTAATTCAGCGAACTCATATATGTAAAATACTTTTATTTGATTCAGTATCCTTTAGTTAACCCAAAAACCGGAATTAGAATTGTATTAAAACAAATCTGGAAAAATCGCCAGCAAGTTTATTAGAATAACTATTATAAATTTAAATAAAGTTTAATCTGTATAAAATTCACATTTAATCGGGTCTTCTATATATCAGAAGTAAAACTTTAGTACATTGAATAAGCTTTGGAATCATTAAACTCTAGTAATTAAGGTTAAAACAGTCAAAACGGAATTACAATAAAATGAGAGGAAATGGGGGAATGCATACATATACACAAGGGCGCCGATTTCTCTGTAAATGGGGGGGGGGGCATTCAGATGCAAAAGGTATACATATGAGGATTTTAAGACAAATTGCATTCAAATCATGCCAAATACTGTATATTGATTATACTTCCTCCCTTGAACGTCATAGTTGCCAACCAGCACGGAATTATGTTTTTTTGTATTTTGTGTCGAATTTTAGTTATAAAAGCGTTAAAGGAAAGAGATCTATGCAAGTATATGCAATATTTTTTATTTACTCTTAAAGTCACTTCAAATACTCTATAACCATAGGGAAACTGGTTATTCCGGAAAGCTACAATTGTGACAGCGATATGAGAAATGTTTCTTTCGTAAAATGGAGAAATATATTTCTTGCTAATTTTAATTTTTCACGCAGTACAACAAACGAAAACCAAACAAACTATGATTTTGCAACAGTATCTGCATACTTACATGTTGTTGAAAGGATTAATGTATGTTGTTTGGAGAAAAGAGAAACACAGTAGAAAACTTTAAAAGGATCAATGCCCAGGGAAAGCAGTGGACTCCTCTTCGTCACTCTCTTCTGTTTGTTCTGATCCATTCATATTCTCACTTTGGCAGGTACAGAATGATAATCTTTCAAGGTAACCCCAACCGCGATAGCATACCGTTGTCCATGAGTAGCTAATTCAGTTCACTAGTACATCAGGCGCTATTGGTGTATCTGCGGGCAACATACGAGGTACATATTCTTCTGCAGCATATGGTACAAATTTCCTTGCGAAATCTTTTGGATCTAGATCAGAAGCATTAGTTTGTTCAACTGTCCATATGACTGTCTGAAGATCAGCGTGTTTATGTGTTGAAAACAGATTTAATGAAAAAAGAGGAACCATTAAGATTTTTTTTTACTTATAATGACCTTGTCCTAAGGGACAATTGATATAAAAGTTAATGAGACTTTTTTTGTTTCAAAAAATCATCAAGTCTTTAATGTGAAGTTAAGAGACTGATAAAATTGAAAATATAAGGGGACTCAGGCGGACAGAAAACGGAGGGAAAAAATCACGGATGCAAGCAAGACGTCGAGGGTGATTGGATTTGACCATGTGAAAAGGAAAAAAACACGGACTTTGGATGAGAGGACTCTACCTTTACCTGTAAGTTCGATTACCTCCTCTAATAAAACTCAACTAACAAAAACAATCATAGTTGGTCTCCTAACGTAAATCGTATTGTAAACTGTAACTTAAACATTGTGCAATTAATCTCATTGTGTACGAGGTGGAAATAAAATTGTAACCAAGCATCTTGAAGTAAATTAGGGTTGTTTTACTTACTTCTATAAAAAAATTAAAACCTACCTCTCATGCTCTGATAAAACAGCGGGGAATACGAGTTAGTGTAAATTATCTGCCATACCTAACTCTAAAATTTTGCTTAAGCATTTTTTTTATTAAACACTTATAATGCTCCTGTAGTGCACCAGCAGTTGGAGGAAGCTTAGAAAGAAATGTCAGACTTGAGATTGTCTTGCTAGCCATCTTTTTTTCCCCCATAGTCCAGATCGTAATCATTTGGTAACGGTTTTCCAAGGCTGTATAGCTGAGTAACAAATGTATCACACTGCTCTGCTATTAGACTTTCTTCAGCTTTGGGATTGCCAACTGCTTCAAGGGTGCCTTGAAACTTCGAAATGTAACGTACCGGTTTCCCGGTAACGACACATTGATTATTTTGTTGCCTACTCTATTGTCTGGCGGCCCCCGTATAGTTAAACTCACTCTTGTTTGTTCTATAACATTGGTGGCACTCGTATAGTTAATCTGTGCAGTGTTGATATAGTACATGGATTAGTTTGTTGTTGGTGCTATTGTTTTGGTAGCACCCATATAGTTAATCTGTCACTTTTGATATAGTTAATGTTATAATAATGATATTTTGTTAGGTTGATTCTTCATTAATTTTCCCTTTAACTATGTTTGTTTTATATGCAACTGATAGATTATTTTTGTTTGGGTGAAGCTAAACAAGGTAATTTTGTCACTTTTGTAACTTCCCATATAACATTATTACCTTGAAACTACGGAACATTAGCCAATTATATTAAAGTTAAATATTAGAATAACGTAAATTATTAATCGGGAAAAACAGTATACATTCAAAACAATATTTTGAAATTAAAATGAATTCGTTCCGAGACGAAGTGAGTTGGTACTATCGTCCTTGAGATTAGTGACGTACTTTGTAGAAAAAGAAGAAGAAGCAAAATATACAAACAAGGTTCGTATATACACTACTGGTGGCGGATCCTCCTGTAATTTGAAAGTCAACGTAGAAAATTTTCACTTTTGGACTTTAACCTTATCGAAAAAGTTTTCAGATCAAACCTTGATATTATAGGATTTAGTGTGGAACAGGAGGATCAACAAAAATTTAGTAAAATGCATTTTAGGATGCCACCCGATAAAGATTTGGTGTAATCCTCCATTTTGTGGAACAGGAATAATATAGCGGCTGAAATCCAGTTATAAAGGGAATCGACAGCCGAGCTTGTGAACTTTCGGAGGTGGAAGCCCTTGGTACCTGAAACCTAGTCACTGTTGCTGCCATTCAGGTAACATACTTCAATATCTTTATTCGTCCAAGATTGAAGCTGCCAACTTAAGATGGCGCCTCGTAGGCTACAACCATAACATTACCATAGCAACCCACTAGTATGAACATTAACTGTTATGATAAAACCAGTTCGATTAAATATGGAAAGGTTTTGCATTACGATGTATAGTTAAATCAGTGTTGCGTCACGGATCTTACGCATTTCCTATACATCTCTCCACTAGAATGAAATTTAAGAATACTTGATTATAATAGTAGTCTGTCAACTTCAATCAAAATTTGTTTCGTTGTCCGTATTATCATTAGCTATGATCACTGCGAATAATATTACCGTTACATCTCGGAAACATTCTTCATCACGTTAAAAATCTTGATCAATAGTGGCCTTATGTGTTTATTTAAAGGGGAGTTCAGCTTTGGGTTGCTGCTCTTCATGTATTGAGACTGACTCATTATTTAGATTAGGTCGATTAATGATGCTGATCTGAATATAAATAATTGTTACTGTGAAAAGCAAGTTGCGATAAACATTTGCAAATGCGTTCTCTCGATGTCAGATATTTCATTTATTGGATTTTTTTTTGTAGTTTCATGTCATTTGTAGATAGCTCATAACTCATCATCACGAAGTAGTTGTAGTGTATCTTAGTGTATGGCTGGATTAGTATATGCTCCTGCTCCTGCTTTGAAATGAATTGATAAAGATGGCAAGCAGTTTGTAGCAATGCGTACCGCTAATACACTTTATGCATACCTGGCTAGTGGTTAGGTTTGGTGGGATTCACTCATTGTTTTGAGATGCATATTATAATGATTATAAAGTTATTGAATTGGATCAG
This sequence comes from Thermobia domestica, assembly GCF_964235325.1. Classification (NCBI taxonomy): domain Eukaryota; kingdom Metazoa; phylum Arthropoda; class Insecta; order Zygentoma; family Lepismatidae; genus Thermobia; species Thermobia domestica. The sequence continues at coordinate 41,171,347 of NC_137461.1, read as the reverse complement.
CCCATATCAATTTGATGACGTACATGTATATGTAATGTGTTCAGTCAGTCTTAGTAATGTTCCGTAGATGGCTACTTATCATATTATAAGCAACAAAACTCAAATATATGTGATCTAGCTAAAGAAATGAAAGTAAAATATTGTAGCGTTTCTAAATTTATTAAGTCTTTAAAATATAACTGAGGGATACATTCAAAATGTGAACATTCTCAGAATTATCATGAAAATATGATCTTGTATAGATTGAAGTCGGTGATACGATCATAGTTAATTTCTGCTGAAGCTATTATCAGTCCTCGTTGTATTTTTGGTTTGTATCATTGATATTGTCTGGAACAATAAAAGGTAATTTGTTCGAATTAACCTTATTTATCAAGTGAGCGTGTTTTTGCATTAATGCATATATACATATTTTCCTCTTTATACATAACTAATATATATTTGCAAATCGAAAACTATAAACATAAGATAAATAATTTCTTTACAGATCTTACTGCTGGTGTACAATTCTAGAAAGAACCTGTAATTATTTTATAAAGAAATTCCATTCTGGGTTAAATAGTTATCAATATGGATTTTTTTTATATTTTTTTCTTTCATGAACGGAAAGTAAGCGTTATAAAGTGGTTCCTTTATTCCTTCTGATATCGTGATTAATCATAATAAATAAATCGTCTTCTTTCTCCTATCTGTAAGGACGAGAGGTACGTTTCAAAATTGGCGACCTTTCAGCTTCAGGATTAATAAGCTTTTATAACTAGAATATGTATTACTGGTGTAAGATCTTATAGTTAGAACTAGTGGAGATTTCTATGGGAGATGTTGGAGATGCGTGACTCAAATAATATGTCGAGATGAGTGAAGTGGAAATCAGTCAACACGAACTAGAAAAATGTGGGTATTGTGGTGATAGAGATAACTCAAAAGACAGATTATTCATTAGCTGTGAACAATGTCGAAAATGTTTTCATGTAAATTGTATTGGACTAACTTCTAGTGAGTTAGAAATTATGAAACAAACTGAGAAGGATTGGTATTGTGCGGAATGTCAGATCTCACGAGAAAAGGACTTAAGTAATGATGAATGTGCTGGTGATGTGGTTAGTTCCGGTGTGGATCAAAATGCTATTGGTAATAAAAACCCAAAGCCTGCACAATCGGTGCCGAGAATTGAGATAGATGGGGGACCTCTTTTGGAAACAATAAAATCTCTTATTACAGGATTAGAAACAAAAATAGACAATAAAATGTCTTCGTTAAGCACTGAGATTCGGAGTGATATGTCTTCGTTAAGAGCTGAAATTAATAATAACATGGCTCTAAGTATAGCTGATTTAAAATCTGATATGTCTAGGATGAGTAATGACATTGTATTACTAAAAGAATCGTTTTCTTCTATGAAAGTTGAATTGAATAATGAAGTGTCACAACTTAAATTAGAGATTAATGAGACAAAAGCTAAATTTTCGGAGAGTATAGAAAATGTTCAGGATAAAATTTCCAAAGAAATAAGTAATATTGGTGAAAATATGGATAAGGTTAGGTTAGACTTAGATACTTTGAATATCGGCCTACAGCAATCGACTGAAAACATGGACGGTAAATTGAAGGCTGTTAATAAAGAAATATCAGAATTGAAAGTAGAAATTAGTAAAATTAGTATAAATACAGAAACTGAATTAAAGGGTGTAAAAGAGCAGCAAACTGAAGAGAACCGCAAATATCGTGAGTTGAACGAAAAAACGGTAAACATATTAAAAGTGTTGGAAAGGGACGTGATTGACGCGTATAGACATGGAAGGGAACAATGCAAACAGAATACAGAAAACTTAAAACAACTATTGATAAAGCAAATGGATGAGGAGAAGGTTGACTACGAAAATTTGTCTCGCGAACCGTTCGAACAGGTAGGAAATAGACGAAATAATCAGGGAAGTAACGATATTCAAAATCCTGTAGGAATGATGTCAGAAGCAAACGGAATTGAATGTAATATATTCAACGAGAGTAATGAGAATCAAGCATTTGAATTAGGTGAAACTCAAACGAGCCGCGAACGAGAATATGTGCAATTGAACCTTTCTTCGTCAGATACGGATGAAGGAAAGAACATCCCTCAGATTAAACATACGCGTAACAATGTTAAAAAGAGAACTTCGTGTCAAGAAAAAGGTGTCCATCATTGTCGAAAGGTTGGAACAGTAGATGATAGAGTAGGTATAGAAACCTCAGGCCGAAATAAAGAAGATATGAATTGGCAAAACAGTCCATCACATAAAATGTGCGCCGGATCTTATTTGCGTGAATTACACCATTTCCCGCGATTCGATGGACAAATGACTCAAGGTGTTGCCCAGATTTTCCTTGATGATTTAATACATACCATGAACATGTATGTATTAACTGACCAAGATCGTATGTATATAATTGCTCGTTGTTTAGAGAAGTCAGCGAAGATTTGGTACAGAAGTGTGATAGATCGGATTAAAACTTTCCAAGATTTTGTGAACTTGTTCAAACTGCAATACCTATCGGAACGCATGGAGAGGGCACAAAAGCGCCGGCTCTCTTCGTTACGATATGACAAAAACAAATATGCCTCTTTATTAGATTTTGTTCGGTATATTGTTGAAACATACAATTCCATAGCTACATCGTCATCTGACCAAGAGTTGAAAGATTTAGTTTTAGATTGTCTTCCTAGCGAAGAATCAAAAATCCTCAAATTAGGATCTGTTAGCACTGTCCAGGACCTAATACTCAGAATAGCTGAGCTAGAATGCAACCCTAATAGTAATCAAGAAAATTTCAGTGGCGTGAAGTTTCAGAATAGGAAATCACAAATACGAAAAACTTTTATAGACTAATCTAAACAAACCCGGATTGATAATGCCGTTCAAACCGACCCTATGAACAAAGATAGTTCTGGGAAGGAGAATATGTTAAATAGTCAAAAGTTTAGAAATTTTAACGGAAGACAACGTAGAAATTGGAGGAGAAGTAAGAATCAAAAATCTAATTGTGGAGTGAATGAAGATAATAGAATCAGACCTATGATAGAAGCTCAACACTTCCCTATGATGTATGGGAATGGACCAATCCCTTACCTGGTGCCTGGGATGTATAATCTGAAACCATTTGGGCAATATCCTCCAGTACCAGTAGTTAGTTCGCATTTCTCTCCTAACATGCCCGTTGTAACTTCAGTTACATCCACATTGAATCCACCCTATCCTTCAGTCACTGTAGAGTCAACAAATAATAATCGCAATTCTGCGTTTACAGGTAATTCTTCTCTGGCTTCGGAAAACCTGTTGAGCAGTCGTCCTTAAGGGGAGACGATGACTGCTCTAGCGAACTTCTCTCCCCAAAACAAAATTTAGATGGAAATTATGAATTTGAATTTACAAATAAAAGCTTTGATGTTCGGAAAGCTATCGAACCACCTTCTTTAAAATTACTAACTTATTTTGTTCTCAAGGAAGAGGAAGAGGACGTAACGCAGCGAGATTTTGAAATATTTCCATCACCTTCGGTAAGCTGTCGAGTGGGAGAACTGCAAATAAAGTGTATCCTGGACACAGGAGATGAGCTAAATTTGTTAAATTATAATATTTGGTTACAATTACAACATTCTTTCCGTAATGCCAAACTTAAACCTGTGCCCAGTGTTCACTTAAACGCGTTTGCTGGAAAAGATAGTTTCCCAGTAAAGGGATTACTAGAGTTGACCCTGAATATTCAGGATAATCTTTTCGATGTGCCTGTGTTCGTTGTAAAAGATATGAAAGCAGGGCTATTGTTAGGATCACCGTTTTTCGCAAAATTTCACGTAGATTTGGATAGCTCTAATAGAAAATTAATTTTGAAAAACAATAATCAAAAAAAGGTGACTCTAGATATCTCGTATCCAAAAATATTATTAGTTCAGGTAGATAGTCCTCAATTAATTGGCAATCGATATGATGTTTTTTCCTCTTCTGATGAACAGAGTGTAGATTATGGTGAAATTTCAGAATTAGAAATTATAGAATATATTAATAAACGGGAAGATTTAGATATTGATACTAAATTACAATTACAGACATTACTACTCAAATACAAACATCTATTTTGTGAATACCCGAAACCTATCCGTTTTGCTCCTTATAGAATTGAGCTCATTGATCAGGAACCTGTGGTGGGAAAAATCTATCCCATTCCTCAGGCCATGCAACAAGAGTTCGAGAAAGAGTTAAACAAATGGATTAAGTTAGGGATAGCGAAAGAACACCCCAGTAGCTATAGAAACCCTATCCACTGTGTCAGAAAAACATCAGGAGGCGTTAGACCAGTGATCGATCTTCGCTTACTGAACGAAAAGGTAATAAGCCCTAAAATCCAAGTGGAACCTATTAGTGAGATACTGACACGAATTTCAGGTGCCAAAATCTTTAGTTCCATGGATGCTACTATGGGATACTACGGGGTAAACCTACATCCGGATTCATTTCAGTATACAAGTTTCATATACCTTGGTCGTCAATATGTACTATGTGTGTTACCGATGGGACTCAAGTCGAGCCCTAGTATTTTCCAAAATATTATGAATGCATACTTCGGATTAAACACTCGACATTTCGTAGTTGTGTACCTTGACGATTTGTTATGTTATAGCCCAAATTTAGTTGAACATTTTCGTCATTTAGAAGAATTATTCAAAATCTTGACCTTTGGGAATTTTGCTCTAAATTTTAAAAAATGTCAGTTTGTACAGACTGAAATTTTATTTTTAGGACATGTGAGTGGAACAGAATTAAAACCGAATCCGAAGCAGAACGAAGCAATTAAGTATTTTCCAATCCCGAGGACCAAGAAAAAATTGCGATCTTTCTTAGGAATTCTCTCTTGGAGAAGGAAATTCATTCCTCAATTCGCTGCATTAACTGCACCTTTCTTCGAACTTTTAAAAAAGGATCGAAGGTATTGTTTAACCGAGGAATTGTTAGAACGATTCGAACAATTAAGAAGGTTGTTGAGTGAACCTCCAGCCCTCAGTCAACCTGATTTCACTAAGTCTTTTCATTTATTCTCGGACGCGTCTTTGGAAAATTTAGCAGGTTATCTTGGTCAATATGATGAAAATGGAGAGCTGTTTGTTATCGAATACGCTAGTCGTAAACTAAAATTATATGAAGTATCATATTCTGTGTTTCAATTAGAATTATTAGCGGTCCTATTTTTATGTGAACATTTTGCGTATTACATAATAGGTAGACAAGTCACGGTACATTGCGACAATAAGGCAGTGACTTATGCATTTACTCTGCAAAATCTCGACCCCAGAACTACTAAGATTTTATTAAAATTACAACGTTTCGATCTCCGATTCGAGCATATTAAAGGGATTGACAATAAAATAGCGGATATCTTGAGTAGAAATACTCCTGAACTGCCAACCGAATCGGAAGAATATCATATAAATTTCATACATTACGATGCTAACACATGGTTTGAGGTCGACGAGCTAGCATCCTTGCAAACCGTAGATGAGTATTGTTGTGAATTGAAAACGAAGTTAGATACTGGAACTATAAATGATCGCGTTCGAATAGTGAATGATTTAATATATATTCGAAATTCTAAACTAAAGCGTTGGCTGTTAGTAATTCCTGCGAAATTAACTGAACAAGTAATTAGACGTATTCATGAGACCGGACATTTTGGTGTAAATAAATGTATTAAATTAGCTCGAGAGTTATTTTTTTGGAAATATCAGAAAAGAACATTTAGAAAATTTATAAATAATTGTGAAGCGTGTACTCAAACCAAATTCTCGAATCGGATTATTGCTCGTGAAGACCTTCATTTCACTGCAGAGAAGCCCCATCAAAAATTATGTATTGACCTTGTAGGAAAGCTCCCTCGTAGTTATGGCTTTTATTATGTTTTGTCCATTGTTGACGTATACACTCGTTTCATTTGCTACTTACCTTTAAAAACGGCAACCACTGCGGAAATCATCAGAACTCTAGAAAATGAATATTTCTACTTGTGTCCGTATCCGACTCACATTGTATCTGATAAAGGTCCACAGTTTGTTTCGCAACAGTGGAAAACCTTTTGTAATGAGCGTCGAATTCACCATATTCTAATCTCTCTATACAACCCGAGGGCGAACGGGATCGTAGAACGTTCTCATCGTGAGTTGAACCGAATAATAAGATTGATGTGTAAAAATAACCATACGAAATGGAAAACGGTGTTAAAACCTGCGCAGGACTTACTTAATTATTCGTACAATAGCACTATTAAATGTACGCCTGCGGAATTATTAATTTCTTTCTCAGCAGCTGATAGGTTTCGCGAAAATTTTCCTTGGCCCCAAGAATTACAGAGTGTGGAGAATTCGAGGCGTTATATACAAGTGGAACCTCGACTATTCTCAAAAAGTAAAATAAATTTACAAAAGAGTTCGAATCATCTGGTAGAGATTAAAGAAGGAAATTTGATAATGGTCCGAACACATTTCCTTTCTGATGCTTTTAAGAAGATTACACATAAGTATATGCCTGTTTATACAGGGCCTTATGTGGTAACAAAATTACACAATAACTCTGTTTGGTTAAAGGATCTAAAGGGGAGAGAAGTACCAGCACAAAATCTATGTAACATAAAACTTTTCGATTGCTCGATAGAAAAACGAGAAGAATTGCTTAAAGATTTCAAATAAAAAAATAATAATTCTTATCATTATTATTTTTTTTGGCCATCGGGGGAAAATGTAACGTACCTGTTTCCCGGTAACGACACATTGATTATTTTGTTGCCTATTCTATTGTCTGGCGGCCCCCGTATAGTTAAACTCACTCTTGTTTGTTCTATAACATTGGTGGCACTCGTATAGTTAATCTGTGCAGTGTTGATATAGTACATGGATTAGTTTGTTGTTGGTGCTATTGTTTTGGTAGCACCCATATAGTTAATCTGTCACTTTTGATATAGTTAATGTTATAATAATGATATTTTGTTAGGTTGATTCTTCATTAATTTTCCCTTTAACTATGTTTGTTTTATGTGCAACTGATAGATTATTTTTGTTTGGGTGAAGCTAAACAAGGTAATTTTGTCACTTTTGTAACTTCCCATATAACATTATTACCTTGAAACTACGGAACATTAGCCAATTATATTAAAGTTAAATATTAGAATAACGTAAATTATTAATCGGGAAAAACAGTATACATTCAAAACAATATTTTGAAATTAAAATGAATTCGTTCCGAGACGAAGTGAGTTGGTACTATCGTCCTTGAGATTAGTGACGTACTTTGTAGAAAAAGAAGAAGAAGCAAAATATACAAACAAGGTTCGTATATACACTACTGGTGGCGGATCCTCCTGTAATTTGAAAGTCAACGTAGAAAATTTTCACTTTTGGACTTTAACCTTATCGAAAAAGTTTTCAGATCAAACCTTGATATTATAGGATTTAGTGTGGAACAGGAGGATCAACAAAAATTTAGTAAAATGCATTTTAGGATGCCACCCGATAAAGATTTGGTGTAATCCTCCATTTTGTGGAACAGGAATAATATAGCGGCTGAAATCCAGTTATAAAGGGAATCGACAGCCGAGCTTGTGAACTTTCGGAGGTGGAAGCCCTTGGTACCTGAAACCTAGTCACTGTTGCTGCCATTCAGGTAACATACTTCAATATCTTTATTCGTCCAAGATTGAAGCTGCCAACTTAAGATGGCGCCTCGTAGGCTACAACCATAACATTACCATAGCAACCCACTAGTATGAACATTAACTGTTATGATAAAACCAGTTCGATTAAATATGGAAAGGTTTTGCATTACGATGTATAGTTAAATCAGTGTTGCGTCACGGATCTTACGCATTTCCTATACATCTCTCCACTAGAATGAAATTTAAGAATACTTGATTATAATAGTAGTCTGTCAACTTCAATCAAAATTTGTTTCGTTGTCCGTATTATCATTAGCTATGATCACTGCGAATAATATTACCGTTACATCTCGGAAACATTCTTCATCACGTTAAAAATCTTGATCAATAGTGGCCTTATGTGTTTATTTAAAGGGGAGTTCAGCTTTGGGTTGCTGCTCTTCATGTATTGAGACTGACTCATTATTTAGATTAGGTCGATTAATGATGCTGATCTGAATATAAATAATTGTTACTGTGAAAAGCAAGTTGCGATAAACATTTGCAAATGCGTTCTCTCGATGTCAGATATTTCATTTATTGGATTTTTTTTGTAGTTTCATGTCATTTGTAGATAGCTCATAACTCATCATCACGAAGTAGTTGTAGTGTATCTTAGTGTATGGCTGGATTAGTATATGCTCCTGCTCCTGCTTTGAAATGAATTGATAAAGATGGCAAGCAGTTTGTAGCAATGCGTACCGCTAATACACTTTATGCATACCTGGCTAGTGGTTAGGTTTGGTGGGATTCACTCATTGTTTTGAGACGCATATTATAATGATTATAAAGTTATTGAATTGGATCAGCCCATATCAATTTGATGACGTACATGTATATGTAATGTGTTCAGTCAGTCTTAGTAATGTTCCGTAGATGGCTACTTATCATATTATAAGCAACAAAACTCAAATATATGTGATCTAGCTAAAGAAATGAAAGTAAAATATTGTAGCGTTTCTAAATTTATTAAGTCTTTAAAATATAACTGAGGGATACATTCAAAATGTGAACATTCTCAGAATTATCATGAAAATATGATCTTGTATAGATTGAAGTCGGTGATACGATCATAGTTAATTTCTGCTGAAGCTATTATCAGTCCTCGTTGTATTTTTGGTTTGTATCATTGATATTGTCTGGAACAATAAAAGGTAATTTGTTCGAATTAACCTTATTTATCAAGTGAGCGTGTTTTTGCATTAATGCATATATACATATTTTCCTCTTTATACATAACTAATATATATTTGCAAATCGAAAACTATAAACATAAGATAAATAATTTCTTTACAGATCTTACTGCTGGTGTACAATTCTAGAAAGAACCTGTAATTATTTTATAAAGAAATTCCATTCTGGGTTAAATAGTTATCAATATGGATTTTTTTTATATTTTTTTCTTTCATGAACGGAAAGTAAGCGTTATAAAGTGGTTCCTTTATTCCTTCTGATATCGTGATTAATCATAATAAATAAATCGTCTTCTTTCTCCTATCTGTAAGGAGAAGAGGTACGTTTCAGATAGAATGTTCAGCATTCAGCCTTTACCAATCCCAGCAAGAGATGAAATAGTATCGCAGCCAGTTACAGCATGGGCCTTCCGAATATTCACTATATACGAACTGTGCACTTGCACAACTTCATTTATGTCAATAACTTCTCAGGATCCAGCGCATTTTCCCATTACGATTGGTGTAGTTAGATTTTAAGCATATATATGATATGCAAGCAGCATTAGTACATCCATATCGCCATTCGTTACCCGTAGCTATAGATTGGTCAGGAACATGTGTAGCCTCCCTAAGAACTATGTGCACCATATTTACGTCAGTTCTTCGTGTGTTGTTGGTTCACCTCATAGTCTTGCTCCCACTTCTTTGGGGGATGGATGTGGTCCAGTGATAATCAATCTATGAGATTCACCTTTGCTAATGTCCATTAGCGATTCTGTGATTAATAAAATAAGTTAGATTTTCGTATTCATTGACGTCAACATGAACGTTCTTTTTTGTAAAGGAGTTGAGAATGTAAATTTATTTTGTCCGGCGATACAGCAGTTAACCCCCCCAAAAAAATATTAAGGTGAATTATGAAGTATTCTGTGTGTGTGTGTGTGTTTGTGTCTAAGGAAAATATTGTATTTAGATATACGTATATTGAAAGACGGCAAATGCCTCATTTAATTTGAGAATTTAATTATATTTGTAAGAAAGTGCCAGTAGTTTTGAAGAGTAGGGAGACAGTTGCAGAAATTACAGAACGAACAGGAGGATCCAGTTCCGCGACTTAAAAGACACGGTCAGTATGAGCTTTGGAGATTTGGCACAGATGAGCATCTCTCTCTCTCTCTCTCTCTCTCTATATATATATATATATATATATATAGCCTATATATATATATATAAGGTGTTAATGAACTGTACCGACAAACTGTAAGAAAAAGTTCGCGATTTTGGACAGTCCTAGCTCTTAAACTATGTACTTTTCGCCACAGGTCCATATGAAATTTCTCTCTTATTTTGATGTAAGGAATCACCTCTTACAGTTTACAGTTTGTCATTGCAGTTTATATATGATTGATTCCTGTCAGATTGATTCCTGGCAGTATATATATATATATATATATATATATATATATATATATATATATATATATATATATATATACTGCCAGGAATCAATCTGACAGGTCTTGGCATCTTTTGAGAACTGTCTAGTCCAGGAGTAGATAAGGCTATCCGAATTATCCATATAGACACGATAGATAGCAGGCTTCTTCAATAAATGTCCCAAGGTTTAAATATAAAGTCGGTAAAGAAAGTATAGTTATTGGTAATCACTCAGTTTATTCACGGTTATATTGCAGTGTAACATAAAGTTACATCAAAGAAAAAAAGGATGAATCTACACAAACCACATTAGTTGACTATAGCTTTCACAAGAAGAAAGTTTGTTATTCAACTCAAGTTGTCAGTACACAGGAATCAACACAAAGGGAAGGCTATGAGAAATGTTTAAGGTGGATCACTACACGGAAGTCAGTACGTATTTTTTAGCTCATTCCCTTCACTACTGCGCAATGGAACGTTACATATTATAAATATTGTACTATAAGATAGAGTTATGTTTCAGCTACAACACAGCACACAGATTCATTTGGTTGTGTCTTCAGATACCGAAAAAGGTCCCAAATAAAAGAAAATATTTTATTCGTTTTAGAATGAGCACACAAGATGGCACTTGCTGTTAGATCTTACTAGAAGTGCTCAATTTTATGAAATGTTTATTTGTATGTGTGAAGTACTTTAAAGTAAAAATCTTGTTACAAAATAGATATATTGGTTGGCCGTTTTTCGTGTTACGTTTCACATTTTATTTAAATAGACTATTAATTTACACTTAAGGAAATATATTTTGAGAAGAAACTTGCGCAGAATGCCATAATCCATTGTTGCCAAATTTGTAAGTTTAATTCCTGGATTCTAGCGTTGCAGTTCGAGAAGCGGAACTTAGCTGTGAATTGCGGTAAGGGTCGAAAACTAATTTCTCCAGTAAATATTCAAGCAGAATTCCATGATTACATGCTTTATTATCTGGCACCAGTAAACACTCGACACTACCTGGCAACGCCGCACTATTCAAGCAGCGTTTAGCATTGCACCGAGAACACCTAGTGATCCACCTTAAACCTTTGTGCCTTTATCAGTTCCGATTAACGTTACAACAAAGTTCGATCACACTCAATAATAGCAGTATACCCTCTTTCTTTGTCACTTGAATTAGAGTATTAGCAATACACAATAGTCAATCAATCAATATTCGATGAGTCCAAAGATGAGTCACAGATTCGCACATATTTAAAGCTATAATATCAGTACAAGTGGCAGTTCCACGTGTACACAACGTTTATGAGTTTGGCTTGAATGGTGTGATATTTTCTCAATAATTATTTAAACCGAAAGTGGTTATAGATTTCTATCACTTCCGGTTTTAGTAGACAGATTAGAGTGGAGAGGGAATATATTCTTGGAACGTTTAACTGATTGCGGAAAACAGCTTGTTGCAGTTCGGTACGGTTTTCCCTCTATAACGATCAACGTTAGAACCGGAAGTGGTTGCTTTGAGAGAGAAGATGGAATATGTATTCAGAACGCTATAATAGATTCCATAGAACCATATAATATATTCCATAATTCCATATAATAGATTCCAGAACGCTATAATACATTCCATAAAACCATATAATATATTCTATAATTCCCTATAATAGATTCCAGAACGGTATAATAGATTCCATAAAACCATATAATATATTCCATAATTCCATATAATAGATTCCAGAACGCTATAATACATTCCATAAAACCATATAATATATTCTATAATTCCCTATAATAGATTCCAGAACGGTATAATACATTCCATAAAACCATATAATATATTTTATAATTCCCTATAATAGATTCCAGAACGGTATAATAGATTCCATAAAACCATATAATATATTCTATAATTCCATATAATAGATTCCAGAACGCTATAATACATTCCATAAAACCATATAATATATTCTATAATTCCCTATAATAGATTCCAGAACGGTATAATAGATTCCATAAAACCATATAATATATTCCATAATTCCATATAATAGATTCCAGAACGCTATAATACATTCCATAAAACCATATAATATATTCCATAATTCCATATAATAGATTCCAGAACGCTATAATAGATTCCATAAAACCATATAATATATTCCATAATTCCATATAATAGATTCCAGAACGCTATAATAGATTCCATAAAACCATATAATATATTCCATAATTCCATATAATAGATTCCAGAATGCTGTAATAGATTCCATCTCTTACCGCTTTTGCTATTTGTAGATCAATAATGAAACTGAAAGTCGTAGTAAATTTAAACCATGTACGGTTTTAGTAGAAATGTAAGAATGGAAATGTATTGACGAGATGGTTAATCGATAGCAGATAATACAGTTCTATCTTTGTATTACTGAATCTACTCCATAGCCATCAACGTTAAAACCGAAAGTGGTTGATTTTCTGCCAATTCTGGTGTTAATAGAGATATTAGAGTGGATATGAACTATGTTGTTTGGACGGTTAAATTGACTGCAGGACACAGCTTTCAGCTATCTCATACTATTTTCACTCTACAACGATCAAACATTAAAACCAAATCTCATTGATTTATGCCAATTGTGGTAAGGAATATATTTTGTATACTAATGATTGATCATAGAAAATCGTTTCTCGTATCAATTACAGTTCTTATTCTAAGATGATCAACGTTTATACAGGATGTGATTGATTTCTGTCACTTCTGGTTTGGAAAGAGGGTTAAGAGAGAAGATTGTGCATTTTCTTAGAACGTTAAATAGATTCCAAACAGGTGCTTTTCGTTATTCATTCTCGTTTCTGCTCTATGTAAGTCAATATTCAAACCGAAGTTGTAGTGAATTTCTATCCTTTCTGGTGTTAGTAGAAGGTTAAAGAATGGAGATATAGTTAGTATTGGAACGCTTCTTCGATTGCAGAAAAGTGTCTATATCTTTATATTTTACCGTTTTTGGACTTTAATGATCAAGAATGAAACCGGAATTGGTTAATTTCAACAACTTCTCTTCTGAGTACCAGATCCAAAAAAACATAACTGTGTTTTTAGCTTTTAACTCTCTATATTTTCGCTAAATTTGGTAATGATTGGTCAAGAAGTTCTTGAGATTTTCTTGTCTCCCTGATGGACGAGATAAATATACAAAGGAGTTTTGGTAAATTAATTTCCGTATTAAGTAATGTTAATTCTCGAGAAGCTCAGAAGGAATTTACATACAGATGTAATTAATATTTTACCCTATTTCATTATTTATTGAACAGTTAATGGGGCAATTGAACTACTCTGTAAATTTAAAATATTAATTTCAATTTAGCAGTTGAGCATAAATGTAGAAATTTTAACTTTTAAATGCGTTAGTTTGTGAATTGCATAAGAAGTTGTTAATCTCATCATTTACCAGAAAAACTAAATAAATTATAAACATATTTTTTTTGTTTTTACTTCCACACCAAATATTAAATACGTTTTTAAGATTAGCATTAGGAATTAGGTTTCTGGGCTTTAAGCATCTATGGATTATGCTAGCGCGTCACATATGAAGAAAGACGTCTCTCAGCGATTACACTATCCAAGGAAATGAAGAAAGAAGTCTGGGACAGATATGTTAGAAACCATCTCAGCATTTGTCTGATCTGAATGAGAAAACCCCAGGAAAACATCACATCACTCAGGGTGGCTGGCCTGCAAAAGCTCTTACACTTTTTCTACCAAGTGTCCTCACTGGAAATCGAACCCGGAACCACTCGCTAAATAAGTTTTTGCTTCGTACACCGAGTGTTGAAAACTTCTTATGAAACAATTAAATATGAAAAAAGAGTAAATTACTTTACAAATTAAATTGAAATACGCAATGGGATAAATAATTAGGATAGATAAAACAGTAGTGCACCGTTGAGAAGTGCGTATAACTGGGTTTCTGATTTACTCCTTTATACATACTTGAAAAGTTAAAAAGGGTGCGGTAGCTCAGTGGTAAAACATTCACCTTTTGTGCTTGGGGTCTCTGGTTCAATCCCAGCTCACGCCGTGTGGACTTTGTGGTGGACAAACAACGTGCTCGTGCATTCTCTCGGGGTTCTCCCGTTTCGTCCCACTTTCTTCATTTCACTCATGTCTCATCGTGACCGTCTTCTTTAGCCTAACCGGCATAAAGGTGGGACGTAAAATTTAAAGATTTCATTTCATTTCATTTTTAAAAGTTAAAAAGGAAGAAATTCATAGTTTGGGGTCACAGTATGTTAATAGTTTGGTTTTCGGCTACAGTCAGAACGCGAGTCGATTGATTTGTTTTATGAAAATAATAAAATAAATATATCATATTATTGGTAGATACTTACTATTCGTTCACTAAATGTCATCTTTTATTATCCACTTTTCTCATTATTATTATTGTTATTATTGTTATTATTATTATTATTATTATTATTATTATTATTATTATTATTATTATTATTATTATTATTATTATTATTATTATTATTATTATTATTATTGTAGTTCGAGATATAGCTTATTGAGAATCTGAAATGAATTAACTGGAAAATTCTGAGTACACCGCTGAGTGTACTAACATCCTAATTTTAATGAAGAGAGAACTTATGATGTTCAGAAATTATACAGATAGATAGATAGATAGATAGATAGATAGATAGATAGATAGATAGATAGATAGATAGATAGATAGATAGATAGATAGATAGATAGATAGATATTATTCTTTAATGGCCCATAAATCAGCAACAAAATGTCTGCAAATTAAAACAATTTGTACGCGTACTACGCTCTTGAGTATCTACTACTGTGCAAAGTCTGAAGTACGTTATATAACGTTATATACTCGTCTTGTAATATTGATCTATAAGTACACTTAGTGTTGAGTATCTGTTAAAGGAAGGTGTAAATACTACGAAAATAATGCCATTTTCTCTCTTCAGGTTTATACTTAAAGCGAGCGTACCAAAGCTCCTAACATTGTGTTTGTTTAGAATTTGTATGTTAGTTTGTCCACCTGTCCGTCTATTCCATCATGCCGTGTGATATACCTGCCAATAGAGAAGCTACATATACAGAGTACTCTTAGGAACATGCGCAAAAATTTATCTCGGAAAGTCTAAGTTCAATTAGTAAAATTACTACTGAAGTTATACAAAATTTACAGAAAAAACGGGATTTCAGCGGACAGAGCCATCAAAACACACCCCTCCGTATGTATCTATGAATTCCTCCATTTTAACTTCAGAAATAGCTATTGTTTGTATGTGCAGAGCCCATCAAGAGTAAGGAGCTAAGATAAAGTAAAATAGAGTAGATATGTAATCGGTTGAATATATATATAATACTTGTACAAATCAATTTTCCAATATAAACCATGAAAAAATATTGGAATATCATAAAATATAGAGTATCGTTTCTTTAATGCTTTCTGATATTTCCACAGCATGGGGTTAAAATCTGCTAAGAAATTATAAGATGAATGTGCCCTCCAGTGGCTGAACTACAAGGTAAAAATTGGGGAGCCAGCCAGTACCCAGACTATGATAGGTATATATAAACTTTCAAAAATATATTTAAAAAATAGCTTAACATTTTTTGTCAGTGAAGAAACTTGGAGGCCTAGGTCCCCCGGTTCAGGCCTAGATCCGCCACTGGTGCCCTCTACCGAAAATCCAAATCATGTTCTACAACAATTTAATTTTTTTTTTTTAATGGTATAATAGGTCGTACAACATCTTTGAAGATTCACAACCACCGCGTCTGCATGAAGTTAAAATAAATAAAGAGTAAAATATGATATTTACTCTCTTTTCGGACTTTCAAGCATAAGTGACGGAAGTCTTGTAGTACAGCTATGCCCGTCTGTTCGTCCGTGTGTCAACAGATATCAGAGCGAAATGGTAAGACATATCGATAAGCGTTTTCTTTGCAATCGATTCAGCGCAGCGTGTCAAGAATAGGTGTCATTCTTTCAATAATTCTCTATTTAAACTGGAAATAGTTGAAATTAACCTTTTCCGGTTTCAACCTTTGTCTCCACAGAACGGAAGCGATAACCAATAGCGAAAACTGAATTTTAGCAAACGATTCTACATCTTAACAGTATATATTATCACAACCTATAGCACTTTATAAAAACCGAAAGTGCTTAAAATTCATCAGTACTTCCGATTTCAATATTGATTTCCGTAGGGAAGAAAGTGAAAGATACCTAGATCCAGTTTTCTGCAATCGATTGAGCATGCAAACAATATGTTCAATTTTGTCTCCTAACCCTCTGTTCAAACTGAAAATGGTTTAGGTTAATAATAATTCCCAGTTTTAAAATTTATCGTTATATTACAAAACTTGCAATAAATATCGACTAGCGGTTTTTCTGCAATCGATTCAAGGTCTCAAGATATCATACCATCACAACTCCCAACATTACTAAACCCTGAAGTGGTTGAGCATACTAGTACTTCCGCTTTCAGTACTGATTTCCGTAGCGTAAACAGCGTAAGATACAGTATATCAAGAAGCAATTACTTTGAAATCAATTCAGCTTTTCAAGAATATGTTCATACTTCTCTCTTAAGCCCTCTCTGGTTTCTTTTCAAGACTCAGTGGCTCCTTTTTTGTACGATAACTTTTGTAAATTTCATCCGGTTTTGATACAAAATTTTTCTCACCCGGTTTTGATAGAATATTATGTATATTTTTTTTCGTTCTCTTCCGTAATGCAAAGTGCTTGGGATTAAACAGTGGCGGATCTAGAAGGTAAACACTGGGGGGCAGCCAGAACGCAGACTATGATAAGTATATCATGAGTTTACTATAAACTTTCAAAAATATATAAATAATAGCTTCAATTTTTTGTCACTCAAAAAGCTGGGGGGGGGGTGGCCCGGACCTGGATCTACCAGGATTAAAATCATCCTCCGAATACTGAATAGAAGGTTATTCTGCTCCGAATACTGAATAGAAGGTTATATGGAAGAACAAATAAAGATGTTCAGGAGGAGCAGTTCGGGTTCAGAAGAGGCAAGGGCACAAGAGATGCTATTGGATTATTAAGGGCGATCGGTGAAAGATTTATAGAAAAAGGGGAATTGGTGCATGTTATATTTATTGATCTAGAAAAGGCTTTTGACCGTGTGAATTGGGAATTGTTGTTGGGAGTTCTAACAAAGATAGGGTTGGAATGGAAAGATAGAAGACTCATAAGAAACTTATACATGAACCAACAAGTAAGTGTTAGGATAGGGGAAGAACTGACGGAAGAGAGTGCAATTGGAAGGGGAGTTCGACATGGATGCCGCCTCTCGCCAACACTATTTAATGTCTATCTAGAAGAGATAGTGAAAAAGTGCCTACATGGTGATGATGGCATTTCGGTAGGAGGTAGAATGATTAGATGCATAAGATTTGCAGACGATATGGCGCATCTTGCAGAATCTGAAAAGAAAATCAATAAAATGTTAGAAAAAACGAGAAAGGTCTTTGAAGAATATGGGATGAAAATAAATGTTAGAAAGACAAAAGCCATGGTGATTGGAACGAAGGGGTCTGGGTCAAATATAAAAGTAGGAGGGGAAAAAATAGAACAAGTGAATAGTTTTCGATACCTGGGTAGTATTCTTAGTGATGACATGAAATGCGAACGTGAAATAAAAGCAAGGATAGGAATGGCGAAAGAAACCTTTAGGAGGAAGAAAAGCCTGTTTTGTGGGACCTTGAATAAGAGTTGAGAAAAAGACTCATAAAATGCTTCGTGTGGAGTGTTGTACTGTAGGGGAGGAAACGTGGACATTACGAAAATCGATTGGTAAATCTTCGAAATGTGGGTTTGGAGAAGAATGGAAAGAATTAGTTGCGTAGAGCGGAAAACGAATGAGAGAGTGTTAGAAATGGTGGGTGAGAAAAGAACACTTTTAGATATTATTAGGAAGAGGAAGAGAAACTGGTTGGGACATTGCCTAAGAAGAGATTGTATCATGAGGGACGTCCTAGAGGGTATGGTTTCGGGAAAGAGAGGGAGGCGGCGAAGGAGACTACAATTAATGGATGATATTAAAACAGAAAGATCATATGCGAAGACAAGACGAAAAGGTTAGCAGAGGACCGTGGAGCATGGAAGCTTCTCAGCTGCGGCAAGTGACCTGCAAATAAAGGCAGAATACCTATGATGATGATGATCACTGGAGTCGTAAAAGGACACTGAGGTAATAACGATATAACTAATGAATTATTTGTTCTTTTTTTCTGTTCCTTACAGAAACAAAAAAAAAAATTAGCAGTATTACATATTGTGCAACAGATGGTATGAATGAATAATGTATTGTTCCCAAAAAAATTCTGCATTTTTGGCATAATAAAATAAGTTGAATGTGTAGCAGGAAAATATATTCCACACATTGCGCTACCTTGTTTATTGTCTTATCTCTTTTGCCCGTAAGTTCCAGGTTTTGAGCACTAAATATCTTGACACCTGGTCCTATTTTTAAACAACTTTTGAATAACAACATGGGTAGCTCTGAATTCTTGGAAGATTTCTACTGACACACTTTACTCGCTCTTCTTTTTTTTACCTCAGTCCGTTCATATATGTTGATAACCTCCTTACAATGTGCCTTAGAATCGGGGACGAGTGCGTTATGACACAAGGAAGTCCTTTCGGTTCATTATCCAGAATGAACGGGATTTTCTACCTGGTTTTAATTATTACTTTGCGAGAGGATAAGGAAGATCTCCAACTATTCTATGAGATATGTGTATTTTCATTATTTGAAAGATGTGTAATGTGACGTGTGTGTATAAGTGGATATGACATAAGCCTTCAGATCACAGTTCCGACATGTCTGACAATCTAGCCACAGGCAACCATACAGCTGAGGAGCACATACCTGCTGATGTTCTGGGTCGTTGGTGCTGTTGATTATGCTGTCCACCCTCTGGAGTCTTCTCTGGAAGTTTATGATAGAATATCCTTTACCGCTACTGCCTTCGTAGTAAGACGATAATCATTGGTAGGTGTTACTTCTCTTTGATTTAACAATTTGTATAAGGATGATAATAGACCATGATAATTCAGTCTATTCGATCAAGAACTAAAGCTTCTAGCATCGAAGCTAGAACACTACTTCTCTTCTCGACGACTGCTCAACTCCTCGACTCTCCCGAACTGATCGTCGAATCTTCCTGATCCATCTTGGATTCGGTTTTTGTGATGAACCTCCAGACGATGGAATCTGCCGTCTAAAGTGTAGAACGCCGCTTGTTGCCAGAACTGTTGGCCAAACTCTCGTTTCTCCATTGTCACTCCGTGACTGAAATTCCCAGACAGTCCGTTTCTGCAAATCTGACTATTATGTCATACCCGATATTGTGTCTCTGTTAACAATGTCATGATACAAACATCTTTCTTCATTTAAGGATTACATTTTCTTTTCTTACTCGATTCTTTACATCATTCTGCCGACTTGCGTCTCGACAGTGTTACATCAATAATAACAACAAACCCACGTGCAACGAATTGTGAATTGTTTTTGTTTACATAATTTCTTTGTACTATCCCCAGATGAAAACTTAATTTTATTCTGATTCAATTTTAATATGATTTAACATGAAATAAACTTAAATAAATCTACTATAATTCTCTGTTCTTTGACAGTATGTTAGATTCCACAGGTGGTGACCATGTGTCCATCACAGTCGACTTTCACTGTTCTATAACATTTCGTCCAAAGCCTTCTACTCAGAAGGTCTATTGTTACACTCCGCATAAAAAATTGCGACAGCTAACGCCGTGCAGTTAGGCTACCCATTGTACACCTTCTTATCTCATAATCGTGTCAGGTAAAGAGACCCCTCTCTCTCTCCTCCTTTCTTCTCTCCCATACTAAAATTAGCTAACAACATGAGCGCAAGCCTTATTTCAAAATACACATATATTAGTTTCGAGAAAATGAAATAACAAAACAGAGACGAAAGAATATTCGTAAGTTGAAGTAGGGGGAATCTGAAACACAAACAATGAAAAATTGAAAGCAATAGATGTCTATTACAGTGTTGGGTAAAATCAATTGAAATCAATTGCAATTGATAAATCAATTGAAAGTAATTGCTCTGAAAATTAATTGCATTTGATTTCAATTGAAATTGGATTCAATTTGTAATTGACAATTAATTTCAATTGCAGTTGAATTCAATCATAAAATTTGCAATTACATTTTCGTCAATTGTTAATTGTTAATTGGTCACCAATGAATTTAAACTTTTAATTGTTAATTGTCAATCGCAAATGGTGCAATTGAAGCATTTAATTGTTAAGTGTAATTGACAAATTGCAACTTGTAATTGTTAACTGCAATCTAAATTATCAATTAAAACTGAAGATAAGAAGATGTGTGTATATTGTGTTGTCCACTTGTTACTGTTTTGCATATCCCAAATAAGGTACTTATAAGAAATGCTGGATAACTAACATCCCTTCGCCCCCCCTGACAAGAAAGCCGTAAACCTCAGTATTTTTTAAATATATTATGTTTATTGTTCTATCCCCCTCGAAAGAACTCTATATGCCCGTCAAGCATACAATTTAGGAACAAAACATTGACTGCTAAAACAACGGCCGAGAAAAACAGCGACTGCCGACAAAATCAGCGATTAGGAAAACAGATCCTATCATTAGAAAAATCTCAAAATTAGGGGGTAATTGGTAATAATACAGTTTCCGGGGGTGGAGTATTTCCAATCATTACCAACATGAAACACACACACACACACACACACACACACACACACACACACACACATATATATATATATATATATATATATATATATATATATATATATATATATATATATATATATCAACTTGGTTTGACTTAAGAAAGCGATCGGTACCGGAATTGGTCACTTGCGGTCAACCACTTCTCGTACACGGTATCTAATGCAGTTTCCAGGGTTGGGGTGTTTCTAGCTTTGGCACACGCGCAACGTATATGTTTATATCAATTAACCCGTGCTGACGAAGAAAACCGGTCGGTACCTTAGCTGCTGATTTCCAGGTAACTACTTCCGATACACAGTACCTAATACATTTTTTGGAGGTGAAGTATTTTTTAACGTATGCACACGTGCAACATAATTATTAATCAATTTACTTTGACGAAAGAAAGCGATCGGTATCGAAATTGGTTACGTCTGGTCGGCCACTTCCGGTACATAGCACCTATTACATTTTCCAAAATTTTGGTATTTCTAGCTTTCGCACACAAAGAAAGTATATATCAATCAGCTCGTGTTGGCGAACAGAAGCGGTCAGTACCTCTATTACTCACTTCCGACCAACTACTTCCGGTATATAGTACATAACACATTTTCTGGAGGTGAGGTATTTTCAACGAATGTACACGTGCAACATAATTATTAATCAATTTACCTTGACGAAAAAAAACGGTCAGTATTGAAATTAGTCAATTCCGGTCAGCCAGTTTCGGTACATGCTACCTAATACAGGTTTCAGGGGTGGGATGTTTCAAGCGTTTGCACACATACAGTATCTGTCAAGTCGTCTTGAACGAAAGTGGTCGGTACCGGAAACAGTCCATTCCGGTCAACTATTTATCATAGAAGATGGGCACGAGAGAGTTCGAGCGAGTTTTCTTTAAAACTCCAATTCACTCGAAGCAAACATTTTTGAGCTCGACATGAGAACTCGGCTCGAAACATTTCCCCCAACTCAACTCGAATTCGAATCGAGTTGCGAGTCCATTAGAGCCAAAACTAGCCAATTCGAGCTAAATCCTTTGTGTAATTCCAGGTACTACTCTCTTTAATTATCCCACATAGACAATATAATTATCAATGATACAACTATAACTAATTATTATTATAACATCGTTGAGGTTAGGTGAGGTGAGGCATATTTTTCTAGTACGGCATCTAATACTTTAAACCATGCCCTTTAATGTACCTTTCCTTTTTTATTATTTTTATTATTATTATTTTCTTTTTTTTTACAAAAACGGACAAACTTGTAAAAGAATATTACAAATATATATATATATATATATATATATATATATATATATATATATATATATATATATATATATATATATATATATAATTTTCTTTTCTTAATCATTTGTCATTCATTAAAATTTTCATTCCACTATTTTGGGCTGCTTCCTCTACCGCCACCTGAAAGTAAATTAAAAAGTATATATATTAATAACAATATAACAACTAGAGACAGTGCGAAACCAATGTTGGTTTGTACAAATTTCTTCTGAGTTCTTCCTCTCGTTTATTACTTCTTTTTATGTTATTATTTTGTTTATTTCTTGAGATCGCACAAAACATTCACATTTAAGACACACAATTAACAATATGACACTAGCACTGACACTAAACACTAAACACAAAACAAGAGTAGCGTCTTCCTATTCCGGTCTTCATTCCAGGAATTTCATAAAATTTATTATCGTGTATAAACATGAAATATAGGCCGCTTGTATATGAATACTACAAATTAGTTGACTGTCGATCTCGGTCGTCAAGAAATCTTCAGGAGCCAAGGACATCGGTCACCAGATTCTAGGTGTGAGTTCAGGAGGAGCAAGTATTCGGTCTCGATCCAAAAATTGTTGAAAGTTATAGGACTTCAGCCAAACATGTTCAAAACTGCTCGACCCGGGTTTAGGGTTGTCAACGACTCAAGCGGCTCGCTCACATATACTGAGAAGTGAGCCGAGCCAACAGCTCATCCAACCGAGTCAGCTCGAGCCAATGGCTCACCCGAGCCGAACCGAACAGAGCTGATTGCTAACCCCAACCGAGCTGGTTCGAGTCATCAGCTCAATTGAGCTGACTCGAACCCAGCCGATGGACTCGTTTCAACGGAGCTGGTTCGAGCCATTGGCTCCAATCGAGCCGAATCGATGACTCGTCCCTACCAAGACGGCTCAAGCCATCGGCTCAATTGAGCCTAGTCGATGGGTCATCCCAACCAAGCTAGCTCAGTTGAACCGGGCCGAGCCAGTTGACATCATATCCCAGTTGGGCTTCTGCTTTGGATAAAAAATTGGACCTTGCAATTATGAGCCTTGATTGTAAGGACTACAGTATATACTTATATTGGCTTACGGCGTCATTAACTTGTTCCGCCACCAACGAATTTTGAGGTGCGTTGTTTTGCATCTTTTATGTCGCTTTCTACGCCAATTCCCACTTTTTGTGCGTCACCGGAAGTGGGTCAGAATAGGCCTATAAATATGGCGAAACAAGTTATTAATGTTCCGCCACCAACGAATTTCGAGGTCGTTTCCTTTTCATGGTTTGGTGCCGTTTTCTGCGTCTACTTCCACATTTTGTGCGTCATGAGAAGTGGGTTAAAATGAGTCTCCAAAGTGGGACAAAATGACCCATTGTTTCGCCACTAACGAATTTCGAGGTCGCTTCTTTCGCATCATTAAGTGCCAGGTTCTTGCCGTTTCGTGCACCCATTTCCACGTATTTTCATGTTTTGTGCGTCACCGGAAGTGAGTCAAAATGGGCTTCCTAGATGGGACGAAAATGACCAAAAGTTCCGCCACTATCGAATTTCGAGTTCGTTAATTTCACATTTCGTACCCTTTTGTGCTTCTATTTCGACGTTTTGTGCGTCACTGAAAGAGGGTCAAAATGCACCTCGAAGGTGGAACGAAAATGACCCACTGCTCCGCCACTAAAGAATTTCAACGTCATTTCTTTTGCATCGACTAGTGCCTGTTTTGTGCCGTTTCGTGCCCTCGTTTGCACGTTTGTGCTTCACCAGAAGTGTGTCAAAATGGGCCTCCAATGGGTGATGAAAACGACCCACTGTTCCTCCACTATCGAATTTCGAGGTCTTTTCTTTCGTATCGTTTAGTGCCTGTTTTGTACGTTTTGTGCGTCACCGGAACTGAGTCATAATGGACCTACGAATTTAACGAAACAAGTTAATGCTGTTTCGCCACCAACGAATTTGAAGGACGTTTCCTTCACATCGTTTAGTGTGTGTTTTGTACCATTGTGTTACCCCACTTCTACGTTTTGAGCATCACCGGAAATGCGTCATATGATCCTTCAAGGTGTGAGGAAAAAGAGACATTGTTTCGTCACTATCGAATTTGGAGGCCGTTTCTTTCGCATCATATAATGCGTGCTTTGTACCGTTTTGTTCGCCTATTTCCACTTTAGTGCGACAGCAAAAATGGGTCAAATGGTCTACAAGTACAGCGAAGTAAGTTATTGTTGTTCCGTCACCATCGAATGTCGAGGTCAGTTCCTTCACATTTTTTGTGCGTGATTTGTGTCGCTTTGTGTGTCAGTGGAAGTAGGTCAAAATGGGCCTTGAAAATGGGATGAATATTTCTTTTCTGCCACATTTGTAGTTCATCTTTGGCCCCACTTTCGGTGCCGCACAAAATGCGAAAATATGCGAAGAAATGGTACAAAGCAGACACTAAGCAATGCGAAAGAAGCGACCTCGAAATTCGATACTGGTGGGTGGATGTGGGATTTGTTTCCCACATTGAATGCCCATTTTGACCGACTACCATTGATTCACAAAACTAGAAAATATGCGTACAAAACTAGAAAACACGCACAAGAAGATGTGCAGGAAACGACCTCAAAATCGTTCCTGACTAAACAGCATTAACTTGTTCCGCCATATTTATAGGATAATATTGACCCATTTCCGGTGACGCACAAAACGTAGAAATAGGTGCACAAAACGACAGAAAAATGGCAAAAAGAGTTCGCGAAAGGAACGACCTCGAAACTCGATAGTGGCGCAATAGTGGGTCATTTTCCTCCCACCTTGGAGGCCCATTTTGACCCTCTTTCAGTGATTCAGAAAACGTCGAAATAGGCGCATAAAACGGCACAAAACAAGCATTAAAATTGTGAAATTAACGACCTCGAAATTCGATAGTGGCAAAACTCTTGGTCATTTTCGTCCCATCTTGGAAGCTCACTTTGACACACTTCCGGTGACGCACAAAACGTGGAAATAGGCGCACAAAACCGCACAAAACAGGCACTAGGCGATTTGAAGGGAACGACCTCGATGGCGTAACAGCGTTAATTTGTTTCGAAATATTTGTAGACCCATTTTGACCCATTTCCGGTAACGCACAAAACGTGGAAATAGGCGCACAAAACACGCACAGAAGGATGTGAAGGAAACGACCTTGAAATTCGTTGGTGGCGGAACATTAACTTGTTTCGTATATTTGTAGGTCCATCTTGACAGACTTCCTGTGACGCACAAAACGTACAAAACAGGCACTAAACGATGCGAAAGAAACGACCTCGAAATACGATAGTGACGGAACAGTGAGTAATTTAACTCCCACTTTAAACGGCGGGTTAACTCACATCCAATGACGCACAAGACGAGGAAATAGACGCAGAAAAAATAGGTAGTAAACGATGCGAAAAAAACGACCTAGAAATTCTATAGTGGTGGAACAGTGGGTCATTTTCGTCACACATTGGAAGCCCATTTTGACCCACTTCCAGTGACGCACAAGTCTCTGCTTTGTTATTTCCTTTTATCCAAACTATACATGTGTACTTTGAAATAAGAATTGCGCTCATGCTGTTAACTAATTTTAGTACGGGAGAGAAGAAAGGAGGAGCGAGAGGGGTCTCGTTACCTGATACGATTATGAGATGAGAAGGTGTATATTAGGTGGCCTAACTGCACGGCGTTAGCTGAGTGCGGAGTGTACCAAAGGGCAAATTGGGACCAATACAGTGTGACAACCGCTAGTACCTTCGTACTAGATCTAGTACATTTTATAATATTTTAATGTTCTAGTACGTTCACCAACAAATCTATTACTTTTCTCTTCCTCTTCTTTTCTCATAAATACATTTTTGAGAGAATAAGGAATCTCATGAAAATTTTGCAATGTAGAAAAATTACACAGTTTCTGGTAACTTTTTAACTTTCTTTTCAACTGTGGTATTGACAAGAGCGAACGTGGGACATAGGTGTGGTCCAATCGCCTCCTCTAACGAGAAGGAATTGCGGCAGTGGTTATTTGTTCCTCGCTTGATAATTCATACAGCTCGGGAAAAGCGATTATAGTCCTAGTGCTTCTTTATGAATTGCGGCAAACCTGAACTCTATGAAACAGACTCAAAAGAAAATTTAATTGGCTTTCAAATGTGGATTTGGAAACGAATGGAGATGATCAGCTGGATACAGACTAATGAAAATGCTGAAGGGAGCAGACGAATTATACTGGGAACAATAAAGAAGTTGCGAGTTCTTTCAAGAACGGTTCGATTCCCGGTGGGGCCACTCGATCGAAAAAGTGTAAAACGCTTTTTCAGGCGAGCCACCCTGAATGAGGTTTTCCTGGGCTTTCCTCATTCGCACCAGGCAAATACCGGGGTGGTACCTAACTTATAAGTCCCAGGCCGCTTCTTTCCTTCCCTATTCTTTCTTCCCTCCCTTTCATCGGATTGTGTGCTCGCCGAGGTACGTCATTCCTCAAAACGTTGAATGCCTACATGGCCTTAGATGCCGAAAGCCCAGAAATCTAAATCCTAAACCTCTATTCTTCTTGGGGAGTCATTTCCCCATCCACAGAGGAGAGGAGGTGCAGGAAATATTCTACTAAGATATTAATATCGTAAAATGTCATAAAAATTGTTAAACGGAAGAAGATAAAATTTTAGAACTTTGTCCCCCTGGTCTAGTACTTTTTTCTGGATAGGGTAGTACGAAATATTTTTGCTGGGTGGCCACATTGGACCAATATCGCTTCGATTTAGACACTGCAGTAAATACGTCCACCATGTTTAGTACACAATACGAACTCGATCACACATTCGCTGCTCTTATTACAAATTTCACGATGAAGCACAACGTTCCATTCCAATAATCGAAATTCAGTTACATAAACCTAAGTTACCTCCACCATACATACCATTTATTTCAGGCGCAAGCAGAGCTTTTCGTAAATTTTTAGGTACGGGTAACCTTGAAGAGCTTCGACTTCATTGCCAATACTTAGGATCAGTGACAATTATACCGTTGCGTTCAAGAAATACCACTGGACACTAACTTCCAACACACTTGCTAATGAAGCACTTTCTACGAAATATTGGCGTAAGTTCCATCAACTGACCATTAGACTTTCTCGTACGCATGACACATGGTTCACAATCATCAAGCAGTCGTTACAGATATAGACAAGAATAATGTTTGTGCTTCCTATTTTCAAGTATTTATAAGTATTTTTACTCACTTGGCATACACAAGACCGCTTACAATCAACTATCAACCAACATACTGATGCAGTTTCTGCTTCCTTTCGACCTTCTGCTGATCATGATTTAGAACCAAATAATCCTCTAACCATGTCAAGTAACCCCGAAACTATTAGCAATAAACGTAAAAAAAACCTGCGCAATACTTTGATTCTGTTATATCGTATGTTCTTCTCAGACTGAACTCTCACTCTTCCTAATCTTTCCTAACAGTATCTATACTTTTTTTCTGCCAACTGGAATTTTTCCACTCGACCGGAAATACTGTAATGTTCTTCTCTTTCGGAAACCAAAAATCCTTCTATGAGAAGTCACATTCTACCGACCTATCCACCTCACTAATTGACTCTGCAAAGTCTTTGAACTAATCCTTGTGCGTCGCATGCACAAATATGTTCGCTCACATAATCTTCTTCAAACTCAACAAGCGGGATTTCGACCACATGTTAGTACTTTAGATCAATTATTCCGTCTCCCAACAGCCATATACAATCAATATAATACAGGTTTTCCTTAATGCCTTGTAACATTTTATCTGGGAAAAGCTTTCGAAAAGGTTTGGCACCATGACTTCGCCATACACACTTCGTAACTATCTTCTATCTTCTTCGTACATTTCATTCATACACTCCTTAATTGGGTGACTAACTTATATCGCGATTAATGGAACACAATCTCATCCAATTTCTTGCAATTTGGTGTACCGCAAGGCTTATTTTTGTCTCCTTTATTATAGTTATTGCACGTCGCTGACATCGTTGTTCCTAATACCACCAGAATATTTGTTTGCTGAAGACACTGATTTGTTCCAATTGCCCGCACTGTACGATCTCTTAAGAAAATCATGCAAGTGTGTATTGACGCATTTCTGCGCTGCTGTCATAAGTGGGGGTTGAATATTAACACTTGCAAGACACAATCCATAGTTTTCTTAAGTCGTAGACAATTAAGCCCGAATCTACTTCGTCTTCATGATGATCTTACGCCTGTTCCCGTGTCAACTATCATTAAGTATATTGGTGTCATTTTTGACACTCACCTCATCTTGACTCAACATGACATCAAAATTGTCGTCCAATTCAGGGCCCCAACGAAAGGTTCCATCTTCTCCGTTAGCACTCAATTTAAACCGGAAGTGGTTTTAAGAAGCCATTTCCAGTTTGAACGTTTATCGCAGCGTTTCCCAACCTTTTTCAACTTGCGGCGCACTACAGGTGTAACTTGAATTCTCGCGGCACACTCATATAGATATTATTATTATTATTATTATTATTATTATTATTATTATTATTATTATTATTATTATTATTACTACTAGTAGTAGTAGTAGTAGTAAATATAAAATATTGTGGTAATTTTTTTCTTTGATTACTGATCTCCTCACAGAAAAGTAAGCTCGATCATTGATTTCCTCTCTGGTAAATTATTATGCTTATTTTTTCATTCTAATTTAAAAATAGAAAACAACTGCAATGAGATATGAGACAAAAGCTTTTAAAAATACACTTTTTCTTGAAAACTGTATCCAACCTTTCACTAAGAAGGAAGATCACTAAATAACTAATGAACAAACAAATCTTTTTACTTTTAAAACACAAATGTATAATTTGTATGCATGTTTGATTTGTCAAAAGAACTGAATGTATTTTAAAATTTCAAGTTACGAAATAGTCTGCAACAGTAAAGAAGCAATAATGGTCATAACAATGATAACAAATACTATTTTCAACATTAATGTACAAAAAAGTAACGGTGTGAAACTCAAAATTGTAGATCCATAGTAGAGGTTCATGTTATTGTTAAATACAAATATACATTTTTCCCTATATCTTGCAATTTGATTGCTATAGAATTATTAATTTTGTTTCGATTTCCTCGCGGCACACTAGCGGCCATTTGCAGCACACCGGTTGGGAAACGCTGGTTTATCGTAATGAAATGAAAGCGATAATATAGCAAGAAGAGCTTTTTAGTAAACAATCCAGTGCCTCAAAACAACACATCATGACTATCCACAATATTTTACTGAAACTGTAAGTGGTTCAAATTTACTATTACTTACAGTTTTAATACTGATTTTTGTACAACAAAAACGGCAAATCCTACCAAGATGCGGTATTTTTCGATCGATTCAATGTTGCAAGAATTGGTTCCATTTTCTCCGTTACTCTCTATTGAAATCGCAAGTGGTTTAAATTAGCCATTTCCGGTTACTATGTTTGTAGCTAAAGACAAGTTACGACGTTAACAGATAGCGAGAAGCGTTTTTTCTCTAATCAATTCAACTTCTTAATGCAACATACCATGATTAACCACAATACTATACCGAAACCGAAAGTAGATCTAGTTCAGATCAACTAATTATTACTTTCGGTTTGAATACAGATATCCGTAAAACATAAGCGGTAAATACTATTAAGATAAGTTTTCTGGAATCGATTCAGTGTGCCAAGAATGGGTTCAATCTGCACCGTTAATGCTCTATTCAAACCGGAAGTGATTCAAATTGGCCATTTCTGGTTTCAATGATTATCGCAATAGAGCGAAAACGGCAACAAATCTGTATATAGTGAGAAGGGCTACTTTGTTTTTTTTATATATGGATCTAGCATCCGAGGAACATTTTCTATCTTTGACCTTATAAATACACGACGTCAAGTTTCAGTACTGAATTCGTATAGTTTGGAAGTTTCACTTTCACACTGTGAAATGATTGTCTCTTTTGTTCTCAATATATTTACCTACTCTAGGGTTGCCATATTGCCGGATTTAAGCGGGTATCGCCCGATTTTCAGGTCCTATATTCGTCCCCCGCTTAATTATCTCTTAGTCACGAGAAACAACCCGCTTTTTGAACTGGAGATTTTATGCAATAAAGTTTTTTTTTTCTAAAGAAAGTTAAAGGGAGTGAAAATACTTAAAACAAAAATATGTAGCATAATCATACGTATTATGGTCCCACTCATGAATACTTTTTTTTATGATCTCATGGGTGCGTATTTTTTAGATGACCTATCCGTCCAGTTCAACTAAACAAGTCTATGCTTTTTACCTTGTCCATGTGTTCACCTAGTAGTTATATATTCAGAAATGATTGAAAATTGAATTATGTTATCCTTAGCAATTTGTTTAGATTAGATTCATTATTATTAATTTTTTTCTTTTTTAAAACGTTTTCGCTGTATTTCATATATTATGAAACCGTAGTAATTTTGTATGTTAGTACGATTCCTAGTAGCAATCTTTAAAAATGATTAGAAATTTTATAAGAGATAGGCCAAGACTCAGAAATGTGTTTTTTCTTTCTTATGTTAAAAATTTAGAAGCCATTTTGATTTTTTTAAAGAGGAACCGTATGAACAATATCTGCCATATATCACTTTTGTTTTTCGAAAACTTGCCTTACAGATATCTTCACAATTACAGATATCTTACTATAATAGTTACTTTACAATTCTAGACTCTCATTTGATGCACTTAATAAAACATTAAAGGCAAAAACTAAATTTGCTTTACTTAAGTTCCCTTAAAAGTACATTGGAAGAATCACTTAACAAAGAAATCACTAAAAAAAAGATTAAAAACAACCGGATCCTATGTCAGTATTTGTATTACCTCACCAGCGAAAGAATGCGGGCGGCCAGTTTTGGAACTAAAGTGCAAGCAGCAGTGTTTCTAACCGGATTACTTGTAATCAATCTATCACAGTTCTTTTTGTCCTGTTCGTATCAACCACTTCGCGCATATGCTCAAGTCAGGGGCAGATCCAGGGTAGGCGATGGGGGCGATTGCCCCCCCAGAATTGGATATTTTTTATTTTAAAAATAAAACTTAAGAATTTTCACCTTTGTATTATAAATGTAAAATGAAACCTAAAATAGGTAGGCCTTACATTTTTTTGTTTTACGTTGCAGACATCAAATAATTAATTGCAAGAAATTACTTACATTGGCGTTGTTGCTCAAAAAAATGCCCACCTTCGAAATCGCAGGTGGTCATTTCTGTTCTAGAAATTGCAGACAATAGCTACTTCTCCTTTTCTACAGTTGTTTCTCTTTCTTCTTTTTTCTTACCTTGATTTGACTTCGAACGACCACCCCCGAACAGTCAGCCTGTATCCGCTCTTGGCGTTTTACAGGTTGCTCCTGTTTTATAATGACATCGAATAAAACGTAATCAATTTTTATACAATCTTTTGAATACACGGTAGAAGCTCACTGAATTGTGAATTGTACTGTGTTGTTCTTAAATTGGTATTTTCCATTCATATATCACTATTCACAATACATCTGCATTATTGCAGGAATGGCTCACTACAATCACATAACTTACGGTATTCTTTATTAAGCGGAAAGAGATTAGGCTATGCATAACATCCAAACTGCAACTTTAAGAACCGTTGGATACACTGCAGAGTGAAACTCCCCGCTCCCCTGTCTCACCGCGTTTGCCAAGAAACTGATGTAAACACAACAGCAGCGCCATCCTCCCAAAACAGCACTGCTATCCTGGTCAGCTAATAATACACAGCCTCACATTAGTGCTTACGGTTAGAATCCCCCGCGTTTCTAATTTGAAAATATGTAAACTTTATCCCACTCCTACGTATAGTACTCGATCGATTAATTTGTGTATGCGGCAAAACACATGACAGAGGTGCAAGAATTACTGGTTTTACTTCAGTACCTTATGTGCAAGTTTTCGACAAACTCGAAAGGATATGCTAATCCTAATAAAATTTAATGGAAGAAGACGTGTATAAACATTAAGTCTGTCTGCTTTGGATACGTAAAGCTATTTAACATGGGATCAAATAGAAAATCTTGTAGATAACTGCAAACTTAAATTTCCCGTATTAAAATACACTTAAAAATATAAAATAGTATTTAAAAACATTAATTTATTACATTTAAACCAGTGGTAGAATCAGAAAAAACATCATGGTGCTGATAAAATGCCATCTCGGTGAAGCACGGACAAGCACTGGCAATGCGTCAACGACTGAAATGTTCGTCGCATGGCTGGACAGCATTCTTGCTTTAGGACAGCATCACGTTAAATATTTATTTATTAATTTCAGTACACAGAGGTTACGCGGATTACAAAGAAGGGAGAGAAAAAAGTAGTCATATCCGTTTTAGTTAAAGGTGTCATTATTTCTCATTTTCTAGGCCTGAGTTCACCACTTCTTAATAAACCTAATTTCCTAATTCCCTCATAATGATCAACCAATGAAATGAAATCTTTCAGTTTTACGACCCATGATTACACCTTGGAGGGGAAGGAAGATGATGATAAAAAATGAACGAAATAGTGGGAAGACGAGAATGGAAGGAAACGGGAAACATGAGAAACTTATGCAATTGTGGCTCACTTGGCGACCACAAGGCCCACTTGCTCCACCACAAGTCCCATTTGGCGCGAGCTAGGGTTAAACCTCAAGGACCAAAACGTAGCTCTCTACTACTGAGCCACAGAGCCCCTTCATGGTGATGGATCAATATTAGAAAATGTCAATAGTCCCATTGACCAAAATGTTACTAGTTCATGAACTAGCAAGTCACGTCTGCAAACAATTTGGCTAACCAGGTCAGTAAAATAAAAATAATAACATAAGCCACATTTTTTTCCTAATGCCATTACTCACATCCATAGACAGTGAATGTTGCTGCTTGTGCTGACGAGAAAGAGCCAATTCCCCGAAAATAAGAAGAATTAAGTACACAATAAAATTGTTGAAATTTTATCTAGGGTAAAAGAAGCTGCTGGGAAGTAAGATTTCTTAATATGACTGTACAACGATAATGTACGATTATTTGTACGATATTGTGTATTTGTAATACTTCCATTATACTTCCATTTTTTTTTTTTGTAATTTTAATTATTGTGAGCAAAAGATGTTGCTTAAAAATGAATAAACTGTGATGACGAAGAAGAGAAAGATATATCATATATATGATATATGATATTTAACCAAGGATGTTATAAATAGAGGATCTGCCCATATGTATCTTCATCCTATTAAATCGATGAAGCCAAAAAACAACCGAGCATCGGCACGTCTGATTGGCTACTCTCGTTTCTGCCATCGTCTGATTGGCTACTTTCGTTTCCGCCATGATTGTTGACTCAAAACTTTGTGATCCTATTGGGCGGAGTGGGCACAATAGGGGTGGCGAAACTGTGACGTATGCCTTCAGGATTTTATTGCAAGGGCAGATCTTCTATTTTACAAGATCCTTGTATTTAACCGTTATTATTGTAATACCAGGTTCGTCATTTTTTGAGGTTGCTATGACAATGAGTACTTGTTGATTGATTATGATACTAAGAGAGAATATAGAGACAGTGAAAGCCGACGCTGTCTAAAATCACTGTGTATTATTTCAAAGTAGTAAGTGATTGATTATGTTGTGAGATTCCATTGTACGTGATATCCTATAGCCATTATATTAGCGAACTGGAAAAAGTAACGATAATATATAAGAAGTTATCGTTACAACTGTAGAATACTTATGCTAAATTATTTTTTAAAAATCGTATTATATGGGATCACAAATTGCATATACTGCATATTAACAAAATCAATTTTTAACAACATCACTTGGGGATATGCTTAATCACGTCATTATCTTCCCTATCTCAGTGCTCTATAGTATGGGTGTACATGCATATACTTTGATTGGAATGGTTTAATAAAATATACAAATTCTCACACTTCTTTACACACGGCAAGTAGCTGTTTCTGTTGTTTTATTACATCCAACATGAGGTTATTGTTCTTTTCTACAGTTTAAACACTATGTAGTTCTTCTAATCGCGGAACGAATTAGTATGTGTGGTGATTGTTTGTAATTGCATACTTCAATCACAGCATTCACTTTAACAACATTATGAAAAACCAAGAAATGGACTATCTGTATTGGCTTTTAGTGCTCTTATATTTTGACCACCCAGTAAAGCAATACAGTAAAGCACTCATACTTCCCCTATCGAAAGCTCCTTCAACTAAAGACAGGATATATACACACAACAGTGACTTCACGAAACTCAGTTACTCGTCAGATAGATAATAGTACATTTCACGTATCCAAATTCTGTAAAGAGATGTTAAACTACAAATAAGTCTAAACGAACAATTCTTAGCAACTCTTCCATATGTGCAGTGTGACATGTGCATTTGCACGGGGCGGTAAGTTCAGAGGGGTAGCAAAGTATGTCTGTCATAACTATATTATTTATAATAAATGTTTCTTGTTGGATATAGATGTCATGAATATGTTAGTTAAATTTGCTAAGCGGAACTTCGATTTGAATACTATATTCATAAATCATGTTTAGGTCACATTAGTTTAAAGTCACATGGACAGTGCTAAAGCAAATAGTAAACCAAATCCCAGAATGAATTGCTTGATTCTTGTCAAATACAAGAATTCAATTCTCAAACAGTAACAATTAATTAGTTCCAATCAATCAACTGTAGTAACAATCAATCAACTGTTCCATTTAATTAATTATTAAAGTTTTGATATGAAAACTAGTTTTGCATTTGTCACAAACAAGGTCCTTTTCATTGAAGTCGGAAAACATTTTTGTTATTTTTTTTTAATGGATGTAGAGGGAAAATCAAAAAATAAAGCCAAAAAAAAAAACTAGTTGGACTGGAATTTCAACCTGATGTATTGAGACTGAAGCTCAAGCTGAATATTGAATTCTATAGAAATGATTACCATATTTCTTCTGCAGGTCTGTTTGCTTTATCTTTCTCTAATATATATTATTATTCAAATAAGAAACAGACACAAGGAAATTATAATTGTAGTGTTTAGACGTGAGTGCTGTTCCACTCCCGGTTGTTGTTCATGTTAGGGTAGCATACTTAAAATCGTTGCTTTTAAGATTTGTTCTTTTAAGAGAAATGGGGGCGGAAAATGGTACCGTTGCATGGGACGCCGAATCGCCTATGGCTGGCCCTGATCCTTACATATGTTAGTGCAGAATATTAGAAGCTTATTATTATTACCAGTGTTGCCAGGTCCCTAGCTCGAAAAGTCGGTACTGTGCTGTCAAAATTCCTCCACGTTCCGGTACCCTCAATGAAATTTAGCTAATTTCTGCTACATTATAAAATTAAACTATAATGGTACAAAAAATGCTGTTAAGAAGACTGCAAGATATTTACTGTGCCCACAACGAGAACTCTTCATTAAAAGGCGATGAGCATGTCAGGACACTATAGGACTGCTTTTAGTAATTAGAGCAACGTTTCCCAACCGGTGTGCCGCGAATGGGCCGCTGGTGTGCCGCGAGGAAATCGAAACAAATTATTAATTCTATGGAAACCAAATTGCAAGACATAGGGGAAAATGTATATTTGTATTCCACATTTGTATGAACCTCTACTATAAATCTACAATTTTAAGTTGCATACTGTGTTACTTTTCTGTACATTTTTAATGTTGGGAAACGTATTTATCATTGTCATGACCATTATTGCTTCTTTATTGTTGCAGACTATTTCGTAACTTGAAATTTTAACACATCACTCAAATTCAACAAAGCAAACATCCATACAAATTACCTACATTTATGTTTTAAAGGTATAGGACATTTGTTTATTTGTTCGTTATTTAGTGATCTTCCTTTTTAGTGAAATATTAGAAAGAGTTCTCGAAAGAGAATGTGCAGTTTTAAAAACCCGAGCACTATATTTTATTGCAATTGTTTTCTATTTTAAAATTAGAATGAAAAATAAGGATAATGATTTACCACGGGAGAAAACCAGTGATCGAGCTTTGTTCTCTGTAAGAAGGGTATCAGTAATCAGAAAATACCAAGGTATTTTATATTTAGAAATAATAATAGTAGAGGAAAGTACCCAAAATCGGACCCCCATTTTGTTTTTAGTTTTTTCAAAATATAAATTACTTATAGCTGTGTGCACCAACGAAGTTTAAACGAGCGTTCACTTAAACGCGTTCAAAATTAAACTTCCAAGTTTAAACGTGGTTCCCGGACTTTCGTTGCACCATTGAAAATCGAAGTTCAGTAAACCTCGTTTAAGTAAACTTTGGTCAATTTGTAAAATCGACTCTGATTGGTTGTCGTCTTTTCGCTCTAACCTTCGTTTAACAAAGTGACAAATGAAGAAAGCATACCACGTGCCGGGGTTTTCGACTTTCGAGATTGTGTACATCTCGAGTGAACACAACATCAAACAATGAACTAATAAATTATACCTGTAATGAAATAAACGAGTGATACTTGGTGTTGCAATATTGGTAGTAGATTTTAGATTAGATTGTAGCGTGTAGTTTCACTATACGGATCCATAGTATAAGTAGTAGTACTAGTAGTAGTAGAAAAAGGGTTAGAAGTCCCGCAGGGGTTTGTTAGGTTTGTTCTCCGTGCAGTTTTACTATACGGATACACAGATTGTAAAACGTAGAAAAATATGGGCAAGTCTTTAATTTGTTCATTTTATGTTCAGAAAAGACCTAACTAACTCCTTCGGGGCTTCTAACCCGTTCCAACTATTACTACTACTTATACTATGGATACGTAGAGTAATACTGCACGCTGTTCTCGATATCGACCATATATCCTATTATCCTCAATGTGGATTCCTAGTATTTTCCTTACTAATACATTCCATACCCAGTATATTAAAATTCGCCACCACTAGAAAATAAAAAATAATAAAAGAAAAATCTTCTGGAATCCACTGATGGGGAAAATTGGTTTAACAGTCATTCATATTTCATCGTGAAAATGTTATTCTAATGCAATTTACATCCATTTCCATGTTGGTGTTTGCCTACAATTCCTAGTTAGCGTAGGTAAAGTTGAGGAGTGCTACCATTTATTCTTTCCAATTTATGATCTAACGACTTCTGCATTTTTAGTTTCTCACCAGTCCACCAGCTACGCACACATTTATAATATGCTTGCAAACTTTTATGTTATAAACACAATAAGTGAAAAATCACGCACGAATCTGTGCTAAATGGCCAAAACAACCGAAGTTTGTATCTATTCCGATTTGAAGCAGGGCACAATTTGAGGGAACACTCGTGATAAAGTCCGCGAAAGCAGACAATTAGCGATGGTGGTGTGTGCATAAGAAAATACCATTGTTTAAAATATCACCCTCCTGTTTTGCGGTGCAATTTCTCAAAATACATTCGTTACACGTGTAAGTAATCTGTGATTATAGAAACAGCGTTAAAATGTATTCTTTATAATTATGCAATTATAATGCAAAACTAGCTTGTAGTGATCACCTACTACAGATTGGTATGTATTTTTTGTACTAATTTGCTCATCACTCCAGCAGATGATTCTTCCGAATTTTCACACTTTTTTTTTTACATTTTAAGGTTAGATTAGAGCCTTCTTTTACCAGAGCATGCACTAAATGAAGAGCTCCATTACTTTAGGATGGCTCAGTAAAGTATAAATAAAGTGTGGACGTATAGCATAAAAACCACTGTGTATAAAACACAAACCAATTTATGCTAGGTGGGCACTAAAAAGCACGAATGCTATCTAACCTCGTTAGAGTAGAAGCACAGTAGGGAGGCCCGAGCGTTTGCGTCCATAGGGAGCAGGCGCGTCAGCGACGGGGTATACACACAAACGAGGACAGTGGAAGAGCACACTTACACATACTATAATTTCTTTATCACTAACAATTAACTTCGATATGGTGTGATAGATGGTAATTACTTATATTCACACTTTCATACCTTCATGAAAAATATAGGTCGTGTTTTACCTATAAATTTTCTATTTCGTAGAACTGCCCGCTGAAGTGAACTATTGATATGCTTACACGTATACCTACCATCGGAAATTTGCCTGTTCACTACGGACACACCTCGAATATAGCCCAGCAGCTTCATCTTGGCGTAAACCGTACTAGGGTCAAAATTAGCTTGTAGTGAGTAGCTTGCGAAGTTTGGTACGTGGTTTTGAGACGTGTGGCTTTCACTATAGTAGCTAAGTTTCTATGTGTCTTATACAATTGTACGCAATTGGTTGATAACACTCTAGGAATAACTGGATAATGAGTTTTACGAGGAATAACTGGATTAGTTTTATGCAGGGGCGTCATTTAGGGAGGGCAGGAGGGGGCAATTGCCCCCCCCAAGAGTTTGAGGAATACATATACTTTAATCGATTGTCTACTAATATATTAGTACAAAACGTAAAAGTCTTATGTCGGTGGTGCTCTTGCCCCCCTCAAGCGAAGTGTGAAATGACGCCCCTGGTTTTATGCTGTTTGCATGGAATTTTGACAAGAAAATTCTGTATTTATAGACTTAGCTTGTATGCCCTCCTAACATTAATCTTTACTGGAAAATTGTTTAGAAAATACATTGTCGAAAATGCTGAGCTGATTTTGTAAAAAAAAAAAACAAAAAAAACAATAACGGTAGCTTATTTCTAGTGGGTTCTCTATTGTAAAGCTACAGCCTCGCAGGTTTTCAAGCTACATATCTTCCTTATTTCCTTTTGCTAGTTAACAGACTTTACATGAAAATTAAAAAGAACTGTATTCCTTAAATTTCAGAACATTTATTTAATTTTATTGATATACATTATATCAAGGAAAAAATAATGAAACCACGAGCAGAAAATTTCTCCGATCACGAGAATTGTAATTTCATTAGTGGAAAATACCACAAAGTCATTGAATGTAAACAGACTGACTTGGATCAACGAAGTTTAAACCCCCAAATTCGACCGTTCAAGCTAAAACCAAGTTCATCCACCATTTGACCGAGATATAACCTTGCACGTTGTTGGTGCAACAGACATTTTCACTGAACTTGGCTATGATCCTCGTTCAAGAGTTGAACTTCGTTGGTGCACACGGCCGTTAAAGAAACTATTTTGAAAGCATGAAATATTTACTTTACAATGTTATGCACCATTTACAGTCTAGTTTCAGAAAAAAATCATTAGCAATTGTTATTTTAAAAAATATTTTCGAAAACCTTACAGTTTGGTGATTTGAAAAATAGTTGCTAAAACCAGACCCCTTGCAAAAATTATCGAAATAACACTAAACAAAATTAGAAAAATGTATTAAATCTCAGCAAACATAATCCAGTTTTTAAGTATAAGTGCAATGAAACAAACACATGATTTAGTTTTAATAAAAATATGCAGCATACATGTATCTGTGTATATGAAGACACAGAAAATATAAAAATGAATTAAATCTTTTAGCGACAAAAATCGCAGATGTACACGTCGTTTTCAGCCCCAGCACAATCCACATGGGCCCACAGCAAACATACAAAGCACATCACCCAAAGTTCTCCTCTAGAATCGTCGGAAAATTTCCTATCACAAAACGTACACCAGGCGTCATCATCTTTGGATGGGGAGTTTTCCGGGACACACTGTTTTCATCTTCTGTGCTTGACTCTTTCGCATTTTTCTCAAAATCAAGACGCTTACTCAGAAATTGTTTCCCTTTTCTATACACTACTGCTGAACGATTTTCCCGGCCGCGATTGGTTTTGCCTCCTTGAGCACGACTCCTTTCTTGCTGTTCAGCTTCCTTCGCTTCTTTAGGTCTTTTAGCTTGCACCAATTGGGCTTTATAAGGCGTAGATGTGATTACCGTAGAACTGCAGGCCTTTCGTCTAGGGATGGCCAGATCCGGATATTTTTGGATCCGGATATCCGGATCCACTTGGGTCCGGATATCCGGTATCCGGATATCCGGACACTGGATCCGGATCCGAGATTTCGGATCTTGGATCCGGATCCGAAAAAACGGATCTTGGATCCGGATCCGAAATTTCGGATCTTGGATCCGGATCCGAAAACACGGATCTTGGATCCTTATCCGAAAAACCGGATCTTGGATCCAGACTTGAAAAACCGGATCTTGGATCCGGATTCGAAACTCCGTGTCAGAAAATTCGGGTGTTCCGAATCAGCAAAATTTTCGAAATTATTGACAAAGTGATTTTCATTCCTATGCTTAAAATAAGATTTTAAGACACTTTTGGTATCTGATCGTGTGATAGCCTTGCGTTCTCTTCATTCTGTTGATATTTGGTTTTCGTGCCTTAATATGTCACAATTACTCCAAATTTGATTGAGTAAAACTGTCGACTTAGGTGAGAGCAATCTCATTGTCAGATTCGATTCTAGTAGAAATACTTGACTGAAAAGGTAGTAAATCTTTTTTAAAGCGGTCGTCCTGATGGAAATTTGTCCTTTGTTTTCTGTAACACTAGTCAAATCCTTGGATGAAACCTTAGTCTCAAGCCCAAGCTTCTTCATTAGACTCAGGCTGCTTACTTTTCTAATTCTTTCTGAGTTATTGTGGTCACTGAATGAGGCCATTTCCTAGTCGTGATGGGCTAGGCCATTGCTAATAGGACAGCCCATAAAATATAGATCAAATCAAATTAAGGAGCAACTTCCCTTTTCTTGCTCTTGATGAGATTTTTTTCTTTCTTTAAAAATACGTTTCTCTGTGACCGTACCACTCCAGTTAGAATTAAGAATTGTAGTAGATGAAGTTCTAAATGGCAATTAATGTATCAAAATCAATGTATTAATGTACTGTCTGTGTATACAAAATACCATATGGAGCCTCGAGCAGTAACACGTATCTTTGTAATTAGTAATCCACTACTATTAACTCTGCATAGGTTGTATAAGGTGCTATATCATTCATGTAAACACATAGGCGGATGCACGGGAAGGGCGAAAAGCCGTTCGCCTCTACCCAGCGCCACCATTAACAGTGTACTTTAGTAGTAATTTGTGGCAATTTCAGATCATCTAAGTAATTTTTCACTGCTAGCATCCCCAACCGCCCCCTAAGAATCCATCCGCCCCCTCCAGGAGTCCGTTCCGGATTCGGCCCTGCGCAAACATAATATACAACTCATTCAAGAGTACATGTTGGTAGCTTTTTAAAATTTTTATCTTAAAGGATT
Source organism: Thermobia domestica (assembly GCF_964235325.1). Lineage (NCBI taxonomy): Eukaryota > Metazoa > Arthropoda > Insecta > Zygentoma > Lepismatidae > Thermobia > Thermobia domestica. Next base: position 41,129,711 of record NC_137461.1, on the reverse strand, counting down.
GTCATTTCTCGTGGCTACTTATGCAATTTTGTCCACAGGCATATATCAATTTCCAGTCATTACGCAAATACATTTATGTACTTAATAGACCTCGGCTAGTTGGGGGCTTCGCCACTAGACCCCGTTACTAGGGCCTCGCACCACTAAAGCCTCTAATCATAATCAATTTAAAAAGAAATGTCTGGGGATTTGCCCTTAGACCCTCTGATATCTCATTTTATCGGCCTATGACCTCGTACCTCGTAAACCTACAACCATACCGAATCTCAGTTCAAATATCAAATTGTATGTAATAACATTCCGGTATCCCGAGACATACCGAATTTCAGTGCGAGTACATGGGGGCTTTCCCCCAGCCCACACATTTGCTCGGTCTACGGCCTCGCACATCATACGCCTGCAAACATAACGAATTTTTAAGGGGGCGCGGTGGCTCGTCTCGAGCTGTTCACATCGTGAGTAGTGTTGGTCCCATTGGAGTGCCTGATATCGCTACTCATACGTTAGTTGAAAAGACTTGTGCTTCTTCCACAAGTTTTGTGCTTTAGTGTGCTCGGTGAATCTCACCCTGTGTGTACAGTGTTTTGCAGTTTAAATAGCTTGTGGTAGTATGGAATATAAGAAGGACTTACAATTTCAATTAATATTTGACCGAAGATATAGAAATGTCAAACCTAATGCTAGTCAAGTATATCAGTGGTTGGAAAATAAGTTTCCTCGTATCTTCGACAACATTTGTGCGCTCCAGTTACATGCGGAATCATATAGCATATATATTAAGTTTAAAGATTTACAAGCCTATGAACATTTCGCAGCAACAGCTCCTTTGTCTGTAGATTTCACGCATGTGTCTGGGGAAACAAGCACAGTAAGGATCGTCCCCGCTGATGACCCCATTCGGTTGGTGCGTATATATGACTTTCCTCTTGAATTACCGTTATCATTCCTAGAAGATCATTTCAAAAGTTATGGTAAAGTGCGCAAAGTGGAACCACAACTATGGAGTGCCCCTTTTCCCCCAGGCATAGACAGTGGTGTACGTATTGTTCATATGGAAATACATAAGCATATACCGTCCCGTATCATAGTGCACGGTTGTAAGGTGAGTGTGTCTTATGAAGGGCAGCCTATTACTTGTTTCAGATGTCAGAGTAATTTTCACACGATTGCCACGTGCCCTTTGAAGAACGCAGAACCAACTACGGCCGCCCCTGAACAGACGTCTCTACACATGACGGAGATTGGCAAAGTGCATCGCTCTTTTCCCTCTTCTGGCTCGCCTTCGCTCTCTGTCACTGCCCCCCGGGCCCCTGATCAGAGTTCCTCAGGCTTGCCTTCATTGACTGATACCAACGAGTTTCCAGTGTTAGTACGAACACCCCAAGTGAATTCATCTCTAACAAATAATGCCCTAGTTATGGAAGATTCTGAAGTGAAACTGCGACCCCCGCCTTTACAGAATACGCCGGTGGATGTCATGGAACTTGACTCGACTCGTCCGTCGGAGCAGGAAGTGTTAACAGTTCCGTCTGGTTCTTCGTCTGAAGTGCAAGACAACAATGTCCCGCCTTCAGCTGAACATACTGTTACTTCTGTGCAAGCTGATTTTTCTTCACAACAAAAAAGAAGGAAAGTTACTCGAACGTCTACACGAAAGAAAGAACAGTGTGCCCTTGATGTTACACGAGGGATAGACCAAGCTGAGCCACGCGAATTACGATCACAACATCGGGCAATATCTAATTCAGAATTGCCCTGAGGCGTGGTGTGTTTACTCTTCGCTATTGACCTTCACACCTGCTTTCCAGGGCTTCGTTCACATTGTATGTTATGATGTATTTGGCAGTGATAGTGTTTGTGTTCGTACAGGAAAGTTCGCTCGGTTTGTTTTCTATTCGTCTCAAAATGCGTCACTTTACTAGTGTTCATGCGAAAGAATCCCTTTCACCTTTGTAAGTACTTTTTTCTTTTTGTTATAGTTTTCTTTTTGAGTGATTTTCTAATGTTAACAGTAAATTCATTTAAGTTAATATCACTCAATATTCATAGAATCAGTTCCGATCATAATAAGGCCCTTCTAAAACAGTTCATTGAAAGCCGCCGACCAGACGTTTGTTTTCTACAAGAAATAAGTTCTCTGCTTACATCTTTGGATTTTCTTACCAATTATCAAGTTATTATTAACCGCGACCAAGAGACTGGGGTTGCGATTTTGGTGCGAAAGGGTCTGAGTTATGATCGTGTTGTGTTAGCCCCTGAAGGAAGGGCTATACGTTGTTATATTCAGAACATTTGTTTTATAGCATTATATGGTTATTCTGGCTTTACACGTGCAAAAGAGAGGAATGAGTTTTATGCAACTACCATTCCTTCTTTACTTCCTCCGGGAATTCCTCATTGTATAATTGCCGGAGATTTCAATGCCATTGTTGATCCCCGAGATTCTCTGACGCCTACCACGCCTTGTCCTACTCTGTCAGAGCTTATTCGTGTCCTAAAGTTAAAAGACGCTTTAGTTGTGTCAAACTCTAAGCATGTATTCACCCACTGCACTACTACGACGAAGAGTAGAATCGACCGAGCTTACATTTCAGAGAGTTTATGCACTGCGGTGATACAACAAAATACAATTCCAGTGGCGCTGTCCGATCATGCCGCGATTGAAATAGCCTTTAAAATGCCTTTCTTGCTACCACCGGCCCGGGGCCCTTCCTATTGGAAGATTAATAATGACATCATGTCTCGCCCGCAGGTTGTAGAGGAATTCTCGCGTCGCTTACCTTATTGGTGCAGCATGCAGCGGTACTACCCCTCTGTTATTTCCTGGTGGAATTTATATTGTAAACCTAAATTATGCAGTTTTTTTCAATGGCAAGGGCGGGTCGCGAGGGAAGACGACCACCATTTACATGAATTTTTATATCAAGCTCTCTGCGACTTTTGGAATGCTCCGCCTTCGCTGGAGAACCTGGCTTGTATTAGCGGTATCAAACACCGATTGAAAACTATTTACTCCCACACGTCGATTAGTGCGTATTTGTCGGAAGACTTTTATCATCGCTTTCCGGAGGAGACTATAACTATTTATCATGTTGATTGGATTTTGCGACAACGGCGTTCCACCGCCACTCATTCTCTCATTCTGGGAGATGGCACTACTACTACTAATTGTTCGCAGATTTTACAAGAATTCACGCGCTACTATACAGACTTTGCACGTGCGCGTCCCATAGACTACTCATATGCCCCGGAGTTTTTGTCTACGTTATCTCACCATCTCACGGATGACGAGTGTCAGACATTGATCAATCCCATTAGTGCGGAAGAAATTTTCGCAGTCCTCAGGCGGGCAAAGGGCCGTAGTGCTCCCAGAGAAGACGGATTAAATATTCAGTTTTATAAACAGTATTGGTCTCACCTCAGTCCCTCTCTTACCGCTTTATTCAATGCTTGGTTACGAGGCGAAGCAGTGGGTCGTAATACCGCTATGTTAGTCCTCATTCCGAAATCCCGCGCAGCGCATTATGTTAAGGACTATCGACCTATTTCTTTATTGCCCGTCGATCTTAAGTTGTTCACTAAAGTGCTTACAGCCCGACTTCGACCAATCATCCGTCAATACATTAGTCCTTATCAGGCAGCACTCCATGCTACGCATAACCTTTCCTATACTCTTCGCTCTTTGCGCGATATTTTTGCTTATTTTCATTTTCGGCAGGTGCCTGCGGGCGCATTAGCTGTAGATTTAGAAAAAGCGTACGACAGTTTAGATCACAGTTTTTTGTTGCAGGTGCTGGAAGCCTGGAGGTTTCCTTTAGCCTTCCGCACATTCATTAACAATTTATATACCACGGCCAATTTCCGTATACAGATTAACGGACACCTGTCCCCTCTTATTCCGCTGAAACGTGGATTAAGGCAAGGATGTTCTTTGTCAACGATACTTTTTGCACTTGCTTGAAGATCTTAGGTATCCCGTTTACGTCACAACCTACTCCCCTTTTCGAGGAGATTTGGTCCCCGTTGTTGTTACATATTCGCCAGCTTTTGTTTTCTCAGCGTTTCCGTCGCCTTCATTTAATTCATCGTATTCACTTTATCAATATTTACATTGCACCTAAGCTGTGGTATCGGGCTCGAATTTTCCCCTTACCGGAATTGTTCGCTAAGCGGTTTGACTCTTTATTCCTATGGAATATATGGCGTGGCTTCTATTTTCGTATCCCACGTGCAGGACTCTATCTTCCCCGTTCACAGGGAGGGCTGGGTCTAGTACATCTCAGATTGAAATGTCAAACTCTGTTTATGCTCGATTTCTATGCTGCAGTTGCTATTAACGAATCCTTCACACAGCAATGGATACGATGTTTTTGGCCTAGTTATGAATTCCCTGTGAGCCCCCCGTTTATTAACTTTGCTGATTGTTGTCCGGCGTACATTACTTCACTAATACGTTATTGGACATACAGTGGTGTGGTTCTCTGCCCTACGGGATACAATTCTCGCACTTTGTATAACTTCCTTCTCTCGTTGACTAACGATCAGATTATTCTCCGAATTCCTCACCGATATCCTCAGACTACATGGTCATAGGTATGGGCTAATATCTCTGCCCCGGTATTACCTTCATACCTACAGGTTGAATGGTTTCAAGTGGTGCATCAGTTGGTGCCTACGCGCTCTCGTTTATTTGAGCTGAAACGTGTTCCTGACCCACTGTGTTCTCGATGCGCCAAAGAAGATACACTATCCCACCGGTTCGATCAGTGTGTGGGTGCTCCAGCTATCTGGAACTGTCTCACGTCCTTCTTAGGACGAATTTGTCGTCGACCTCCACACCAGTTCACAGTATCCTATGTTTTGTTTCCGGATTTTCGTTATTTTCCACAGACCAAACACCACGCTGTGCTTTTTCTACTGGCGTGTACAATTGTGTATATCCATCGCCATGTACCTTTGCTGGATGCTCGCACCTACTTGGATTTTTTAAAACGCACTCGCCGAAAGCTCTTTTCCCCCGAGTTGGACAGGCAGTATTTTAGTAGGTTTTTAGAAGTGGTGTTGCAGTAATCTCCTTCCTTCTCGTAAAAAAAAAAAAAAAAACTACAACTCATGATGTAGGTTTATCTTTTCGTCTTTATTTATTTATTTATTTAATTTTTTTTTTTGTTTTTCGCGATTATTGTTATACTTTACAATTTCCTTTTCTTGTATGTAAGACATATTGTATTGTATTGTATTGTATTGTATTCCTAGGAGTCAGTCTGGTTCTTGTACACTTTTTGTATAAAGACAAGCACATGAACAATAAAACTAGTGGCTCAGTGGTAGAGCGTTCACCTCCAGTGCTTGGGGTTTCTGGTTCGATCCCAGCTCGCGCCGTGTGGAGTTTGTGGTGGACAAACATCGTGCTCGTGTGTTTTCTCGTGGTTTTCCCGTTTCCTCCCACTTTCTTCATTTCATTTATTTCTCATAATCACCGTCTCCTTTAGCCTAACCGGCATAATCGTGGGACGTAAAACTCAAAGATTTCATTTCATAACGAATTTTTGTTCAAATAACAAGTTTCATTTCTCTAACATTCCAGGATTCCGAGAATTAAAAGTCTTTTCTCCCCGCCCCTTTTCTTCCCCTCTAAGACATACATCAAAAAACGCTTAAGTACATACCTAATTATTTCAAATGTAAAGTCCAAATACCAAATTCTATGCTCCTAACCTTCAGAGGTTCCCAGATATCGACATGTTATTATAATAATTACAATCCCCACCCTCTTTCCTTTCCATCTCTTCTCTTTTCCTTTTTACTAAAACGTCTAAAAACACTGAAACACATGTCAAATTATTTTCAATGAGAAATGCAAATACCAAATTTCAAGTCTCTAACCTTAAATGATTGAACATATTAATACAATAATTCTAATCTACACTTAATTTTCTTCTCGCCCTTTTTCTTCCCTTCTGGGCCACATATAAAAAAAAACGTTGAAATACGTATCTAATTATTTTAAGTGAGAAGTCCAAATACCAAATTCCATGTTTCTAACCCTTTAAGTTTCCAAGATATAGGTATATTATTATACTAATTGCAATAATTGCAATTACCACCCGTTCTTTTACTTTCTACATCTTCCCTGCCCCTTCTAATTTAAATATCAAAAAGCACTTTAACAAGTATCAAATTATTTTCAATGAGAAACCCAAATACCAAATTTGAAGTATCTAACATCAAGAATCATCATTATTTTCCACCCCATTTCCCCCCTTCCTCGTCGAATTTCCCAAAGTCCTTCCTTAGTAGTATCCTACGTCACAAAGCCTATAAACTGTCCAAATTTCACGTTTGTAGCTTAAGCGATTTGGCCTGTACGGTGATCTGTCACTCACTCACTTAGGACTTTGCTCTTTTTATATAGAGAGATTTAAGATTTTATGGGAAAGCCATGGATTTTGTCCTAAAGCCGCCAGTGTCTTAGAAATGTAATAGCTTTGCTATAAACTTTAAGCAATCAACTGACTGAACTGCGTCTATATGTATTATGTAAAATGCCGCTTATGATATTTATTTTGCTCGTAATAAAAAATAGAAATAATGACGAAAATTCAAAGACATCCATGATTTTAGCGTAATGCTGCAGGAGTTCAGATCATTGAATTAATCATAAGATCCGACTGTATAAGATAGACTACATTAAATTCCAATGTGGCACAAAGAAAATATGCAGCATTACTATGCAGTTTTTCAACGTTATAACTCATTCTGAAAATATTATCATAGGTCTCACAAACAATCGAGTTTTAATCCTAACTCGATTAATATATAACAAAAGGCAGATCTGTACAATTACTGACTTGAGATGAAAGTGGCATACTTGTAGTACGTTTAAAGATATACTAAAGACTATATGATGGGATGTGCGCAACAGTGGTCTAACCCCGAAAAATGTGAAAATGAGATTTTCATGTAATCTTTTGTCATTTACATTGAATTGTCTTCCCACTGAGTTAGATAAAATTCACCTAGTCAATTTTATACATATGGATATTTTAGTTCTGGGTCTCAATCTAAGGCCTAAAATATTCAAATCAGGAGTCCGAATCTGAACTTCGAAATTTAGGGTGTGGATAGAGGAACCGAATATCCGGATCCAATATTCGAAACTTCGGATCCGGATCCAAGATACAAAACTTCGGATCCGGATCCAAGATCCGAAATTCCGGATCCGGATCCAAGATCCGAAATTCCGGATCCGGATCCAAGATCCGAAACTTCGGATCCGGATCCAAGATCCGAAATTTCGGATCCGGATCCAAGATCCGAAATTTCGGATCCGGATCCAAGCTGCGAAATTTCGGATCTGGATCCAGGAACCGGATATCCGGATCCGGATCCAAGATCCGAAATTCCGGATCCGGATCCAAGATCCCAAATTTCGGATCCGGATCTTATAGAATCCGGATCCGGATATTATAGGATCCGGATATCCGAGATCCGGATCCGTCTGGCCATCCCTACTTTCGTCCCCTATTCGAAGTTCTTTTTTTGATCTTCGGAATGGGAGTGATGTCAAACGGACTTGTCTTAGTAGATGCGGAACCATGAGAATCCTCAACTGTAGCTGATGACAGAGGAATGACCTGACCTGCCGAAGATGTTGATGGCTGACTTGGATCAAACTCTACGGGAACTTGTAGTTCGTCTTCATCACATTCTTCTCTATTATATGGAAAGTTCTGATTTTCAGTTTTTTTTATCACAGTTGCATAAAAAGAGAAATCTCGTTTTCTCTTTGCCTCTTCAATGTATTCAGCATCTGAAAACAGCTTCTTGTTCAACGAGTATATGCCTGTTGCTTTAAATCCATTGATTGCTATTTGAGCTGTTTGACATCTAACATAGGCTTTGCCAAACAGGTCCATTACATCAAAAGCACTGACAGCACGTTCATTATGACGTAATCAATGCCTGATTTCCTCGCTCTAGTAAAGTTTGAGAGGACCCATGAAAGTTTTGTCCAAAGGTTGTAGTTTGTGCGAGGAGTGGGGTGGTAGGTATACAATTGTAACATGATTTGCTTTTGCCAAGTCGAACAGATCAATATTCTGCGTGTGGCTGAAGTGGCCATCCAAGAGCAACAGCACAGGTTTTTCCTTAGTAGGATTGGCAAACACGATGAAGTGTCGAAACCACCGAGTGAAGGATTTATTTGGATCCACCCTGAAGGATGTGCTGCAAAAAATGTTCCTGGTGGAGCCCCCTTTTTCAACTGTTCACTGATATTTTTCCTCGGAAAAATTACTAAAAGGGGTACGAATGAGCCACTAGCACTCATACAAGCAACTATCGTTATGAGAGCCCCACGTTCTCGTGATGTCAAGGCGGCTATCTGTTTTCTACCCTTAAGGCCAATTAGTTTTGCTACTTTAGATTGCACCACAGTAATGCCGCTCTCATCAACATTGTAAATTCTGTCAGGAGTGAATTTACCTTTCTCATAAACATCTTCCAGAAGGTTATAGAATGTCTCTGTGTTTTCTCTACTGAACCCAAGAGCCCTACTAGAGGATGTTCCAGTGGGGTTTCTTTATGACAACTTGGTCTTGTGACGTTTGAGGAAAAAACTAACCCACTTTTTCCCAGAAATTTCATCTTTGAAGGGATGTTGAATATTATTTCTCTTTGCCAACTATACGGCCATTCTTCGCAAGTCATTACGAGTAAGCCCGAAAAAAGAAGCTTCCATAGCGAGACAATAGTGAACCAGGTCCTCTTTAAGGTCTTTACCTAAAACTGTTGGTCTACCTCTTTTTGTAACTGATGCTTCCTCAGGAGTCCCGTACTTCATGTTAGACAACCGCATAAGTGTTGTTTTCGGAACATTAAATAGTTTACTGGCCTTCTTCCAACCCATCTTCTTTTTCCAAACTGCGTCAATGGCTTTAGTCATTTTAGACGGACTCCATTTCCTTTGTTCAACCTTCCCCATTATCTTCTTTGAATCTGGTAATTCAAAGAGAATAGTTCTAAGAGTGTGTATAACTTCAGCCAGACTTTAAACATGAAAAATTAGGGGTCCAGTTTAGGCAACTGAAGGGGTTCGGTTTGCGCGACTATAGCCTACAGTTTGATAATTCAATAGATTTTTAACCAAACATCTAAACGAAGCGATTTAGTGATAAACATTAGCCCAAAACCTTACCATTTAGGAATATATATAGGTCGAAAGGCTTATCTGCTAATATCCAGGAGAAATTATAAAAAAAGTAGCACAACGTAAAAACTTTTTCCACTGTCAAAACACGTAATGACGGACTGATAAGCAACAAGTGAAGCGGGTGACGTGTGCGCTCTATTAGAGAGTGGTAGAAGTCTAAACTACTATTTAGACTTTGTCCTGCTAGAGTTGAGGAGAACGTATCGGCAGGAGACCGGGGGCCCACTTTAGGGGGAGGGGTCTGGTTTAGGGCACTTTCCTCTAATAATACACACCCATATAATGTGGGTGTGCTGCGAGAATTCAAATTACACCTGTAGTGTCCCGCAAGTTGAAAAATGTTGGGAAACGTTGAATTAGACAGATATGACGGCATTTTAGGATTGACCCTTAGTAATCAATGTGATATCGTGGAATTTTAGGATTTGCCCTAACATTTAAAATTTTATATGACGGGAAATATTTATTAATTTTTTTACGACGGAAAATATTTATTGGATTTAATCTAATAAGTTAAACTTTTTATTTTTACTATAGATATCTCATGAATGCAGTCCACCTAAAAATAATTCTTAAACATGTCTACGAACCTGTTTAAGAATGCACTTGTCAGCATATAATCTTCTTTTGACAAGCATATTTCTTCAAAACAAATATTAGTACTTTTTTCTCAAGTACATGTGCACTTTTGGAAAACTATTTTATGCAGTTAAAAATAAATACTATAGGTTGACAAACATGGTAATTCGCGTACAGGCACGTATCCAGGAATTTAATTGGGAGAGATTTCTAAGTTTTTCGAATTACAATCTAAATTCAGTCTGAATATAAATTGTATATAACTGTAAAATACTCATGAAGTTATTTCAAATTTATATAGAACTTGAAATTCCGAATTATCTCTTGTCCTTATACCCTCACCCCTGCGTACTTACCTGTCTGCTCAGTGCTTTTCCTTGCTTCAAAATTATGACATTTAACGTAAATAGCTTATGCTTTAAATTAGCAAACTCTAAAGAACTTTAGTTTACCCCGCTGGTTATATGGCTTCTTGTAGATGCTCGCTAGAAGTTAACAAAAGATGCACCTTATGGCTGAATTGCAATTTCTATTTTGAAGAAAGTCAGCAGATGCAAGAGCAAGGCATGGTCAGATGTGCAGTTCTCCTCTTCTCCTACATATCTATATACTAGCGTTCTTGAAAATGCGACAATACCGTTTAAATTGTGTACTTTCCCTCTACAAAACTATATTCAGCATTTTAGAAAGAAAGTTCCCTTCTATTAAGCTATGTGGGAAAATTGGAAGTTTTAAGATAGAATTTCAAAAGTCGCTACATTTTCCGTATTTTTCGTCCATCTCCGCTTTGTCGCCACAGCAACGAAAAGTTTCTACGCGGTTGGCAACACTAATTATTACTATTATTATAAGTTACAATAGATAATTAATTTAGTAAATATCAACAAAACTCATAATTAAGAAATATATTAACAAACCTTAAAATTACATTGTACTAAATATTAGTGAATGTACACAGAGAAACGAGCAAACATATTGATAATATTTTCTCCAGATTATGTGGGTAGTTTTCCCAGTTTTCAATTATTCTAGACAGCTCTGACATATATTAGTTGATGTTAATCCTTGAAGGCGGGAATCCGAAAAGACACTTGTATTTTATTTACCTACTCTATGAGCGAAGTCCCGAGAACATACTTACTAAGTGCACAGTATTTTTAAAACGCTGACTTCTATGGAGGCTTTTTGATAACATAAGTAGAAGTTTTAAATATTTTACTAACAGAAAAATATTACATTGAAATAATAAAATAACCAAGAAGTAGCTTGCACTTTTTAAACACTGTAGTGTGGAGTTACATATCGCCAAATAAAAACATTGAAATACATGCGTGAACTTAACAGGACCACTTTTGAAAATTATAAATATTTACAGACCAAAATAAACGGGATTCTACGGGTTTGTACGGGATTCTACCTCAAAAGAATCATTTGTACCAGCTTCAAATTCGCGAATATGTAAAAATAAAGTGATCCTGCTAAGTTAACGTGAAGGATCAGAATACTTCGGTATTTATCGATTTTCTTGAATTTGGAGGAAGTACAAAAGTATTTTTTTACGGTACACTCCGGTACAAACGCTGTACAAACGATTCCTACATAAACATATTCAAATTTGAATAAACTTAGCAGTGGTTCTGCTATGTTCACGTGAACTTAGCAGCACCACTATATTTTTTGATATTTTCAAATTTGAAACCGGTACAAAAGAAACCTTTTGTGCTACAAACATATAGGATACAAATATTTAAAAATTTCAAATCTCGTCCTGTTAAGTTCCCACACGCCATTGAATTTCCGATTCAATATCATAATTAAGTACATCTTCCACCTTAGAGTTCAATATCTCATTGATTTATTTACAAAATTATTATTAACTCTTTAACATTTGGGCTTAAAATTACCATTCGCCAAATACTCGAAAAGAAGTGGGAATACAATAACCTTGTACATCACCTATTTATTGATTTTAGAAAGGCTTACAACTTGGTTAGGAGAGAACCATTGTTCAACATTTTTACAGAATTTTGAATACCGAAAAAGCTAATTAGACTAATTAAGGTATTTTTAAATGAATCTCAAAGTAAAATCCTGATAAGAAAATTTTTGTCCATGAGCTGCTTTCACGTCGAGAATGGCCTGAAACAAGGAGATGCATTATAGACATTGTTGTTAAACTTTGTCCTGGAATATGCTATAAGAAAAATCAAAGATAGCTACCATGGCCTAGAGTTGAACGGTGTTCACCAGGTTATGACGTATGCTGATGGTGTAAATGTAATAGGGGATGGTAGGAGAACAATAGAAAGAAATCCAGAGGTCTTATTAAACGCTTGCAGTGACATGATTTAGAAATAAATGCAGAGAAAACTAAATACACGGAATTGCGTCGGGACTGTAATATGGCAAGCTATGGATGTAGGTTATCATCATAAGATAAGATAGAACTCTTGTTGCGGAATGTGAGACGAGACACACCTTCCCATAGAAATATACACTTTCGGGGACAACAGATATCTTTCACGGACATCGTCGTAACTTGTGGTGTGCAACATTGCAACTGCTCTCCCATTTATGCTCTCTGTCGATTGAATGAAATGGAATTAAATCTTTGAGTTTTACGTCCCACAATTATGCCGGTTATGTTAAAGTAGGCGGTGATGATGAGTTTCTGTCGATTGAGTTGGCAACTATTTAACATGGAACTTTCTTAAATTTGGTACGAACTTGAATAAACATTTTCTAGTAAGAGAGACCCTAGAAAAATATATATTTCATAAAGAGGTTTAAGTTGTGTTAATCATTGTCCCTTGAATTTAAATTATCATGCATAAAATGGGAACACAATGTTATATCTGAACGAAATGTAAACAATTTAAGGTGCTTTTGCTGCTCCATTATCTGAAAAAATATATATCTACCTGTTTTGAGTGCCTTGTGAAAATATTGAACCAAAAATTTATTTACAGGACTGCTACTCTATCAAATTCCTGGTTCTTCATAACGTCTGAAGGAATCCCAGCACGATATATAATTTTGTACAATTTGCGCTTTGCTTTTATCAGTTTCTTGGGATCAATTTGTGCCATTTTCAAAATACCCGATATATTGCATATTGAATATGTGGAATAGAGTAGAGTAACTGCTGGTAGAGAGGGTCTTAGGGTAGTGTGTCTGTGTGTGTGTGTTATATTCCACTGTATTTCTCCTCTTCATGCGTATTACGGTGGAGAGGTTTTGTAAAATGATAACAAAGAAAGTACAAAAAGATAATGGAAGCCACGTTCGTGCGTGTAATCTATTTTCATTGCGGCTCTCAAAGCATTCTTTTTCTTCTTTCTTTCACACACAGGCCAACATCAAGCAATGTTTACTTTTGACGGCTTCTACTTTACCCACCTGCTACTGTTCTCAGAGACGCAGCATGATAAGGACAGTAAAATAAATACATGAGTTCTTATATGTACATGAGACAGAGAGAGGGAGAGAGAGAGAGGGAGACAGTGCTCATATATTGAGAACTTTCAGCAAATCCTCTTTACAGACATTTTTATCTCAGTACTTTGTTTCATTCACGTCAAAGAACAAAAACCGAGATGAAAATACGAAAAGGATAGCGATAATATATTTATTTTTCTACTTTTATTTTCAAATGCTGGTGTGATATGTACAAACATAAAAAAACTACAAACAGTAGAGTCCGTATAAGGGACACAGCTACGCATGTATATACGTACCTTTTGTCTAGATACAGAACTCTCCCCTTTCACAGAAAAATGGGAAGGGGTATTGTACGAGCTAATGTGTATCCTTTGCATATATCTATACACAAACCCTTTGTATATAAACTAACCATACATATATAGTACATAAAATATAGTTTGTAAACATGACGCTGTAAAGCGGTTTACGGTTTATCTTCTCTGAAGCTCGAGCACACATTGGACTATTGTGTGAGGATAAAAATACACATTTTTTCACCAAGAAATATCAATAACGCCTGACATTGTCCTCCTTTCTAAGGGCTACCACACCAGACATTTAAAAGTTCTATGTGTTGCTGTTCTGAGATTTTATTGGCACTATGTGTGTCACTATTAAGAAAATGCGTGAGTCACTGTCAGAACTATGTCACTGTTAGGATTATGTATGTCACTTCGGACTATATGCGTCACTTTTACGACTATTTGTTTCATTGTTAGTACTACGTGAGTCAGTGTTAGCACTATGTGAGTGAGTCACTGCTAGCACTATATGAGTCACTATTAGGACTATGTGTGCCACTGGTAGAAATATGTGCGTAACTTTTAGAACTTTTTGTGTTACTGTTAGCACTATGTGAATCACTGTTATGGCTAGTGTCGCCAGTAGCACTATTTGTGTCACTATTGGCTCTTTGTATGTCACTGTTAGCATACTATGCGCCACTATTAGAACTATGTGCGCCACTATTAGAACTATTTGTGTAACTGTTAGGACTATGTGTGTCACTGTTAGGATTATGTGTGCCATTGTTAGGACTATGTATATCACTGCTAATACTGCGTATGTCGTTATTAGGATTATGTGGTTACTCTTAAGATTATGCGATGCATTGTTAAATCTATTATCACTGTTAGAATTATGTATGTCTCTCTAAGGAATATGTTTCTTACTGTTGGGACTATCTACGTCTCTGTTGTGACTTTGTAGGATTGAATATGTCTCTGTTAGGGGAGGACCACAAACAATGGATATAATTCGCTCCTTAACAATGAATTTTGGTTACATATGCAAAACGTAATAATCATTCATTTCTGGCAATTTAAAAACTGTATTATTAGAAAAATAATACGTATTTTCTAGCGTCATAAAATGTGTTAATGTTGCTTTCCTCGAGAATTGGCACGAAAATTTTTGCTCAAGTGTGTGGTTTTGTTAATCTGGTAGACATTCCTTATCTTCGGCCAGAAGGAAAACAATTAAACTAAAATTAACATTTCCGGGTTGATAATAATTTTGAGATATACGCTATCAACCATAGCGTGACTCTGACATTCGATATCATAGGAAATTTGGTAAAGGTATACTTCAGTATCAATAGTCTATTGTAGGTCTTGATGATGCATCTTAGTATGTGCATTTGTTTTATAGTTTGATGAGAAACTTGAAGACGGTATATCTCAGTATTACTAGTGTATGTAAAGTCGGCGAGGGTATATGTCAGTGTCAGCATATTGTGCAAAGATTGAGATGAGTATACCTAAAACCTTAACAAGGGTATGCTCAGAGCTTCAGTATCAGCACTATTTGTAAAGCTTGATTGAGTATATGTCAGTACCAGCATTCTATGTGAAGCTTGGTGAGGGTATGCCTATCAGTATTCTATATAAAGTTTCATGACGGTATAGCCAAGTATACGCAGTCTGTGTAAAGTTTGAAGAGACTGCACCTTAGCGTCAGCATTCTAAGGAAAGCGTGATGAGAATATACCTTAGTACTAGCAAACTAAGGATCCTTTGAAGTTGACGGAAGTTGACCCTTTCGGAGGGTAGCTTATAGTTTTGGAATGTCATCATCACTCATCGGCATCACTCATCATCTCATACTTGAACTTAGTCCACCAGGCGGCTTTCACGATGGCGGACTCTGTAGTACACACTGGCAAAACCATAAGCGGTCGACAGAAATTAGTTGGCCTCATTCCTGGACCTACTGGATATTCTACTAAGGTGTAAAACCGAAAAGAGCGGTCACAAGAGCTAACTGTTCGTACCAGGAGAGCATCTCAAAGTTCCATTAACTCTCTAGCTTCACACTCTTCTTCAAGAAACCAAGGTAGCTATGCTACTCGTTTGCAGCTTTCACAACCTAGTAAAAACCCACATAAAATTTGGATATAGAAATAGATACCAACAACATGGAAACCGAACCATCTGCAGCTTCTGATTATTCCAGCCTACCACCTGCAATAACTTACTCATTCCTACTGACAAAATCCGACAATAAATTCTCGAACGAGAAGCACATCGCTATACAACTTCGCAAATATCTCCGTAGAGCTTCGTTAAAAGAAATTATCAAGACTAGAAATGGATAAATTTTTAAAACTGAGGATCCTAGTTTACTCAGAACTATTAAGAACAAAGTGCCTATTGATACGTTTGGTAAAGATGCTCAACTTAGCAGTCTTAATGCATCTACTCAAACACAAATGCCACCTCCAAGACGTACACGACTGCTTTCTGTGGTTATTCAGGGTGTCGATCCTTCCTACACCGATGAGAGGATGCAAGACGAACGAATCTACGAAGGACACACTCTTCAGAAAATCCTGAGAATCCGTAACGCTACAGACCCGAATATTCATGGCTCGAGTTTTAACATCATCGCAAAGCACCATAGATAGTCTGCTGACTAATGGTGCACCTACAGTATATATAACAGGAAGCATCGTGTCGAACCCTCTCGCTCCTCTGCACCTTTGCCTATTCGTTGTGAAAAATGTCAGGCTTATAAACAACACACAACCACCACCTGTACTAACACCAACGTCTGCGGTTACTGCACTGGCGAACACTTAACGCGTACCTGTCCAAATCTAGAACGACCCCTATTTGTTCTATCTGTCACGAGGCACGTCCGACATATAGCTATAAATGCAAAGGAAAACCTGCTCCTGAAGTAAACCGTTCTGAGCATGCAGTACCGTTGGCCACATACAATTATTCCGCTGATGTTGCCCCTTCTATTGACTCACCTATAATAGTGCGAAATTTTGCTTTTCTCATACTTTCCTTACAAAATACCAACCATTTCATCGCTCTCACGTCTTACAGCAACTTACTCATGCATCGAAAGAAATTTTTCATGTTAACTTATATACGACTTATGCAGGACAAAATGTATATTTCCATACCTCTCGCTTAAAAACCACTGTTTAGCTTTGTCTGTTTCATTATGGCATTAACATTTATATTTCTTAACATTACTACTAGAGGAATGAGCGTTACTACTAGATGAATGAGCCTCAGTCTTTATTCTTAATGAAACCTTCCTTACTCCATCCATTTCTTGCCAGTTTCCTGGCTACACATTGATCAGTCAGGATAGCTTCATTCCGTCGAAAAGAACTAATGGGGGAACAGCTGTGGGTTTCCCTCAACGTGTTCCAGACATCATTGTAATTTACCTGGTCTTTCTGAGTACCTCCTACTTACATTATACTTTCGTAACGTAGCCATCACTGTTGCCACCATTTGTATCAAACCCGGCCATCCACTACCTACCTCATTTATTCAGTATATTTCCGATAATTATAAACGATTTATAATATAGCCGATTTCAACATGCATAGTAGGTCAGAGCAAGACAGAACCACATTCCGAAATTTCATTTCAACTCATACGCTTGGTATCATTTACAATCTGTCTAAACATACAAGACCCGTCTCACAAACTACTCCGGACATCGTCATTACTTCAGCTAGCCCAACAGCAGAGTTGTACAACCGCATTGAGTTTCCATCTCTACAGTTTCATCTCGAAAATTTACGTCTAACCTACATACCCAATCATTATCAAGCATTATCCTCTACTTCTGACTACTATGCATCATATGTCACTCCACCCATCACCATTTCGATATTCCCATCCGCCGCTATCACTCCTATATGCTATATACTGTTACACACTACCTCCTGATGCCCTAGATCTGGAATTACTTGTAGACTATCAAGTTCATGACCATCTTCCGCTCATTTGTCCATCCTATGTTGCACAATAAATCCATCCACAACTAACATGGGCTCCCGTTGTCTTCATCAATGCCTAGAGTAGGCCCTAGGCGAGAAAACTTCATTTGCGAACTAACTTTTCCCTGTGTTGTGATGTAATCATGCACCACCTCGCCTTATCTATCATTTTCATCCCCAAAGCATAGAAACATATTTAATGACAACTACGTTGCATCTTACTTACTCATTCTCTATGTTCAGAATCATGTACATCATGTAATTGCTTTTTCACATACCTTGTCTGATGTTAAGGCCCACAAAGGTCCTTAAGTCTTTGATAATTGTAACAAGATTTAATAAAGAACTCAGAGACGCTCTCAAAGTCACCCATATCTACTATTCCCATAGTACAGTTCCTTAAGAAAGGGAGTAACCCTCTAACAGGGTTCTAGTCGAAACGGCTAGTCACTTACAAATAAAATACCTGATATTCCATAAGAAAAGTAATTGATAATGTTCATAACCACCTGGGTCTACTGTATTTTGCATTATGGAAATCCCTGAATTAACATTGTGTGCATTAACACTTTTGCGACTGAAAATTAAAAAATACCGTAATATGTCGAAGTATATGTTTAACTACGTAGTTGCTGTAATAAGATATTCATTCTAAGTGGAGGTACTTCTTTCTCTGAATCAAAAGAAAAGGAGGAAAGAAAGAATTAAAGAGATTCGGTAATAGGACAAGTTTTAGAGATTACAGTGCACGGTGGTTCAGTGGTAGAGCGCTCACTTCCAGTGCATGAATCCTTGCTTCGGTCCCCGGCCAAGCAAGTTTGTGATGAAAAACACCATATTCATGGGTTTCCTCATAGTATTCCCGTTTTCTTCCACTTATTATTTAACCAATTCTTCCATCATTGTTCAGTTGCTTTTTAGCCTAACGGGTATGATCGTGGGATGCTTAACCCGAAGATTGAATGATCATTGAAGCGGAATTTTTGTGATTACATCGATACGGAAATTTTATATTATGAATTTACAAATAATTTATATTTTGTAGGTTTGGAGTATTTTTTGACTTTTGGGAGCGATATGTTTCACATTCCAAATGATTATAATATTGTAACGTGTAGATACATAAAAAGAAAACCGTTCGTGAACCAAGCTCCACCAACAACAGCACTAATTATAAAACTAATGCAAAAACTAATATACAATTAGTACTCAACACTCATAATGTAAAAAAAAAAAAAAAAAAAAAAGTACTGTTACACAAACGTCTGAAAACAACAAACATTCTGAATGGGACATGTTTTATGTTCTTTGTAGTGGAATATTAATTTATTAAACTATACCTGTAATTAGTGCGAAATTAGTGTTGACAATATAGTGTAGAAAGAGAATTAGTACCGTTTATCTCATCATGAAAATGAGGAATCAATTAGTTTCTTTAATGATGCCGCCATTTTATTTTTCGTATATGATTTGCTCCTGATAGGACCACCCGGTAGAAAAGGTGTAACAGCTTCTTCACGCCAGCGATCCTGAGTGAGGCTTTTCCTTGAGTTTCCTCATTTAACCAGGTAAATGCCAGGATGGTACCTTACATAATAGCCCCAGACCGCTTCCGTGGGAGTATGGTATGATCACACGAGATACGTCATCCCCCATATGTGTATAATGGGCTAACATGGCCATAGACGCCGAAAGCCTAGAAATCTAATTCCTAATCATGTGAAATTTATCTTTTTGATTATAGCACTAATTTCCTTTCTCTGTGGTATTATCCGTACTAACTTAGCGCAATGTTTTGAATTGTTTTCCTACTGCATTGGAATATCTTCACTAGTGAGTGGGAATATCTTCACTCCCACCCAATTAGAAGTAATAATACACTAATACATATATAAAGTATCTATGTTGTTAGTTAATACGTTTTTATTACTCTACTGGAATAACACACCAATATAGGTTACCAATTTACATCTTGTAAAGCATGGGCAACCTTAAAAAAAAAGGATATGAATACGTTACGCGCTCGCCTTGTCTCAGGAAAGACAAAATAAAAAAAAAACGGATACTGGAAGGAACGGGAACTTGACACCCCTATAAATAGAATAATAATACACGTAATTAATGGTATGATGGTAAAGTTCAGTTCGATTGAACAAAAATTCTATTGATCAATATCTCGAAGCAAAATATATTACCTAAGTATAGCACCCCAGGTAATAGTTACAATAGTCAGAAGCGAATAACACTAAGATCAAAAATAGTTAAATAATAGACTCAAATAGGAAATTATCAGCTTTATGAATACATATGCTTGAAACTATACAGTATAATTGATTTCAAAAATTTAAAATGTTAGAACAAATAGGCAAAAATAAATTACAATCTAGGCTCATGAATTACACATCCAAGGTGACTATAAAAGTCATAAATGAATATCGCCCAACGCTAACAAATAACAAGTACAATAATTAAACTTAATTGCGTTCCAACTTCAGTTGATAACAGACCGGTAGCCAGCGCAAAAATGTAAGGGGAGCTGATAGAAGTAAGAGGGGATCGATCCACGCATATTATAGTTCATTTGCAAGGCTACCGTGAAAGTTTTAGGTGTGCCAGGAAAAATTTAGGAGTGGTGGCCCCCTAGACCCCCGTGGATACGGGATTGGTTGAGAATAAGCTAATAACAAATTCATCAGTTATAATTTAATAACTTGTTCTCATTTCAAACCGTTCGCAAGAATAATTTTAAATTATATAATGGTCAGAAACTTCTAACCAATAATTACATTTTTTTTTAAAAAAAAGCTAAATAGATTAATTTGATTAGACTCAATTCTGACACTTCAAAATTTAGAAAGTTTCCCTTCTGATTACATTGCTGCCTGTGATATGATGATCCAGACAGCGCGCAAATTGAACACAATTTTATTACTAAACACTATCATTAGATGTTACTGAAAGCGATAAATTTATCTTTCAAACGAATTAAATCTAAAATTCCTTATAGTCCAGTAGCTTAGCGACTGGATCATGCAAAATGTGATACCAACATACCACTTTCAGGGATGATATACCTATTAATAAGAAGTAAATCCTGATATAGACCCAAATCGGCGGAGGTCTTGTTTTAGGTATATGACGTCATCAATATGGCCGCCAACGAATTTCGACTTAACTCAGTTTAAAAATGTATAACTCATTACCATTGAAGGTAGAAACTTCCTTTTACCTTTATTTTGCAGAGAATACATTGTACCTTTATTGTCATTATAAATACTTGCCTCATATTGCCGCCATTTTTAAATATGGCGTCTCAAACTGGAAAAATGTTTATTTTCAAAACGATTTTCTATGTTTTATAGCAAATAACTTTGAAACTGCTATGATTATGGGAAAATACTTCGATATAATCGTCAAAGGTCATTTCAATAGCTTTCGAACGCGACCAGAATCATTGATGTATCTGAACAAATAACCGAGATAATCAATTTTTTGTAGGCCTAAATGTCGAACTTTCGTGAATAATGTTCGAATGTATCCGTAGATGTAGTTATATGGCATTTGTAGTTCCATTGCCCTTTGATAATAGGAACATAGCACCGCTACCAGTATGTTCCTTTTAACGTGGAGAATAGCAAATCACAAGTGTTTATCTTTTGTCCGTGCTGAAAACCCTTTATAATGTCATAAATCCAAGATGGCCGCCGCGGTTTATCTCCGGTACGAGAAGTGAAAATTTCTCGCCACAGAAAAATAATAGAAACATGCAACAAAAGCCAATCCCTTTCTTTGGATGTGAGAAAATCTTGACATAATATGTGATTGACTCTCCTTTGTGTCTACAAGCCAGTATATGACGTCATAAACACAGTATGGCGCCATGGCTTACATATGGATTATGAAAATTATTTATTTCTCGCATTAGAGAAACGATAGAAACGTGCAACAACCATAAATATCTTTTTACATATGTAGAATCATAAAGACATCAGTTTTGTCTTTTCTTTCGGGCGAAAGGCGAGTATATGACGTCATAAACCCAAGATTGCCGTCGACTCTTAAATATGTGTAATGCATAATATTATATGATTTATTTTTCTCGGCCCAATTCAAATTTTGGTACACGGCCATGAACCTTGAATCATTTCTTTTTTATTTGCTGAACAATCGATTTTATTCGATCGGTGAAATTATCCTCCTATTGTAGTGCATTGGATCAGATTTGTCCCTGGATGTTCGCCCTGGATCATATCAATTATGCCCGTTGGATGTCAGTATTCGTAAAGTCTTTGGGAGAATTGAATGTACGAAACCCACAAGTATATGATGAATTTCAGAAAGGTAATTTTGTGGAAAGAAAGACTAACAGTAAATATTCGTACATGTCCCACGACCAGTTACATGAACAATGTAATAAGGATCTAAAATGTGAAGGAGGTGCCATTGGTCTATTTGATAATGAATGTGCTCTTCTGCGTTGGATGGTTTCGGGTCCAGTGATTGCAGGATTACTAACCGAACATGAGAAAGAGGCAGAAATAAGTGACGATTCAGATTATCACAGTCATCATGAAGATACAGACGCTTTTTCCTCTAGGTTCAAAAAACATGTGAAAGCTTTAATAAATGCATGTGAAGATGATGACAGAAATACATTTGCTCAAGAAAATGGTGCCCTAATATGCGTTGCCACATATGCTGTTATGGATGAGAAAGCAGCTGAGTCTGTCTTCAAAGCAGAAGAATTGGGAAAGCAACAGGACAAACATTTGTTCGGAAACGGCTCATCGAATGCCAGACGCCTTTAAGAGAACCGATTAAAAGAAATAACCTTTCGCTTTTTCACACATCGCAAAAAGAAGGAACGAAGAAAGGACTCAAGGAGTCAATTTTAAAGAGTTACTGTAACCTGTTTTCTCGCTTATACATAGCTTGTCAAAGTCGAGGTGGAAACATCAAAGATTTCTTTGCTCACGAAAACCTTTCGTACCCTCCGTCACTCTCTTCAAATGGCGAATTGCGCAAGGGAGCAAAATCAGATATTATTTCTTGCTTAGAACCACTTGGAACATCACAATACGATGTACCTAGTGTATCGTGTGTTATATTTGATGAAGCAGTATTAGCTCACATGCTGAAGCCTATTCCGGGACAGACGTTTTCTATGTATTACACTAACACATTTCAACCAGTTTTAGAAAAGTTTGCGAGTGATGTCGTCAGAATAGACATAGTCTTTGACAATTATGATCCTGACAGTCTGAAAAAAGAAGAACGAGACCAACGAGGAAAAGGATCAAGAATACTTGTGAAAGACTCCACACTGACTCCCAAAAAATAGGCATTGTTTTTGAATAATTCTGAAAACAAAACTGATTTATTTCGACTTCTGTGTAAACCCTCACAGAACATAAGTGATTCTGGTGGTAAGAGAGAGATTGTGTGTGCATGTCATGATACCGCAATCAGCAAACTCTAATATGGACGTGGTAAGCCTTATGCCCTGCAAATAAGAAGAAGCAGACACACGCATGTTCTTGCATGCATTGCATGCCAGCAACCACGGACATAGGAATATCTCAATTAAAACTGTCGCTTCTGATGTTGTTATTGCCGTTGCTTTATTCTTTGAGCTCAATGTATCACACTTGTGGATTGAATATGGGAGTGGTAAAAATAAGAGATATATTCCTGTCCACGAAATTGCAACAAGCCTAGGAAAGTCTCACTCAAAAGCCCTGCTCTTTTGGTACGCATTTGCAGGGTGTGACACAGTGTCCGCTTTTGGTGGTCATGGCAAGAAGACAGCTTGGCAGGTGTGGCAAGAATTCCCTGAAATAACAGATATATTTATCAAACTTTCAGTTACTTCTGCTGAAATTCCAGCTCAGGACTTTGCAGCTCTTCAACGCTTCACCGTACTCCTGTACGATCGCTCTAGTTCTTTACTAAATGTTAAAGACTATCGACAAAGATTAATGACGAAAAGAATTGTTCTTACGAAGGGATCGCACCTACATAGACAGCCTTATTTCAACACTGTCTGCGAGCTGCCCTACAGGCCGGGTATTACTGGTCTCAAGCTCTCCAGAAAGTGCCCATAATACCCGAAATTTGTCAAGGGGTTGGAAGAAGGTGGATCGTGGTTATTATCCTCTGTGGTCCTTACTTCCGGAAGTTTTTGTGTACTGTAGAGAACTTATTCGCTGTGGTTGCAAGACTCCTTGTCAACATTCTTGCAAGTGTCAAAAACTTGGGGTTAGTGTGCACTTTGTTGTGTACCTGCGATGGACAGTGTGATAGAGTAGACCATTTTATTGTGAGTTGACCTTGTCTAAATAAGAAATGTGATTAACAAAAATTACTTCCCCTAGTTCTCTGAAGTACTTTCCAGATGTTAAGTTAATAGTCATACTATCTCACAAATATTTTCTCTTCCAAATTCTTAACATATTTAATTGTATAACTGTTTATTGTGTTTCAAATTTATCTCTCGCTGATATACTGTTAAATTTATACATTGAGTCTGTTTCATAAACATTTTAATACAAACTCCAAAAATATCAAATTAAGCTGGGCGGTGGTTTGAAAATGTGACGCCTTTTGCCTCGAGCTATTTTGTAAAATAATATGAAAAGCATAATTTTCAGACAATTACATTCTCAATGGACTGATTAAAAATATTTTAAATGTAAAATATGTCTTTCGAAATGCACAGTTCCCATATTCCTTGAAATATTCATTTAGTGCAAATACTAGTGCAAGCCTTATACTTTCATATAGCGCATAATTCTTTGTTTAATAACATGAAAAATATTCACTTTCGGACAATTAGTATTAAAGAGAATATATTTCAAATTTATTTTCGAATAATGCCTAATTTCAGCTTTGATAGTTTTCCAGTTTAATGCATAATATAATATTCAAAATACATACAGCGGCTACTTTGTATAACGATGTCATACACTTAAACAAGACAAATACTAACCCTTGGGCAGAGACACGATACACCTTTCTTTACTTCATGATTTAACTTATTTAAGGAGAAAAAATAGTTGCTTTGCACGTTTCTATCACCTTTCTTAGGTGAGAAAGGCACAGTTTTCTTCATGCATATTTAAGAGTCGAAGGCAATTTTGGGTTTATGACGTCATATACTTTCGCCTCAAAGAAAACACAATAACTTATGTTACTTTTTAATTCTACATATGAAAAAAGATATTGGTAGTTGTTGTACGTTTCTATCGTTTCTCTAATGCGAGAAATAAATAATTTTCATAATCCATATGTAAGCCATGGCGCCATACTGTGTTTATGACGTCATATACTGGCTTGTAGATACAAAGGAGAGTCAATCACATATTATGTCAAGATTTTTTCACATCCAAAGAAAGAGATTGGCTTTTGTTGCATGTTTCTATTATTTTTCTGTGGCGAGAAATTTTCACTTCTCGTACCGGAGATAAACCGCGGCGGCCATCTTGGATTTATGACATTATAAAGGGTTTTCAGCACGGACAAAAGATAAACACTTGTGATTTGCTATTCTCCACGTTAAAAGGAACATACTGGTAGCGGTGCTATGTTCCTATTATCAAAGGGCAATGGAACTACAAATGCCATATAACTACATCTACGGATACATTCGAACATTATTCACGAAAGTTCGACATTTAGGCCTACAAAAAATTGATTATCTCGGTTATTTGTTCAGATACATCAATGATTCTGGTCGCGTTCGAAAGCTATTGAAATGACCTTTGACGATTATATCGAAGTATCTTCCCATAATCATAGCAGTTTCAAAGTTATTTGCTATAAAACATAGAAAATCGTTTTGAAAATAAACATTTTTCCAGTTTGAGACGCCATATTTAAAAATGGCGGCAATATGAGGCAAGTATTTATAATGACAATAAAGGTACAATGTATTCTCTGCAAAATAAAGGTAAAAGGAAGTTTCTACCTTCAATGGTAATGGAGTTATACATTTTTAAACTGAGTTAAGTCGAAATTCATTGGCGGCCATATTGATGACGTCATATACCTAAAACAAGACCTCCGCCGATTTGGGTCTATATCAGGATTTACTTCTTATTAATAGGTATATCATCCCTGAAAGTGGTATGTTGGTATCACATTTTGCACAATTCGGCCCTTTTATGCTGCTAAGCTACTAGACTATTATCATCATAACAATCACACCTAAAAGTTATTCTTAATTTGATAATGACGAAAGCAAGGGTAATTAAAACATACTGTTATTTTTAAATTATTTCATTATTTAAATTATGTTATTATGTTTAAATTATGTTTATTTCATTATTTCAAATTCACTTATGCTAATTCTTAGCTCTGGCTATTGTTTGACGTATTAAAAACCTTCATATTAATTTATATGTAATTACGTACTTAATTGATGTTTCCTAAGACTACACTTCCTTTCAGGCTGTAATCTGCACGATTTGTTCTTAAAAAGTTTAGACAATATGCTTTTTTTAAAAAAAAATAATAATGAATGCATATAAGTATCATTTAAAGTAGTTCTAGATTTAAAAAACTACATTTCGTGTGTTATGGTGATTCCTAGTTTAATTTAATACTACTAAAAATATACTAAAACAATATATTCTTGACGTGGCTATACATTTAGACTACACTTCATTTAGCAAATGACCAGCCCACAGAGTAAAAATGTATGTTAATTTACGATAATAGTTCGATGCAGGCCAGTAGCCAGCCCAAAAATGTAGGGGGGCCCGGGTGAAGTTAGGGGGGGCGATCCAAAAATATTATAGTTCATCACCATATTATAGTTAATTTGCAAGTGTACCGTGAAAAATTTAGGAGGGCCCGCAAAAATTTAGGGGGGGCATGGCCCCCTAGACCCCATGGATACGGGCCTGGCTCGATGTTACACTAATTGTGTTAAATTTTGACACATGTCTGCTATATCAGCAATTCTATCGTAGATTGATGTACTTTCTTAAAATGGCAGACGATAAATCATTATCTGGTATGATAATGGTTCATTTAGGTAATACATTGTGTTGTTACTTGATATGAGTTACCAAACAACGGTCTTTAGATAAATATTTTATTCTTATTAAATGGATATGACACTTTAGATAAATAATACATTATGGCATAAATTATTGATAGAGGTTACAACGAAAGAAATATAATGATTGACGAAATGGAACAGAGTGATTATTGAAACAACAGATGGGAGCACTTCAATTTATGTTGATGTTTTCCGAAAACCCATGTGCTCACAAAACTACATCTGTGAAATATTACAGAACATACTAGGGATAAATGTCCAATACACCGCGCGTAGCCTTATTTATAGCTAAAGATACAATCCAATACTCCAAATTCTAAGTGTCACTTACGTATTTATTATATGCTTTGAATTCAATGTATAATATTAAAATTACAGTATAATTTTATGTTACAGAGAATTTTGAAGTGGCTGTGATAACTTTGCTGAAGTACTGTTTTTAACAAATGAAAGCTTTCGCTGAATAATGAACAATACAGCTAGTAATGTGAACATCCCAATAGGCTTCGTACACTATGGTAGAGAGTTTATAAGTGGATCTTTATGGTATTGTTCCATTTTAATCGTTTCTTCCTTATGCACATAGTTTTTTCTTAACACAAACGTGGTATTCCTTTCAGACTGCTCAACATTATCTATATATCCTACCGGTATCACTAGGCTTGTGTTAACCTACAATGCCAGGCCTTTTCTGTTGGGATAAGACATTAAATTCGTAGTCATGCTTGGAGGATTAGCCTCTGTTACAATTGATTTATTTTAACACGCCAACGTTCTGTTGTGTAATGGAAGCTTATGTGGTTCAGTTTACACATTAATCTCTAGGTCCACTCTTGTATTCAAGGTTGAATAAGACACTAAAGGTATAATCCCCTATCAACCTTCATACCAGCGATGGAATCTTCCAAGGTGACAATACACAAAGGTAGAATTAGTAATTCGTGGATTGAGGACCATCTGGGTGAACTTCGAACTCTTCCCTGACTTCTTCAACTCTCTAAGTTGAATATAAGGTAATTTGAGGGGGGATTCTACGGCGTAATTTCCTACTCAATAAATCTTCAAACACCCAAATTTTGGACTACCTAAAAAAAACTTCCGTTATTCCTTAGAAGAAGAATTTCGCGGAATCATTCTGTAACGATATTCGTAAAACTTAATTCCAACTAAGGATATGCTGATTGCAGAATTCATCAATCCGAAGTGGATGACAGTCTTTGCGATTCTTTCCGACATCTCGTTGCATATGTATAACTTAAATACGCAGTCGATCATACTGAAACTTTTTTCACAATTTGCAATCTTTAAGTGGCACAACTTAGAAAAAAGATTTAACTCACTTTCAGCATAATGCTCAGTGGAATTCTTCTGCCCGTTCGGTAGTTTTGTGAGGTATACGAATCACACTTTCTGAGTCAAACATAGAGTAGAAGTTCGAGAAAATAAATGTTTTAGTGTGCTCTCACTTGGGTGAGTGATTAATCTCATAGATTCGTAACCGAGAGGTTATTGGTTCGAAAGCCGTCTTCAAAAGCTTTGATTTTTATTTCTTTGTTCTCCATATGCTAAGATCTTCCTCTCACTGCGCACCTATCTGATTATTCCAAAAGAGGTTATCCATATTAATTCGACAACTTCGGGTGTGATCCTTGCAGGTTCGACTGAGAAACTTTGAATCTTATGCTTCACAAAATCACAAGTTTCCTCAGCTAGTGGATGCCATCCGATCATTTATTATGTAATACATTAGAAAAGTATTGATTGTTGTCCTCTAGCTGCTTCGGAGAAATAATTCTCTCTTTCAGACATCATAATAATGTTTGGTGTTCTTCGGGGTATAAATGCTTGACACGGCCGAAGAGGGTTGCTCTTGCTCCGTAGTTGTACAGTTGTTAATTGTACAATACGAACACCACCATCAGTACCTGCAGAAAAATGCATGCTCAATTTTTTTCCATCCAATGTTTAATGATTTAACCATATTAACCAAGTAATTCAAATAAATTCAACAGAAGTTGAGGAGAAAAGTCGTAATTCCAAACACGAACAGTTCTAAAGTTATCACAAGCTGACATAATACGTCTTGGTCCACAGTGTTATTTATGTTTTTAAATTCGACCGTCGATTACGCACTACTAAGATATTGTCCAAAATATTCCATATGACAAAAACGTAGGCAGAAAGCATATTCCTCTGAATTCAATTCACTGATGTTATCAAAGGTTCCTGAAATATTATGACTAATAACTGATATATGTAACTGACAAATAGGCCGCCACTTCTTGTACTCTTATCGAATGAAACTTACTTTGAAGCTCTTTGGTAGCTACCATTACACTAATTAAACTTAGTAATCTTGAATGTACAATAAAATATATGTGTGAAAATATACTCCAAACACCACGAAGAAAGTAAATATGGTCACTGTGCATTGCTAAAGAAACGGTCTCACAAAAGGTAGGTTGCACACGAGAGCAAGTGGAAGATACAACTCAACAATATGCTCGCTACAAGTGGAATATGTACTGAGCCACCAAGGCTCTGTACTAAGATAACTAATTGTGTATATCGGTAGCTAGTTAGCGGTTAATTTTATTTTGTTTTCTCCTATCTGGAAGTCAACTGGATGCGACGTGTACCAAACACATATACTAGCCATTAGAATAGCAGGAAGGGCTTACCTCTGTGTCTTTCAGTTCACTTTAATTGAGAAAATTCCCTCTAAGAAAAGATTTTGGTGTAGACAAAGAACTCAACATACCTGATTTAGTACTCTTCGTATTTTCTCCTCTTAACTAAGCTCCACAGTAATTGGTATTGGAATGGATCAGATTCCAGAACTCCTTCTTCTCTAACTATAAGAAGTGTGCTCAAAAAGTATTGAAACTAATTCTTTTTCCACGTAAACGAATGCAGCACGGTAGACTTTCGTCAGTGTAGATGTAGAAGGGACACTGATGCGCAGTCGTAATATTTTCCGTAACGTAGAAGCGTCAGTTGCTGGCAGTCGGTCAACGAGTGAAGACATGTAATGAGCGGTCGTCGATTTATTTATTTATTTTATTTTTTTGTAAAATGACAGAAAAACTTCAGCAACAATATTGCATCAAATTTTTGCCAAATAGCTAGCAATATCCAAGCGGTAACCATCGAATCAGAACGGTACATTCAATTTTGAACGTGAATTTTGGCATGGGGATAGCGTCCCGATTGGGATTTTCAGCACGAGAAGTAACCAAAAGACTCACCGAGCCTTATTGGATGATTAGGAAGCTTGACGACAAACAAAAATGTTTCCAATTCGCGTAAATTTTACAACGAGGATCTACATAATTTATATGATTTACCGAACATTGTTAGGGTCATCAAATCTATGAGGCTCAGATGGGTAGATCGTGTAGCCAGAATGGAAGAAACTGTGTATTGCAAATCTCAACTGGAAGGCCAATCGGAAAACAACTCTTAGGACGACCTAGATCGAGATGGGAGGACAATATTAACATGGATCTCGCAGAAATAGGAATAAATGTAGATACGGGATCCAGTTGGCTAAGGATAGAAGTCATTTGAGAGTTTTTGTGAGAGTATTGAACCTCCGGGTACCACAGGTCATACAGTTAGTTAGTTTTTTCGTCAAACACAACATTTTAGTGTGTCGTCAGGCTTCTTACTCACCCAACATGGCTACGTGTGCCT
This sequence comes from Thermobia domestica, assembly GCF_964235325.1. Classification (NCBI taxonomy): domain Eukaryota; kingdom Metazoa; phylum Arthropoda; class Insecta; order Zygentoma; family Lepismatidae; genus Thermobia; species Thermobia domestica. Next base: position 41,099,426 of record NC_137461.1, on the reverse strand, counting down.
TTTGGTTACTTCCCGAGCTGAAAATCCCACTAAAAGAGACATGATTTGACTGAAGAGAAGACATCATGTAGAATGAGATGGCACGGTCGCTCAACATTCCAGAAACTGCGTTCCAGAAGTGGTTTTAACAATGGTAGGAGATCTTAGAGAAGTGTGTCATTACCAAGAAGGGCATTAGTGTTTTGGATTTCCAAATCAATAAATGTTTTTTTTTTTTTTTTTGCCAACCAAAGGTTTGATTCTTTTTCAACACACCTCGTATATAGATATCCGTTTTATACAGTACCGTTGTACACACATACAATTATGCAGTTTCACACATTATGCTGAGCAAAGACTGACATTAACAGTAGTGACACCTACTATGCGGACTAATAAAACTCTGTTTTTACGATAGAATTCTGAAAATATTTCTTTCCTTGATATCTTCCAATTGAAAGTATTAGAGGAAACATTTTAAGAAATACTTTATATACATTTATTTCTGAATTTAAATATTAAATATATAATATTTAGTGGAAATCTCCCTTGCCTGTTCAATTCTACTCTTGAACGAAAGTATATATGAAGTCCAAGATAAGAAGTATTCAGTGTTTTGGTTTTAAAAGAATACATTAACATTTTCTATTTAATCGGACTTTCATGCTAATTTAAAAGAGAATGACAAATTATTCATATTAATTAATTAATTCAGTCACGTTCTCATTCTAGTTCTGATTTAAATTAAACAAGTCATTAGTCGTCCTTCTTAATAGCACACTACATATTTGAAGTACGTCCCTCTTCTTAATTTGGGCATTGTGTAACACACACCTACACGCATGTAAACCTAACTTTAATAGTGTGTAAGTGTAATGGTGGTGAATTATTAAAGAATAAAGACAGGCATTATCAAACGTTTGTTATATAGAAGTGTAATCAAAAGTTCAAAATCTTCTTTTAAAACCTTCCTTCGAATGGTTAGGTAAAGTGATTATTTTTCAAAATAACTGGAAGAACAATATTAACCTCGCTAAGCACTTTTTACTGCCATCTTTACAGTTTCTAAATAACTGATTTTTGAACTAATTATACGACTATCAAAACAAATATGTAATTTTGTTCAAGTAAGTATGTATGCCAAACAAAGTTAATTCTTTGATTTTCATTGGGCAGTTGCTGGAGAAGCTTTTTTGTTAGAAAATATGAAAGTAGGATCAGGAATATAAAGAATTACTTTCTTTATGTACTGAATTTAAATGTGTATTGCAAGCGAAATAGTCGCGATATACACTTTAAAATTACAAACACGACTTTTTTTTTAGTTTATCTTAAACAAAAATAGATAGTAATTTAAACACATAGTTACAGACCAAGGGCGTCATTTCAGACTTCGCTTAGGGGGGGGGGGTAAGAGCACCATCGACACAAGACTTTCATATTTTGTAGTAGTATATTAGTATACAATTGATTAAAGTATGTGTGTTCCTCAAACTCTTTGGGGGGAATTGCCCCATCCTGTCCCCCTAAATGACGCCCATGTTAGAGACTTGGTGTCGCCCCTTTTGCACTTTAGTAGTTATATTTCTATCGGTCAACTCAAGGAAAGGTAACTACTGTACTTAAGAATTTTATGCTAGCCGCAGTTGTTTGCTCTTAGAACGCTCACTTCTGGTGAGTGATGTCCCTCGCTATATCCCAGCTCCCGCCAGATGGGCGTTGTAAAGGACAAACATCGTATGCGCGAGGTTTTCTCAGGTTCTGTCGTTTCTTCCGACTTGTCATTCTACCATATCATCCCCTTCTAAGCCTCGTTGTATAATCGTGAAACGTTAAATAATAATAATAATAAAACCTTACATATCATAATAATGAACATAATCGCCATAGCTAAAATTGGGAAACATAAAGATTTCTTTTAAAATAATTTAATAAGCTTGGAGGAAAATTATTTAAAAAAATAAAAACTGTGAAACAAAACACTGTTTACGGTTCGAAACATAATAAAACGGTGTTGTAAAATTAGCATATAAAAGTTTAGTCCTACAATGAAACTCAACATGTCTGGCAAAATACTTGTCATTAATTATTGAAAGCAGTTGAGTTATTTTAAATTTTATCAAGAAGCGATGGGCAACGTTATTCACTAAGATAACATTATGCACGTCTTTATTTCTATATTTACGTGCATTAAAAAAAAAAAAAAAAAAACATGTGAGTCTACAACCCAAGGAGGGGAAAATTGTCCATCTCTGGCTTCCCTAATTGACGCCTCAGATTGAAAGTGACTTATTTAAGTTCAACACTCCAGTCATACTTAACTTACTTGAATTCTCTATTTCATTCAATAAATGAGAGAAAGTAACTATGAAAGTGACTAACATTATATTTGCTACAGTTGAAATTGGTGAATAAAACACTTAATGCTCCTCCTAGTAATGATCCGGTTTCTTTCATGTATTTACTGTGAAGACATGAAGGAACACTAACTTTCTCTTTATATTGATATGGTGTCCTGACAGTGGGAGGAATTGCTGTGCTATGGTAATTCAAATTGAAAATCAAATGTATTTTCTCAGAGTACGCGAGGTTTAGTCAACGCTGTTCTAAATTCTAACTCTTGTCATTAAGTTTAAAATTCATGAGTCTGAGCGCAGTGTTAATTGAAATTGAATTCATTATTTTGTACGCTAGATGTCTCTGACATCTAAACTATTATATCATCGATTACCCTCACAGAAGTAGTTTCTTACGTTGCCATAATTCAAATATTCATTGACTTTTTTCTCTCATTTGTACCCCCTCACTTCTTTTGCTATGTGATATATTTTGGTCTTCATTTTTTATGTTTGTTTTCTAACGCACCACATATATTTTGTTTTGTTCTTATTAACCTTCAACTAAAATATCGTAATATGTAATTGTTGCACATATTTTTCACCTGGCTGTAATTGTTTGATATTGTCTGCCAACTCGAAGATACCGTCCGTAAATCCAAACAAGAGTAGTTTCTACCTATGGAAAATTATTTTTATATTGTAAATGTCCTTTGTTTCTTTATTGTTACTACAATGCAGGGCCGTGCCTTGGAAAATCAGCTCCCTGGGCGAGAGTATGCGACGGTACCCCCATACATATATTCCAAGCAATTTTTCCTATCTTTTTTTTCTTTTTTCTCCCGAATTTTTCGGCGGACGGGGCTGTCGCCCCGTTCCGAAACTGCCCTGCTACAATGTATATATTAAATATAATTAGTGACAGTATATATCCTTTTCTAATCCATTTCTGAATTGAGCTTTCTTCTTTCTCTTCTTCTTTTGTTATCTTGTGTTCTTTTTACAGGTTATACGAGTTGATATCAAAAAGTTTTGTAACACGCCAACAGATAGCAGCTTAAGACTGTAGGCGCAGACAGAGGCAGCACTGATATTAGTAATTCAGTGTTCCAAGATACATCATCCTGCATACATCGAGAGCTGTGTAGCTGGTGCTACTCTGACAATGTGCGTTATCACGTTTGCGATATTTTCATGGACAGCAAGCGGAAAATTCGCCAAAAGGGACGTTTTGCATGATTCGGCAAGTGTACGACAATGCTGCAATCAGTCGTTCGAGGAGTTGCGAGTGGCACGAGCGCTTCAAGAGCGGAAGAACAACACTGGAAAACGACAGGGGATTAGGACGACCTTCAACAAGCACAACCCCCGAAAATGTTGAAACCACTCGGCAACTTGTAAATGAGGATCGTCGGAGAATAATCCACAAAATTACTACCATCGTAGTTATGTCAAACGGAACAGTGTAGGCAATCGTTTCATGCCTATCATGCTTATCATGCCCGCAATTCTATCATGCAGGCAATGCTAGAATTTAAACACGAATCATGTTGCTACCTAATCCTTTATTTGTGGTAGTAAACAGTTCAGCATTTATGAATGACAATTCCGTATTAACTTCTTACTTCGTTGGTTCTTGTGCTATTTTATGTAGGCCTACTATCTTTCTCGCGTAACTTCGTTGAATTTCTTTGTTTTAAAGCTTGGTCGAACAAACTTCCATTTTTCTTTTCTTCTAACTACTTAAAAATCAACTCACTCTTCATTATGTCAAAGTAACGGTCGCAATCAACATCAGCTTCTGAGTAACTTCCAGGTATGAATTTGATTTCTGAACTCCTCCTTAAGGAGTATATACCGGTACTCTCTTTGGTATCTCTGTACATCTCCTGGCATTTTTATTTCATTCGCCATTATTATTTAACTTTGTTTTAGAGAGCACTGTAAGAAAAATCAAAGACAGCAATCAGGTCCTAGAGCTGATTTGTATTTGCCAGGTTATGGCGTATGCTGATGAAGTAAATTTAATAGGGAATGGTAGAACAATAGAAAGGAATGCAGAAATCTTAATTAACGCTTGCAGAGATATGGGCTTAAAAGTAAATGCAGAGAAAACTAAATAAATGGAAGTTTGCCGGGATCATAATACTGCATTTTATGGATGCGATAAAATACCAGATAATGTTTACTTACGACAAAATGGATACTTTCAAATATCTAGAATCATTATTAACATACCAAAACCATAATCACTAAGTTATTTGATGTGAACTGAAAGCAGGTATTTCGTGTTATTATTCAGTTAAAAATCTTTTGTTGTCGCGGATTCTGTTGCAGAACTTGCAGCTTAAAATATAAACCGATAACCATGCCTGTTTTGCTGTAAGGTTGCGAAACAAGGTCACTGACTCTGAGGGAAAATCGCAGACTGGAAGTATTTGAAAACAAGATTCGGACTCCAAGAGGAACGGGAATGAGGAATGGCGGAAACTTCATAACGAGGAAGTGCATAATTTATACGTTTACCAAACATTGTTAGGGTCATCAAGTCTAGTAGGCTCAAATGGGCAGATCATGTAGCTAGAATGGAAGAAATTAGAAACGCTTTCAATGTTCTAACTGGAAATTCAAATAGGAAAACGACCATTAGGAAGACCAAGGCGCACATGGGAGGACAACATTAAAATGGTTTTCACAGACATTCGAATATAAAGTAGAAACTGTGTCCAGTTGGCTAAAGTAACAAACCAATGGAGAGCTTTTGTAAACGTGGCACTGAACCTCCTGTGTCCATATGCAATAGAGCTACATTAAGTTGTTGGTATATTTATCTTCTTTTTATTTAACAGAAATGCTGTTACAGGAACTAAAAAGTTTTTCTCTAGTAAAGAGGATTTCGATTCGAGGTTTCCACAGATTAGCTATTTACGTTAATACTAAAACAAATTTGCTGGTGATTTTGATATAAAATGGCACCCATACTTTCTTTCAAAGTCTGTTCATAAGATTATATATATTGATTTGAATTGAAAATGCCTTTTACTCATGAGGCGAGGTTCAGCCATAGGCTGCTCTACCACCTAACCTAACAAAAGTACAATTAGGAATGTTATATGGAATATATATAAAGATATTTTACATATATATATGAAGAAAACCAATATAAAGTAAGAATATAATAGTTAGTTGTTCAGATACAGTAGGCATAATAATTGTTCTCTATACTACAATATGCATACAAAATTGGTTTATTTGTTGCAGTCTAAGGCATAGGTACTCAAGCTAAGTTTCTGTTGATGTAAAAGATGATCCTTTACCCTACGTTTGAAAGTCAAGAATCCTTTGCACTCGATTATATCGGAAGGTAATGAATTGCAGGCTCTTACAGCTGAAATAGAGAATGATTTCGCTGCTTTGGTTAATGTATGCCGCGGGATGTCAAGTGTACCGGAACGTTCTGTTTCGTACGGATGGATTTCATTTCGGAACGTCAGCTTACTTTTAAGATAAAGGGGGCCATTATTGTGTATGACCACTGGCGCAAATCCCGGGGGGACGAGGGGGACATGTCCCCCCAATGTTGGCCCTGGGGGGACTGTCCCCCCAATTATCTGATTTACAAAGTGCTTTTTGGCATAACTGTGATGATTTGTGTCCGACGGCCACAAAGGAATGTAAGATGAAATTGATTTCTCTTGGCTTTTCTATTTTTTTAAAAAAAGAATCGTATTCTGTAGTATTTCAAACTGAACTTCGTGCTGTAGTGCGTTTAGTAGTTTCATCAATATGTATTAATTCCACTTCCGCTACTTGGGCACAAATTGCAATAAATGCCAAAAAAGGATACGCCCCTCTCCTCATGCTGGAAAGTTGTCTCAACTGTAGGTACGGGCATAAATTCCGAGGAAATGGGGAGACAAGTCCCCCCCAACATTGGAGCGGAGGCTCTCCCAATAATCCGATTTGAAAAGTGCTTTTTCCAGATATGTGTGATGATTTGTGTCCGACTACCACCAAGGAAAGTGAGATGAAATTGGTTTCTCTTGGCTTTTACATTTTTAATGAAAATGAAGGCGTGCGACTGTGCGTGACGTAACCGGATGAGAAATCTTTCCTCCTCCTCTCCCCTAGGTCCTAGCACACGAAGAGTATATAGACTACCCAATGTCAGTAGAACCCATTTTTTTTTATTAAATGCGCACTTCATCTATTTTGTAGTATCAGCTTAGGCATCTACTCATGCTTCGTAAGCTAACTTACTCTATAGCCTATGGAACCCGGAGGTTCAATACCGCGTTCACAAAAGCTCTCCACTGATTTCTATCCTTAGCCTACTGGATCCAGTTTCTGCTTTGTATTCCTATTTTTGCGAAATCCATCTTAATATTGTTGTCCCATATGCGCCTAGGTTTTTTAATGGTCGTTTTCCGATTGGTCTTACCGCTAACACTTTGAAAGCGTTCCTACTTTCTTCCATCCTGGCTATATGTCCTGCCCAGGCCCACCTAAGCCTCCTAGACTTGATGACCCTAACAATGTTTGGTAAGCCGTATTATTTATGTAGTTCCTCGTTATGAAGTTTCCGCCATTCCCCATTCCCGTTCCTCTTGGGTCCGAATATTCGTCTCAGGATCTTGTTCTCAAATACTTTCTGTCTATGTTCTTCCCTCAGAGTAAGGGACCATGTTTCGAAACCATACAGAACAACAGACATGATTATCGTTTTATATATTTTAAGCTTCAAATTTCTCGACAGAATTCGCGACGACAAGAGATTTTGAACTGAACAATAACACGAATTTCTTGTTTTTAGTCGACATTTTAATTTCTTCATGAATATGATTTTCGTCTGTTAATATTGATCCTAGATATTTGAAAGTATCCACTTCATCAAAAGTATTATTTAATAATTTAACGCATTCATAATTTGCCATATTACGGTCCCGACTCATTTCCATGTATTTAGTTTTCTCTTTCTATTTACTTCTAAACCCATGTCCCTGCAAGCGTTTAATAAGATCTCTACATTTCTTTTTGTTGTTCTCCTATCATCTCCTATTAAAGTTACATCATCAGCATATGCCATAACCTGGTGAATACCGTTCAACTGTAGGCCCTAGTTGCTATCTTTGATTTTCATTATAGCGTATTCCAGAACGAAGTTAAATAATAATGATGACAACGCATCTCTTTGTTTCAGATCATTTTCGACGTGCAAGCTCGTGGCCAAAAAGTTTTCCTACCCGGACTTTACTTTGGGATTCATTTAAACATGCCTTAATTAATCTAATGAGTTTTTTTTTTTTTTGTATTCCAAATTCTGTAAGAACGTTGTACAATGTTTCTCTCCTAACCGAGTCGTAAGCCTTTCTAAAATCAATAAATAGTTTATGTACCGGGCTACTGTATTCCCACTTCTTTTCAAGTATTTGGCGAATGGTAAATATTTGGTCCATAGTTGATCGATTTCGTCTAAATCCGCACTGATAATCTCCAATAATTTCATCTGTGTATGGGCTCAATGTTGCTAATAGAATATTTGAAAGCATTTTATAGGATGTTGACAGAAGAAAATGCTTCCATAATTATTGTCAGTTTGGTCACCTTTCTTGTGGATTGGAACGATGATTGATTCTTTCCACTCTTGTGGCAATTCTTCCTTGTTGTAGATAAGAAAGATGAGTTTGTGTATCTTGTTCCACAATTTTTCGCCTCCAGCTAAAATGAACTCAGCCGAAATTTCGTTTACATCCGGAGATTTGTGTTTCTTTAATTTCTTTATAGCGATTTCTACTTCTATTCGGTTGGGTTCTGGAATACACGGTTCTCCGGTGTGTATCTCTCTTTCTCCACGCACATTAGTTTTGGGCTGGGTGTTAAGCAAATCGTCAAAAAAACCTTTCCATCTATTCAAAATGCTATCTGTATCAGTGAGAACTGTTCCATCAACTTTCTTTAATATAAGCACGAGGTTGATAGCCTTTCTTAAATTCGTTGATCCCTTTTTTACATATCCCGAATGTTTTTATTTTTATTGTTATCTTCAAGTTCCTTAAATTTAGCTTTCAAAAAATCGCGTTTCTCTGTTCTAAAAGTTTTGGAAGTTTCCCGCCTGATGTCTACGAAATTTTGTGAACTTATTTCATTCGGATTTTGTAGCTAACGTAATTTTGCCTGTTTTCTCTTTTCTGCTAGTTGGAAATATGGTTTGTCCCTATATATTTCCACGTGTCTTTTTTTTTGTTTTTTTTTGAGAAAAAGAGAGAGAGAGAGAGAGAGAGAGAGAGAGAGAGAGAGAGAGAGAGAGAGAGAGAGAATGTTTCCTAAGCAAAGAAAAGAATTCAATTGCTGGAATATCTTAAGGTTACATCTGTTAATTAAATAGTATATGACATGCGTCAGATTTATGTAACGATTCCTGTAATGTTATAGAGATTATCATTTTGCTCATATAAGAGTATTGTTGCGTCATACATAATTGATACTCTTTCTTCATAGATTTGGAAAAGTCATTATTTAGATTATTATATTATTTTAAAACAATTTTAACGTGGATCTTTGTGGATGCCTAATTAGAAACATAACAATTACAAATATGCATATATTCAGATTTCAGAATGTGCTCACAGCAGTGATTTGTAATACTGATATGTATTACTACTTCATCTACATCGCCTGATATATAATATACAAGAGGTTCACCTCAGAAATCAGATTCATCTACCGTAATATGAGTTTCATCTCTCTTCTCTAGAATAAGCCTCAAATCTGCCCACCTCCCAATGTTGAAGACAACCAATGGCGTATTTAGGATTTTGTTTCGAGGGGCTACACCCAACACAAGGAAAGAAGTGGGCAATCGCCCACCTGAGTTTGATAATTAAGTATATTTTAATTTATGCATAAATTGAAGTTATAATGGCAAGAATTGCAGACCGATAAATCCTATATGATATACAAAAATTTGAGGTGGGGGGAATCTAACCCTTTATTCTATTCATACAAAAAAAGGTAGCATCCTCTTGCCCTTCCTAATTCCCGGGATAATTATTCCCCTGTTTTGATTTTCTTTAATTCAAATATTTCCTTCTTTTAAAGATAACTAAACGATATAATTTTTCTTTGTTATAATAACTAAAGTCCTGTCATATTTATATCCGCGCAAGTTGGTGTGGAACACCAGTTTTGATTATCAACTCCTCTTAGTTTTGGTGTTACTGATGACGGCCGACTTGAATTACAACTGACAACCGTCGATAAAGTGTGATAGGCGAAATGAAAGAAAGTAACATCATGAAAAAGAAACAGAAAAGTAGAAAGGATGAAAGAAAGAAGAAAATTACACAGTTCTTACATGTAATGAAATTTGACAAATACAGTATTATTTCTGAACAAAAAGGATAAGAAAATGGAAAGTCAATGACATTCTTAGAAATGGTAAGGATTATTGTTGTACGTGGAATGCAAACACTAACAAATTTATTTATTTCGGGGGGAGCTTGAGCCACTGAAGACAATTCTGCTCCCTGATCCTCCACAGCATTGTTTTCTTCACAAATATTTTGAACATCGCTTATATATATATATATATATATATATATATATATATATATATATATGAATGTATGTATATGTATATGGGAACGGTCTTACCCGTCCCCCCCAATGTTGAAGACAGATTTGCGCCGATGTGTATGACCTTATGTATCTGGCAGTACAGATGCAACAAACGCCTCCTTGATATTGTTAGAATATTGTTGTGATTTAGTAAGGGGAGTATATGTTCACATTTTCGCGTGTTATACATAAATCTCATGCAGGCATTTTGAACTGTTTGAATTGATATTGCTAAGGATTTAGTAATTGCTAATTCATATACAGAATCGCAATAGTCGAACAGTGGAAAAATAAGCGTGTTCACTAAATACAGTTTTGTGTTCTGATTTAGAAAATAATTATATATTGAATTGATATTGAATTATTAGATACAGTGAATATATGTCGCTTCCAGTTTAACTCACTCTCTAGTATTAATACGAGATTTTTTACTGAAGGTAAGTAATCTAACGACATGTCTCGAATGGAAATATTAATTTCCTCAGTTTCCAATTTCCTAAGATTTTCTCTTGTTCTCATGACTGTAAATATGAATTTACTTGCGTTTATTTTAAAGGAATAGGACAAGCAAAAATCACTAAATATTTCTAAGTCCTCAATGAGGGCTGCACTCTGTAAGGCGTGCTCTGGAGACGTGGCTAAGCAGAGTTGTGTATCATCCGCGTACAGAGTATGCTAGAGTGTAGCTTTGGTAAGTTTGCTGTATATAGACAAAATAGCACAGGTCCTAGTATTGATCCCTGTGGCACTCCTCTTTGAAGACTGATTCGGTTTGATACCGCAAGTTTAAGATCTCTTAGTACCACTCTTTGTTGCCTATCTGCAAGATATGATCTGAACCACTGGATGTGTTGGTGGAAAAGTTATAGTATTTCATTTTAGCTAGGAGTAAGTCGTGATGAACTAAATCCAATGCTTTAGTAAGATCTAATAATACCAGGAATGATATCTGGTTGTTATCTAATGCTCAAAAACTGTCGTCAGTGATATGAAGTAGGGCTGTGGCAGTTCTATGTGAATTGCGAAAGCATGATTGGTGTAGGGGTAAGATATTACTATTAATGATGTAATCATTGAGTTGGTTATGCACAAGTTTCTCCATAACTTTGGACAATATTGGTAATAGACTAATATGCCTAAGGTCATTTGGAGATGATATATTCCCGTTTGTACGGACGCGCTTTTAGTAGGCTTGTCCACCGCCCTCATTAGTATCCCAGCACGGGCCTGCGCGGACCCCTTGTAGTAACTACAAATTCTCCGTGTCCAATAATGAAATCAAATATAAATTTTCTATTTATATTTTCATGTCAAATATGAACTGATAAATTATAAATTTATAACACTAAATGATTCATTTACGTTAACATAAAACTGTTATAAAATACGATATTCTTAAAAAATATATTTTATATGTTAAACCTGATAGTGGAGTCCCGGTTTAACCGGATTTGATGAGAACAACAGTTGATTCGTTGAAGAAAAGTTCGGTTAAACCAGAATACAGATTTTTTGACATCACTGACTGTATATTTGATATATTTTGATATATTTTTTTTTTCGCAGAAAGACGTTTTGGCAACATATGATGTTTTCAATCTAAATATTCATAAAGTAAAGTCGAACGTCTAAAACAGTGAACTGAAATTGATCTTGAAAAATTAAAGGCAGCTGTGTCTCCATCTATATAGTACATTGCAGTACGTGTGCTAAAAATATACAGGTATGGAGACGTGAGCGAATACAGTCACACATTATAATAATGAACTTAATATTTGTTAATAACTGTTAGGCAAAATGATGTAGGTATATTCCTTGTATGTCTTGTTTCACGATAGATATATTCCTATATTAGTCTTTCATATGTACGAGATTGGAAGATGTTGTCTCGCCTAGACAAGTGGATTTATATATCTTGTTTTCCTAGGCAATTTATGATCGGCGAATCCTTGCATTACACATTAACAAAATCTATAGCCTATGGAACAATCAGGTTTAATGCCACATTCACAAAAGTTGTCCATTTGACTTGTGTCCATAGCCAACTGAATATACCTTCTACTTTGTATTTATGTTTCGGCGATATTCATCTTATTCTGTCTTCCATTCTGTACCTAGGTCTTCCTAACGGCCATTTTCCGATTGGATTTCCAGTTAAAACACACGCACACATAAGTTGAATACATGGAGACCCAAATGTAGTTTTTAAAGTAATATAAAACTCAAGAAACAATTAATTCATTTTACCAAATTAACAATATAGTAATAACAATAAAACATTGTAGTGAATTTTAGATCAGAAATTTAGCACATGAAGTCTCGTATCGTTTTTGATCTATGTTGAGTGTGAACTGTGAAGTCATTCTCGCAGTTTTTTAACTTAATTTTATTTTAGGGTAATACTGAGATGTAACAAACCAAACAAAACGTAAAATGTTACAATAACAGTTTTCAGAAAAAAATCGAAATGTTGAGTTTTTATTTCTTTTTCGATCCCTCTGAGTTCTCTGGCCTTACATAGTTTGCTTTGTTTGCTAACTCAGTAATCCAATGCTACATTGTAAAAAATCGATGTGTTATTTCAACAACATGCCTATGTGTGAACACGATTGTGTTAAAATATAACACAAACAGGTCGTAAGAACAACTCACTCTCCACTTGGAGTTGTGTGTCAAATGCCGGTAGTTGAAATGACACACAGCCTGTGTGTTAAATTAAGACAAGTGTAGAATCTTCGGTGTTGTTTTCTGCGTGATTGCCAAATATGTTGGGCATCTAATTATAAAGGCTTATGAATTGAAGCTACAGACAAACACAGTAGAAAGAAATACTTAAACAAATGCAGGTAGACGCAAACTTTCAAAATGCAAACCGCACATAGTGCTAGTCACGCTGGAACCACTGCCCTGTGTTAAAATTGAGTTGAATTAACATAATCATTTTTTCTGTGTACGCACAAATATATATGTTAGTGCAATAAAACATCTAATGTCATTTCTCGGTCTGTCTGTCTGTCTCTCTCTCTCTCTCTCTCTGTCTCTCTCTCTCTCTCTCTCTCTCTCTCTCTATATATATATATATATATATATATATATATATATATATATATATATATATATAGGCAGCTCGACAAGTTTTTTCGAGAGAATGAAGCCCATATTCCAAATCTAGAATTTTTTTATCTGATCATTAATTTTTAAGACAAATCAGAAAATATGAGACACCAATGATCTCAACTTTTCAACCATATTTTCAGCAAGATCGCTAGAAATGAGTTTTCACTCAAATCAATGAAGTTACTAGGTATTTAATAGAAGTAGTTATTTCTTATTTCCAAATGCTTAAATTCGCCTCTATAGTACTCTGGGTGTGCGTTATTTTGTCTCGCGTGCTTTAATACGATTGGTGTAACTTCCGAAGTTTTGCTGTTTTTAAAATTTGTGATTCTAAAAGGTCCTTAGTTTGAATTATTGGATAATAAGTGTAGTAAATTTTGGTTTAGTGATATACGTATATTTGATGTATAAGTAAAAAGACATAGTAGCATTCAAAAAGACATAATTTGATGTAGAGTGACAACACAGTTAATCTGTTTCTATTGCAGAGTATGCCAAAGAAAGCTTTCTTTCGGATATTTGCATGGTACGTAATTTCAGATTTCCTTAATCTATTAGTTACAAGGTTGAATAAAGATAAAGAATCCACCTTGTTTAAATTGAAAATCGATGTAGGTCATATTGCATAATGCTTAGAATACACATATTTCAAGATCACTTACGCATTGTAATCTATATTAAATGGGCGTGCGAGTTTTATCTCTTTACGAGAGTTTTACACATACATATGTATTTAAATTACCTCTCATAAAACAAGGATTATCTAATCATTGAAGCCGACATCTCTCCAGGAAAGTACTTTCTTTAGAACCATTATGAGTTAGAGGAGAGGCATAGGTGAGTTTATCTACAGCCATTATTTTCTTTGATTCTATAATAAAATGTTTACTATCTTTTCTTACATACTGAGTTTCGATTTGATAATTCAAGCCTCTTCCATTAGCTGAAGCATATACGGGTAGTGCTACCGTTGTTTCTAATAGCTTCTGGGGCATCTATTAATATTTTAGTGCATAGAAACGTGGTACAAGTGACGGATATCATACGGCAACATAATGCATACAAGTGTTTTCACTAACAAAGCACGTGATGTGATGTTTGAGACTCAATGGATGGAATCTAAGATGCGGCTTTATATACACACATCAATGCAGAGATTTGAAAAATCAATCTGGGGTGCTAATTTTGTATGCCATGGTTAAATAACGCTGTTTATAAGCCATCTTGTTACCTTATGCTCGGCATAACGTAACATGGGCCCGGTACTTTTGAACACCTTGTATATCGAAAAGAAAATTTTATTTTTATTGAAAATGTAAGAAAATATGTTTAATTCCTTGTAGTATGAAAAGTAGGTTGCAAATTTTGAGTAATTTTATTTAAGCAAATCGTTTTAACGAGTATTAAATAAAAAATACATGGTTAATAATTATATTTTGTATATTTTGCGTATTTAACCAAAAATATAACATTATTTTAGAAAATAAGTATATATTTTAATGTTTTTAATGGTTTTCAGTTTATTTTTATAGATATTTCGGCATAGGGAATCTACAAAAGAAAACTAAAATTTTTATTTCGTAAATTTTCTTCAAAATTCCAAATTAAGAAAGTCAGCCATAATTTCTTCTTGGTGCATCTCTTTGTTTTCGGAGTAAATTATCTGATTCGATCATCAGCAATTGCAGCTGTGGTTGAGATTTTTCGGCTTTCTTTGATCTCAGCAGTGAAGCCTATCATCCGATAGTTACGTCACAATTATCTTCCAATTAGGGATCATCTTCTCATTGTTCTTTGTCTTGCATCTTCAGCCATTATAGGACACAGACGTACAGTGTTCGTCGTCTGTATAAAATTGTTAAAATAATTAGTATTCTGAAACTGTGATCCACTTCTTTGATTTATATCAGTGGTACGCGTATGGAATGGTGCTTAGTAGAAAATTTTACGTTTCTCGAACAGCGAGGAAACGTAGGAGAAGCTGAATAAGACAGTGGCAAGGACTCAGGTCTTGAGTTTGGTGAATGGTGTCGTGGAAGAAGAGGAAAGTTAGTAAGCCATATTTGCAGAAGGAAAATCCGTATGGAGCTCTCGCAGCTTTGTTATATTTTTTGGAACCACAAATAAATGATTCTTCATAGAATCATTGTGAAATCAGCAGGTATATTGTGGTAAAATGTTATGTTTCATCAGGTTTGGCTCATCGTTGGATGAAAACAAGTAAGTGAAACAAATTTCAGTTCAGATAGATTCAACCTCGAAATTAAAAGTTTAGTGGCTTAACATTAACAGTGTGGTTTTCTGTGCATACGTAAATTTTAACATGATGTGCTAAGTGCAGTAAGTTTTTCTTCAACATCTCTCACATATAGGTCTGGAAAAAGTGACATCGTGAATTCATTCAATGGAGGGGGGGGGGTGAAGAAAGCTAGATTATCTCAACGCAGAGCGATTGTCATAACAACAAGAAATGTGTGTACCGCACACACATTTCCCCCAGTGAAAGAAACGTTAGATTCCCTAAGACCTCCAAATTGTTCAGTTTCGGAACATAGTACTGCTCGAAGTATTTATAATTTGGCATGTTGTTTTTCTTTGGTTTTAAAACAATTCTAAACATTACAGTAATTTTGGAAGTAAGTGTCACACGGCTAATGTCTAGTACAAGGGTACATAAAATTTGCGTACCGGTAGCAGGAAACTATCGTCAATAGGTTAAATATCCGTTATGTTACTCTGATACCCATCGAGTAAGTTTTAAAAATTACAGTTTTAATGATTGCTAGTAGAAATATTTTAATATATTTTATTAAATAGAATTTTCAGAGCGACACTTTAAGAAATAGCCACTACGTCTTTGGTCGTAATGTGGTAGCAAAATAAACATAAATTCTATGAATGAGAATGGTGCTTCGTGAATATGTGTATGACTTTTTTTTCTTAGGTTAAGTTAGTATAGTATAGTTAGGTTAGGATAGGGATTTTAGGTTTAAGTTGTGCAAATAATTTATCTGAGTGTTTACCTGTGCTAGTTTGTTCAGTGGGTCCGAGCTTTAAGAGAGGTAGCGAAAAGCGTAAATCGTCTATGCCGGCCGCAATTTCAATGCACAGAAGGGTTTGAGCACCAACATGATAAAGAAAGGAAATAAAAATAGCTAACCACAACCATATGTACTGAAGTTTTTTTTTTTTTATAATAGTGTGATGTGTTTATATTGTATTGATTTCATTTGTTTTGTGTCGGTCTGATGTGAATGTTTATAAATGTTGAGAATATTAATGAATATGAATATTTCAGGAATATCTGTGGGAAAATTAAATGAAAAATAAGTAATGTTTTCGGCTGTGAAGACTTAGAAAATCTTTAATATTAGTTTCGCTAGCTCAATTCAGACGGGTATGTCAGTACGTGCATGTGTAAAGATTCTTTTATTAAATTTCTTGTTAAATCCACTTTCCATGAACAATGTCAAATAAAATTTACTAGCCGTGAAAACATCTTTCTTTTCAAGTACAGAATATAATTCTTTTGTAGTTTTAAGAAGTAAAATTTAAGTTACAGTTATGTTTGATATGTATGTGAAGCATGAACAAAACAAAGACCAGTACCCACATAATAATTTTACTGGTGAAATGAAATAGCTGTGAATCGAGGGAAGAGACTTTTCCTTAGTGTGACCGGGGTTGGAAACAACCAATTCTGCAGACATTTTCTTATTTTATCTTTTTTAAATCAAAATCTCAGTTTGGATTTTTTTTTAAGTTGCGCGACAAAATTCAGTTTTGGGATTTGTAAGATTTTTTTTATTATTTAGATGGGTCTTTTACAGACAACATTAAGATCTCCATTGTGCTCATTGCCAGCTCCACTCGTAGGTCGATGTCCTGTGTCTGTAGTCGTGGTTCACAACCTATTTCCTGATGGGATGTGGATAATGAACTGCAGGCCTGGATACCGGACTGTGAGTTGAGATGGAAGAGACTCTGGAATCTTTACATTTTCGGGCAAGATTTGAGTTCTATTTTTTTCCGTAGATGATTGGCTTGGTGAGTGTGTCAGTGACTGTTGATGACGAGCCCATACGGGCCCAGTAGGTTCGGTGTCACTAGTCAGTGATACATTCAGCATAGCCTGTAGTCTCAAGGGAAAGGAACATCATACAGAAATAACACAATATCAGTATCATCATCATCATTTTCTTTTTTATCATCATTATTCGTTTTTATTTTATTTATTTTATTATATTATTATTTTTTTTTTTTGTAAAGTTAAAATCTTCAAGAGCATTAATTGATAATTGTGTACATACATACCCAATTTGAAAAGCAAAATAATTCATTTTGTAGGAAATTTGTAATTGGAAGTGTCATTTGGACAAAAAATATTTTAGTGGTTTTATTCTCAGTTCAAAAATGATTACGATATGCATGTAGGTCAATAATGCATATCTTAATGTATTGTACTACAATGATACTTAAGGAATTTGGGGACAGTTTACTTATACTCCCGATTCCCAGGGGAGTTATATAAAGAAGCTTAGTTGCCACGTAGGAGAATTAATTCGTTTATATGCTTAAGTTATAAACTACGCATAAGGATGATGCAGATCACTTGAATGAAAGATAAGGACTTAGATTTTGTATTTTATTATGAAAAGATGATGATGATGAAATATTGGAATGAATTTAATGAAAGATCCGGAGTTCTAAATTAAAAGGGGATAATTCGGATTTCTAAATGCCGATCAACACATAGACCTGAAGGGTCTCGGTTTTTGATCGGTTGTCTCGTTACCTGAAGGCTAACCAAATGAGACTAATAAATTATGAATATGCCAATGCAAGGCTATGTGTTTAAATAGAATATCAGCTTCCTTTTTCCTCAAATGAACCTCTTTAAGAACAAATCAAAATATGGTTTTACTCATTCACTTTTTTCTTCTTGCTGCTGTCCAGAGGCACTGGGGTTTGATGTCACTTTTGGCTGAATATTAAAAACGCACTAAAGCACATGCGTTTGAGTCCGAGAGTCCTCCTGAACCCGCCGACCTCGCCGGAGGACTCTTCAACTTTCCTTCTTGGCGCTGCCTCGCAAACTCGCTGTTTCTCCTCGCTGCTCGGCACTGGACGTCGTGGCCCTGGGTTCGGTCTCGCTGATGGCTGTCCTCGATGTCTCCTTCTATGGAACTGGACTCGTGAGCTTGAAGTCCTCTCTGGAGGTCGTCTAGTGCGGGACGTCTTTCGAGACTTGGACGTATGCCGACTCGACTTCTTGGACTACATGTGAAGGCTGCTAAATCACCAGAGTAAATGTACCGGGTCCTCTTGAGCGACGCACGGTACAGAGTGGCGGAGTATACACTCAATGAATAGTTATGAACTGAACGAGTAAACTTTCTAAAATTTAGTTTTTATACGGATGAGCATCTTTGTTTACTCAAATGGATATTTAATTTTAAGCTGTGAAAGTGTGTTTCTGTGTGACATCTGTGTGCTTCTTTCTGGAATTAGGTTCGTCGTTTCCTTGAATTGCAGTCTATTCTAGAGCCGCAACGCTTGTCCGAATGTTTACTGTTGCAAACAAGAAATAGTAATTTCTTAATAATAGGATTGTTTTAAAATAAACCTATAATTTAGCCCATTCTGGCTACATGTTCGCTATGTTGTTTGTACTGCACGTGCTGAGAAACGTATATTATTAAGACAAAGTTAGCAACATTTTAAGCATCAACGCAATCTTAATAATAATTTATTTAAAAGCGAAAATTAGTTTCACAACAAAAGTAAATATTTTGCTATATTTCTGCTTGCTAGTTTTAGGTTTACTTGTCTTTGTATTTAGTAGTTTCTTTCTTTACTTTTGAATTTGAACATTGAAGAGCGGAAAACCACAAGAAAATATTATCTAAATAATTAGTTATTTTTTGCTATTTTATATGCAATTTTGTCGCAATTATTTTGTGTGAAATAACGCAAAAGTATGTACTATTACAACAGTCATGTAACCAATGTGCTAGATATCTAAATAACTGGTAAAGAGTACAGTTATCAGTATTAATGGATACATTTGTAATAATATTATCATCTTTGTAGAATTGAAATAAACACTTGCGAATTCATTATGCATAGAGTCCTCTTACGACATGTGGGATCAAAATGTAAACTAAATGAAAGGGAGTTTGACCTGAGTTTCATTAGTATAATATTGTTTGTGTGCATAATTCTAAATTGAACATAATACCTGGTGTATATCAGGAAGTTCTACACAATCTTTCATTGAGACATTTCTCAATAAATATTCCATGTTTACCGTTTTTACTTCAACAATCAATTGTAATTACTTTGGAAGATATTCATTATCGATTACATTCTTTTTATCACCTTCATAGTATGTGTATCTAACAATTTCTTACATTCGAATTTAATTGACCTCAAAATACCGATGGTTTCAATTAGTATTACCCACAGACGAGTTAGTTTCTATTTTCGTTAAATTTCAATTTGCAATATGGATTTTGGTCTTGAAGCTGCACTTCGTCCAATAATGATATTGTTACATCTTTCCGGGCATTGATTAATAACATGGCCAAGCCATTCTCGAGATTGGTCTAAAATACTGAAGGTTATTCATTCTGTTTTAGTCACAATTATGATGACTCTTCTAGTTCTTGGTAATATTGTGGACTTTCTAAGCACAATCTACGATATACGTTGCCTTGTTGTGAATGGTTTAATGGTTGCCTTTTTCGTTCAAGGTTTTGTATATTTGATTTCAATTATGTTACACCGTACGTCTTTCTTGGAACTAATTAACCTATGCAAAGTATTTGAGAATTGCTTATTTTTCCGGACATCAAGAAGATGTGTGCGTAAAAGAATGGTTTTCCGATCGAGAAAGACTTTAATCGTATCATCAATTTTAAGTTGTACTTGTGCTAGTCTTTGGGTATATACTCTTTTAACATACAAACCACTTGTTGTAAATGGAGTACGATATCAAAATAGTAATTTTTCGAATTTTTCTTGGGTTTCCCATCTAAGTAATTGGTATCCTTTGGAAAATGTTTCTTCACCATTGTACGAACTTGTGTTAATATTTGAGGTTGGATCGTTATATGTTGCTTTCCTAGTAGTGCTGGCTTGTGAAAATCTTTTCGTCACGTTGGTGTTTATCCTTTGGAAGAAGTACGCCATATGCTCGAAATATTTCAAGCAGCTTTGAAGTTAGGACCAGGATGAAGTTAGTGATAATAGCGAAGCATTTAAGCAATGCAAGACTAAAAGTACAGCCACACGAGGAGGTAAAAGCAAATTCGCCATGCATCTTTCAATTTCACAAGACCGAAAGATATCGAACTTTAAAGAATGTTAGACTTTAATATTTCCCCAATTAACTAGTAATAGAGTAAATAACGAAGAAGACATAACACCTGAAATACAGAGAAATGCATGGAAGCTAGTTGAATCATATCCAAATGGCGTTGAAGAAGCTGTTTAAAAAAGTGTATAATACATCACCAGAAAATTATCAGGTAAGATATGGATATTTCTTTTTTCATAATCGAATTTACTCTAATATGATGTTATTTTCAACTGAACTTAATGAAAAAAACAAGCCATGCACCGTTTGATTCATCTGGTACTTCATATGCATGAACATGATTTCTATTAGTGTGTTCCGCTTTAACTCTTTCGTAAAATATAACAATTTTAATGAAACTTAGTGTATATTTTACACGATAAGAGATAACCCTATTGTCTGAAATGGAAATTCATTAAAATAGGGGATAATATACATTCCATGTTGCAAATTTGAAAACACATCTAATGTAATAATCACGCAATTTCGTAGTTGAACCCACGAAAAAAAATAACCGATTTTGGTGCAATGCAGAGTATATTTTTGTAAAGGTTTACCAATTGTGTACGTTAATTGCCGTTGAAATGTTTCAATGATAAGAGAGGTAAAAAGAATATGTTCGTCCCAGTTATTGCTTTTTTAAAAAATAAAATAATATGACAAGAATAAAAGCTCTCAGATAATGTTTCTCAAAACTATTTTTATGCAATATGATGTATATTTTCTGTGAGGGTTATAACCATCCTTATTACTTTTGGTTGAAATATGTCGATAATGAAAGAAACATTGAAAGTAAAAATATTCCACCATTCATTAATTTAACTCTCTATGAAAGGAGAGGAAGCTCCGATTTTTTTAAAAATTAGATTCAATAACTTTCGTTTCCAAAAATGAAAAGGTACCAGAAACGCTATTCCGATGATGAGAATTTTAGCAGAACGAGTTCTTGGTATAAAGGAATACTTGTGCTTCATCGACTAGCGAAAAGCTTTCGATATTGTGAAATGGGCGAAAATTCTGAAAATACTTAATGAAATCGGGGCCAAATAGAGAGACCAACGGGACCTGTACATAGGACAACAAATGAAGTTGCGCTTGAATGAAGGAGAAAATTGGATATTGAAAGACAAGGAGGTAATATGTCACCCCAATTACTCAACATTCACAATGAATGTTTAATTTAGGAAGCATTAATTGGAATTAGGGATTTGCAAGTTGGAGGGCAGATCATGATCATGATCAGTTATTCAGATAATACCGTAATTATAGCTAGAACCGAAGGAATACAGGAAACGATTGACAGTGTAGTTGACACTGGGAAACTATTTGGAATGGAAATTCAACATCGATAAATCAAAAGTCCTGAAATATCCCGTAGAAACACGCCCTTACGTATCAGAGTAGAACAAAGAGAACTTGAAGAGGTCGATAATTTTAAGTATCTGGGAATTATTTTGACGAGAGACGCTTTTTCACCAGAAAGATCAGGTCATGAATAGCAATAACTAAAGAAGCATTCGACAAGAAAATGTCACTCTTAACTAGCAGACGTAATATTAAACTTAGGAAGAAGTTGGCCAGATGCTATATATGAAGTAATTGACTATCTGTTTCACTGACTTGGACATTACGAAAGTTAGAGAATATATATTTGTAGAGCTTCGAAATGTTGTGTTGGAGGAAGATAGGTCTAGACAAGATAAATGAACAGAAAACAAACGAAGATGTTTTAAAATGGATAGGAGAGAAGAGGACGCTTCTAGCCACTATCCTTCGTAGAAAGCCAATTAGATTGGGAACATCGTGCGAAGAAATAGTCTTCTTCATACCGCCATAGAAGGAAAGATGGAACAAAAGAGAGGAATAGGAAGAAGAAGAAGGCAATTGATCGATGATTTGTAAAATAGAAAAAAAAATTGGGAGTTAAAATATTTATCTGCAGATATAGCAACGTGGAAAAACTATTTCCAGGCCCAAATCTAGATCTAGAAATAAAACTCATTAGTCGCAGAATCTTCCAAAAGCTAAAACACATAATAATAAAAATCATTAAATTTCATTTTAAAATAAAACAGGAGAAAGAAATCCTGATATAGACCAATGAGTTTATAAAAAGGCCATAGATGGCACAACAATTTAATACCTTAATTATTACCTTATTATAATTTAATACCTTAATATTTAATTTGTTTATTAAATATTTAATATTTAATAAACAAAATAAATAGTTTGTTAATCTTTATAGAAATAAATATCAACTCAAATTGTTGTGTGAATTCCTAAGTATATATCAATTGCTGACAATAGGAATTAAAAAAAAAGTGATCTGTTCAGTTTACCAAATATCTACCACATAAAATAAAAATTGATTTGTATTTAAAAGCTAAAATTAATTTTTTCGTGCAAAGTATGAAATATGAAACAGGTATACATTGTAATAAAAAATTAATTTTATCGAAGTTTTAAAATTTTGTTCTATGATGAAACTTGTGATAGATTTGTAGGATATGTATTAGACGAGTGCTATGTTTTTGAAACATTTATATGACCATGATTTTACATTGTTTACCTATGTTCAGAGACGCTCCTAGGCTAATTGTCGCCCTGGAAAACAAATCGCCTTAGCGCCCTTCTCACTAACCAACTAAAGCAAAACGCTCCCCGACTACACCTCATATTGGCATCGAAGAGTAATTCTTCTATTTAGTTCTTTCCTTCGATGGGTAAAGACTGATTTCAAAATAACAGTACATAATTTATTTTTTAGTTCAAGATAAGACACCAAACTAATTAGTATTTGATTTCCAATCAATCTGAGAGTTGTACGCTTGACATATTCTTGTAGTCGTTATCATAATAACTGTATATCCCAATGTTTTTGGGATTATATCCGGATGTCCATATATGTATAATAAATCAACAGTCTGTTGGTTTAGAAGAGAAGATGTAATTATGACAGTCAAACTGTTTCCCCGTGTGTTATATTCGGACGTTTTGCAAATCTCTTAAGTTGATATAAGTTAAATAAAAACATAAAACGCTGGAAATAAAATTTAACTTTGCGGGCTCTTTTGGTTGCAAAGGATTTACAATGTCCTCAAAAGAGAGCTTTGAAGATAACTTATGCTGTATGGATATGATCCTGAGGTTGGTGAGTTGTTGTTGTCCTGTTAAGTTTCTGAGGTATTTTTTCATAACCTTTAGTTTGCAAAAATCGCTTTCTTTTCCTTATAGTGAAAATAAATATTGGCCAGTTTTTGGCCCCCATTGCATCCCTCCCCTAATATGTTCCAGAAATAAAAAGATAATATTATAGTAAATCTTGGAGTCCTCTAAGGCTGACAATACCTAGGTTCTTACCATACACGACTATCTTCTGCCAGCTGGAAATAGAAATATGGCATTTCAGTGGGTAAATCTGTTCCTCTGATGTCATGAGGTTAATATATGCAGGGGCAATTCAAACGAAAGTAAAACCTCCGGAGATACGAAACACTACGCTTCCAACATAAGGAAAAAGCACTAACTAAAGAAGTTTGCGTGCTGTTACTCTGACTTCATATCGATGCTATACTCAATAGACTCACTTTTACATATGAAACAATTACGCAAACGGACAAATCCTCGATCGGAAGTGTGTTCGGATTACGAGAGTTCACACTTCAAAATTGGACAGATTTTGCGAAAAGTTTCAAGTTATCACTTTTTAAGATAGACGCTTCATTTATGGTATAGTGGGACTTTCTTAGGTACCCAACACAGTGGTAAAGTCAAAATATACGCAGTTTGCAAGATATTTTGGAGGGTCGAAGGGTAAGGGAGTCTTACAATTTGCAAACTGTCTCCTGTTCAGCACACAGGGGTGATAGGCTAATACAATGTATATACTACTCTATTCGACTGTATTGTCATTCAAATATCACTTTCATGTGTGCTACCTTCTAACTGAACGATGGCATTTTTCTCCGAAACTCTTTGCCAGGAGTGCGAAATTCAATGAAGAACGTCCTGGTATTCATAATTAATCTTGTGATAATCTATGTTGTTATGTTATTCCCCTTCTGTAGGTAGGAGAGAGACAAATATTTTCTTAAAAGGCTATCTCACCAAGACTTCTTTTGTACAGATCACCTGTCCAAAAAAAATGCACTGAGTCGCACAAAATAGTATCATATTTGCGAAACCGAAATCAGTTTATTGTTAAAATGAATTTAATTCAAATAAATTATCCACCACAGGTTGGCACTGACATATCAATTTACACCACCGGCATTTCATTTGAAGGAACACAGAAAAATGGGACTCATTGCAAGTTTTGTGAAAAAGCCGATATGGACACTACCTGTTGGTGCTAGTTTGTACTTCTAAATACGCTACGAATATTGTGAAAAAAAAATGACTCGTTGCAGTGAAACTTCAACAAGAAAAACAGCTATACAAGGAAAGAAGGCGCCAATCAACATTTTAAATAGCTTCTCCTGACAAATATGTAAAATGTCGATTAGCCCCTTCTTTCCGTGTACCCTTCATTTGTAATCAATCATATGGAATTGGCGCTTCGAACAGAGAGCGCAGCAACAGAGCAGTCGGCCGCGGAATTATCCTGAGAGGTACTCCGAACCCTGTCGAGGTATGCTTATCCATTGCAGAAGACATTTTCAATATATCATCGCTTGCCGTGCCTTTTTAGTTTTCAGCGAATTGAAATGCTGATTGTGGGAAAATATTGGTCAAAGTCCTGGGAAAATTTGAAGATATTCAGCAGTAAAATAGGCAGAAGTTTGTTTTAAAAAATAGCGGGAATGTACGCTCAAAGCTGTGAAAAAAGTTGACTTTTATTCTGGAGAAAACCGATGTTTCCATACATCATCGTCGCTAGTCGATTATTCGTTTTTTGGACATATTTACCACCGAATATCATAAAATATGTTCTGTAGTTTGGTCATTTTTATCCAAGAATCGACATTAAAATCCGTTGACAAACTAAAAAAGGAAATTTCTAGCGATGAAATTATGAAGCACCGTTTTTCACACATAAGCAAAGGCCAATTAGATTCGGAATCTCGTTCCTGTTAGTTCCGCGGCCAAGCGTCTAAGAGGCAAATGTCATAATTCAATTTGAAATTGGTCAAACTGGAAAATTCAATTGAATGACAATACAGTCGAATAGGAGTGGCAAATACATTTTATCAGGTTATCGACCAGGCACGTAGCCAGGATTTCGATATAGGGGGGGTCCGTGACGAAATACTGTGGTTATCACACCAGGGGCTCGATCATTTTAAACTATTTTAGTGGCAACATATATTCGTTCGTTTAGCCAGGATTTCGTAATCGGGGGGGGGGGGTGACATGAAATACTATGGTTACACATCAGGGGAACTATTTTACTGGCAACATATCCATATTGGTCTTTTAGGACCATAAAATGAGGACATGTTAGTAAGTATTTTAAGAAGAAAAACTATGAATATTGAGTAAAAGAAAATAAAAAAGTATTTGAAAAGATATAGACTTCCGAGGTCATTCGAACTCGGTTCTACTTGTCTTCTTTCTTCTTCTTTTTCTCATTTTCGTTAGTGTCATCAAGGATAGCAACGAGATACTCTTTCGGGAATAAAGACATCCTATTAAATGGATTAGAAGTGCCGCGAAATTCAAAATGGCTCATATTATTAGTGGTTCTGGGCAAGTTCCACCTGAGAGTCTATGTTTTCCATGCAGATAGATGGAATTCGGAATGCTTTGTTACAATAATACCAATTTTCAACTCCCCCACCCCCCGGTTTTCTCCACACAAAGCTCCTCATAAGAAAGAGTAACCAAACACTTGCTGTAGCTTTATATTTTTGACGCTGATTCATCTATTTCTCGTTTCTTTTTGTTTCATCCTTCCTTAATATTTTTCATTTCTGGATCCGAAGGGGGGGTCTGGACCCCCCGGACCCACCCCTTGGCTACGTGCCTGTATCGACCCTGTGTGACAAACAGAAGGCAATTTGCAAGTTGCAAGACGCTATTATCCTTCACCTCCCTAGTAAGAGGGGAAAATTATTAGGAAAACAGATAGGAAATATACCTCATACTGTGTTAATTAAAATGGGCTTTAAAAACATCTAACGTGAGGAGAAAACATCGGAAAAATCGAAACAGGAAGTTTCGATACAAGGACAAGATGACGTTTGATCACAAATTTGAACAACACTCGCAACACTAGTGTTCTTTTTATAGAAATATTGTCCTATTTTTAATTTCTTGGAGATGATGAATGGTTAGTACACGAAACTCGCTGTTTCCAAAAGCAAATATGTTGAAATGTCGGTTTTAACAACACTTATCATAGAAAGTGTGAATCTGTAAAATCACGTGGAGTCTACGAAATAAAGATCGATTGACAACTCGCACATTATCTGTTGACGACTTTGTCTTGCTTCCGATATGATCTATTTTAAACTCCTCCTCAATCGAAACATAGGCTCTGCCTTCTAGCTTCCGTCAGCGTCGCTGCTTTTCTTCTTTCTCAAGTCTAGTCACTTTTGACGTCATTCTGTTTCTTTATGATCCTGATGCCGATGCGGAATACGTTGTACAGCTATTCCTGAACTCATGATTATGGGTTAAAATGATTATAAATCAGTATGTATCGACAGGAGAATAATATCTAATTTATTGATTGAATCTACTTCATCACGCAATTTATTGATGAAGAACTAGGTTGAAAGACGAAGAAATTGGCCGTAATCAGATTATGGCGGCATAATATTGAACCTTCTCTAATTGCTTTTGTTTTATTGTCTTACAGCCCTGCTTTTTCGTTTACTCTCCGATTTTATTTTTATTTTGTCTTATTATTCTTTTTGACAACACCGTCTATTAAAGTCAATAGTAGCCAACACATTTTGAGACCTCTGCAACAGGAGGCGTTCAGCGTTATTTCAATGTAGCAATACTACCGTAAAGACAGTGTTGTAGTCCTAAAATTTTCAAAGGATATACGCTGTTTTGTGATCATCTATGATTATCATAAAAGACATAGAATGGATATTTAAAATGAAAATGTATGTATCAATTCAATTAAAATATAACGGATACATTAGTCTATAAGCATTTCATGCCACCTTTTTGATGATACTTCTGACTTAAATCACCAATTGCAAGGACTCCCACCAACCATTCACGGCATCATTCGTTCCATTCCATGCGCTTCACTCTTTCGTCCCAGGGCTCCGGGTCCATGCGCTTTAAAACTACAAATCCACTTATCATAAACAGAACGTAGCCAGGTTGGCATCCAAAAAGAGCAGTTAACATCCGAGGTTTATCTTTCTACTTTGTTCGATCGGAGGTTTCAAACGCCGAGTGATCGGCCCGGCACAGCCCCCAACCTGGAGGACCAGAATGACTGCAGTTCCGAAGAACTGGGTAATGGATGCGCCACATCCCGACGTCGGGTTATCATTGGAGCTTTGGCCCAATTAAATAAATACATATAAACGAAACAAAAGTTAAAAGTAGGCCTACTATACACTTTGAAGCAGAAGGTACACTCTAATGACTACGATTAAACAGAGGGCATATGCCATGTACCACCGTGTACCCTCGACTACAGCTCTGCGTAAAGATGACGTGAATGAGGAACAACCACAAACGTGAATGAAGCTACTTTCCAGCCAACAAGCGTTCCATTCCTCCCAATATTTATTCGTATGTTGATAAAAGAGCAAATATGACCTACAACAACCTGAAACAGTTCATGAATGACGTTTCCTGGCCTTCCATAGAGCTGATAAAACTGCTGCTCCTCGCAAATCCATGGAGAACCAATAAAGATGAATAGTTGGTGCAGAAACCAACAAGGTTAAATTTACCCGACTCCTTATCCCTGATGGTTGCACATCACGCATGGAACCGTTGGATGTGTTGTACTTCCGTATTCTAAGTATACGGATTTCATATAATATATAACAGACACCGTTTTTCTGTCATCTGATTTCAAAATATGACACAGGGACAGCTACATTAACTTGCAGTCACTCACTCACTTCCAGTTTACAGCACCTAGGTTCCAAGCTATGATTAGATATACCTTCGAAAACTGGATATTTGTAAACAGTGCCTAGCGCATTCATGACGCCTGTCGACTACTGCTTCAATTTCAATACCAGAGACAGCTGTGATGAGCCCGATTATCCACCTTTAACGTTTTTCAAATGTTTTCTCCATTTTTGTATCAACTACGCAATCATTCGTAAGTTCCATAACAGTTGCAATTAAACAGAGGTATCAAACTATATTGGCCAATATTGATTTCAATAGACAGTGTGCGTCAAGAAAAATATGCCACATGATCGCTTTTCCGTATATTCTTCTAGTGGTAATTCCAAAATAGCGGCTTTTCAGATGTCCTCATAACTCACATTACGCCTATTCAGTGGAGCTCTTCATGCATTCCTCATATCAAACATTTGACCTCAATCCCTCTATTCGTTGTGTGGGGTCCTTGATTTTATACTCGGCCAAATAAGTTTGTGGTGGTACATAAACCACTGTAAAAAGCAGGACGGTAATAGATTTCACTTAATTTCATTATGACGGAATTTTTCACCATGTTCAACGGAAACTGATTCCATATATTCTTAGAAAAAGTCTAAATGGGAATGGAAGAAATGTAGCTTTATAGAAATGTTGCTTCCTGAATTGAAGTGCGAGAAAATCAGTTCCTTCACAAATTCTTCATAATTCTCACCCTTTTATTGGCTATTAAAATTTTGCATACATTCAGATGTATTCCGTGGTCCTACCTCTGCATCGTTCAAAGCACTTCTGAAGTGAGAGTCTTCAAATAAGTGCCTTATTTGCGGACCAACGAAAATACCATTTTCATTTAGGCTTCACTTATACATGAGAACCTTTCCTTGTAATGTTCAAATGCTTGCCCTTGTTTATTTTATTTTTATTAGACCGCGTTTAATGTGAAATAATATTTTAGATTCCTCCACCAAAACCTACGGTGCTACATTTTTGTGACCAAGAATGCATTCTTTCCGGAATGGCCATTGTTAACAGGACAATATGTATACCTTGTTCGATTGTCTCATTCATAAATAAATCAGCAGAACTTGGTATATCGTTCTTACAATTCAATCAATAACACTACAGCTTTCAAATCTGCTCATATGTTCCACAGACAATCCTCATATAATAGTTTTTAGCAACATTCTTTTATCCTTATGATGTGCTTCTTTCATATGAAGTGCATAGGAGAGGCATTGATGGTTTTTTGTTTCCGTTGCAGTTACTATGAAAGTATTCTAAATGCGATACATCCATTAATCCTCGTACGCTGTTGCAGTATATAAACCTTACATCCGTTAACAAGTAGCTTGAAATAGTAGATTTTATCTTCTACTAATACGACACTTTTATCCTCTCTCTAAAAGATTTCACTATTGCAATCTTAATCCAAATGCCTGTGTTTTAGTTTTGGAGAGATCTAAGTCTTGAATTAGGATGTGTAACCCTGCCTGAGTGGTTAGATGAGAAAGTGTGGTTGCGATTTCTGAGAATTCTTTAGTTTCCTGTATGTGAGAACTTACGCCTGCTGAAACCTTTTCAGAATCCGATTCCACGGTAGAAAGCTACGAAAGTTTTGTACTGAGGCACGTCATCATGAACGATATGACCCAAACCAGAAGGTGTACCTTGATGGTTTATTTGATACTTTGAGTTACGGGAAAAGTCAGCAATGTTCATCATACAAAACATAACCATCAAGATGATTACGATGTTCACGCCACACCATGGACATAGCAAAAGTCATACATTTGTTGGTACCTCAGCCCTCAGCCTTGTGTGAGAATTCTTGAACAAATATTACAGTAAATTGTTAGCTCCCAATCTTATCCTAATAGCTGACTTTACAGTCAAAGCAAAGCTGGTAAACTAATGATGATAATAGTTTCTTATGAACTTCTAGTTGTCACAATAGTAACAAAGGGAGTTAGATTTCTTACGGTAGTTACTAGGCATCTGTAAATATATAAAATAGTACTTAAAATATGGTCACACAAGTAAGCTTTATTTGCAACATTTCTTGTAAGTTTTCTGTTCTTATAAGTTTTCCTTAATCAGAAAAATAATAAAAAAAGACTTTCTCAGCCACAAAAGAGGTCACACCTACCAAATAAATTCTGAAACAAGTTAGGAAACTAATGTTCAACGATGTAAAATCCCAAAGGATTTTAGTTAACACTCGCAAATACTGTCTTACATGTCAGTTAATATAATTACGCAGTTTTTCTGTTACTTCACTGAAGAAACTAGATTTATTAAAAGACATTTAAGCCCAGTGCGCAATTATATATGCTGTATGTATAATACAACTATAGTTAAGTCTATTAAGTGGAAAGCTGTTTTTTTCTATTTTAGAGACTTACATTTTACTATTATTTTAGAACAGCCAAAATTGAAAAAAAAAAAGTAGCTGGGTCGAATGGAAAACGAGGGGAACAAAATAATGATTTTAGATATTATTAAGAATAGTAAAAGAAACTGCTTAGGATATTGACTAAGAAGGAATTGAATCATGAGGAACGTGCTAGAGGGTATGATAGCTGGTAAAGGAGGAGGGATGAAGGAGACTACATTAATGGACGATATGACAACGGAGAAATTGTACACAGTGTTTCTTTTAGAAACAAAGTTCCGGGGAGCAGTGTTGGTACTAGTCTATTTATTATTGTATTATAGACGTATTATTTTGGTTTCCTCCGCGGCAGAAGATCGTGGAAGAAATTTCTCAGTTGCGGTAAGTAACTTGCCAATAACAGCACAATTTCTATGAGGATGATGATTACAACAGGCAATAGACTTTTACATTGCAACAGTCAATACGTTGTAAGAATGTTTGTAAGTACTTCTTTGTAGTCTTAAAATAATGATACAAATGTATGTAATTTTTTGATAGCGCCATTTTTGAGCCACCTTGTGACTCACTAGGCAATATGTTTCACTTTATGTGATGGGAAAATTTGTTCTCCCTAAACATTGGAGGGTTAAGAAAGGATTTTGGCTTAGGTATTTGGATTCAGCGTAGCCAAAAATATAAAAATAACCAATTACCACAGGCGTTGGCATAGAAAACCACTAGACATAATAGTATTTATTACTGTTATTATTAACATTAGAATTAGGACACGGTTATGACTAGATGCTCCTAATATATTGATATTATGAGGAGTGCACACTAAATCTTAGGATTCCACCCTTTTCTTGTCATAAACATTTTTCTTTCGCATTTTGCCTTCGGTACCATGACTTTTTCGGAGTTTCAACATATTTATTTTACTGATAGATGGTACGACATTCTCAATAATTTATTTTATTACTTTGTTTCAAGAAATTGTAACCAATTAATTACAAAATGTTACAAGTCTGTACATACTAAATTATCGTTTATTCCCTGTATCATTTTGAGATAATTAACTTCATTTTAGCATTTGGTTTCGTACTTCTCTTCGCTTCTACAGGAATATGGGATGCGTGTTTCGATTAATAATTTTAAGAAGCCCATGGAAGATAAATGAAAAGTGTAGCTTTATAACCATAATCATTTGTACAGTCAAAAATAATTTTTTACATAGAATATCGTATTGTAATTGTGTAAACGATATCAAACAATACATATCAATAAATATCAATATGGTACGGCGAAGAAAACGTGGTAGAGGACTCAGACCATGAGAAGGTACATTTTTCAAATAGTATAGGAATAACAATAATATAATATACTAATTGAGATTTAAATTATTTCTGTTTTAAAAAAAAATCAAAATAAGTTACTTGTGAGATATTACCAAGCGTACTGTTTTTTTTTTTATTTTTACTTTCGAGTGTCGAAAGGAATAAAGGAAATATGCGATCATTAAAAAAAATGAATTCGAAAGTTCGAAATATTTAAATGTTTTGTTTATCGTCAAGTGCCCGCGCACTGTCATGATGGAACACAACTCCTTTTCTGTTGGCCAATTCTCGGATGATATTTGATGACTCGGAACAAATTGTCGGAACTTGGTTAGGAAGTTTTGATGCATCTACGGTATAGCCCCGACCTTGCGCCGTCGGACTACCATTTGTTTCGGTCTCTGCAAACTTCTTTTCATTGTAATAAATTGGACGACCGAATCGCTGCTGAAAATCACTTGGCCACGTTTTTCGACGACGAACCACAGAAGGTCTACCCAATGGAGGTAGGAAGCTACCTGAAAAATGGCAAAAGGTCATAGATAATACCGATCACTATATACTTGATTAAAATTGATTTTCAATAAAGAAATGTTTTGTTAAAAAATGTACCAAAAAACCGCTTAAACTTTTTATATGACCTTTTATATAATACATTTGTTAGGAAAAGACTAGAAGGAATAGTTTAGTTTTGGGCGTTAGTTATCATTGGGTGAAACTGTTTTGAAACTGCCTTATAGCATTTTTCGAATTTCAAAATAAAATGCTTGATTAATAACTGCAACACAGCGGTATGTAGTTTGATGAATTGGACCGGGATAGTTTAGTGTTGTAGTGTCTAAGTTTCTCTTTACTGAAAAGCTATTAATGGGCATTTGAAAGGAAGTTCATCCTTGCTGACTTTATTTTGCTTAAAACGTAATGTACATTTTGAAACAAAATCAACACCCATCAACTGAATACCGCCTACGTGACATCTGAGAGAATAAAAAAACTTCCAGACAGTAAAAAGACGATATATATGTATATGTCAGAGACAG
This sequence comes from Thermobia domestica, assembly GCF_964235325.1. Lineage (NCBI taxonomy): Eukaryota > Metazoa > Arthropoda > Insecta > Zygentoma > Lepismatidae > Thermobia > Thermobia domestica. Next base: position 41,066,235 of record NC_137461.1, on the reverse strand, counting down.
GGGTGCCCACAAAGGGGGGCTATGACGCAAACAGCGTCATTAAAATATTTGGGGGTGTTAAAAACCTATATAAATATGTTTGAAGGGATGTAAAATTTAATCGAAAAGACTTTTTTTTCATGGAAGAACACCTACGGATAGACAATTGAGGGGGGGTGCGTCATGAACATGAGAGGGGTGGGCACCCCTGGTCACAGATAAGGGAAAATTGCATGACTATTGAAAACGGTTAGGACATTCCGGACGGGCCTTTAATTATCGAATTTCTCCCTCTAGACAACGGCTTTTTGACATATTTTAAAAATTCGTAAAAAATACAGTTTTCAACACAATGTGATTTATTACACCATTCTACAATCTACCTCCAGGCGTATAACATGCAACACTTGTTATATACTTCCTCACTTTTTAAAGATATATATTAATTACACAAATCGAGAATTTTTTTTACAATGTAACAATAATTTCAGAATTACCCTAGTTCCATGTAATATATGTACGTTATAGTTTGGAAAACAGGGAGAAAATACACAATGTGAGAGTTTACAACAATGATGCCTGCTATCTGCACATGAAAACTGAAAAATCACAGGTAATCTAGTCATTATGTGAAATTCAAAACACTGTGGGACACATAGACCGACATCACATTTGGGTCAGTAAAATGTTGTCTCCTTTTGTGCTCGCTTACCTCTTTCTTTTCTTTCTGTTGCCTGTGTCCTCAAACTTTGCACGACCTGCATGGTCTTGATTTCGTGTCGGAAGTTGGTACTTTGCATGGGAAGTGACGACACCCTGTGAGTCTGTCAGCTGTGTATGAATTTGAAGGTTAGTTTTGAAGATCTTTACCTGGTTTTATAATAAGAGCTTCAACCACTTCAATGATGAATTCCTCCAGAGGCACACTACTGTTTCCTTGTTTCAGTTTCTTGAAAATTATGTATGCATTTACCACTGACCTTATGAAGAAAAATGAAAAGAAATCTTTAAGTTTTACGTCTTATGGTTATGCCGGTTAGGCTAAAGGAGACGATGATGATGAGAGATGTGTGAAACGGTGGAATGAAGAAAGTGGCAGGAAACGGGAGAACGCCGAGAAAACCCACGAGTACGATGTTTGTCCACCACAAAGTCCTTACGGCGCGAGCTGGGATCAAACCAGGGACCCCAAGCTCCGGAGGTGAACGCTCTACCACTGAGCCACCGCGCCCCCTGACCTTATGAAGAGGTGAAAAAACAACTTGTTCCACCATTTCAATGTCTTTCGTTTGAAAGGGTAGTAGCTCTCCTATTGGTCATTCCGACCAACACCACATCCGATCAATTCCACAAGCTAAAGAAAAAAAAACGCCTTCCTACAAAGGTCCAATTATAGCTTAGTTGTGACAATAACTGAATACCCACGCACTAACACCGTGCTCGTGGGTTTTCTCGGAGTTCTTCCCTTTCCTCCCACTTTATTAATTTCACCATTTCATTTATTTCTCATTATCACCATTTCCTTTAACTTAACCAGCATAATCGTGGGACGTAAAACTCAAAGATTTCATTTCATTTTTTTTGAACACCCACGCCATCTAACGCTTGGAGTCTGAACTACGTAGTCACAATACACAAATACACGAAACGAGGTATAAGCGTCGCCCATCGTTCCATAGCAATAAAAAATTGTGCAATGCGAGCATAGCCGGCAGCCCGTCTAATAGAACAAAACCTTCACTGAGCTCGCAGTTCGTTTGGAATGTGTTAAGGTTGTGATAATCGGGAAAGTTCATGTCAAATTAGTAAAGAATTTTAAAAAAATCTCCACGGGTGACGAATCCGATATCAATATTCAAGACATGCACATTCGAATGTGGACAGGTCGAAATGCCGCCAAGTATAATTATCATTTTTAAGCCTACCTCCAGTGGGGGCAGGATGTCAGAGAATAGGGTGAGTATTGGTCCTGTTAATAAGAGCTATCACACCGTTGAGACTTTGAAAAAGAAAGCCAAGAATTCGAAAAAGCTACCAGCGAAAAAAATTCATACAAGAATTCCAGTCCAAAATGCGTTCAATGCTGATCTACCAGGGTTTCAGTAAAAAGCAATAGGCAATCGACTTTGAAAGGACTAAAAAAGGTAGGACAGCTACCTCCAAGCTGCCACGTTCTAGCTCTACACTTTCAAAATTATATCTTTAGTTTCAATGATTGGCAACTTACATAATAAGATATTAGTACCATACCAAAAGAAATATGAATTCCGAATTTGACCAATCCTCTGAATTTGACATTTGTGATCACTGAGAGCAATTCAGTGAACAGAGTGAAAGTGTTTGAGAGCAATCGTCTGAAGAACCAAATCTGATGAGTTTATGTTCTTATACAGTATGTAATACAGCAGAATTATCTCTTTCGAATGCAGTAATTACTTTTACTGAACGTGGCGAACTCACCTATTGTTCTAGTGATTAGTGGCTGTAATTAATAGTAAAGCTAGAAGGAAAAATTACACAGTACTTAGCTACAGAAATTGGGAACCTGTCGGTTTACCTCCATTATACCTCATTAATGCCAAAGTGTGCAATATGAAAATGACGACAGTGTTGGAATGAATCTCAAGATTGGCCCATGGAAAGATGGTTTTACATGCCACAAAACTTGTGCTTCATATTGTATGTGGCACTAGAACAGCGATACGAGTGCGGAAGCCATAAAAGGAAGGGCTTTTAAGTATTCTGGCTTTTCTTTGCTGTATGGTCGCTTCATGTAACACCCACGTGTCTGATGTGCTTTGTAGGAATCGTTTTGGTTACTTTTATCATCGATAGCTTCTGGAATCGCTCAAGGTAGTAGCGATTGATTATTCAAAAATACATCCAACACTCAAGGCCTCCGATTTCCCTATAACTTTGAGGGGCCCATTCATAAACAATACATATAACAATAAAAATACAAAAAAATATATATTCATAAAAAACAGATGGGAGCCCACATGAGCTTTCCGGGGAAGCCCCCTAGCTCCCACCCAAGGATCGGCGCCCTTGCCAACACTTACTTGATTGGGCTGCATGCCGCAGACACTTGACGCTTTGCTAGTATATCACGTCTAAGGAAGTACAAATCTGAACTTGTAATCATTTCTGCATTAGCATGTTATAAACCTGTGGTTTATATATGGTTATGTGCAATACATTAGTTAACAGCAGGGAGAGATCCAAGTGTAACATGGAAATTAAAGATATTGATACTGCCTGCCTTGTAAACAATCATTCTTTGATTAGTGGATGTCGTTGGTTCAACAAGCGAAATTACATTAAGGTAAAATTGAAAATGTAAGGCCGTCGAATGATAGAGAAGTGTTACGTAAAATTGTACGATTGGCGTTATTGTCATAAGAAAGATCCTAAACTTTGATATGTGTGAGATTATGCAAACAGTTATGTTAAAAAGAGGATAGTCCCAAAAGTACCCGACCTAACAAAGAAAACACAAAAACTGCTATACTAGCATTTTGGTATAAACAATCATTTCTCAACAAAATCTCCTTTAGCTCGATACACTTTCCCCTGCGATGTTCAATAGCTTCGATATACTGTTCATATTGTGAACCGTCGAACTCCTCAAAATAGCCGATAACCGCAGACTAGTTCTTCATTGTTCGCATGTATTTTATCTCTAAACAATGTTTTCAAGTTTTGAAAAGATAAAATAATCCGAGGGGGATAAATTTGACGAATAGAATGAGTAACGACAGACCTCGAACTACAAATCATTGATTTTGACCCTCGCCATAACGTATGTTTGAATTGGTGCAGTGTCTTTATAAAATAATACTTTCTTTCTTTCCACAAATCCTGCCGTTTTTCCATTGTTTCGCTACTCAAACTCTGCAATAAGTTGGCATAATATTTGCCTTTGATTGCTTTTCCCATTTCCGTTAAGATTAAACTCTCTAGGCTATAAAAACTCTTCATTCAATTAACGGAAACATACTCTAGCTTCTTGAAGAATTTCGCTTTATAGCAGGACAATACCTATATCGTTTCTCCAGATTACAAGATGTTAATTTCGGGATACGGACAAAATCTCGCGGCCGAAACATCGCCGTCCAAAATCTAACCGACCAAACCTTCGCCGCCCAAAATCACCGCGTGGGCAAAACCTCGCCGCCCAAAACCTCGCGGGACAAAATCTCGCCGGGCCAAAACTTCGCGTGGCCAAAACCTCGCCTCCCCAAACCTCGCGGGACAAAATCTCGCCGGGTCAAAACCTCGCCGCCCAAAATCTCGCCGGTCCAAAACCTCGCCACTCAAAACATCGCGTGGCCAAAACCTCGCGGCCAAAACCTGCAGTTTAATAAAAATTCAGTGTAGTATAACAATATCTGCTGCTTTTCTTATAAGTAAAAAGAAAAAAGGTAAGGGCGCCGAATTCTACTTCGCCCCGGGCGCCGAAATCTCTAGCTACGGCTCTGTATATATATATATATATATATATATATATATATATATATATATATATATATATATATATATACCACTCCCCCTCCCTGTTGAGCCGACAAAGTGAAATTATGAAAGACATCCTAGGCTCTAACCTCATCTATGTTGAAAATTTGATTGAGATCGGTAGGATGGCTCAAGAGGTATAATGTAACAAACATAGTCATTTAATTTTTATATATATAGATTTCCAAATCATGCATTAGGATTTTTCTTGTCATTATTTTAATGTAATTATGTGTTATTACTAGATATATAGAACATTCTACATTGAAGAAATCGTCGCGAAGAGGTTTTATTCTGACGACATTTCTTCCCAGGCGACACTACGTCTCGCTTAATTTAGACCAGGCGAGATTCTGTGTCGCGAGATCATTACAACGAGGTTTTGGTCAGGCGAGATTTTGGGTATGGCGATATTTTGGGGCGCGAGGTTTTGGAAGACGAGGTTTTGGCAAGGCGAGGTTTTGGTCCTGCGAGATTTTGGCCCGCGACGTTTTGAATATTTTTTGACACAACAAGATATATATTGTTTTTTTTTCTGGAATATGTAAAAGATTTATATGCTTCTAACTTAAAACCGATATTTTCTCTTTAACACGACATGATTTTGAAGACAGAATGCAATTTACTCATTAAAGAAATCAAAGTTTGAAGTAAATAAACACTGTTTCTCATTTTCTTCATACTGTAGGGATTACAAAGTAAGCATAAGAACCCAAAGACTAAACAAAAAATTAAAATTTGTTACATAATAATAATTGATTAGTAATCCATTTTGCATTGAATCTAAGTTAACCCAAATTATTAGTCAATAAATATTAATTTTGTTAAAACTAAAATATCTTATGACAGTAATCTATTGTATACCACTCAACTACCAAGACAAGTAATTCATATACCAAAGCCAACATTCCAATATAATCGTAATTACTTTTATTTTTATACTTTATATTGAATTCTTTTAACTTTTACTTCTTTTGCACCATCACCCTATATCGAGGGTTTTCTTCTGACCTTACCTCAATAACTAATTAACTTCCTTTTTACCAACTTCACATACATTACATAATAACGCAATCAATAACAAAAGCAACTATCAATTGTTTTTTTTAAAAATGAATTCAACATTTCTTTTTCTTCTTCCTTGCAACATACATTTTCTTGAAATACTTTTTACCTACTTCACTACAAATTTGATTATCAATGTCACACGGTCGTTATACTAGCCAGTTATCAAACTTTTTTTTTTATCTGGCACCCCTTCGTGATATTTACATATTTGACTCCCCCTTCTCCTTCTGGGATCTGACCGCTTTTGTGGTTTGAGATGTAGTATTGAATTCTGAATTACTCAATATTAATACTAATAATGGGAAAAGAGTCATAATATGAGGATAGGCACATGTACATGGAGACCCCTACCTATCTTGTGAAGCAAGAGCTGCAATCTAGTGGAAGCGAGCTAAAACAAAAGGAAATAGTCCCCTGTAGCACCGCAAGTCACGTGAGCTCGTTATGTGGAGACTTGTTACTATAGTGGAGGCTGAAAGAAATTGCGCCCCTACAAACTTTTCTTAACGTGCACACTCAGGCGTTGAAATTGGAGAAGTAAAGTTGATATTCATTCTATCTTTACTTTCTCTTATACCAGTGAATATGCGTATTGTATCATGTAATGAGTTAGCGGTTTTCTTCCTCTTACATTTGAAGTGGCGTTAGTCATTTATTTATCGATCGAATGCCTTATTATGAAACCCTTACCGGGTTCAGTATATGAGACTGGTCTCATAATGAGACACGTTTAGTCATATTGAGTCTTATATTAGCAGCTCATTTATATCAACATTTCTGTATCCACGAAGTAGTCTCTCCAGACTTAGTCCTGTACATAAAGCCAGTGATTTTGTTGGCATTGTACTATCATTTTGGAGACTTGTGTTCTCACTTGGTACATATTTGAACATAGAAGTGATCAAAAATCGTTACCGTTTATGCGCCCAAAAAGTGTAAAATTTTACAGTGCGTATATTCTAAAATTGAAGGAAGTGCGTTACATTAAAACTGTAACGTTTTATATTTTTGTGCCATCAAAGGATTTGGCTTAAAGACAGTGTTGAATGGTGAATTAATAAAAGAACTCTTTTAAGAGTACACAAAAAGCCGGGGTCTCTTATTACGTACCCCTCATAAAAATGGCACTGTAGCAACTTTGGTCACATTTTTCAATATAATGTCTTATTCACATATTTTTATGTATTCCAATAGATTGTATCGTGAATTAGACATTCCACAGAATATATTAAAGTAACAACAGTGTTTGTTTATAACATCTTAACTTTTAGGGTCTCATATTCGGGGTTCTTACAATACTACTACAACAACAACAACAACAACAACAACAACTACTACTACTACTACTACTACTACTACTACTACTACTACTACTACTACTACTACTAATAATAATAATAATAATAATAATAATAATAATAGTAATAATAATAATAATAATAATAATAATAATAATAATAATAATAATAAATTTATACTTAATTGCAGTAAACTTCTCCATAATATTGTAGTAAAATATTATATATTAAGGGTTTTGTTCTTAATAGAACCACAGTTCTTTCTCAAATTGTTATTTTATTATTGTACGGTGTTCTAATGCTTGTCTATTACAGCACTTGTAGTTCTTTAATTACGAATGTAGTTTATTTTTATCAATGGCTTGATAAGCGAATACTACAGAATGTTTTACTTACTTACGTCAAAGAGGATCTTTATGCGGATAGGTGATCATTTTTCGTAATTGAAGAACGCACTAGAAGTATTAATTTTAACTACAAGCTCCCTACGAATTAGAAGATACGTTATACTTTTAATGGTCCACCGCTCCAAAGGGGTACTTGTAGTAATGTTGGGAGATATGAGCGCTTATCGTAGGGAACCGAGATACTTCCCGAAAGTTAGCTTGAGGCAGTTGTGTGTCAATCTGTCTGTCATCGGATTTTAAGTCTTAAGAAAAGACCTTCACGTTATGCTGAATCGACTGAAGATGGTCGGTGCAGATGCCCTGTTGTTTCCTTCAACTTCGCTCAAACGGAAAGCTTCTGCAAATCATTGAGGCAGGAAAATGGAAGCCTGAATCTCGAAGTTGCACAGAGAACCTTCGGCTTTGAACCCCTAAAACATTTTAAATTGTGAGTGGACTATTTTCTTTTTAGCTCTGAGAGCTAAATTCATTTCAGAAATCCTTGGCGGTCTAGATATCTGATCAGTAGCCTGCTAGAATGAATTAAAAGAATATTGATATAGATAATCACGGGCTACATATTACTAGTTGCTCGTCAAAATGGTGACCACTTTTCTATTAATTTATTCTTTATTGTTTATTCATTCTTTAGTTTATTATGAAAACAATTTAGAGAAGTATTGTTTCTCGATGATGAATCTGTATTGAAGGTGATAATTTTCTTCATTTCTTTCAATAAATTATAGAAGTGATAGATGGCAAGGCTTAACATTATATTATCTTTTATCATTTTCTTCATTACAATGCTAATCTTAGTTAAATATTTCATACTTGTAAATACCATATAATACGTTTCATTAAAGAGTTGGGTATTTATTTCTCAGTTGTAAAAAGATTAAATCTTCTCAAAATGTAGCGGTATCCACAGAAAGAAAAAAAAATACTATAAATATAAATCTCACGTGCTTCAGTTATTGGGTGAGAAGAGTGTTTTTAATTTTAATTGGGTTATTGGAACTGTTATAATTTACCTTGATATGTTTGTATTTTGTGTACTGCTATATGTTATGGTTGTACTGCACAGCAGGCCCGTACCTAGGGGGGTCTAGGGCGGGCCGGACCCCCCTAAATTTTTGCGGCCCCGACCCCCCTAAATTTTTGCGGCCTCCCTAAAATTTTCACGGTGGGCTTGCCAATGAACTATAATATGGTGATGAACTATAATATTTTTGGGTCGGCCCCCCCTAACTTCAGCCGGGCCCCCCTACATTTTTGGGCTGTCTACCGGCCTGCTGCACAGGTCCTAAAAGGTCGTCCTCTGTTTCTGAGAATTGACACTGACAAACGAGTCAGATGCACAATTACAGATCTTCCTTCTTGCAATAGCTAGTTGGGGGATAAACAATATATTTTTCACATTCTAGTAATCATCACAATACAAACAATTCTATTTTTTAAAGTTGTTTCTTTTTCTTTTTTTGCAATGTCCTATTCATATTTACTTTAATTAATACTTTACTTTAGTCCTTTATATTTAGTTTCTCTTTTAATTTATTATTTCTTCTTATCAATCCATTCTTCAGCCGGACCATTGGCAACATACACAGTCTGTCCAAATTCCAGTGGTGTATCCTATGTTTGCGGTACCATCGCTACAAGTACCACATAAAAAGAATATTAATGTTGTTCATCTCATCATAAGAATGAGGGACCAATTGTTTTCTTTGATTACGCCGCTATCAAATATTTTGGTATATCCTTTGGCTTTTTGATAAAAGCACTAATGTTATTTCTATACGTCATCGCTAACACTAATTTAGCACAAATTTTTGTGCGCGTTTCATCTCCATTGGTTGATTTGGTGAGTTTACTCACATCCAAATACAGTGAACAGCATGTTGTTTTAACATTGTAGGTTTTCAGCACTAATTAGGCACTAATTTTTTACGTTTTTTATAATTAGTGCTGGTGTGTGTGAGGGGGCGGCAAGAATCTTGCACACGCAATAAAAGCCTATATTCATAGTTAAAATTATATGATAACTGTCAATATAGTATGTAAGGTATCGCATAATCTTCGTGAATTAGTAGCATTGACTAGTGATGAACAAGAGGAAGTTTGTGTTTGGCGCAGCATTGGACGGAAATGAAAAGTGTGTGGAGTTTTTAAAAGTGGATTAGTACGTGCAATTGATCAGACGTAGGTAGTACAAATCGGAAGATATCAATAAAGGCAAATCATCGTTGCACGATTACTTGGAGAAAGTGGAGCTAATCCTAACATTGTGTTACGTGATGTGAAAGGATTTATTTAACGTTCCATTATTATGCCCTTTAGGCTAAAGGAAAAGAATGGTTATTGAAAATGACAGATTATGAAATATTACTCGAAATAAAGATATGAAAGAAACAGAAAAACACTGAATGAACACATGACGCGATGTTGTCCACCACAAACGTATGGTTTGCAATCAAAATAGAGACTTGTTGTAAAACATTTGAGCTGCCTACCACTGAGGAACCTTTGTTCCTACATAGCAAATATATAGCTATATGGTGGTAAAAAATATGAGAGAAATAATGGATGGAAATGTACTGTATGTGACTAAGATCGCCGAAAACTAAACAGGATTGTCAGCAACAACAATCACAGTCTGCCGAGTGCTGAATAACGATCAACTTACAAGACTGGTTGTGATTTCTAAATGACTGATCCCAGCAACAAAGAAAAAAAATGTTGACTTGCAAGAACGTGGACTCCAGGCTATTGAAAAGAGAACTAGTAATATAGCCTAATATTAGAATTCCAACCACAAACGGACATCAAAATAGGCACAGACACCCGAATGCACATTTCCTATCGTTAAAAATAGTGAAAGTCTGTGCTGAGAGGTTCACAATTAAATTTATTTCATTTTCATTTTGATGTTAGCAACACCTCAGCTCGCATAATAAACGCAATCCATGGATGTACTAATGTCCCCATCTGTGTTATCTTTTAATGATCAATGAATTAATTATTCTTTTTGGTATAAACAATGATTCAGCAAGTATAGATAGATAGATAGATAGATAAACCAAACCAAAATTCTGTGCATCAGATAGATACATATTTACTGCAGTTTTTAGCGCGCACTGTGTCTTGCATGACTATTACAAATATCTAAATAACACGCTGAGTATTTGTATTCTTTATTATTTTTACGTGTAATGAAAGTTTTACGAGGTACACTTAACGTTTATACCGAGTAACGGACAAAGATAACATTGAATGCGCAGAAGTCCTGCCATCTGTTCTCCATGTCTTTTACACTTGTTTTTAGTGTATTTCAACCGATAAAGACCATACTAGCTTGTTGACTTCTCCGCTTCAATTTTAATAATTTGATCTTAGAGGAGGAGTTAAAGTAGCACTTGGCATTTGTTAAAGTTAAAATCAAACAGTTCTTATTTTCTCTGTACTATTATCCTTTAAAAGAACGATTTACTGCTAGTGTTATTATGAATATATTTTTATAATATAAAAATACAAACAACGTATTATATGTTTAAAGAATACATGTGGGACATTACAAAATGGTAATCATTTAAGTGATAGTTTTATACGATTGTTGAAGAATACGTTCAAGGTGGTCATTTCATACAGAATATCATTCTATATGGTTTCCTGCCAAATTTCCTTTGTTTTTCCCCGATCCTTTGAACGATGTATAAAATACCACAAGCTAACATGAAAATTGTTATGCTAACCCCTCGGCGCTGCCTGATTGGAAGCCAGTTGAGGTAATAAGATTCCTCTATTTGAAGGTCCTTCTTATATTTTCCTACCTGCTTTTATGTTTTGTTCTTATATCTCGAACTTTTTGTTGTTTATGAGCACCGGGCAACTTGTCTGAGACGACAGGTAGCCTATGTATAAAAAAGTATCTGGGTTAGTTAATCAGTTTTTAACTCTCAATTTGAATAAGACATCAATTTACTTACGACAAAATACACATCCCTAACGTATGTCTCTTTTTACAAAATAAGAATATAAATTTTACACTCACGGCTTCCTCAGCAGAGAAAAAATTATAACAGATCGCAAGCTGGAAAGAAGAATTTTTACCCTCACTAAAATATAGTGCTGTTTAGAAAGCGCACCGGTTTTGATACGTCAAATTATGAACTTTATTTTTTTTTTCAAAACACACAAACAAAATACAAAAATATGCTCATCATACATTGTAATTTTAGGTATGGTGAATGACGTCGGAAATATGATCTATTCTACTCGCTGGCATGCAATAACTTTGTTCGTGAAATTCGCTATGACTGCCTGAACAACAACCACACTGCCACGAACCACCGCAATGTTTTACCCAGAACGACCACTACGACGACACGCAGGACTTTTAATGTTCACTGTTGTACTTGTTTTAATGAACTATTCCATAGGTCTGCGAACTGTTGATCATTCGGTGCCTCATTACGTCCTAGAACCGCGCGAAGTCGCTTGACAGTTCCTGCATTGTTCTTTCGTTCTGATAAGAAATTTTCTCAATTAGCACATGTTGCGCTATAGTACATTGCTCCATGGCTAGACACAGACTGAAGAAAGGCGTGAAATTCAGACTAAAGCGACAATTGGAATGATTTTGTGTAGAGCAACAATATGAAACAATATCAATGAAACAATATATGAAACCTAGAAACAAAAATTTTCCAAACGATCCGAAACCGGCGCGCTCTTTGAATAACCTTCATAACAGGCTCGCAACCAGCCACGGAGGTTTGGGTAGCCATGAATATGTTAGGGGTGGACAAGTCATCAAAAATTCTCGTACAAATATCCAAATTGTGTTTTTGAATTCATAATAGAATTTTGTATTGTGGTCTGGAGGGGCCAAGAAAAATTTAGGGGAGCCAGGGCCTGTGTGAAGTTGGCCCCCCAAAAGTTTGGGCTACACGAGATATTTATTGGGCCAGGAAGTACTTCATTTGGGCTGTTTGGGCTAGCAACTTTTAGCGTTTGGGCTACACTGGAAACAAAGTTACAGCCTCCCAAAGTTTGAGGGGCCAACTTCACGTTAGCCCCCCAAGGATTTGGGCCAGACGAAATTTTTAATGGGCTGGGTAGTACTTCGTTTGGGCTGATTGGGTCAGCAACTTTTAGCGTTTGGGCTATTATAGTTTCCGAAATATGGGCTATTAAACTTTTTGAAAAGTGATTTTCCTGCTTCTTTTGTCGGGGCCAACTTCACTAATATGATATTTCTGAAAAACATGTTTATTGGAATTTACAGTACTTTGTGTCGACTAGCAGTTTAGGAAGTTTCAATATTTGGACTGTTTTCGAAACAGAATTAGAGCTTCACAAAGTTTGGGGGGCCAACTTTACGTTAGCCCCCAAGTGTTTGGGCCAGACGAGATTTTTATTGGGCTGGGTAGTACTTCGTTTGGGCTGATTGGATCAGCAACTTTTAGCGTTTGGGCTATTATAGTTTCCAAAATATGCGCTATTAAACTTTTTGAAAAGTGATTTTCCTGCTTCTTTTGTCGGGGCCAACTGCACTAATATGATATTTCCGACAAACATGTTTATTGCAACTTACAGTACTTTGCGTCGACTAGCAATTTACGAAGTTTGAAGATTTGGGCTGTTTTCGAAACAGAATTAGAGCTTCACAAAATTTGGGGGGCCAACTTCACATTAGCCCCAAAGTGATTGGGCCGGACCAGATTTTTATTGGGCTGGATAGTACTTCGTTTGGGCTGATTGGGTCAGCAACTTTTAGCGTTTGGGCTATTATAGTTTCCGAAATATGGGCTATTAAACTTTTCGAAAAGTGATTTTCCTGCTTCTTTGTCGGGGCCAACTTCACTGATATGATAGTTCTGACAAACATGTTTATTGGAATTTACAGTACTTTGTGTCGACTAGTAATTTAGGAAGTTTCAAGATTTGGGCTGCTTTCGAAACAGAATTAGAGCTTCACAAAATTTGGGGGGCCAACTTCACATTAGCCCCAAAGTGATTGGGCCGGACCAGATTTTTATTGGGCTGGATAGTACTTCGTTTGGGCTGATTGGGTCAGCAACTTTTAGCGTTTGGGCTATTATAGTTTCCGAAATATGGGCTATTAAACTTTTTGAAAAGTGATTTTCCTGCTTCTTTGTCGGGGCCAACTTCACTGATATGATAGTTCTGACAAACATGTTTATGGGAATTTACAGTACTTTGTGTCGACTAGTAATTTAGGAAGTTTCAAGATTTGGGCTGCTTTCGAAACAGAATTAGAGCTTCACAAAATTTGGGGGGCCAACTTCACGTTAGCCCCAAAGTGATTGGGCCAGACCAGATTTTTATTGGGCTGGATAGTACTTCATTTGGGCTGATCGGGTCAGCAACTTTTAGCGTTTGGGCTATTATAGTTTCCGAAATATGGGCTATTAAACTTTTCGAAAAGTGATTTTCCTGCTTCTTTGTCGGGGCCAACTTCACTAATATGATATTTCTGACAAACTTGTTTATTGGAATTTACAGTACTTTGTGTCGACTAGCAATTTAGGAAGTTTCAAGATTTGGGATGTTTTCGAAACAGAATTAGAGCTTCAGAAAATTTGGGGGGCCAACTTCACGTTAGCCCGCAGGTGTTTGGGCCAGACGAGGTTTTTATTGGGCTGGATAGTACTTCGTTTGAGCTGATCGGGTTAGCAACTTTTAGCGTTTGGGCTATTATAGTTTCCGAAATATGGGCTATTAAACTTTTTGAAAAGTGATATTCCTGCTTCTTTTGTCGGGGCCAACTTCACTAATATGATATTTCCGACAAACATGTTTATTGCAACATACAGTACTTTGTGTCGACTAGCAATTTAGGAAGTTTCAAGTTTTGGGCTGTTTTCGAAACAGAATTAGAGCTTCACAAAGTTTGGGGGGCCAACTTCACATTAGCCCCCAAGTGATCGGGCCAGACGAGATTTTTATTGGGCTGGATAGTACTTCGTTTGGGCTGATTGGGTCAGCAACTTTTAGCGTTTGGGCTATTATAGTTTCCGAAATATGGGCTATTAAACTTTTTGAAAAGTGATTTTCCTGCTTCTTTTGTCGGGGCCAACTTCACTGATATGATATTTCTGACAAACATGTTTATTGGAATTTACACTACTTTGTGTCGACTAGCAATTTAGGAAGTTTCAAAATTTGGGCTGTTTTCGAAACAGAATTAGAGCTTCACAAAGTTTGGGGGGCCAACTTCACATTAGCCCCAAAGTGATTGGGCTAGACGAGATTTTTATTGGGCTGGGTAGTACTTTGTTTGGGCTGATTGGGTCATGAAATTTTAGCGTTTATGTCTTTATAGTTCCGAGATATGAGCTGTTATATTTATTAGAAATTTATATTTCTACTTCTTTTGTCTGGGGTAACATCACTAATATGAAGGGTCTAAGAATCTCGTGTTTTGGAATTAGTGTCACTTTGCGTCCACTAGGAATTCGGCAAGTTTTTAGATGGGATTTGAAACCTTCACGAAGTTTGACCACCAACTTCATTGTAGTCACTAGTGGACTAGATAATACTCTGTATGGCAGTGTTTCTCAACCTTTGTGAAACTGCGTCCCTCCAACGTCTCCAAAATAAGTCCTGCGGCCCATCACAAAAAAAATACAATTATTAGTTTTATTAATTTGCCATATTTAGCAACTAAGGTAAAATATAATGCTGCATACGTGAATACTCATTGGAAGTAATTGCTAATCTCAGTTTGCTGCACATTTAACATGATAAAACGATTATGCAACATTTACTTTTGTTTTGATCCCTTGAAAAGGTTCATTCATCTGCACTGTAATGAATGCTGGATTTAATACAATGAAAATGTATTCTAATAAACTAGTAAAAGTAAGAATAAAATTACTTTTGACTCATCATCTCCACTGTTTGAAAGATGTTGGAGCAAAGACGTCCAAACGCATCTTCTCATCACCATTCAACACACACGCACAATCCACACACAGTACACTTTTAAGCATTGTTGCACAAGCCACTGTTAAGTATCGCCTGTCCAATTTTGAATTTAAAATTAATGATTTTTAAATTCTTAGTTTCAGTCACTAAACACAAATAATATTCATGCGTGATAGCCTAAGTGTTAACTAAAATAATAAATCGTTTATGTATACAACTGGAACTAAAGATGAGGAAGTTAAGTTAAGGGAACATTTGCTGTTGCTTCCTTTTGCCCAGTTGATTGACTCTTGGATGAAGTGAAGTAACAGCCAAACATAAACAGTGAGAAAGTTGCAGCCGATTCCTTTGCTTTGTTTTGAGAATAGTAATTGCCGAAAATGCTGTTTCATACAGATATGTCGAGGTAAAGCAAAGAAGAAATGATATTGCTCTTTCATGTATTTCTGTGTATTCTGTCCTCATTTTTATTGAGCTGAGCGAAGCGAAGCTCTTATACTCGGGTTAGCCGTTTGGTTGTCCGCGAACTCCTACTAGACCGTTTGGCCGATCTCAACCAAACTTAGCACGCTGATAGAGTATGTCGTGCTGAGTGACAACATAGGTCGAAATAAAAAATCCGATGTACCATCGAGGAATAATCACCGAAAAACGCTTACTCCTAGACCGTTTGGCCGATCTCAACCAAACTTAGCACGCTGATAGAGTATGTCGTGCTGAGTGAGAACATGGGTCGAAATAAAAAAATCCGATGTACCATCGAGGAATAATCACCGAAAAACGCTTCCTGATTACGTAGTTTAAGCTCGCTCAGCTCATTTCATTGCAATCGGGTATATACATTGCATTCCTAGTTTAGAATTTGTAAATACTCGTAGATTTGTAAAGACATTGAAGCTCTCTGTCCGATGATAATTCGGCTAACTGTACTCTTTCTTTGTATGAAAGGGATGAATGCGTATGATCAACAAAAGGATTTATAATCCACAAATTGCTCTCCCGAGGATCTTTATCTTTAGGATAATAGGCCTACTTTTCAAATCATGAAGATGACTAGTTATTATTTCCATCATGTCAACAACATCGACTTCAGAAATAAAACTGAAGAACGATTCAAAAATTTCAAAATTCTCTTCAGAAACCATATTGAGTCAAAATTCACGTGCCTGAAGTTGGCCCCCCCACCTCTTCCAAATTACACCAAACATTGCACATCGTTAGTGCATCGTTAGTGCACGTTAGTCCACTCAGAACTAACGTTAGTGTTATCAGCATTTACGAAATACTGAAGAATTTTGGTGGGGGGGCCAACTTCATATGAAGTTAGCCCCCCCATCTTTATGCAGACAGATTTTCACAAAACTTAGCGCATCGTTAGTGCATCGTTAGTGCACATAAACACACTAAGCACTACCGTTAGTGCTACCATGTTTTGGGATTTATTCAAGATATTTGGTGGGGGGGGCAACTTCAGAAATATCAAATTCTATACAATTAGAGGTAGAAACATGGAGTTAATGCCAATCGTTAGTGCATCGTTAGTGCACTTAAACACACTAAGCACTACCGTTAGTGCTACCATATTTTGGGATTTATTCAAAATTTTTGGTGGGGGGGCCAACTTCAGAAATATCAAATTCTATACAAATAGAGGTAGAAACATGGAGTTAATGGCAATCGTTAGTGCATCGTTAGTGCACTTAAACGCACTAAGCACTACCGTTAGTGCTACCATATTTTGGGATTTATTCAAGATTTTTGGTGGGGGGCCAACTTCAGAAATATCAAATTCTATACAAATAGAGGTAGAAACATGGAGTAACGGCAATCGTTAGTGCATCGTTAGTGCACTTAAACGCACTAAGCACTACCGTTAGTGCTACCATATTTTGGGATTTATTCAAGATTTTTGGTGGGGGGGCCAACTTCAGAAATATCAAATTCTATACAAATAGATGTAGAAACATAGAGTTAACGGCAATCGTTAGTGCACCGTTAGTGCACTTAAACGTACTAAGCACTAACGTTAGTGCTACCATATTTTGGGATTTATTCAAGATTTTTGGTGGGGCGGCCAACTTCAGAAATATCAAATTCTATACAATTAGAGGTAGAAACATAGAGTTAACGGCAACCGTTAGTGCATCGTTAGTGCACCTAATCGCACTAAGCACTAACGTTAGTGCTACCATATTTTGGGATTTATTCAAGATTTTTGGTGGGGGGCCAATTTCAGAAATATCAAATTCTATACAAATAGAGGTAGAAACATGGGGTTAACGGCAACCGTTAGTGCATCGTTAGTGCACTTAAAAGCAATAAGCAATAACGTTAGTGCTACCATATTTTGGGATTTATTCAAAATTTTTGGTGGAGGCCAACTTCAGAAATATCAAATTCTATACAAATAGAGGTAGAAACATGGAGTAACGGCAATCGTTAGTGCATCGTTAGTGCACCTAATCGCACTAAGCACTAACGTTAGTGCTACCATATTTTGGGATTTATTCAAGATTTTTGGTGGGGGGCCAACTTCAGAAATATCAAATTCTATACAAATAGAGGTAGAAACATGGGGTTAACGGCAACCGTTAGTGCATCGTTAGTGCACTTAAAAGCAATAAGCAATAACGTTAGTGCTACCATATTTTGAGATTTATTCAAAATTTTTGGTGGAGGCCAACTTCAGAAATATCAAATTCCATAAAAAATGTCAGTATTTTTAGGAATCACTAACGAATCCACTAATTATTTTGTTAGTGCTTGAATTGGGCGTAAATGCATGGTGACCAACAAAGATCCACTTTACTTGTAGCACTTACACTAATTAAGCACTAACGTTAGGGATTGGTGCACGAAGAAGCACTAACGATGCACTAAGGATTGTACTAGAAGTAATCATTAGTGCTTTTTTAATTTGGCAGAAATTTGACACAGTGTAAAACTCCCCCTAAATTTCTTATGTGAGTTTCCTGAGATGTAACTGGCCATAACTACACTAATAGTGAAGCACTAACAAAACTAAAAGTATTTTCTAGAATCACGAACGATGCACTAACGAACGGCTCTAATTTTTTCGTTACTGGTTGAAGTGGGGGCGCCAAGTTCATGAAGGTTTCCAAAGGTTTTTCTACTTGTAGGACCTACATTAATGAAGAACTAACGTAGGTGTTAGTGCACTGCGAAGCACCAACGATTTCAATAGAAGAGGTCATTAGTGCTTTTGATTTTGGCGGAAATTTGACGCAATGAAAAATTCCCCATGAATTTCTTATGAGACTTTGTGGCACATAATTTTCCATATCTACATCAATAGTTAAGTATTAACGGAACTATGGGTGTTTTGCAGAAGCGCTAACGATACATTAACGGATGGACATATTTTTCGTTAGTGTTTGAAGTGGGAACCAAGTTCACGCTGGCCCGCAAAGGTTTTTTTTTTACTTGTAGCACCTACACTAATGAAGCACTAAACTTAGGTGTAGGTGCACTAGGAAACACTAATGTTACAAGTAAAGAAAACTTTCGAAATTAACGTGAACTTAGCCCCCACTACAAGCACTAACGAAAAAATTAGTTTTATTCGTTAGTGCATTGTTAGTACCTCTAGAAGATACAAGTAGTTTCGTTAGTGTTTCACCATTAGTGTGGATATGGCCAATTATAAGTCACAAAACTCCCATAAGAAACACATGGGAAATTATTCATTGTATCAAATTCCCATCGCATTCAAAAGCACTAATTACATCTGTTAGTGCATCTTAAGTGCTTCTTAGAGCACAAACACCTAAGGTTAGTGTTTCATTAGAGTAGGTGTTACAAGTAAAAAAAGACCTTTGGGGAAGTCAGCGTGAATTTCGGACCCATAATTTAAGCACTAACGGAAAAAATAGT
The DNA here is from genome assembly GCF_964235325.1 of Thermobia domestica. Taxonomy (NCBI): domain Eukaryota; kingdom Metazoa; phylum Arthropoda; class Insecta; order Zygentoma; family Lepismatidae; genus Thermobia; species Thermobia domestica. Next base: position 41,047,145 of record NC_137461.1, on the reverse strand, counting down.
GCCATTCGATAGTGCTTCTATAAAGCACTAACAATTTCGTTAGTGCCTCACTATTAGTATAGTTATGGCCACACGAGACTCAAGAAATTTTTGCCAAATTTTTTATTGAATCGAATTTCCGCCAAATTCAAAATCACTAATGGTCTCTTCTAGAGCAATCGTTAGTGCTTCTTAGTGCATCTACACCTAAGGTTAGTGTTTCATTAGTATAGGTGCTACAACTAAAATACCTTTTGCGGCCAGAGTGAACTTAGCGCCCCCACTTCAAGCACTAACTAAAAACTGAGTGCCATTCGTTAGTGCATTACTAGTGCTTCTAGAAAACACTAACAGTTGAGTTAGTACTTCACTATTAGTTTAGTTATGGCCAATTGCATGTCACGAAACTCACATAATAAATTTATGGGAAATTTTACATTGCATCAAATTTCCGTCAAATTCAAGAGTACTAATAATATATTCTAGTGCAATTGTTAGTGGTTCTTAGTGCACCAACCCCTAACGTTAGTACTTCATTAGTGTAGGTGCAACAAGTACAATATCTTTGGAGGGCACGGTGAACTTGCCCCAACTTCAAGCAGTAACAAAAAATTAATGCCATTCGTTAGTGGATCGTTAGTGTTTCTAGAAAGCACTAAAGGTTTGTATGGACTTTGATATTTCTGAAGTTGCCCCCCATCAAAAATCTTGAATAAATCCCAAAATATGGTAGCACTAACGTTAGTGCTTAGTGTATTTAAGTGCACTAAAGATGCAATAACGATTGTCGTTAAATGTATGTTTCTACCTCTATTTGTATAGAATTTGATATTTCTGAAGTTGGTCCCCCATCTAAAATCTTGAATAAATTCCAAAATATGGCAGCACTAACGTCAGTGTTTAGTGTTTTAAGTGCACTAACGATGCACTAACCATTGCCGTTAACTGCATGTTTCTACGTCAATTTGTATAGAATTTGATATCTCTGAAGTTGCCCACCCCACCGAAAATCTTGAATAAATCTCAAAATACGGTAGCACTAACGTTAGTGCTTAGTGCGTTTAAATGCACTAACGAAAAACTAACCATGTTTCTACATCAATGTGTATGGAATTAGATATTTCTAACGTTGACATCTAACCAAAAATCTTGAATAAATCACAAAATACGGTATCACTAACGTTAGTGCTTAGTGCTTTTAAGTGCACTAACGATGCACAAACGATTGCCGTTAACTCTATGTTTCTACCTTTATTAGTATAGAATTAAAGATTTCTGAAGATGCTCCCGCCCCACCAAAAATATTGAATAAATCCAAAATATGGTAGCACTAACGTTAGTACTTAGTACGTTTAAGTGCACTAACGATGCACTAACGATTGCCGTTAACCCTATGCTCCTATCTCTATTTGTATAGAATTTGATATTTCCGAAGTTGGCAACCCCAACAAAAACTTTGAATAAATCCCAAAATATAGTAGCACTAACGTTAGTGCTTAGTGTGTTTAAGTGCACTAACGATGCACAAACGATTGCCGTTAACTCTATGTTTCTACATCTATTTGTATAGAATTTGATATTTCCGAAGTTGGCAACCCTAACAAAAACTTTGAATAAATCCCAAAATATAGTAGCACTAACGTTAGTGCTTAGTGTGTTTAAGTGCACTAACGATGCACTAACGGTTGCCGTTAACTCTATGTTTCTACCTCTATTTGTATAGAATTTGATATTTCTGAAGTTGGTCTCCCATCTAAAATCTTGAATAAATTCCAAATATGGCAGCACTAACGTTAGTGCTTAGTACGTTTAAGTGCACTAACAATGCACTAACGATTGCCGTTAACTCTATGTTTCTACCTCTAATTGTATAGAATTTGACATTTCTGAAGTTGGCCCCCCACCAAAAATCTTGAATAAATCCCAAAATATGGTAGCACTAACGGTAGTGCTTAGTAGGTTTAAGTGCACTAACGATGCACTAACGATTGCCATTAACTCTATGTTTCTACCTCTATTTGTATAGAATTTGATATTTCTGAAGTTGGCCCCCCACCAAATATCTTGAATAAATCCCAAAATATGGTAGCACTAACGATAGTGCTTAGTGCGTTTAAGTGCACTAACGATGCACTAACGATTGCCGTTAACTCCATATTTTTACCTCTATTTGTATAGAATTTGATATTTCTGAAGTTGGCCCCCCACCAAAAATCTTGAATAAATCCCGAAATATGGTAGCACTAACGGTAGTGCTTAGTGTGTTTAAGTGCACTAACGATGCACTAACGATGCGCTAAGTTTTGTGAAAATCTGTCTGCATAAAGATGGGTGGGGGGCTAACTTCATATGAAGTTGGCCCCCCACCAAAAATCTTCAATATCTCGTAAATGCTGATAGCACTAACGTTAGTTCTGAGTGCACTAACGTGCACTAACGATGCACTAACGATGTGCAATGTTTGGTGTAATTTGGAAGAGGTGGGGGGGCCAACTTCAGGCACGTTCAAAATTCAGTTTTCTTTTTGAACGCTTCTGTATTGTTGCAGGCACTGAATGTTGTTGTTTGTGAACCTTGAAGACTTAAATTCAGTTCATTGTGGAAAAAATGTCACGCAAGCTTGCTTAAATAAGCAAGCTTGGCTACCCATTCTTTGTCCTCAAGATATTGACTATAAGTGCTTTCTTATTGATAAGAAATAACTTCATTTCTCAATTCGTACAACCTTCTGAGAACCCTCCCCCTTGATAACCATCGAACTTCTGTATGGAAAAGATGCTGATGATTAGATACCAGTTCTTCGCACAATAGTTTCAACAAACGTGTGCTAAAAGGGCTGTTTTTAATAAAATTAATTATTTTCACAGCTTGCGAAAGAACTGGTGTCAGTTCAGGTGTCATTTTCTTCGAAGCTAAATGTTCTCTATGTATGAAACAATGAGTTAGTATGATATCATGATTTGCTACTTCCTTTATTCTTCATGTCACCCCCTGACTGTTTATCAGTCACAGAAGCGGCATCATCGGTACACACCCCAACACAATTTTCCGAATCCAACCCTTTCATACGAACAAACGCATCCAACACATTGAAAATTTCCGAGTCTGACCTGGTAACTCACATACATTGAGTAAGTCCTCCTTTATGTTATCAACGGTAATCAATATATCGTACAGAAGAAAGTAATATACTGTTGTTGTGCACGTCTGTTGATTCGTCAAGTTATATGTCAAAAAAAAAAAAAGAAAGAAAGAATAAAAGAAAGAAAGAAAGAAAAGAATTTTTAATATTTTCAATTAGTTAGGCTTCTGTATCATCTGCCATATCGGAAATTCGTCTTGAATCGTATCATTTGATAGAGAGCTACTTCCTTAATTTTGTTAGCTGCAGAATGTCCTAAAATCTCATTACATACTGCTATTAAAGAAGGTTTAACGATTTCTCCAATAGAATAGGGTTTCTTGCACTTAGAAATCTGCAGAGCAACTAAATAACATGTTTTTAAAAGTACCGTATCTGGAGTTGAAGCTTAATAGATCGCCATGTTTTCCAGTTTTCAGAGCATCTTTCTTACGCATGGAAACCTCAACCAGTTTGTCTTTAAAGTCCGAATGTTTTGTGTTTAAGTGTCTTAAAGACGAGAAGGCTTCATAGCTTCGTTACCCAGAGCAACAGCACAGATAACACACTGAGGCTTCGGCAAAACATTTGAGCCGGGAAACTGAATAAAACCATGCTTCGAATAGCTTTCTTTGTACTTACAAGGGACATGCTTTTTCTTCTCTGTGTTGGATGCACTTCCGTTCTCCTGTACGTTATCTTCAGTTTTACTGTCACTGTCGACTACATTTCTCGAAGAATTTTGATCACATGCAGTTACACTAGGAACACTGTCAACAGTCGACTTAGTTGCTAAATATGGCAAATTAATAAAACTAATAATTGTAATTTTTTGTGATGGGCCGCAGGACTTATTTTGGAGACGTTGGTGGGACGCAGTTTCACAAAGGTTGAGAAACATTGCCATACAGAGTATTATCTAGTCCACTAGTGACTACAATGAAGTTGGTGGTCAAACTTCGTGAAGGTCTAACTCTGTTTCAAATCCCATCTAAAAACTTGCCGAATTCCTAGTGGACGCAAAGTTACACTAATTCCAAAACACGAGATTCTTAGACCCTTCATATTAGTGATGTTACCCCAGACAAAAGAAGCAGAAATATAAATTTCTAATAAATATAACAGCTCATATCTCGGAACTATAAAGACCCAAACGCTAAAATTTCATGACCCAATCAGCCCAAACAAAGTACTACCCAGCCCAGTAAAAATCTCGTCTAGCCCAATCACTTTGGGGCTAATGTGAAGTTGGCCCCCCAGACTTTGTGAAGCTCTAATTCTGTTTCGAAAACAGCCCAAATCTTGAAACTTCCTAAATTGCTAGTCGACACAAAGTAGTGTAAATTCCAATAAACATGTTTGTCAGAAATATCATATCAGTGAAGTTGGCCCCGACAAAAGAAGCAGGAAAATCACTTTTCAAAAAGTTTAATAGCCCATGTTTCGGAAACTATAATAGCCCAAACGCTAAAAGTTGCTGACCCGATCAGCCCAAACGAAGTACTATCCAGCCCAATAAAAATCTCGTCTGGCCCAATCACTTTGGGGCTAATGTGAAGTTGGCCCCCCAAACTTTGTGAAGCTCTAATTCTGTTTCGAAAACATCCCAAATCTTGAAACTTCCTAAACTGCTAGTCGACACAAAGTACTGTAAATTCCAATAAACATGTTTGTCAGAAATGTCATATTAGTGAAGTTGCCCCCGACAAAAGAAGCAGGAAAATCACTTTTCAAAAAGTTTAATAGCCCATATTTCGGAAACTATAATAGCCCAAACGCTAAAAGTTGCTGACCCAATCAGCCCAAACGAAGTACTACCCAGCCCAATAAAAATCTCGTCTGGCCCAAACACTTGGGGGCTAACGTGAAGTTGGCCCCTCAAACTTTGGGAGGCTGTAACTTTGTTTCCAGTGTAGCCCAAACGCTAAAAGTTGCTAGCCCAAACAGCCCAACTGAAGTACTTCCTGGCCCAATAAATATCTCGTGTAGCCCAAACTTTTGGGGGGCCAACTTCACACAGGCGGAGCCAGGCCGCAATAGCGCCTGTCTGGTTGCGGGTCTGCTTCATAATAATAATTATCGGTGTGTTGATAAAGTTCAGTTGGATTGAAAAACGTGGGAAATTATTAATTTCATTATTTCTAACACATTATAGCACGCCAGGTAACGTACTCGTAAGGACAAAAATAGTTCAATAGTATTTAGCCTTACATAGGATATTATCAACTTTATGTAAACGTATGTTTATAAGTGTAAAATTGGCTTCAAAATTTAAAATCTTACTAAAATTACACAAAAAATAACTACAATCCAGGCTCATGAATTACACATAAAAGTTATAAACTCATATCGTCCATTGAAAACAAAGGGATGCAAATAAGTAACAAAATTTTACTAGCCCGAGGAAAAAGCTGCTAGCTCACATCCTACAATAGAAATCATTTACCTAAAACTAACTAACTAACTAACTCTATGGCCTATGGAACCCGGAGGTTCAATGCCGCGTTCACAAAAGCTCTCCACTGACTTCTATCCTTAGCTAACTGCATCCAGTTTCTACTTGGTATTCCAATCTCTGCGATATCCATCTTAATATTGTCCTCCCATCTGCGCCTAGGTCTTCCTAATGGTCGTTTTCCGATTGGTCTTCTAGTCAAGACTTCGAAAGCGTTTCTACTTTCTTCCATTCTAGCTACATGACCCGCCCACCTAAGCCTCCTAGACTTGACGACCCTAACAATGTTGGGTAAACCATATAAATTTACCAGAAATCATTTACCTACCTTCGGTATTTCAATAGTGATATTAAAATCTCGCCCGCACCGATGAACCACTCTACCACGGCGAGTGGGAAAGTGGTTATTTGCATCCCTGTAATAAATAGTAAATATACCTAGGTAATAGTTAAATTTAATTGCGTGCTAACTTCAGTTGGGAGTAATTTAATAACAAATAAATTTATAGTTTAATAACTTTTTCATGTTCCAAACCGTCTAAAATAGATGAATTTGATTCGATACCTTCTGATTGCATTGTTGCCTCTGATCTGATGACCTAAGATAGCATGGCAGTTGAACACAATTTTATTAGTAAACACTGCCATTGGATGTCACTGAAAACGATAAATTTGAAACGAATTTAATCCAAAATATCTTTCAAGCAAATTTAATCCAAAATATCTTATTATCATAAGAATCAGACCTAGAAGTTACTCTTAATTTATAATGACAAAAGCAAGGCAAATTATAACATGTAATTATTTTATATGCAAATTCTTACGTTAGCCCTTTTATAGTTTGGCATATTCCAATCTTCATATTAATTTGTATGTAATTACTTACTTATTTGATGTTATTTAAGATGTTTACGTTCTTTCAGGCTCCAGTCTTCACAATTTGATCTCAAAATCTTAGACAATGTGCTTTTTTAAGTAATGAATGAGTATAAGTGTGATTTAAAGAGGTAATAGATAAATAACTACCTTTCGTGTTTTAGTTTCTTTGTTATATTTTATACCACATAAAAATACTATAACAATATATTAGTGCCGTGTCTATACGGTTAGAGTACACGTTTTTCGAGCAACCGACCAGTCCACACTAAAAATGTATGCTAATTTAAGATAATAGCCCAATGTTACCTTAATTGGGTTATATTTTGACCCATGCCTGCTACTTCTCCAGTTCTATCGTAGATTGAAATACGATCTTCAAATATCGTCGAATCAACTACCTGATATGATAAGGATTCATTTAGCTAACGTATTTTGGTATTAGTTTATATAAGTTACCAAAGAACGGCCTTTACAGAAATATTTTCTTCTTATTAAACGGGAATGACTCCTTAGAGGGATAAAAAAGTGGGGCATAAATTGTTGATAAGATTTTAAAAGGAACAAAATATATTTGTTCACCAAGAAGAACATAGTGATTATTCGAACAACGGATGGCAGCACTTCTATTCATGTTAATGTTTTCAGAAATTGCATGTGCTCACAAAATAATTTTTGTGAAATATTAGAGAAAATACTAGGTATACATGGCTAATACTTTGCGCAAAGCTTTATTCGTAGCCAAAGATACAATCCAATACAAATTTGAAATGACAATTACTTATATATTTATAATATCCTTTGAATTCAATGTGTAAGATTACATTACAGTATGAGATTTTAACAATGCTAAATGTATTATTCTTCATTATTCAACGAAAGCTTTCATTTGTTAAGAATTGTAATTTAGCAAAGTTATCACAGCCAGTTCAAAATTCTCCTTAACTTAAAACTTGATTTGAATTGATTTGATTTTCAGGTGAACGGGACATTAAACTCAAAATCAAATCAAGTTTTATGTTGCAGAGAATTTTGAACTGGCTGTGATAACTTTGCTAAATTACAGTTCTTAACAAATGAAACCTTTCGCTGAATAATGAAGAATAATACATTTAACATTGTTAAAATCCCAATCGCCTACGTTCAGTATGCTAGATAGGATCTTACTAACAACATTTGGTAACAACTTCGTAGAAGATTCATCGTTTCCTCGTTTCATCCTCATTCACCTACTTTTTTTTCTAACACATCGCGGTATTATTTTCAGACCGCTCAATATTCTCTATTTGTGAGACCTGTAACACAAGGCCTGTGGTAACCTACAACGCCGGGACTTTTTGTGTTGGAATAACACACTAAGTGGGTAGTTATAGTGGGAACTCCGGTACGTACTAAAAGTTATTTCTTTTAAGTTTTAATTTAAAGATTTTACCATATTTTCCTATGTAGTGAATGCTCTTGTGGTTTATTTCACATCTTAATCTCTAGGTCTACTCTTGAATTCCTTGTTGAATGGGTCGCTAAACACAAAATCTCCCATGAACCTACATACCAGCAATGAGATCTTTTAAACTGGCAATACGCAAATACACATTGTTGGAAGTGGTATTACTTGGACTGAGGACCATTTGGGTGACCTTCAAAACCTCCCCTAACTTCTTCAACTCTCTAACTTAAATATAAGGACAGTTTGAGAGGAGTATCTCCGGCATAATTTCTTCATTTATGATTGTTTAAAGACCTAAATTTTCGTCTAACTAAATAACATTCATTATTCCTTAGAACAAGATTTGTGCGGAATCTGAGAAGGTCTTGACGGTCAAAATTTGCAGATTTTGTCGCAAAGCAAGTCATGCTAAAAATACTCGTAACTACTAAGCAGACTATCGCAAACTAAAACGCATATTTTGCGTTGTTTGCTTCAAATTCCTTGGGAATGTGGTCTGCGATGTATCTGCTTCATTTTCACAAACAGGAGCGTCACTTGGGAAGAACAAGGGACAATTACACCCACAAATTACCACCCACCCCCCAAGGAGCCCATCAGGGGGTAAGGTGGGGCGCTCGCCCCCTATAGGAAATTGTACTTGTGAATATCGAAAACCCAATAAATATTTTACGTTAGTTACAGCAAAATTTGAAACTTTATTTGAAATATCGCTTATACTTGCCCCCTTTGGAAACCACAAAGTGGGCGCCCTTGCCCACAATTTAAAGTATCATACATTTGAATCGATAGTATAAATATTTAACAATACAATTTGTCGTGGCGCGTATGTTATAGACTATATATATATATATATATATATATATATATATATATATAGAAAATATATATATATATACTTCATTCTCAAACGTGCGCCCCTGCTCAATAAAATATTTGACCTCCCCTGAGATTCTGATGAAACTTATGTGGGAAGAACCTCTTTTAAAAAAATGTCCAAGCATAACGAAAGTATACGTAGATGCGCCTCAATTTACAAAAACCATGAATTCGTCCCTGATATATTCTCAAATTTTATCTGTGAGGAATTCTCTTTCAAGCAAAATAATAATAGTAAATCTAAACCAATCAATATGTTACGACAATATTCTTATGCATACATAAATATATAATCATGACGTGCATTAACGACACACTGCATTGTACACTATTCAGGCCTATGCATGCTCAAGTATATTACTTCATGTTAAAAAAAAGAAAAGAAAGAAAGAAAAAAGAAAAATGTAGTGAGCAATATTAATTAGTTCAAGGTTAAAAGTTGTTTGATATGAACTGACATTCCTGTTTATTATTCTATTGCAAACATTTTCATTTGAATTCACTTAGCTTAAGCAGTGATTATATTACGTTCATATAATTACTGTTTGTATTAAATTTTCACTCCGTTCAAGATCACTACAACGCGTATGAGACATCAGTAAGCAAGCACTTGTTAAACGTTCATGTGCCAGATGCCACCAAGATGACGTCATGCGGCAGAGCAACAAGAATTTAGCATCACATATCGTTCAGCTTGTAGTCTTTTTACCATGCAGTCTACGTTCTTCCCTCAGAGTAACCGACCATGTTTCGCAACCATACAGTACAACAGACATGATTATCGTTTTATATATTTTAAGCTCCAAATTCCTCCACAGATTTCGCAATAACGAAGAGTTTGAATTGAATACTAATAACACGGATTCTCTGATTTAGTGGACATTTAATTTATTCATGAATATGGTTTTGGTCTGTTAATATTGATCATACATATTGAAAGTATCCACCATATTGACCTACCATATACCTTCCAAACATTGTCCATAAATCTACGTTTCCTATACACTTAACGGACATTTCTATTAGTAAGTAACATAGTGTTCATTGTACAAGCCCATATTACTAATAATTTCAATTACGTTTGTGGTCCGCTAAGAGATAGTGTGGAATTATAACTATAGATAGGGTCATTCTACAGCCCCAAGTAATATAAAAGTAGTAAGTAGTACACGTAATGTCATAGTTAGGTAGATGGTCGGTATATAGCTCTGTATCTAGTTTTTTCTCGTACGCTGTCTAGTGTTGCTCAGTTTAAAGACGTAAGTTTTTTCACCGTCCTTTATTAGTACGAATGATTGTTGCTGATAACCCCTGTGTGTTCAGTGGATAGAAACCATGAATGATTTACATCACTCTCAATCACTGTAGCATCTACGAGTAAAAAGTGTAAACCTATGTTAAATAATTCATGCCAAGTTTCAAATGAATATAGACAACTCTGTACTTTGTTTGTCTTTTTTCTACGATTAACAAGTGTCATTATCAAAATAATAAATAAATGAGAACACACTATGAGAGATGGTCACATTCAAGGGCTGTCAAAAAATCGATTTAAAACTCTGTCAAGGTTTACCGGTACTGAAAAGACCGAGAAATAATCGAAGTATGAACTAATGTAGTTTATAATAATAGCTAAAAAGATTTGTTCAAAATTCGAAATCTTTCGTTAAATCTGAGTTCAGGAACGATTAACTAATTGCTGTTGGGAAATTATGTGTGGAAATACTGAAATTTGTAGAAACCTAGTTGAATCTTCATAATCGTAGAACAGATTAGGATACAGCCGAACTGGCTGTCTTTATCCGTGATATTGACCAACAATTTTTTGTAACACAAGAACTATTAGTAATCGTACATATTAAGGGAGCGAAACAATACAATTTCATTCTTTAAGACGGAGAAATTGCTACAGGTTCCAACGCAGCTAAATCAAACCTAAAAAGTCTGGTAACTGTAATTGCCTCTGCCTTGATGGGAAGAAGAGGTTTTGTATAGCGACCTTAGAACTATTAGAAGCAAACTATTTTGTCCATTAAATTTCTTGACTCTATTACGAGATTGTGTGTGTTAATGTTATTGAATTTTAAAATGTTATGAAAGTTATTGTAACTATTGTGAACTTTATTAGATCAAGAGGATTGAATTATCACTCAATCATTACCTTCTCCATTTCAAGAATTTTTGATTCACGTGTGAGAAACGAATCACGAAGTTGCTCTTTAATATAGTCATTCGCTTCGTTCCGTTGGTTAAGCACAAAGGCTTGGAGCAGAATATTTACTTTAGTAACCAAAATACAAAACTTAATTCCAACTAACAAGGAACCCTAGGTATCTATCAGAGCCCGATTTTCACGAAACTTTGTACATAGAGAGAGTACCTCGGGAAACTCGCACAGCCAAAATTGTAGCTGCAGAGTCCAAGACGTTGGGATACTAGAGCCCGAGAAAGGTCAAAAGTGGAATGTCAGTACATTAAGGACATGGTGAGAAAATGCACGTTTTTCTTTAAAATTAATCATTGTAGCGACACGAAATGAGCATCTATGGATACGAGATGGTCGATATGATCTGTTAAAAGTTATGAAAAGAATATCCGCAGTCTTTAAAGAGGCCATGTTGAAACTGGTGCGATTTGTGTGAATGAGTAGAGGGTCATGCGATGCATTAATTTGAAAGTAAATAGCCACAAAAACCTGCTGGTAAAGTCTGTTGTTGGATTACATTATTCCTGTGCTTCTGGTAGAGTGGTTTAGGTACAAGATAAGCAAAGTGTATCTCATGACATTCGAACAGATGCAGGATATGCAGGCTATGACATTCGAGCAGACGCTATAGGTGGACTGATATGACGTTCTGATTTCTGTTCGAATTAAGTCAAGTCTAATAAAAAGTTACAAGTTAATGTCAACCATGACATTTTTATGAAGATTGAACCCGTCATATCAGCACATCCACACCAATTACATCGTGACTGTGACACAAATGATGTAATGCTAAAATTATATTTCGCTCGGGTTTCTAGTTCCACTGATCCCACTCATAGCGCTCCATAAACTGCATCTGCTTGAGTGTCATAAGATACACTTTGCTCATCTTGTACCTAAAGCATAGGAATAATGTAATACCACAACAGACTTCATCAACAGACCAAAAGCACAGGAATAATGTAATCCAACAACAAACTTCACCAACAGGTTTTTGTGGCTATTTACGTTAAAATTAATGCATCGGATGGCCCTCTTCTCATTTACACCAATCACACCAGTTTCAACACGGCCTCTTTCAAGACGGCGGATATTCTTTTCATAACTTTTAACAGATCATATCGACCATCTCGTATCCATAGATGCTCATTTCGTGTCGCTACAATGATTAATTTTAAAGAAAAACGTGCATTTTCTCACCATGTCCTTAATGTACTGACATTCCACTTTTGACCTTTCTCGGGCTCTAGTATCCCAACGTCTTGGACTCTGCAGCTACAATTTTGGCTGTGCGAGTTTCCCGAGGTACTCTCTCTATGTACAAAGTTTCGTGAAAATCGGGCTCTGATAGATACCTAGGGTTCCTTGTAAGGGGAAATGATTGTGGTATTAATTAATCAGAAATGAATGACAAACTTTACGATTGTGACCGACATCTCGTTGCGTATGAATCACATAATTACGTAACCGATCATATGGAAGATTTCGCAACTAATTGCAATTTTCCGGTGGCATAACTCACAAAGACGATTTAACTCATTTTCAAGAACATGCTGAGAGTGCAATTCTTTGCCCCTTGGTGACCACGTTACAAAACTAACCCTGTTTCCAAGTAAATTTGAAAAGAGATTTAGTGACTTTCCTAACTAGCTATCATCTGTAAATTTTTTTCGAAACCATTCAATCTCAGTACTGTCAATATACCAGGACCAGTAGAATTTGAGATTTTGAACTTAAAAGCAATTCTTTTCATAGAAACAAATTTCAATGTTCCATTGCATACGGTTCACCAAAATTAAGGAGACAAGTCCAATTAAAGCGTACGCTTTGTCAGGAAGCACTTAATGGGAATTTCTAGTTTCCTTTTTTCATCTACTTTAATCTTAAAGAACAAGTTAAAAATATATATTATTTTCTTTATACATACGCAATATTAACGAAGTAATTGGACTTTGGTAAGTTCTCTAATCTTTGCTCACCGAAAACAACCCCGGTCATTTTTCTGCGGGAGTGACGTAAGAAATTCCTAACAGTCTATTCGAAGTCTAAGGGGCTATGTGGATATGGAGCAAGTACAGAGAGTTGAATTTTTATTTAATACACATCGTAAAATTACACATATAATAATTTGCACGCCAACACCCGTATTACAGCAAAGCTAATTTTGCAATAGAAACTTTACATACCTATGACTGAAATGGAGAGTTTGACAAAGCACATTATGTTTCCCCAATTTTACGATTACAAAGAAAGGCTTCAATTATATTACTGCCAGCTATTGACTTTTCCCACTTATGCAATATTTAGTTATTCCGGATACAAACTACAGTATAAAGATGCCAAATCAATTTTAATATCACAATCAATTTGTTAACAAATTTACTTTGCACTAATACAGCTAATTATTATCGGCTTCCATTTCAAGCTCCTATTCCATGAAATAGCAAGAAGTTAAGAAACAAGGACAGCAATTACTACTACTGTATTTCCGTTTACAATACAAATAAAGTGTTCAGACCAGATACTTAATTTCATTTCGAAATTACATACATCTTTTAAGTTCCGCATTTTTGTACATTTTATATCTTAAATGTTCGCGTACTCAACTCAATATACGAAACAAACAAAAATAGATTTGTTCTTAGATAACAGAGTACGCCAGAAAACTTTTTTCCGTTTTTGATTATAAATAGTGGGGAAAAGTGGCATTGGAATTACTAGGTCGATCCAAAAAAAATAATTTTGAAATTTAGGACAGATCCCTGATTTGCCGAAAATAACTTAAAGTTTCACTTAAGTGCCTATTTTATAATTTTTTAAATTTTACTTTTGTTTTACCTTTTCGCTCTGTATAATATATATTCATGTCCAGATTTCCAAAACCAAAAGTAAGCTGTTTTTTTTTTTTTAATCCTTTTGGTGCTCTATCCCTACTAAATAAGCTGGTACCTATTTGTATAGCTTCATTGCGTATCAATAGGCAAAAATTGTAATTTCTTTTATCTCAGACTGGTGAAGAAAATGAAATCTTTAAGGGGGCAGACTACTAAATATTTTTCAAAAGCTAAAAATTGTTCTTTTGTCAGTTCTTCGCACGTGAAAAGAGATAATGCAATGTAACTTGCCTCACTAATAGATAATATAATTCTACACCCGAAAATACGAATCCGAAGCATTTTCAGTGTTGTCATCCATAGAAATTACAGTGTGATAAGAATTTGAATTACCCAAAAATCTAGGTTACGGCAGTGACTAGAAAAATGAACTCAACGGCAATTGATGACTTCTCATGCTATCTGTGTTCCTTGTTAATTACTTTCTAAATAATATTTGTATTTTAATTCTACTGTTTATAAAAAATATTTAATTTGTAAGTCTACTCTTTATTACAAAATAAATACAAATACTATTTAATAAGTAGTTAACAAGGAACACAGACAGCATGATATGTCATCAATTGCCGTTGAGTTCATTCTTCTAGTCAATGCGGGTAATTCAAATTCTGATCACACTGTAATTTCTATAGATGGCAACATTGAAAATTCTTCCGATTCGTATTTTCGAGTGTAGAATAGCATTATCTACTATCGAGGTAAGTTACATTTTATTATATTTTTTCACTTACGTAAAACGGGCAAAAGAAAATATGTTAGCTTTTGAGAAATAACAGTTATTTAGTAGTCTGTCCCCTTAAATTCTACGACCGTTGATTAAGCTGGCTAGGCTAAAGAAGGCGGCGATGATGAGAGATGAATGAAATGATGGAATGAAGAATGTGGGGGAAACGGGGAAACCCAGAGGAAACCCACGCACACGGTGTTTGTCCGCCCTAAAGTTCCTTGGCGCGAGTTGGGGTCGAACCAAGGACCTCATTCTCTAGAGGTGAATGCTTTACAACTGAGTTTTGAAAACTGAACTCTCATACTTTGTTCATTCTTTTCTTCGTTAAATCGCGGCATTTAAAAAAAAAAACTTCTCCAAGCCAATCTTCTAATACCTTGGGTTTGGTCAGTTGTCATTGCTACCAGTAAATTCTCGGGAAGGGGATAGCATCTGTTTGTCCGAACCACTGAGTGCACCGTCGTATTTTGGTTATCAGGGAGACAACTTAAGCATTTTAAAATCCGAAACGGATGTTTAGCTACATCTCCGTACCCTGGCTGTATACTTATGGATACGCTCCTAGATATTTAAAACTTTCATTGTCTTTGATGGGAAGATACAGATGAAAATCAGAATAAAAGAAACTATAAAACGGTAACACAAACGAAGGAGGTTTGCTACAAGCTCGCCCTAATAACTGAACATAAAGCTTCCAGATCGCAGAAACAATCTTAGAGGGAGCATAACGATGCTCAGTAGTATCAAGTTGTTTGGACGAGTTACAATAGGAGTCAGGAATGTCGTTTCTTAAAGAGACGTTCATGAGTACATGTTAAGCGATGAACCATATGATAGCAATCTGATTCAATATGAAGAGATAAGAAAGGGGGGAAGTAAAAGTATATAACACTAGATCTGTTGACAGTGCTCTTGTGGATACATTTGGGGTGGGCAATATATAGCGTTTATAATCCGAGGCAAGGAGAGTCTGCTAAAATATACGCTGAGAACGGAAACAAATACATTGCAAGGTGTACCCGGAGAAAATCCAATAATGAAACGACCGAAACGGCTAATAACCGGAGGTTCTGGAGTGCAAGATAGGACGGCTAAGAGCACCGAAGCGAAAGATGGAGAATTAGCAGAAAGTTAAAATATGTACACTCATGTCCAAATTTTTTGTCGCATGTCTATAAATATGTTGTTCTAGGAATATAATTTGATAACGAATTTTTCCGATATTTCTTATAATGTTAGTATCTGTATAATCGGCAAGGACATGTATGTGGCAAATTTCATGTCAAAAGAGCAGTAAATAAAAACACTAAAACAAAAATAAAACTTTCTTGTCCATTTAGCAACATTTTGTTTTACTCATTATAATTTTCGTATTTATAATCCTTTTCCTATGAAATCTACCACAAATATACATTTCCCGATTATACACATAGTATCAGTATTAAAAGTACCGTGCAAAATCATTATCAAATTATATTCTTACAAGAAAACAGCTATAGATATGTGACAATCGTTTTGGACATGAGTGTACATATAACGAGCTTGACATTTTTAATAAATGTTAAGGAGACCTAGGCGTCTTCGGGAACCAAATAAATATAAATCGGTCCTATTGACGGGAGAAAAGGAGCCTATCCATTTCGTGCAGAAAAATGAGGACTTAAGTTTTTTTTTAAACTTAAATTTCAGAGATAAGATATGGTCATGCACAATACCAAAGCATGTTTATGTGTTATGTAAAATTTAAAGAGCTGAACTTTATGCAATAAGTGCAGGCGTTGACAACGATGGTAAAATGAAGGTATTTTGTGATAGTGGCTTAATGTAGTCGTTCCATGGAGTGCAAAGGGCACTGTGGCTCAGTTGTAGATCACTTACCTCTGGTGCATGCGATCCCGTGTTGGATTCCCGGACAAGTAAGTTTGTGGTGGACAACATCGTGACCCTGGATTTTCTCGGAGTATTCCCGTTCCCTACCACTTTTCATTCCACCAATTCTGCCATCATCACTCACTTGCCTTAATCTTCGTCTCCCTTCGCTTAAAGGGTATAATCGTGGGGGAATGGAACGTTAATGAGAGTGACGGGAGGGATTAGAGTAGCATATGGATGGCGAATGAGTAAAGAAAGATTAAATAAAAATCTTTTCTTAAAACCCTTTGCGAATGCCAATATGTCTGTTTATTGTATACATTATATATATATATATATATATATATATATATATATATATATATATATATATATATATATATATATATATATATATATATATATATATATATATATATATACTTCTTATTCATATTACAAACACATGACGATTTAGTATCACAAATACTAAAGACAACAACACTTGAGTGGTCTCACCAAATCGTATTAAAGCACATTAAATAGACGTGATAACGCACATCCAAAGTACTGTAGAGAGTGGAATTCAAGCATATGGAGAAAGGAAATCACTAACACTCTTACATACTGATTAATTTCAATGATTTCAGTGAACAACTTATTAGTGGCGATCTTGCGGAAAATATTATTGCAAAGATGAGATTATAGGTTTGTTAATTACGTCTATATTTTCCCACTTGTCTTGAAAATAAATATATCAGGTGAAAGTGCATTTTCTAGATTTAAAATAAAGACTTCCTTCTGTCGGAGAAAAAAAAAACTTATCGAGCTGTTTAATGATGGGATATTCAGAATGATTTACCTTTGTTATCATT
The DNA here is from genome assembly GCF_964235325.1 of Thermobia domestica. NCBI lineage: Eukaryota > Metazoa > Arthropoda > Insecta > Zygentoma > Lepismatidae > Thermobia > Thermobia domestica. The sequence continues at coordinate 41,029,835 of NC_137461.1, read as the reverse complement.
AACGTAAATTTGTTTTCAGCCTTAGACCTTCAATACTTTGTTGTCTTCGGTATTTGTGATACTAAACCGTCATTTGTTTGTAATATGAATAATAAGTGTCGTAGATGTGGTTTTAGAGTTATATTTGTTATATACAATAAACATACATAGTACCATTCGAAAAGACATAATTTTATATACATTAAACACAATTAATCTCTTCCTATTGCAGAGTATGTCAAACAACGTTTCCCTTCGAATACTTGCATGGTACGAAATTTCAGACTTCCTTAATCTATTAGTTTAAAAGTTATAAGGTTGAATAAAGATAAAAAAAATCCACCTTGTATAAATTGAAAATCGATGTAGGTCATATTGCATAATGCTTAGGATACACCTATTTCAAGATCACTTAAGCATTGTAATCTAAATTGAATGGGTGTGCGAGTTTTGTCTTTTTACGAGAGTTTTACACGCACATGTGTGTTTAAATTACCTCTCATAAAACAAGGATTATCTAATCATTGAAGCAAACATCTCTCCAGTGAAGTACTTTTTTTTTTAGAACCATGATGAATTACAGGAGAGATACAGGTGAGTTTATCTACAGCCATTATTTTCTTTAACTCTATAATTAAATGTTTACGATCTTCTTTTATATATTGAGTTTCTGTTTGATAATTCAACCTATCCCATTCAGTGTGCGTATACAACTCTTAGCAAAAGCATAGATGGGTAGTGCTACCGTTGTTTCTAATAGCTTCTTGTGCATCTATTAATATTTTAGTGCATGGAAACGTGATCCAAGTGAAGGATATCATACGCCAACATAATGCATACAAGTGTTTTCACTAACAAAGCACGTGATGTGATGTTTGAAACTCAATGGGTGTAAACAGAAAAGCGCCTTTATGTACACACTGAAAGATAATCTTGTACATATCAAACATGGTTCTTTTTTCATCTCTCTATAACAACATCCAATTTTTTTCATTGTTGATTTTCTATCAAGTTTCTCAGGGAATACGTAGTGTGAAGCAAACATTTGGTAAACCAACCGACGACTAGATATCCTAGTTACCACAACTTTCCCACCAACGTAAAATAAAACAGAAAAGCTTCAGGTCTTCAGCAAAGTAGCGGAACAAGAAAATTCTAAAGAGATTTTAATCTACTCATAATTTTTAAGTGAATTTCCGTAGCTTCATATACTTAGTAGCTTGTGTTGAGAACACAGTGTCTATACTATGCCAAAGCATGTACAATGTTGTGTAGGATGTGTGTTTTATGATAGGAGCATAGTGATTGTACTCCATTGAGAGATAGTGATTGTGTCGTGTTAAGATTATAGTGATTGTTCCATGAAAAGATCATTGTGGTTTCACTGTGTTAATACCATAGTTATTCTTAATCACAATCTTGAACGATACTTCAAAACTTTAGATGGCTGGAAAGTTTTTGAAATGATTGTGATTATATCCCTCAAAATATTTTAAATGTGTTCTAACGACTTCGTATTTTCTACCAATATCTTTGCGAACATACCACTTCACTAGATAATTGTTATTAAATGATCAAAGCCCGTTATTGACGAGGAAGGTTTTAGAAATAAACAACTGATCATAGTAACCGTATTTTCTATCAGCATAGTCTGTAAGATAAATCAATTAATATTTATTACCTAACCTTGTTCTGATACGGTTTCATAAATCTATTCAAATTTCATAACTCTTAGGACGAGTACTATCCAATACTGAGATTTGACAAATACTTCAGTATAAAGTGATCATCTTGCATATACTGTCTAAATATATTCAGACGTCATCTAAGCATTAGTGTATGTTTGCTTTTACCTCAGCATTCCGACAAATAAAAATTACAGCTTAACTTATATAACTTCTTCAAGAACATTAATTGATATTCGTGTATATATATTCATAAATTATGAAAAGGAAAACAATTCATTTTGTAGGAAATTTCTAATTGCAAATGTCATCTTAGACAACATATATTTTCGTGGATTTATTCCCAGTGCAAAATGATTATCATTAGTATCTAAGTCAATAATACATATATTAATATATTCTACCCTGTGTATACGATACATAGTGGGAAACGTATATAACTATGAAAAAATTAACGACATTTTAAGTTTCAAGACAATCTTAGCAACAATTCACTTAATAGCAATATTTTTAGTTTCGCAACATAAATAAATATTTTGCTACATTGCTGCTGGCCAGAGTTGCGTTTACATACCTTAGTAGTATGTAACTCGTAGATTACATAGTACAACAAAACATAGTAGATTCTTTTTCACTTCTGCATTTCTCTGTTGCAACTTCTTTATGAAATATGTCATAAGTACTTAGTATTTTTTTGCTCTTTTATTTGTAATTTCGTAGCAATGATGTAATGTGAAATACTATAATAGTAATTAAGTTTACAACGGTAATCAAGCCAATATGCTAGATTTCAATAAATGGTAAGTTGTACAGTTATTAAATAATCGAAATATTCTTACTAATATTATTATCCTTATAGAACTACAATAAACAAACTATGGATTTATTGTATATACGGTCATCTTACGAGATCTCGTAGCAAAATTTAAACTAAATCAAAGGGAGTTAATACAGGGTTTTATTAGTATAATACAGTAGCAGTGCATAATCCTAGATTTACCACAATACCTCGTATATATATTATTGCTCTAAATGTTCTTTTATTAAGACATTTCGAAATAAATGTTAAGTATTCGCTGTTTATACTTCAATAACCTATCGTAATTGCTTTCGAAGATCTCCATGTCATGTAATGTCTATTATAATATCCATTTCATGTGTATTTAGCAAATTCCTACAATCGAATTTAAATGAAACCAGAAATGCAGTGGTTTTAATTAGCATTATCCACGAACTAGGTAGATTTTGTCTTGGCTAAATTTCAATTTGCAATATGGATTTTGGTCTTGAAGCTGCACTTCGTCCAATTATGATATTGTTACATCTTTCTGGACACTGGTTAATAACATGGCCAAACCATTCTCGAGATTGGCCTAAAATACTGAAGGTTATTCATTCTGTTTTGGTCACAATTATGATGACTCTTCTAGTTCTTGGTAATATTGTGGACTTTTTAAGCACAATCTACGATATACGTTGCCTTGTTGTGAATGGTTTAATGGTGGCTTTTTTCGTTCAAGGTTTTGTATATTTAATTTCAATTATGTTGCACCGTACATCTTTCTTGAAACTAATTAACCTATGCAAAGAATTTGAGAATTGCTTATTTTTTCGGAAATCAAGACGATGTGTGCGTAAAAGAATGGTTTTCCGATCGAGAAAGACTTTAATCGTATCATCAATTTTAAGTTGTACTTGTGCTAGTCTTTGGGTATATCCTCTTTTAACATACAAACCACTTGTTGTAAATGGAGTACGTTATCAAAATAGTAATTTTTCGAATTTTTCTTGGGTTTTCCATCTAAGTTACTGGTATCCTTTGGAAAATGTTTCTTCACCATTGTATGAGCTTGTGTTAATATTCGAGGTTGGATCTTTATATGTTGCTTTCCTAGTAGTGTTAGCTTGTGAAAACCTTTTTGTCACATTGGTGCTTTATCCTTTGGAAGAAGTACGCCATATGCGCAAAATCTTTCAAGCAGTTTTGAATTTCTGTGATCAACATTTGATAAGTTATAATTATGCTGAGGACAATGATGAACTTAGTGATAATATCGAAACGTTTAAGCAATGTAAAAATAAAAGTTCACACACACGAGGAGATAAAACCAGATCCACTATGCATGTTTCAATGTCACAAGACCGAAAGGCATCAGAATATAAAGAATGCTGGAAAATACTATTTCCCCAATTAATTAATAGCAATGTGAATAATGAAGAAGACATAACATCTGAAATAGAGAGAGATGCATGCAAGCTAGTTGAATCATATCCAAATGGCGTTGAAGAAGCTGTTAAAAAGTGTATAATACATCACCAGAAAATTATCAGGTAAGATATCAATATTTCTTTTTCTCATAATAGGATTAACTCTAAAATGTTGTTTTGAACTGAACTTAATCAGTAGAAACCAGATGTTAGGCAAAATGCTTATTTTTTATATTAAAAATATGATCAAAAATAAAGTTTTAAAGTTTAAATGGGGATTATTGTTTAGATCTAAGAAAATTTTATTTTCCCCATTTTTGCTTATTTCTCCTCTTACAGCTTAAATAATTATAATGCCTAATGCTGCTTATTTTATGCAATTTATTCCAAATAAGACTTCACTGGGAAAATATATATAATTTAGTATCTTAACAAGGATTCTGCCTCTTCCGAGAGCAAGTCAAGTTCAAGCTTCACCCCACTACAAGAAAAGAATGACACCGACAGCAATGACATAGTATGATTCGCATTTTCCCGTCCATTTTACCTTTGTTTCCAACAGCATTGCATTCCAAATATGCACAAAAGAATTAACGTTCTTTAAGTTCACATTTCAGCATAGTGGACTGAAGTTACGAACTGCTGTTTGTAGTGATAAAATGCGGTCAATATTTGGACTGCTATGTGTACTAATTAAGCGTATAAAATTTGAACTGTTATGTGTAGTGATAAAGTGCTGTATACAATGTACGTTTTTACCAAATATACATGGAATACATATCAAGCTTCCTTTTAATATATACAATAAAAGAAGTTATTAACATTTTATATGCTTTGAACATTACCTATAATTTGAATTTATTTTTTACTTGTATTGATTACACTAGTCGACAAAAATACTTTTTCTCTGGCACACGGAAGAAAATACCTGATTCTAATAGAACTTTACCCGTAGAAATCGAATCTGCTATCCGTTTATCTCCATCACCCTCAATTTTCCCGTGACAGAGGAATTTTCGGGAAATTTCCCAGCAAATTCCCCCCCTTTTTTTTTTTTTTTTACTATTTTCATACCTGTAGCTCAGGTACACTTAGCTCAGGTAGCTCAGGTATATTGTATGTTAGCTTGATTTATACTTACTAGTTAGTAAACCCTTTAAATTTCATAAGAATCGCATTATTTTTTCTAGAGAAATAAGCATATTAATATAAAAATATGCTATGAGTACTGTACATTTTACCATATTCATTAGTGCAGATAAAACCACACATAACTTCCACGAAAATTACAATATAAGCACAGTTTATACCTCATTGGATTTGAAATAAAACATATTTTCAATTATGTATACACCGTGTCACTATTCTTTGTATCAGGGAATTTCTAGAGTGATTTTGTGGGAAATTCCCCCCTAAAAGTAGTTTATAAGATATTTTTGTCTTAACGTGCTATTTGTTTATAGCGATACAGAAACAGGAACTGCACTAAAACATAATTTTATGTCTACTTAATAAATAATACAAAAGAATGAGTGGTATCTTCTTAATAAATATACCTTACCTAAAAAGTTTTAGTTGTCGACTTTCTTTTGTGTTTGGATTCTGCAACATCTCTTTTGAGTGTCTAACAGTAATCAGCTAGCATTTGTGAACTCCACGGTCCCTGATATCCCTTCTCCATGGAGGAAATGTCCTGATGAAAACTTTCCCCAAGCTCATCACTTACAGCACCAAGGTTTTGAGGAAAGAAATCCAGGTGGGAGTGTAGAGAGTGAACTTTAAGGAGCATGTTGTAACCCCCTTTTTTTTTTTTTTTTTGAATGATTACAGGAAATCACTCACAATTTCACGCTAATTTGGGGCTTTCTGGTTTCCTAAAAAATATCTCTGTTAAACATTTAAATGAACACCAAGCTGCTTTCTCAACCGGAGTTCAGAGATCCTCAAATTTTTGGTCACAAATCAATCATCTTATTTGGGAGCCTACAAAAATCCCTTCCTTGATTTTAGCGTCACTAATCCGAGGAATTTTTCCTTGAGGTAACAAAATCCTGCATTAGTTTTGTCCATTGCCTTAAGAAAGTTTTTGAAGAGCCCCAACTTTATGTGAAGAGGAGGTAGAATTATCTTATCAGGACTCATCTGTGAGGAATAAACAACATTCTTCAGTCCAGGAATAAACAAAGTCTTCAGGCCATTCCTTCTTTGATGTAATGGTCCGCTTTGTTTCTGCTGTCCCATTCGCAGAGGAAACAACAACATTTCGTATAACCAAGCTGCGAAACCCATTTACAAAGAAATAACCTTTAAATCACAGCAAACGGTCCACTTGTATTCCTCATACTGAATTCTTTCTAACACTATTTTGATGTTTTCATAGGTTTTCTTCATATTAGTTGCATAAGCCAAAGGCACTGAAGGAAATTTGTTGTCATTGAGCAAAAGGACAGCCTTCAAACTAGTTTTGAAAGAGTCAATAAACAATGTCCACTCCGTACTTATATGTGCATGTCCGAGTGTATCCATCACAGCACAGACATTATTACAATACACTAAATCACTTTCTTGAGAATAGTAGTTTTGAAACTCTGTATGACGCTTTCGAAAAATACACACTTTAGTGTCACGATGGAGCAGATTCCAGCTTTTAAGTCTAGAAACAAAAAATTCTGCCTATATCTTGGAGAGCTTTAAATCCCGTACGAGGTCATTTAGTAAACCCTGAGTTATCAGATGGGGATCCAATGTAGATGTGCTTCCTACGTAAGTTCCTTCTTCATTTGGGACTTCAATAGTTGCCTCAAGTACGTAATCCTCATTTACAGTACGATGAGCAGGAAGTACTGGTACAGGTAATTCTGCACTGTGTGGAACTGTCTTAATTGCTGATGCCAAATTAGGGTACTGTGCTGTGTGCTTAGATTCACTGGTTATTCCTTTTGTCTGTGTCATACAAAAGTAGCAGTCTGATGAATGATCATTTGGTTCCCTCCAGATCATCGGTACTGCGAAGTTCATGTTTCGTTCACCATTTGACCACCCAGTCAGACGTTTCACGCAAGTACAACATATGTAGTGAGGAACCCAATTCTTATTTTGGTCTCCTACACAGCAACCAAAATATAACTGATAACACTTCCTCACAAGTGGAGTAAAACATCGACGTTGCGATTTAAATGTCAACTCCCTACATACATAACAGAAATTGTCCGGGTGATTTACACACTTCCTCGGCATCTTGTATCCTGTAAGGTATCACACATACACGCACGAATCTATACTCCATCAATCATGAAGCAGCACAAACGTAATCTTAATCAGTGCATCACCACACAACACAATCTATTCGAACTCCACAATGCACATACACTTAAACTTACACGCGGCCACATCTAAAACACGTCCAGCTTGGAGCGTCACTCAACGCTACTAACAGTCATCAGGCTACATGAGTCATCAATTTTTTATGCATTGTTGCCAGATCAAAATATTAAAAAGTGACTTATTTCTACAGAAAGCATGTGTGTATTTGTGCTTGTATTTGAGAATCCAGCTATGTGCCGACAATAATACGTCAACCTTAGGTTTTTGTGTTTGGTAAAAGTGTTGCATAGTATATTCTTTATTACCTATAAATAGACACAATAGTTTATATCTCTGGATAGAATAATGCGATTCACATGAAATAAACATTATTTATTAAGTAGATATAAAACTAAGTTTTATTTCAGTTCCTGTTTCTGTATCACTATATACAAATAACAAGTTGAGACAAAAAAATCTTATAAACTACTTTTGGAGGGAATTTTTAACAAAATCACTCTAGAAATTCCCTGATACAAAAATGGCGACATGGTGTATACATCATTGCAAATATGTTTTATTGGAAGTCCAATGAGTTATAAACAGTTCTTATATTGTAATTTTCGTGGAAGTTAAATGTGATTCTATCTGCACTAATGAATATGGTAAAATGAACAGTACACATGGCATATTCTTATACAAATATGTTTATTTCTCTAGAAAGAATAATGCGATTCTTATGAAACCTAGAGGGCTTACTAAGTATAAATCAAGATAACATACAATATAACTTATGTGTTTATATACCTAAGGGTACCCGAGCTACAGGTACAAAAATTGTAATAAAAAATGGAATTTGAGGGGAAATTTCCCGAAAATCCCTCTGTCACGGCAAAACTGAGGGTGATGGAGAAATTCTGATTGCCAATTCGAATTGAACGTGAAGAGGTCTATTAGAATCAGGTATTTTGATTCCTGTGCCAAAATCTTGTTGACTAGTGTTATTTTTCTTCATTATCTCCAGTTACATTTTAGTGCCTATTTTACGGCATATTTTTACATTTTAAGTGCCTATTTGCCTGCCTATTTTCCAGGTTGCTAGTGCCTAAACATCTGGTCTCTGTTAATCAGTAAGGTAAAGGAATCTTTTGTCATTCAACTCAACTGGTACTTCATGTGCATATTCATCATTTTTACTGTCTCTTAACACGATAATTCTCACTTAAAATATAAACAATTTTAATAAATCCTGGAATATAGCTTCTGCAAAATAAGGAAGCAACCATCTTATTTGGAGTAGAAATTCATTAAGAATAGGGGGTTAATATGAATACCATGTTACCAATTTCCAAAAGCATATAACGTAATAATTATCCAATTGTCCGGTAGAACCTGCGAAAAAATTAACCGAATTTGATACTATACAAAGTACATTTTTTGTAACGGTTTCCTGATCATCTACGTTAATCGCGCTTGAAATTGCCTAAAGAGAAGGGAGGTAAAAGAAATAGTTTGCTCCTAGTTATGGCTTTTTTATTAAAATAATACGATAAGGAAAGCTTTCCCATGATATTTCTTAGAACTATTTTATTCAATATGATCTATATTTTCTCTAAGGCTTGATGACAATCCTCATTACTTTAACTCTTTAGAACGAGTTTTCTGAGATAATTTGTAGTCTTTCACTCAACCAGCTATTACATCCAGACTGTTCACTCTAAAATCATTGTTTGATCCTCATTTTATTCTAAGTAATGCAGTGTTTCCAACTGTACTACTCAATGTTTCCTATTGTGTACCTGAGAAGGGAAATTCCCATGCAAACTGAGAAAAATTGCATTTTAAAACAAATTAAATCCCGGTTTTTTAAAAGGATTTTCCTCCTATTGTAAATGACACGGACATGCGAATTATACCAAAGACGTTTACTTTATTGTAAATGGAATGAGGTACGAAGAATGAATTTAGGATAAATAGTCTTGATGCTCTAGCCGATTTACAAATTTTACCTAACCATTTTTGGATAATATATTTTCAGTCAATTTTAATCCAAGCAGCTTTAGCATCAAAACTGCTCATCGCAGGACCATGAATCGTATCTCGTTCTCTTTGAGATAAGGCATCTTTTCTAACGGTACCACTCCTATGTTGATATGAAGTACTAGAGGAGAAAAAGGTCTCTAGAAAGGGATTTTTAGAGAGAAACCCTTTTTACAAACCCTTCTTTCGGCCCTCCTCTTGTATTGCTTGAATCTCCAAATCACCTAAAAGATATTACATAATGTATATAATATTTGTGAAAAATTTCAATCTCATATATTGAAAACTGATGACGGGGAAAATATTTACATATTTGTGGAGAAAATCCCACGTTCTTCTTATCATGACAAAGAACGTGATATTATTTAAAAATTTCCGACAAATCCATATTCATCATAGGACTAAGAATCTGACATTATTCTCTTGGGAATGAGGCATTCTTTCTAATGGAACCTCTCCCATGTCAGTATCATGTATCGGAGAAGAGAAATTTTCGAAGAAAGGATTTTTTCCTGAAATAATCAATTTCTCCGACGTTGAGCAGGATTTTCCCGCCTCACGTACATAATAGGAACATCTGAGTGATGCAGTTGGAAACACTGTTTCATTCCAAACAGAATTAGGGTTGAATCATTATTCTAGGAGAAATAGGGATGTGAAGGGAGTAAATCTTTGCATGGGCACCTTCCTCTGTTTCTCGCAAAATATCATCTATCCATGACTTACGGTTCCCAAGATATGGCTCTTTGAATCTCCCAAAATTCGATTTTTTGGTTAATATCTGGGGAAGGGTGGGCAGTTGTCCAGTGGCCACCGGTTACTATTTGGTACCAAAACGTGCGGGGCCTACTTATCAACACGCTACCAAATCGATTACATTCTTGTCAAGCAGTGGTTCAGGAGTAATGTCGAGAAGTGAAGATATTAACGGGGATAAACAGTGATTCGATTATGAATCTGCTAGTGGAAGTGAAAACCTGGTTAAAATCGATCAGGAAAAGCAGGAGAAAAAATCGAAAAACAGGAGGAACTTGGAGCAATAAAGAAGTATTGATAGTGATGTAAAAGAAAAGATTGAATAAAAATTCTGTGCAATGGATGACATGGTTGGTTATCTAGAAAACAGTCGAGGAAAAGTTAAACAATTCTACTTAGGACATTCCACAATAATATTGAGAAGATTGAAAGATCACATAGAAAATCATGCGTAACTAAAAGATTAAGAATATGGAGGAATGAAAAAGGGTGAAAGACACGGACATCAAAGAATACAGAAGGCTGAATAATGAATTGAGAAGAGAGACGGTCAAAGTCAAAGAAAAGTACATACAACAAATATTAGAGGAAGTAATGGAACTTCAACGGCGCGACTGATCTGCACTGATGTATCAGAAAAGAGGAGAATAATTACCGAAAGCTAACAAAAGTATACGCAAGTTGGGAATCGAAAATCAACAAGGTTATACGTAATCACTGACCATCAACGAATCCTGAGGATTTCGGAGGAATACATAACAGATCTGTACTATTAGAAGAGCCGCCCCAAAGGTAACGCGGTCGAAGGAAAGGCAGAGGTGGATGATGAAGAAAAATTATTTAGTATATTGAAAAGTGAAGTAGTACAAACCATGAAATATATGTGAAGGAGGAAGGCCACTGGAAACCACTGCATAAAAGCAGATTTGCGCAAGTGTAAGAGGACAAGACAATGTAAGTACTGGCTTCACTTATTAATATGATCTACTTGAGTGAAAAATAGCCAAAGGATTTTCTTGATGTTACAATGATTGCATTGCCCAAGAGAAAAAAAAAACAAACAAAGAAGTGCAGCGATCACAGAACCATTACACTTATTTATTGCACTTGAGATATTACTGTAGGCTTAGTGAGTAGACGACTGGAAAGTAAGATAAAAGAGATATTAGAGGAAGATCAATTTGGATTCCGGAAAGGAAAAGAGACAAGAGACGACATTTAGTCAATGAGAATTATATCAGAACGACTTAATGGTGGAAAGGAAGAGTTATGTTTATGCTTTATTGACTAGCAAAAACCGTTTGACCGTGTCAATTGGACCAAACTTTCGAAAATATTTAAAGAAATTGGTGTCAACTGGAGAAGCCGACAACTCATTCACAGCCTGCACATAGGACAAAGATAAAGTTTTGCTTGAATGAAGAAAACCAATAGTGTGAAGAATGGAAGAGGTGTCATACAAGGATGTAATACGTCGCTTTAATTGTTCAACATTAACAGTGAATGTTTAATGAGGGAAACATTAACGGGAATTGAGGATTTCAAAATTGGAGGGCAGATTACTAACACGATCCGGTGTGGAGATAATACGGTTCTAATAATTGCTAGAACCAAAAAAGGACTACATGAGATGATTGACTAAATTGTTGACACTGGGAAACTATTTTGAATGGAAATCAACATCGATGAATTAAAAGTCATAAGAATGTCCCGTAGAAACACGCCCTTACGGATCAGAGTAAACCAAAGAGAACTCGATGAGGTCGATCATTTAAAGTACCTTGCGAAGTATTTTCACGAGAGACGCTTACAGCAACGGAGAGATTAGGGCAAGAATAGCAATAACCAAAAAAGTATCAACAAGAAAGATCACTCTTAATTAGCAGGCTTATTATTGGACATAGGAAGAAGTTGGTCAACTGCTATATATGGAGCATTGGACTGTATAGTACAGAGACTTGAACGTTACGGAACTTGGAGAAGAAATATTAAGAGAGCTTTGAAACGTAGTGTTGGAGGAAGATGGAGAAGATAAAAGAACAAAAAAAAAAACAAACAAACATGTTTTAGAAATTATAGGAGAGACGAGTACGGTATGGTTCTAACCAGCATCTTTCGTAGGAAAACAAATTGGATTGGACACAACTTGCGACGAAATTGTCTTGTTCATGCCGCCATAGAAGGAAAGAGAGGAATAGGAAGAAGAATACAATTGATCGATGATTTAGAAAAATTGAGAAAACTATTGGGAGTTAAAAGAGGAAAGTAAAGTTTGAGCGACGCGGAAGAAATATTTCCAAGCTCAAAGCTAAAACTAAAAAAGAAAACTCATTAGTCCCAGAATCTGCCAAAAATTTGTATATATATTCAACTTTTTTCAAGAAGTGATATTTTAAGTAGGTTTGAACAAGAATAAAGCATTAAATTTCATTTTGACAGAAAAAAGAAAAGAGGAAATCCTGATATATGGAATGGCAATTTAATACTGTAGATTGGCTTGCCACGAGACGCAATAAATATTTTGTTAAACTTCACAGGAACAAATGTTAACTCAAAATATTGTGTGAGTTCCGAAGTATATGTATAAGTTGTGGACAATCGATATTAAAAAAGTGATTTGTTCATATTACCAAACATCTACCAAATAAAGTAAAAATTGTTTCATATTTAAAAATTGAAACTAATTTTGATATGCAAAGTACGAAATAAATCATCGACAGTGCAACAACCTGTCGTATCTCAGTTTTCTAAACTTTTCAGGAGAGCGATTTTTAGGTCCAATCCATTTTCGAACAGCTATAGCGCAAAGTTTTTTTACCGAAAGGAGTGAAAATTTACTAAATTATAACTTATGTCATAGGAAATCAGTGTAGAAAATTTCATGAACTTTTTCTGTACAACCTCGTGGAAAATTTGGCGGGAAAAAGATACGTCAGTTTCTGACGATGATAATCTTCACTCGTATGAAAGATATGACGCATATTTTTTGTACTGAATACTACATTAATAGATGAACAATCTTAATATAATACATTTTTATTGAAACTTCTTCGTGTTTATTACACAAAATAATTTAACAAATGTTTCCTAAGATTCTTGAGGGTAAAACAAAAGTCCTGAGAACACGCAACAAACACATAAAGAGCGTACTAACCATAACATAAAATAATGCTATCATGTTGTCATTGCCAGAATATAAAATCCTGCAAAGTAATTTGCAAATTGCATGCTTTGATATTGCACTTGACAAGGATGGCTAATGTGGTCAGTTTCTGTAAAATTGAACATGTCCAGGGTTTCGAATGATTGAAGATGGGCCCAGGCACAATGATAAGTCCTCGTACTTCTCTATAGATAATTTTTAAGAAGTCGGCAAAGTAGGAACTCCTATCTTGGTGGATTCAATCTGCGTTCTTTTCAGGAGAATGGTTCTGTAAGTGTCCTCCAAGTGACTTACATTAAACTGAATGCTGTTTGGAGTCTTTGTGAACTTTCACTTTGCGCATTTCAATCAAATTGATTGGATCTCCATTTTCGTCACGTATAACTGACAGAATACGAAGGCATTGAAACAGAGCAATGCACTTCAGTGTTTTGCTGGCGTTTGAAATACATTTTATGTCATATTTTATTAACCTAACTTGATTCTTTTCACTAATATGAATCTTCATCTTCTCTTCTGGCTTAGACTTAACTGTTTCATCACCATCTTTGTAGATAACACAAAGAGTGTACAAGTCTTTTTTCGGACGATGAAATTTCAGGTTGAAAAAGTTTCTTGAATTCCTTACAGTAAGTTGTGAAACTCGCAGCTACAGATTTGGGAGTTTCTTGTACATTTGTATATTGCAGTGATAGTCAAATCCGAAAGCAGATATTCTTTGTTGGATTGGCTTCGACAACAGTGTGATCCAACTGTTGGAAACCTTTCAATATGAGCACGAGTAGACATTTTTCTGGCCTTATCCTTGGATTTCATACTTGGTTAACGACCTCCTCTCTTCTCTTTCTCCAGAACACCCGAGTCCGATAGTTTCTCAACAATTGTTCTAGCGACTCTTTCTGATATGTTTAAAGTGTTTAGAAAGAGAGTTTTACAAACTTTTACTTTCACATCCTTGGAACCCGAAAGAAAATACTGAAACGTTTTAGGTTATAACGAGATACTTTGTATCGATTCATAATTGTATGATTCATAATTGTTTATCTTTCGGGCAGAAAGTGCTTTTACACAAGCACTATACATATTATAACGTTAATTAAAATAATAGAAGAAGAATGTTTTTAACATAAGAAATATATATTATTGTCTTGTTGGTTGCTATGTCGTTGTTTATATATACTTACTTAACTTGTTTGGTTGCAAGACAGTTTGTGTGAATATACGTTAAAGGGGAATCAAAGAATAAATTATTTAATATTTATCATGAACTTGTAATTTCGTTAAAAGGTAATCATCTTAGTGAATATAACATCAGAAGATATTTTAAGGTATAAATGAGTACTGCCACTAGAGATATACTTATATTAACTGAACCAGGGTTAACGGCTACCTTTGGTGAGTCGTTGTAAAATTTTTGGTTTACCTCACCCGGGATTATTGTAAATTCATATCCCGAAGTTTAAAGTAAGGGTGAATTTACCTTGATAAGAAGGTTCATGAATACTAACTCAACCATTCTTAGAAGTGGCAGAGTAATCATAAGAAAAGTCATGATTGGTGAGACAGTAGAGAATGAAAGTGTTGACGGTGTTAACAATGAGCAGAATATAGCTCCCATTACACCTGGAATGTCGACACTAGAGGACAGAATTCTAATAGCATTACAGCGACAGGAACAAAATTTAGCTCAAATGTCTGAAGAATTAAAACAAACGGTACAGCAAAAATCTGAAGAATCTAGTAGACAGTATGAAGAATTGAGTAGACGATTAGAACAAATAGATCAATCTGTAACCCAAGCTGTGAGAGACATCACGCTACAATTTGATGAGAAGTTAAAAAGATTATCTGAAGATTGCAAGGATAACTACAATCATGTAATCCAAGAAGTCAATATTGTAAAAAAAGATTTTGAAGTAATAGAATCTTCTGTTCGTCAGCAAAAGATTCAGGTGACAGATAATTCTAACCAAATACGTGCAAATACACAATTGATATCTACCATACAGGAGGAAATTAGGGCGTTACAGATTAAAGACAATACATCCAACAACAACGTTGTTACTGATCGTTTGGAATTCCCTCATTCTCAAGAGATGCCCTCACATTCACCCGAAGCAGATCGACGTGGACCTTGCGTTACTTCTTCTTCAAGTAACCCATCCGATGAGGATATTATTTTGGAAAGAATTCAACAAAGGAATATAGATGGGCGGAAAAGGGATGGTGGAACCACGCATAACACGCGGAAAAGAGATGGTGGGATCACGCATAACACAGTAGGTAGAAATTTCCATTTAACACGAAATGGTGAAAGAAATATAAAGTTAAGTGTAAAAATGAGCGAAATACGAGCTATGAGTAAGTTTAGTGGTAGCAGCTGCAATGAAAATGCTACTTCTTTCCTGGAAAAATTTCAGGATGAATGCAGTATAATGTGTATAGATAAATCTCAATATATGAAACTAATCCCTCATTTATTACTCCCACCGTGTTCTTTATGGTTTAAAGCAGTACGGGAGCACGTCAAAACATATGAGGAATTCAAAGCAGCGTTGATCGCAAATTATGAGAACGACTTTTTACTTGCTAACCGAGACGCTATGATTAGAAACCAACCTTTTCATCCTCGCCTACACAAATCTATTGTTGATTTTGTTGTGAACACTTACAATGAATTAAAAGTTGTAAATCCACTACAATCTGAATCCAGAGTGATTGCATCTGTCCGAAATCTACTACCTTTTAAATTGCAACAAATTCTGCTTTCTACACAGTGCATAAGTTTCAATCATCTGCTAATGCTTGTTCAATATTACGAAAGTCAATACCAGGCACAGAATAATCAAACTGGAGTAGGTAAAATTAGAAATAATTCAGATAACCTTAGGTCAGTACCTGTCCGGAATGTAAATATTCGTAATGTAAACAATACGGAACATAACCTGAATAGAGTAAATTTAAATAATCAGAATAAACAAAGATATGATGTAAATCCACCTAACCTAACTAATTGTGATAATAATTATGTCAGACCATTTAACCGAAGTAGGTTCCAAAACAGACGAAATGTATGGCGAAATTCTGGAAATACTGTAAACCCTATTGATAGACGTAACTGTAGTTTAAGAGATGGCACTTCGTATCATAATCAAAACAATCACGCAATTCCTGTACAAAATAATAATGCGGAACATAATCAGGATTGTGCAATACAATGTACTTTATTGGAACCATACACGAGTACGAATTTAAACTGACTGCAGCCGATGTGGTAGGGGTTAAACCCATATCAGCTATTGATTCTTATGAATATTTATCTTCAAATTTATGTGTTAATGTCAATAATGAAAACAACACCCACAAAGTAATGCGTTGTTAAAGAAGATTTATAAATTTTGTGACGTTTTCTCAGGTCCTTATTTATGTTTCAAGGAAATAAACCCTAAAGTTTTTGAGTTGTTGAACGCTAAAACAGGTACGTCAATTGGACTTCGTAATATAGATGAGTTGAAGGTTTGGAGGCCTACCCAGTATACAAGAGAAAAATGGATGCAGTTGGTAAAAAGGTTAGTTGCACCTGACATTCTTGCTCAAATAAATAAGAATGAAGGAAACTAAGACTTCTGTTTGTGTGAAAATAAATTTAATTCCTTCTTGTCGCTCGCCCGAGCATAGGTTACATTTAATTTTTGATTTTTACTTAATTTAATTTTCTTTAATTCTCATTAACAAATATTAATTTCCAAATGATTTTAAAAACAAAGGTTATTTATATTATATTGATTTGTGTTGGAACTTTATTGTCAAAGATTATATTCAGTATAAGGCTCATTCTATTAAGCTAATTATCCGACGACCGTACCCATGCGTCACCTTATATGATACTCGGATAAGATTCTTTTGTATCCTGACATCTTATTGATATGATACATACTTTAAAATGTCATCTAATGTAATTATTATATAATTCGCTCTGTAAAGATTAACCATTTTTAACATGACCGTTTTTAATAATGCATGAAACTATTGATCATTGTAATTTATGTTTTAGAATGTAATTATCTCTTATGCTTTTGATTTCGCATCCTTCGTTAATTGTATTAGTAAGCGACGACTTTTTAATGATAAAAGATAAATAATAGTGGAATGAAAGTTTTATTATAAATGTATTTATATGAGGTAACTGAACGAAGTTATATATATGAAGGACGATCAAAATGTAAAGAACACAACTATTATCATGTTATTATTATAAACGGACCAGTGGTTCTTAAATATAAAAGTCAAGCTTCCATGTAACTTTTATATTTAGTCCCTTTATCGAGCGACATTTTATATAACGAGATACTTTGTATCGATTCATAATTGTATGATTCATAATTGTTTATCTTTCGGGCAGAAAGTGCTTTTACACAAGCACTATACATATTATAACGTTAATTAAAATAATAGAAGAAGAATGTTTTTAACATAAGAAATATATATTATTGTCTTGTTGGTTGCTATGTCGTTGTTTATATATACTTACTTAACTTGTTTGGTTGCAAGACAGTTTGTGTGAATATACGTTAAAGGGGAATCAAAGAATAAATTATTTAATATTTATCATGAACTTGTAATTTCGTTAAAAGGTAATCATCTTAGTGAATATAACATCAGAAGATATTTTAAGGTATGAATTAGTACTGCCACTAGAGATATACTTATATTAACTGAACCAGGGTTAACGGCTACCTTTGGTGAGTCGTTGTAAGGTTGACGAGAAGAATTTGTAGTTGTTTGTTTTGTGACCGAAACTGTGACAAAATTAGCACTAAACTCTCGTTGTGCATAAAGATTTGATGTGTTCTAGTAGTCGATAATAATGCGGTTCTGTTGTTCATCAGATGTTAAGTGGCACTGTTTCCCAAACTTTTTACACGCCTCATTATTACATCGAGTTCCTAGGTGCCGCTGGTGTACACTCTTCTTAGTTGTAGGTCTCAGATACTGGAGATCTTCATTTCTTAGAAGTTTAGCTCCCTTGTATTTGTTATTCCTTTTGAACTGATCAACAAGGCTTCACGAGATGAACCTTCCATGTCTTAATCTTTGAGGTTCTTGTGTTCATTGTCTGTGATCACTGTTTGCCTTGATTGTAAAAATGAGTGATGAGCACTGGCATTGGGCACATCCCTCAAAGGAACCACTGGCGAATACACTATTCTATTATGTCTTTCGGCTCACACACAGAGTCAGTAGGTTTCTTTCTTGACTTTTAAAATAAATTGTGATTGTTTCTGCAACTTACATCATCTTGAAAGTGTTTCCAATATACTAGACACATGCCCTTTACAAGGCACTAAAAACTTGTTGCAACCTAAGACCTCACAAGATGGTTGGACATACGTTTTGTCTTCGTCTGAAACACTGAGGTCATCACATGGATCTGAGTCGATATTATCTCTCTCAACTGCAAGAACAGTTCATGTATACAATTTTCCGTCAGGTTTCCAGTACATTTTTACTTCAGTACCCTGCTGTAATTCACCCGAAATCTGTATATCTGTACTCGACACAATATTCTTTGTACGATTTTGCCATTGAACCAAAATGTCCATGTTTTTAACTCCCACCGTAGCAAGATAAGTTTGACATCTACATCATGTGCATTACAACTCTCAAATGAAGTAAGTGCGACAATAAAGACGTAGTTTCTTACGCGTTAGTCTGCTGAAACAATACTATCTCTCTTGGGGTTATCAATAACAATGCAAGAAAGCTTTGAAATCCATCTTTGAACTTTACCAACAAATTGTGACCTTACTATAGATTAAAAAATAAATATATAAATAAAAACAAATTGCTTTGAATATAGACGTATCTCTCAAGTTGCGAAAGATTTGTTGCTCATAAACTGTCGTAATTCAAGGTACGAGTGTTTGTGGAAATGATTTATATGCTTCATCTTTAGATACAACACAGTGACGTCATCACTACCGTCAAAACAACGCATATTACAAATGTGTCGTTTTGTGAAATGGTAGAAGTCAGTGAATTCAACTACATAGTAAAATATCTCAAATTTCGATTTTTTTGAGATACGACACTTTGTGACGCTGTCGACGATATGTTATAAAAAAAATAATTTACCGAAACTTTAACATTTTCTTTTACGCTTGACGACTCGTGTAAACTTATAATGAATTTGCAGGATATGTATGGCACAAGTGTTATGTTTTTAAAATATTTCTATAAGCATGTATTACAATGGTATTACCTGTGTTCAGGAAGCAACTAGGCTAGTCTCCCGGGAAAAGAAATCGCCTTAGTGCCCCTCCCCCTAACCAACTAAAGCAAAACGCTCTCCTCATACACCTGATATTGGTGTCACACCGTAATTTCCTATTCCATTTTTCCTTCAAATGGCAAAGCTTGATTTTAGAACTGTAGTACATAATTTTCAATACAAGATATAACGATAAACTAATTAGTATTTGGTCCCTAAATAATCCGAGAGTAGCATGCTTGACATATTCTTATAGTCTTATCATAATAACTTCAAATCACAATGTTTTTGGAATTAGAGTGGGATGTGAATATGTGTAGTATGAATCAACACTTTGTTGCTTCAGATTAGATAATTTAATTATGACAAATTGTCAAACTTTTGTCTCGAGTATTATACTCAGATATTTTGCAAATTTCTTAAATCGATGGTTGTTAAATGGAAATACAAAAAGTTGGAACTGAAATTCAAAATTGCGGGCTGTTTTGGCAACGAAGTATTCTACAATGTCCTCAAAAGGTACAGTAGCTTTGAAGCTAACTAATGATCTATGAATGTAATCCTAAAATTGGTGGGTTTTTGTTGTTCTGTTAAGTTTCTGGGGTATTTTTTATAATCTTTAGTTTGCTAAAACTCCTTTCCTTGCCTAATCGTCAAAATACAAATTTGCCAGTTCTGCGCCCCCTCCATTCGTCGCCCGGGGCAGAACCCGTTAGCAACATTAGTTACGTAACTGTCTGTGTTCTCCCATTTTATCTCTCCTGTAATACGTACCAGAAATAGAAGGATAGTATTATGGTAAATCTTGCAGTCCTCTAAGATTGATAATACCATACACGACCATCTTCTGCTAGCTGGAAATAGAAATATGGCATTTCAATGAGCATATCTGTTCGTCTAATGTCATGAGGTTAATATATACAGGGTAAATTCAAGCGAAAGTACAATCTCCGCAGATACGAAACACTACGCTTCCAACATATGGGAAATGCACTAACTAGAGAAGGTTGAGGGATGTTACCTTGACTTCATATCGATATTACGTTCAACCGACTCTTTTTTACATATGAACAATTACACAAACGGACACATCCTTGATCGGAATTGTGTTCGAATTATGGGCGTTTACACCTCAAAATTGAACAGATTTTCTGAAACGTTTGAAGTTATCACTTTTTGAGATAGATGCTTCATTTTCAGTATAAGGGGTTTTCTTGGGTACCCAACACTGTGGTAACGTCAAACCATACGAAATTTAAAAGATATTATGGAAGGGTGAAGGGTAAAGGCGTCTTACAGCTTACAAATTGCCTCTTGTTTGGTACACAGGGTTGATAAGCTAATAAATGTATTTACTACTCTTATTCGACTGTATTGTCATTCAAATATCACTTCATGTGTGCCAACTTCTAACTGGACAATCATATTTGTCTCCGAAACGCTTTGCCAGACGTGCGAAATTCAATCAAGAACGTCACGGTATTCATAATTAATCTTGTGGTAATCTATATTTTAATGTCATTCCCCTTCTGTAGGTAGGAGAGATACCAATATTTTCTTAAAAGGGTATGTCACCAAGTGTTTTTTTGCCCAAATCAGCCTTCCAACAAACATTTTGCACTGGGTCGCAAAACATAGTATCATACATGGAAAACAAAAACCAGTTTATTGTTAAAATGAAGTTAATCCAAATAGTTATTCAGCACACGCTCGCACTGATAGTGAATACGAATATAAGTTTACACCACCGGCATTTCATTTGTAATCAATCACATGGAATTGCCTCTTCAAACAGCTATCTCAGCACCAGAGCACCGGCCGTGGAATTATCCTAAGAGGTATTTCGAACGTTGTCGGCCTGTGCTTATGCATTGCGCAGGACGGTGTTTCAACACATCATCGCTTGCCATGTTTTTTTTTTTATTATTATTATTATGTTTTTCGTTTTCATGGAATTGAAATGCCGATTATGGGGAAATATTGTTCGATCTCCTGGGAATATTTGAAGATATTCAAAGACAAAATAGGATGAATTTTAAAAAAAATAGCGGGAATGTGCGCACAAAGCTGTGAACAAGATGGCTTTTATTCTGGATAAAACCAATCTTTGCATACATCGATCCCAGCCGATTATTTGTTTTTTGCCCACATTGACCACATTGGCCAATATCGTAATATGTTCCCTGAAGTTTTGTCATTATTCTCCAATAATCGCCATTAAAATCCGTTTACAAACTAAAAACAAATTGTTTACGATGAAATATTGAAACACCATCTTTCACACATACGCAGAGGCCGACTGGATTCGGAGTCTCCTTCCCGTTAGTTCGATGGTCAAGCGTTTCGGAGGTAAATGTCATTGTTCAATTTGAAGATAGTCAAAGGAGAAAGTGCGTTGAATGGGAATACAGTCGAATAGTGGCAAATAAATTTGACCAGGCTATCGACCAGGTGTGACAAATAAAACGCAAATTTTCAAATTGTATGACGCTATTGTCCATCACCTTCCTAGTAAGTGGGGAAAGTGCTAGGAAAAAGAAAGGAAAGCGTGCATTCCTCATACTGTGTTAACTAAAATGGGCTTAAAGAAACATCTAACGAGGGGGGAAAACATTAGAAAGATCGAAACACAAAGCTTCGATACTATGGCAAGGTGCCTTTGAATACAGGTTTGAACAACACTCGCAACACTTGTGCTCTATTTATAGAAATATCCCGTTTTTAATTCATTTGAATATGATGTATGGTTATCACACGAAACTCGCGGTTTCACTGTTTTTAATTAAATTTAATCTGTTTAAGCAAACATGCTTAAATGTCCATCCATCCTCTTCTTCTTTCTGAAATGGCTTTTAATTTGACCTCATCCTATTTCTCCATGATCCTGATGTCGATATCCAACATGTTGAAAGTCTATCCCTGAAATTCTGATTCTGGCTCAACATTTGCCATAAATCAGTATGTATTGGCTAAACAATAATACCTATAAATAATTTGTTGAGAGAGTCTACTTGAACACTCACTCTTTTAATGAAGAACTACGTTGAAAGGCGAAGAAATTGGCCGTGAACAGATTATGTCGGCAAAATATTGAACCTTGTTTAATTGCTTCTGTTTCTTTATCTTAAGAGAAGGAGAAAGAAAAATCGAATATACGAGAAATAAAAATGGTATTTTAATATAATTTCAGCATCATCTATCGGTGTTGATATACATTACTAAATTTTCGTAAACCAAATAGAACTCATGATACATTAGGCTATCCAGAAGCGAACCTAGAAGGTAAAAACTGGGGCCAGTCAAAACCCAGACTAGTTATACCTATCATGTTTACTATAAACTTTTAAAAATATATAAATAATAGCTTAAATTATTATTGTCACTCAAAAACTGGGGGGCTAACCCCCCAGGCCCCGGCCTAGACTCGCCATTGATTCTATCCCTCAATAACTATACTATGCATTATCTTCTTGGCAGATCTTTTCGATCAGAGATAGATAACCAAATCTTTTTTCAACGAGTATGTATATACATTGACTTATCGCACACCCGGTGGAAGACTGTTACAAGTCAAAAATACACATTTGAAGGAACATGACTTTTAAAGTTTGTTATTATATCAAAATCGCTTCAAGGAATACTGGTTTTTCTGCAATGTATGGGTTAATTTGTTTAGTTACGTTTCTTCGAATTTACCACCACGTAGAACTAGCTTCTGTCTCTCTGTTCTCTTTAGAGCGATGATAATTCAAAATTTCCATTTTTTTTTTTTTTTTGAGTTGTAACACTCTTCCGCGTTTTATTGAACATTTAACACCACAGCAGAAGCGAGGTTTTTGTTTGTTATTTAGAAATGTTGTGGTGTAACTATGATGTACTTTGTAAAATAGTTAAGTATTCTATCTCTTCTATTTAAAATTGTTATTAGTAGTTGAGTTCAGTGTTAACGTATTCTTCTTTCTGTAGTATGTTTACCTATTCATGATTTTCATTTATTTTAACAGTTGCTGTAGCTGTTCTGCTTGTCAGTAGCGCCCATTTCTTCACTTCTTTTTCTTCTTTTTTCCTCCTTTTTGGACCAAAGACCTAATATATCAATTAAAGTTTTTTTTGTAGGACTTATATCTCGAAAACAAAATACAGTGTAGCCAAACCCAAACTATCAAGTAACTCAGTAGGACCAGATTTTTCCGTAAAAAATACGAAAATTTGATTTACGGGTCGTTCAAAAAATTTCCAACCCCTGATTCAAAAACTTTTCTTTTTTTCAGATGGCAATCTTTTCATACGTTTTTAAGATTTAGGATTTAGGATTTTAGATTTCTTGCCTTTCGGCGTCTGAGGCCATTTAGCCCGTCACGTTTTGAGGGATGACATCCTTTGGCGAGCACACTATCCGGGGAAAGAGAAGAAACAAAGGATTGGGGAAGGAAGGAAGAGGCCAGGAACATATAAGTTAGGTACCACCCCGGCATTTGCCTGTTAATGAGAAAAAAAACAGGAAAATCTCATTCAACTGTAGTGATGGGCACTGGGAATATTCCCGGTGGGAAGGAAAATAAAAAATTTGAATATACCCGGTTTTTTTTCCTGGCATATAAATTCCCGGGAAGGAATTTATTTCCATCTCTTTACTTTATTTTCCAAATTATCAGGAAAAATGGGTAGTTACTTTATTTTCATTTATTTTCATTTACTTTTAGTTTTTAAATAATTTTGAGGTTAAAAAATGAAATTCGTTGACTTTATTTTATATAATTAATTATGATTTTTATTTTCCACTTTAATTTGCACTCCAAATTAGCAAAATAATAATTTATAAATGATAAAAGGAACCAGTTTGTAAAGTAATCTAGAAATTATGTAGAGATAGAGGTGAAGTACTATCAATACAATCCTAAATGCGTTAGTAACAGACGTTGGTATGCCTGTTGTCTCTGACTCGAATTTCACTCTTTGAGGAAGGATCAGATATTGAATAAAGGAATCTCTGTAGTTGTAAATATATATATATACATTTAAAATGTAATGTTTGCTTATCACATTAGTAACGATGTTTCCGGACCTGTGTTAGGATTTCTTTGCTTCCTTTTACGTGTGTGTTCATGTACCAACCGTTGTTGGAGAATTTTTGTAACACGATAAATATTGTTCGAAATAGCCTATCTTCTTAAATTAGAGATTTAATAGTACACAGTAAGAACACAGTATCAAATAACAGTGTATCTCAAATCAATATTCTGTATATATGCCATCCCATACGCTGCTAAGCTTGCGAATTTCTCGAGAAACTACATATGTTTCCTGGAAATTACGAAACTAATTTGTTAATAACATTTTAAAATTTAATAAGATTATAATATTAGTAGAAGGATCAAATTTAGAAAATTCATTTCAAATAAATTTAAACTGTTTAGCGTTATAAAGATATGTGGACTTTCTGTACCAAATATTTTCCTACATGTTTACTCGCATGAAACATACTGTGAGTAAACATACATTTATGCGTAGTCTCTAAATAACACAAAATAATAATAAAATAGCATAGTACTGTTCAGAATATACATTTTAAAGAATTCTCTGGAGACAAAAGTAATAAGTGTACTGTGGTAATAACGAATTTTATTTTGAAATAATAATATGGTAATATAAGGCAATTTTATTTGTGTTCGTACATAAATTCCAGGAATATTCCCATTTTTGGAAATCTTCCTGTGAATATTCCCAAAAAATATTTTCAGTGGAATTTAACCATCACTATTCAGCTGGTTGGTCTGAAAAAGTGTTGTACACTTTTTCGACCAAGTGGCCCAATCGAGAATCGAACCCGGGACCGCTCGCACGGAAGGCGACAGCGTTGGTGCGTTTTTAGTTTTCCTAAAATTCTTGTTGTCACATTTAATATCACAGTATAAAAATAACTTGTAATGATTTAAACTTAGTGGATTATAATACACGAATGTCAAATTTCCAGAATAATAACAAATGTTCGTAGCCTACATACACATTACAGATAAACGCCAGTTTCACCATGCAGAAAACGTATTAGGATCTGGGAAAGTTAACTAATTTAACCGTAATTATAGACAATAAGTTTATTTGTTTAACAAGAATGGAACTAATTTAACCGTAATCATAGACAATAAGTTTATTTGTTTAACAAGAATGGAACTAATTTAACTGTAATAATAGACAATAAGTTTATTTATTTAACAAGAATGGAACTAATTTAACCGTAATCATAGACAATAAGTTTATTTGTGTAACAAGAATGGAACTAATTTAACCGTAATCATAGACAATAAGTTTATTTGTTTAACAAGAATGGAACTAATTTAACCGTAATCATAGATAATAAGTTTATTTGTTTAACAAGAATGGAACTAATTTAACCGTAAGTATAGACAATAAGTTTATTTGTTTAACAAGAATGGAACTAATTTAACCGTAATCATAGACAATAAGTTTATTTGTTTAACAAGAATGGAACTAATTTAACAGTAATCATAGACAATAAGTTTATTTGTTTAACAAGAATGGAACTAATTTAACCGTAATCATAGACAATAAGTTTATTTGTTTAACAAGAATGGAACTAATTTAACCGTAAGTATAAACAATAAGTTTATTTGTTTAACAAGAATGGAACTAATTTAACCGTAAGTATAGACAATAAGTTTATTTCTTTAACAAGAATGGAACTAATTTAACCGTAAGTATAGACAATAAGTTTATTTGTTTAACAAGAATGGAACTAATTTAACCGTAATCATAGACAATAAGTTTATTTGTTTAACAAGAATGGAACTAATTTCACCGTAAGTATAGACAATAAGTTTATTTGTTTAACAAGAATGGAACTAATTTAACCGTAAGTATAGACAATAAGTTTATTTGTTTAACAAGAATGGAACTAATTTAACCGTAAGTATAGACAATAAGTTTATTTGTTTAACAAGAATGGAACTAATTTAACCGTAATCGTAGACAATAACTTTATTTGTTTAACAAGAATGGAACTAATTTAACCGTAATCACAGACAATAAGTTTATTTGTTTAACAAGAATGGAACTAATTTAACCGTAATCATAGACAATAAGTTTATTTGTTTAACAAGAATGGAACTAATTTAACCGTAATCATTGACAATAAGTTTATTTGTTTAACAAGAATGGAACTAATTTAATCGTAAGTATAGACTATAAGTTTATTTGTTTAACAAGAATGGAACTAATTTAACCGTAATCGTAGACAATAACTTTATTTGTTTTACAAGAATGGAACTAATTTAACCGTAATCATAGACAATAAGTTTATTTGTTTAAAAAGAATGGAACTAATTTAACCGTAATCATAGACAATAAGTTTATTTGTTTAACAAGAATGGAACTAATTTAACCGTAATCACAGACAATAAGTTTATTTGTTTAACAAGAATGGAACTAATTTAACCGTAATCATAGACAATAAGTTTATTTGTTTAACAAGAATGGAACTAATTTAACCGTAACTGTAGACAATAACTTTATTTGTTTAACAAGAATGGAACTAATTTAACCGTAAGTATAGACAATAAGTTTATTTGTTTAACAAGAATGGAACTAATTTAACCGTAATCATAGACAATAAGTTTATTTGTTTAAGAAGAATGGAACTAATTTAACCGTAAGTATAGACAATAAGTTTATTTGTTTAACAAGAATGGAACTAATTTAACCGTAATCATAGACAAAAAGTTTATTTGTTTAACAAGAATGGAACTAATTTAACCGTAAGTATAGACAATAAGTTTATTTGTTTAACAAGAATGGAACTAATTTAACCGTAAGTATAGACAATAAGTTTATTTGTTTAACAAGAAAGGAACTAATTTAACCGTAATCATAGATAATAAGTTTATTTGTTTAACAAGAATGGAACTAATTTAACCGTAAGTATAGACAATAAGTTTATTTGTTTAATAAGAATGGAACTAATTTAACCGTAATCATAGACAATAAGTTTATTTGTTTAACAAGAATGGAACTAATTTAACCGTAATCATAGACAATAAGTTTATTTGTTTAACAAGAATGGAACTAATTTAACCGTAATTATAGACAATAAGTTTATTTGTTTAACAAGAATGGAACTAATTTAACCGTAAGTATAGACAATAAGTTTATTTGTTTAACAAGAATGGAACTAATTTAACCGTAAGTATAGACAATAAGTTTATTTGTTTAACAAGAATGGAACTAATTTAACCGTAATCATAGATAATAGGTTTATTTGTTTAACAAGAATGGAACTAATTTAACGGTAATCATAGACAATAAGTTTATTTGTTTAACAAGAATGGAACTAATTTAACCGTAATCATAGACAATAAGTTTATTTGTTTAACAAGAATGGAACTAATTTAACCGTAAGTATAGACAATAAGTTTATTTGTTTAACAAGAATGGAAATAGAGATGATTCTCAAAATAATGGAAGCACCAGCAGTTTTCAAAATGTAAGAAAAGTTACGTTCTACACGTTACAAGGGAACATCCCGATTTTTTGAATTCTATTGCTGAAAATGATTGCTAGCACTGGATTCAGCACGAAAAGTAAAAGAGAAAAAGATGGTGTTTACTGGCAGACCGTGTACAGGGTGGGAGATAAGTGATGGCAAAATGCGAAGATATAACGTAGAAAATGTCTAGAAATGCCATATTAATTTTGAAACGAGTAGAGGGATTAAGGTCAAATGTTGGACCTGAGGAATGCATGTAGAGAGCTCCACTGAATAAGCGTAATGTGAATCATGAGGGACATCTAAAAAGCTGCCATGTTGGAATTACCGCAAGAAGAATATATGGGTAAGGGATCATATGGCATATGGCACTTGACGCACACCGTCTATTGTGAATCAATAGTGGCCAATGCAATTTGATACCTCTGTAACAGGAAGCGTTCCACGCCATGGCAATGTAGCAATACTCGTTGTAAAGATTACGTGAATGAGGAACAACCACAAACATGAATGAGGCCACTTTCCAGCCAACAAGCGTTCCGATCAACCCACTATTCATTCGTATGCTAGTAAAAGTGCAAGTATGACTAAGGACAACCTGAAAAAGTTCTTGACTGACGTTTTCTGGCCTTCATAGAGCAGTTAAAACTGCTGCTCTTCGCTGATTCATGGAGAACAAATAAAGATGATGAGTTGATGCAAAAACCGGACAATGTTGAACTTACCCGACTCCTTATTCCTGATGGTTGCACGTCACTCATGCAACCTCTGGATGTGTTCTTCTTTCGTACGTATAAGAATTTCTTAAAATATATAACAGACACCGTCCTTCTGCCATCTGACTTCAAAATATGACGCCTGGACAACCCCATTAACTTGCAATCATTCATCCTCTTCCAGTTTACAACACCGAGGTTTCAAGCTATGGTGAGGCATGCCTTCTAGATAACTGGATATTTGCAAACAGCACCTGGTGCATTCATAACACCTGTCGACTACTGCTTCAATTTCAACACCAGAGACAACTGTGACGAGCCCGATTATCCATCTTTATCGTTTCTCAAATGTCCATTCTTGTATCAATTTCGCAATCATTCTTAAGTTGCGTAACAGTTACAATTAAACAGTGGTCTCAAACTATATTGGCCACTATTGATTTCAATAGACAGTGTGCGTCAAGAGCCATATGTCACATGATTGTTTTTCCGTATATTCTTCTTGTGTTAATTCCAACATAGCGGTTTTTCAGATGTCCTCATAACTCACATTACACCTATTCAGTGGAGCTCTTCATGCCTTCCTCATATCCAACATTTGATCTCAATCCATGTACTCGTTTCACTATTAGCATGGCATTTCTAGACATTTTCTAATTCTACCTTCGCACCTTGCCCTCACGTATCTCCTACCCTGTATACCGTCTGCCAGTAATCACCCTCTTTTTAGTTGTTCCTTTTGGTGCTAACTCCAATGTTAGAAATCATTTTCAGCAATTGAATTCACCAAATCAGAATGATTCCTTGTGAGGATGCTCGTGGAAGCAGGAAGGTCGCGGTATAAACGGGAAATTCCTTGTTTCAATGTGACTAAATTATGGATGCGCGGTTAGTTGGTATAACTGAAAAGGGACGAAATCCCTCAAATCGTGATAGGCTTATTTAAACCATAGATGAGAGTAAATACATTGTCCAGAAATATAATTCCGAAACTTCCATATTAGTGGATGAACCCAAAAGTACTTCTGCCCCGATATAATTCGTTCATAACAGGTATCATTGCCGTGGGTTTGTGATACTGCGAACCAAACTATTGTTGTGATGTGATCATATCCACATTATTAACTATAAATATGTAGTTATTTAATTCCACAATTTACATCTTATTGTACAGATACTGTTTCTGTCTAATGCTGAAGTTTTCCAATCAGACACAAATAGTCTACTACGAAAATTTTGAAGATGTCATTTAACGAAATTCGAAGTAACTACATCTCCCTGTACAACAAATCCAAAAAGGCGAGTATTATTGACCTGCTGTGGCGAGTTTTAGAGCTTAAATTCCAGGCCATATAACCTTTTTCGAATTTGACTGTATAACTGCATTGCGTGAGGAAAGATACAATATTCTTCTGGTTACATTGTAACAATAACTCTTGAACCACCTGACGGATCTCGATCAAATTTTTAGCATACACCAGGTTCGGGTCTGGTATAGCTTTTATAATTTTACTTTGGCGATAGTACATAGGGGAGGGAGATGAGAGAAGATATAACAAATGTTCTAAAGTGACAGATATTAGTGTCGAATCCATAGTTTTCACGGTCGGTGAGATGAACAGTGGCATTTGCGATGGCGTTTAAATCCAAATTTAGGTCAGTTACTTGAGGACGTGGGAAATATATAAAACTGAACGAAAATGTCCGATATTAGTGTCTATCCCATAGTTTCCAGGATCGCTAAGATGAATAGTGATACTTCCGATACTTTCAAAATCAAAATTCAGCCCCATCAGTACTCTTAGCGGCGGATAGTGATATGTAAAAATAACTGAAAATGACCAATATATGTATCTCGTTCAGAGTTTTTGGGGTTCCTAAGTTGATTGGTGACAGATTTGGGTGCACACTATTTCCAAATTACAACGTATTTTCACTGTGCGAGAACGGACATCCTGCTAGTAAATAAATAAATATTATCTGTTCGTGATAATACTAGTGATACATCGCTGTTACCGAATACTTAAGTCACATTTTCGTCAGGTTTGTCATTATTTTTGTTATGAATTGCATACTTGAACATACTCTGAAATTGAATAGATTTGATTTCACAAACCGAACCAATTTAAGTCAATATTCTATGTATTCCTTGAATATATGTTATTTTTGGTTCATATTTCAGATTGACCTCCGCTGTTGAAGCTCGTCTGGCGGATATCCTTGTAACTGTCATATTGTCATCTGGCTGTATATTGTGCATGATGTCGTACATAGTATTTGCGGTGAGTGTTATGATTATTTTGTATAGCTTAATATTCTATTATTCTAAACTAATTTAGCAATTCTTTATAGACAAGGGTCTCAATGGTTATTTCGGCTTTCAGAGGAGTAATTGCCCAACCCCCTGATTTAGAGATATGTATAATGGAAATCATACAAATTTGGTCGTCGGAGACACTTACCCCTTCTTCCTCAAACTAAATCATTAATACTCCTAATGACGGGACTCTTGTTACACTCTTGATGAAGTAGTTGACTTTTATATAAATCCATGAGTAATACAAAGAATTCCACGATTCCACTGATACAAGGGAGTTAAGACTATACATGAATTAAAATTTCTGTGTTTTCTATCGACAGCGGGATGCTCATCCAAGCAAGAAAGTTGAAACGTTTACTTTGCTAGTTTTCCCAACCAATTCTAGTGAAAAGGACACGAGTTGTTGGTAACAGTGAAATCCATCTTATCGTCAATTTAGACCTAAAGACACAAAAATTAACTTTATCCTTATTGTGTGCGTAGAACAATAACTCTTTGTTAGAAAAGTTGCTGAGATACTCTTTCTACTTCAGTTCCCATGCGAACGAAAATTGGCAAGTCGCCTCATTTACCTAAGAGACATCTAAACTAATTTGTGATTGGACAATTTTTGGTCATCAACCAATAGTGCACAATGTTATATTGGGTGAGTGGTTGCTAGTCATGTGACCCACGGTGACCAGAAGAAGCAGCACAAGTTAGTCGGTCGACAAGCATCGAAACCTCCATCGCGGGAGGGAAGTCGGGCAACGACTACGAATCGTGTGTGTGAAATCACCCACCCATATAAAGGGCTCGAAGAATTAGTTATCCACCAATAGGCCTAATACCCGAAAGTCATGCTAAAGGCCATTTCACACGTTCTTAATCGTGAATTTGTATAGTTAATCACAATCAACGCCCGAACACAGTTTTAATTACTCAGTCGTCTGGAAAAAGTTTTTGAGTGCCGATTGGCCGAACTCAGTGTGCAGTCATCTTACGCAGCGTTTTCAGGATTCTTCGAAGGACTCGTTGCCGAAGCAGTGGAAGAGGATGAGCCGTGCCATAAGTTACAACACGGAAGAAAATTGTAAGTAGCTACAAAATTTCATTTCTGATATTAGAGGAAGAATCCAGTGTTAGGATCGCCAGAGGAATATCGTTTAAAGAGTCATATTGAAAGGATAATATAATATGTTCAATAAGCACGCCAGCTAGTAAAGTACCATTGTAAAAATAAAAAAAAGACTAACAGCGAGCTAATTGCTTACGCATAACTCATTTTTAACAAGCTACTTAAATATTAATAAATGTGCACAACCTACTGTTAATATAAAAGAGAAAACCAGAAATAGTTAGTTGAGATTCTTAAAAGTTAACATCTGATATTCTTATTTTAACGGCCGTATATAGTGTAAGTGTTGTAAGTGTTGTTGTGTATTTTCTTACGTAGTGTTCTTACATATTTTGAAGGTTCTTAAGTCGTGATAATCAAAGTGCAATACTAAATGCAGTAATAATCTTAAAGGAAAATATAAATAGTAAAGGTAATTGCTATTTGAGTAATCACTTTGTTTTGTAAATTCTATTCCTTCATCAAAGCGAGGTTGTAGGTTACAGGTTGTGCTTCGCATCCAATGTCGAAGTAGTGAGCTTTCCCTCGCAATAGGTACAAGTGGTAGAAAAGACAAAAAGAATACTTCAATCAATTTTGACACTTTGACATTTTGATAGCTCGTACGTAACCGACCACATTGCCCATCAATTTGTTATTTAAATCTTCCTAAGTTCAAATAACAATTGACAAAGCATGATATGTGTCCAGGTGGAGGAGATGATTGGGAACCATACCTTTTTCGATAGCTCTCAGCTGTGAGTGAAAAGGTAGAGAGGCGTGACCTCCAACACCAGCGATATCATGTTCCTATAATTCTGATACCACAGAAAGTGTAACCGTGTGTGAAATTTAAAGTACACACTGTGTACTTCATTTATGAACTCAGTTTCCAGTTATTATTAAATTTTCTATAAAAAGTTCAAATGTCTCAATATAATTGCATTGGTCTGCGAAAATACGAAGAATATCTCCTTGACATATTTTTTTGGAGTTTGAAACTAATTCGGTAGCCTTAAATTCGAACAAGATGACCAAATAATTATATAACCCACCGTTTCCCAAAGATCATAGTCATTATCATCATTCTCCTAGTAGGGCCGTTCTGAGCACATTTAATTAGTGTTTTGAAATTTCAATTTTAGACATTCGGTACATTTTTACTTATGGAATGATGCAGATGATTAAAGCGAAAGTGAATGATAATGTAATAATTGGTAGATTGGGATGTGGGAGGAAACAGGTATACCTCGAGAAAACCCATAGATAGTATGTTGTCTATCACAAAATTAATTCTCTAGAGAATCTTGTATTGTCGTTTTCTGCTTTTTTTATTTCCTTTTTGGTGTCACCTTCAGAATGTTCCAGCAGTAATCTGCTAACATACTGTATGTTGCCCACATTTACCACTCTGACAATTTTTCATTTTGGTAACATCTTGACGAAAACTTAGGGAGACACAGTGGCTCAGTGGTAAAAAGCTTACTTCGGTTTTGTGGATTCCCTGATTTTATACTCGGCGAAATAAGTTTGTGTTGGACAATATCCTATCCTTGAGTATTATCGGGGTACTCCCGTTTCCTTCTCCATCTCATCCTACCAAATTCTTCCATTATCATTCACTTCTCTTAATCATTCGTTTCTTAAGCCTAAAGCACATAACCACTGGACGGTAAGTTGGAAGATTTCATTTCATTTCCTCTTGATAGAATCTTCCACTATGTTAATCAAACACTGACCTCACATTATCTGGGAAAAAGTCTAAATGGGGAATGAAGGACGCGTAGTTTTACAGACATGTTGTATCTTAAATTGAAGCGCAAGAATTTGATTTCATTTGATTTTGAATTTAGCATCCCTTTGTGCAGCGACGCTACATGAGACGTGGACCTACTGATTAACGTGGAATTCCAACCACATGAGGTCCCGCCGAGAATAGAACTCGGGTTTTCCACGCCTGAAGTGCAAGGAAATCAATTCCACCATACCTACTTCACAAATCTCATCCTTTTTTGTTTATTTCCTAAAATATTCTTGCACACATCTACAAATGCACTTCATACTCTTGTTTCTGTATCGTTCAATGCATTTTCCATGTGAGTGTCTTCAAATAACTGCCTTACTACACACTCTTTCCCTTATTTATCTATTGCTTTGGAAAATAATATGAAGGGACGGTAATATTTTAGATCTCTCCACCAAAGCCTCTTCTGTTACATTTTTCTGAGCAGAAATGTATTCTTTCTGGAGTGGCCACTGTTTACAATAATATTTATCCGTTGTTTGGCTGTCTCATTCACAGATGAATCAGAAGAATTTGGTACTCTGTACCCGCTTACAATCCAGTCAACGACACTACAATTTTCAAGTCTGTACGTGTCCTAGAGATGATTTTCATAGCATAGTTTATGCAACATACTTTTAAGGTTACCATATCTTTCTTTTATATGAAGTGCACAGGAAAGAGTATTGATAGCATATTGTTTCCGTTGTCTGCTAAAACCGCATTTAACCTAGTTTCCAAGAGTCAGTAAAAAGCATCCAGTCGGCATGAAAACATTGTAAAAATACTTGATCCTTTAATTCTTTTACTTTGTTATACTATACTAAATTTCCATTCGTTGAAAATTTTATAATAGCTTGAATTAGTCGACTCTTTCTTCCTAAAATACTCGACACTTTTGTTACTCTGTTCGAACGATTACACTGTTGCAGTATTGACCCAAGTATATGCGATTTAGTTTTCAATAGGTCTGTCACGAAGAAGGTCGTTCAACTCCGAATGAGTGATCAAATGTGGTTCTGTGCTTGACAATACTGAAAATTCTTCGTCTTTCTGCATGTATGAACTCGCATCTGTTTAAATCTTTTCCAATTCCGATTTCTCAGTAAAATGTTCCGTAGTTCTTTTATTGATTTGATTTTTAGTTTAGCACCCCTGTCATCAGCGCGGCTACATAAGACGTGGACCTACAGCTTAACGTGTAATCCGTGCCACGAGTTACCAACGGAAACGAACCCAGATCTCCATGTAAAACACGCGTACGCTAACCACGTATCCCTGTGGAAGCTTGGGATTTTTTTCTTGGTACTGTATCATTATGAGTGATAGGTTTCAAAACAGAAGGTACCCATGGATAGCCTTTTTGAAACTTTGATTTACGGAAAACTCCAGTGATGTTCACCACATAAAAATAAAAAAATGAAATCTTTGAGTTTTACGTCCCATGTTTATGCCGCTAGGCTAAAGGAAACAGTGATGATGAGAGATGAGTGATATGGTGGAATGAAGGAAGTGGGAGGAAACGGAAGAACTCCAAGAAAACTCACGTACAAAGTGTTTGTCTACCATAAAGTTCACTTGGCTTGAACGGGCATCGAACTAGGGACCCTACCCACTGGAAGTTAACGCTCTACCGCTGAGCCACTGCGGCCCTCCCCATATAACAATAATAATTGTCAAAATGGTTATTAGGTGCACGCGACAACATGGGGATATCAAAAATCATACATTTGTTGGTACACTTTAGCCAACTGTCAGGGTCCTCGAACAGAAATTAAGACAAATGATTAGCGCCTAAATCTTATCCTGATCGTCGATCTTATAGCCAAAATAATTTTGGTAATCTTTTTGCAATAATGATGAGAATGGCTTCTTCTGAGCTTTACACTGATATAGTTTATACCGTTTATACGGTTATACGGTTTATACGGTTATACACAGCCCCTAATTTAGTTTTCTCAATTTCTCATAGCTTAGCATAGTTCAAAAAATCTCATTGTGGTAAAATCCGGTACTAACCAAATAGTTTCATGTGGGTACAAGTCACGTGTAACCGGTCTGATTTGATTTTAACACCTGATTTGAGGGCCTGCTTGAACTTAGCACCCAGTGTGTTCTGTTAATTTCTCATAATCTAAGGTGGTAAAAACAACAATCCGGTACGGTACAATCCGGTTCAAAAATTCTTCAAATGAACCGATTAAATCGTTTGTATAAGGTGGTGGTGGGCCAGGTTCACGCACCCGTCAGTTTTGTTCTCCTAATTTCTAATAATCTAATACGATTAAACTAAAACTAATTGTGGTACGATTGGTACTAACCAAGTACTTTCATATGGTGTACAAAAGTCATGTATACCGTGTTTTAACACTTCATTTCAGGGCCTGCTTGAACTGGCCCCCAGTTTCTTCTGTTAGTTTCTCATAATCTAAGACGGTGAGAGAAAGTACAGTGTAATCTGGTACAAACAAAAGTATTTCAAATGAGCCTATGTAAACGATTGTACGATGTGGTGGAGGGAGCATGAATGTGCCCCTCACGTTGTTTTCTTAATTTCTCATGATACTGTTCAGAACAAATAAAAGTAATTGTGGTACACATCAGTAAAAACAAAGTACTTTATCATTAATATGCTAAAATTGTTTGTAGCGGAAGGTGGGAGGGTTAGGTTTACAAATGTCTTTTCTTGCTTACAAATCTTTCTTCTGTATTTTGACTTCGGTTCCGAGACTTTCTAATATGAGCATATATTTTTTACTTATAGATAGTAAGATATTTTATTTGATTTTGTTTAGTGTAACTGAAACCAATTTGCTAGGAAATAATTATACCTTGTAGACTTTAGATTGCTTTTTATTTTATATACCATTTCAAGATAATTTACTGTATTAGTAGAAACATCGTACTTCTGTTAACTCTTGCAGGGGTATATGGTGATATTTTGATTTATAATTTTAAGACCGTAACAAATTGAAAGTATTGTATAAGTCAAAGTTATTATGGTCTACATTTCTTATCGTATTAAACTGAACAGCTCAACGCTTATGTTATACAATGCTGAACGCAATTTTTTCCCACAATTGTCCTCACTACGCGATCGTAACTTTTGCAGCGGCGGAGTAGATTATTTCTGAGGTCTGCACAATTGTCTGTTAGGGTGGAGCATACGCTCGATCTTTAACGAAACCTCACAGGAAGAACCCGATAGGTGAGGAACGAGGTGGCCATGCAATTGGAGCTACACGGCCAATCCACAGATTGAAGGGGTCTAGGTCAAAACCCCCACAGCCAAAACCCCCACACTCAAGAAATGTCAAAACGCCCACAGGATCGGTCATAACTCCCACACAAATGGACAAATCCACCAAACGCACGAACGGTCAAAACCCCCACAGCCAAAACCCCCACACTCAAGAAATGTCAAAACGCCCACACGATTGGTCATAACCCCCACACAAATGGACAAAACTCCCACACATAGCAACGGTCACAATCTCCACATAAATGGACAAAACCCCCACACAAATGGACAAAACCCCCACACAATCGGACAAATCCCCCACACTCTGAAAATATCGTGATTGCACGTCTTTGTTGCGGCTCTTTACGACGCCCACTTTAGTGTTTCCGTCATTACAAAACAGTGCAAGAAGAATAGTTGCAACATCGGTTTAAGTGGAATAAAAAATGTTATTAAAAAGTACAAGGGCAAGACATACAACCAGGATCATTTCAGAGTGTGGGAGATTTGACCGATTGTGTGGGAGTTTTGTCCATTTGTGTGGGGTTTTTGTCCATTTATGTGGGGATTGTGACCGTTGCTATGTGTGGCTGTTTTGTCCATTTGTGTGGGAGTTATGACCGTTGGAGGTTATGACCGATTAAAATGTGTGGGGTTTTTGGCTGTGGGGGTTATGACCGTTCGTGTATTTGGGAGATTTGTCCATTTGTGTGGGGGTTATGACCGATCGTGTGGGCGTTTTGACATTTCTTGAGTGTGGGGGTTTTGGCTGTGGGGGTTATGACCGTTCGTGTGTTTGGGAGATTTGTCCATTTGTGTGGGGGTTATGACCGTTTGTGTGGGCGTTTTGACATTTCTTGAGTGTGGGTGTTTTGGCTGTGGGGGTTTTGACCGGTTCCCGATTGGGAAGAAGTAAATATCAAGGAAATCTGAAACTTTTTTTGAGGAAATGATGCGATGTGCCGTCTTGTTGGAAATATTTGGTCATGTCTTGTTGTTGTTTCTTATTATCTATCTGAGTAATTAAATAAAAGCTCTAACATATCAAGATACACGATACCAGTGACAGTATCCTCCATGAAAAAAGAACAGTACACGTTAAATTTGTTAAGGGCACAAAATATACATTTACATTTTAACTGTTGCGAACGTTTTCAATGGTTTGATATGGGTTTTTGCTGCCCCAGTTTCAACAGTTGTGGGTGTTCATCTGCCACTGATATTAAATGCACTCTCATCCCTGAAGATATTTCAAGATATTTGTATTAAGGAAAGTCTCGTCTTCCTCTATCCGATCCAACATTTCCACACAGAATTCTCCACGAGCAACCTTGGTATCTATGTATGTAATTTATTGAACCATTGTAAATCTCTATGGTAAACGTTTACGTATCAATCGTGAAACTGACTTTTGTGGAATTCCTGTCTCGTGCGACCCACCACAAGTTGATTTCTTGGGATTACGGGCAAAGCTTTGCAGTACCTGTTCGACAACAGTTGCAGCAACGGGCAGGTGACTTCGTGCTTTCACATGACGAATAGAACAACCAGTCTCAACAAGTTCTTGTGCAAAGTGTAGATTGTAGGCCTTGCCCTGTTCTGTACGAAATCTACGCTTAACAGCTGTTGAATTCGTTTCATGAAATAACAACACACACCAACCACGCTCAGCGTCAGTGAAAGTCGCCATTTTAAGAACGCACTACTGTGGCGCTCA
Organism: Thermobia domestica; assembly: GCF_964235325.1. Taxonomy (NCBI): domain Eukaryota; kingdom Metazoa; phylum Arthropoda; class Insecta; order Zygentoma; family Lepismatidae; genus Thermobia; species Thermobia domestica. The sequence goes on along the minus strand of NC_137461.1, from coordinate 40,991,057 downwards.
GAGTGATGGAATGTACTACGGTACTAAGCGAGTCAAAGTTGAAATGTTATGCTACAAATTGACACTTATATTGATATACTTATATTGATTCAATAAATTATTTTAATACATATGAATATGCTTTCGAATTTGTAAAGTCCGTTTTGACTCATCCTGTATTTGTGTAAAACAAAACATCAAGAAATGTCCATCTTGGTATGGCGGCGAAAACGTGGGAGAGAATTAGACTATCAGAAGGTAACTTTAGTATATTTTTCAAATAAAGTCGGAACAATAACAACGATAAACAGTTGAGAAATCTCCAAGAGCATTGCCAGAACGAACTTGTAAAGAAAATCTTATTAACTTCTACAGGTTTTATACCAATTGTTCTATGTACTTGATTATTATACTCATTAAACAATCCCTGTAATATATCTACCCACTTATAATTTCCTTGAGTACTAAATTTTTTCGACATGTTTTGTTTAAGAGCTCTGTTAAAACGTTCTACTATATGTTTTTCACGAAGATACATGCTCAATATAAAGGACTCGAAATATTCTCAAAATGTCTTTCCTCTGTCATTTACGGCTCGAAATCCAAACTTTTTTAGTCAATATCTGGAAAATGATGGCCAGTTGATCAGTGGCTAGTGGTTTCCACTTGGTACTAAATTTTCACCATCCAATTATGTATTGATTAACTGTCTATGACTTATGGTTCCAGAGATATATCTCCTAAACTGTCCCGAAATAGGATTTTTTTTACCAATATCTTGGGAACAGTAAGAGTGAATGTGAAAAATTCCATCACTTCTTCTAAATAGGTTTTGATGTTCTATTGAAGGGAGGGCTCGAAATTAAACAAAAAAGCAAATAACATAGACACACAAACATAGATAACTCAGTAATGAACATTGTAAGTTCGTTGAAAATGCCCTACTTGAGATTTAAATTATTTTTCGTTGAAAGAAAACTAGACTAAGCTATGTATAAAATATTGCCTTCTACTGCCTTATGTCTATTTTTGCTTTCAAGCTAGGAAAGGAGAGAAGAAAGTATGATTATAAGGAAAAACTAAATTCGACAAATTTATATGATACGTGGCTTAAATAGTATAAAAGCCATTCTTCAACATCTGTCCTTCTGTTTGGCTGTCTACAAGTATGCACTTTCTTCATCGAGACGCAAATCAGAGCGAATAACCCAGGACATGAACCCGGAAAGAACGCCATACAAAATCGATTGAAAGACTTTTGGAAGGGACAGTCGACATGAAGCGAGAGACGAGTTAGAATGTAGACCGCGGGCTCCATTTTGAAATTTACGTTTGATAGCCTTGCTCTGTCCCATAGAGCACCTTTGTTTCGGCTAACGCCAGATAGCCATCTACGACGATGTATTGCTTTTTGAGAAGAAGTTTTTAAGTTTAACTAAAGTTGCGGTCTTCGTGAAGTTGGTTACTCAGTCCGGGTTTCGCCGACTCTTAACCTTGGTTACTTGAACGACCAGCCAGCCAAACAGAAGGATACACGGACGTCGGCCTGTTGGAGGAATCGTCGAGAGGACAACGATCAGACCTGCAAGTAAGTGCGAGTAGATTAACCTATCCCGAAAGTTACTCCCTTCTTGCCCATTTTCACCCCCTTTAACATCACAGTCTGTTTCTTTTGTACGTGTTGGATTTCATTTAAATGCAACCCAGGTTGGATCCCGTACCTCATGTTTTGTTAAGTTGTATATTTACGAAATCCTGGGCACAACTTGTCGGATCTGAAATCCCCAAATACGTTATTTACAAATGCACTACCTGAGCTCTCAGACCGACAAGGGGCGACTGCACATGGCGGAGATGTGGTTTTAACTTGTGTGGATGCACACATATCTGCGACACTCGATTTATTTTGCTTTAGTTTGTTTGCCGCCCACCGTTAGAATTTGATGAAATTCTATTTGTTTTACCACCCTCCCTCCACCCTCTCAACTTGTTGTGTTATTTTGTTTTATGTGCATTTTAGTTACATTATTTAGAGATATTTAGTGAAAATGGTGAATATTAACATTATGGCACAAGCTCGTCTTACCTCTCTAGATTCTATTGTGCGCCCCACATTTTTTCACGGCAAGTATGGGGAAGACGTTATTCGTTTTTTTGAGTATTTCGAATCTTACTGCGTCATTTATGAGTTCAATGCAGTAAAGAAGCGTCATTTGCTTCCATATCTATTACGGGACGGAGCCTTGGCGTGGTTTCTAGCTTTAACTAGGACAGACGAATTTGTGAATCTGTCGTATGTAGATATAAAGAGACGAGTGATCACATTATTTGGTGGTTTTGTGGTTAAGAAGGTGACGGAACATACTATTCGTTCCAGAGATCAAAAAAGGGGGAACCTATTATGACATATATTTATGAAAAGCTATATCTCATACTTAGTTTTGATGAAGCCATGCCTATTCAACAACAAATTAATTTCCTTATTGAAGTGTTATTGCCTCAGTATTTTAAGCTTACATGCAACAAATTGTTTCCATCCGTTGATGCGCTATGTGAGCTTTTATTACAAGAACAGTCAGCTGAGCTAATAGTGAATTACAAGACGCTCATTAAAGCCAATTCGAAAGAACAAATCTTGCAGTTTAGTACACCGGAATTTATCGCTAAGATAGCTGATGTTTCATTGCGCGATAATTCTCATGTTTCATTTCCTCTCGAAGAACAACAAGAAAAAAAAGAAATGCTTGCACGTTTGCATTATGATATCTTATCCGCTGAGAAAGAATGCGGTACTCAACAGTCTGTAGATTCTATCTCGCCTCCTCAACAGAAATGTAACTTTTTTTCTTGTTTTCGTTCCTCTGAATGCAAAAGTGCTAATAATAATAATAATATGCATGATAGAATGGGCTCTGCGACGAATACTTCTGTTATTCCTAAGAACGAACAAAACAAGCGCAAACAGAATCTTAGTACGTCTCACGTGAATAATAAAATACACTGTCCTGCCAAAGCATTAGTGTGCAATATGGCACAATTCAAGGGAAATAATAATGGTAATGTTTTCCATAGCGGAAATAGTTCAGGGAATAGTCAGAGACCTGCTTTTAAGACCCAAACGATAACTACGCCTATTGTTAGGGATAGGATTCTGCCTTGCATCAAAATTACTATTTGAAAAAAAGAGTATAAAGCATTGTTGGACTCTGGGAGTCAAATTTCAATTTGCACTAGGGAACTCCTTCCTCCGAACACTAGACTTGTTAAAAGGCGTACTATTATCCGTGGCATCTCGGGTAAAGGACTTGAAACTAACACGTTAGCTATGCTGAAGTTCAAAATTGACGGCTATTCATTTACACATACTTTAGAGTTGTAGACAAATTTGCATCTTCTTTTTTGTTGGGGAACGATTGGTTACTCCCTCCGCATGTTACTATTAACCCATTAGTGCCCAGAATTCCCGAGTGGTATTTTGAAAAGTTTCTTTTCGACTATTTGGTCTTAATAGTACTCTAAAATAGAAATTAGAATAATTTTGAAAAAGATTTATTTTTTTCTTGTTTTTTAGGAAGCCAACGTAAGTTGCCAAATGGCACATACATACTCAAAAAAGGGAACATTTTGGAAAGTTACAATTTTGAGGGAGAAAACACACTGCGAAAACGTAACTATTAAAATAGAGTTAATCCTTCCTTTACAGACCTTCAATCCTTCCTTCTGGAGTCTTTGAAATCAATCAAGTTGAGTCTTTCTCCTCAAAACCCATTGTAGCCAAAAACAGTGCTAATCTGACGTCAATATATCATAGAAAGAAAATGCAACGATGCTATGACGAAGCAGACTCCAAAGTAACTTCATGGTTAAAACCTGCAACGTCAATCCATGAATTTCTGCGTTCTAACGAAAAATTGCCGTGGCAACTTAAGTTGCCAAGGGGCAGTAATGGGTTAACCAGGATATTCACGTAGTTCATATAGTTAGGTTTGGGAAACCTACTGATCACGCGCTACCTGAAAGTCATGCTATAGGCACAGTTTCTGAACAAACAGCGAACCTCATGCAAGCCTATTTCATAACGGCGAAATCTGTTACTTTGCCACCAATTTTCAGTGTTTCAGTACCTGTTCGAAAAATTAATGATTTAGTGGGAGTTAAAAATATTTTGCAACCCAATGAGAAAATCTGTTCTAAAGCCGAAATCTTTGTTAATGAGTCTAGACTGGATCCTGTTAATCATGTCATTAGAGTAGTCAACCCAACCGACAAAAAGTTGTGTTTAGAGAAAAATCTTCATTTAGGTGAAGCTATTGACATTAGGCCGGGTGCACATTACCCAAATGATACAGATAGTTTTCAAAATCATGGTTTAGCCAGTAAACAAAATAACAACAACTTTCCTGCTGGTTTTGATGTTAAGCGTGTGGACATTAACCCTCAACTTTCGGACGATCAGAAGCAAATGTTTTATTCTGTTATAGAGGAGTATAAAGATTGTTTTTCTTGGTCAGAGGATGATTTTGGAGTGGCCAAGGGCTACGTACATGAAATTAAAATGCTAGATAACGTCCCAGTTCACACCAATCAGTTTCCTATCCCCTTCCACTTAAGAGAAGAAGTTAAAAAACAGATTGATACCTTGCTCAAACAAAAGGTTATTAGGAGATGTATCTCGAGTTATAACTCGCCTATTCTTCTCGTGAAAAAGAAGTCTGGATCTTATAGATTTTGTTTGGATTGTAGAGCGATCAACCTACACATTGCACCAGACAGTTTTCCTGTACCGTCAATAGAAGACATTCTTTCGCGTCTTAATAAGTGTCGCTACCTGTGCTGCTCGGACTTGCTCAGTGGTTTTTTCCAAGTGAAAATCGCGGAAGAATACCAACACGTCACTGCCTTTTCAATCCCAAGAGCTGGTTCATTTTGTTTTAGAGCACTCTCACAGGGCTTTATCACTAGTTCCGCTGGTTTAAACAGATTAGTGAAAATGACATTGGAAGGATTAGAATCTGAACAAATTTTCGGGTACCTTGATGATTTTTTGGGGTGGGAACACTTTTGAGGATGTTATCAATCTCACCAAGAAGTTATTTCAACGAATTAGAGAACGTGGTCTTAAACTTGCACCAGAAAAAACGAAATTGGCTTATTTTTCATTAACAGTTTTGGGACATGATATTTCGTACGATGGCTTGCGAATTTCCAAGAAAATAACTGACCCTATTAGTAATTATGAACGTCCGAAGACGAAAAAACATGTGAAAAGTTTTCTAGGATTAGCTAGCTTTGAAAGACGATTCTTACCTAATTTTTCTGAAATTGCGGAACCTTTGAACTCACTTCTCAGAAAGGATGTACCGTTTAAGTGGACACAAAAACAACAAGATGCTTTTGAGAAAATTAAAGACCTTATCATAAAATCGCCATATTTAATGCATTATAATCCGAAACACCCTGTATACTTGTTCTGTGATGCATCAACTCGCGGTCTTGCTGCCGTGCTCAAACAACCTATATCCTCTCCAGATGATCCAGAGTTAGCACCCATTGCTTATTATAGCCGTAGCTTAAGTAAAAGCGAAAAATCTAGGCAACCTTATGAACTTGAACTTTTGAGTATTATATATGCCTTTCGATCCTTTCGTTACGTTTTACTAGGACGTCACTTTTTTTGAAAACCGATTGTAAGAGTCTTTTGTTTTTAAAGCAGACAAAAAATGTAGGCAAATTTGCTAGGTGGCTTAGTTTTATTGAACAGTATAACTTTACTGTGACACACATATCTGGGGTATCTAACATAGAAGCCGATGCACTTTCGCGTTTTTCTCGTGCCCCCAGGGACATTTCTGATGAGCAACAAAATTAGGAAGATCCTCGTGTATTTTCTTCCACTGTTACTGAGTGTAACAATATGCTAAGTGACGAGCCATCTCTCAGGGATGATCAAATGAAGGACTCGTTTTATAAGGATATTTTTGATTGGTTAGAAAACAAAGAAAGGAAAAATCCCAAAATTGAAAGACAAGCATTTTATTTCACGGTTAAAGAAGGAATTTTGTATAGAAAACAAAAAAACGTCTAGTGGTATGAAATTTTTAGTGGCTGTACCTGTTTCATTACGCTATAAAGTTTTTGATGCGGCTCATACTTCTGCCATTGGTTCAAGTCACGGAGGGTTTTCTAAGACATATGATCTTTTAGTGAAATCTGTGTATTTCCCTAATATGAAACAATATATTTATCAGAAATGCAAAGAATGTTTAATTTGCCAGTCCAGCAAAAATAAACCTGGTTCTGCTTATGGTACATTGCAAACGTATCCTCAAGTGCCGCCCTTCTATCGCATTTTCGTAGACATTGGATGGGTATATTCCTCGAGTAATATTTTGAGACACAAGTATTTGATTGTCGTTGTGAATGCTGCTACTCGGTATACTATTTGTGGTTCATTAGCAGATATAACAGCATCTTCTGTAAGTAGTTTTCTTTATGAAAATGTAATTTTGAAATACGGTATTTTCAAAGAATTAGTCACAGACAAAGGTTCATGTTTTACAAGTAATCTATTCAAGGAGTTGTGTGCGATGATTGGAGCTAAGATTCGACTTGTAAATGTTCAAGCTCATTACACTAACGGGACTGCTGAGATAGCTATCCGAAACATTGAACAGAGACTGATATCTGCGTTGTGTAATAAAGATCAAGGGAAATGGGTCGAACTGCTGCCATCTATTGTGTTAGCCCACAATTTAACTCTTAATTTATCCTCTGGATACAGCCCTTTTGAACTTTTGTATGGATTCAGATGTAGAATGCTACACGAAGCAATTTTGGACACCCCCTATCAATTTCAGGACAATGCTGGACGTTTACAGCAACTTGGAGAAATACGAGACGTTGTCGAGGATGCTACTGCGAATGCCTGCTGTGCCGAAGAACAGGAAGGAAAAAATAAGAGAGAGAAAGAAAAAGAAGAACACTATGAGATCATTTTTAACCCTGCGGTGAACATGATAGAAAAAGAAGATATTCCATCTGTGAATCTTCGTGAGATTGTGATTGCCAACCAATTACCCACTTGGGCTGAAACAGGGAAGAATTGTTCTGGCTTGAAACCGAAGTTTGGTGCCAATTCTGCAATCAACAAGAAAATCAGTGTTTTTCGAGGAGATATCGCTATGATTAAAGCTGACGCCGTTGTCAACCCCACGAATGAATTACTTATTCCATTAGGAGGAGCAGACAGAAGTATCCAAGAAGCTGCAGGAGAAGAATTTCGTAAAGATTGCGAGAAAATACCTTCTTTGAAGCCAGGAGAAGTGAAGATTGCTCCAGGTTATAATCTCTCCGCTGATCATGTATTATTGACGTGTGGTCCCAGAGATGCGAACAAGAAGACTTTGGAGAATTGTTATAACAATTGTTTTGATTTTGTGTTGAAAAATCAGTTTTCAATTGTGGCTTTTCCTTGCATCGCTGCTGGTGCATTTCATTTCCCTAAGGAACCTGCTGCGAGAATTGCATTGCTGAGTACACGAAAATTTTTAGAGGATCATGTGGACAACGTAGACCGTATTGTATTGTGTATTTTCGACAAGGAGAATTGGGATCTCTATCAGTGTCTTTTACCTGTGTATTTTCCCTTGGAAGAAGGAAAAGAAGTGGAAGCTGTTTCTCTGCAATGAAGTTTTTTTTTTAAAAAAAAAAGGAAAAAGAAGACGGTTCTCAAAGGAAGATTTGATAGATTAGGAACATCTAGCAAGTTGGTAACGAATTTTGTTTTGACACTGGCCATGTCATTATGGAATTTGTTTTGATTTCTTTGTATTTCTAAGTCTTGCCGGCAATAACAATTACAACGAAGAGAAGGAGAAAAAGGAGCACTCACATAGACATCATTGTTTCTTCAGTCACTTAGAACTGTTGGTTAACTTTGTAGAATACGTTCTTTTTCTTGGTCATCTTATCAACAGCTTATAAACTGAATAAATTAGTATCTAGGCGCCAGATTAACATCTTATTGATACATTACGTTTAGCAGAAGAAAACTAGGGAGATAGACGCAACTATGAATTGATATGTGTATGCTATCTATGTTATGATAGTGATGAAGAAGGAATTCTTACGTTTTTTGCATTTTTCAAGATGCATTTTATGATATAAATGTGGATGTAAAGAAGAATGCAGTTTTTCTTTCCCTGGATTTTTGATTTGATCCTACGATTTGTTATTAGTTATTGGGAATATACTCAGTCAATGTATTCTTTTCAAAGGAATATACACTGTTACAACCTCTTGCATGATTTTAGTAATCTTTTTGAATGATCAACTTTCCTCGCCTGCAGTGTATATAGTATTTCATCATGAAGCTGACTTGGGATTTATGTACGATGAAGATTTGTGCTTATTTGATGTATATTTTTGTATATTTGAAGATTTGACTTGATTCCACATTTTCCTCTGGGCATACGTACTTTTACTTTTGTATATAAAAAAAGAAGTTTTTTTCTTCTTTTTTTCTTTTATCGTATATTTAGTTAGGGATTTAGGAATATGTTTGGTGATAGTCTGTCATGTTGATTTCTTTTAAGCTTTTAATAGCCAGTGCAGAGGGCTATAACTCTGCCAACACGTCGGACATTGTGGAACTAAATTCTTCACAATTCGTTTTTCTAAAACCTGAAATCAACATTCTTTTGTGTTGTTTTATCTATTCTTTCTATGGGTAGCTAGATAATTTTTCTTCTACCGCGTAGTGATTATTTTGATTATAGAGTTACAATTTTATTGGAATTGGAGTTTTTATTTATTATATATAGATATATACGTATGGATTATGATTTAGTTATTTCTTTTGCTTTTTTCCCCCTGATTTTTCGTTGATTTTTATTCATTCCATTATTTTATCCAATTATTGTCCCTATTCTCGTATATTACGTGTTTTGGACAGTCATTGACTGTATCCCCTAATTTTTGTGATGTTACTATTAAATACCTGTCTACCCTACTCCTATAATCTACTTGTACTGAATAAACTTTCCAGTTAAGTGATGTGTAAGGACATTGTACCTGTGATTTCCAGACCTACATTTGTGCTTAGTGATGCTGTGTTTACAACATTGACGTTGCTGTGCTTACGTCATTTGGCATTGACTGTTCTGCTATCAACTGTGTTAGTGTGTGAAAATTTATGCTGTACTCATCATTTGTTATCATATGATTATTTCCAGACAATATTTGGTTTGAAATAGCAGTATATACAAGTGTGCACAGATTTAAAATATACTATCATCCCTAATAGTGGTACAGTATTGCACACTGTTGGCGCTACATGTGCTGAAAATGTACGATAGAGAAATCTGATATGTGGCAACAGAGGGTAATAAAAGAATGTATGAGAAACAACTGAGGCATATGATTATTTCCAGACTATATTTGCTGCTGTGTTTTTATCATGAACATTGAATGAAACTACAGAGATGCTACTGTTTTCTTTTATTGAAAAACTAAAAAGTGATTTTTTTTGTTTGTCTCCGAAATGTTTTCATTCGGGACTTTGGGGGGGATGTGAAGATATGTGTATTTGGACACATGGCAAAGTATCTTATTTTGAACAATGGGACATTTCATTTTAAAAGAACATTACAGTGAAAAGAATAACTATTCATTTTAAGTTAAATCACCTTTCGACTTTTTTTCTAAGTTCATTTCCCTTTGCTGTCTGTCATTTACTTCTTACGTTTGTACTTTCTCAATTAATAAAATAACAGATTGCTTCCCCGTCTGCATTCCTATCATCACCTTACCTTGGTTAATCAACAAGCATGCACTTTCTTCATCGAGACGCAAATCAGAGTGAATAACCCAGGACATGAACCCGGAAAGAACGCCATACAAAATCGATTGAAAGATTTTTGGAAGGGACAGTCGACATGAAGCGAGAGACGAGTTAGAATGTAGACCGCGGGCTCCATTTTGAAATTTACGTTTGATAGCCTTGCTCTGTCCCATAGAGCACCTTTGTTTCGGCTAACGCCAGATAGCCATCTACGACGATGTATTGCTTTTTGAGAAGAAGTTTTTAAGTTTAACTAAAGTTGCGGTCTTCGTGAAGTTGGTTACTCAGTCCGGGTTTCGCCGACTCTTAACCTTGGTTACTTGAACGACCAGCCAGCCAAACAGAAGGATACACGGACGTCGGCCTGTTGGAGGAATCGTCGAGAGGACAACGATCAGACCTGCAAGTAAGTGCGAGTAGATTAACCTATCCCGAAAGTTACTCCCTTCTTGCCCCTTTTCACCCCCTTTAACATCACAGTCTGTCTCTTTTGTACGTGTTGGATTTCATTTAAATGCAACCCAGGTTGGATCCCGTACCTCATGTTTTGTTAAGTTGTATATTTACGAAATCCTGGGCGCAACTTGTCGGATTTGAAATCCCAAAATACGTTATTTACAAATGCACTTCCTGAGCTCTCAGACCGACAAGGGGCGACTGCACAATATTTCAAATAAATCGTTTGAATCATATTTCACAAAACCGTCAAATAAACTAATCTCAAGCACAAAACTACACATTGCCAAGTGTTTGGTAAGAACACATAACAGAAAAAAATGAAACGAAATCTTTGAGTTTTACGTCCCACGATTATGCCGGTTAGGCTAAAGGAGACGGTGATGATGAGTAATGAATGAAATGGTGGAATGAAGAAAGTGGGAGGAAACGGGAGAACCCCGAGAAAACCCACGCACACGGTATTTGTCCACCACAAAGTTCACTTGCCGGGGGCTAGGATCGAACCTGGGTCCCAAAGCACCAGAGGGGAACGCTCTACCACTGAGCCACCGTGGCCCCCGAACACATAATAGTTACTCATACTAACACGGGAGGGTCGCACAAGTTGTCGCTAAAATCTGATTGCCGCATAGCACATCTGATAGAGGATCATAACAAATTAAAATGCGCAAAATTTAAGGTGCTATGGACCAGAAAAATAGGAGCTAGGGAGGCTTCAAAATTTGAAAATCCAAGAAATTATATTATAGAATTATGTAAGTTTAAAGTAAATATCTTGGAAACCGTTAAAGCAATCAAAACAGAAGTTGCACAATATAATGAGAACAAAATGCCCTATAGTAAACCACAAACAGTGTTGTCATAGGTAAAGCACTGTTGCCAAACCAACGTAAAAATATTTTGTTTGAAAAAGCAGTATATACAAGTGTGCACAGATTTAAAATATACTATCATCACTAATAGTGGTACAGTATTGCACACTGTTGGCGCTACATGTGCTGAAAATGTCCGATAGAGAAATCTGATATGTGGCAACAGAGGGTAATAAAAGAATGTATGAGAAACAACTGAGGCTTTTGCATTATACTTCTGTGTTCCGATGCATAAGCAGACAATTCGCGAAATCAAAATACACGCAAGGAAAGAAACACGTGCTTTCTAATCCTGTAAACAGGTTCTCGATTATCTTATCAATATTTGGAAGAATACTTTCTTGGTTTCTGTCTTTCGTGTTAAGTGACATATTTTTTTACTTCTTTTCCTATGTACCATATGATTATGTTACTGTACACTGTAATATTGCCATATTCACATTCGAAATATAATTATTTTATTACTATCTCGCTTCGCTTTTAGTCGGCCAGGATAGCCGTGTGGTCTAGAAGGCTAGACAACAGACATATTAGGCATCACGGATTCCAACCCTGCTTCGGACATGCTTTGGTTGCACTTTTCACCTTACATTTCATTGTAATCTTTCTCTTTCATAGTGATTCGGATCCCACTTTACATTCCCATATAGATTCGGAGCTGATATAGGCCATTAAATGGCATCACTCAATTTCATTTTTCAAATTCATCAATATTTTATGACACTGATGACATTTTGCTATATTATATTATCGGTGTTACGTATTTGAACTAAATTTATAGTATGAGACCCAGATTCCTTTATTACCATCTGTTGCCACATATCAGATTTAATCATTTACATTTTCAGTACAGGTAGCTCCAATTGTGTGCAACACTACACACACCTGTTCACAAAAAGCTGGAAACTCGTTCAGAAACTTTGTGTGCAACACTACACACACCTGTTCACAAAAGGCTGGAAACTCGTTCAGAAACTTTGTGTGCAACACTACACACACCTGTTCACAAAAAGCTGGAAACTCGTTCAGAAACTTTGTGTGCAACACTACACTCACCTGTTCACAAAAAGCTGGAAACTCGTTCAGAAACTTTGTGTGCAACACTACACACACCTGTTCACAAAAAGCTGAAACTCGTTCAGAAACTAAGTCCGAAAAAGTGAACCTACATCAGTCACAATTCCCGCCGATCTATACACGGGGAATTGCATGTTCCCGCCGTTCTTTATATAGACACTAGCTGCAAACCGTGGTGTCATCCGAGCGATGTGAAAATTTATAAACAAAATCAAACTACTTATATCTGAGATTAATATTGATTGCACACTTCCAATGTAAAAAACAATCAATATCTTAAGTAGAAATTACTGAAAAGGACCGAAAATGACTATTTAAAACTTCATGTGTCAAACTGCGCTTGGAGCGATACAATTGTCAATATTATAACGCGTTTCCTTCCGTAGCCAAGCGGGTTTAGTAATGCTGATTGAAATTTCTGAAACGAAGGGCGACGGTTCGAGCCTCGTTCGGAGAGTTCGTTTTTTATTTCTACCTTTTTTCAAATATATGGGAAGATTGTTATAAATATAAATTTCTACTTTGAAGTGCTTGGAAAAACAATCAGACGAACTGTCACTTTTCAAATCTCAGTTACATTTACTAGCCTGCCGTTTCCAGAATTTATGTATGAAAACGGTAACACAGACGTCAAAAATGTAAATTATTCATTCATGTTCCTGATATATATATATATATATATATATATATATATATATATATATATATATATATATATATATATATATATATATATATATGTGTGTGTGTATGTGTGTTGTGTGTCACACAACTCAGTAACACTTTTTTTTCGTGAAAAATGCTGAACTACGAAAACATGACGTATGCCTTGTCGCAGCAGACGAGTTTCTCCACTTAAGCCTACGAGTAACGAAATCACACAGCTGCAATTCACTCATTAGTCATGGCTCATCGTGGTCAGAATGTTCACGAGCAGCTTAGTGCTCTTGTTGAATACGGTGGTATGAGTGTGAGACAAGCTAGCGAACGTCTTGGTGTTCCCTCTTCTACAGCATATACTTGGTGGAAGAAATACTCAGAAACAGGTAATGTGTCTAGAAAACCTGGCACTGGCCTTCAAAGGGTTTCAACCCCACAACAAGATCGGGTCCTAGTTGATGTAAGCCTTCGCGGTCATGTCATCCCGGCAGTTAGTGATAGCGTCTCGCTTTTCGGACTCCTTCCTCACCGCCTGGCGACACGTTAAAGATGCAGGGATTCATGCATATTGAGCCGCGTGTAAGGAGCAATTGACGGATAGTCAGAAAGTTGAACGACTAGCATCTGCTGAGGAAAATATTGGTCGTAACTGGGATCATGTAATCTTCACAGACGAAAAGATATTCTCTTCAGCAAATGATGGTCCTCGACTTGTGTATAGACCCACAGGAAAACGTTACGATCCACAGTACGTGCACAGAACGCATCGAATGGGGAATGTTACTATTCACTGCTGGGGATGGTTGTGTAAGGATACAGTTGGTGAATTACACCGTATAGAAGGCCGATTGAACACCCAGAAGTATCTGGATATTGTGCAGTATGGCTTGCTCCATGCTGCGAGAAATTTATTTGAAGACGGCATTGTAGAAGTTCAACAAGATCGTAACTCAATACATGATTCCCATCTAGTTCAAACCTGGTTTCAAGAGGAACCCATTGTAGAGCTAGTCGACTGGGTTCCAAGAGGATCTGACTTGAACCCAATGGAAAATCTATGGTCGGAAGTTCAAAAACTCTACTCGAAAATTGGCCTGATCCCCCACCAAGGGCAGCTGGCGCATTTTGGGAGTTAGTTTAGTTTCTGAAGCGTGGGAAGAATTAGCACAGAGACATCATAATGTCGCTAGCTTGGTTAACTCATTACCAAGAAGATTAAGATGCGTCATCGAAGCTAACGGCGACTATAGAAGATATTAATACCTGAATAAAGATTTGTCTTCATACCCAGATGACCTTCGAGCTCTTTCAAGAGCTCACTAAGTTGTTCCATTTTTCCTTTAATATTGCTTTCATTGGGACGTTTGCGGAATGTGCTCGGATTGTGCTATATATATTTATTTCTGCTCCTTTGTTTATCCTACACAGATATTCCAATGGTTAACATATGTGTCTTTGGTGTTCAAAGTACCGGGTTTTATTCCTGCTGGGAGAGCTTGTGTTTTTAGCTATCTGTGATAATTATGTGTTCGTGTCCCTGTTGTTAAAAAGGTACTGCTAAAACTATAAAACCGAGTAAAACAATTACAAATAAAAAATGAGTTACTGAGGAACGTTCGGTAAGTCAGTTTTGTTTTAATATCTAATGCCTAGCGTGTTCGTTGTTGGGTCTTATAGTCGCGGGTTCAATACCGGTTAAGAGTCCAATAAATTTTATTTGAACTAGAATTTATTTGCATGAATCACCCGTCTTCCTCAGCCTAAAGGACTTAAACGTTGCGAAAAGTATATGGTAAAAACTAAATAAATAATAAGACAGTAATAATGCTATTAATGTGTATATATCTACATAGGATATAATGAAAAAGACGTCGTCCATCATTACAAAAAATAGCTTAACCGTTTGAAAAGGTTTTTATTAGTTAACACTTTCACCTACCTCTGACTCACCCGAAGGGGGCAGTGTAGGCCGCCCTCTGACTCACGAAATGTATACAAACAGAAATACCAAACATAATATATAGCAAATATGAAGATACCCTCCTAGAACATTTTAGAGTGACTGGCTTGTTGTCACGCCATTTTTATTATGATGCGTATCCTAACAGAGGAGAAGAGTTAAAATTTATGCCAAAAATAGAATATCTCACATTTGTGAGATGAAACTTGACCCCATGCCGCTAACGCCAATATCTAGTAACCCACTTGCCGGTAAATGTCGATCGTCAATATAGCGACACATCGAAAGATTGCCGCTAGTGTGCCTCTGGCGGCAGGGCTTCGTCGAATCGAAACAGACATCTAGAGTAGGGGCGTTGCAGTTACCACCACGTAGCGACGATGACTTCTTTTCGGTCCGTTTTTCGATTCGTCGCGGAGAATCGGCGAAGGGACCGAAACGACTTACCGCCCGTCATGTACATGCGTTTATTATTATATATTTGTTTTTCCTGACGAATGTTCCTAATGTGAGCTCCGGGGTCAAAAGTAACCCATGCTTCTACATCACAAGGTTGATGTTTCGCGCTTTTCCGGGAGAACTTTATATATATATATATATATTGTAAGTGCCTTTTAGACTCATATCAATGTATATGAATCACGCAATAGGATATTTAATATATTTTGGTGGACTAATTCTGTAATTCATTGGCATTTCGTCACGTCTCTGCCTCCGGTGGCCCACTGGTGGTATAATTTTTAAAACGGAACTGGAGCACCGCGGGTCGTTGCAGTGGGCCATCAATTTTTGACGAGAGGTCGCTAGTTACCCATCGATGGTCCACCGACGCTTACGGCACAGGGTAACTCTAAAATAAATTTAATTAGGAAATCACTATAGTTGCTATAAGAACGAGTTTTTGAGCTTGGACTGTGTAATATTGGTCTTTTGAGGCAAGATCAACTTCGAGTATCTTCGGGAAACAGTAAACCAAAGATGATAGGTTCGAACCCACAATCCAACGTTCACAATCGACAACATTGTCTAAATCTTTATTTTCCTTTTTTAAGTGCAATAAGATACGTTGGTCCGTTATTAACTGTACTCTAGAAACAATTCACCATTGAAATACTTAAGCATAAAGAATTTCGAAATTATGTATACATGGGAGCACATGGTAATTGCGTCAATCCAGCTATAATCAATGCCCTCAATTTCCTTCGTGCAGTTCAATTGTCCTGCAGTGCAATTGTCCTGCAAGCTGTTAGAAAACGACAATTAGTCTAGTTGTCTACGTGTCGAACCGCTGAGCCAAGGACAAGGGATTGAATGTCGATGGATATGAAAAGTTTTATTACTTGCGGAAATATACATTTCACCCATAATAAAATGAGCAATCAAACAGTTCGTATTTCCGTGGAAAAGTAAGAAATTATTTCAAGTTAAACTTGTGACCAGTGAAGCAAAACGAATTGAGCTCATGATTGTCCGAATACCTGACGATTTGAATAAATCATACGACACGCCTTTAGTATGGAGTTAAAGAGCTTTCTGATACGTATAAACAAATCTCACTAACCTAAAATCCATTACGAAATAGGACTTAGCAGAAGCTTCAACACCACATCCTCGGCACTTCGGTGGACGCTGTATCGAAACTTCCTATATAAATTTCACTCACTTGACGTCTAGTCAGTCGACCGTACTTGGTTTGTTAGCTAACTATATTGAAGGGGTATAGACGAACAATATGCAAAATCCAATTTTCAATTTTGTCAGGAAACGAATAAAATATGACGCCCTTATGTTTCAGAATTCTCGAACTTTTTTTTTTGGGGGGGGGGCGAGATTTCACTCATCTGCTGTAAGTAGTGACTACTGCTGTTAACCATTGCTTTCTTTCATTTTTCATTTATACAACCTATCCTCTTTCAAGTTCGGTTCCACATGCCATTCCATTTAGTTTCATATATTCTGTTCGATTAAATACACATTCCACAATGTCTTATAATAGATCAAATTAACAAAACGGTTCTCTTGCTTTGTTTCTAATAATTATAATGATGATTTAGTTTTCAAGAAAGTTAATTTTAAATAAACTTGTTAATTACTACGAGCATTGAATTCTTCCTCATTGTGTGTTAATCTATATTCTTCAGTGTTTACATTCTAATAATAATAAATATTTATGCCAGACTTAGATATAATTGCAGTATACGAAGGTTAAGTGGGTAATAGAGCAGTTCTTACTTCAGGCTGTATCGTAGATTACAATTATGCTAAAATAAATTGAATATTCGCATCCAAAATTGATTTTATCTAGGTAAGATGGATAAGGATGCGCACGAGACTTAATAACTATATCGATTTCCTATAATAACTATATGGATTTCCTACTTGAATTCAATTATAAATAATTGTTTCTTATGTAGCAGCTAATATTCATGTTATACAGTATAAAATAAGTACACAATCAATGTAAATAAATACAAATGTAAGATATTACACATTACTGGCATTGCAATTTAATCCGATTTTAAGCAGTACATGTTTTCTAAATAATTCTTCAAATTGCTTTATAAGAATCCAGATTATAAGGTACCCTAAGTTTCTGTAATGCAAAAAAAAAAAAAAAATACAAGCATCTATATCTATAGCATATATATATATATTTATATATATATATATATATATATATATATATATTAGGGATGGCCAAAATTTTCCGGAATCCGGATTCCGGAAATTTTGTTTTCCGGAATCGGAAAATTTACTTTCCGGAATTCGGAAAAATTCCGGATTTCGGAAAAATTCCGGAATTCAGAAAAATTTCGGATTTCGGAAAAATTCCGGATTTCGGAAAAATTCCGGATTTCGGAAAAATTCCAGAATTCGGAAAAATTCCGGATTTCGGAAAAATTCCGGAATTCAGAAAAATTCCGGATTTCGAAAAAATTCCGGATTTCGGAAAAATTCCGGAATTCAGAAAAATTCCGGATTTCGGAAAAATTCCGGAATTCGGAAAAATTCCGGAATTCAGAAAAAATCCGGATTTCGGAAAAATTCCGGAATTCAGAAAAATTCCGGAATTCGGAAAAATTCCGGAATTCAGAAAAAATCCGGATTTCGGAAAAATTCCGGAATTCAGAAAAATTCCCGATTTCGGAAAAAATTCCGGAATTCAGAAAAAAATCCGGAATTCGGAAAAAATCCGACATTCGGAAAAAATCCGGAATTTAGAAAAAATCGGAATTTTTCCGATTTTACTTTCCGGATTCCGGAAAGTAAAAATTCTGGAATTGGCCATCCCTAGCTAGTAGCTGTTAAAAGAGAAACACAATAATGAATAGGCTATATATACTGTATTAATTTCTTGTAGTTGGATATGTCTTTATCATTTACGTAGACAATTGCTACTACAGTTATTTACTACTTTATGAGAAAGGTCTTATTTTCATACACAAAAAAGTCGCTGGTATGTCTCAAACATTATCGCGTTCCCACCTGCAGCTGCTCCAAAGCACTGCAAACTACTTTTTAACCAGGCGAAAGGCAGTGAAGGAAAATAAATCTCAACAAATATTCTAATAACATTCGCTTATTGTCAACATACCTACAGTGAGCGCAGAAAGTGTTCGTACACCGTGCATACTTTATATTGAAAACAGCTAGCATGAGAACGGGAGGTGGAAAATATATATATAACCAGAATTAAGACTACACATTCATACATTTTATTTCTATATACAAGAGAAAGGCCAAACAAACACAATCACTGTTTTGTTCAGAAGAAAAGAGAGAATTCCTTTTTTGTAAACGCAAAAAGTCACAGTACACTTATGCTTGAATTAATGCTTATAAAGTATATTACGTTATTTAATATTTTACGGGATTACCCTGTGCGTTAATGATTGTCTGTAGTCTTCGTGGCATTGATTTCACCTGTAGTAGTTCGTAGTTCTGTAGCTTCGGGACTGATTATGTCCCATTCTTCTTGAATAGCTTTTCTTAGGCCTTCTTTAGTAGACAAGATGTGCCTTCTGATTCTTGTCTCCAGAACAGATCATAGATGTTCTATGGGGTTCATGTCTGGGAATTGGGGAGGTGTGCGAAGCTGTTTCAAGGTATTATAGAGTCAGGGGCGGATCCAGAGGGGGGCGATCGGGGTGATCGTCCTCCCCCCACAAGAGGAAACTCTTATTTTATATATAAATAAACCCATCCATAACAAGTTTGGAGCTCTTAAAAGTAGCAGTATTACCGCCGACCGCCCCCCCCAGAAGTCCGTCCTGGATCCGCCCCTGGCAAACCTTGCAGATAGGCCTCGTTCAACAGTACACACAATAATTGCGATGTATAATGTTTCTATCACTGTGCGAAGCCATAAAAAAACAATAAAAAAATAATAATAATAATAAAGAACTGGAAGACCAAGAGTGTTGAGTGAACAAGTTAAACGTTACATTATCAGGGAACGAAAAAAGGTTCCAAAAAGTAGTGCTGTGCAATTGGCAACGGATCTGGAAACACGCGGTGTTAAAGTATCAGCCAGTACAGTGCGGAATATTTGCAGGGTATCATGGTCGGATAGCCAGGAAAATGTTCTGGGTGAACAAGACAAATCGTATAAAGAGACTAAAGTTTGAAAAAGAGTATAAGATAAGGGATCAGGCTTCTTTCTGAAATAGGGTCATATTTTCGGACGAAAGTAAATTTAATTTTATCGAGTCCAATGGGAGGCGTATGGTATGGCGCAAGGTGAATACAGAGATGAATCCTCAAAATCTCGTCCCTAAAGTAAGACACGGAGGAGGGTCCGCACTCGTCTGGGGTTGTATGAGTGCCTCAGGAGTGGGTCGTCTCCACCTTATCGATGGAGTGATGATCCACAAAGTGTATATTAACATATTAAAGGAATATCTCCATACTAGTGCGCAGAAGATGGTTCTTGAAAACAATTTATTGTTCAGCAAGACAACGACTCCAAACATACAGCATAAAATACTCGATTGTAGCTACTCTATACAGGGGCGGATCCAGGACGGACTTCTGGGGAAGGGGCGGTCGGCAGTAATACTGCTACTTTTAAGAGCTCCAAACTTTTATGGATGGGTTTATTTATATATAAAATAAGAAAGTTTCCTCTTGTGGGGGGGGCGATCGGGGCCATGGCCCCGATCGCCCCCCTCTGGATCTGCCCCTGAGGTTTGCTATCTTTCTCAAAGACTTATCCTTCTTATGTACTTTAATAATTACTTTTCTTGTCTCCTCATTTGTTTCTGTTCGGTTGCTTGCCATTTCGACAGCCCACCGTGCAGTTTTTTCACTCCTATTCACAATTAAACTCATTCTGTTACTCGTCATGCTATACAGAGGTGTATACTCAGGTGAATACTAGTGAACCCCAGTTGTGGTATCTTTGTTTCGTATTCGTACGTCAGGTGTACGATCACTTTTTGCGTCTACTCTAGGGTGACCAACCGTCCCGTAAAAACGGGATTGTCCCGTTTTTTCACTACCATTCCCGGTGTCCCGAAAACTTCTCTCGGGACCCTAAAATGTCCCGTATTTACGTACATTGGGTACAAAAAACCTTTTGAATCGCTCAAATTTCCTAATTTATATTATTTTCTAAGCTATGTGATTATATTGGAATATGTCGAATTACTGAGCAACGTCATTACGACGTTTGCAATATTAGATGTGCTTGCTGCACTGTTTTCCCTCCTAGGCCTCCCCACTCCGCAGACGGCAGTGCAAGGGGCTGAAAGTCTTATGGACAACAAATGTAACCTGTTTTTACTCTCTGTTTTGGGCGGTGGAAGATTGAGGCGCTGTCATCAGTACAGTACAGTGTTTTCGTGATTTGACTAAGATATAACATACTTCCATTTACGAAAGGTACTCAAAAGTATAGAACTATAAAAGTGAAAGTTAAAAGAAAACTAGTTGTAACTGAAACAATGTCTAAAAGTAAGACAATTCAAATAAAAAAGGGTTGGAATCCGATGCTGAGAGTAATTATAAATCCTGTCGGTGATAGATTTGAGCGCTCATATATTTTTAGTAATGTTTTCAAGTATTTCATTTTTTGTTAGTTGTGATAGTTACATATTATCTAATTAATTCCACAACCCTTTCAATAGGTTTTAAAAGGAAAAAGTGTAAATTTGCCCTTTTTGTGAAAGATACAAAGAAAGAGGAGGGAGAGAGAGAGAGAGAGAGAGAGAGAGAGAGAGAGAGAGAGAGAGAGAACGGAGAAGCTAAAAAATATATTTAGGGGAGCAACCTATCCGAAATAAAAGGTGTCCCGTTTTTTCTAGTTGACGATTTGGTCACCCTAGTCTACTCTATACATTTTCTACGGAATTTATTTACTTTCTGACCATTAAACTTGTCTTTGTGGTTCTTTATTGATATATTCATAAAGCTTAGTTTTCATTATTCATATTGTGTGTGTTATTACACTTCTTAAATTTTCTGTTTCTTTTTCGCAGGCATTCTCGTTTCAATAGCATAGGTGTACGAACACTTTCTGCACTCACTGTATGTACAGTAAATACAAATTTATAATTTTTGACTTTACGAAGTATACAATGTAATTGTTCAATAATTAACATATGCAGGCTTTCATTAATTTATATTAATATAATAATTAACAAAACTAATAAGCGGGTGATTGATGACTCAGTGGTAGAGTTTTCATCTATGGTATTCTAACCCAGGACATGTGGGTTTTCGATGGCTAATTTTGTGTTCGAAAATTTTCCCGGTGGTACTCTTGGTTCCCTTTCTTATATTTGTTCCATCATCACTCATTAACGAATTTAGTTTATCAAAACTCTATAGCCATATATTCATTCTGTCCGTCAGTGAAACAAACAGTCTCAAGAACTATCTGATGGATTACCAATCAATTTTGGCCATGATGTACAGAGTCAATAGTTAAGAATCGAGTTCCCTGATGAATGTAATATTCAAACCGGAAGCGGTACAAATCAACCATTTCCGGTTTTAACGTTAATCATTATATAGTAAATATGGTAATAGATAGCGAGAAGCGGTTTCCAGTAATCGACATATATAACATTCATGTAGATAGAATGTTACCCAGTTTGTGCATCTGCTGAAAATAATGAGCTTAGGTATTTAGAGAGCATTTTCAGCTTCAGAAAATGTGTGCTTGGTAAAGAATGTAGAGAATTAGCTGAGTCAGGCACGTAGCTAGAATATGGTAATAGGAAGGGGGAGGGGGTCTGTCACGAAATACTGTGTTTATTTACCAGGGGCTCAATCATTCTAAACTATTTTATTGGCTACATATATTGGTTCGTTTAGCCAAGATTTCTAATGGGGGCATGATATGAAATACTGTGGTTACACACCAGAGGCTCGATCATTCTAAATATTTTACTGACAACATACCCATATTGATTGGTTAGGACAATAAAATGAGGATATATTAGTAAGTATTTTAATAAGAAGCTATGAAGAAATCTCGAGTAAAATAATACAAAAAAGTATTGAAAAAGATATAGTCTTCCGAGGTCATTCGAGTGGTGTCGAGAATTTTGCGTCTGGGAAATTTGCGCCCTACCTCAAGAACAGGGAAAATTGCGCCTGCGATGTACCTCCACCGGGAAGTTTGAGCCCTGCGAAATAAAAGAACCTATTGGAGCTTACGCATTTCCTCGGAGGGGCTGACATTACAGCATAAACAATCCTCCCCCCACAACCCTGCCATTTGTGATTTATTTTCATTGTGGCTATATAAGGGGAGAATAAACTTCAATATAAGCCAAAAGAACACAACGGATCAACGCCACCACTGCTTCTTCCAGAGATGATTTTGGGGGAACACTGGCCTCCCCAGAGCTCTCATTGTGTCCCCTCGGAGGAGACCAAAATAATACGTCTATAATATAATAATAAATAGAATAGTACCAGCAGTGACCCCCCTCCGGAATACTAAATATGCCTCCCGGAACATTTTTCCTGAAAGAACGACTGAACGCAATTGTGTGTTTGAAGTGTAATTCCAGGAAGTAAACACACTGTACATAGTTTTCTTGATAATATTACTGAACTGATTTTACATTCACTTTACATTTTCTTTTCTATATTTTGTGTCCTGAAAAGCCAAACAACTCGCAAGGATTGTGAAGAGAGATATCTGGGTAGAGCCAAACAGCCTTTTGTAGATTAAATTATACTCTTTGATTATATTAATAAATAATTTTATATCAGTCATTTATACGTTTATTGTAAATTTTGTAGTATAATGAAAAATTGTATTTGTATGGATTGCCCTTTAGTGAACTAAAATTGTATTTTTTTCATTTGTTCGGAATATTATAACGGATGGAGTAACTCACTGAGACGATGAGAGGCAAGCCTAGTTCAAGTGCGAGTGGAAGTTACTTTACACAATACAATAATAAGCTGAATTGTAGGGCGCTAACATCCCAGTGCAAATATATAGCCGGCGCATTTTCCCCTCTTTTTGGGGTAGGGCGCAAACATCCCAGTGCAAATATATTGCGAGCGCATTTTTTCCTATTTTTGTGGTAGGGCGCAAATTTCCCGGGCGCAAAATTCTCGCATTCAAGGAAAATATAATGTCCGTGAAGTTGACAAGCCACTTATGTCAGGCTCCAATTTCGACTTTAAACGTCGCTAGTGCTACCTTAGTGTTCGATAGTGACGCAAATCGTTAGTACTCCAACTGCATGCCAACACGCTCACTTCTAAGAATCATCTCAAAAATGAGGTTAACCGTTAGAGCAAGTAAGTGCTCATTGGTGCCATTAACATTAACGTTAATGCCTCCATCGTACGGCCCTTTGAGTAATAATAACACCACGTTTTTTGCTATTCTCAATGCGTCCCTATATTCTCGCGAACATTCTGACGTGCCCAAGATAGTTACTTTTTTTGGGGGGGGGGGACTATTGTTTATCTGTTATTGTTTATTGTTTATTGCTAGCCTGCAGAGTAGTCCTTACATAAATATGCCATTGTTCTTGATAATCATTGCGTATTTACAAGCAATTTGTTATTACTGTTAGAAGATATAAAAAAAAAAAACAGATAAAATCTACTACTTAACGGTTCATATTTTTCTTTTACAGTACATAAACGATTAATAATAATAATAATAATAATAATAATAATAATAATAATAATAATAATAATAATAATAATAATAAGACTATTCCAGCATAAAAGTTATCAATTGCATCACACTGGCAACAAGCGACGCATATTTTAACTTCATAAAAAATCGTTTCTCACGATTTTCTGGAAAACTACGTATGATAACACCTTCATTATGTCAAGTTGTTTATCTCAGTGTGATATAAATGTCTTACCTCTGGACAATATCATAGTAAAACAAAAATTAAATATTAGGAGTACATCGTACTTTTGGACTACATCTCATTAACCATGGGAAGATTGAGTAGTGTATACTTCAGGATGTAAGTTTCAGCTTAACTTGCATCATACATTCTTAGGATTAAAAAAAGGAAATTTGTTCGTTTCCATTTGAACAAAATTCTTAGGATTACAAAAAGAAAAAATAATTTTTACGAATTCCGGATTTTTTCCAAATTCCGGAATTTTTCTGAATTCCGGATTTTTTCCGAATTCCGGATTTTTTCCGAAATCCGGAATTTTTCCGAATTCCGGAATTTTTCCGAAATCCGGAATTTTTCTGAATTCCGGATTTTTTCCGAAATCCGGAATTTTTCTGAATTCCGGATTTTTTCCGAATTCCGGATTTTTCCGAAATCCGGAATTTTTCCGAATTCCGGAATTTTTCTGAATTCCGGATTTTTTCCGAAATCCGGAATTTTTCCGAATTCCGGAATTTTTCTGAATTCCGGAATTTTCCGATTTTACTTTCCGGATTCCGGAAAGTAAAAATTCCGGAATTGGCCATCCGTAATATATATATATATATATATATATATATATATATATATATATATATATATAGGTGTATTTTTAGGGGACTTCCGTGTTTGATTCCACCCACACCCGAAATTTTATATTTATTGAAATAAAATATTGTGAAGTGAATGAAATATCTTGTAGAATGTTTACATTTCCAAGAATGAAGTTAGCAAAGCTCCCGAAATATATATATGAATACTTTTCATGTTGGATGTGTGGTTTTAGGTCTTTAACTGTGTTCACATTTCTCATTTTAGCGTTTTCGTGTATGAATTAGGGACATGGCAGGCTAGTAAATGTGACAGGGATTTGAAAAGTGACAGTTCGTCGGATAACAAATTTGTCGCAGATTTTTGAATAAAATTCATTTTACCAATTATGTGCAAATTCTCATTGCTTATCATTAATTAACCTAAAACACGCCTGTTGCTTTAATTTTACGACAAGAGCGTTGCCAGGGGCCGCGTTTCTGTTAAAAAAAAACACCCATTTTACGGATTTACATTAAATAGCCTTTTTATATGGCAACAGTGCATCAACCTTGTCACATTTTCGCACCAATGTGTAAATGTTGGTGCATAATGTAAATATACACATGAATTCACCCGCAGGAAATAAGTTTTCTGCAACTGAATGTTGATGTTCTTCATTTTGCACTTTTTTTATTTTATCCTTACGGTGATTTCGTTCGTTACTACAGCAAAACGTTACAACTTTCAGCATTGGTCATGATCTCGGAAATATCTACATGGAACGTGCTTACATTTGTTTCAAGTCTCAAGTCTTTATAGTTTTTAGATCAAAAGATATACACAATCAAACTTTGGGTTGCGGGAGTTTAAGGACACACTGTATATCTCACTTGTCATTAAAGTATCTACGACAGGTACTTTGTACGAGTTTGTCAGAAACTACAATGGTAATTTTGTTCATACATCATATTAAAAATTTCATTAATAACTATAATATTGCGTAAGTTACTTCTTACGGTAAATATGGCAGAAGTTAGTCCTTGGAGATATTTTGATGTTCGTTGAAATATAACTCATGCGATTAAGTTGATATTTTTTTTATAAACAAATATTCGTTTAGCAATCATATGTCGTATAAGCCATTTGTTATCAACAATTCTATAATGGATAGTTTCGTTTTGAAAGTGAGTTTTCGTTTGGCTAGATATTTCGAAACTGCATCATAATATTGCTCGTATTTCAAAATAAAATGTTGGATTCATAACTGCAACAGAACAGCATTAGCTTAAAAATTGGACGAGACAAGGTTCATTGCTGTAGGTCTTACCCTTTCATTTAGAGAAGATCAAAGATTTTATTTATTGTAACTATTTATTGTTACTAATGTATACTGAAAATACTGAAAACTATCTATTGTAACTAAGACGCTATAATGTGTATTTGTAGAATTATAAAAAAACTATAAAGTTCATCGGTATGTGGTAATGGCAGATTTGAAGGAAAGTTAATACTCACTGATTTTATATTCTTTGAAAAATCAAACGTGTGCTTTTAAAACAAATCAACACTAATCAGCAAGGTTCCACCTATGGGGTACCTAAGACAATAAAAGATCTTTGACGCAATAGAAAACGAAACTATGTTACAGATATGGAAAGGGTGGTGTAGTTTTTCCACCATCAGTTCAGACAGTGGCATATTTAAGTGGGGAATTCCGGACTTAAGCCTCCCGGAAATTGTATTTACTGTTTTAAAGTAAATGAAATATTTTGCAGAATTTTCACATTTCCAGGAACAAAGTTAGCTAAGGCTCCCGAAACAAAATCGTAAATATGCCACTGGTTACAGATAAGCGAAAAGTGCATGAGCAGGGGCAGCAGTTAAGTTGTTACGATAATCAAGTGTATTTTTATGTCAAATTAGTGAAGAAAGCTTTTAAAAAACTTCTGCACGATTGAGGAATCCTGTATCAATTCTCAAAATATGCATATACGAATGTGAGGAGTGCAAAATGCTGCTTAGTATGACTATCCTGTTTAAGGCTACCATCAGTGGGGGCAGGATTTCAGAGAGCGATATAATATTAAGAGTAGGATGAGTAGGGTACTGGTCTTCTTAGTCAGAGTTGTCAAACCAAAAAGACTTTGAGAATGAAAGCCAAGAATTCGCAAAAGCTACCCGCGAAAAAATTCATACAACAAGAATTCCAATTCAAAATGTGTTCAATGCTGATCAACCTAGGTTTCTGTACAAATGAATAGCCCACCGGCATTCAAAGAACCAAGGAAGGTAGAGAAGTTACCTCAAAGCTCCGACGTTCTAGCTTTAAAACTTTTTACCTTTGGTTTCAATGATTGGCAGCTTACACACTTAGACAGTAGTACCACAATCATGAGAAATATGGTAAATTTGGTCGCTACTTTTAAACAATTTTGATTTAGCCTCCGAATTTGACATTTCGCGGCCACTGCGAGTATTACAGTCTACAAAGTGAAAGTGTTTGAGAGTGATGGTCTCAAGAATCCAATCAAAATAAGATTATGTTCTTTTACAGTATGTTATACAGCTTAATTAGCTCTATCCGTTGCCCTGTTAGTTCTACTCATCTTGCCGAATTCACATATGTAACACACATTTTATCCTTGTGTTGTAAATGCTATTTTGCAATAATGTGTGATGAAAGAAGACAGAAATGAGATATTTTAACTTATACGCTTTGGTTTTGTGACTTGCACGATGAAATATGTGTTTTATATTACCTATATGTTCTGTGTAATAGGAGGCGTCTTTGAGGTGATAGTTCGGATATTTTTTTCATCTCAACTGGCTACACCTTGGAACTGGATGATTACTCTAAGAAACGAATGAAGCATCGAAGCAAGAATATTGCCAAAAACATTACTTCCTCAGATATGTATATGGAATTATTTTCTTTCAGTCAGTTATATTCCTATGCTTATAGTATGAGACAAGTGTTATACGTTTTCATTCAGCAAGAAAGAAATATTAGTTTACTTTTTTCAAGCTTTTGAAAGTCACGTTGGAAACCTAGGTCAGTTCCAGAATAGGTTTACTAGTAACAAAATGTATATTTAACAGTGTTGTCAACATTTCGAATTATCTCATTTCTATGATTGTTAATATTTCATGTGGCAGATATATAGTGAATTCTGTTTCTTATTTTTTTCATTAGAGCATTTTCGAAATTATACGTAAGTATGCACATGCACAAACTACAAGGTACAAACTTGTACTTATGACCTCTTTTTCAGAGATAGCGTCATTATAAGTTTAAGCATTCTCCTAACTCATTTTGCTACGCTTCTGGTGACTTCATGTAGAAAACGAACACACTTCTAATATTGTCAGCTCAATAGATGTCTTATTATAGACACCTCTTTTTCCAATTCTTGTTGAATAAACAAGAAATCAAATATTTAAAGGATTTTTTTGGGAAAAGAAAAATAGCAGTACTGTTTATAAAGATGTAATGACGTCAGTCCAATACCGAAACCACGAATATGCTAATGTTGACATTTTCATGCCGTTTGGTGTAGTTTTGCCTTCGTAGAACCTTGTGTTGAAGCTCATTGGCGTTTCGGGAATTGACTATAACCAGGACGGAGTGCTCTTTTACATACAAGGTCTTGTTATTAAATTCTGTCTTCCCATAGTGCGGAAGTGCATTTAGGTAAAAAAATCAAACTTGGCACATTCACGGTTTTAGCGTTGGACTAATGATTTATTATTTTAGTCCAGTTGTACAATTGTTATCGTGATGAAAGTGACTGAATACGTATATATTGAGTTGGTGTCTTTTTGCTACTGTTCTGTAATCTTTCTAAATATCAGAATTTCCAGTACCAAATGTTTTAGTGACAATTTTGGAAAAAATAACGCAATTTTCATAAATCATTCAGCTCGAGTTTCCGTCTTGTGTAAAATATTGGAAGTTAATATGCACCAATTAAAAGCATGTTTATTTTCTAATACAACAATGTACAAATAATTTATTTTGTACAAAATACAAAAGAGTTATTTGTTTGTAAATAAAGGGGGCAATTCTTCTTTTAAAATAGCATCGTTTTAAAGCTGTTTTTACAAAACCAACAATTTCCGTCTTGGTCAAACTATATAAATCGGAAAATAACCATCAGAACCAAAGGGCAAACCGAAAGTTAAAAATTGTTACCTAGTGTTATCTTAGTGTGTAGTGGCTATAAATGACAGTAGTAAAGCTAGAATGAGTTAAGTTGATTTTGAGTTTAACGTACCGTTCAGCAGCGAGACTATATGAGACGTGGACCTACTGATTAATGTGGAATCCGAACCACATGAACTCCCGCCGGGAATCGAATCCGGATCTCCCACGCCAATAAAGCTGGAATGCAAATTACACAGTACGTGGCTACGGAAATAGGGAACGTGTCGGTAAGCTCCATTATACCTCATTAATGTGAAAGTGTGCGATATAAAAATGACAACTATGTTAGGACGAATCTCAAGATTTTCATAGAAAGACGAAGTTTCACGCTGGAAATCTCATGCGTCATATATATATGGAATCCGAACAGAGACACGAGTGTGGAAATCATAGAGGGAATGGATTGCAAATATTGTAGCTTTCTTTTGCTTTACGGTTGCTTGAAATGACACCTATTGCATATATGTGGAATGTGGTTTCTAAGAATCGATTTGGTTACTTTCATCATCGATAGCTTCTGAAATCCCTCACAGATAGCGTAGCGGTTGATTATTCAAAAATACATCCAACACTTGTTAGTTTTGATTTCGTGATGTAGCTACTTGACACTGTGCAAGTATATGACGTCTAAGGATGTACAAATCTGAAATTTCTGCTTTAGTACAGTAAGATGGGGTTACTTTGCACTTGCATCAGATTTAAAGAATTTTAAAGAAAATCGCAATAGCATTTAACTTAGAAACGTAATGATTTAGAACACTGTATTTTAAACACATAAGGCCTTATGCAGAGTCTTTTTGATGTGTGCTTAGCGTCTTACTAAAGGTCTGACTAGTGCACGAAACATATGTTAGTCGAACTCTTTAGTATGGCACTAATCACACGTCAGAACGACTCTGCATAAGTCCCATAATATCTAGATATATTAGGAAACCATTCGTGCAACTGCATTAGTAACTTCACTATGACCAAAGTTATTGAAATAGGCCTATAAACTTCGGTGCAAACAAAGGTAGGGGTACTTTGCACAATATACAAAAAAAAAAAAAAAAAAATGTTCAACATACGAACATAATGTTTCTGTGCAATGTTTTCCCTTCAGTATTTACACATTTCAGTTCCTAGGCAAGCCTGCATGCAAAAAAAAAAAAAAAAATGAAATGAAATGAAATCTTTGAGTTTTACGTCCCACGTTTATGCCGGTTAGGCTAAAGGAGACGGTGATGATGAGTAGTGAATGAAATGGTGGAATGAAGGAAGTGGGAGGAAACTGGAGAACCCCGAGAAAACCCACGCACACGGTGTTTGTCCACCACAAAGCCTGCATGCAGTCTACAAATATGGATATTACCAATGTATAGAGTTCCCATATATCGGTATTTTGTACGAGTTGTTTGTAGTTTTGGGCCCGTGTCCGTGTCCGTATTGTACAAAGCATGAAATAGGAAAAATGGCCGTATTTCATAGTTTTCATAGCTGCCACAAAATTTCCGAGTCGGGAATCGCTAAAATCTCGGGAGGAAAGAATTGCGTTTTCATCAAATAACGTATTTCAATTACTATTAAAAAAGTAGGTTACGTTTTTGAAAAGTGTCTCATTTTTTCATTCCAGGGTTCTCTTGGTTAGATTTAATATATATAATTTAAAGTCATGATTTATTATATTTAAGTTAATGAAAAAAATATAAAACATGTTAGTTTCCAATAGTGTTTTAAATATTACAGTAAAGACTTGTGTGGTAACCGTAAAAGGTGATTTTTAGGTAAGAAATTTCAAAATATTTGTTCTGTGTCAGGACACCGTATCTTTGATGGGTCGTCATTTTAAGGCTTGTCTGTATTTTGGATCAAAAAATTATAGCAACCTTGCCAATATCAGTACTTAGTATAAATTATCGATATTTGTAAAGAAAATTATGTTTTTTCTGGTACCGGCACAGGAACCACATTTTGATAGTTTAGCATATGTCCCACCAAAATGCCAACTCAGGAACAGAAAAAAATCTCCGTGAACTGATTTGCTTTGCTTCCTATTTATGTCGAAGAATACAATCTCAAACGTAAATCAGTGGAATATTTACTGAATTTGAGGCTTTTAGGCTGAAAGTCACACAAATTGCATGATTTATTTTTTCAAAAATATAATGTTAGTCTTTCCTATACGTATAAGCTTCCCAAAAGTCTATTGATTTCTTTTTTAAAAAACTAACCTTTTCCGAGTGAAGCATCTCTCAAACTAATTTTCTGCATTCTCCACTGTTCGTAATTTATTTTCCAATAAGAAATTTATTTTGGTATCTACCTAAACAGGAAATGTACATAAACTTAGAAGGCAAGAGGTACCAGCAGTAACAATATCATCTCTAAGGGGTTACTTTGGACAGTTGCAAAGTAACCCCGATTAGAGGCTGAAACCGCCTTCTTCCAGTTTTATTTTTAACATGACTAAAACGTTTCACACTTCAACTGTTGCTTCAAAATCCCATTATTTACAGTAGTATTCTATATGAAACTAACTTTGACGGAAATTCTTGTAGAAGATATTTTTCAAGTGTTGTCGGTTCGTACAGTGACTGCTTTCCATACCTCTACAACGAACCACCAACATTATAGCCAAAGTACTGTTAGATATTATATCTTACGGTGGCACTTGAAACTTTCTATTTACAGTTCGTGGTTTTACTGACAGAGGACTGTGCAATGTTTCTCATATTTTGTGCAAAGCTACCTCTGAAACGGAAAGCAACCTGAAGTCTTACGATATATCATAAACCTGTGATTTCAATCCACTCAAACGTCGTCTTGTATGTCATGACTTTAAGAAACAGTGATATATATGTTTATGTGCAGTACACAGTTAACAGCAAAGAGAAATGAAATTATAACATTTAATTTAAAGATTCGATGTTGTCCGCTTTATAGTCATTCTTTGATTATTGTATGTCTGAGTACAACGTACAAAATAAATTATGTTGTGAAATTATTTTTCAAGTGTTGTCGGTTCGTACAGTGACTGCTTTCCATACCTCTACAACGAACCACCAACATTATAGCCAAAGTACTGTTAGATATTATATCTTACGGTGGCACTTGAAACTTTCTATTTACAGTTCGTGGTTTTACTGACAGAGGACTGTGCAATGTTTCTCATATTTTGTGCAAAGCTACCTCTGAAACGGAAAGCAACCTGAAGTCTTACGATATATCATAAACCTGTGATTTCAATCCACTCAAACGTCGTCTTGTATGTCATGACTTTAAGAAACAGTGATATATATGTTTATGTGCAGTACACAGTTAACAGCAAAGAGAAATGAAATTATAACATTTTAATTTAAAGATTCGATGTTGTCCGCTTTATAGTCATTCTTTGATTATTGTATGTCTGAGTACAACGTACAAAATAAATTATGTTGTGAATTCTGGTAAAATTAAAAATGTAAGGCCGTCGAATCAGTACCGTGCCATGAGGAAGCCGTCGGGGCAACGGCCCCGGGCTCCAAAGTAAGGGGGCAAAAAATTCGGGAAAAAAGGAAAAAGAGGAAAAATTACTTGGAATACGTGTGTGGGGTCGCCGTTATATGCTCTCGCCCCGGGCGCTGATTTTCCACGGCACGGGGTTGCGTCGAATGATAGAGATGTAACGTTAGATAGTACGATTAGCGTTTTCATCATAGGAAAGATCCTAAACTGCGATATGTGTGAGACCTTCCAAAACAGTTATGTCCGTACTTAACCCTATACCGACGGACAGGTCCATTAGACCCGAATTTGATTTTTTTGAAATATTTTATATTTTAACACCACGAGCTAGCGACCTTAGCTCCCGTGATTTTTCATCATTTTTAAAGACAACCAAGATCTTGTTTTCAATATCAATTAGTTTCGTCAAAATTACACTTTACGGGCGGACGGGCCTATTGGACCCCGCCATATTGAGGACATACATATCTACAGAAAGAACTGCAAGAAGAGATTCATATTTGTCCATCGAAACTCCATAGGGAAAGCAAAACAGTGTGCTTCAAATGTCAGAAAAATATGTGTAACGAACATTCAAAGGTTGTGTGCGACAAATGATAGTGAATGCGTGGTTCTAGCCAAGGCTAAGAAGTATATTGAATATTTGTAAATACTAGACATAAGCAAGAAAATGTAGAATTCATCAATAAACATATAATTATTGAAAACAATTAGTTTAGAAAAAACGCCCTAAGCCAAGACGGGTCTAATGGACCTGACCCGTCAGTATGTTGTTGCCATACCAAATGTTGTCTACCATAAATTTACTTGGACGCATATAGAACCAGGGACCTCACGTACCAGACGTAAGCACTCTACTACTGATCCATTGTGACTGCCTGATTGGGATTTGGATAGAAAATGAAGTTTATTAATTAGCCCATTAAGATGTTAAGAACAGTATATATAGCTTTCTTTTCGATTTTATTTCTGCTTCTGTTTATAAAAATTTAAAGGGTAGTATACGCTGTATGTTTTAACATTGGAGGGGACAAGTAAGATCTTTTTTTTTTTTTTTTTTTTTTTTTGTTAAGCTATGCTCAAAATATTTATAAAGCTGAAAAAATTCCTGTGGAGGATCAGGGAGCTGAGTTGTCTTCAACATTGGGATGCGGGAATATTTGAAGCTTATTTTGGGGGGATATCAATTTCATCTCACTTTCCTTTGTGGCAATCGCACACAAATAATCACATTTCCCTCTCAATACATATATATATATAATCAGATTATTGGGGTTACATTCCCCCAGTTCCAAGATTGGAGGGGATATGTCCCCCTCATTCCCTCGGGATTTGCGTCAGTGGTAATTTCTGATGGAACAGTGCGCTCAGTGCTAGAGTGCTCAGCTTTTCTTCAGAGAGGTTCCTGAAGTGATTCCAGGCTACTTAAATTTGTAGCGGGCAACATCGTGTTCGCGGATTTTCTGGAGACTCTTGGATGTCGCTGTGGCTCAGTAGTAGAGCGTTCACCTCTGGTGCCTGGGGTCCTTGGTTCGATGCAAGCTCGCGCCAAGTGGGCTATCTGTTAGAGAAACACTTTGTGCGTGGGTCTTCTAGGGCCACTCCCGTTTCCTTCCATTTTCTTCATTAACCATGGGACGTAAAACTTAAAGAGCTTATCAATTCTTACATAGCCATCCATTTCCATTAATCATTAGTAAAAATAACATACGGAGACAACAACGTTGATTACAATTTGTTTTCAAGATAACTTCCGCTACCATTATGCGAACAACATTTACCATAGTTTACAGAATATAATAACAATAATGCCTTCCTCTAATTTCAGAGTGAAAACGGAAAATATTTTTGTGAATGAAACGCCACGCAAGTGTGTGCAAGTGACATATCTCACCTATCATCACCCAGTTTATCATCTCCCGGAGAGTCCCTGTGTGCAGTTCAGTTGGATAAAGCTACATTGAACGTCTGTAAACTGAAAATTAGTTGTAATTCATCTATTTTGTATTTTGTACCTAAAGTATATTTTGTTAATTGAAGCTAAATCCAATGATATTTGAATGTGTGTGAATTTAAAAACTATCTCATTGGAACTATGAGCGTTCCTTTTAAATACAATTACCTGCTTTCACGTTATAACCATAGAGGCTTCCACAGACAGTAATAATGATCACGTTGCGCGCTGAGACTATTGCGGTAGGTAATTTTTCATTGAAAATTGCGCAATAAAGCTGAATAATAGTAAATTTGAGGAGGGGAATTATATTTATAGGGGAATTATATTATAGGGGAAATATTATTTATAGGAGAAATGGTATATTTGGGGAAAAGAATGGCAAATTTGGGAGTAAGAATATTTTTGGAGTGAACAATAAATATTGGAGAGAATTCTAAATTTGAAAGGATAATGACAAATTTGGAAGTAGAATCCTTACTTTGGGGGGGCAAAACAGTGAATTTCTAAGAAAAACGTATTTGGAGGGAGAATCGTTAATCTAAAAGGTACAATGGTAAATTTGGGAGCAAAAAATAAATTTAAAACCAGAATGATAATTTGAGGACAGAATGGTTAATTTTAGAGGTGTGCCCAAATTTTGTTGAATAGGCATTACAGTTTGACAGTTTTAGAATGATAAAGACCTAAGAGACATCCTGTACTGTTACATTTTTCTTTATGAAAACTGATACCATCTCTATAAATATCTCATAATATATATTCATATCACAGTTCCACACATTCTAACTGCAAGAACATCTCTTAATGCTTCCCATAAGCATACAAAGACATTATCATAATAATAATTCTCAACAAGATTACAATTTGCAAGTTTGGAAATGTTGCTTCTCCTGATATAAAAATATTACTTACGTTCGCCAAACATACTACATACTTATTTTTCATGATAGGCTCATTCGCCGACCTAACGATACTTTTATTCTTGCAAATTACAACATAATGTATATATTTACGGAAACAAAATAAAAATACCCACTCAATGTTTCCTTAAAAAATTGTTAGTATAATTTTTGAAAATAAGTTTCCTTCTACCGTCAACCAACTACACTTATTAAGACGTTTCTTATCCCAATCCTTTTTTATGCTTCTTCGTTCTAATTTTTTCCTCTCTATTTTCTACGTCTTATCTTATTTTCAATGAACGTACAAATGGTGTTCAGTACATGTTAATATTCGGAAATAAATAAGACAAACGATTACCCTTTAATATGTCCATGAAGCTTCTATCGTGTGCGTTGGTTTCCATGTAAGCCACCCGTTCTGCACTTGCAAACTACTCTATGTATAAATAACGGAAGTCCTATAGAAGGGCTTTGTCTATCTCTCCGTCTATCGACAGATATCAGAGCAAAAACGGTAAAACGTATCGCGTCGCGGTTTACTGCAATTAATTCAGTGTCCCAAGGGCAGGTCCCATCTCCTCCGTTAACTTTTTATTAAAACCGGAAGTGGTTTAAATAAGCCATTTCCGGTTACCAAGTTTATCACCATAAAACGAAAACAGTTACATATAGCACAATTCGACGTCTGAACGTAACGTACTATTACTATCTCGAGCACTCTACCGAAATCAGAAGTGGTTGAAATTTTATATTATTTCCGTTTTCAACACTGATTCACACACTGCCAAAACGGGAAGATAAATCGAGGTGCGGTTTTCTGTAATCGATTTATTGTTACAACAATATGTCCCATCTTCTTCATTAACATTCTATTCAATCCGGAAGTGGTTCAAACTCTCATCACCAAAAAGCAAAGACGGTAACAGACAGTGAGAAGTTGTTTTATGCAAACGATTCCGTTTCAACTCAACATACCATAACAATGCCAAATACTACTAAAACCAGAAGTGGTTGAAATTCACTACTATTTCCAGTTACACTGATTTTCATAGAGCCAAATCTGTAAGTGATATCGAAATGCGTTTTTTTGTAATTGATCAGCGTTCAAAGTGTAGGTTTTTATCTTCCCCGTTAACTTTGTATTAAAACCAGAAGTTTTTAAAATAATAAACAATTTCCGGTTTAAATATTTATCGCCAAATAAGAACATGTTTATTACATAGCGACAATCGGTTTTCTGGAAATGATTCAGGGTGTCAACAGAACATACCATCATGAGCCGCAATACTCTACCAAAACGGAAGTGGTTTAGTTTACTGCTACTTTCGGTTTGAGTACTGATTTCAGTAAAACAAAAACGATAAGAAATATCGAAATGCTGTTTTCTTTGTAATTGAGTCAGCGTCCCAAAAATAGGATTTGTCTTCTCCATTTACCCTCTACTTAAACCGGAAGTGGTTCAAAGTAACAATTTCCGGTTTCAATCTATATCGACATAAAACAAAAATAGTAAGACAAAGCGAGTAATGGCTTTCTGACCTGGAATCAGCGTCCGAGAAACAGATTCTATCTTTGATCCTCTTAATCTATTGCAACCAGTAGTTATATATGGTTAGGTTAGGTTAGGTTAATTGAAGTTTGAATATTGAATTCATTAGGGTGGTCGAAAAGTAGATATACTGTTCCGAATTGATCAGCTCATACTATTTCATATAATTTCTTATCTTTATTTCTCAGTAGACTTAGTTTCTTTATTATTTGTTCTTAAAGCCTCTATACTTATACCTTAAGCTCGGAACAGTTGAAACAAATAAACCCTTAAACTAGAATGCTATACTTTATCAATGCAGTTGTGAATGCCTACTTTTGGGCCACCCTGTAGTTTGAAAGCCTACCGTAATTTGACACTATGAAACGAAACGTTCGTTTTTCTTCATTTTCTTCAATCTCCCAGTTAATACATAATTATCATCAGAGTCTCTTTCAGTCTTGTTGTATAATATTGCAGGGCATTCAAGTTCTGCAATTTGTCTATCTTACGCATGCTAGAAGTGCTATAATGGTCTATGATTCCATCGATACAGTTACATTAAATTCGCTGTAGCTTGCATTGAACTACTACCATTATTTCCAAATAAACGTCATAGATCCAAGATGGTAAACGAACAAAATTTTGAGTGGCCAGGACCTTCCCACCCAAAAGATCTCGTGGCAACATCTTGTTTAGCCAAATCCTTGAAGCCCGAGGTCTCGCGGGACGAAAAGTGGAGGGCAAAAACTCGTCAGAGCAAAACCTTTTCATAACAATATATATCATGAATGTATGGTTTCAGAATAGTAATAATAAAGAGAAGAAGAAGAACACCTCGAAGAAGTGAAGTGACATGAGCTCAAAAGTGGTAAAGGTAAACACAGGAAGCGTAGAAACGTTTTCGTGTTCAAAGTGAATGCATACATATTCGTAACATAAACCCAAACTGGGCGAAATATTATCCATCAAATCTCTTTTCAGTTAAATTATTTTGTTGGGGATTCAAACTTTATGCCAATATAAAGTATCCGTTAAAATTAAACTCTGTATTTATTTAGAATTGGTGGAAACATATGCCATTGTCTTGGTGAATTTCACTTTAAAGAGGAACAATTTCTATATCTCTTCTCCATATTACATGTTACTTTCTCATCTACCATCTCTTTATCGATATTTTGAATATTGATTTTTAAAGATAGTACTTAAACAATTATTTCTTTTCGTAGTACTGGATGTATACATACAGAGACACTTTTAAAAATCAATTTCGGGAACATGAGAAATTTTAACAATTGGTTCCGGCAAACTGGCTGGCTGACACCATTACAGAAACAACTATTCACCTTGAACATTTTTTGACACGACAAAATATATATTGTTTACCTTCTGTGCCATATAATGGATTTATATGTTTTTAACTTAAAAGTTAGCATTTTACTTTTAAGATAGCATGATATTGAAGATAAAAATTATTTACTCGTTAAAAAATCAAAGTTTAAAGTAAGTAGAGAATGTTTCTCATTTTGTTCAGGCAGTATGAATTAGAAGATAACCATAAGAATCCAAAGAGAAAAGGAAAATTTAAATTTGTTACATAGTCTGCATGTAGCCGTCGAAATTGAACCTGCATCGATCCATATTAACCTAAATTATTAGTCAATAGGTATTAATTTGACCACCAAAGTCACACAGTCTTTATACTAGCCCAGTAGCTCTCAACCCTTTTTCATCTGACATTTCTTCGTGAACTTTACATATTTCACTTTCCCCTTCTCCTTCTGGGATCTGACTGCTCTTGCTATTTGAGTTGCAGTATTGAATTCTCATTTATTGAATAATAATAATAATAATAATAATAATAATAATAATAATAATAATAATAATAATAATAATAATAATAATAGAATTTATACTTATTCTACAAAACTTCTGCTTTATTGTAGTGAAGTATTACTTTGTACAGGCTTTGTTCTTGACGGAACTACAGTTCTTTTCCAAATAGTTATTTTGTTATGGTACAGTGTTTTAACGGTAGTTTGGAACAAAAATAGTAATAGTTTAACTATGAATGTAGTTTATTTCTGTCAATGGCTTGAGCAACACCTGCTTGCTTTTCATTTTCCCCTACTATGCTAGCCTCAAGACAAGAAAGCATTACGTATGTTACTTATGTTATGTATAAATTGATCGTTGCTAAGATATATATGATATTTATATCCTGATTATATTAATATATATTATGGTTGATTAGGGAATACTACAAAATGTTTTATTTAAGCTTTCCTTAAAGAGGATCTTTATGTGAATAGGTGCCCATTTTTTGTATTTCAAGAACGCAATAGAAGTATTAAATTTAACTACAAGCTCCCCACGAACTACAAGATACGTTATACTTTTAACGATCCACCGCCCCAAAGGGTGCTTATACTCTTGTTGGGAGACATTAATTCTATGAGCGCCTATCCTAGGGGACCGAAGTACTTCCATAAAGTTAGCTTTAGCTTGTACCCCTGAATTTGGATACATTTTCTTGGATTATAATTTGAATATCTGACAATAAATCATACATAACTGAACCGCCTCTACTGGAAGAGTCCTATTCAGATATATCTCCTTTCATTTGCCGTTCACTGGTTCTTTTCATTTGCCCATGACATTATACAGACGTTCCAGACTCTGAATCTTTATTCGAAGGCTAGTAGAAGTGTCCATTCTTAACACTGGAAGAGTAATGTTATGCAAAATCTTTCGGAATTCATACGGGATAGCCCCTGAATGGCACGTAACCTGGATAATAGTCAGCATGATTGGGTTGCCTAACCACACAGGCACTAATATGGCCTCATCACCCTCAATACCTCGTTCAATTGAAAATCGGATTATCTCTCAACAGACAGACAGACACAAACTCTTCTAGGGTAGCCCAAAAGTAGCTATATAGGTACCCCTGCATTGATCAAGTATAACATTCTAGCTTATAGGTTTATTTGCTTCGCCTGTTCCGAGCTTAAGATATAAGTAAAAAGACCTAATAATAACTAATAGTACTAAAAATAAGAACTTAAGAACTAATAATAAAGAAACTCTGGATAACAAAAAGAAATTATATAAAATACAGTGAGCTGATCTGTACGAAACTACATACTTACTTTTGGACCACGCTTATGAGAAAAATATACACGTCATGATGAATCGACTCAGGATGGTGTGTGCAAGTGGCCTGCTCTTTCAGTCAACTTCGCACAAATGGAAACGCTCTAAAAAATTACTGAGAGACGGAAAGGAATGCCTAAATCTCTCGAAGTTCCACAGAGAACCTCGACTTTACTCAGGTTTCTTGATGCCATGTTGCTCTGTAATTTCTACTACTACTACTATTATTATTATTATTATTACTATTATTATTACTATTATTATTATTATTATTATTATTATTATTATTATTATTATTATTATTATTTGTAGTAGTAGTAGTAGTAGTTGTAGTATATTAATTTTATTATTGCGTTTCACTTAAAATACAATATTTCATTTTTTTTTTCTGAGAGTATCGTATCATGTTACTAATGTAATTATAAACTTTGTTTTCTTTTCTATAGATTTTGAAGCCTAACAACAACTTTTCAACAGAAATGGAAACATTCGAACTGTTCAAGACTGCCAAGGCTTATCCAAACTTGGTGTTAGCATTACTAATATCGTTC
The DNA here is from genome assembly GCF_964235325.1 of Thermobia domestica. NCBI lineage: Eukaryota > Metazoa > Arthropoda > Insecta > Zygentoma > Lepismatidae > Thermobia > Thermobia domestica. The sequence goes on along the minus strand of NC_137461.1, from coordinate 40,950,517 downwards.
ATTGTTACATTCCATAGAACTTACCTTGCTTGCAGATATGGAACAGAACTCATTGAAGAGGTAAGTTATTAAATATATCTATACATACATATAAAAATGAAAGTAATTATGTTTGTGACTTAATAACTCTTCAACCACCCGACCGATCTCGAACAAATTTTCAACATAAATGAAGTTCCGGCCTAGCATGGATTTTATTTTTTTTACTTTGAATGTGGAACTTAGGGCGGAATGATGAGAGAAGATATATAAAAATAATTAAACTTAATAACTCTTGAACCAAGAGACTGATCTCAATCAGATTCGCCTCATAAATGAAGTTCGGGTTTAGAATAATGTTTATCCTTTCACTTTGTTAAAGTAGAGGAGGAGGAGAAGTTATATACAAATGCATAAAAATAAAAGTGACTACGTTAGTAACTTAATAACTCTTAAATCACCCGACTGATCTAGATCAAATTTTCAGCATAGATGAAATCCGGGAATGGTATGTTTTTTTGTCATTTTACATTAACGGTGTAAAGAGGAAAGAGAGGGGAGATTTAAAAATTACCAAAATTGACCGATATTAGTGTGGAATTCATAGCTTTTGGGACCGCAGAAATGTACAGTGACGCTTCCGATCCCGTTTAAATGCAAATTGAGCCCTCCAAGTTGGGAGAGGGAAGGGGCGATATATATATATATATATATATATATATATTAGGGACGGCAAATTCCGGATTCTTTACTTTCCGGAATCGGGATAGTAAAATTAGAAGAATTCTGGAATTCGAAAAAATATGTGAATTCCGCAATTTTCTTTATTCGAGATTTTTCCGAAACTCCGGAAAGTGATATTTCCGATTCCGAAAATTTTTTGGCTGTACCTAATATATATATATATATATATATATATATATATATATATATATATATATATATATATATATATATATATATATATATATATATATACTAGCGCAATCACCTGTTTCTGTAGTTTAAAATATGAAAAATTAGTAATATGTTCGCTTAGTAACTGTCTACTATAACTGAAGCACTACTTTTAATATCAATAATAATATCTTACACTGCATATAGTTATCACACTTAATAAAAGTCTGAATATGTGCTTCATGTTTGAATTTAACTTTCTGATTTACGAGAGTGTTTTCAAAAGTTTCTTACTTGAGACCGAAATGTCGTGGAAACGTAATAATCTGTTTACGGTATAAAAGAGATAGCGTATCAGTTTGAGCTGTCTATTCGTCTGAAATCGTTGCAAGAAATCATTTGAAATGAAATGAAATGAAATCCTTAAGTTCTACGTCCCGCGGTTATGCCGGTTACGCTAAAGGAGACGATGATGATAAGGAATGAATGAAATGGTTTAATGAAGAAAGTGGGAGGAAACGGGAGAACCCCGAGAAAACCCCCCCACACGGTGTTTGTCCACCACAAAGTTCACTTGGCGGGGCCTGGGATGGAACCCGAGACCTCAAGCACCAGAGGTGAACGCTCTACCACTGAGCCACCGCGACCCCAAGAAATCATTTGAATCAGTCATTGTGTGTTGAGGTCACGTACTGCATGATAATACCCCAGCCCAAAGAGACCGATTCAAATTCCTGCCTCCGAGGAACTGACGTAGATAGATAGTTGTAACTTACACGTTATTTCTTATATAAAAATATTATATACCACGCACTGGTTAGTATCAGTGGAACGATAGTTTAGTGTCGTAGCAGAGAATATTAGATATATATTTATATGTAAGAACATATATTTTTTGGGATGAAATGAAATTATAATGATTTAATTATATCAATTTCTACTTTCAGCCTATTCAGACAGTCACTCCTTAGTCAAGAAACATTTGTATTATAACAAATGTATCAAAAGTCCGAGGCAATGTATAAATATACGAAACAAATGGAAAGAGATTATGATACTTGTGGGAATAAGTGGTATCCAATAGACAATGTTGGACTTTTTCTCATCGCAAAGCCGCTTTGGCTCTACACTGGTATTGCACCCTTTGTTAAATGAAAAATCGTCTTTCCATTCAATAGCCTATGTAAACATTATGCAAGGACACGCAAGAATGAGAAAGAGAATACGCGCATTATTATAGTGAAGAAAATTTTGAATATCTCAAATATGTTTGCCAACAACGCAGTATAGTTTACCATGCTGCTGAGAGTCCAAGGCAACAGTCTGCTGAACTGACAATGTTGCTTTTTCATTTAACATACGGCGCTCTCACAGTGTGGAGCCAGTACTGCCGGCACATTTCAGAAAAGACATACATGACTCTACATTGAAAACCACGTTTCTCCACCAACCTTCCTTTTCTATTTATTTATTTCTTTACTCGCCATTTAAGCCAAGCGAGATGATGATTAAGACCCTTGAGTGGTCCTGGAAGAATTGGTGGGATGCGAAAGTTGGAGGAAACGGGAATACCCTACACGATGTTGTTCGCCACAAGCTAACTTGGCCGTAGATCCAACCAGAGACCGTACGTATCAGAGTAAGCACTCTACCAATGAGAAACCACGCCCTTACTCATAATGCAGTTGGCCCCAGACATTTCATACATTTGGTATATGAATTTGATATTGTTTAAAGTTAATTTTATTTACAAAAGCTGAAGTTATACATTACATTACATATTTTAATTTTCATAAAACAACGGACAATTAGCTAAGATTTAAAGGCTAAAAATAGTAATACCAAAACTAGACTATTAAAGTTCGACTCCAATTTTGAAAAAAAGAACAAAATACTTTCTTATATAAATTAATAAGATAAAATTAAATATGGTGAGGGTAATCAAAAACTTACTTACATTTCCTTCAACGATATGTTTCCGAATTCTCTATATACCGCATTATTTAGATCCCACACTCAGCAAAACTGAGATCTTTGTTACAAAATAGGTTTAAAAAAGTCAAAACTTTAAAATTTCCTACTGTTGAACATATTTCAAACTATCAAAAAAAATTTCAGTTCCCGAATTAAATGTACATTTCAGGATGTTAGGTAAGGCCAGGCCCCTCCAAAGCTCATGTGCCCCCCCCATTGTATTTACGAATATACAATATTTGGCATAATTTGAATACACTTTGTCTTAAAATCCTCATATATATATTCTGCATCTGAATGCGATCCCCCCAAATTTAAGGATAAATTGGCGCCCTTGATGTTAGGTCTTTCGTTTTTGTTTCTGATTTTGTATTTCTACTGAGAAATATAATAAATGTACATTCTAAAAATTTCTCATTTTAGTTTGCAGACCTTAAAGAATGTACGTTTTATATTCTTCTTTATAATGAAACCTCAAAATAATTGAAATTAAAAGCAAAAATCTTGATTGATATATGTTTCTTTTAATATGAATAATTACTACGTATTATTAAGAGATACTTTCTGTTTTAATAAGTTAAATTCAAAAGATTGTTAGATTCAGACATAACATTTCTTGTTTTGAACGTCAGGAGACCCCAGTTAATCCGCTCTGCTGCTTGAGCTTTCCTTCTATATTACATAGAAGTCTATCACGCTCGCAGCTCTTGTGAACGTTGTTTGATGACGGAATGCATATACGCAAGGAGAAAAGAATGCGGAGAGTAGAAAAGAATAACAATATAATAATGTTCTAACTATTATTAAACATCTTAAGGAGCAACAAACAGCGCACGATATTTGGTGCTTCACGTGCTCTTGTGAACTGCACAAAGTGACGCTGCTGGTACAGCATTGAAATACTTGAGAAAAAAATTGCCGGTAATCCTTCCTTACCATCCTCTTGTGCTAAATATATTTGGAAGGTGTTGACAAATTTGAACATTACTTTTCGAAATTTTCAGATAGAGCATTCTTACAACTGGCCACTTCAAGGAAAGGACACTTCTTTGGACCCCAAAAGGAAGACCCCTCGGCTCTCATAATCCAAACCGTATTTTGAACTCTTAGAAATATTTTAGTTTAAGTGTGGACAACGTTTTTGTGTTTGAGAGCTAAATTCACTTCGGAAATCACTTTTCGTTTAGCTATCTGCTCTCTGATAGGAATTAAAACGCTAACGAAACGATACAGACAGTATGACACAAACCACCACTGGCTCCCTCTCACTAACTAGTTCCTCGTCGACGCATTGCCGACTTTGTTTTTAATTCATTCATTAGCGTAAGAACAATGTCATCAAGGGGGGGTTCAGGCTTCCATATTCATATTGTTTCAGGATTTTAGTCTCAATACAAACATACATTTTTTTTCATATCTTTTACAATTAAGGGAGAGGGATTAATACCTGGAAACCCATCTCTTCGAAGCATTGTATATTTTCATTTCTAATTTATTTCCAAGAGGACGTACAATTTATCGATGATAAGGAATCTGCATTAGAAGTGGTATTTTTTTATTTACTTCAATAACTTATAGATGGCATAGGGTGACATTATATTATCTTGTATCATATTCTTCAGTATTATTTCAATCTTAATTAAATATTTTATTTCCTTAAATGCACGTGTAACTACTTTTATTGCAGATTGTGGTAACTGCTTCTCATTCGCCGACATGTACTTTAAAATTTCTCAAGATCTAACGTTATTCACGAAAAGTAACAAAAACACTATGAATATAAGCTCACGTGTCAACCATCATTCAGTAATGAAAAGTTAGTCCTTTCGGAAGTATTCTGGTTTGATTAGGGTAACTGAGTTGTTAGAGTGTAATATTATCGACTATTTTCATGCATATAACAATATCAAATTGATGTTTTGCTTTGTTGTGAATATAACATATCGTTTACCGAATGCAATCGTCCGTTTAAGGAAAGTCGGCACTAACAAAAATGAAGCAAAATGAGTTATGCACGCTCGTACTCTGTAAAATAATTTCATAGGTAAATTTACAAGAAAACAGTGGCAATTAAATATTTTATTTCCTTAAATGCACGTGTAACTACTTTTATTGCAGATTGTGGTAACTGCTTCTCATTCGCCGACATGTACTTTAAAATTTCTCAAGATCTAACGTTATTCACGAAAAGTAACAAAAACACTATGAATATAAGCTCACGTGTCAACCATCATTCAGTAATGAAAAGTTAGTCCTTTCGGAAGTATTCTGGTTTGATTAGGGTAACTGAGTTGTTAGAGTGTAATATTATCGACTATTTTCATGCATATAACAATATCAAATTGATGTTTTGCTTTGTTGTGAATATAACATATCGTTTACCGAATGCAATCGTCCGTTTAAGGAAAGTCGGCACTAACAAAAATGAAGCAAAATGAGTTATGCACGCTCGTACTCTGTAAAATAATTTCATAGGTAAATTTACAAGAAAACAGTGGCAATTTGTTTCCCAAACCTTTATGTAAATCTATTTAAACCTATAAAGTAAAATTACTATTATAAAATTGTGTAAAATTACATTTTTATCAATAAAAATATCATATTTTCTTATAAATTTGTTGCAAATTTGTAAAAAAAAAAAAAAAAAAAAACAGCAAATTGTAATTTAATCTAAGGAAATGTACATCAACTTACAAAATGAAGGCTAAGTCATTTTACATTGATATTAGGTAATTTAAACTACAGATTTTTTTTCGAGTGTTAGTCACCTTAGACCACAAAGCAAGCGCCGACTACATTGGTATATCGAGCCTCAAGCACCCATTGGAGATTTTTAATGGGATCTCCATTAGAAATCGCATTGCAATTAGTTTGAAAATTACAATTTCAGGTGATACCAAAAAATTATGTAATCTGCTGAGAGCTTAATCAATAAATATAGTTTATTTAATCAAACGATACAAACTAAAAAGTGATAAGAATAAATGGTATTATCTGACCAGGATAGCAGTGCGGTTTTGGAAGGATGGCGCTGCTGTTGTGTTTACATCGGTTTCTTGAAAAGCTCGGCGGGACAAGGGAGCGGAGAGTTTCATTCTGCAGTGTAACCAACGGTTTTTAAAAGTTGCAGTTTGGATGTTATGCACAGCCTAATCTCTTTCCGCTTAATAAAGAACGCCGTAAGTTATGTGGTTGTAGTGAACCATTCCTGCAATAATGCAGGTGTATTGTGAATAGTGATATATGAATGGAAATTACCAATTTAAGAACAACATAGCACATGTCAATTCAGTGAGCTTCTACCGTGTATTAAGCATATTGTATAAAAAATGATTACGTTTTATTCGATGTCATTATAAAACAGGAGCAGCCTGTAAAACGCTGCTCGCTAGTTTGTTCGCAAGTTAATATGGAAGTTTTTTTTTTTTTTTTTTTTTTTTTTTTTTTTTTTGCTTGTTACTTAATATGTTCTGCAAATAACTTCAATAACTTTTGAAACTATTTGTCTTAACTTGAGCCAGGGGCGGATCCAGGCTGAATGATTGGGGGGCGGTCGTTCGAAGTTATTAAAGTTAGACGGGAAAAAAAAAAGTAAAACAACTTTAGAAAAGGAGAAGTAGCTATTGTCTGCAATTTCTAGAACAGAAATGGCCACCTGCGATTTCGAAGGTAGACATTTTTTGAGCAAGAATGCCAATGTAAGTAATTTCTTGCAATTTATTGCTTTATTTGACTTCTGCAACGTAAAACAAAACAGAGTAAGGCCTACCTATTTTAGGTTTTATTTTACATGTATAATACAAAGGTGAAAATTCTTAGAATTTATTTTTAAAATAAAAAATATTCTATTCTGGGAGGAACAATCGCCCCGCTCCCTGGATCTGCTCCTGACTTGAGCATATGCGTGAAGTGATTTATTACGAACAGGACAAAAAGAACTGTGATAGATTAATTACAAGTAATCCGGTTAGAAACACTGCTGTTTGCATTTTAGTTCCAAAACCGGCCGCCCGCACTCGTTGGCTGGTCAGGTTTCAGCTCTCTGCACTATTGTTTGTTTTACAAAAATCTTCAACAATAGGTTTGCGTTTTTACCTTATTTCAGCACCTGCTGCCAAATCGTGAGTCCTTTATTTCAAAGATTGCATTCTCATTGTTTCCAACAGAATATACTTTGTTCATTATTGAAATGACTTGTCGGCTGTCATATACAGTTATTTGAGCGAAATGTTTAAACTCAATTGTTGCGTCTGTTTTTTTTTTCTTCTTGTGTGTGTTAGTGTGTATTGTAGAAAAAGAATAATAAGTACGACAGAAATTCTTTAAATTTTACGTTTTCCGTTTGTGCCGACTTGGCTAAAGGAGAAAGTGATGAGAGGGCAACCCAAAAGTACAAAAAGCATAACAGCAATTTACATACTGTATATTGTTGGTACCTTGAACATGGTTGTGTTTGTCTAAGGGTCCAGCAGAAACTAATTTTAAAAGCATAATAAAGCATACTTTTAGAAAATAAAGCATAAAACATGATTTAAAATATATAGCACAATTCTTGGAAAATTCTATTAGAAGAATTCTTGGAAAATTCTGTTCAACTGCAAGTTGAACATACTGTATTCAAGATTTTTTTTTAAACCGATATTTACAATGCAAAATCATTGAGAACAATGGGAACAATGAAAAGCTTATTTTTATTTCTGTAAACTTTTCCGAGTAATCTTTTGATGTGGAGAAAAGAAGAAGAAAACATTTCGCCAACAATGAATAGTACACAAGAACATCACACTATATTGTTTTGAGTACCTTTTGAACTTGAGCACTTTCTGTACTTTTTGGTGGTATCTTTTTACTTTCCCTTTCTGTATATATGCACCTCTAAGGCGCACACAGGTGATAGAAAAAAACTGGCTCGACTTAAGCTATGTCTTTACAGTGCATTAAGTAGAAAGTTCATTAAATATGAAAGAAACTGGTTGCATAAAACATTAATAAATAGATCAAGATATTTAGAATATTTAGTGTGTATTAAATATTATACATTATACACAATTTATGTAAAACAATGATTAAGATTAACAATAAAACAAATTTGGAAAAAAATAAAGCATAATTAAACAAAAAATAAAGCATAATATGGGTCGCTCTTGTGATGAGAAATGAATTAAAATGATGGAAAGAAGAAAATGAGGGGAAACGGGTGAACCTCTAGAAAACCCACGCACACGTTTGAGTACTATAGAGAAACATACATCAAATTGTTTGTGTGGTTTACGGCTGTGTGGTTTGTGTGTATTAAAAAATTGTAATATAGATTGAATAACTTGGTAATTAAGTTACTAAAAAAGGAAAATTCTGATGGACTGAAGAAAGGAAACCGTAATAATACTGAAGTATGATGATATATGCAACATACAGTGTAGAAAATGATAATCGTGAAGTATAGAAAGTGATCATTCATGCAGTTCATTATACAGTACAAGAAAAATGCTTATGTTTCACTCCCAGTATTGCTGTTTCAGATAAACGAATGAAAGCTGATTTATATTGTGCAGGTGAGGGATGTCATCTCAGATAGCTACGATGATTGCCTATTCTTCGTTCGTAAATGACCATAAAATGACTTAGACATGTAGGAGGTAAATCAGTATGAAACTTGATAAGTGTCCATACAGCTTAAGCTAGAAAGTCATGCTTCAAATCCATAATTAAAAAAAAAGGTTATAAAATGATGGGGTACATGATATATATAACGTGGAAGGTAAAAGAGGGAAAATGAGAGGAATTAAGTTAACTTACCAGAGGTTTTAGCAGTTGAAACATATATCCAAGTATCCTTTGTCGTTCCAAAGATATACGTAGCACATATCCTAATAAATGTCCTGGCGCATAAGTAATCAAACCGAAGATGTAATTTACGATTGGATCTAATATCTCGTCGAAAATGCCAGGTGCGATGAATGAAATGCTCGGGGTTAAATTCAATTATGTTTATTCGATAGAGGCCTGAGCATCATTTGACGGACTGCTTTACTGGCGTTAAATCTCTAGAAATCTATATTGGATCCTAGCGCGGAGTCAACCCCTACGTTCTAAATGGACGGGTATACTGATTTATTCAGCTCTGCAATCACAACCATACTCCACGTAAAATGTTCTGCTCAAATTGTTTTGTATCAAGAGTACGATGTCGTCCGATTTCTTTTACTTCCTGAATGCTCGTGCCTGTATTATCCACATGCAATCGAAATAAATGTTGTGTGTTGTAATGATGGAGCTTATATAACGAAATGAAACTTTTCAGTTTTACGTCCCATGTTTACGCCGGCTAGACTAAAAGAAACGGTGATGATGAGCAATGAATGAAATGGTGAAATTAAGAAAGTGGGATGAAACGGGAGAACCCCGAGGAAACCCACGCACACGGTGCTTGCCCACCACACGTTATTTTATTGCCTTCTCTTTACAGAATGACGCAATAAGTTGAATAATTTTATAAATACTTGCCAGACTTAGTACAATATTGCAAAACGTTTATAAGATTCAATCAATGAATTAACTGATATTTGCTAAAGACTTTTAAAGTGATATGAATTTAATAATAATTATGATAGCTAACCGATGACACTGTCCTCGGAGCTGCACAATATTAACTGTTTGACTATGCAAACACAAATTTCAGTTAGGTCCGTGAACTTGGCCCCCCCACTTTGAGCACTAACGATAAAATTAGTGTCAATCGTTAGTGCATCGTTAGTGCTTCTTAGTGCACCAACCCCTAACGTTAGTGCTTAATTAGTGTAGGAGCTACAAGCAAAAAACCTTTGGGGGGGCCAAGTTCACGCTGCCCCCCACTTCAAGCACTAACGAAATAACTAGTGCCATTCGTTAGTGAATCGTTAGTGCTTCCTAGTGCACCAACCCGTGACGTTAGTGCTTCATTAGTGTAGGCTCTAGAGCCAAAACAATGGTACACGCTGGCCCCCCCCCACTTCAAGCAATAAGGAAAGGAATAGTGCCGTTCGTTAGTGCATCGTTAGTGCTTCCAGAAAATACTAAAATTTTTGTTAGTGCTTCACTATTAGTGTAGATATAGCCAATTATAAGTCACGAAACTCCCATAAGAAATGCATGGGGAATTTTTCATTGCGTCAAATTACCGCCAAATTCAAAAGCACTATTGACCTCTTCTAGTGCAATCGTTAGTGCATCGTTAGCGCTTCTTACTGCAAAACCCGCTAACGTTAGAGCTTCATTAGTGTAGGAGTTATAAAGAAAAAACATTTGGGGGGGCCAAGTTCACGCTGCCCCCCCACTTCAAGCACTAACGATAAAATTAGCACTATTCGTTAGTGCATCGTTAGTGCTTCTAGAAAACACTTATAGTTTCGTTAGTGCTTCAATATTAGTGTGGTTATGGCTAATTACATGTCATGAAACTACCATAAGAAATGCATGGGGAATTTTTCATTGCGTCGAATTACCGCCGAATACAAAAGCACTAATGAATTCTTGTAGTGCAATCCTTAGTGCATCGTTAGTGCTTCTTAGTGCACCAACCCTAACATTAGTGCTTCATTAGTGTAGGAACTACAAGTGAAAAACCATTTGGGCCTAGCGTGAATTTGCTCCCCCCACTTTGAGCACTAACGAAAAGATTACTGCCATTCGTTAGTATATCGTTAGTGCTTCCAGAAAATACTAATAGTTTCGTTAGTGCTTCATTATTAGTGTAGATATAGCCAATTGTAAGTCACGAAACTCCCATAAGAAATGCATGGGGAATTTTTCATTGCGTTAAATTACCGCCAAATTCAAAAGCACTAATGATCTCTTTTCCTGCTATCGTTAGTGCATCGTTAGTACTTCTTAGTGCACCAACCCTAACGTTAGTGCTTCATTAGTGTAGGAACTACAAGTGAAAAACCATTTGAGCCTAGCGTGAACTTGCCCCCCCCCACTTTGAGCACTATCGAAAATATTAGTGCCATTCGTTAGTATATCGTTAGTGCTCTCAGAAAATACTAATAGTTTCGTTAGTGTTTCATTATTAGTGTAGATATAGCCAATTGTAAGTCACGAAACTCCCATAAGAAATGCATGGGGAATTTTTCATTGCGTCAAATTACCGCCAAATTCAAAAGCACGAATGACTTTTTGTAGTGCAATTGTTAGTGCACCCTAACGTTAGTGCTTCATTAGTGTAGGAACTTCAAGTAAAAAACACCCTGTGAGCCTAGCGTGAACTTGGCCCCCCAGCTTGAGCACTAACGAAAAAATTAGTGCCATTCGTTATTGCATTGTTAATGCTTATGGAAAATACTAATAGTTTCGTTAGTGCTTCACTATTAGTGTAGATATAGGCAATTATAAGTCACGAAACTCCCATAAGAAAAACATGGGGATTTTTTCATTAGGTCAAATTCTCACGAAATTCAAATGCAGTAGTTGTCTTTTCTAGTGGCATCGTTAGTGTTTCATTATTGCTTGCTAGTGCACCAAGACCGAACATTAATGCTTCTCATCGTGAATGCTTTTATTGGCTAGCGTATAGTTAGCTCCCCTTAAGTTTTATTTTTTACCGTCCATACTGTTGATGCACTAATGTTTGGAGTTCTGGTGGTTATTAGTGCTTTTAAATATGTGGGAAATTTACAAAATGAAAAATGCTGTGTCTAAATTTAGCCCGCACGATTCTTAAGTGCTAGTAAAACTATTTACATGGTTAGTGCTAAGTAATTTCACATTAGTGCACTAAACAGTAACGATAGCACTATCATACTTTAGTAGTTATTAATGAATAACTCGTTCGGGGCTAACTTTAGATTTTTCAACTTTTACACATTTTTTTTTAGTAATTGTGCCACACAAGTGGGACTAACACCAGTGGGTAGTGCATTAATAGAGCCCTATTAAACACTGATTGCTGTCATAGTTTGGGAGTTATAAGTGAATAACACATTCCGGGCTAAATTTAAATTTATCGAAGTTTACAATAATTGTTTCACAAAGGTGGAATAATCGTCAAAGGTTAGTGCAGCGTTAATACTCCAAAAAGCTCTAACGTTAGTGAAATTGTAGTTTGGGAATTATTAATGAATAGCTCGGACGAGACTGAATTTAAAAGTATCGAAAAACACTAATTTTCTCACAAAGGTAGGACAAACTTTAAAGGATAGTTCATCCTTAACGCCTCAAGAAAACAATAAGTACTAACGTTAGTTCTATCATATTTTTGGACTTATTAATGAAACCTCAACCCGGTCTAACTTTAGGTTTTTCAACTTAAACAGTTTTACACTAATTGTAACAAAAAAAAAGTAGGACAAACACAAGCGCTTACTGCATTGCTAGAGCTATAAAACATTAAGCATTCTCGTTAGTACTTTCATGGATAGTCCGGATAGGATTGAATTTAAATTTTCGAATTTCACACTAATTGTCCCACAAAGGTAAGATAACCGCCGAAGGTTAGTGACTGTTAGTGCTTCATGAAACACTAATCACTTAACGTCAGTGCCGTCACAGTTTAGGAATTTTACCAAATAACTCGAGCGGGGCTAACTTCAGGTTTTTCAATTTTTACACAATTATTGTAAAATTCGATAAATTTTAATTGAGTTCCGTCCGAGTGATTCACTGATAACTCCTAAACTGTAATAGCACTATCGTCAATGCTTAGTATTTTTGAAGCACTAAAAAAGCACGATCCTTTAGCGATTATCCTACCTTTGGATTGACAATTATTGTAAAATTCGACAAATTTGAATTTAGGCTCGTGCGTGTTATTCGTTAATAACACTTAAATTATGATAACACTAGCATTAGTGCTTATTCAGCGGAGGACTAAACGCTGGTTTGGTCCATTTCTGTCAGACAATTAGCGTAAAATTGTACAAAATTTAAAGATCTAAAGTAGCCCTCCCCCCCGATTTACTCATTTTTAGCCCCTAAACTATGATAGCAGTAATATTAATGCTTAGTGTCTTTCGGAGCACTAACGATGTACTAATCTTTGACGTTTATTCAACCTTTGTGGGACAATTATGGTAAAATTTGCTAAAATTAAATTTAGCACAGAGTGAGTTATTCACTTATAACTCTTAAACTATAACCGCGCTAACACTAATGCTTCGTGTTTCGGAAAGCAATAAGGATACACTAACTTTTGACGTCTATCTCACCTTTGTAGGACAATAGTTATAGAATTAGAAAAATTTCAATTTAGTCTTGCAAATAATGTTCACTAATATAGAGTTGAATCAAAGCACTAACGTTAGAGTTTAGTGTACTAATGGGTACTAACGATGCACTAACCATGTCAAACGTTATTTTAATATTTGAGATGCGTGCGGGGCTAAATTTAGACACGTAGCATTTTCCATTTTGTAAAATTCTTCCACCAAATTTAAAAGCACTAATAACCATATATTAGTGTAATAGTTACTATTACGTTCGGGAATTTGACACAATGAAAAATACCAGATGTATTTATTATGGGAGTTTCGTGACTTATAATTCGCTATATCTACACTAACAGTGAAGCACTAACGAAACTATTAGTATTTTCTACAAGCACTAACGATGCACTATCGAATGGTAATAACCTTTTCGTTACTGCTCAAACTGGGGGGCCAAGTTCACGTTAGGCTCAAAAGTTTTTTTTACTTGTAGTTCCTACACTAATGAAGCACTAACGTTAGGGTTGGTGGAGTAAAAAGCACTAACGATGCACTAAGGATTGCACTAAAACAGATCATTAGTGCTTTTGAATTTGACAGTAATTTAACGCAATGAAAAATTCCCCATGCATTTCTTCTGGGCGTTTCGTGACTTACAATTGGCTATATCTACACTAATAGTGAAGCACTAACAAAATTATTAATATTTTCTGAGAGCACTAACGATATACTAACGAAAGGCACTAATCTTTTCGTTAGTGCTCAAAGTGGGAGGCCAAGTTCACGCTAGGCTCAAAGGGTTTTTACTTGTAGTTCCTACACTAATGAAGCACTAATGTTATTGTTGGTGCACTAATAAGCACTAACGATTGCACTACAAGAATTCATTAGTGCTTTTGAATTTGGCGGTAATTTGACGCAATGAAAAAATTCACATGCATTTCTTATGGGAGTTTCGTGACTTACAATTGGCTATATCTGCACTAATAGTGAAGCACTAACAAAACTATTAGTATTTTCTGAGAGCACTACCGATATACTAACGAATGGCACTAATCTTTTCGTTAGTGCTCAAAGTGGGGGGGCAAGTTCACGCTAGGCCCAAATGGTTTTTCACTTGTAGTTCCTACACTATTGAAACACTAACGTTAGGGTTGGTGCACTAAGAAGTACTAACGATGCACTAACGATTGCACTAAAAGAGATAATTAGTGCTTTTGAATTTGGCGGTAATTTAACGCAATGAAAAATTCCCCATGCATTTCTTATGGGAGTTTCGTGACTTACAATTGGCTATATCTACACTAATAATGAAGTACTAACGAAACTATTAGTATTTTCTGGAAGCACTAACGATATACTAACGAATGGCACTAATCTTTTCGTTAGTGCTCAAAGTGGGGGGGCCAAGTTCACGCTAGGCCCAAAAGGGTTTTTCATTTGTAGTTCCTACACTAATGAAGCACTAACGTTAGCGGTTTCTGCAGTAAGAAGCGCTAACGATGTACTGACGATTGCACTAGAAGAGGTCAATAGTGCTTTTGAATTTGGCGGTAATTTGACGCAATGAAAAATTCCCCATGCATTTCTTATGGGAGTTTCGTGACTTATAATTGGCTATATCTACACTAATAGTGAAGCACTAACGAAAATTTTAGTATTTTCTGGAAGCACTAACGATGCACTAACGAACGGCACTATTCCTTTCCTTATTGCTTGAAGTGGGGGGGCCAGCGTGTACCATTGTTTTGGCTCTAGAGCCTACACTAATGAAGCACTAACGTCACGGGTTGGTGCACTAGGAAGCACTAACGATGCACTAACGAATGGCACTAGTTATTTCGTTAGTGCTTGGTGGGGGGCAGCGTGAACTTGGCCTCCCAAAGGTTTTTTGCTTGTAGCTCCTACACTAATTAAGCACTAACGTTAGGGGTTGGTGCACTAAGAAGCACTAACGATGCACTAACGATTGATACTAATTTTATCGTTAGTGCTCAAAGTGGGGGGGGCAAGCTCACGGACCTATTTCAGTTATCCAGTTGAGTCGTCACTACAAATATCAAGGTGTTAATGTAATATATTACTTTTCAGAATACCGTCCGATGAATTGTTCTATTATGAGAAGAAAGTCCTGTTCTTCTCGTGTGAAGAATAACGTCCTGTAAATCTCTTGTGAATGTTGCAGAAATTTCTTTTTATAACTGGAATTTTCTGATATGATCAAACACTTGTTTTCTTATAACTAAATACAAAGAAACGGACATTGTAGTGTTATTTAAAATTTCTCTCTTGCCTCTCTAGACAACTCAAGAATATATTTCTCATCTTCAACTTGAGCTAATCTACACGTTGGTATTTTCTTATTAAGGATATAAAAATTGAGTATTAGAGATACTGTCTCCATTTTCCTATTGATTAGAAGAATTTTCTTTAAAGCTGAAACATCCTTCTAACTAAGAGTTTCTATACAGAATCTGATACATGTAACTTACTTGAATCCACACATTGGGAATCTTCTGAACAAACAGATGAAGATTTAGATATTACAGAAATTGTATAGGATTTTCGAAAACGCTGAAATATATATTGTATCTTTCTTAATGAGGGGGGCGCGGTGGCTCAGTGGTAGAGCGTTTACCTCTGGTGCTTGGGGTCTCGGGTTCAAACCCTGCTCCCGCCAAGTGAACTTTGTGGTGGACAAACACCGTGCTCGTGGGTTTTCTCGGGGCTCTCCCATTTCCTCCCACTTTCTTCATTCCACCATTTCACCCATCTATCATCATCACCGTCTCCTTTAGCCTAACCGGCATAACCGTCGGACGTAAAACTTAAAGATTTCATTTCATTTTTTTTTTCTTAATGAGCACTTTATGTACAAACTTTTTATCTTCAGAACTTCAGGGATCCGTGAGATACTCTATTCTTACGAACAGCTTCCTTGCGGCAACGCGGTTACCATACACGGCTTTGGCGTCTGAGACCCGGGTTCGATTCTTCGCCGGAGCTCATTTAATTCGGATTTCTCATTAAGCTGTAGGTCCCCGTAATATATGCTTTCATTGCTTTGACGCAAATAGCTACCTTGACATGGGCTATGAAAGAAAGAACTGATAGTTGACTTGTGTAATAGGGCCTAATGGTATCCCTAATAATACGTTATTTTTTCCATTTTCCGTCCACTACTACTACTACTACTACTACTACTACTACTGCTGCTACACTACTACTACTACTTAATGCGAGTGTTTTATTATTATTATTATTATTATTATTATTATTATTATTATTAGTATTAGTAGTAGTAGTAGTAGTAGTAGTAGTAGTAGTAGTAGTAGTAGTAGTAGCAGTAGTAGTAGTAGTAGTAGTAGTAGTAGTAGTAGTAGTAGTAGTAGTAGTTTTCAAATCTGTGTGACGAACTCCAAAAGTAGTGCAAAACCTCATACTTTCTCTTCTATATGATATGTCTTAACTGTAGCTCATCTTTGCCTAAGTTTCACGAAACCTATACTTCGTCGCTTCGTGTCGAATTTGTGCATGGCAGTCAACAGTTCCCTTCGCTGGGAACGCTGACAAGGTGATGGTGTCTCCGCCTATGCTATAAAGAATAGGCTGCGAACAAATAGTATTCTTGAAGGACCTAAATTTAAATATCTATTATTAGTTGCCTCATGTTTATTCGGAGCATTATAAAAATAAACGATATTTTAGTAAAATACAGAGTATTAATGATTTCAAGCGTAACTTTTGTTTGATGTATAAATATTTCGGACGTATTTAGCCTTATAACTTACGTCATTCATTATATAAAGAACAGCTCATAGTAGAAATATTTGAACACTATTTTATCCCTAAAACTTTCTGCTCTGTTGTATATTTGGATAGTTGTAGCCTTGAATATATTCCATACATAAGTACTGCATTGGAATGCTTCAGAGGAAATAACATTATCACCTTCCCATTTTCATATGCTAAATATCTTTGGAACACATTGACAAAGTTACCATCGCTTTTTGGAATTCTTATTTAATGTTCTTATAATCAGAGGCATCGTGCCTGTATAACTTTTGAGGGGGATATGGGAAAGGTCAGTGTGTTTCGTTGACAGATATTCAAGCAAAGATCAAGATTCTTGAGACTCAAGACCCCTTTGCACCCCTCATTCAAATCGTCCTTTGAACCCATAAAAAAATTAAATTGCGGGTGTATTATTTTTCTTTCAGCTACATTCACCTCAGAAATCACTGGTAGTCTAGTTTTTTGATCTCTAGCGTGATAGAATGAATTAAAAGTATGCATATAGAAAATCGCGGATTATCTCTTACTAGTTGCCGGTCAAAATGATGACCACGCTTCCTTTAATTCATTCTTTAACATACGAAAAATATCATCAGGAGGGGGTGATATCAAGGTTCCGAATTCTTTGACGTGTACATGATTCAATATAAACATGCTTATTTTCTTTCCATAATATGCTTTCCAAGAGAGGGAGGGTATTAATACCTAGAAACACAACTTTTGTAAGCAGTGCATTTGTTAATTTGTAGTTTATTTTGAAAACAATTTATAGAAATATTGTTTTCAGACGATGAATATGCATTGGAGATGATAATTCTCTTTATTTGTTTCAATACTTCATCAGGCGATAGATGGCCACACGTAATCATACATTATTTTTTTATCATTTTCTTCATTATAGTATCAATCTTACTTAAATATTTCATCCACGTAAATATATATATAACAAATTTTATTAACGGGGTCGATGCTTATTTTTCAGTTGTAAGAAGAGTACAAAACTTCTCAAGATCTAGTGGTATTCACAGAAAGAATATATAACACTATAAATATAAATCTAACCTGCTTCAGTCATTCAATGATGAAAGTGTAGAAAATTTTTATTGTTCTTCACAAATGAACCAATAAAATAGCCATAATTTTTTGGAAGTTTGTTGTGTTCAGTGAAGCCATATCTAGCATCTTGGTGCTAGATCTAGGATAATTCACATGCATTTCGCATCTAGCATCTTGACTTTAGCATCTTGGCCAAATCTAGCATAATTTCATTTTCCCCTCTGAAGAACAGAAAAAGAACGAAAATTTAGATAGTTCAACGACCGTCGGGAATTATCCCTTTTAGTTGAACGAGTGTAGAAGTAATAAAACCAGTCAGTATTTCCGCTGTTGTACTGTTGAATTCACAGAAATGTTCAAAAATAAGCAAAACGTGATTCTACAAAAGTCTTGTTTACTACTTACCCATAATTTTATTACTGTCAACTGAAATCTGAGTGTGTGGTTAACTGGAATGTTTCTGTCCCTTTTCAATTTACAACTTGAGAGCGGAGGGGATATGAGCATCAGGGGACAGCTAGTAATACACTGCTAAAAGAAATGCTTCAGGGCTATGTCGGAAGCGGCATGTTGTGTATATATTTCTTAAAATGTTACCCATTCATAAAATATAAATTCGACCATCCTCCCTATAACGTGCCATTTACCATCATTTCTGACAGCGTCATATTAGCTTTGAACATGAATACAGTTGAAACACTTCATTAAAATAATGAAGAAAAGTGGAGGCGGGTCTTTAAAATTAGGAAAGATAATTTGAAAATCTGGCATAATTTACAAAAATCTAGCATAATTCAGACCCGTGTTTGGCATCATCGCAAGTGTCGAATGTGGCAACCCTGGTTGTGTTCAAAATATCACAATTTGTACATATTGTTGGCTAAGTGTATTTGTGTCTTGTTAAAAATAAAAATCTTTAAGTTTTATGTTCCATACTTATGCCGACTAGGCTAAACGAGACGGTGAGGAAATGAAATTTTTGAGTTTTACGTCCGACGATTATGCTGACTAGGCTAAAGGAGACGGTGAGGATGAGAAATGAATGAAATGTTGCAATCAAGAAAGTGGGAGGAAACGGCAGAACCCTGAGAAAACCCACGTACACGGTGTTTCTCAACCACAAATTTCACTTCGTGGAAACGCTCTACCAGAGCTGAACGTTCTGCCAATGGCCCCTTGTTAAAAATAAGTGAAGGATACACAAAACCAAATAAATAAAACAAATGGCGCTTCCTTTAACGCCTTAACCGTAATACCGGTCTGTAAGACGTTCAGCAATATTTGTTTTTGTTTGCGGTAGTCCTTATTTACTTAGCTTCCTCTACGTCTCAGTAGCTTCCCCTCCTTGAACCTTCTACACAATAATCTTATTGTTTCGCAGTTTCAGTGGGCGACTCGATTGTTACAGTTTGCTTTTCGAAACACTCCTGGTCTCAGATACCGGATATTGCAGTATACCTCACTTTCACAGCGGTCTTTCGTACCGCATATTACGTTGTACGCCATATAAGCTATTTCGACTAATTTTATTATAGTAATGTAAGTTTGTTATTAATTTAGTTGCATATGTTTTTCTAGAGACATCATGGAACAGCTAAATACAAATAAAAAAGTTTTAGCTAGAGATAATAGATCGCATCAGGTTGATATTATATGAAGGAGAACTTACGAGGAAACGGTCTTAAGTGTAAACAACCGATTTGGCTGGGGTCCGGATATGTGTTACGGAAGACCAAAGTAGGAGACATGTATTTTTGGCGTTTGGGCCCATACGCAGAAATTTCCTAAATACGGGGCCCCAAAGTTGCCGTACATGCTATAACTAAGAAGCGAATGACGTTACTTGTATAGTAAGGGACACTTCTGGATGGTGCACTTTTGTCGTAAATATCCATATGGGTGTACCATCCAGAAGTGTCTCTTACTGTACACAACCGATTTGGCTGGGGTCCGGATATGTGTTACGGAAGACCAAAGTACGAGACACGTATTTTGGCTTTTCGGCACATACGCAGAAATTTCCGAAATACGGTGCCCCAAAGTAGCCGTACATACTATAACTAGGAAGCGAATGACGTTACTTGTACACAACCGATTTGGCTGGGGTCCGGCTATGTGTTACGGAAGATCAAAGTAGGAGACAGGTATTTTGGCTTTTCAGCCCATACGCAGAAATTTCCGAAATACGGGGCCCCAAAGTGGCCATACATGCCATAACTAGGAAGTGAATGACGTTACTTGCACACAACCGATTTGGCTGGAGTCCGGATATGTGTTACGGAAGACCAAAGTAGGAGACACGTATTTTGGCGTTTGAGCACATACACAGAAATTTCCGAAATACGGGACCCCAAAGTGGCCCTAAATGCTATAACTAGGAAGCGAATGACGTTACTTGTACACAACAGATTTGGCTGGAGTCCGGATGTGTACTACTGGAGACCAAGGTAGGAGACACGTAATTTCGCGTTTGGGCCCATACGCAGAAATTTGCCAAATACGGGGCCGCAAAGTGGCCCTACATGCCATAAGTAGGAAGCGAATGACGTTACTGGTACAGAATGTTGGCTTGCGTTGGAATATGTTGCTATATATCCAATAGTATGAGACTTGTGTTTGTTGTTAGGTCCCACAAAAAGGAATGTCGAATGTATCATACATAGTCCGATATTGCTAGATTTTCAATAAGGCCATGAAGTTGGCGTATCTGGTACCCATGCAACTCTGAACAGATGTTCAGTTGGCACGAACCGTCGAGGGGGATCTGCTGACCACGAGGGTGTCAACGGAGCGAAAGAATGTTTGCGTTTTTCGCTTGTATTTCTATGGCTAGGATGTGGCAACCGGGCGGTACACTTTTGTGCAAGAGAGTGAACATTAATACTTAATTGATACGGCGTGTGTTGTCAGGAAACCGGGCACAGTGGCGGAAGTAAAGTTTGCCGCCCTGTCAGGTTTGGTCGGAAGAAAAACTACATGTCCTCGACATCGGCTTATAATAGCCATATCCGGACCCCAGCCAAATCGGTTGTGTAAAAGTAACGTCATTCGCTTTCTAGTTATAGCATGTAGAGCCACTTTGGGGCCCCGTATTTCGGAAATTTCTGCGTATGGGCCCAAACGCCAAAATACGTGTCTCCTACTTTGGTCTTCCGTAACATATCCTGACCACAGCCAAATCGGTTGTGTACAAGTAACGTCATTCGCTTCCTAGTTTTAGCATGTGGGGCCACTTTGGGGTCCCGTATTTCGGAAATTTCTGCGTATAGGCCCAAACGCCATCCGGACCCCAGCCAAATCGGTTGTGTACAAGTAACGTCATTCGCTTTCTAGTTATAGCATGTAGAGCCACTTTGGGGCCCCGTATTTCGGAAATTTCTGCGTATGGGAACAAACGCCAAAATACGTGTCTCCTACTTTGGTCTTCCGTAACATATCCTGACCACAGCCAAATCGGTTGTGTACAAGTAACGTCATTCGCTTCCTAGTTTTAGCATGTGGGGCCACTTTGGGGTCCCGTATTTCGGAAATTTCTGCGTATAGGCCCAAACGCCATCCGGACCCCAGCCAAATCGGTTGTGTACAAGTAACGTCATTCCCTTCCTAGTTATAGCATGTAGGGCCACTTTGGGGCCCCGTATTTCGGAAATTTCTGCGTATGGGCACAAACGCCAAAATACTTTTCTCCTACTTTTGTCCCTTGTAACATATATCCGAACCCCAGCCAAATCGGTTGTGTACAAGTAACGTCATTCGCTAACTAGTTATAGCAGTTAGGGCCTCTTTGGGGCCCCGTATTTCGGAAATTTCTGCGGATGGGCCCAAACGCCCTGGATCCCAGCCAAATCAGTTGTGTACAAGTAAAGTTAGTCGCTTCCTAGTTATAGCATGTAGGGCCACTTTGGGGCTCCGTATTTCGGAAATTTCTGCAATGGGCCTAAACGCCAAAATAATTGTCTCCTATTTTGGTCTCGTGTAACATATATCCGGACCCCAGCCAAATCGGTTGTGTACAAGTAACGTCATTCGCTTCCTAGTTATGGCATGTAGGGTTACTTTTTGGTCCCGTTTTTGGAAATTTCTGCGTATGGGCCCAAACGCCAAAATACGTGTCTCCTACTTTGGTCTCCTGTAACACATATCCGGACCCCAGCCAAATCAGTTGTGTACAAGTAAAATCATTCGCTTCCTAGTTATAGCGTGTAGGGCCACTTTGGGACCTCGTATTTCGGAAATTTCTGGGTATGGAGCCAAACGCCAAAATACGTGTCTCCTACTTTGGTCTCCTGTAACATATATCCGGACCCCAGCCAAATCGGTTGTATACAAATAAAATTATTCGCTTCCTAGTTATATCATGTAATGCCACTTTGGGGCCCCGTATTTCGGAAATTTCTGCGTATGGGTCCAAACGCCAAAATACGTGTCTCCTACTTTGGTCTCCCGTAACACATATCCCGACCCTAGCCAAATCGGTTGTTTACATTCAAGACCGTTTCCTCGTTAGTGACAGTGGCAGTGAATTGAGTGACTCTATGGATGATTCCGATGCTGATCCGGATTATGTACTTTCACAAGAAGAAACACGGAAAAACTCAAGTTACGAGTGAGATAGTTTAGATGAAAATTTAAAAAATGATGAAACGAAATGTGATATACCAGAGAAAACTGGGCTACTTATTGATAATTGTAATCTAAAACTTATTGATAATTGTAATCTATCTGAATATATTTTTGGTCGATTGAGAAAGAACGAGAGTAGTCTACCATACCTAGGGTGCGTTTACATATTTTCGTAATAATTTTGAAATTAACAAAAGTTATTAAAGCATATACTTAATTATTTTTATTGCATTTATGTATACTTTCGTCAAATAATTGCGAGTTATAATACTTCATGTATACTTGCTAGTTTAAAAACAATATATACTGAAGAAGTTCATTCACAAAATAAGAGTAAATATTTTATATAATTGTAGAAAGAATACCGTAAAGATGTTAGTTGTTTTTTGTCGCTTAATTTATAAAAATCTATGATTTATAAATAAAAATGTATGTAGCCGTTTCACAGACCGTGTATTGCAGTTAGTTTCAGGTGTTATATTACGGTTACAGTGTTAATGTAGATAATTTAATCTCATCATATTACTTGTCGCATAGGAATTGAACACACGATGAGCTAGGGAAAATTTGCTAAGAAGAGGGAAAATTTGCTAAGAAGAGGGAAATTTTACTAACAAGAGGGATAATTTTGTGTCAGTCGATGGAAATTTTCTAAGAAGAGGGAAACTTTTGCGTCAATTGAGGGAAATTTTCTTGTGGAAACCTACGAACAGTTGTCCGTGTATTGTACAGTTTCTCATAGGTTGTTGTCTGTTTCAGAGAAGTTGACGCTGACAAATGAGTCAGATGAACAATTGTACGTCACTTTAGGCCAGTCAACTCTACCGTTATACCGTTACATACCCTGGTAACGACTTACGATTACATTATTAACATAACATTTCCTGTCATTGTTAATTTTTAAGGTGGGAGTTTAAGAGGTATTGATGATATGTTAAAGTGCTTTATATATTTCTTAAGTTTTATAAAGCGTCCTTTCACAGTATATCTCCTCTAATTCAGTTGATTACCTAAATAAAGGCAGTAATTGTTTCTACATCACAACTATTACGCGCTTTACAGGGTGACCTTTAACTAATTACACAACCCTCGAATTGTTGTGCATTACCGCGAATGCACGCTTTCCCATGGGCGCATTTGCATTAGGGAATATATCAGGTGTTTTGATAATTGATCCAACTATCAATAATACATTGATTAAAGACATTGACATCTTGATTATATCCATCATACATTAGCTGCTTTAGATGTCCCCAATAGTGTAGTGGCTTAGCGACGGGATCATGCAAAATATGATACCAACATGCTACTTTCAGGGATGATAGGCCTAATAATAAAAAGTAAATCCTGATATAGAACCACCTTGGCGAGGGTCTTGTTTTAGTATATGACGTCATCAATATGGCCGCCAACGAATTGCGACTTAACTGAATTTAAAAATGTATAACTCCATTACTATTCAAGGTAGAAACTTCGTTTCTCCTTTATTTTTCATAGAATACATCGTATCTCTATTGTCAGTATACTTGCCTTATATTGCCGCCATTTTTAAATATGGCGTCTCAAACTGGAAAAATGTTTATTTTCAAAACGATTTTCTATGTTTTATAGCAAATAACTTTGACACTGCTATGATTATGGAAAAATACTTTGAAACAACTGTCAAAGGCCATTGGAATAGCTTTCTAACGCGACCAGAATCATTTCTGTATCTCAATAAATAACTGAGATAATCAATTTTTTGTAGGACTAAATGTCGAGCTTTCCTGAATAATGTTCGAATGTATCCGTAGACGTAGTTATATGGCATTTGTATTTCCATTGGCCCTTTGATAATAGGAACATAGTACGGCTACCAGTATGTTCCTTTTAAAGTGGAGAATAGCAAATCACAAGTGTTTATCTTCTACCCGTGCTGAAAACCCTTTATAACGTCATAAATCCAAGATGACCGCTGCGATTTTTCTCCGGTACAAGAAGTGGTAATTTCTCGCCACAGAAAAATAATAGAAACATGCAACAACCACCAATATCTTTTTCCATGTTTAGAATTATAAAGTGACATAAGTTATTGTCTTTTCTTTGAGGCAAAAACCGAGTATATGGCGTCCTAAACCTAAGATTGCCGTCAACTCTTAAATACGTGTTATGCATAATATTATATTACTTATTTTTCTCGACTCAATTCAAATTTTGGTACACGGCCATGAACCTTGAATCACTTCTTTTTTATTTGCTGGACAATATTCGATCTGCGAAATTTTCCTCCTATTGTAGTAAATTGGATCAGATTTGTCCCTGGATGTTCGTCCTGATCATATCAATTATGCCCATTGGATGTCAGCATTCATAAAGTCTTCGGGAGAATTGAATGTACGAAACCCACAAGTATATGATGAATTTGAGAAAGGTAATTTTGTGGGAAGAAAGACAAACAGTAAATATTCGTACATGTCCCACGACCAGTTACATGAACAATGTAATACGGATCTAAAATGTGAAGGAGGTGTCATTGGTCTATTTGGTAATGAAAGTGCTCTTCTGTGTTGGATGGTTTCGGGGCCAATGATTGCAGGGTTACTAACCAAATTTGAGAAAGGGGCAGGAATAAGTGAAGATTCAGATTATTACAGTCATCATGAAGATACAGACGCTTTTTCCTCTAGGTTCAAGAAACATTTGAAAGCTTTAATTAATGCATGTAAAGATGATGACAGAAATCCATTTGCTCAAGAAAATGGTGCCTTACTATGCATTGCCACATATGCTGGTATGGATGAGAAAGCAGCTGAGTCTGTCTTCAAAGTAGAAGAATTGGGAAAGCAAGAGTACAAAACATTTGTTGGGAAACGGCTCATCGAATGCCAAACGCCTTTAAGAGAACCGATTAAATGAGGAACGAAGAAAGGACTCAAGGAGTCAATTTTAAAGAGTGACTGTAGCCTGTTTTCTCGCTTATACATAGCTTGTCAAAGTTGAGGTGGAGACATCAAAGATTTCTTTGTTCACGAAAATCTTTCGTATCCTCCGTCACTCTCTTCAAGTGGTCAATTGCGCAAGGGAACAAAATCAGATGTTATTTCTTGCTTAGAACCACTTGGAACATCACAATACATTGTACCTAGTGTGTCATGTGTTTATTTGATGGAGAAGTATTAGCTCACATGCCGAAGCCTATTCCCGGACAGTCGTTTTCTATGTATTACACTAACACATTTCAACCATTTTTAGAAAAGTTTGCGAGTGATGTCGTCAGAATGGACATAGTCTTTGACAATCATGATCCCGACAGTCTGAAAAACGAAGAACGAGACCAATGAGGAAAAGGACCAAGAATTTGTGAAAGATTCCACACTGACTCCCAAAAAATGTATGTTTTTGAATAATTCTGAAAGCAAAACTGATTTATTTCGACTTCTCTGTATACACTTACAGAACATAAGTGATTCTGTTGGTAAGGGAGAGAGATTGTGTGTCCATGTGATGATACCGCATCAGCAAACTCTAATATGGACGTAACAAGCCTTATGTCCTGCAAACAAGAAGAAGCAGACACATGCATGTTCTTGCATGCATTGCATGCCAGCAACCACGGACATAAGTATATCTAAGTTAGAACTGTCGATTCTGATGTTGTTATTGCCGTTGCTTTATTCTTTGAGCTCAATGGATCACACTTGTGGATTGAATATGAGACTGGTAAAAATAAGAGATATATTCCTGTACATGAAATTGCAACAAGCCTAGGAAAGTCTCACTCAAAAGCCCTGCTCTTTTAGCACGCATATACAGGGTTTGACACAGTGTCCGCTTTTGGTGGTCGTGGCAAGAAGACAGCTTGGCAGGTGTGGCAAACATTCCCTGAAATAACGGATACATTCATCAAACTTTCAGTTACTCCTGCTGAAATTTCAGTTCAGGACCTTGCAGCTCTTTAACGCTTCACCGTACACCTGTACGATCGATCTAGCTCTTTACTAAATGTTAACGAGTGTCGACAAAGATTTATACTTCTAGTCCGTCGATAGTCGTTAACCTATTTGTCTGACTTTTAATTTATGGGTATCTCTTATAGTATTTACTCTTCAAAAAGCAACATTGAAACTGGAAGTTTTATTGTTTTAATATTCCGTCTGGCGTCCAATAGGATAATTAGATCTGAAAAGAAATATGTATTTGGAATTCTGAACCCATACAAAGAATAAATATATATATCATCTCTTCTACTACCGTTTCTGCTCGATGAGAATCGAAATCGGAACCGTGAGTAGTAATACATATCAGTGACTTCCAGTTTTGGTAGCGATGTAAGTGCAAGAATAACACTAGTTCTTGCAAACTTTGATTTTATATTTTTTTAAATGGTGTTTCTTTCTATTGCAACCAAAGTCGAAATATGAAGCCTACTCAAGGAATACTGAACCAATATCAGTTTGAATAGAGGGCAAAGGTGTACAATAAATTTCTTCTTCACACGCTCATGTCAGGGGAATACGGTGGCTGAGTGGTATAACGATTAACTCGTTTGCATGGGGCCCCTGGTTTGATCCCCGGCCAAGTAAGTTTGTGTGGACAGCATGTTGTGCGTGAGCGTGGTGGGATACTCTTGTTTCCTCCCACATTATCACTCTACAAATTGTTTCTTCATCATACTTGCCTTAATCATCCATTTCTCTTAGCCTAACGGGCATAAACGTGGGATGTTAAACTGAAAGATTTCGTTTGACACTCCGAATCTATCTCAGAATACCATTTATCCTATCTCATGCCTTTTTATATACAGGGTGTTTGAAAAAGAACTCTCTAGTTTTAGGTATAAATTTAATTGGGAAATAAGTGAAAACTTACATCAATGAGTACATATCATGAAACAAAATTCCTTCAAGTTTTGTTTAATGTTGGTAGACTTCAACGTGCGATCCATTTGTACACTGCCGGTTTCCATTTGTACACTACTGGTTTCCATGAAAGACTTTAGCCAATGACGGATAGCTTTCGCTGTAGGTGGTTCACCACCATACTGACGTCTAAAATTACGTTTCACTGTTATAACTGACTCAGTTTGCACAAGCCAAATAACACCCTGCGCTTTCTGTTGCGGAGTACACATTGTTGTTGAGTTGCTCTGCACTGCACGCCTGCCTGAACTGAACTGAGGAAACAGAGGGAAAAAAAACAGCACTAGTGCCGTCTCAAGGTCAAGCAGACCTGCCAACTGCAGGAGAGCCAAACTTGGAGACTTGATGAATCAAACGCAACAAACTAGAATAGTGTATGTCACTTTGTACAGATTCTAGGACACATTAAAACTAGGGAGTTCTTTTTCAAACACACTGTATATCTAGAAGAGATAATGACAAAGAGCCTACAGAATAAAGACAGTATTTCAGTAAGACGTAGAGTGATTAGGTGTATACAGTTTGCAGATGATATAGCGCTTGTTGCAGAATCTAAGAAAAAATCAATAAAATGTTAGACAACTTGAGGAATGACTATGAAGAATATGGGATGAAGATAAATGTTATATAAACAAAAGGTGGTTCGAAGGAAGGGGTCGGTGTCAAATATGGAAGTAGGAGGGGAGAAAACAGAACAGGTGACTAGCTTTCGACACCTTGGTATTATTATTAGTAATAATATGAAGTGTGAACGTGAAATCAAAGCAAGGATAGGAATGGCGAAAGAAACCTTTAGGAGGAAGAAAGTATTATATTGTGGGATTTTGAATAAAGAGTTGAGAAAAAAGCTCATAATGTGCTTCGTGTGGAGAACTGTACTGTATGAGCCGGAAACATGGACATTACGGAAAAATGATGAAAAACGACTGGGAGCTTTTAATATGTGGGGATGGAGAAGAATCGAAAGAAGAAGCTGGATCGAGCGGAAAACGAATCACAGGGTGTTGGAAATCGTGGGAAGAAACGAACAATTTAGATACTAAAAATCAGAAGAGGAAGAGAAACTGTTTGGGACTGGCTAAGAAGAAATTGTATCTAGAGGGACGTGCTAGAGGGTATGGTTGCATAAAGATAAGGAGCGGGCGACCGAGACTGCATTTAATGGACTATATCAAAACTGAGAAATTGTATTTGAAGACGAAGGTGTTAGAGGAAGACCGTGGAGGTAAGAAGCTTCTCAGTTGCAGCAATAACGCCAGAATGTCTGTGATGATGATAATGACAATCCATTTCAGTCTATAAAGACCATTATTGTAGCCGAAGAATTTGCAGATTTCTATCACATCCAGTTTTAATAGGTATAAGAACGAGTATGAACATTCTAATCCATTGCTAGAGATGTTTTTAGCTTTATTTTACGTTTCATGTTCCGGAAAGTGTTTATTTCTACTACTTTCCACTTGAAAAAAAGGATTAAGACAAAGAATGGAATCTATTCTAGGAGCACTGAATCAATATCAAAAATCTTTTCTCGTCACCTCTTAACATATTTGCTGCGACACGTGTTGACAGAAGGACTTGCCACTTCTATGTAGCACCGTTTGAAGTCAAAACCAACACCGAAATTGTCTTCTATCCAATACTTACAACGTCATTGTTTTTTTTATTAAATAAATAGTAATATGATTGTATCAATTAATACATCTCAGAATTTTGGTCAAAATCAATAAAATAAACCGTTATTTCGCAAATTAATTTTTCTATTGACTTAATGTACATAATACACATTCGCTTAATATATTTAACATAAGAATAATATCACCATTACATAAATAGTAAGATTTTTTTAAGCAGTTGACTTTTCTAATTTCCATCAGATCCAAGGGCTCTGATTTCTCTGAAACTTTGGGCTGTGTGGCATTTTAGATGTGTGTTTGGTTGCAGACAAGGGTCTAAGAAATCATATATGAGGATTTTAAGACAAATAGAATTCAAATTATTCCAATTATTGTATATTCATAAAATAACATACATATAACAATAAAAAAATACACATTCCTAAAAATACATTGAGACCTACATGAGCATTAAGGGTCCCGGTCCTCTCCCCCTCCAGGTTCGACACCCTTGATCATTTTGCAAGCAACTGCAAGGTTCATCACATACACATATAATAACTTTAAATTATTACATTAATACAAAGCAAGGAAACTCGTAACCTATTTTGTCTATTCTTTCACATGTGTGTATTTTTCCGTGAAAGCAAAAGATGGCACTGAAATTCATCTTAAGGGGACCCGCAGATCAAATACACTTTTGACAACTGAAGACAACTCCGCACATGCAACAATTTCACAACTATAAGGAAACTTTGCATTTCTTGTTTGCATTAGCATTCTTAGGCATACCTAGCATAGGTGTTTTTAGTTTTGTTTAACTCTGCTTAGTTCATATTAAGTAACGTTTATTTATGTTGTCTACTACGGAGTTGGTGCCGAATTCAGAAACTCAAGATACCAAATGATATAGTATACAGGCCCATGACAGTCAAAGGGAATCTAGAGGGACCGGAAGTACACTGTTTTAGTTCATAACTTTCACTGCGAGAGCGAGAGCGATGTCGATAGTGTCGCTCCGTCTCGCATGCTAATACTTACTTGTTTAAGAATGTGTCCATCTTTTTCTGATAGGAACCGATTCCAAGATAGATCTTTTGGTGAGAAGCATATCTTGAGCCGTCTTGTCTCAATGTGTTTACAATTGATTTCATATTTATAATTAAATATCCGCTTATTTTATAATATGTTGCTTGTTGTATTATGTATGTGACATTCTTCAAAGCAGTATGGATGACTTGCGGCTGTGTCATTACCGATTGGAAAGAAGTGCTGCTACATGTTTTAGTAAGAGGGTAAATAGTTAAAAGTTTCAGTGTTCGAATATCAATATTCACAAATAATAGTTTTACTAACTTTTATCTAAAATTAAAATTTTGTTGGATTTAGGTTCTGTGTGTTTAACGAAGTAATTGAATAGCAAAGATACACGTAGGCCTATATATGGCTGACTGAACTCTTTTCGTTATATATACATAAATTTAGCAATACTTAACATGTTTGTATAAGAGCAGAGTGAAAGATAAGTGTAAATTTAACCAAAAAAAGCTATGGAACTACAAAATGAGTCCTGTTACACCTTCATGTACAGATTAAGAATAGGTGAACCAATCTAAAATCTTCGTTTAGTTGAATTATACTTTAGTGTCCCTTTCAGTACTGGGATTGAGTATAGCCCACTCCCCCCAGTGATTTTTAACGAATCATAGTGATTCTAACGATTCATATTAGTTCATAATGAATCGGAATCGCATGTTATAAAGATGTAAGATGTAAATCTTGTGATAAGGAAGCTTTAGTATAAGTAGTAGTAGTAGCGGTAGTAGTAATAGTAGTAGTAGTAGTAGCGGTAGTAGTAGTAGTAGTAGTAGTAGTAGTATTTAATAGCAATAGTAGTAGTAGTACTAGTAGTAGGAACGGGTTAGAAGTTCCGCAGGGGTTGGTTGGGTTCTGTTCTCTATATAAGTACAATAGAAGTAGTAGAAGTAGTACTACTATTACCGGTAGTAGTAGTAGTAGTAGTAGTAATAGTAGCAGTAGTGGTAATAATAATAATAATAGTAGTAGTAGTAGTGACTCTACCAGTTCCGGTGACAAAGAACTGGGGGGAGCGGGCTATACACAAACCCATTACTGAAACTATATGAGATTCAGACCTTCAATTTAAGGTGGAATTTGAACCAACGTAATGCGTTTATATTTCAATGTACTTCCTGGAAGATTAGGATTCGATTTCAGGCGGGAGCTCATGTGGTTTGGATTCCACGTTAATCAATATGTCAACGTCTCATGTAGCCTCGCTGCTGCACGGGAGTTAAGCAAAAAATCAACTCAACTCATTGAATGTACTTCTATCGCAAGTCGAACCGAGGAACATGTGCACTAAAGGTGTGCATGTGAGCCATTTGACCAGTGAAGAAGGCATATAAAAAGTAATTACATATATACCCTGCGTTTGATTAAACTGTATTGTTAGTACCTTGAGAAGTTGCATTTTATAACGGCAAGTTTGAATTGGGAGCACAATTATTATTGCTGCAAATGCATTTTCTGGGCAAAATGACTCATATAGTCTAGAATAGGGATGGCCACAAAGTTCCGGTTCCGCGAGGAACCGGTTCTCGGAGATCCGGTTTTCAGAACCAGTTCTCGGAGATCCGGTTTTCAGAACCGGATCCTAGGAACCGGTTCCAGACCTAGATCCAAAAACCCGGTTCCAGAACCGGATCTTGGGAACGGGTTTCAGATCTGGATCTGAAAACCCGGTTCCAGACCTTGATCCGAAAGCCCCCAAAGACCCGTAAAACCCCTAAAGGAGGCACAGAGTTCACCTTCAAAACACTGCAAAGAGGACCATGCGCTTGTGCCCTCCCCGCCCAGACCCGCTTGTGCCCCCACAAAAAAATTTTGGTCCACCAGTGGGTGTTTAGCCAAATGATTTGGCCAGTTACCCAGTTTATTTAGCCAAATATAACAAGCGGCCGCCGCCTGGGCGCCTGCCTGTCAAAAAAATGAAATGAAATCTTTGAGTTTTACGTCCCACGGTTATGCCGGTTAGGCTAAAGGAGACGGTGATGATCAGTAATGAATGTAATGGTGGAATGAAGAAAGTGGGAGGAAACGGGAGAACCCCAAGGAAACCACGCACACTGTGTTTGTCCATCACAAAGGCGCCTGCCTGTCGATTCCATCATTTCATCTAGCACACTGTTCACAGCCTGCCAGCAGCTCGGGTTTAGCGTAGGGATGGTCACAAATTTTCGGTTCCACGGAACCGGTTCTGCGAGGAACCGGTTCTTGAAGATCTGATTTTCAGAACCGGTTCCGACCTGGATTTAAAGAACCGGTTCCGGACCTGTATCCGAAGAACCGGTTCCAGACTTGGAACCGAAAAACCGGTTCCGGATTCGGATCTGTTCAGACCCGAAAACCGGTTCCGCCAGGAACCGGTTCTGGCCATCCCTAGTCTAGAAGCAATCGTACTGCTGGAGTGTTGCAAATTAGCATATGGAAATTAAAGGTAATATACTATTTATATGCCCCGGGCGCCGGATTGGAAAGTCGCAAAATTGGGCACATATTTGGGACAGTGGTTTGGTTTGATTGGTCAAGGAGGATCTAAGGCGAGTTCTTGCCCCGGGAGTCAACTAGCGTATTTCCGTCGCTGCGTGGCTTGTACACGTGATTCTAGCCGCGGGTTGTGAACTTCCGCTCTCTTGTCGAAACACCTATTTGTTACACACACAATAATATTATCATTCTATCACCGGTGTGAACATTACAGCCTTCAGCTCACTTCTTTTTCAACACTCCTTATATATAATTTACGCGGTGTATGTCATACCTGTAAGGTAAGAGGAACCGAAGAAATTCAGCAATCAAAAGTCATTCCCTAAGACAGAAGACGTTCTGTTTCTCTCTGAGCGTTATTTATCTTCAAATATGACCTAGTACTGAAAGAGTACATGGAACATAATACCGGTACCTATAATGGTTATATGACAGTACTGTCAAGAAGTGAGAGAATTGTTGCTTTAGCTTGGTATTAATGGAGGTTACGTGAAATGCAAAAAGTTGATTTAAAAAAAGTGTGCAAAAACAAGTGCAGATAGAACTAATGCTTACAAATTAGGTTAGATAAACTTATGTATTTTAAACAAAATTTAGTGTAAATAACGCATGTTCTCTGACAGGAGTCCTAAGTCTTCGTGTTATTTGTTAGGGATCGGGCTTTGCATGTTTCCAGCTAGTTCACGGAAACAATCCACTCGTTCAAGCAACTTAATGAAGAAATATAACTACTACTTAATTAATTTGAAACGAAATTTGTTTTTTGAAAACATAGTATTCATTAGGCTTTGAAAAACAAAATCCACATGAGTCCGTGTGGGTATTTTTGGTTTAAATTGATTTTGTGAAAGTTTCTTTGCGACAGTAATGTTAAAATGTGATTCTGTAATATCATATACAATAACTTGTTTCGGGGCATGGGTGGTTCAGTAGTAGATCTCTCACCTGTGGCGCATGGGGTATTTGGCTCCCCATGCGCCACAGGTGGGTTTGCACCTGTGGGTTTGCAGTGGACAAACATCATGCTTATGGCTTTTCTCGGTAATCTCCCGTTTTGTCATTCCACTATCATCCACCGTCTCTTTTAGCCTTGATGGATAATTATGCAACATTAAATTGAAAAAGATCTTCAGCTCACGAGCTGGAGTAGTAGGTAGCGAACGCACTTTTGTTGCACCGCTAGGAGTTCTTGGTCAGATTCCTGGTTGTTCGGATTCAAGAACTATCAGTTCACGTTACAACAAAATACTTTGGCTTGAGTAATATTTACCTGTACCTAGGGCAGAAAGTACTCATACATGTGCACTATACTTAGTAGAATGCTAATTTCTTATTAACAAAAGAAGAATGTTTTTAATATATGTAAGTGATTATTATGGGATAGTTGATGATATGGACATGTTTTATGGTTACCTAGTCAGTGAGTTTGTGTACTTAACAGTTTAAAGAAAAGGATATTTAAGTTATATCAAATAATAAACCAGTTTAACACCATTTATAGACGTTGTCAGTTTTATTACAAAGGTGATATTAATGGTATTTAAATATCGAAGCTAATATTTTTAATGTCAAAGAAATACTACCACTTCGAATTTTTACCTCAGCAAACGAACCAGGTTTACGACTATCATTTTGATAAGTCGTTGTAAAAATTTGGTTTACCTCACCCGGGACTTTGTAAATTCAGTTCCCGAAGAAGAAGAGTAAGGTTGAATTTACTTTTATGAATAAGAACTTAACCATATTGCGAAGTGGTAAGGTAATCATAAGAAAAATGGACAACGAAGCCATGCAGCAGGAATCAAATACTAGTGACCAAGGTGAAACTAATGTAACACCAGGTTTGTCATCAGAGGATCGACTCTTGTTAGCTTTACAGCGACAAATGATGCAAATGTCTACCGAGATAAAGCAGACCATAGAGCAGAAGTCTGACGAAGCTAACAAGCGAAATGAAGAATTAAGTAGACGAATGGAACAGAAGTTTGACCAAGCTAACAAGCAGAATGAAGAATTAAGTAGACGAATGGACCAGAAGTTCGACGAATCTAATAAGCAGAATGAAGAATTAAGTAGACGAATGGACCAGAAGTTCGACGAATCTAATAAGCAGAATGAAGAATTAAGTAGACGAATGGACCAGAAGTTCGACGAATCTAATAAGCAGAATGAAGAATTAAGTAGACGAATGGACCAGAAGTTCGACGAATCTAATAAGCAATATGAAGAATTAAGTAGACGGATAGAACAAAAATCCGACGAAACGAAACAGACAATTATACAGGTGGTGAACGACATATCCTCACAGTTCGAGGAAAAGTTAAAAAAGATATCCGATGATTGTCAAGAAAGGCACAATCACCAAAACCATGAACTTAGTGCAGTAAAAAAAGATTTAGAAGTAATAGAATCTTCCATTAAACAGCAAAAGATCCAGGTTAGCAACAATTCTAATAACATACGTGTAAATACACAGTTGTTAGCCACTATTCAGGAAGAGATTAGAACGTTACAGGCCAAAGACAACATTTTCCGTAATAACTTGGATAGTGATCGCTTTGAGTTGCCCCACTCACCAGAGATGATCTCGCCTTCGCCCGGATCTGATGAGGATATTATCCTAGAAGAAAGTTATCCGAAGAGTACTGATGAGCGAAACTTAGATGGTGTCACGACTCAGCACGTCACGGATAGGAACTATCACTCAACAAAACCAAGGAATGAGAAAAAGAAGGGAAAATTAAGTGTTAAAATGAGTGAAATTCGAGCTATGAGCAAATTCCGTGGTAAGTGTAATGAGAATGCTACTTCTTTCTTAGAGAAATTCCAAGATGAATGTAACATAATGTCTATCGATCGATCACAGTATATGAAATTAATACCCCATGTATTACTCCCACCTTGTTCCTTATGGTTTAAAGCAATACGGGATCACATTAGTTCATATGAGGAATTCAAAGCGGCATTGATCGCAAATTATGAAAATGACTTTTTGCTGGCAAATAGAGATGCCACCCTTAGAAATCAACACTTCAATCCTCGATTGCACAAATCTCTTGTAGAGTTTGTTGTAAATGTCTACAACGAATTAAAGGTCGTTAATCCTTTGCAATCGGAATCGAGAATAATAGCATCGATTCGAAATTTGCTTCCATTTAAACTGCAACAGATCTTATTTTCCACACAGTGTATGAGTTTCAGCCATTTATTGATGCTTGTCCAATGCTACGAAACTCAATATCATGCCATGAATTCACAATCAGGAATAGGTAAAAATAAGAATAATTCAGATCATTTGGTGCCTGTTCGGAATTTAAATATTCGGAGTGTGAATAATACCGGACTTAACCTAAGCCGAGTATACTCTAGCAATCAAAGTGAGCAAAATAGGCAAAGTTATGTAGGGAATCCGCCTAATCTAACTAATCATGGTAATTATTATGTCAGATCCCCTAATCGAAATAGGTTGCAAAATAGACGAAACATTTGGCGAAATTCCAGGAATACAGCGAACTATGTGGATAGACGTAATTGGAGATCAAGAGATGGCACTTCATATCAAAATCAAAATCACGATGAAAGACATGTACAACATAATGTAGAATCTAATCATGATTGTGCAGTACAATGTACTTTATTAGAATCGTATGCAAGTACGAATGTAACATGATTACCGTCAATGAAATTAGGTTAAATTCATATCAGTTATAGATTCTTGTGAATTTTCATTTTTAAGTTTATGTGTAAATATCAATAATGAAAACAATCTTCATAACTTCGCTATACAAGCAAAATGAGGAATTATAATTCGATTTATAATTGATTAAAAGCAAAGATTATTTATATTAGATTGATTTGTGTTGAAAATTTAATTGTCAAAGATTATGTTAAGAATAAGACCCATTCTATGATTCTTCTTTATTATAACATCTTAGTGCTACGATGTATACCTTTAAATACAACATCTAACTTATTTATTATATAATGCGCTCGAACTATTTGTAACCCACGTTTGTCCTTTACGATTTTTGAAATCGCACCCGTCGACGATTAGTTAAATGAGCGACGATATTTTTAATAAGAAGATATATTGATAATATAATGAATAATAAAGAAATAAATATAATTAATGTAATTAAAGATAAATATTGATGAAATGTAAGAAATAGATATACAAGGTGCGATCAAAATATGATGGACATATACAATGTAAAAACACTAATGTTAACGGACCAGTGGTTCTTGAAGATAAAAGCCAAGCCTACTCATGACTTTTATATTCAGTCCCTTTGTCGAGCGACATTTTATACAACAAAATACTTTGGCTTGAGTAATATTTACCTGTACCTAGGGCAGAAAGTACTCATACATGTGCACTATACTTAGTAGAATGCTAATTTCTTATTAACAAAAGAAGAATGTTTTTAATATATGTAAGTGATTATTATGGGATAGTTGATGATATGGACATGTTTTATGGTTACCTAGTCAGTGAGTTTGTGTACTTAACAGTTTAAAGAAAAGGATATTTAAGTTATATCAAATAATAAACCAGTTTAACACCATTTATAGACGTTGTCAGTTTTATTACAAAGGTGATATTAATGGTATTTAAATATCGAAGCTAATATTTTTAATGTCAAAGAAATACTACCACTTCGAATTTTTACCTCAGCAAACGAACCAGGTTTACGACTATCATTTTGATAAGTCGTTGTAACGTCTGATATAATTTTAGTGCTAGAAAAAGAACTGAAACTTCAACAAATAAATGCAAGACTGTTTTCTGTTTACTGATAGAAGAGGCTTCAAGATGCTGGTGATGTGTTAGGGGAAACTTTTATGAAGAGCAATAGATTAGCAGTGTGCAGCGATCTGAACAGACAGTGATAGTGTAAAATAGTTAGCCTCTTATTTCCAATGAGGCCAAATTGTTGGTGTAACGAAAGTGCTATATGTGTTGAGCGTATTGTGAGGATCAGTGCCTAAGATTATTACTGCCAACAAAACTCACGGCAAAAACACGTTAGCGAAAAAGAACAGAGCTTGGAATGAAGCCCCCTGTTACAGGCTCTGCCGAACATTAAAGCTGATTGTCACTTAGAACTGTCGTTCGACTGTGATGAAAGTGACCCAAGGCTGTGAGCACCAGTTCTCACAGCCTATGTCGAAATCATTCCACCCCGAATTGCATGATAGGGACATAATGTGTTTGTTGCACAACTGAAACTGTTGATAAGGGACCATAAAGCTTTAGCACACGCCTATGTTGACGCGAATATGCAGCATTGACTGCTGATGTCTGGAAACGTGTGATATGGTTGGATGAGTCTTCGTTCATTATATTTCAAATCACGATCGTGTTTATGTGGTCAGACACCAGAGAAGCGTATAATATGCAGTGTCTTCACCCAACCATGAAACATGGTGGACACTTTGTGACCATGTGGGAGGCAATATCTTGGCTTTTATGGGGTTCTATGTTGACGCTTACCGGTCTCGCCCTTGCTGTGATTATGATCCGATTTTCGGGGACCGTTTGTATCCTATGCGCGGGATGGTGTTTCCGGTCAATTATGCCATATTCCAGGATGATAATGCGCCCATTCATACAGCTGAAGCTGTTGTGTCGTGATTTGAGGAACATGTAGATGAAATTGAACAATACCCCTGGCCCACCGAATAATGGACTAATACCGTCCGACGTAGAGAGAACTACACGCAGAATGATGCAGTATTCCACTCTTGCTAATCACCTCATCTATGACTCCATTAAGTCACATCAGAGCTGTTCTAAGGGCGAAAAATAGTGCAGCCCTATAGTAATCTAGTAAGTTACATTTTTTCAGGTGTTCCATTGAATTGATACGTATCTGTATATCAGTATTCCTTTGTCATCAAGCGCGTACACAACTTTCAAGACGGAGACCCGGGTTCCACTTCCGGTGAGCTCATGTGGTTCTAATTCCATGTTAAGCAGAGGTGCATGTCTCATATTGAATAGATGTTGAAAGGGACATTATGCCCTGATCCAACCAACGAAATAACATAGTAAATATTATTCATCAAATATAAAAACATGTACTAACCCAGGGTGCAAAATTTCAAAATCAGACGCAGTTGACAATCAAAAAATGATAGTCGCCAGTATCTCTCATGTACAAATTATGAGAGCCCCCCCCCCACGGCCTTTGGTTTGAGAAAGAGACAATTAGATTCAGTATAATCAATTTTGAATTGGACAATTCATATACATGTTAAAAAGTATCTTAAGACTGCACGTTTGTGTAACGTTCTCTTTGTACTGAAGTACCAGTTGTCGATTGCAGTGATAACGGTATGTCATGCAAATATCAATTTTTTAAAAATGTTTTACTTTACACCGCTTGACTCATCAAAAGGGCCCGGGTCAAAATTGTTCCGCGACAAATGGACCCTAGTCAAAAGGGAATTGCGTCAAACGGGCCCCGGTCAGGAGGGGCCCAACTAAAAGCCCGAGTCAAAAGGCCCCGCGTCAAAAGTGCCCTTATCAAAAGGTCTCCGCAACAAAAGGGCCAAATCAAAACGCTCCTCATCAAAAGGA
Source organism: Thermobia domestica (assembly GCF_964235325.1). Classification (NCBI taxonomy): domain Eukaryota; kingdom Metazoa; phylum Arthropoda; class Insecta; order Zygentoma; family Lepismatidae; genus Thermobia; species Thermobia domestica. The sequence goes on along the minus strand of NC_137461.1, from coordinate 40,911,348 downwards.
CCCGGGTCCAAAGAGTTCCACGACAAAAGGGTCCGCTTCAAAAGTACCCGTGTCAAAAGGGCACGAGTCAAACCAGCCCCGCGTCGAAAGGGCGCAGGTAAAATGACTCCGCGAAGAAAGGGCCCGAGTCATAAGGGCGCTGCGTCAAAAGGGCCCGAGTCGAAGGGGAACTGCATCAAACGGACCTGGGTCAAAAGGGACCCCGCTACCAAAGGGCACGAATAAGAACGACCATGAGTCAACGGCCCTGGTTGAAAGGGCCCCGCATGAAAAAGGCACAAGTCAGAAATGTCCCGGGTCAAAAGGGCCCGGTAAATAGGTTCCACGGGTAAAAAGCTTGAGTTCAAAGCAAGAGTGGAGATGAGGCATGCACAAGAGGATAGTGTCCCCTTAGTAACTTGAAGTGTTTGTGAAAAGAAGGAAAAATATCTGTGGTTATTAGTAACAAATAGGAAAATTGAATGGTGATATTAGTTTTGTTAGCTTGTTGATTGTTCTGCAACAATCGCTATCGCTTAAGTCGTTCTCCATGAAAGTTTGCTTGCACTCTCGTATTTCGAAGTTGGTTTTCTCGTGACATAGCCCAATCCAACTTTATCTATTGTTAACTTTCCACTTAGTTCTAAAATTCCATTTTTACCCCTGGATCAAAGTATAGTATAAAAATATTCTGTGAAAAAGATTAGATTAATTTTACTGTGAGAAGACATGTGGATCTATATACAGGGTTAGTGAAAAGTATTGGGATAACAATATAAAGGACATGCGTAGACGGAGGAAAAATAAATGTTACATACAATTGGTATTATTGCAAAAACTGCATTGATTTGGATTGTGGTCACCATGGAAAGTATCTTGAATTCGTATATTCAAGCGTAAGCATATCACACAATATTGTTTTAAATGTAAAAGGTTATGATTTTACACTTCAGCTTAGGCTTGAATATTCCCACAAATTAGAATGTGAATCATTTTTGACACATCATCTGTTTGAGAGAGTGTGCTATGTTTAACATATGTATGTAATAGAAAAATGTATCATGATAGGGCAGTAACAAAGAGACGCACAGATGGAGAAAAATGAAATGTTACAATTTAGCATTGGTGTAGAAACTGCGTTAAATGATTTAGTGTACATCATGGCAGCCATCTTGAATGCCGCATATTGTATACCAAACAATATTTTTAAATAGAAAGAGGTATGTTTGTCACATAAATTGATGCTAGAATCTTCCTACAAACTACATTTATCGTCCGTTTCAAAAGCATCGGAGTCTACGTTTATTTCCGAAAATACCCACTATCATAAGAACCACGGCTAGTCGCGGTGGTATTCATAACCAAAAGCTCAACTAAAAAGAGGAAGTGAATCCTAAGCAAACTACAAGGATGTTGAAACAGTCATACAAACTTCCACTGGCTAATAGAAAAAGGAAAAGAAATATAGTTACATGTTTTTGCCTTTTGAGTACTCATTTCTTTTTAGGGCATATATACTTGACACAGCATGTCAATTAAATTACGCAATACGTGACCTGTGCGCATGAAGGTGAAAAATATTCGTGAAAAGTAAACAGGAGGTAATAGTTGCATGCTGCACTTGGTTTCTAACAGTCAACTGCGTGTTCTACTGCCGGAACTTGATAGGTTCGCCTTTACTGGACGCGTTGTAACAAGAGGGCAACCCATGGGTCTCTTGAAGCTATACAGCGAGCTGTGTGCGTTCTGTGCAGGGGCGAATCCAGGGGGGCGATCGCCTCCGCAGAAGAGGAAAATTTCTTATTTTATATATATAAATAAAACCCATCCCAAAGTTTGGAAACCTTAAAAGTAGGAGTATGACAACCCCCCCAGAAGTCGGTCCTGGATCCGCCCCTGTTCATAGTCAACGTAAGGTATATATGAATGTTCAGTATCTTACGTCAGAATACATAGTTTGTTGAACGTTACTCCGCAATTTACTTAATGAACATTGTAGGTTTTATTTGTTTTTTTTTTTTTTTAGCATGAAAGAAACAGATGTCTTTATCTCACATTTTGCTTAGATAGCCGCTTGAAAGTGGTACGTACTAGTCATATACTATTTATGGAGACATTCGTGACGGGATTTACGTTCATTCATTGATTTAGTTCAACAAGTGATCTCTCTCCTGCTAGTTTCAATTTCAAAAATTCTTCAAATAATGTATGTCTGTGTCGAGGACTGTATCTTTAGTGTTCATGGTTCTGGAGTTCAAGTCCTAGAGGGAGCGTCGAATTTTCGATGTAGATTCAGCATTGAGAGGCAATTGGGGAACTATGATTAAAAAAGGTAGTGATATCTGTGGCCTATTTCTCAAAATTACTAGTCTAATCCTTTACATGCTATAAAAGATACGACTCTGGATTTCACAAGTTCTTGCAATTTCTGTTTCTCAAAGCTTTAGGACTTGTGAACAGGCAGGGGCAGATCCAGGGGGAAAATTCGGGCAAAGATGAAACTTTATTTTATATGTAAATAAAAGCCATCCCAGAGTTTGGGGCTCTTAAAAGTAGATCTAAGTAGCAGTATTACAACCCACCCCCCCCCCCAGAAGTCCGTTCTCGATCCGCCCCTGGTTCTATGTCACAGCCTCTCTGCTCCTGGCTGTGTTTGCGAAAATACTGTTTGCTTTCCATGCTTTGGGGTAAGGGGTAAGACACCTTTGCACACCTTGGGAGAGTGGGAGGGACTAACATAAAATGATCTATAGACGACCAATGTTAATGTAGAGTTCATAGTTTCAAGCAGTGGCATATACTGGTTCGAAGGCATGGGCTACTACTGATCTTGTACATTGTTATTATTATTAATGATAATAATAATAAAAGTAATATAATAATAAGTATAATCATCAAAATATGCATATCAATTAACAAAAATTGGTTTCATGTGTTTTGTTTGAATTTTTGTTTCGAGACCATTAATGTTTTTTGCTGTAAATGAAATTCCATCATACCTTTGCGCAGTTAACTACTCGTGGATTGCATTCGTAAAATGTTAATTTTACCAATGTCACTTCCCTCAAGAGTCGCCTCTGTTACTGACGTTGGGTGTCATTCCGTACCAATCTTGGCAAAAATTCTGAGTATAGTAACGTAACGCAAAAATGCAGACAGTCATTATAATTGTTTATTATCACCACCTAAATCGCAAATTTTTGCGTTGTGTTAACAAGCGATTCTCGGGCCGTTTTGTTGCGCAGAACTTTTGAGGCAGGCCCGTTTGACTCGGGCACTTTTGTTGCGGGACTCTTTTCGACTCGGGCTCGTTTGACGCAGTGCCTTTTGACTCGGGTTCTTTTGTCGTGGGGTCCTTTTGACCCGGGCCCTTTTTATGAGGCGTTTTGATTCGGGCCATTTTGTTTCGGAGACCTTTTGACTCGGGTCTTTTTGTAGCGGGGCCCCATTTGACCCGGGCTCGTTTGAGGCAGGTCCCTTCTGACTCGGGCAATTTTGTCGCAGGACTCTTTAACCCGGCACTTTTGATGAGTCAAAAGAAGGCATCATGCGCAATGCGACGGCACGGTTGCTCAACATTTCAAAACCTGCGTTCCAGAAGTGATTCCAACAATGGCGAGAGCACTGGGAGAAGTGGGTTCATTGCCAAGAGGTTATTTAGATTCGGGCCCTTTTGACTCCTGCCCTTTTGTTGCGGAGACCATTTTGTCCTGGGGCCGTTTTCACTCGGGCCGTTTTGTAGCGAGGCACCTTTTGAATCGGTCACTTTTTACGAAAGGCGTTTTGTTTCGGGTCTTTTTGTTGTGGAGACCTTTTCACCGGGCCATTTTAACGTGGGGCCGATTTGACTCGGGCCCTTTTGTAGCGGGGCCCCTTTCGACCAGTGCCCGTTTGACGTTGGGCCCTTTTGACCGGGACAGTTTCGACTCGAGCCTTTCTGTCTTTGTCCTTTTGTTTGGCTCTTCTGACATGGAACCGTATATATAACGCAGCAGCTGAAATGCTTGGGGCAGGGGCGGGTATGAGTAAGTCGATAATCGATCGATCCAGGGCGCAGTAAAATTAGTTACTCCACTGTTCATATCTCTTTCTTTCCCTTCCCTCGACGTCATGTCTGGAGATGAATGTTCTGACTAATAGGCTACAGCGAGGAAAGGCGATATAGGCTATCAATGATAAATGTTATGACTTTTAACTTAATATATATAGAGATTAAAACGAAAAACTCTATAACGGTCTTTTGCCCCCCCCCCTCCCAGTTGGAAAAAGTCCTGCGGGCATTAGTGATTATGATGTAGCTTAGTTACCGTATTATATTGTTCTATACACGGGATAAATACTTATCTTTTTTTATAATAATAAGAACCTTTTTTACATTTATTACGGCCAAACGTTTAATGGCAGCAAAACATATTCACGTTCAGCGTAATCAGTTTCCATTCTCAAATAATTACAGTGAGGAAAATTAAATAATTCACGCACAGATTTAGGACTTAGAAAAGTGTCCTCCGCACATGTCGTTGTAAATTCCTAAAGAGTTAAAAGCGCTAGTAGCAGTAATTAGCTCAGTCGGTCCCTATTGTCTAATAGTGAATTACATACATCTTACAGATGTATCTCTTTCTTTCCCTTCTATTTACATCATGTCTAGAGATTAATGAAGGGACAAATAAGCTGCAGAGGCAATTTTAAAAAGTAAGATGATCTACGCAATCAGTGACAGATGTGGTGTTTTACTTAACATACAAATTGAAAAACTGAGTATAGAAATCTTTTCAGAGATGACAGTGCACTGATGCTTCAAATCTGTGTCTTTACTCCCTATACTTACGTTATTTCCTTAGTCAAAAACTCTTCAAAATTAACCACAAATTCTTATGCAAGCCAGGGGCGGATCCAGGAAGGGACCGTTCCCCCTCAGAAGAGGAAACTTTCTTATTTTATATATATAAATAAAACCCATCCCAAAGTTTGAAGCCCTTAAAGGTAGCAGCATGACAACCCACCGCCCCCCCCCCCAGAAATCGGTCCTGGATCCGCCCTTGATGCAAGTATCCCTTCCTTAGAGTACTGCGCGGTCACATACCCGTCACGGCGAGGTGTAAAGGCACTTTTGACGATGAGGTTACAAACATATTATGCTTTTTAATCTCGTTCTTAAAATCAGTTTTAAGTGAAATACATTGAAGTCTTTGGTTCGTTATCCACCGGGATGTACTGTGATTTATCAGAAAGGAGGGGGCAAAAGAATTTCGAAGTAAAGGAACGGAGTTGAGACTCGGACTATGGTCTGCGGTTTACTGTTACGGTGAAAGTGATATTTAAAAGTTTGTGTGTTTATGATCCAGGACTAGTTGAGTAGTGAATTAGTTATCGCACCGGCACGATAAGATGGATACTATTTTCAATTCCTATCCTAGTCCCATATGTTTCTTTTATTTTATTTTGTTGGCACATAATTATCCACCAAAACTAAATATTGAAAGCTGGATTATTTGCAATGGGAAGTTACCAATTACCCTCTTTATTGCGTCTGGAATTAAATTTTAGTATTTAAAACGATTTCGAAAAACGCTGTTATCTTCGTCGCTAGATTTCGTTCACTTCCTCGCAATTCATTTCTTTCAACAAGTATTGAAATCTAGAGCTGAAATTGGCTTGCCTGTTGGTCTATTCGATAACGTGATGAGTACTGTGTTCTATTCCCATGGAAAAGATTTGAAACTTGAACACATTATGTTGGTTCGGTTTTCACCTTCCAATGTAGGTCTACGCCTCATATAGCTTCGGTGCTGAAAAGGATGAATAATTCCAACATATACCAAACTACACACTACTGGTTGTAAGTACAGAATATAATTACCATACACCCATATATCACTATTTCAGTTCTGATGTGACTGATTGAATTTTGATAACTGTAGAGTATGGACTGAAGTTTAATGTTCTATTTTCTATTTAGTCTTCTGCTACGGCAGCAGATATTTGCCACCTGACTATAAGCTTCTGTATTCTGGAAGCACATGATTTTTCTTTACCAGTCCCTGAAATTTCGTTATAATTCTAGATCTTCAAGTTAAACTCGTCCGAAGAATTGTAATGAAATACGCTTATTATCGAGATGAGCCGAGACTTTTACCCGTTATTCCTGTTGGTAGAGGGCTCTTCTGTCCAATAAGATTTCCTTCATTTGGATCAAATTTGTAGAAGTTAGGCGAAGACAAGTTAAGTCTGTATGACTGGTGTGACCATCTCCTATGGAATTGCTTTAGAGTGCGTTTGTTTCATCTTGGGACGCTTCCCGCCTATAGGGTGGATCTGTTTGCAAACGCATTGTTCCGACGCCACGGTTAAGTTGACAGTTACAATACGCTAGGAAACAGCAAAACGCGACACCACTTACAAATCACAGTAACACACCTATTCGCCTGTGGCAACTGAGCACTTCAACTACCCGCCAAACAGCAATGACCTCATTTGATGAGCTGACTGACAACTAACGCCACGTACACGACACAAGCAATAAGACGTCTATTGGATTAAAACGTTCACTTGAGTGCTAGAAGAAAATACTTTAAAGGAAAACCAAGTGCACTAGCAAGAAGTGTGAAAAGATAAAACAAACTTACTGTAATATTTCACAACGTTTTGGCTACTATATGTCGACAGCTGGTTAATCGTTCCGATAATTTGAATGACATAATGAGAGAATTGCTGATACTTGAACCTTCCAACACCAGATGTATGTTCACTTTGAACTAGTTATTAAAGTCTATAACAGATGTGTTTGGGCTATATGGATAATTAAGAGACGCGCCTCATAGCATACACAAGTAGATATGAATGTCCTTAATTACTTTCTGTCAATACTAAGTTCAATAGAATGAGTCAAAAGTGGTTAAACACCCTCATAATCTCGAATAGAGTTACTTTGTGTGATGTGTTAAAATAAAAAATAGCGAATATTGGCTAATCTTATATTTTAAGATTATAATGATTTTAGAAATAAGACAGGTTACCATAATCGAATTCCACGAAGTAATTTAAATACATATATATCTCATTCTCTTTTTTATCTCTTTGTTATCTCATTTATTTTTATTAGCTCTTTATTTTGACAGATATCAGAAGTGAACAGAAGCATTAAGCTTATACAGAAACCTGAACATTAATTGGGTGGAATAAACGTCATAGCTCTTATTTCTGCATTTGAGAGAATGCGATGAGTCACAAATACCTTATTTTTTGGTTCTCGCTCACGTGAAGGAAACAAGAACCATAACTGTTCTGTTGTTACTCCTAGAAGCTTTTAAGTCTTCACGTCCTTGTATCACATAGTGACAACAATGTGAATGTCAGTATTAATGCTCGCAGTCACTACACTCTTCAGGATTTGAATCAGTGTTTCCGGTTCAACTACGCTATGTGTGAAATAGAAGGAAATCGGTTGTCTCCACCTACTTCACAGTCCCTTAATCATGAATAGAAGACGCGAGTATCTGTACAGTCTGTACGACAGAAGCAGTCATTATTGACAAAAAATAATATTCTTTATTTTATGTATGAAATCTGTAACCAGTATTAATCATTTATCGTTAGATTGCAAGCCTATTTCTACCATTATACAAGTTTGTAGATAGGTGCATGTATTCTGTTTGTTACTGCTTACAAAACTAAGCGTAATGGGCTTTACCCCATATGAATGATATTCTTATTTAGCTATTCCGGGCAATCGACGTGGAAACCAGGAACTAGCAAGAAGGTAGCTCCAGATAATTAACTCGAAGAGCTATAGGTCTACTTTGAATGTTAATCTGTGTACCGGAATATTGCTAGACTTATGACTCATCAAAAAAATTGAGAACAACAAGTAATTATTGGTTTATACATTTTTGTTACCGTTGCCTCTAATGGAAATTGATGGTTTGCTTTCTTTCGTGTTTATTTCCATGATTTTCTATCCTTTACTGAGTTAAAAAGTGTGTAATATTTTGTACGCTATACATCTTATAAATATTTGAGTATACACATTTGTTTGTGAAATGTACAGATTTCTATCCTATTTAATGGGATCTGTATTTGTATTGCAATCTTATTTCCACTTTGAAATTATCAGTGCTTAAATGGATGTTGTGGAAAACGTGGACAATTTTATAAAGTTTTTTGTATCTGTAAATTGAAGAATGAAAAATAAAAGAAAGAATAAGGCGGAGATAGTAAAATTAAGACTGCTCTTTTAAGTTGCATTGTTATTGTGTAATAAGTGCATAGTACTAATGTTAAATAAAAGGAACTGCAGTAATTATGATTCTTATTTACAATCGTCAATTTCTCCTAAGCATGATTTACTTCCGTTATACAAATACTAGAGCTCCATCACTACGGGCTCAGGAGCTTCATTCCATGATAATGTTAACAGAATTTGAGGATTCCAAAGCAACGCAAAAGTAATTATTACATCTATGTAGATTTTCCCAAGTTGAATGTTATCTTTATTTATTCTGGCAGAAATGTCAACCTTTTAGTTATGGAACAGCAAGGAAGGAGTGACTGTTTTAGGTGAGACTGAAATTCAGGTAAGTTTTTCTTAAATGCTCGCCAAGGCATGCAATCATGATGAGATGGGTGATAATGGTGAGGAAACGGGAGAACCCTGAGAACATTCATGCACGCGGTGTTTGTCCACTACAAAGTTAACTCGGCGCGAACTGGAATCGAACCAGAAACCCATGCACTAGACATGAACGCTTTACCATCGCGCTTCCCGGTAAAGTTTTCAACACAACATGTTTAAGCAAGCTTTGTTAGGAAATTTATTGATTTCTTACTTAGGGAGAGAGGATAAAAAAAAAATCTACAACGATTACTTTTTAAGAAAACAGAGAAATTTAAAGTAAATAAACAGTCCTGCGAGCTGGGAATGTAAAGACAACTGGCGCAAATCCCGGGGAATGAGGGGGACATGTCCCCTCCAACCTTAAAACTGAGGGGAACTGTTCCCCAATAATCTGATTTGAAATGTGTTTTTCGGTGAGAAATGTGATGATTTGTGTCCGATTACCACAAAGGAAAGTGCAATGAAATTGATGTCCCCCCAGAATAAGCCTCAAATCTGCCCGCCTCCCAATGTTGAAGACAACTCTGCTCCCCTGATCCTCCACAACATTGTTTTTCAACTTCATAAATATTTTGAACATCGCTTAGAAAAAAATATGGGAACGGTCTTTCCCGCCCCACCTACCCAATATTGAAGACCGATTTGCGCCGCTGGTAAAAACACCTGTATTATCTGCAAGAAGGGCAATACAATGCACTCAAACAAGATATAAGAGAATTTTAAATGAAATTTTAATAAATGTATATAGTTAGAACTATAGTATTAATAGTAACCAAACATTAATTAAAGTTAAATAGCTATATTTACCTTCTAGCAGCCTTAATTTGGAAATTTTTAGCTTTACTATATGATTCTGATCGAAAGCGTGTTAGTATTATTTTAACTGTGTTATTGTGCATATATATAACTATTTATTAAGAAATTGGGGGAAAAGGTTTGATTTTTCTTTCACTGTATCTCTTGTAGGTACGAAATCAATGAATTTAGAACAATGAAAATGTGAGAGTACAAGAGGTCGTATTCCGGTCTATAGCTTACTGTATCGGTATACTGTCCAGACTAACGCTAATTCAATGTTCAGGACAGCGAAGAGCCAATGGGGGAGCAACTGGAATTGTATGATAGCTCACCGGCATTATAAGAGTAGAGGAAAGATTCGATTGCCAGACAAGTCTAGCATTTTTTTCTCTTTGAATTTTATTGAATTCGTACTTAAAGCATAGAGTGAAAAAAGAGTGTCTTCAATTTCTAAATTATACGAATATGGTACACAATAACCACATTTCAACTCTTATTAATATGACCTTCGATTAAAATAGTCGGATGAATAAAGATAGGAAATTAGAACTACTAGAAGGACATCATATTTGCATTTTAAATTTAATGGCAAATATTATTTATAAACTACGTCAAGGTGCTGTATGGATACACTGTTAATGTTGGTAACTAGTCTATGCCTATGGATCTACTGCTTATATTGGTGAATTCTTTAGATGGATAGTTACACTGCTGGTGAGTAGTTACATTATCCTGCCAGCAAGAGTTAGATGTCACTGCAAGCGCGACGAACTTGATACGTTTGTTTTTCCACGTAGTTACCAATCTTGCCGTTAGGCTATGTGATCTGTGATAGTATATTTTAAATTGTAAAAAAATCAGCCCTTTGTGTCACTGATCGAAACATTCGTACCACATTGTTATAATTCTACCCAATTTAGCACCATATAACAAATACTTGGCACATTTTCAAAAGTGTCAGTAAGATTTTTCCTATATCTCACGTTGGACTCAAAAAATGCTGTTGAACATTCATTCTCTGACGTTGCACCGCATAACGCTACGAACCTTGTGTGGAAAATTCGTAATTCGAACTATACCGGGAAAGAAACGAAGCTAGATGGGCAAATCCGCCCTGCGCATGAAGGAGAGGAGAAAGAAGCAGTGTGGTGGAAATTTTAGCTTGAAATCGAGAAACATAAGGACACACACATTGAATCAAAACCAGCGTGTGCTAAAGTAAGTCTATAATGTATGTGTCATTGCAAAGATTCTACACCAAAATGATAATAGCACGAAAAAATACAATGACGTAGTTGACGTCTTACCGGGCTACATTCAAGGTTGTTTAGGGTCCTCTTATTTGGGTGTTTTTTTTTTTTTTTTTTTGAAAAAAAGGAAACAGCGCAATTTTTAAAAAGAGCACTTTCTTGATTTGGGCTCTTGGAAGAGGGAGGGGGTAGGGTTCTAGAACTTTACCTCTTTTAGTTTCGTGTTATAGAGCCATGTATTACTATTGGTATAAAATAATGAATTCAGACTTTTTTTCGATTTGGTACTATTTTCCAGCTCACTCCAGAGCTAGGATGTGAAACACTGATTATACGTACATCTAGGAATTTCGTAATTGATGCATATTGGTGGTTAATGAAAATAAGACGGCATACTGATAGATTTTCGAAACACGTTCTCTTTATTTTGGCTTTGAAATAAACAAGGTATTAGTACTTACCATGTGGTATGTTACTACGCATACTGATTGGATGTTGAAATATTCATCGAAATCTAAACAAAAGGAAGAAATTAGCTGACGATATCTGTTGGCCCTATTATCTTTAAAACATACCTAACATTCCTTTCATTCCAATTTTCAAACTATCTAAATCAAAAGGTCATTTTTTATATAAATAAAAAATGATAAACATGGTTAAAATCGTATGTTTTAAAAAATAACTCCAAAGAAAGTGTCAGCATATTTTTGCCTACCGTCAGAAAAATTAATGGGTACCAAAATCGTTTAATTTGTAATTATTTGATTACGGCTGACTGACAGAGAGGGTATATATTTTGTGTTTTCCGTGCGCAATTAATAATATCCATGTTAGAGACCTCTGGGTGCCTTCGATATACCTATTTTATGCCCTTATACAGTGGTTCCCAATCTAATTCCAATCACGACCCCCATTTTATCACATCTTCTTGCCAGCGATCCCCTTATAATTTTTGCTTCTAATAAGCTTGTCTGGGATTTTTAATACACATATTGGGGTGATCTAACGATATACATCTATTTCTATAGTAGTAGAATCCATTTCTTGCGTATAGTGGATACAATCCTTCCCTAAAAGCGAATGAATTAAAAACCAAATTTGGTCAGTTCATTCATATTACAAATATCGAATCCGACCCGTCATACTGTTTCAAAATGGAGGTGGTTTTGAAAATTGTAAAACTCCATAACTCCCTTAATTTTGGATCATATGAGAAAAAATACAGTGATTTCTAATTTTGGTTTTAAAAAAAAAATGGATAGTTGTTAAAAAGCTACTGAGTATTTTAAATGACTTGACAGTGAGCGTCACAAAGATTGAATCGGACATTTCAGCACTAGTGAAACCACACCAGATATCTCTCGATTTCAATTTTAATTTTACTTCAATATGCAAGTTTTGTTGCATTTGTATTTTTCTGGTATTTCAATACACAGGTTTCATACCGTACCTCATTTAAATTAATTTTTAAAAAACTCTGTACATGTTGAAAATGTTTCGCAAACCTATTTTTTGTTGCTCTTAACTGTGTAAAAAAATTAAAAATATGCCTATCAGAACCAGATTCAAAATAATGTTAAAAATATTTTCCGCCATTAGATTATAGTTATAACGTAAGTATCTCTTCCGTTTATCTTCGCGATCCCCCTAGGGTTCACGACCATCAGGTTCAGAAACCCTGACCTAATATACAACGTGACGCAAGCTAAGTAAACACACTGAGAAAAATAAGTGGAGGTTAATGGCTAATTTGGCTGCTAGAACTAGAATTTGCGACAACCCATCTGAGATAAAAAGGGTTAATTTTGTGAGGTCACCGGTACTAAATCGAATAAGGTTACTGGAAAATGAGTAGAAACAATACAGTGTTTGGTTGTTATTAACCTATAAAGTAGGTTAGAAGAAGGTAACCAATTCAAGAAGGTTAATTTAATTTAAAACACTCTCTTGTTATCAACCGATTTTCACACAAGGTAAATTTAACCCTCCAGAACTTGCTTACTGGTAACACTGCATTACTAAAAGCACAAACAGGAACGTCGCAATTTGTAATTTTACGAACGAAAAGTCTTAACAATTGTGAATATGTCGGAAAGAATAGAAAAAAGTAATTAAAATATAGATTCTGCATGAATTAACCCTTAAACGGCCAACGTGAGTCCAATGGACTCATCACGTATAATTTTTATCCACCTGCAATTTATTTCTTGCTCAATAGATGTCTCTTTATAGATATGCTATCGGTAGGTAATGTAAAGTGTGAATACAATTGAAAAAATATACGTTAGGGTAGGGTTCAAAAAATATATTTCTAATTTCGTAACACAAAAGGCCAACGTGAGTCCAATGGACTCATTACTAAATTGCTTCATATATTTGGGTTCCCAGTGGTAATATAGGTAATTGGCTTTAAATTATTAATTATATGTCACATTTGTATCAGTTGATCTTGTTGTGGTGCAGATTGTGAAACTGTTAGTGTATGTTAGTGCTAATGGAAGTGCAGAAATGCCTGCTTCTTCAAATATTGTATAAGTAAATCGCCAGTTATTGGGGATGAAGACGAAGACATTATGTGTAGTAAACTTGAAGATAGCGGAAGTATTTGGGAAAGTGAAGCATTAGAAGTTTCTGGTACAATTAGTAATTCTGAGATTGAAGATCTTGGAAATCGGTGCCAAAGTAATGAAAATATTTTCTATGCAAAGGACGAAACCACATGATATTTTGAACCTCCTTGACCACAGAAGACAACATCTCAGAACATCATCAGAGGGAGTAAATGAGGTTCCTTTTCCCAAATAAAATAATCGAAGATTCCTTAAATGCTCTGTTATTATTTATTCAAGACTGTGTGAAGACTATCGTTCGGTATACTCATGAAGAAGCAACATGCAGAATCAGTGGAAGCCAGTCGAGAGAATTGAAGTATTTACTTGGACCTTTCTATACTACTGGTCGTCTCAAAGCCAAAGATCTGAACATAGAACTGCTATGGGACAAAAAGTATGGACCACCAATATTTCGCAGTGCTATGAGTAAAAGGAGGTTCAAGTATTTCGCACATTTATCCAATTTGATGACATAACAACAAGAAGTGACAGAAGAAATAAACTGGCGTCAATACGTGAAGTTTGGGAAGGAATGAACCAATGCTAGAAAAGCCACTATGACCCCGGAGAAAATTTGAATGTTGACGAACAGTTTGTTCCATTGGTAGGTAGTGTCTATTTACGCAATATATGCCGTTGAAACCAGGTAAGTGGGAGATGACGGTATGATGAATAGGAGATTCCAAAACACAATATCCTTTTGTGTGGTACACCTTACGTTAGGAAAGAAAATAACAACCAAACACTTGGGACAAAAAGTGGTCTTGCATTTGGCGGAGTCTTATTCTGGGAGTAAAAAATATCACATGCGATTATTATTTCACACATTTTGATCTCGCCAACAAATTGCTTGGCAATGGTCTACACTAGTGGGAACAGTGAAGAACAAAAACGTTCGTTCCACCCGAATTCTTACCAAACTGAAGGAAGGAAGAAACCAATTGGCCCATGGATATTCATGGCAAAGAAAGACTAATATATAACCATTTACTTTTATGAATAGGCTTGATGTATGGACTGATGCAGCGTATTCGTCTGGAGTACATTACATCTTGAGCAGAAGACTTTCAGAAAAGATATTCTTACTGCAATAGCAGAAAGTCTCATCCAGCCACATATTGGCAATAGACGTGCTGTAGGTCTTGACAAATTAATCCAGTCTGTGGCTGCCGAGTTTAAAACTATTGATATAGGCTAATGCATGTTACCAACATAACGTTGGAGGAAGAAAGAAGAAAATATTTTTTTTTTACTTGTGTGATGCGCGAAAAGGACAACTACAAAGGCAAACATGCAGGAACTGCCAAAAGTATGTGTGTTCTGAAGATTCGGTTGTTCTTAGATACTGCAAAAAATGTAAATCAACAAACAAGTAAAACGAAACATGTTCTTCAGTAGTTCCAGGAAATTATGAGAACATTCCAAACCAACAATTGAAGAGCTCAATTCCAAAAGAGCCTAAGTCAAGAAAGTAAGCTTTTCAGGAGAGGATATTTTTGAGTTTCCAGTAGTTAGTAGTAGTTAGCAAAAGTTGTTTCTACTAAAATATATAATCACACTACCTTTTAAACAATACAAGAAAAATAATTTTAATTTCCACGAAAATTTTACATCAGATGGCAACACTGACCAGCTTGTAAACACTATAAAAATACGTGGTTGTTATACTTGCATGTTCGGTCGGAAACACTTAAAAGTATTACACAGAATTACACTTAATAACACAATATAAGATCTGATAACACGATATCAACAGTGTGAGTCCATTGGACTCGCCTTGGTTGTTTATGTTAGGAAAATAGGTTGGCCCTTGTAGGATTCATAGAGAAATGTGAAGGAACGAGTATTTACGGAATGTTATGAATTATCTGATATGTAAATGAATATATATTTTCAAGTCATGTCTGTAGTACAAATAATGACACGAAATGGTTCACAGCTACTCATAGAATTGCCATCAAAACATTCATACACTCATACTAATAACTTCGTGTTGGATTATAGGAAATATAACACGTTGTACACTGCTTTCCGATAACGTATTAAATATACCGAGTAACGCTTTGCTTATAGTGAAGAGTATACGCACATAAATTCTCATTGTAAGCTGTTATGTATTTCTGGTAGGGGTACAAGGGTAAGACAAACGAACAATTGAATGATAACCTCAAGGAGTTGTTGTTTCTTTTCATATTGCATTTTTTGATGTGTAATCACAACCGTTAAGGTTGTGTTTGAAGGAGCAATTCCAATTATCTTAACCAATTTGTAATATTAACCAGATTACTATAATTGTCGCACTCTGTTTAATTACCCTAGTAGTCGGTTGTTCCAACAGCTAACTAGGTGTCGGGTTACAAGCTATGGTCGGTAATGCCATGTGATCGGTTAGCGTACTCCTGTGAGTTATTAGACAGTAACCTAGCAATATTAATCTGTAACGCAAGGTTGCAATCATCTTCTCTGTTAACCTTTTTGGTTCGGTTGCTGGGACACATGGCTTTGTTGCCCTATATTGACAAACTAACTTGGTTACTGCCCACTTTTTTCTTGTTTACTAGTAACCTTTCGTTCCTTTTTTTTTTTTTTTTTTTTTTTTTTTTTTTTTTGCGTGCAGCTTGTTTAAACTGTGCCATATCTTGTCTAACCGGTGGAGGTCTCCACGGGCTTGGGCCGAGCATGGACCGTAATTTTTTAAATTTACAACCATATTTCTCGTGCTTTTTCGGGCCTATGTAAATGTACTGTACAACGATATTCATAGGACCGTTTTCTATTATGGATAATTTTAAAACTACATCTAAATTTTTTATCTTGAGACGCCCATATAAAATTCTGATAATCATTATGCAGTTGAAAGTAAAACTAACTGTGTAATGGAGAGAAAAACTAAAAAGTAACAGAAATAAGCATGCTTTGCTTATGTGTGAGTGAAGGTAATATTTCTTACTCTAAATTAAAGGAGCAAAAGTATTCAGAAGAAGTTGTCTTTACTTTTCTTCTTCAAGACTGTTAGTTTACATTTTATTTTTTAATGTCTTTCTTGTGCTGATACGGGAAGCATTTCTTTCACAAATTCTCCACAAAAATATAAGATTTCTGTTCTCACTTGTACAAAGAGAAATCAAATGTTGCCGTAACTGAATCACAAGACAATGGATGTCAAAAATATAACACAATTACAAAAAGGAGAATATATATTAGCGGAAAATAAGCGCTGCTGAAGTAAACTGGAAAATTAAACTTCTAATTGTTGTAAATAAATACATCATTTTGCGTTGATTATTAAGTTTCTGTAATTCGTGCTTATTTCGGGCTCATTTGATTATCACACGAGTTCCAGCCGGCCCTGCTTAAATGCTAAAATGTATTTCGGACTCGGGTCAAGCCTCATATTATAGACCGTGACGGGCCAGGCTAAAAATTCCGGTCCATGCAGACCTCTGCTAACTAGTGTGCATATTGGAGTATAGACAATAACAATTCTTGAAAAGAGTATAATACCTGTTTCTTACTTTCAGAGTCGAGAAATCTTTTTCACAGCTTACAACTCACCCTGGTATGAAGCCACTGGAAATGTACGATTTTACTTGGAGATGATATGCCAAAGAACTCAGACGCCGCTTTCCATTACGGGTGGAAAATTCTTCACAGTGTCACTTGGATTATTTGGAAAGGTTTGAACTATCTCATTTAACATTTCATTTCGTGATACTTTTGTTTGCAAGAAATACAGTTTAAAAATCTACGTATTTTAGGAGATATACGTTGCAGCCTATAACTATATATATTAGGGTGGATCGAAAAAATCAAAGTTGTCCAATTAAATAGCACTAGGTGTCAAAAGTTGTGTATTGACTAGTATAGAGTTCGTGATTTTTTTCCATAATTTTTGTACCCCATCTTCATTCCCCGCAAGACCCTTAAATGTTTGAAGATTTTTTTATATGAAAATTAGAATCTTTCGAGAGTATTGAATTTTTTTAAGCTGCCCAATGAAATCGAAATAGGTGACAAAAGTTACATAATGACTAGATTGACTACACTATTCATAATTTCTAAAATAATTTGCATCTTCATTCCCCGCATAGGCCTGAAATTTTGCAGTTTTTATGGTGTATTCTAAGGCATATTCTAGAGCATTTAGGTGGTCCTAAAAAATTTTCGGGAACTATAGGGAAAGTTTAACCGTCGCAAAATGGTGCAGCTAGTAGCTTTTTGGCTGGTGAGTACTTGCGAGGTGTGCACAATTTCGCCAGATGTTTGCAATTCTGCCAGATACCTGTATTTCCGTACACGTTGGCATAAGTCGATAAATGGGGCTGTATAGGTACATAGCGCACTCTGAACGTGTGTTGTCCCATTTCGATGGGTAGGAGTTAGTCCCGAAAAACATTCAGTCAGTGTATGTGATACATGTAGGGCTGTTATAAGGTCGAGAGCAACAAAGTGCGGTCCATTGTTCCATAAGGAAGGTTCGAAGCTTTGTGGTAAGTATTGCATTGTTAAGACGAATGCTTCATGTCTACAATGATATGTGTAACGTTGTGTGTTACACATTGGGATTCATATTGTCACCCCATTTGTGTAGGTTTTAGAAGTGCTTGCAATTTCGCCATACAGAAAAAAAGGTTGGCGAAACTAGAACCTATACTAATGTACATGACGTAATGGAGCAATGTCACTGATGTAAGCAACTTTTATGTTTTAAATTGATTGTTTAGGGGCATATCGTGTTATCCCTGATTTAATTGAATATAAAACTATAGAAAGTTGTACTTGTACAGTTTATATAGCAGACGTTATTGTGTGTTTTCGCACGATTTTTTAAAATGCTGTATTTAGAGATGTAGTGGCTGTGCCCTTCTAAAGTTAGCTTTCAGCGAGGATTATAACTCATTTACAGAATACAAATTTTGAAGGAATTAAGGTCTGGTTATGTTGAAAAGGCATTGCAAATATAATGAGCTCTAGTGGGACACCTATTGTAAACCTAAATTACAGACAAAAAAGAAGTAAAAGAAAAACCTACTTAAAGTCGACCTAAACACAGTATGTAACACCCACATTGCAAATACATACGCCTATATAATAGAACACCAATCAGGAAACTAGAATAATCACCAACACTAAATGTCCGAAATAAATCTATATTAGGGTGGGTGCGCCATATATGGAATACGTTCCTAATATGAAATACCAGTCTATTTTGTCTGCTATGTGCT
The DNA here is from genome assembly GCF_964235325.1 of Thermobia domestica. Lineage (NCBI taxonomy): Eukaryota > Metazoa > Arthropoda > Insecta > Zygentoma > Lepismatidae > Thermobia > Thermobia domestica. Next base: position 40,892,867 of record NC_137461.1, on the reverse strand, counting down.
GCCACCGAATAGACTTTACGTAAACTTGTACACAGTGACACCCTCAGTCTGCGCATGGGTGGTTTGCTGCCGAACAATAACATAACATTTCCTTTCGTTGCACAATATTTTTTTGAAGAATTTGAGTTTTACGGACGAACATTTCCAGGCTGCTGAATAAACGCAAAGAGGCATATATTATTGTTGAGTTCGTGATATTTAGACTACATATATAGTGTACCTTAAGGGCATAAAGAATTAGTACACAGAGAATCACGTAAGCGTGTGTAGGAAGATAACTATCCAAAATTGCGATTTTCCTAATATGGAATACCAGCAGGATCCTAATATGGAATATTCCTAAATAGGTTCATACGTATGTGAACTAAAAGTTATGAGGAATAACTGAATTGTAAGCTATAATAGACCTGACATTTAGACCGAGCATCAGGGAAGTCTCCTAGTTGAAACATTTGGCATTTGTGTTGTCTGTACAGGCTGTCCATAAAGTCTGGATACATTGGAAAAACACAATTTAGTCAATTTAATGCTAATGAATAATAGTTTCTACATTATTTCCGTGCTGTTCAATGCATAATTTGATGTGCTTTGCAAGATTAATGTGAACTCGATGGAATAGGTCTGAATTACCGTCGATTTCAGCACACCGACTGGTAATGCGTTCTGTCAGGTGATTTAAATTTCTAATCTTCATTGAATAAACTTTCTCTTTCAGCATATCTCAGAAAAAGAAAACAAGTGGAGAAAGGTCTGGCGAACGAGGGGACCACTTCACATGACCTCTTCTCCCAATCCAGTGAGGGCAATTGTCATTCAACCAATCTCTAACAGTTGTAGCAAAATCAGCAGGGGCCCCATCCTGCTGAAACCAGTTTGGAAGTCCCTCACTCAAACGCTCAATTTGAGGCATCAGTTTGTCTCTCATCATGTTTAGATAAGTCTCACTAGTTATATGTTCATCAAAGAAGAAAGGTCCTCGCACGGAACGGGATTTGTCCAACATACTGCCTGTTTCTTTAATCTTGGTGATTAATTTCCCGACGGCAGTAAAACAAATATGTTGACAGTGAGGGTGTCGAAGGTTAAATTCTTGCGCAATTTTGCGATACGATCATCCTTTTCGTCCACTTAAGGGTACCAACTCGACTCGTTCTTCTTTAGTCAGTCACCATTCAATCTGGAAAAATAAAAAATTACTAGAATTCCCTATTTGCCCAGACTTTATGGACACCCTGTACATGGGTATATGTTTGTGGGTGTGTGTCTCGCGATAACTCCTGAACGCATGAACCAATTCGAATAAAACTTTCACAGATTAATTATTGGTTTAAATGTCCCAACTGCCGTGTCGTCTACAGTGCTAAGTGAAGAGAATAGCACGACAGTACCGATTGAAGTAGTGAGTCCGCCATTACAACTACAGCCGCAGCATCGCAGCACACGTAGTCTAAAGCCAGGTGGGCAAAAGTACTTACGAGTACTCCGCACAAAAACGATTTAAAAGCTGCCTATACTTCATCACAACGGGCCTTTACCTCATCATTGCAAGTAATTAAAAAGATGTTTAGCTTTCTAAGCCCCACCCAACAAAATCCAATCGAAACAGCCAAAGAAAAGGACTTCGCACTACTACAAATTAGACAGTTAATCCGAAGAGTCAGTGAGAAACTTGAACGAAAGTAGTGAGTTTAAGTGATCCTACTGATGATGTTGACGATGATCAGGAAAGCGGACATTGTGGTAAATTGTAGTCGCTCAGTGCAGGGGAGGGAGATTGGTTAAAATGCCCAGTTTGTAAAAGATAATCCCAGAATATGTCTCCCGTGAAAGGTGGAGAAAAATATGTTTGTGGCCATTGCTCTGCAAAGTGAAACTGGAATCAACATTTAGACGCCTTAAGACACGCTAGTCCAGTATGTTTGAACTTTTTTTATATAGTTTTTTTTTTTACTTTATTTGTCGCACGTAGTTTGATTCCCCGAATGTTTCGTTCTATTATTTTTATTATTGGTTGTAGGTAGTAAACATGCTGATTCCAAGTCAAAAGATATTATAGCTACTCCAAAAGTTAAAATAAGTAGATACTTATAGCCTATTACAGTAATTTACAAACATAGACCTAATAATGAAGAGTATTTCTGCTGTTTCACATTTTAATTATCTTAAGAATGTTATGTAACTTTTTGTGTACTTGTCTTATAGACCTATCGAGGAGAAGGCCTCTAGATATAGAGGTTAGCTGCGAATATACTGAATAAGCAGTCGCGGACAGACGACTAGGAGTGGTCCTCCAGCTTGGGGGTTTGGGTAAGGCTAACACCCTCATCCTGTAAAAAAAAGGTACTTGTTCAGAAACATTCACAAAAGCCTCGGACAAGGACTGATAACTTGGCACGACATCAGCAAAAGAAAATGGACATGAGATTTGGAACATGGAATATTAGAAGTCTTTATAGGGCAGGCGCGCTAAAATCTGTAACGAGTGAGTTAGAGAAATACAGGATGGACTTAGTAGGAGTTCAGGAAGTTAGGTGGGAAGGAAATGGATCTGAGAATTCCGGAAATTTTACGTTCTTTTACGGGGAAGGAAATAAAAATCACCAGTTAGGAACAGGGTTTTTCGTTCACAAACGAATATTACCAGCAATTAAACGGGTTGAATTTGTTACTGACAGACTTTATTTTATTACTCTTAAGGGACGGTGGTGTGATATTATTGTTTTAAATATACATGCTCCAACTGAAGATAAGGGTGACGATATAAAAGATAGTTTTTACGAAGAAGTGGAACGGATATTTGACCAACTCCCGCGATACCATATGAAGATTCTATTAGGGGATTTCAATCTCGAAGGTAGGACGAGAGGATATTTTCAAACCGATTATAGGGAACGAAAGTTTGCATAAGGAAAGTAATGACAACGGTGTTAGACTCGTGAACTTTGCAACATCCAAAAACCTAATCGTGAAGAGTACAAAATTCCCACATCACGACGTTCATAAATACACTTGGACATCACCAGACGGAGAAACACATAACCAAATTGATCACGTTTTAGTAGATAGAAGAAGACAATCTAGCATAATTGACGTCCGGTCGTTTAGAGGGGCTGATTGTGACACTGATCACTACCTGGTAGTAGCGATAATACGGGAGAGATTATCGTTGAATAAAGGTAATATTCAATGTCCAAAAACGGAGAGATTTAATTTAAAGAAATTAGAAGAGAGCCAGGTAAGAGAGGAATACCAGATTGAAGTTTCGAATAGATTCGCGGTTTTAGAAGACTCGGAGTGCACTAGTGTTGAGGATACTTGGATTGAAATTAGAGATAGCATTAAAAGTTCAGCAATAGAAAAATTGGGACACGCGGAAATACGTAGGAACAAACCATGGTTCGACCAAGAATGCATTAAACTAGCAGAGAAGAGAAAACAGGCAAAATTACGGTGGCTACAAAATCCGAATGAAACAACTACACAAAATTTCGCAGATATCAGGCGGGAAACTTCCAAAACTTTTAGAACAAAGAAACGGGATTTTTTGAAAGCTAAAATTAAGGAACTTGAAGATAATAGTAAAAATAAAAATATTCGGGACATGTATAAGGGGATCAGCGAATTTAAGAAAGGCTATCAACCTCGTGCTTATATATTAAAGAAATCTGACGGAACAGTTCTCACCGATACGGATAGCCTCTTAAATAGATGGAAAGATTTCTTTGACGATTTGCTGAACACGCAGCCAAAAACAAATGTGCATGGAGAAAAGGAGATACACACCGCAGAACCGTATATTCCAGAACCCAATCGAATAGAAGTGGAAGCCGCTATAAAGAAATTGAAGAAACACAAATCTCCGGGTGTAGATGAAATTCCGGCTGAGTTAATTTTAGCTGGAGGCGAAAAATTGTGGAACAAGATACACAAACTCATTCTCTTTATCTGGAACAAGGAAGAATTGCCACAAGAGTGGAAAGAATCAATCATTGTTCCAATTCACAAGAAAGGCGACAAAACTGACTGTAATAATTATCGAGGCATTTCTCTTCTGTCAACATCCTATAAAATCCTTTCAAATATTCTGTTAGCAAGATTGACCCCATACGCAGATGAAATTATTGGAGATTATCAGTGCGGATTTAGACGAAATCGATCAACTATCGACCAAATATTTACCATTCGCCAAATACTCGAAAAGAAGTGGGAATACAATACCCCGGTACATCAACTATTTATTGATTTTAGAAAGGCTTACGACTCGGTTAGGAGAGAAACATTATACAACGTTCTTACAGAACTTGGAATACCGAGAAAGCTAATTAGATTAATTAAGATATGTTTAAGTGAATCCCAAAGTAAAGTCCGGGTAGGAAAATTTTTGTCCACGAGCTTCCACGTCGAAAATGGCCTGAAACAAGGAGATGCGTTGTCGCCATTATTATTTAACTTTGTGCTGGAATACGCCGTAAGGAAAATCAAAGATAGCAACCAGGGCCTAGAGTTGAACGGCATTCACCAGGTTATGGCATATGCTGATGATGTAAATTTAATAGGGGATGATAGGAGAACAGTAGAAATAAATGCAGAGATCTTATTAAACGCTTGCAGGGACATGGGTTTGGAAGTAAATGCAGAGAAAACTAAATACATGGAAGTGCGTCGGGACCGTAATACGGCAAATTGTGGAGGCGTTAAAATATTAAATAATGCTTTTGATAAAGTGGATAGTTTCAAATATTTAGGATCAATATTAACAGACGAAAATCATATTCACGAAGAAATTAAATGTCGACTAAAAGCAGGGAATTCGTGTTACTATTCGGTTCAAAATATCTTGTCGTCGCGAATTCTGTCGAAGAATTTGAAGCTTAAAATATATAAAACGATAATCATGCCTGTTGTTCTGTATGGGTGTGAAACATGGTCGCTTACTCTGAGGGAAGAACATAGACTGAAAGTATTTGAGAACAGGATCCTGAGAAGAATATTCGGACCCAAGAGGAACGAGAATGGGGAATGGCGGAAGCTTCATAACGAGGAACTACATAGTTTATACGGTTTACCCAACATTTTTAGGGTCGTCAAGTCTAGGAGGCTTAGGTGGGCAGGTCATGTAGCTAGAATGGAAGAAAGTAGAAACGCTTTCAAAGTCTTGACTGGTAGACCCATAGGAAAACGACCATTAGGAAAACCTAGGCGCAGATGGGAGGACAATATTAAGATGGATCTCGCAGAGATAGTAATACAAAGTAGAAACTGGATGCAATTAGCTAAGGATAGAAGTCAGTGGAGAGCTTTTGTGAACGCGGCACTGAACCTCCGGGTTCCATAGGCCATAGAGTTAGTTAGTTAGTTAGTTAGTTAGTTAGTCTTATAGACCTGCCAAATATGATATATAGGCTATAATACCTACAAAGCAATATTTGGATAATTCGAGCATGGGCACGATCCCTGCTCAGACCACCCATCCTAAATGAAGTTTTCCTGGTTTTCCTCAGTCCTTTCAGGTGTATGACAGGATGGTTCTTTTCCCGAGACCTTTCCAATTCGTAGACTTATCTTAAGGGCCGATATGATCTCGGAGTTAGAGGCTTGAACACTACCTTTGCTCCTTTCCTTGACCTAATAAATAAATTTATTTCTTAAATAAGCAAATGAATTGCTCGAATGCATTGTCCATGCTCGAATTATCCACATGTCGCATTGTAGGCAGACACGCATATTTTGTTCTAGTATTCCATTTTAAGAACAGGTAGTATTCCATATTAGGAGCGGGGTGTGCCTAATATGGGAAATTGAGTTTCTTTCAATTTCGTAATATTGTAAAAAATCAATGATGTGGAACAAACTTTCATACCTGTATTTTGTTTTACAAAGGTACCACAAGTATTATGATATATAATAATATTATTCTGGAATACACGTTTCTGAGAAATAAAGAAGAAACAAAAAGTATTCCATATTCGGTACCTTTACCCTATTATTTTAAAAATATATATACGAAGCACTTCAATAATGATAGTAAATTGCGAAAACTAAGGATTTTTCCGCTCGCACTTAAAAGCTTTCTTATCAATACATTGGTTTCTCGCTCAGGAAGAATAATGTTTAGAAAAGTACGGTATTTGGAACCCCTTTGGATAAGTAATTTAATCAAAACGAAATTATAAATACACAAGTCAACCCAGAGCGTACCACAGTATTTTTAAAATTTAATTTCAAACGGTTCACCTCTTTCCTCACATCTTATAATTAAAAATCAAAAGCAAAATTGTACTTCTCTCCCTTTTGAAATACTGTTTTTCCGAACGCTTTGGCACTTATTTCTAATTAAGAGTTTGTGTACCGAGTTTAAACTCCCTAACTTGGAGTGTTGGTGAGGTACTTTATTTTTGGGAATACAATTTGAACAAGGGCGCCCGTCAGGGGGGTTCAAGGTGGGGCGCTCGATATTGTACTTGGGAATATCGAAAACCCAATAGATTTTTTACATTAGTTACAACAAAATTTGAAACTATATTTCAAACGTCGCTTATACTCGCCCACCTTGGAAACCACAACATGGACGCCCTTCAATTTGAACCCTCTTTGTTCCAGCTTAGGATCACATTTGAATAAAAATGATATGACATAAACACGGCTCGAGTCAGGTGCAAAAGATGTTCAAAAAGTAATTTCAATCAGTTCATGTTTTTTCTCACGAAAGGGCGCCACACAGCGTCTTTTAATTCTTGTTATAGAATATTCACATGCTTCATCTTGACGTCATGCGCATAACAGAAGTTTAAAAACGGAACTGCGCTTCTCGTTAAGAGCTCCCCTTGGTCCATAGACCTGGCACTACTGACGATAGATTTCAATCGGTGCTATGCTCTGTACATTCAAAAATTTTATAACTGCTCGCACTTCACACTGTGTTCGTAGTTTAAGGAAAATTTCCCTAATATAGGGAAATTTCGTAGGTAAATTTAGTAAAATGGGGAAAAAGGGAATTTTTACATTAAATCATGAAAATCCAGGGACATTCTCACACTAACTAATTGACCAAAATAAATTATGTGTGCTTAATGTGGCATAATTTCCATCCATTGTTGGCTGGATGCAGGGACGGATCCAGAACCGACTTCTGGGGGGAGGGGGATTGTCATCCTGCTACTTTTAAGGGCTCCAAATTTTGGGATGTGTTTTATTTATACATATAAAATAAGAGTGTGTCCTTTTCTGGGAGGGCGATCGCCCCGATCGTCTCCCCACTGGATCTACCCCTGGCTGGATGAATTTTTGTGTATTTCTTGTAGAAGAAAGTGAAGGAAAAAAATAGAAGCAAAAACAAATTAAATAAACAATGGTGCTAAAAAGGAAACAATGGAAGCTGTCATTGTTGATTTCGCCCAAACGTGCTCTCTCTGTAAGAAGAAGAATACAAAATGAATATTATTTGAGAACGAACTTATTTTAGAGCTTTATTCTTAGTGAAGCACAGCATTTATGAATTCGGTGTGTGTCGTAGGAGTGTGGTACAGTTAGTGAATAATCATGTGACGTAAATTGTTGATGATTTAAAAGATAACTATAAATGTATGTCTATATTAAACACGAGAGCATAATAAAAAAATAAAATTAAAGCGCGTAATTGGGAAAGGAGACAGCAGTACTTGAAGTCAAAAATTGAGCTTCCCAATCACCGTTAGTGTTACTGGAACTTTGATATCTTTGTGAATTTTATGTGTTTTGTTAATTGTATTAATTGTGTTGATTGTGTTAATTGTATTAAGCGTATGTACCAGTAATCAATTTTTTTCTTCAAAGGAGACGAATGTTGGTTCCAGTGCATCTTAAAACAATCAGAAACGGGGAAAAAGTGTCTCGCAATGCCACAAAAGATAAGAAAGATTATAGAACTGCCTTAACGACGAATAACAATTTTATAAAATACAGTTCAAAATAGTGGTTGGATGATGAAAGGTTTCAAAGGTTAACTTAAGCCATTGGAGGATAATAGTGAAAACTGTAGATTATTTTAGGTATCATGAAGTTGTGTTGCGAAAGTGAAAGACATTCCCAAGACAAACAAAGCATCTGTAAAATCTTAAAGCAGTGTAAATTTCACTCTCTGTGATCTCTTCCTTTCTTGAAAACAAATAAGAAAAGGCTCATAAAGACAAGGTAAAAAAAAAAAAAGCAGCAATTTTCTTATCGGCATTTACGAGAGAACATGATATTCCTTATGTATATACAAACGCATTAGTATGTAAATTGTATAAAGATAATATTTGAAATGAGATAATCAAAACAGAAGACTTAGTTATTTCTATTTTTGCTTACTATATAACATTTGAATATCTCATTACCCTTTCACAAATCAACAGCGGACATCAGAAGAAACTATGTAATTATTTTCGTTTTCTTTATAAAGTTCATTACAAATTGTGTGGAATGATCACTATTGAAGCATTATTATCTTTGTTTTTTTATTGTTTTTTTTTGAGTTTTACGTCCCACGGTTATGCCGGCTACGCTAAAGGAGACGGTGATGATGAACAATGAATGAAAAAAGTGGGAGAAAACGGTAGAACCCCGAGAACATTTGGCACTTAGTTTAACACTAGAAGGACCAAGCCGTCATTTTGATAGCATCACGTAAAACAATTTTCTATATTTCATAAATTTCTTTGACTTACGCAACCATAATTTAGGACTTTTATTAATTTAAAGAGAGGTTTGATACAGCATATAAATATTGTGTGTCTATTTTAAACAAATACATATTTTTGTTGCATACCCCTAGAAGGACCAGACCGTCAATTTGACTGCCTCATTTAAAAATCTATATTTTGTTGTTGATGTGGACTGTTTTATAGGTGGTACGCTATATGGTAGTATCTTTGTTGGAAATAATACATTTTGAAATTTTTTACTTTTTTTTCTTTTCTTTTTTTTTTTTTTTTTTTTTTTTGCAACGAGTTTGCTATTTGATATGTTTTATTTCTGCTTTTCAAAGCTGTACGGAAAAATATATATGACACTTCTTTGAATTATTTTCTTCTTCAATTATGTTTGTATCTCGTTGGTAACATTGTTATCTGTAGAGATAAATGTCTTCTTGGAGGCACATATGAATAATTACAAAAGGGAGATGAGACCTGATAAAATGTTACGTGCTTTCTAAGATTTGAGTGAAAATGAATTTCGCTTGGAAGAACAACAGGGAGACTGCTTCGATGAAGACAACAGTAGTAGCGAGAATGCAGTGTCTCATGCTACTTCTTCGGATAAGAGGAAGGAAATAGATACAGAAGTTTCCAGAAGTAATCGATCAAATATTTTTAGAGCAGCTCACGGGACACGTTGGAGTAAAGTGGACAGACAGAACAAAGCTGGGCGTACTGCCTCACACGACATTCTTCGCGAGAAACCTGTTTGTTATAGTATGCGTTACATCATATTGAAGATGGTGAATTTGGTAGTGTTTTCGCTTGTTCATAGACGAAACAATGTTGAGAAACATTCTGAAATGCACCGTTGTTGAAGCTCGCACAGCGTCAAGATTCTCTTTGGCTACTGTCAATTGCAGAACTCGTTTCATTTCTAGCAATATTGAAATTTCGGGTAGCTTGAGATATACCTGTAAAGGAACTATAGAACGTGTGCTGTGGATCAGAGTTTTACAGAAAGATTATGGAAAGAAAGATATTTCTTGAAATAATTAAGTATCTTTGATTTCATGAAAAATGTCCTAGCTCTTCAAGGCCAAAAGCAAACTTCATCTGTGTAGAGCTTATTCATTGAGAATTGTATCAGGCACTATAAAACCCACGACAGTGTTTGTGTAGATGAACAGTTATTCTCTACTAAGATGAGATGCAAATTCATGTAATGTATGCCTAACAAGCCTGAAAAATTTGGATTCAAATGTGGTTGCTTGCAGTTGTAAAGTCACGGTATGAACTAAAAGTCTTTCCCTACGTGGGAAACGACTAAGAACGACGCCGGGACTCACATTTAGGCGAATATATTGTTCTGAAAACGATAGATCCTTTTCTCAACAGAGGACTGAATGTTGCGATAACTTTTCTTATAGGTTAAAAATGAGCCGAATCTTTGAAAAAGAAACAGATGACCTTGATTGGAAGTCTGCGTTCAAATAGAGGAGAACTTCTCAAAATGTGCTTGAAACAGGAAGAAAAGGATATGTTCACTACAAACGTTTATGGATAGCAATCAGGAAATCCACTCACAGTACACAAATGTAAGCGCGAGAAAAGTGTTGCTGTCTTGAGTTCAGTGCATACAAGTTGAAAGAAAAATGTATTGAAACTGTAAATTCACTTCCATGTAAAAAAAAAAAAAGTTCGATATAAAACTAATTATTTTGGTTCATTATACACAGGGTTTGTGCTAAAGAAAAGTAGCCCAGCCAATGTCTACAGGACAGGTAGGGTGATCACGTGACTCGTATGAAAAGGATTTCATACGTAGGAATATAAGTATTATTCCTTTATTTTAAATTTTCATGTCACTGTCCTGTGGGCTAAGTTCCGATATTAATATTATACTGTATTTAATATATTGACAGGGTTTAGTGGATCACCCTGTATTATATCACGAGAAAAACTTACGTAAAACATAAGCTAGTCGATTAAACAGATTAAATTCAAGCTAAAATATGAGAAATATAAAGAAAAATTATATACATTTCTGGGAATTAAATAGCCGTCAAAATGAAGGCTTGGTACTTCTAGGGGGTAAAAGTTTTGGTCCTTCTAGTGTTAATATAGTTAAATTAATCGTATCACATGAATTCTGTCAAAGGAATTGGACAATCGACAAACTAGGGAAATTTTGAAATGAAAAGGGAAAATTTTGTCAGTCGAGGGAAATTTTCTCAAGGAAACCTACGAATACTTTCTTTACGTGCGGCGGCAGCTGGAATAGGAAACCACTTCCATCTTCAACCACTGCCACGACGCTTTTGGGAACGATGAGGCCACGGTGGCTCAGTGGTAGAGCGTTCACCTCTGGTGCTTGGGGTCTCGGGTTCGATCCCAGCCCCCGCCAAGTGAGCTTTGTGGTGGACAAACACCGTGTGCGTGGGTTTTCTCGGGGTTCTCCCGTTTCCTCCCCCTTTCTTCATTCCACCATTTCACTCATTTCTCATTATCATCGTCTCCTTTAGCCTAACCGGCATAATCGTGGGACGTTAAACTTAAAAATTTCATTTCATTTTTTTGGGGGGAGCACTAGGAAAGTTCCGCTGGCGCATGCGCCAAGCTAGGACGCTACTCTCTCACGTCAACGCAATGAACGTACGAAAAAATGTGTTATGGCTAATCTGTAAATAACTTATTCTTTGACATTTATGAACGATTCCAGTGAAGCAAATATTACCGCATAAGTTATATCGCAATTGATATTTACCGATATAATCAAGGTAATACTACGTTAATACTTTTAATTTATTAGCACAAAATTAGTTTGGCCTTATCCAATATTTATTACTAGCAAGCAGAGATGTGGTGCCGATTTACCAGAAGGGTTCCAACAGAAACTTTTTATTTAACAAAACAACTAAACATATTTTTATGTAGTAGACTCTTAGTACTTTTATGCATTGTGTTTTATAGTAGCGTTCTAATTCTTGATGCAAGTTAATACTGGAGAGTATAATTCTTAGAACATTTTATTAAATAAATAATAAAGGAAACGGATTGTTAATGTCAAAAAATATCCTACCAATCTGTACTAGAGACTCAAAGGAAATTACTTATTTAATGCGTAGCAGATTTACAACAAGGCACTATTAGATATTCACTAAATTACAATGTTTTTCGACATAACCGACTCTTAGCATCTTCAAAAATCATATTTTATAGGTTATGTGTTCATTGGCGGAGTTTAACTTTAGGAGGACTAACCCATTATACCTATAATTAAAAACTTTTGTGAAAAAAAATTTGTGCTTAAAACTAGTAACAAACTGTGCTCTGTTATAATTACAAGTATTATTAAAATGTTTTCTTGGTTAAAGAAAGGGGGATTCTGTTAGTCCCCTGTCGATTTAATTTAAAATATCGAAGTGAAACAAAAAAACTTTTGCTCGCTTCTACAATTCATAGCATCACTTGTTATATCGTTAAATATGAATCGTAATATAGGCTATATGATAGTTGTTATGAAAACATTCATAAACACATTCACAGGGTAAATTAGTCAGAGATCAAAAATAACATATTCAATATTTCAATTAGACCTATTTGTTTTACAAACATTTGCCAAGCTACCAATCTAAAATGTGAATGTACAAGCTTGTAAAATGGAAGATTATGTAACATTATTCCATTATTATTGATGGGTTACAACTCCAAATACAATATGGTTATTTTAACAAGTGGAATTAAGACCCATAGAATATTTCATTAAATTTCAAGTAAATTTTACTAAGGTTAACGTGGAACAGACAGACAGACACATAAATTTCAATCGAGGTGAACAGTAGAAACTTTGCCAACGAAATATGAAATCAAATTATTGGCTTTCAACTCTCCAACCGAGATACCTAGGTATCGAGTCTAGGCTTTATATCGATCCTGAGTTGTGGACGCAAGCAGGCAATCATTGCTACGGGCGTAGTGATGCGGCGAGATAGACGGCTTCACCCTAGAGAGGTCAGTTATTTTTGTCAATTCATCATTCGTCATCATTTCATTCCGTACAAATTCATCTGAGTTATATATTCTGTTGGTTAAATCATCATTATGCCCCGCTCCCCGACGGGAACGATGGGCACAGTCATGGAACCAGTACCTCTCCTGGTAGGAAGACCACAAAAGCAGATACCTCGAAACAGGCTGAGTCTGGTTTTCACTCACGTCTCCAATTGGGAACTCCAAGGAATCACATGCTAAGAAGCCAAGGCATTATAGCTCTGATGGAGAAGGTTCCACTGCCTCAGTGACTGCAAGAAACACCGAGGTGGATGGGCTAATGCGCCATCCTTTCCTACTTTGCCAGCTAACCAAGAAACCACGTACAATTTCATAGTGCTCCGATACTACGTACCGGACTGCACGCGCCATCTTCTATAATCCTAACTTCTATATTCATATTAGAAACAAAGCTATCTTTAAAATGTTTGAACCGCAGGCTGTGTTGACACCTGTCAATCCGAGCCAACGGAAAACATCTCCGCCACCTCGTCGTCCACCACTTCTCTCAGTAGTTATCCGAGCTATTGAACGCAAACTCTCTGATGAGATTTTTGATGAGTTGCGTTACGAGGGCTTAGAAATCAAGAAATGTATTAGAATCCGTAAGAGCAGTGGACCTCCCCTCTGTATGCGTGTTTTGACAGACCAGCAGCAAATAATTTATCATATTTTGGCTAACGGTGCTTACGTATATATCCGCCGCTACAAGGTGGAGCCTTCTCGAACGCCTCCAGCTCTCCCAATACGATGCGAGAAGTGCCAAACTTACAACGATCATTATACTCATAATTGTACCCACACAGTCAAATGCGGGTACTGTCCTGGAAACCATCTGACCCGTAATTGTCCAAATTCAAACGCACCTCGTCAATGCAGCACTTGTCCTGGATTGTCGTAATTGTCCACAAACACGAACCAAATCAATTATGAACGATTAGATTCCTCCCTGAATGTTTAGTAACAGCGCACTGCGAGCTTATTGGTCGATGCCACACGCCAATTCGGGTGACGCGGACTAGAACTCGTTGGGATTATTGAACTAGAATAAAGAGCTTTGTCCCAGTTTTGATTCCCGGTGAGAGTTTTGATTCTACTTTAATCTGTAGAAGGGGCCGCGGTGGCTCAGTGGTAGAGCGTTCACCTCTGGTCTCGGGTTCAAACCCTGCTCCCGCCAAGTGAACTTTGTGGTGGACAAACACCGTGTGCGTGGGTTTTCTCGGGGTTCTCCCGTTTCCTCCCACTTTCTTCATTCCATCATTGCATTCATTACTCATCATCACCGTCTCCTTTAGCCTAACTGGCATAACCGTGGGACGTAAAACTCAAACATTTCATTTCATTTCATTTTAATCTGTAGATCCGCGTCTCATATAGCCTCATACAGTCTAATATAATTAAGAAGAAAGAGAACCGAGAAACAGTAAATGTAGGAGCAATAGTAGAAAAACTGCAAAAAAGTATACTTCGATCAGGGACGTCCGAAGAAAATTTTCTAGGGGGTATCTCCTTGGTTGCTATATTACGTCTGGTATTTGCGGTATTTAATAGCCTATACTTGGTTTGGTATATTCTACATTTTTGTGAGCCAGGGGAGATCGAGTTCCACCCTGCTCTACTCTTCGGGCGCTCATGACTTCAATGTTTTGGATATGAAAGAAGAACTCCGAAATACTAATGGATACGAATGAAGCTCTAATAGAACTGAATAGGAAACGAACAAGAAGTTAATCAAAGAAGAAGTGAAGGGATCGTCTGAAGAACAACATAGGGCAGTGTGGTTTCAATAAAGAGCTGACGCAAAGACAGAAACAAGTGGAAGACATTGATCCGAGAACTAGCTAACTGGGAGGTGGCGTATTGTTTGACATGTAGTCGTGGTTTTCTTTGCCACGATTTTGCCAAGTATTTGCATTCCAGTTTTAACTTATATCATTATTATAAAGATTCACACAACTGATTTAAAATATGAGGATTGTCAGGCATCTCTATTTTTAATCCCTTTAAGTAGAAGTGTTCTTGCCTTTGGGCCGAGGCAGGACTCATTAGTCTAGTTGGTAATAAAGAACATTAAGCTCCTAACAAACGAACTCAGAACATCATTAATATCACAAAACCTTAAAAATTGATATAATTGCATTTTCTCTTTTAGCGCAGTTCTGTAGTTGTCCATGAGACAAGCTGAGTTATAACTCCTTCAATAAAAACATATGATGAGATATATCATAAACAACAAGTTTTGACCTATCAGAAAGATGTCTTCCACTTGAAAGAGATGACGTTTGGAGACGAAACATGATTTTCAGTACACATTTCGAAAGTAGACGGAGTTCCTTCCATTATAGATTTTCCCAGACAATGCTGAGCTTTCTTTCTTTTTTTTTTTTTTTTTTGCGAGGAGAGACAGACATCTTTTATGTCGTAGACAACCATATGGCAAAAGACTACGCAGATGTGTTTACTTTGAAACAAGTATACTTGTAGCATGAGTCATCATTATAGTATTAATGTTGTTTCCATGTAGTTAAGTAGGAGTTGTAGCACTTTTAAGAAAAGAAGTTAAACGAAAACATATCTAGTAAAATGTGGTAACAGAATTACTCTTTATTATTTTACGAGGGCATTTTTAATTGTTTCCGGCCGCACACGTCGCTGGTAACAGGCCGCTCATTTCATATAATGCTAGAGTACGTCTGTTTTATCTTGGCACACTTCCCGCTAGTTCAATTGGTTGGCTTTTAAAGTATTTTCTGCGTAAACGTTTTAATCCAATAGTCGTCTTATTGGCTTTGTCGTGTAGGTGACGTTAGTTGTCAACCAGTCCATCTAATGTAGTCATTGCTATTTGGTGGGTGTTTGAAGTGTTTAGTTGCCACATGCGAACAAGTGTGTTACAGTGTTTTGTGACTGGTATGGAGTTTTGCTGTATTTCCTAGCATATTACAACGACTTACCAAGATGATAGTCGTAAACCTGGTTCGTTTGCTAAAAATAAAAATTTGAAGTGGTAGTATTTCTTCCTCATGTAAAAATTAGCTTCGATATGTAAATACCATTAATCTCACCTTTTTAATAAATATGACAACGTCTATAAATGATGTTAAACTGATTTTATTATTTTGATATAACTTAAATATCCTTTTCTTTAAACGGTTAAATACACAAAGTCACTGACTAGGTAACCATAAAACATGTCCATATCAACAACTATCCCATAATAATCACTTACATATATTAAAAACATTCTTCTTTTGTTAATACGAAATTAGCATTCTACTAAGTATAGTGCACATGTATGAGTACTTTCTGCCCAAGGTACAGGTAAATATTACTCAAGCCAAAGTATTTTGTTGTATAAAATGTCGCTCGACAAAGGGACTGAATATAAAAGTCATGAGTAGGCTTGGCTTTTATCTTCAAGAACCACTGGTCCGTTAACATTAGTGTTCTTATATTACATATGTCCATCATATTTTGATCGCACCTTGTATATCTATTCATTACACTTTACATATACATTAAACAAATCTTACATTTCATCAATATTTATCTTTAATTACATTAATTATATTTATTTCATGATTATTCACTATATTATTAATATATCTTCTTATTAAAAATATCGTCGCTCATTTAATTAGTCGTCGACGGGTGCGATTTCAAAAATCGTAAAGGACAAACGTGGGTTACAAATAGTTCGAGCGCATTATATAATAAATAAGTTAGATGTTGTATTTAAAGGTATACATCGTAGCACTAAGATGTTATAATAAAGAAGAATCTCATTCAAGGTAGTCGTTGAATAATTGATTTTATAGAATGGATCTTATTCTTAACATAATCTTTGACAATTAAATTTTCAACACAAATCAATCTAATATAAATAATCTTTGCTCTTAATCAATTATAAATCGAATTATACTTCTTACATATATTAAAAACATTTGAGAATTATCATTGATTAATAAGAATTAAAGAGAATTAAATTGAATAAAAATAAAATAAATGTTCATGAAAATTTAGAGCTGATATGGGTTTAACCAAATTTCATTAACGGTAATCAGGTTACATTAGTACTTGCATACGATTCTAATAAAGTACATTGTATTGCACAATCATGATTAGGTTCTACATTATGTTGTACATGTCTTTCATCGTGATTTTGATTTTGATATGAAGTGCCATCTCTTGATCTCCAATTACGTCTATTCATGTAATTTGTCGTATTCCTGGAATTTCTCTCGGTACTTCGATTGTTTTTAAATCTACTTTGACTATATGGTCTAACATATGAATTGCTACGACTAATTAGGTTAGGCGGATTCTCTACATAACCTTGTCTATTTTGCTCATTTTGATTGCTAGAGTATATTCGGCTTAGGTTAGGTTCTGTATTATTCACACTCCGAATATTTAAATTCCGAACAGGCACCAAATGATCTGAATTATTCTTGTTTTTACCTATTCCTGATTGTGAATTCATGGCATGATATTGAGTTTCGTAGCATTGGACAAGCATCAATAAATGGCTGAAACTCATACACTGTGTGGAAAATAAGATCTGTTGCAGTTTAAATTGAAGCAAATTTCGAATCGATGCTATTATTCTCGATTCCGATTGCAAAGGATTAACGACCTTTAATTCGTTGTAGACATTTACAACAAACTCTACAAGAGATTTGTGCAATCGAGGATTGAAGTGTTGATTTCTAAGGGTGGCATCTCTATTTGCCAGCAAAAAGTCATTTTCATAATTTGCGATCAATGCCGCTTTGAATTCCTCATATGAACTAATGTGATCACGTATTGCTTTAAACCATAAGGAACAAGGTGGGAGTAATACATGGGGTATTAATTTCATATACTGTGATCGATCGATAGACATTATATTACATTCATCTTGGAATTTCTCTAAGAAAGAAGTAGCATTCTCATTACACTTACCACTGAATTTGCTCATAGCTCGAATTTCACTCATCTTAACACTTAATTTTACCTTCTTTTTCTCATTCCTTGTTCTTGTTGAATGATTGTTCCTATCCGTGACGTGCTGTATCATGACACCATCTATGTTTCGCTCATCAGTGCTCTTTGGACAACTTTCTTCTAGTATAATATCCTCATCAGATCCGGGCGAAGGCGAGATCATCTCTGGTGAGTGGGGCAACTCAAAGCGATCACTACCCAAGTTATTACGGAAAATGTTGTCTTTAGCCTGTAACGTTCTAATCTCTTCTTGAATAGTAGCTAACAACTGTGTATTTACACGTATGTTATTAGAGTTGTTACTGACCTGGATCTTTTGCTGTTTAATGGAAGATTCTATTACTTCTAAATCTTTTTTTACAGCACAGATTTCTTGATTTTGGTGATTGTGCTTTTCTTGACAATCATCGGATATCCTTTTTAACTTTTCCTCGAACTGTGAGGATATGTCGTTCACCACCTGTATAATTGTCTGTTTCGTTTCGTCGGATTTTTGTTCTATCCGTCTACTTAATTCTTCATATTGCTTATTAGATTCGTCGAACTTCTGGTCCATTCGTCTACTTAATTCTTCATTCTGCTTGTTAGCTTGGTCAAACTTCTGTTCCATTCGTCTACTTAATTCTTCATTTCGCTTGTTAGCTTCATCAGACTTCTGCTCTATGGTCTGCTTTATCTCGGTAGACATTTGCATCATTTGTCGCTGTAAAGCTAACAAGAGTCGATCCTCTGATGACAAACCTGGTGTTACACTAGTTTCACCTTGGTCACTAGTATTTGATTCCTGCTGCATGGCTTCGTTGTCCATTTTTCTTATGATTACCTTACCACTTCGCAATATGGTTAAGTTCTTATTCATAAAAGTAAATTCAACCTTACTCTTCTTCTTCGGGAACTGAATTTACAAAGTCCCGGGTGAGGTAAACCAAATTTTTACAACGACTTACCAAGATGATAGTCGTAAACCTGGTTCGTTTGCTAAAAATAAAAATTTGAAGTGGTAGTATTTCTTCCTCATGTAAAAATTAGCTTCGATATGTAAATACCGTTAATCTCACCTTTTTAATAAATATGACAACGTCTATAAATGATGTTAAACTGATTTTATTATTTTGATATAACTTAAATATCCTTTTCTTTAAACGGTTAAATACACAAAGTCACTGACTAGGTAACCATAAAACATGTCCATATCAACAACTATCCCATAATAATCACTTACATATATTAAAAACATTCTTCTTTTGTTAATACGAAATTAGCATTCTACTAAGTATAGTGCACATGTATGAGTACTTTCTGCCCAAGGTACAGGTAAATATTACTCAAGCCAAAGTATTTTGTTGTAATATTGTAATTCGCAACTTATCCTTGGCGTGGCAAGCACGCGGTGTAGACAGATGCATCCTTTAAGCGAGAAGCGTGCCAAGAAAAAACAAACGTACTCTAGTTATTTAAGAAATAATGTTAAGGTTCGGTTGCTTCCCTGTGTCAGTTCGTTCGAGAAAGTCGTTTGACTCATTCGCTGTGCTTTGACTTCTTATACTGTCTGACAGTGTTTCCTTCTACAGGGCTGTTTCTGCCAAGACTACAGACCTAAAACTGAACTGTATGTTGGCTGCTAAATCTCCTCGAAGCGTGATTGAAGCTGATACATTATATTATTTGATACACAACACTTAATGACATGATCGGCTTATCATCACCAGCACAAGAATTCTGTATTATGCCGGAAGCTCTTAGAAATAAACTTGCAGACAAAGTCTGGCTTTAGAGAGTCGTAAAGTTTTATTTTAAAATTATTATTATTATATTTAAAATAGACGATGCTCCTGAATCATTGTAATTCCACCTAACAAGAAGTCACTCATGGAAAGAGACAAGCGTGTAGAGGAAAATTAATTTCAACGCAAAAGTTTCTAAATGCCATATCCAACAATTTGCAATTTGAGTCACTGAAATTTAGAAGGTTGACTCCTCCTGAGTGCCATTTTCCTAATGAGAAGTACAATGTGTTTTATTCTAAAGTTCTATTCTCACAGTACATATGCAGGGAGTTTCAAAACAACACCGACAACGTTTGAGAGGTGATTCCTGACACCAAGATAAGACAAAAAGTAGGCCTATAGACCAACCTGGGTGCACAAATGCTTCCTTTCGGAGCTTTAGGCTGCCGAAATCATGAAAAGATGAACTTTGAAGGTCCATGGCTCCAAAACTATGGTACTTACCGTAGTCGGGCGAAACTTCAATTTGGAACAAATATGTACTCTATCCAAAACTACATGTTTCAGATTCTAGGGTACTCACGCAACAGTTTTTATAGAGAGAGTTTGGATATAGGCATATATTTTGAGGTACTAACCAACTACCTCTATAAAAACTGTTGCGGAAGTTCCGCAGGATTCTGAAACTTGGATGTTTGGCACATACTAGTTTCTAAGTGAAGTCTGGACTCGGCTACTGTAGGTCCGATAATTTTGGACCTATGGACCTTCAAAGTTCCTCTTTTCATGATTTCGGCAGCCTATAGGATACTCCGAAAGGAAGTATTTGTGTACCCAGGTTAATCTATACATTATTTTCTTATCATGGTGTCAAGAACCACCTCCCAAACGTCGTCGGTGTTGTTTTGAAACACTCCATATATTAACATGGAAGTTTTCTTTACTTACGTTTACAATGAAAACTTTTTGTTACTTGTTTTGTGTAGACATTTGTAGATTTAGCTGTATGCATGAATGTATAGTTAATCCGTAACTTAGTTGGAACGTTACCGCTAGTAACATATAATTTGTAAAAGAAATAACTTTACCTTTCTTTACACGACACTCCATCAAGTTCTAACTGTAGGTACCACTTTTTTTTGTGGCTCACAGTGAATCATTGTCAAAGGCATAGTCATAATAACATTATTAAATATGAATTAAACACAAAGAGGGAATATGGCTGATTTTTTGAACGCAAACAATATAGCAATGTTGTTAAGAAACGCTGTCACCGAATATTTAACAGCGATTCAACGTATTTACTATTATATCTTAATTCCTATTTAGTTTCAAGGGTGTTATAAATAGAGGATCTGCCCATATGTATTTTCATCCTATTAAATCAAAGAAGCCAAAAAAAACAACCGAGCATCGGCACGTCTGATTAGCTACCCTCGTTTCTGACATCGTCTGATTTGCTACTTTCGTTTCCGCCATGATTGTTGGATCAAAACATTGCGATCCTATTGGGCTGAGTGGGCAGAGTAGGCGTGCCGAAACCGTGACGTATGGTTTCAAGATTTTATTGTAAGGGCAGATCCTCTATTTTTATAAGATCCTTGTTTAGTTTCTAATAGTTTTTGAGCATTCCTCGATATCCCATACAATTATTTTCAAACTGCCATGACACAATTTGAGAAAATCGCCTTAATGTTATGCCTTCAAAACAGTATCATATTGTTAACACTGTGTTTTTTTCCTTTTTCAGATAATGGGAGTTATTCTGACTTATTTTGTAGTCCTTGTACAGTTAAATTACAACAATACAGCCAGCTGTGTCAACAACCAAAACGAAATCAATAAGACTTAAAAATGAAGTCTTAATATTTAATTACCAATGTATTTATGAAGAAGTAAATATATATACATAACTAAAATTTTACATTCAAAACTAAAATTTTCTATTTATTGATTACCCAGTTTTAGATAGTATCTGTGTTTTAATATATCGATTGATTAATTAATTGACTTAAAAACATTAAAGTACTAATCTCCTCAAATGGTATATGAGTTACTGATCAATATTTCAATTCTTAGATATAAAGAGGGGTCAAAAATGTACTTACGGTTTGTAATTAAGTAGTTTCTAAGCAAAATTATTTGCACTCACTTATCTAATGCATAGTGTAGTGTAAAGTAATTAATTTGTACTGATAGGCGTAGATTGTGATTTATGCCTCATATTCGAGGATGGGTAGTGGTGGAATGAACCAATCATATTTGCCAGTGCAGCAGAAGACAGTTAAATATCAACAATGGCAGAGGTTCACTTATCGTTCGTTGAACGCTTGGCTTTACTAAAATAGTACTGGAAGTACGAGAACATTAGAAAAGTATACAATCATTGGCAGAGAGAATTTCGAACACCGCCATCTACACATAATTATTGCCCGTATTCGCGATAAATTCGAAGCCGACGGAACAGTTCAAGATGCAGTGTTGCCACACGTGGTACAATTGTACCAAATTCAGTCCTTTTTATCATTCATCGGTCCGTTGGTACAACGCTGGAATTTTCAGCCCCTATTGTGAAAAGGTTAATACAATTCTACCCAATTCAGCACCTTATATTAATAATGTGTTGTGATGTTTTTCAGGGAAGGTTTTAGGACCCTGGACCGGTTTTACATCTTTTACAAGTGTCAGATTGCTTACCTTATATTCTTCATACATTCTATTATCCTCCTTCGGTCGTGAAATAAGCGAGAATATGGTGCAATAATTTATATTCTAATATTTTATTTTAACGTACATTTTACACACGAACTCGGAGATGATTAATTTGTTTCTCGTTTCATATATTTTTCATATATGGCCATAATTCCTTTTTGGTTTGTTGGTCACTTTGAAATGAAGGCGTATTTGGTTTCCTTACAATACATACCGAAGATGATAACTGTTTTCCCATTTAATTTTTTTGCGGAATCTGTTATACTTCCTACGTGCGAGAAAAGTTTCATCTACTTCCATGGTTGATCGGGGTCCTCCTATTTGGATGTTTTTAAAAAGTAATTTTTAGAAAGATCACTTTATTGATTTGAACTCTTATAAGAGAGGGGAGTGTTCTAGAACTTTACGTGTTTTAGTTTCGTGTTATAGATCCATGTATTACACTGGTATAAAATAATAAATTCAGCCCTTTTTGCTTCAATTTGGTACTACTTTTCAGCCCACTTCAGAGCTAGGATTGTGGCAACGCTGTCAAGATGTGCAAAGGAAAGATCCAGCCGACCACGAACAGATTCAAGTCCAGCGTGCAGTGCTGCGTTGTCGCACTATGTCTCCCGTTCACCAATATGGAATGAATTCCAAACCAAGACGCGAATTTTGCATTACCTAAGGCAAATCGTTACAAAACCGTTCATTAAATCACATATCACATCCTATAAATCAAATTTTCCATTCGTTACTGTAAGAAAATATTGAGTGAGGTCCATATCTTATTGTCCCAACCTAAAACGTGAATTTTCAATTTCCTAAAGAAAACCCTTACGATATAAGGTCGATATACCTGTATATCTTAGGTCGTAAACTGAAAAGCTTATTAATACAAAGTGAAGTTCATACTCCACTACATGTATAATCGCAAACTATGACTCACATTTTATGTTCAGATGATGCAAACCAACAAGAAATAATGTCCATATTTCATTACATCAAAGATTGCAAAGTAAGTTGCGAATTTCGAGTTGCGTTCACCCAAATTATTACGTATTGATGACCACATTTAACTGTATTCTATATTCTACATTCTATATTCCAAACTGAAACCCAAGTATACTATTCATTATCACAAATTAATAAACAGTAAAGTCAAAATCCCAACTACTGCTCGTATTTAGCATTCCACTGACAGAAAGCAGGAAGAAATGTGGCTCCTGCCACGCAATATTTCCATTGTTAAATGGCGACATTACATGCCATGCAAGGAGCCTCCCTTAACATGTTTACATGTGTATAATCTTTATTATTGTGCATCTTTTTAAACGTGTAAAAATATTATTCATATTATATCTTTGTATTGCTATAATATACATTGGTAAATACATACCTTTCTACATCCAATCATTTTATGTATCCATGTAGCTATGTGAAAATGTAAGATTTTCCATAAAATATAGTGAACTATAAACCTAATTTCTAAAACTTCTTTGTATCAAATTGAAAAATAGTATAATTATTTATTTTGTATTCGTACTGCCATAAGTTTTTAATTTATATGGTGATGAAGTCAATACATGGTTTACGTATTCATAATATGCACTATTCTTAAAGAGGCATTAAAATGTTGTTCAAATTTAATATAATTTGAACATCATATATACGATTAATAAACTTAGTAACCGTCACGTGTACCTACTATAAAATTGTTATTATGTCTTGAGCTTCGACAAAACACTCTGTACCACGAGGGTGTTGTTTATTAGTGAATGATTATAGTGTACATTGTATAATGTCTATCATTACAGCTACTGGATCTATTACTCAATAAAATTTCTTTTGAATATTATATGACAATAATCACAAATCAAAAACATTCTGCTACTTCTCCCAATAAATCTTTAATAGCCCATTCCTAACTAACATGATATAGATCATACTTATAATTTACGATTTAAAAGGAGTCCATTTTGATTTATCAATTATCTATACTGTTTGCGATTTTCTACGCGTAGGTGCGAAAAAGCTTAATAAAACCTTCTTCTCGATTGTATTAAGACTATAATTTTACAACAGAAATTAATAATCAATCTCCGAAAAGAGATACTATCTCCCAAACAGTGTATTTTCAAAGACATTTTTTTCTAAAAACCCCTTCTCAAACGCGCCAGCTATGTTAGAAATTAAAATATTCTTAAGATCAAGACATTCAAACACGATGATCTTTAAAATAGTTTATACACATAATATCAAATTTTCTTCTATCAATACTAATGACACTGTATAAACAGTCATTCTAAGGAAAATTTTATTATTAATTGGAGCGTTTGGAGGATAAAGGTGTCATGTTACATTTTTTGAAACGTTGCATTCAGGCGGTTCATGCACGTGTTATATGTTAATCATGTTACGTAACACAATATTTAGTGAGTCCTCTTCTGGGTGCAGATATTTAGAAACGCCAAAGGTGGTATATTGACGGACGCCAAAATTGACGGTTGTGAAAGTTAATTTTTCCGTCATATTCAATTTGTTACATAACACTGTAACCGCCTTCAGTTCGGGTCACTGTGCGGGCGGCTTTTTATTTGTAACCACTCCGTATAATCTGGTCGCTGTCCGTGGCTCGTGGTACTATCAATAAGTATACTCCTGATACCTTAACTTACCTGGACGGGACGATGAAGGACCTCTCCAAGAAAGGTTACAAACTGTTTCCAAAAAGCTCGTCGGTCTCAATAATGAGATGAGCATTAGGCGCCGAGAGGTTCGGGTGTCATCCGGTACGGTCATCCAGACCATAACGCACACAAACATCACTCATACAAACAACGAAAACACACTAGATTAAATAACACTATACTTATTTATTAGAACACTATTTAAAAACAATAACGAAGAGGAATGGACACAACACTGAACACTGAGGATGTATAACAATTTTAGTCGCTGAAATCACGCTTTGCCCTTTTCGGGCAATATGGCCCTTTATATATATATGATTATGATTCAGATATCACAACAATTCCTCTCTCACACCATTGACACACTTGGGGGATTAGCACTGGGGAAAAGTTGTCTGGATCGTCCCACGATGAATCCAGTTGTTACGCTGAACAGTCATGCAGCGTAAAGGTAAATCTTCAGTAAATAAACGAAAAGAAGGTCTCCACAGTTGAATACTGATATTGGAGGGCGCGTATATAACTTTTTAAACGCACAAGGTCTGCGGACCTGGGATTTCACTAGTTGGGGCTAGCCGTAAGAAATCGTCCTTCACCGGCTAAATAGCTTGTGCCCCTTCACAAAACTTAACCAACGCAAAGTGCGTGGTGGCTGCGTACAACACCGGAGTCGAACTCCCTGAGCATCCAATCTCAAGCTACGGGTTCAATGATCAACTGAAAAGAGTTGGCAGTTCATTTCAAAAATCGCTCAGTTAACTCACCTGTATGCACATACAAACAGAATATGGAAAACAATTTATGTTAATTTTAGTCAACTGCCTATAATGCACTAGACACGGCGATAACACTGGCGTGAGAAAGTACAGATAAGGGACTGCAAAAACTGTGAGGCTGGTGCCACTTTGGCTACTGGGACATCTGGTCAGCCCGTATTTCTCTAATCTATTGTAATGTTTCCATAAGTGATTAAAGAAAGCACTTAATTCAGTTCCCAATAACTGCAGAATATATACTGTGTATATAATAAGTCAGGGAGAAACACTGAAATGGTTAGTCACTAACTGAAATGTTCTCAGCAAAAGCAATGTTTTAAATATATATATGAGAAAACGATGAAAGACTTCTTTGTCCAATTGTGTGGGAAAGAAGCAATTCCCACCAAAGAAAGAACTTATGTGCGTTGCAGAATAAAGTATAAATCGAAAATAATAATCACTGTCTTCACGAAATATACAGGGTGTCTACAAAAAATCCTTCTATAACCTGGTAGCGGTTATATATGGCGTCTGAAACGTAGAACGACCTGTCAAATGCACACGTAGACAGGTTGAGAACCCTTGGCCGTATGACGAAATATGAATAAAATTAGGTTTTTCACCAAAATTCTAAAATCAGTTAGTTGGCAACACTGTCATATGGTGTGAGACTTACGTGTATAAACGATGAATGGTTTTTCACCTGAAAAAGGGCTATTTAAAATAGTTAAAGAATTTGTTTACTCACTACAACATGATGAAGTTCCTGCATGAACAATGTCCAATTCAAGTGTTCCATGAAGTAATAAGATCCTCTTGAACAATTGATGCAGTTGGGTTTCCTTATCTTCCGTTTCTACACATGTTGAAACCATGCTGTCTTCCTGTGTGAGTATCCTCCATGGTTCTCCAACGATGAGTTGATGAGGGGAGAAGGGGAGATTTTTTTTAACACTGGTGTGTGAAACGTGGTATGGTTTAAGCACCTGTATGATAACTTTTTTTTTAAAGTTCGCAGAAAGCGTTTGTAGCGCTATTAAAATTCTTACTTTTTTTTTAAACACACAAATACTTCTCGTAAAATGTTTAAGTGTTCCGTTTCGATCACTTTATTTGAGATAATATGAAGTAAATACGTTATAGGGCTATTTAAATGCTTTTTTTTAACACATAAATACTTTTTGTAAAATGTTTAAGTGTTCCGTTTCGATGACTTTATTTTGTGTAATATGAAGTAAATATGCACACTCAATAACTATTCAAGAAAACATCGACTTAAAGAATTATCAAATATCTCAATAAAATTAGTAAATATACTGATATCTATATTTAAAATATTAGAATATGAATGAATATGTAAATAGCAAACATGTTAAACGTATTAAAATACTAAAATTATTATCAAAGTTTCGATGTTACTACAATATATTTGAAAAATATGAAAATCATTGAAAAAGTAAAATGAACGAAGATGTAAACACATGATAAACTAATAATATACAAACAAAATAAGATTTTCACCTGTATGTCTTTTTTTTACTGTGCCTCGTGTTGTTTGGCAGAAAAAAAAAAACGAAAAATCGTTTTTGCAAAATAAAAAATAAACTTAAGTGTCAAAAATGACGTTCATAGTGGTTCCAAGAAATAAGCATGATTCTACATATCAAATAAAAAGATCGTGATTTCGTTGACATGTATGAAGGAAATTCGGCACGCCATAAGATCAAATGACATCTGCTCGTCGTGAAAATCGAGACTTTAATTCAATAATGCTTAATACAACAAATGGTTTCGTTCTGAAACAAAGTTATTATTAGCGTAGGCCTAGAATAATGGTGGTTGTTTACTTCCAGAAACGTAAACATTGTAGGGATACCAGAATAGATGAGTATTATCTGCAAAAAATTTATTAATAAAGTGTTGAAAACTATTCAATATTGATCCAAGTTTTTCGAAGGTCTGAATCAAGGAAGTTGACTCACTAGTCCAAACATTCCTGAAAATAAATGGTCATTACGTCATGAATTGACCAAAACCATAGGTGGGAAGAATGTGTAATACTACACGTACTTACACACGAAATATGCCATCAACACATGCGAGGCAAAACTAGAAACGAGGGAAGGCCTGCAACCATAGGCACTATCAAAAATGTTTCTATATAGAACTGAAATATCAACACTAATATTCAGTAAAATACACGTATGTTCCCTGGAACATAACGTACATCATCCGCCTGGAAAAAGATGTGTAAACACACAAAATACAAATGCTCTCGTAGCATCGTAAAGATACGTCTCTATAAGACAAAATACATGAGACCTATTAAAAGAAAAACATGAGATACAAACAAGAATATAGTCAACAACATTACAACTCTCTGGTCGGTCTGAAACATCAAGATAAAATTCCCTACAAAACAGCTGTAACAAGCTTCCTTAGGCATCTTCGCTACAAATATTCAAAATGTTCTTATTAACGCATTAAAATTCAGTCATCGAGCATACGAAATAATTGACAGAAAATAATTTTCATAAATCATTATGACTTCATGTTGTTGGAAAGAAAATAAGTTTATTATTCGGGATCTATATCGAATTCGAATAGTTTCTAGGACATACTGGAACTAAAATACAATTTTCTCAAAATTAACATGAAAAATAAACATTACAACACATTAGCATACAAATACACATAATAAAATTACGGTTCATAAACATTACGATATTCACTAGAATATTACTAGACAAATATACTCAAAAAATCTAACCTAAGAATACACATGCTTAATTACGGACACATGCTTAATTAGTTACTATAAAGGAAGAAGAGAAATGAAAAACTATATTTTGCGATTGATGGCGAAAATACAGTTAGCTATGGAATATCCAATGGATTAGCCACATCCATTTTTGCAAAAGATCTGCAATTCCAGGAAAAATTGCCTCCCTAAAAAAAATATTTATCCCCATAAAATATCCTACCCGAAGAAGTTTCCCTACGGTCGTTCAGTGGACTAGAGAAGACGAAAAAAAATGTTAATTAGAAATTACAAGAAAGTATAGAGGTTAAACATATTTCCGCATACATATTAATATGAGGGGAAAAACGACCGTTCACCATCAGAATATCTGTTCATATAGTTCCTTCTAAAATAACAAGATTACTGCTTTCGTTCGGAGAATATACTATTCACATGACATTCCTACACACGCTATTAGCTAACAAGGAAATGCCTGTTTCACTCGTTTAAGGCTTAGCCTACTTTCCGTTCTAAACTTTTCTCTTCGAACAAAATATATCATGTCACATCCTGGAAATTCAAATAAAGTCAAAATCGGGTAAATGACGTTCAATCAAATTACAGTAAACATTTCAAAATGAAAACGGGAATCTAAGATTAACACTGAAAAAGAAATTTAACATTGGTAATTGTAAAGTTTCATGTTCTACGCATGAGATTACGTACTAAGTTTTAATCACAAATATACAAGTACATATAATGAATAACTAAAAAATTTCTCTTCCTGAGCATCTCGATGCATTATTTAGGAAAAAAAATCTAGAAGAAAATCCAACATTAATTGTGAGTTATACGTATGATAACATGTTCAAAAATTTGGAAAGTGGGAAGGGATTCTAAAAAGATTTTTTTTAATGAAAAACAATAGAAATATGTTATAAGGACAAAACATCTTCCCACTAGCTGAGGTACGGATATGTCGCCAAGATATCAAACCGTTTTTGGCTAAATAGGTCCCTCTACGTATGTGAATACATACTAAATTTTAATTATAAACATACAACTATATATATTAGTAACAACTAACATTTTTCTGATCCTGCGCATCTGGATACATTCTTCTTCTTTTTTAAAAAAAATCTAAAAAGAAAATAATACATTAATTGTAAATAACATATAATAATGTATTTAAGAATTTCGGAAGTGGGAAGGTATCCTAAAAAGGAATTTAAAATTTAAAAACAATAAAATATATTATAACGCCAAGATATCTTCCCACTAGCTGGGGGTACGGAAATCGCGCCAAGATTTCAAATTGCTTTTAAGATGCAATTCCCCTACGTATGTGATACGTTAATTATTTACTAAAAAATCTAAATTCAAACATCTGAAATGAAAACAAGAAAAATTAATGACATTAAACTAATAGTAAGTCGGTGATAAGGTTTGCAACACAAATGCACAGCTGACTGAGGTATGAAGTGCTACACGGAGCAAAGACAAAAAGAGGAAAAGAATTAATCAGCTGTGTATCACCCGTTATTCGTAACCATAAACACAGGTGGTCAAAAATGCAGCGACTATCTTATCAAAATAAAGAAAGAATAACGTGTTATCTGCTCTTTGCTGAACAGTTAAAAGCCAGAAGCAAAAGGAGTTTAAAAACAATGCGTAGTTCTCTTTTCATTTTTTCCCTGCATCGCCAAAACTAAAAGCAAAAAGGAAGAAAATGAATACATGTTTATCGCTTAGAAATGCGTCGGTCGCCTAGGAGAAAAATTTGTATCAATGTAGGAAGTTTTTTTTTTAAAGTGAACCGCACTTAACATTTGTTTTAATTCCTGTTCTCTGTATAGCTTCTACGTAATTGTAGTCCACCGGTAAGGTTAGGTGCGATTAATGGGATACACGTAGGCTCCCAATATGTGGAATTGAAGTAATAATGTAACCAAGGATCTCCTAAATAAAGAGATAACAAACGGGTGGTTGATAAGTTATTAACCTGTAAAGGAGTTGAATTATTCTCATCGGACTTGTCGTTTTCGGATTTTGACAAGTTGACTTCTCCACTAGGGGAAAAAGAAATTGGTTCTTGAGTTTCATTAACAGGTGACAAATTAAGGTCATGCAACAGATCTTCTGGTAGTTGGCGACGTGCCAAGGCCATCAAAATTTCACGGGTTTCAGGGGTAGGTTCCCATAACTTAGTCCTGTCTATCGAATGAAGTCCTAAATATTCACCTGTAGAAGGGTCAACAAGTTCAACAACACGGTCATTAATGACCTTAACACATAAAAGGGGTCCTCGGTACAAATCAAAAAATTTTGATATTTCACCTTTCAATAGACTACTGATGTTACGCTGTTTGAGAAAAATTAAATTTCCTTGTTTTAAACGTCGTCGCTGTTGTTGATTATCGTTCCATCGTGCGTTCCTTTTTTTCTATGATGGCTTTTCGTCGGTGGTCTGCCATAAGTAATTTATTCGACCAACTAATCCCGTCTTCCTTATCAAAATCTTCAGATACCTGTAAACCAAAATGCTTAAAAATGGGACGAGAAAAATGAATATTAAGATACAAACTTGCTGGTGAAACACCAAGACTTTCAACGATGGAGTAGTTATGTAACAGAACTGCTTGCGTCAGGTTCTCGGCCCATTTATTATGTGACTGAAAACATAATAACCTAAGAGTAGATACAAGAATTTTATTAGAGTGTTCTGTGATGTTACTCATGGGGTGATACGGTGTTGTATGATGGACTTTAATATTGTACTCTTGCATTTTAGATAGAAACTTTTTGCTATGAAACACTGCAGCGTTATCTGTCAGCACCGCCTGAACGATACCTAAATGTAGCATGTATATATCAAATA
The DNA here is from genome assembly GCF_964235325.1 of Thermobia domestica. Lineage (NCBI taxonomy): Eukaryota > Metazoa > Arthropoda > Insecta > Zygentoma > Lepismatidae > Thermobia > Thermobia domestica. Next base: position 40,861,681 of record NC_137461.1, on the reverse strand, counting down.
AACACTTGATGACTGAAGTAGCAGTGGCGTTCTTCAAGGGGTAAACTGTACAATATTGAGTAAACACATCAACAGTAACCAGTGCGAAACGCGCACCATTTTTGCCTGATGCGTATGGGCCTAAAAAATCAAGGGCTAATAAAGCTCTAGGTTCTGAATAAGGATTAGTGGACAAGAAACGAGCTGGTGGGTGGTGATCGGATTTAAATTGCATACATTTCACACAATCCTTTAAATGTTTCTTCGCGTCTGATCTCATTTTGCTCCAATAAAATGATTTTGAGATGATCCGAAGCGTTCTGTCTACTCCCGGGTGATCTAAATCGTCATGGTAAGCTGTAAGAACGTTATTCACTAATGACCTGGGAATGCAAATTTTATATGAGTCTGGGAAATGAAAATCTCTGTACAAAAGAATACCATTATCGAGTTTGAAAAATTTTTCCCAATTGCGGGAATTCCTTGGAAGCTCTTCTATTTTCTCGCCTGCTAAAAAAGAAATAATAGGGAAATAATCAGGATCTTCCTTTTGTGCGTTCTGTAACTCTTCAACTGAAATGTTTTTGATTTTGTCTTGAATAGCCTGTAAAAGATGAACACGTTTAGTTGGTAATTGTTTGGAAGGGAAGAGACGCGAAAGCGCATCTGCACAAAGGTTTTCGGAACCTTTCTGGAAACGTATTTCGTACTCCAGCTGCTGTAATTTCAGGGACCATCTAAGAAGACGAGTGTTCCAAGGCTTGGCCTTATCCAACCAACTGAGATTTTTATGATCTGTAATAAAAATAACATGGTGACCAATTAGCAATTGACGCCATTTTCGGACCGCAAATACGATTGCAAGACATTCGATCTCACTCACACTATAGCGAGACTCGTCAGGTGTTAAAGTCCGACTAGCGAACTGGATTACCTTTTTCTGTCCATCACTGTACTGGTATAGGACTGCACTGACTCCCAAGCGGGATGCATCCGATTCTAGGTAATAAGGTAAATTCAAGTCAGGGTGTGACAAGAGAACATCTTTACAAATATCGTCTTTAACTTGCTGAAAAGCTTGTTCGTGTTCTGCAAGCCATTGCCACCATGTTCCCTTTTTGAGAAGCTGAAAAAGAGGCTGCATTTTTTCTGAGAAATGAGGAATAAAATTTCGTGACCAATTAAAGAGACCAATTACAGATTGTAAAGATTTAATATTGGTGGGTCTGGGTAAGTTACGAACCGCTTCTATGGTTTTTGGATCTTTTTTGATGCCTTCGGGAGTAATCAAGGAACCTAGAAAAGATATGGAATTAGTGCAAAACGAACATTTTTCAATGTTAAGAGTAAGGTTGTGTTCTCTAAACTTTTCAAAGATTTGTCTCAGCAATGCAACATGTTCTTCGAAGCTATCTGTAAAGCAAGCCAAATCGTCAATGTATCGTAATATTTTAGCATGTAACTCTAGTCCCAATACTTTTTGGAGCATACTGTTTAAAACACTGCTACCATTTTTGTAACCAAAACATGTGACTCGATATTGGTAATGCTGGCCTTCGAAATTGAATGCTGTATATTCCTGGGACTTAGGAGTAAGCAAGGCTTGATTATAACTACTTACAAGATCCAGAGAGCTAAGGAAAGGTTTACATTTTACTTTTAATAATAAGTCCTGTATGCCCTCAGATTTTGTTTGGCGAAGTTCCACAAACCGGTTCGGCAAGCGAAGATCAACACATATTCTTGGTTTCCCGTTTTTCTTGGGAACTACGAGGATAGGATTGCTGTGAACAGAATTCGAATGACAAATTAATCCTAATTCTAATAACTTATGAATCTCATCTCGTACATCTTGGAGATACTTATGAGGGATGGGATATTGTTTACGTACCAGTGGCTTGTCAGTTTTCACCTCCATCTCATAAACGAAGTCTTTACAGAGGCCTGGATAATTCGTAAAAGTATCCCTATATTGTGACAAAAGAGAGTATAATTGTTTTTTCTGTTGGTTGTTTAAATTAAAAGTGAGGTTAACAGCATCTCTAATCTGTTCGTCTGTAGCACATTGTTTTACAAAAGTGGCAGCTGAAATAGAAAAATTGTTATCTATCGTATCTCTCTCTTCATCTTCGGAGATTTCCTGAAAGTCAAAATTTTCTGGTAAAACATTAATAATGGTTTTCAAATTATTATATTCCATGGAAATCGTACCATCCGAAAGATTAATTTGGCTTCTCAAAGCAGTAAGTGCATCAAGTCCTAAAATAAGATCCTGATTAAGAGATTCTGTAACATAAACTTTTACATAAACAGAAATGTTATCAATTTGAATAGTGACTAATGTGTAACCTCTTACTTTTCTTCTGGTTGACCCACTGAAATCCACTAAAAGTACATCATCAGCTGGAGTGAGTTTGGGTGTCGTCACATCTGCGCTAATGCGTTTCCAAAGCGCTAAAGACATGAGGCACGTATCGGAGCCTGTGTCCGCCAAACATTCAACTTCAGTATTACAAACTAAAACTTTAAGTTTAGCAGAGATAGGGTTGGGTTGCGCATTAATATAATGGTCTAGACAGTCTGTGTCCGATTCACAGTCACTTCTAGCTAAATCCGGATTATTTACACTACAAATGTGAGTATGCGATACCAGAAAATGCTTAGTTGGACCTACAGTGGGATAGTATGTGTTGGCCGGTACCCGGTCCTCAGTACCGCCTTCTAATTGTTTTCCGAGTGGCCAGAATTCCATTCATTACGTCGGTTTGACCGGTTTGAGTTGTTCCTATTGTTATGATTTTGCCTATTGTTGTTATTTCTACTATTATTATTCCTCCTTTCATTATTGGTACTATTGTTTCGCCGATTCCTAGAATTATTGTTCTTTCGTTCAGGTCTAGTGTTAGAATTATCGCGCGAGTTGCGATTCCTGTTCCGTTCCTCACTATTTCTCTGATCACGTGATCTCGAGGGTCGGTTCCTATTATTTCTACTATTGTCATGTCGCGTACGACCTCGGTTCTGATTCCTATCAATTCTCATATTATTTACCCGCTGATCCTGGTACCTATGATTATTACTCTTATTATACGAAAAATTTCGTTGGTTACTTTGGAAACTGAAATTTTGATTACCATTATAATTATTACCCTGCTTGTATCTTTCTTCTCTACGACTTTGCTGAGAATGTAAAGTTTCTAATTTTTGAATTGCGGCCAAAAACTCCCTCATATTGTTACATGAATGAAGAAAGAGTTCAGTTTTAAATCTGTTAGGCAAAGTCTGTATTACATCTGTAAGTATGAGAAATTCAGGCAATTGCGGTGTCAATTCACGAAGTTTATTGAATTGATCTAGTGCCAAATCATGTACGGAACTACGTACCTTGGGATCGAACCTAGTACTCTTACAGGTTGATAGCCTGTGTTGTGCTGTAGCTTTTCCCGCGAAAGCTTCAATAAGTGCTTGTTTGATTTGATCATAGTTAGTAAAGTCGTCTTTCCTGATATTGTACCAACTTAACGAAACTCCTTGCAACAAATGTGGGATAAGTTTAAACAGAGCTTTATCAGAAAGGTTGGCTAATTGAGCTGTAAGCTCTAGCTTTTGCAAATAATTGTGGATTGATTCACTGGAAGGATCACCCTGAAATTTAGGAAAACACTGAATTTCCTTAAGCATGACATCGTCTTTTAATTTTGTATTTTTTCTCTGGCGATTAGTGAAAGTAACATTTTTGTCGCGCTTGCGCTTTCGGTCACATACAACCTTGATTTCTGAATCATCACTTGCACTATCACTACTACTGGTGTTCCTACACTCCGAATAAGCCGAATCACTATGATGTCTAACTTGTCTAGGAGTATCTGCTTCTACTCGGGGCTCGAATTCTGACGCTCTATTCTCGGTACTTTCTACTCTCTGGGCGAGCTCTACCATATCACGCCTAATTTCTTTTATGTTCTTATCTATTGCCCGTATTTCGGCGCGACATTCTGCGTTAGATTCATTTTTTACCTTCATATTGTAATCTATCAGTTTCGCCTCTTCATATACCATTTTAATGTCTTTACCTTGCCTTTCTACGCATTCAGAAATTTCCTCAATACGGTCATGCATCTCATCTAATTTATCGATTGTATCTATATGTAAACTAACGCAGCGTTCCTTATTAGCCTGACACACATCTCGGGCTGATTCCAACTGGCCTTGGAGGGATTGTGTGTATTCGTGCAAGCCTCCTAAATGATTCTGAATTTTACAGACTTTTGTTTCTATTTGTTCTACACGATGACATGTTTGCCTGACTTCGATGCTGGTCTGTGTGGCGAGTTCGATTGCCTGTTTAGTACTATGACTGACTTCGTGAAGCTGGTCATGAATCTTAAGTGTTATGCCATTGTATTTTTGTTCGAGGATTTCGTTCCTATGTTTACTTTCAGCCTCTACAGTCCTAATACTTTGTTCTAATCTTTGGTTATTTTCGCGACATTCTTTTTGCACGGCGTCTAACTTCTGACTTAATTCGACAAAATTTTCTTTATTCTCATCTACTTTCCGTTCTAATCTATCAAAATTTTCTTTATTGTCCTTTTTTAAATCTTCGAAAAGTGAATTCATCCTAGTAATCATATCTACTTCCTGGTGTTCCATTTTGGACAAGAATAAAACTTAAAACGTAGGATTAGAATAAAATATACTATTACAAAAGAAGTACGACTAAAATCACCTGAAAGAGATTTTTTTTAAATTACTGGTTCTAAGCTGAAAAAGAAACGATATATTAAAATATTTATCTTGTGAGTATTGGAGCACAAACGGTCTCGATTCGGGTCGGTAGTTCGGGCGTCATATATTTATAACCACTCCGTATAATCTGGTCGCTGTCCGTGGCTCGTGGTACTATCAATAAGTATACTCCTGATACCTTAACTTACCTGGACGGGACGATGAAGGACCTCTCCAAGAAAGGTTACAAACTGTTTCCAAAAAGATCGTCGGTCTCAATAATGAGATGAGCATTAGGCGCCGAGAGGTTCGGGTGTCTCGTCTCGAAACCCTCACGGACGATCAGACGGTCATCCAGACCATAACGCACACAAACATCACTCATACAAACAACGAAAACACACTAGATTAAATAACACTATACTTATTTATTAGAACACTATTTAAAAACAATAACGAAGAGGAATGGAAACAACACTGAACACTGAGGATGTATAACAATTTTAGTCGCTGAAATCACGCTTTGCCCTTTTCGGGCAATATAGCCCTTTATATATATATGATTATGATTCAGATATCACAACAATTCTTCTCTCACACCATTGACACACTTGGGGGATTAGCACTGGGGAAAAGTTGTCTGGATCGTCCCACGATGAATCCAGTTGTTACGCTGAACAGTCATGCAGCGTAAAGGTAAATCTTCAGTAAATAAACGAAAAGAAGGTCTCCACAGTTGAATATTGATATTGGAGGGCGCGTATATAACTTTTTAAACGCACAAGGTCTGCGGACCTGGGATTTCACTAGTTGGGGCTAGCCGTAAGAAATCGTCCTTCACCGGCTAAATAGCTTGTGCCCCTTCACAAAACTTAACCAACGCAAAGTGCGTGGTGGCTGCGTACAACACCGGGGTCGAACTCCCTGAGCATCCAAGCTCAAGCTACGGGTTCCAATGATCAACTGAAAAGAGTTGGCAGTTCATTTCAAAAATCGCTCAGTTAACTCACCTGTATGCACATACAAACAGAATATGGAAAACAATTTATGTTAATTTTAGTCAACTGTCTATAATGCACTAGACACGGCGATAACACTGGCGTGAGAAAGTACAGATAAGGGACTGCAAAAACTGTGAGGCTGGTGCCACTTTGGCTACTGGGACATCTGGTCAGCCCGTATTTCTCTAATCTATTGTAATGTTTCCATAAGTGATTAAAGAAAGCACTTAATTCAGTTCCCAATAACTGCAGAATATATACTGTGTATATAATAAGTCAGGGAGAAACACTGAAATGGTTAGTCACTAACTGAAATGTTCTCAGCAAAAGCAATGTTTTAAATATATATATGAGAAAACGATGAAAGACTCCTTTGTCCAATTGTGTGGGAAAGAAGCAATTCCCACTAAAGAAAGAACTTATGTGCGTTGCAGAATAAAGTATAAATCGAAAATAATAATCACTGTCTCCACGAAATATACAGGGTGTCTACAAAAAATCCTTCTATAACCTGGTAGCGGTTATAACACCTTTATCCTCCAAACACTTTAATTGTATTTTAAGGAACCGAAAAGAAATAGTTATTTTTTTAAGAAAACAAAATTTTATTTTATTATATTATTTTTATAAGGTCAATTATAAAATAAAGATCATTGTTCCCTACGAAATAGTCTCCGTATTCTCTAAATGAAGGACAAACATATTTCAATTTTAAGAATATATCCTAACTCCTACGTAAACTCACTCACTTATCAATTATCTATACTGTTTGCGATTTTCTACGCACAGGTACTAAAAAGCTTAATAAAGTGTTCTTCTCGAAGTATTAAGACTATAATTTTACAACAAATCGCAACCTAACCTAACCCAACCTAACCTAACATAACGGCTACTTCATCTTGACTTGAAAAGTTGAAATTTGTCATGATTGTAGCTTTTCGGGGCTATCTCCCGGAAAAATCGAAACAATTGACTATTTTTAACTTTAGCGGGTCTGAAGGGGGGATGAAGAAATTCCCCCATGTTATTTAAATTTACCTTTTCTTGAACATATAACCTCATGTTTTACGTATTTCGAATTGGATTAAAAACTTGAAATTCGGAATACTTGTACGTTTTGTACAGGGTTATTTAACGATATTACTAACAGTTAAAATTTCCAACTTTAGTGGTGTTTTATAGGCAATTAAAAAATCTTCCCTATGTTATGTATATTGGGCATCTACTACAACCCAAAATTATTGGGCACTTTCAGTAGGTCTAAAATGATTAAAATTTGAGATGAATGTAGCTTTTCGGGACTAACATACAAACATTTCCACAAGTGAGTATATTTAATTTTTTGGAGGTCTAAAGGAGGGGGGTGAAGAATTTCTCCTATGTTATCTAAATGGGCTTTTTTAAACCTATAATCTCGTATTTTAGGTTCTCGGAATGGGAATAAAAACTTGAAATTTAGTATGCTTGTACGCTTTTATTAGCATTAACATGTAAATTACCGAAAAATAATTTCCAAATTTAGAGTAGTCTTATGGGGAATTGAATAATCTTTCACACGTTATTTATATGGAGCATCATCTTTATCCCAAAATGTTTAGGCACTTCCGGAGGATTAGAATGATAAAATTTGGCATAATTGTAGCCTTTCGGGACTAACATTCACGAAAATTTCCAAAAGTGAATATTTTTAGTTTGTAAGTGGTGTAAATGGGGAATGAAGAAATTTTAATGTTATTTAAACTGTATAGGTCTAAATACATGTTACCCTGGGATACAAAATCTTAACTTTTAAGTAGTTGCTACAGGAAAATAAACTTGAAATTCGGTAGAATTGTGGGTTTAAGAAGTCCGAGGCCGTTGCCGAGCTTATGCAGGGATTTAGGGACAAAGCCACCAACTGGCCAAATTTATTAAATATTAAGAGCAAATGCACGAAGTTCAGTCTCGATGCAAAGGCTGATACATAAGAAGTGCGAGACCGTAGGGAGAGCAAAGACGGAGGATTTGGGGCAGAGCGCCCAGCTAGCCACAGGAAATGAAAATGAAATTAAATCTTCCAGTTTTACCTCCAACGGTTATGCCGGTTAGGCTAAAGGAGACGGTGATGATGAGAAATGAATGAAATGGTATAATGAAGAAAGTGGGAGGAAACGGGAGAACCCCGAGGAAGCCTACGCACACGGTGTTTGTCCACCACAAAGGAGCTAGCCAAAGGAAACACTATAATATAAAATTGAAACTGATTATCTTTGTGACTCCTAATCTCTTGAAACACCCGAACTATCTCGACCAAATTTTTAACGTTGGTGAGGTTCTGACCTGAAAGCTTTTCTATCTATTCATTTTGACGATAGAACTTGGGAGTGGGGAGGAGGAGGAATTATAAAAAATAATAAAACTTAATAACTCTTTAACCACATGGCCACATTTTCAATATAGATGAGGTTCGGACCTGGTAGCTCTTAAAAGTAACTGTAAGTAGCAGTATTACAACCCACCGTCTCTCCCAGAAGTCCGTCCTTTATCCGCCCCTGGCTTCAGATTATTAAACGAATATTTCACCTCCATCAGCTCAGACCATCTTCCTTGGAGTCTATCCGCCCCCTCCAGGTCACCGTCCTGTATCCGCCTCTGCAGGAGTATAACTGTAATATCCACTATTTTGAATATTTTATCTCAAAATTTACTGTGGTATAAGTCATTTTTTTAAAATCTGGAATTTGTAGTGTATTCATGACGGTGAGTTCTTTTAGACGATTTTCAAGATGAGTTTGTTTAAGTTTCATGAATATTTTATAAATATTCATAATATTTCACGAATAACCTGATAATATGACATAATGTATTTTATTCTAAACAATCTAGAAAGTTTAGTGGTTTTTCTCAAAAGATTTTTACCAAAACGACTCAGGAAGTTTTGTTCATATTTCATACATAAACATTCCATTAATATCTCTCTAATGGTGAGTGAATTACTTCGTGCGGAACCATCTACGATCGGTCGTTAATTTTCTATTGTTTTTAATAACTTTCAGAAAGACGGCTTATGTGATATAGTTGATATTTAATAAACAAATATTTCATTAATAACTTAAACAAATGATATACATAATGCCCTATGAATAATCCAAAACATATTAATCTCTGAGGATGTTTTCTTCCCACGAAGGTTCCCGAGGTTCCCTTGTCATTTAGTTCGTATTTTGAAAAAAAAAACTGTTTCGTTAATATTTATAGTATAACATGATTTAATATAAGGAATGGCAGCAGAAATGATTAGTGCATTTTTCCTTACCTGTTTCTTGAAATCGTATAAAACTACAACTTATTTCCAGTCCACTACTTAACTTTAAGTAGGCCTATAGGAAGATAAAAAGACTACTATCAATTATTGTATACTGCAGGGGTAAAAGTGTGTGCGAATGGCCGGCGTTCCCCACCTCCAAATGTATGTACGGCCGGCGTTCCCCCAACTCCTAAGAAATTACAATGGGCAAAGATAGGCAGGGGAAAGACGTGACGTCACACCGCTACCTACGGCCCCCCTATCTTTTTAGATCGATTTTTCCCCCAAAGAACAACAAAACTAGGAATGAAAACGAATAGAATTGAGTCAAGAATAAAGGTATGCATTTATATGCTATCCACATTTAGTAATTATAAATCGGATGCTCTAAAATTCAAGTTTACACGAAAATCTTTTTAAAATTTTTACCTCCCATGCTTATGCTGGGTAGGCTATAGGAGATGATGATGATAAGAAATAAATGAAATAGGGGATGACTAAAGTAGGAATAAACGGGAGAGCACCAAAAACAACCTACGGAAACGGTGTTTGTCCACCGCAAAGATCAGTTGATGCGAGCTGGTCTCGAACCCAGGATCCCATGCACCAGAGGTGAACGCTCTGTCACTGAGCTACTGTGTCCCTTAGGTTTACACGTAGTATACACAGTTAACGATACACAAGAGAGTAAACCTAATGTTAATAGAATACAGTATATTATTGCAAGTAATCCGTGTCTTGATTTTTTAGATTCACTGCTCTAGGCTTCATGAGTACCGGTAACCGCTTATATTACACTCCACGTACCAAGATTTTTTAAAATAATTTTTTGCACAACCAGTTCGCTCCGTCCTGGCTATAATCATCACACATCAGATAGTTGAAAATTACTTCTAACCTCGGATTTACGTAGATTCTATTCCCTTACTTCCCCTTTTCATCCTGTATCCTTACTTCTTTGATTTTCAATTCAAAGAGGCCGCATGAGTCTCAGATCCAGGATGGAACGAAGATACAAAGACCAAAATTTACAGCCCACACCTGGAATAGAACCTGATTCCAGTTTATAGTCATATGTCTTAAGCCTACTAGGCTACTACACTTCGTTTAAGACGTAATGTGTATATTTTCTAACAAGATAAAAAGAAATATTACTGTTGGTGGGAATATCAATTGATGAACTATAGGGCGATACTAAATTAATAAAATTTTAATAAACTCACCTTCCTAAAAGCGGCTGTCCTACCTCGACTTACCACTGCCTCCTTCAAAACAAAATCTTCAACAGGACCGTTAGGAGGATTAAAGTTTTTACTTGAAATTGACAACTAAAATAAGGCACTAGTAAATGTTTTGGAACAATTCTCTGATTCATCCACATCTCGTTTGTACTTTTAAACCCATATATTGTATGTTAGAAATGAATTTGGCAGCTATTGCTTTCTTGCTATTCTCAAAATGGTTTGCTTAGGACTTTTGTATTTTAATATTATCAAAAGGGGTGAAACATGTATCTGTCTACCTGGGGTCTACCAGACCTAAGGTTATATTTATGTAAGAAGAATTTCTGATGAAAATGGTCAATAATGGTAGTATCAGGACACTCTTCTTAAACAACACGTACAATTTCAACACAGAATGGTCCGATGAAAGAGTGGCATATGTGGAAGAGTTCTTCAATGTAATATACATATTTATGTTTCTTATTTAAATATTACTCTTCTATAAATATAAATAATGATTAAAAGTACCGGTACTTAAGATGATATCAATTAACACAAGTTAACTAAATTGAACTCCATTCTGAATATTCCGTATCCTCCGATCACCCAGATTTTATTTTCTTGCGGCTTTTTTTTATTTCATTTTGTCACCCACAATTAACTTACACCGAAGGTTGGAAGGGGACAATGCCACCATTTGCCTGTGGCTTTGCCACTGTACCCAGGAATTATCCAGTTTCTTTGGAATCAGTGTTATGTCGCCCCTGGACCAAATTCAATTGGCAGTAAAGGAATCTAAGATTTAAAATAATCGACATTCCATTGTAACCGTGGGGCCGCGATGGGTCAGTAGTAGAGCGTTCCCCTCTGGTTCATGGAATCCTTCGTACGATCCTAGCTAGCACCAAGTAAGCTTTCTGGTGTTCAAACATTGTGTACATGGATTTTCTCGGGGTTCTCCCGTTTCCCAGAACTTTCTTCATTCCACCATTTTCATTCATTTCTCATCATCACCGTCCCCTTTAGCCTAGCTGACATAATCGTGGGACGTAAAACTTAAAGATTTTATTTCAATTTTCCATTTTAACCGACTTTGATCTTATTCTGAAATTGTGACAAGATTATATTTTTCTGACAAACTTACGATTGCCCATAGCGATGTAAGAATGCATTTCTACATCAGGTTGATCTATACTTCTAACTTAATGTCGAGTATCACCTCCCAAACGTTGTCAGTATTGTTCGGAAACATCCTGTATACAGATGTCATGGTAAACTCAATTTATTAAATAGTAGTGAAGTAAGTGTGAGTTACAAGGAATTGGGGTTCGATTTATTCCTTTTAATGTAGGTAAATGCTTGTTGTAGCTAGTCTGGGAGCAACTTGAGATACAGAGGAAGTCCTTCAATAATCCTGATCAATTCATTTTTTAACCACTGCGGTTTGTATACACCCTTATTTTTATAACGAAAATTGTTATTTTATGATCATGCGTTAACTATTGTAGCAATTCTAAATGCCACCATTAACAAAATAGAGAAAACTGAAGCAAATAAGAATAAATCTTGTGTTGTTTATGGGATAATTCTCTGAAAATGTTCGGTTTTCTATTTTTTTCTTTTTCCTTTTTGCCCTTTTTCACTTCCTCTTGTCGCAAAGACTCCCTTGCTTCTTTTATCTGTATTTTTCCACCAATACTTAAACAAATCATTGAAACGAAAATGAAATCTTTGAGTTTTACGTCCAACGATTATGCCGGTTAGACTAAAGGAGACGGTGATGATGAGTAATGAATAAAATGGTGGAATGAAGAAAGTGGGAGGAAACGGGAGAACCCCGAGAAAACCCACGCACACAGTGTACACAAATCATTGAACCATTTGTAAGGTCTACATAAAAAGCAATGTATTTAACTAACAATTTAATGGTTCATAATTAGTGCAGAAATTATATATATAGTTCTTGGTAATGATTAATGGAAAATTATATTCTTTAAAAGATTATAGAAAGTACACTTCATAAATGTGCAATTTACCAGGTAGAAATGAAAAAACCTTAACAATACAATAAATCGAGGTCTGTTGCCTTAAGGAATAGAAGCTTAGACGTGCCAGTAAAGAACTGACAAGGTAAATAATTTGCCTCCTCCATCTATTTTTCTACCTTATTAGTAAGCTAACAATTTATCTCGCAATGTTCTGCGTCTACTAGCTAAAATTTAGAAATAAACTTTCTTAATGTAAGAAGGCATTTGGTAGTTTATAGTTCACTTTATACGCGAAAACTTTCTAATAAATTTAACCAGTGTGGTTTATGTCAAAACGAAGTTGTCATCCCTGGCTGGAAATGCGAAGTTTCTGCCCGTTCTCGTCATTTGTACTTCGTCCAATCTGGCTGTAGCCATGGTCACAACACCCTTCTATTCCATGAGACTGCGCTAAAGTTAGAACAACGGTTTCCCATCTATCCATTATTCATTTCCCCTACGAGCTTTCTATTGTCACAGAATACTCGTAACCTAATAGTTGATAGTCTCTGAAAAAATAAAATAATGGATCGGTAAGCCATTGTTGTCAGTATTCTATGAACGTTGAATAAGCTAAGCATCAATGTTTTATATATTCTTGTTATGTAGTATATACAGGGGAAATCAAAATGATGAAATAGATTTCAGAAATTTATTTTGTAAAATCTAATCTGGGGCGGATCCAGCACGGACTTCTGGGGAGGAGGTGGGTTGTAATACTGCTACTTAGAGATACTCTTAAGAGCTCCAAACTCTGGGATAGGTTTTATTTCTATACAAAATAAGAAAGTTTCCTGTTCTCGTGGGGGGGGGGCGATCGCAACGATCGCCCCCTTTTCCTGGATCCGCTCCTGAATCTAATACACGTATCTGTGTCTGTGAGACATGCGATTCGAAAGCTTAACTTCCAAAGTTTATTTTTCATGCAGTGTTTCCACTTTGAACCGCTAGGAGTCAGCAGCGAGCAATTAAGGAAAATGGACTGTTGACCGGATAACAGAAATCTTTCTTTGTGTGCGCTTGATTAGTATGCAAACAAGTATGTTATTGGTGCACAACTGTTTCCGTGCCAATTATCGAAGAGACCCACTTACGGGGAATGTCATTCGTAAGTGGTATGAACATTTTAGAGATTCGGGACGTACATCTTGGTAGCCATTGTCAATATTGACCGCAACATGCAACAAAAGATTTCGCCCTATATGTAATGTTTTTATTGTAAAATATCCTTACATGTACAATATCTTTGGAGACAAAGTGTAGTTGAGTAACTCATCCAGGATACCATTTAAATTATTAAGGTGCCCAACACGTAGCTTGCGATCTACTATTAGTCTATCGGCAAGTCATAAGACGTAGCCTGTCGTGTCACACTGTTTGTATAGACTATTATTAGCTCCCAGTGTATGCATACGGGAGCTTAGGGCTTCACTTAGGTGTATGCGTGTGTGTGGTACTTTATTTCTTGGTAACTACTGTTCTAATTTGAACGAAATTTGGTGGACATGTATCCTATCGTCTAAGGAACGAAGATTGCAATATACGCACAATGGTTGAGCTCGGACAGGAACAAACTATGCTAGGCTTGACTTGTATGTGTTAGGTACTTTATATCTCGCTAACTATTGGTAGGATCTTAACCAAATTTGGTGGACAACTAGGCCTTACCTAATTAATAAAGTATCTCCTGGAAGGATCTAAATGTAATTTCGTAGGAAGATGATTCATTGTCTAAGGAATAAAGGTCGCTCTATTTGGTAGCTGAATTCGACTTGAATTTAGTATTTTGTTTCTCAGCAAATACCTGCATGATCTGAATAAAATTTTATGGTGAAATATCCCATTGTTTACGGAAAAGAAATTATTGTACATGATGACCGAGCTCGGGAGGGACAGGCTCGACTCGTCAACAAAGTTTGTGTTTCACAACTCTTCATGCCGGAAACTTGTGAGTTTGGTCCTCACGGTTTGTTGTTTTATACTTCACTTTACCAGGGCTTCGTCAGTATTCCCGGAATAGCAATTCCCTTTTGGTTAATTTCGTGTCCTTTTCCGTAAAAAGAATGTCGACGTGGCTTTACCACAAAAAACTGGTCTTACTGAAGGGCATACTGAAAAAAACTGTAGGTGGCGTACTTAAAAAGCTAGCTTACAAGCGTAATTCCTGTAGTTTTTGGACTTAACGTACAGCAGACGTATAACTGAAAACGTATGTTTCATAACACTTTCTGTATAAGTGTTCCATCTATACGTACTTTCCGTATGAAACAATGTAGGCGGTCAGAATCTCACATACAAATGGACGTATATAACATATAGCTGACGAAGGTAACATAATTATATGCATGTGATATACGAAAACTGTTAGATGTCAGACATCCTGCAATGGCATGATGTAACATCTAAGGGTAGTGCCTCTTTAGCATACGGATAACGTATGCTCCGTACTGATTGCTGTAGTAACCTAGAGGATACCATATATTTCTACAATATACTGCTGTCCGGAGAACGGATTTTTCTCTGTGCATAACATTAATTTCAGGAGAATAAAATAGAAAAGTTTCTACTACAAAATAATAATAATTACTATTTATAGGTAGCAAAACTGACAGTTTGAAGTTCTTGAATAGAAGAAAACTATTTCAGTAACACATAATAAGTAGGTCTAAGTTATGAATATTTTGCATTATATTCTCCTGCTCGGGGAGATAACTATAGTCTTCCTGTGGTATGCTACAAATGATTTCCTCTTTTAGTACTATATCTCTATTGTATTCAGCAGTTATTAAAATACATGACCGAGAACACAGCTGAAATATGTCAACAAATGTTTATTTTCAATTGGCCAAAGTGGAAAATGTCAATAAATGCTTCTCTCTGATTCGTCCAACGACTGCCGAGTGTATTTAAAAACGCTTTTCCAATGATTTTCATTTGGAACAGCTTTCCAATAATTAATTCCCAGGTTACCTTCTTCCTTTGTTAGTAACGTATTGACTTAAATTAGCCACATTCAAATAACTTGCTTGCGTGAGCGATTTCCCAGGAAATCACTTTGATAACAGTTATGCATGGAAATGAGCAAATAAATTTAGTTTTTTTTTTTTGTTTATATCTGACTATGGATGTAGACGAAGTTCACATGAATTAAAATTATATAGAATATCACTAGAAACATTTATGATGCACAATGTAGTACACCACAGAAACCGAAACGAAACACATTGAAAGATTAGTAAGAATCATCATAAACACACTGAAACAAATTGAAAGAGTAAAAACATGAACAGAGGATAAAAAATGCATTTCTTTCCGTCTAAACTCTATGCATATTAGCTTTATCATAATAATTAGTAGTATAATTTGACAATATTCAGATTTTGTAAAAAAAAATATTATTATTTCCCTCATATTTAAAATTAAATTGAAAACAGCTTGTCATATAGTCTAAAGAGAATAAACTACATGCAATATTACCAATATACGTGAAACATATAGATCTTTATCTAAAATATAATAGATTCATTATTTTTTCTTATTATGTAGTATCAATTTGATTCAGTTTAAGATTGAGGAAAAGTATTATAAATTCAAACAGGTTGTTTGGATTTTTTTTTGTTCCCAACTCCGTAAGGACCAAGGATTGCATCGTCTTTAAATTTTGACTCATGATTTTTGAAAAATTACCATGAGCAGAAAACCATTAGTGGCGAAACTCACGATTGGGAAATTCCATGATTATAAATCAAATTTTAAAAGCTAAGCAAATCTTTATTTCCAGTTTATTTATTTAATGGTTATAGTCTTATTTATTTATTTTTTTACACGTGTCAATTGAAAAAACTCATATCACCGAAATTAAAAGGGATTTTCGGTTTCTAAACTAAAATAACTTCGTCTTTCCATTCGAACATACAAATATCTGTTTTATTTAACAAAAGCTATTTCGTAAAAGACCGTGAAAATCCGGGTGCATAGGTAGTGAGGTGACATGTTCACATGGGGAACAATACATTAGATAAACCAAACGGGACTATAATTTAAGCGTAAAGGAACATGTAAGGGACATTAACCACGCTGAACAAGAACTGGTCTCATCTCTAACTAAACATTTAAGTGAACTTAATCACTAAACAGGAGAATCGAAATTAAAACATAAATTCAGAAGCTTAACGAACAATTTAGTCCATGAGACGCTTTTCATTATGACAGAGGAACCTAGTATAAATCGTGATGCCGGTAGTATTTCTAAGTAATGTATTACGATCATTAAATATATGTCACAAATACTGTGAAATACGGGCCATAGAATTCAACAATAAATTTGAGCATGGGATAGTTACTGTGAGCTTGGGTTGATAGGATAAAAAAGAGCTCCATGGATGGGTTCGAAACGTACGGAATTATGAAACAATTGTTTTGAGGATGAAAATTGCCTTTTGTTCTTCCTCAATTATTATAACATTTGTGCTGTCATGCCCGTTCAATATTAGAGGAAAATTCCTGGAAAAACATGGTTTTTAAACTACAATGTTATATATTTCCAATCTAACCAGTTGTTGGGGCTCCACACAGATAATAATGACTCCTATGTAAAATAAGAAAGTAGCGTTCTTAGTTCAGCAGGTGTTCCCTTGTGCCCTCATCATGCCAACAATACAGAACTTTGTGGTGGACAAACACCGTGTGCGTGGGTTTCCTCGGGGTTCTCCCATTTCCTCCCACTTTCTTCCTTCCACCATTTCATTCATTCCTCATCATCACCGTCTCCTTTAGCCTAACCGGCATAAACGTGTGGGACGTAAAACTCAAAAATTTCAATTTCTTTTTAGGGAATGAGTTCGAGGTGTTCCAGGTGTTCCCTCATACAACAACATGCACTGTCCCTGTGTGTCCCTACGTTCCGCTTCAACAGACAGATTAACTGGAAAACCTCAGTCTTTCATTTAACAAATGAAACTTTACCAAAATAGAATGCAAAAAGATTGGCACGATTCAAGACATAATATGTACAACGGTTTCGATTGAAAATAACCTAATTCCAACAACTTTCATCTCTCTCTATTTTATGGAAACTTTACTCATTGATACATTCTCTATTGTAAGATTACGCATTCGGTAACTTTCTTCTTGCCAGTGGCGTATTTAGGGAGTGGTTTCCGCGCTTAACCGGCCGAAATCTTACTTAGTATAGTAAAGTTAATGAAATATCTTGCAGAATTTTTACATTTCTAGGCAAAGCCCCCCCCCCCGAAAGTTAGCAAAGACCCTCCCGAAACAAAATCGTAAATACGCCACTGCTTCTTGCACTCATTAGCTTGTTTCCTTTGGTTTCAAAATAAATTACCTCAAGACTTTGCTTTCGAGCACAATAATATCATAGTACAGGTTCAATCTTGTATTAATTGTCACCTACCGCAATTATCGATTAGTACGGACTATACGATGTGTTTATATTTTTTTTCCATTTCCTAAATGCTTTACTTGTTCTACATAAATTGTAGTATATTGTGCTCATACTATGTAGGGCAGAAACATGGAATGTCGCAAGACGAATGTACAGGAAAAGAGGGTTTCAAAATGTCAATATGGAGAAAAATGTAGAGAATTAACTGAGTCGAATGGAAAACAAATCAGACAGTATTATAAATAATGGAGGAGAAACTGAAAAATATAGGTGTAATTTAAACAAATGAAATGAAATTTTTGAGTTTTACGTCCCACGATTATGCCTGTTAGGCTAAAGGAGATGGTGATGATGAGAAATGAATGAATTGGTGGAATGAAGAAAGTGGGAGGAAACGGGAGAACCCCGAGAAAATCCACGAGCACGGTAGGTGTAATTAGAAAGAAGAACAGGATCTTATTGAGACAATGGATGACATAAATCTTATCGTGAAAAACGTTTTAAAAGATATGGAGGAAATAAAAAGAGGGAAGAGATGTGAGAGGCTACACTTCATGAGTGGTATCTATACAGAAAAATCTTACGTGAAGACAAAGTAATTACCTGAAGACAATAGTGCATGGATGCTTTTCAAGTGCGCAAGTGACCAACTGGTAACGTCAGAATATTCGTGTGATGATAGTGTTAATTGTAACGATAAGTGTTTTGCCTGGGTAGTAATATTCTCCACCACCATCATTAATCTTTTGATTTATTCGTTAAAATCACTTTTGAGTGTAACAATGGCACTTACACATTTAAATCTCTTCCTCTTCCTCTAACTGGTTGGAAGCATCGACATAGATCCTAACGTGCTTGCTACGAGTGTAATTTAGTTTTGGGGGGAGATATTGAACATTTTTTGTTCCTGAATTATAGATCATCAGATGAGACTAGGAGGTAGATTATAAACCGCACAAGATTTACAGAACTTGTTCCTGAATTATAGATCTTCAGACATGAGATTAGGAGGTAGATTATAAACTGCACAAGATTTACAGAATTTGTTCCTGAATTATAGATCTTCAGACATGAGATTAGGAGGTAGATTATAACCCGCACAAGATTTACAGAACTTCTCCGATTCTGACTAAACAAACTTAGCATGCAGGTAAGCCAGCAGTGATATTTCAAGTTTTAATAGGGGAAAGACCTTCCACTGATATCACGTTTTGAATTAATATATTAGTATTCTAATTTTTTATATACCATCTCTTTAACTTTGATGCCTTGCACCCGGGCCCGAGTGAACTATTCATAAATATTGAGTTCAGTGTTGGGTTTGGATTTAAACAAAGTTTTGGGATGTAATTGCTATTTAGAAGAAAAAAATAGGAACTTTTTTTGGAACGAACTTGTAAATATTAATTTGAGGTTAAATTTTAGTCTCCTAAACGTTAAGGAAAAAAACTGTGTACTTATAACAAAACGTTTCTACAATCAATAAAGAATTGTTAAGCGGTAAGTAAATGAGGTGTATACTCACAAGGGAAGGACGTGAACCTGTCATCCGGACATTTAAATCAAACCTAGTCCATTTGATAAACATAACAATGATATGTTCATGCACAAAAAAAATGGTGCTATGGACAACGGAAAAAGTTCCTGGGGACCATTAACCCTGTTAGTATATAGAAAATCATAGACTCGCAGTGAAATAGCTATTGCATCAACACATTCTCCCTATTTTCCCTGTTCAAGTACGTTAGGGGCCCCAATACATGGTACTTCTTCGGTGCGAGCAGTGCCGTGTTCGATTCCCGGTGGGGGCACTCGGTCGAAAAAGTGTAAAACGCTTTTTCAGGCCAGCCATTCTGAATGAGATTTTTCTGGGTTTTCCACATTCACACCAGGAAAATGCCGGGATGGTACCTAAGTTACAGGTCCCAGGCCGCTTCCTTCCTTCCCCCATCCATTCTTCTTTCCCTTTCTCCGGATTGTGTGCTCGCCGAGGGACGTCATCTCTCAAACGTGAAAGGCTAAATAGCCTTAGATGCTGAAAGACCATAAATCTAAATACTAACCTAACCAATACATAGTACCTGTCTAAAGCTTGTTTCATGCTGAAAAGAATGAACTGTAAACCATGATTTTCCAATGAACAGTGTTTTTCCAATGTGAAAATGTAATAGCTATTTTATTGTGAATCAACTATTTTTATATATATATTTACAGGGTTAATGGGATCCAGGGACTTACTCCGTTATCTATGGCACCTATTTTTGTGTGCGTTAACTTATCTTTATGTTTATATAATGGACTAGGTTTGATTCGGATGTCTGGTTCATGTCCTTTCTTTGTTAGCACAGATTTGCTATAATCAATGAAGAACGATTATTTTTTCGCAATCGAGAACCAAATTTCTAGTTTCTTCTTTAGTTTTCTGTTGACACTTAAGCTATATCTTCACATAATATCATACAATTAAAATTACAGATATGCTATGTAATATTAAAATATAGAGAAAGACGTTCATAGACTATGCTTGTAATAACTTGATGCTATTCGATCAAACATAGTCCATTTAGGATTCAACATTGTTGAGAACTGCGAAGAAGACAAAGTTAATAGATTTTTATGCTGCAAGAAATACATATATAAAATGAGGAATACGGCACGTTATATGTGATTGGTAAGATAATGCCATACATTGATCGTACTGACATACGTGAGAAAGTAAATCATGATAGATACTACAGATAAATATAAGAGTACATAATATCTAAAAATGATTATAGACAAAATGTACTTTAATTTTATGTGTACATTTAACGAGCTCATAATGATTCAAGCTGGTGTAAGAAAAACGGGGGAAATTAGCGCGAACAGATATTTCTTATGTTGGATTAGAGAATTTAATTCAGCACTCAAGTCAAAGTAATCTACTAGAAATCACGTTTAAGAGTGCATCTATACATATTCGTTAAAAAGCTTTACCGATCAATGTGTATTAGTCGAAAAAATGCCGTTACTTTGAGAACCTCCGTATCGTAGAGATCAGATCACTCTCAATGTTCGGAGAATGTCGTATTACTATATCCCATAGTTGCTCGATAAAGTTTAGGTAAAGCAATTTAGTAGATCAAGGCATAAATAGACTGCATTGGGTCGTTCTGGTAGTAGAAGAGGAGCGTTGTGTTCCTGAAAGACAATCTTCCGCAAAGGTACTAATAACTTCTCAAGAGAATATTGACAAAGTTACTTAGGTAGAAGGCATTTGCTATACTGTCCTGAGCGAAGGTCAGACGCGAGCAGGACGCGTATGCATGTCATTGCTCCCATATCAGAATGCTAGCCTTGGGTCTATTCTATATTTTATCACTCAGCTGTACATCTACGAAAACGCCGTGGTTATCACTGTTTCAGAGACAAAAATTGCTGTCATCGATAAAACTTCTGGATTCCATTTGGTTCGCCACCATTGTTCTCTCGTCGATGATAGGTTTAAAAGGTATCGTGAGAGCCGGAACCACTTAATTGAGCCATAAGCTGTAACCATTTTCTCTCCCCAACCTCACAACCCAGCCAAGACAAATTGAATAAATCTAAAATGTACTAGAAAGCACGTTGTAAACCTGAAGGAACAAAACAGCCACACAGCTTGATGAGTGGAAAACTTTCTCAAGTAGGTGAATTAGGTTTCTGGTACTAAACGATATATATATATATATATATACTCTGTTAATGCTATTAGGGGTAATGCTGCTGACTGTAAATATCAGAAGTCATATATATATATATATATATATATATATATATATATATATATATATATATATATATATATATATATATATATATATATATATATATATATATACTTATTAACAAAAAATAACTAACAAGAAACAAAGACGTTGCTACGTAATTGCTTAAATTCAGACAAACTTTTGTTAACCATTGCATGTATATGCAATATTTTGAATCCATTATTACTACAGGAATTTTGACATACTATGAGGACACGATAGCCCTTTCCCCCCATAAAAAAGAAAGAAAAGAAAGAAAAAATGGCATCAGCCTTAAGTTAAAAAATGGCAATAATAATATTATTATATCTCAAAATATATGAAAGAGTCTTATCTCGTTCTGTAATATAAATTAAATTAATTTACAATAAATAGGTACCTAGACTCACTTATTCTTTAACAAATATAGAAATATTCTAAGCTTAGTGTAAATATGGAAGTTCACTTACCAAGCGATTACGTTAACTGAAGCATTTGGCCAATTTAACGTTATATGGCGGGGATAGCAAATTTCCAGCATGCTTCAGTTGATGACAAATAAGAAATTAAATTCGTAATCCAAGAAAACCTAGTCGTAAAATAAAATAGAAACCAGACTAACAGAGCATAATAATAATAATAATAATAATAATAATAATAATAATAATAATAATAATAATAATAATAATGAGTATTATTATTTATTTATTTATTGAACAAATTCCCAGATACAGCATAACTTTGCCTTTTACACAGGAACATGCTAACAAAAAAAAAAAAAAAAAAGACAACAATAACAACAACATAGAAAAAAGAGTGTAAAAGTAAAACTATTCCGTCAAAGCTCGTTTAATTGCTCTTTCAAACACTGGGTAGCTCTAAAAAATGTCCACATCAGTTGTTACTTGATTATAACAGTTTGGTATTCTATAAAAAAGAGACCTCTGTATAATAGCCAACCTAGGACGGGCAAGATGGAACAAGTGAGTATTCCGTGTGATGCGGGAAGGGACACGTAATGATACTTCCTGAAGTAATATTTCGATCTTAATTTTTCATTAACTATTTTATGAAGATATTTCAGGTCAGAGATAATTCTGCGTACTTCAGGAGGCTGAATATTAAGATATCGCAAGAGTCCCTTCTTAGATAATAATCGAAGTGCAGGAAAACGAAAACGGACTATAGCGATGAAGAAATTGAGAACAGAATCAAGTAGGAGAGATGTGTAGGTGCTGCCATGGCCCATATGGGAGAGCAGTATTCGATCTTGGGCGCTATTAAAGTTTTATAAAAAGTTGCTAAATACCCAGTTTCTGAATATATTACAAAGCGTTCGTTCGTGTCTTCTGGCATTGCAGGTACAGAATGAGATTCACACCTAATGGATTCGTACTCACAATTAATTCTCGTCCAGTTGTATTACAAATTTTATACTACTAGCAGTATGCTATGCTATCTACAAACACTACGACCGTCCTACTCTCTACTTTCTTTAATGGCTGGTGAGTTGGGATCTTCAAACTAAGATCAGTATACCCTTTAGACGGTGATGTAGTGCTAGAATTTTTGGTAGATATATGCTCGCCCGTCTTCAGAAATACCGGATATACCCACCCATTTATGCTCATTCTTTTGAAATTTAAGGTGTACTATAAATACCCTGCATTATGAAAATATGAGGTGGGTATATGTCATACACTCTCGTATATGCTCCATTACATCTCTGTTTTTAGAGAAACTGATTATGAAGTTCAACTTTTGTTGGAGCGAGGGGACCTGAGCATTCGGACGATATACTCGAGTACTCTTACATGCATTTGAGTAGTGTATATACTTGAAATGATAGATTTGTCCAATTTTATGGAAGTCGTCACTCAATCTTAGAATTTAAAGTTCACAACATTACTAGTTTATTTTATACAACTTATTCACTTTTCACAGTACGGTTATTCCCATGAGATATTCGATTAATTATATATATATAAAACTATACATGACTGTGAGATTCATAAGAAGACATTGTGAAGGTGTCATGAAAATATGAAGAACCATGGTTAATGTAGTCGGTAAGCCCTACTGGGGAGTTCACATTTGATTTGGTTTGATTTGCAGTTAATGGTCTCTTTCAGCAGCGAATCTATAAGAGACGTGGACCTACTGATTAACGTGGAATCCGAACCATGTGAGCACTCGCCAGGAATCGAACCCAAGTCTCTCACGGCACAGACTCATACGTAACATGCTTAGCCACTAGGGAGCTTCTGGCCAGTTCACACTCGATCCCCGGTAAGGGTGGGGAATTTTCTTTCGTTCTGACCACGTTCTAATTCTGCCCTGAGGTTCACCTAGCCTGTCTAAAATGGATACCTTGGCAAATCTGGGAAAGCAAAAGAATGGAATGTGAAAGTAATGGTCTGATTTCATTTCCTTCATATTGCCGAAATCAAGGAATCTGGAGCTTTTACACAGTAACATCAGAAAAGTAAAGAAAAGTAAAGATCCAATATTAAATTTTGCTTCAAGCTAGGTAAAACATTTACACAAAAATTGGAAATGATAAAGCAAGTGTATGGTGACAAGTGCTTGTCTCGTACACATGTGTTCGAATGGTATACTCGATTCCGGGACGGTCAAGAGTCCTTGGAAAACGATCCAAAGCTAGGCAGACCGGAAAACCAAACATCGCTTTGCGTTGGTGGAACAAGTGCGTCAAATGATCACCTACGATGCGAATTCGACTTCGGATGGATGGCGGGGGAATTAAATACTACTAACACATGATTCACGAAATTTTGACAAAGGATTTAAAGAAACGGAATGCACCATGTCACAGAACTGTCGCAGTTCGTGACTTTTGGCTAAAAAAAAACAAATCTGTGTGCTTCCACATCCTTCGTATTCGCCTGATTTATCGCCGTGTGACTGTTTTCTAGTCACAAAATATAAAATTGGCCATGAAAGGAACATTTTATAACAATGTTACACACGTCCAGTCTGCCGTAACGAGGGTCATTGATGCGATTCCGAAAAAGGACATTAAAAAGCTCTATGCTAGAATTGGTTGAACGTGTCGAGAGGTATATTGATGCTTAAGGGATGTATTTTGAATAAAAGGAACTACGGTTGGTAAAATACCTAATTCGTTTTGTTTAATTTAGGGAGTTCCGTTATTTTTTCCAACGTGTTGTATACCTTCACACACACCGGTTGGGGCTTCATACTCTATCCTGAAAAGGCAGTCTTTTTATTTTATTTATTTATTTATTTATTTTACTTTTCTATTACGATAATATATTCAGTAAAATATAAATTCAATACAATCATTTATGCATCTGTTTTTGGAGCTATAGATTGTATTGGTGTACAGGTATCTTCCATTTCAGTTTTAGGGTTGGTCTTACATCTTTACGCTCTATAATTTATTATTGATTTTTGATTTGGCACTACTGAGTTATGTTTCTTGAATGTATTATTTTGTTTTATAAAGTTATTTTGTGATCGGCTGTGCATTCAATCAGACAGAGCTCCCACCAAGCACCACCCCCCAGTGCACGGCATTCTGTGTTCAACTGAGCTGCGATATAACAGGGTAAGCAGGAAGGAGGCAAAGAGAGGGGACCTGAGCGTTCATTAGAGTAAAATCGATACTTTGGAGCGCTCTGAGACCGTACCTCCTGGCTGGTGCGGATGCTGTGTGCGCTCGGACCGGGGAAGCCCTTGTTCCCTTCCTCTCTCTATCTTTCACTGTGTCACATTCTCAAACACAAACACACACACACACACACATACACACCACTCGCTCAATGCTTCCACTTCGTTTCGCATGCATGTGTCCGTGTGTGGAGAATCCCCTTGTTGCAAAGTTCGATTTTACCAGCTGACTGACGGAGTGGGTTTTGATACATGAACGCAAGAAGTTGTTTGTTTATCGTGGTTCTATACTATCTGTGCGCTACATTGTGATTCTATTCTCTGTAATTATATACAGAAACTGTGATTGTGATAATACACTACAAGGAAGGCACAACCAAAAATCAGGAATAACCAGCAGCTATTCAAACACAGGACAATACATTGCCCTACTACCATTTCACGTAAGTAAAATTTACTAAATGTAATGTTTTTCTTTACTACTTCTGGATATGTATACTTCCATATATTTTTTAAGTCATAAATTAATGAAGATTTAAACAACAAACTTGTTATTTTTCGTTGTTGTCGTCGTAATGTAGAGGCTTGCAAAGCGGGGCCATTCTCCTAAAGTTAGGATCGTAAATAGTCAACTATCTGGAGATGGACCACTAGAGACAGTGGGACTAAGGTTAAAAAACAGGGATAACTATCCTCTTAAACTGTATGACTACTTCCTCCTTTAATTTTCCTGGGATATATCACATCAAAACAATATATAGTTGAAACTTATGAGACATATATCAAATAACCCACTATCCTTGATTTAAAGTGTTTTCTAATATATATTTACACCATTTTTTGTAAATTTTTATCAGGGAGCAGGTAGGGGCGCACACAGGGGGTCCCCCGAGTCCGGACCCCCTAAACTTCCTATGTCAACATACATTCATACGCTATCTCGATAAAAAAAATATACTTGTTTAAGAGGGAAATGATTGATATACCGTGAACATTTTGATCTTACACTTCATCTATACTCTTTCTCTTATAAAAACAATGTACTTCTATCACTTTCTTTTTCTGAAAATATAGAAGTATTTTAAAATTATACTATCTTTTCGGGTGCAGACTAATACCCATGTAATACTACATAGACGAACAGGCTTGTAGTATTAGACCCCCCCCCCCGAGAAAGCCTGGAAACCTCCCAACACAAAAATTCTGGGCGAGTGCCAGATTGACCCCCTCCCTCCTAAGTTTCCCCGGCATATATCATCTGAAAACAATACCTAATTGAAACTTATGGGACAAATGTCAAATAACCCACAAGCTTTGATTAAAAGTGTTGATCTTATGCGAATTTTACATAATTTTATATAAGATTCACAGGTTTCACACCCGAACTGTAGCAGGTAGCAGCTTTAAACATGTATACCTCCAATTCCAAACTTTTTTTATGACCAACTTCACTTGTTGTGCTTGAATTGTGGTAACACTTATTATAATAACTTATATATAAAATGAACGGTATTGAGTACCCACAAGGCAGAAAGGGATGACAGAAATTACGTTACTGAAATTTAGGACGGGTTGCAAACAAATAACTGACACATTAAACCAGCTACAAATTATCCCGTATAGACTGTATACCTCAAACGAAGAGAAATGTTGCAATCAAGGATAAACGGCAAAAAGGAAGGGCGGATTAAAGATCAGAAACCTTGAGTAAGATTAAAAATGATACTATATTATAGAAGAAACGAATATATATGTGAACTATATGTGAACTTGGGGGCGCTGTGACATGGATAGGCAACATAAGTCATCTAGAACAATATTCGGGACCAGATTTGAAACTAGCTCAAGAAGAAAATTTGAAATCATATATTTTTATTCGATAATAGAATTCCAATTTGTCATTTCATCGAGAATAGTGGGACCTACCGTCTACCTTAACTTACAAGTGTTTAAAAGTTATATCTAGGGTAAAGTTTCTAGATCTTACGCTTTTTCTGTTAATTGTAAGCTTCCCAAACAAGTTTCAGATATTTAGTTTCCCCTTTTAACGATTTGTTCAGTTTCTAACAAATAAAACAACACACCAAGGAAATAACAGAATGGTACCTAAGGTACTGGTCACAAGCCGCTTCCTATTCGTTTCTCCTTCCCCATTTTCCCGGGAAGTGTAATCGCCGATGGACGTCATCCATCACATATGACAGACTAAAATGACCATAGTTGCTGAAGGCCCTGAAATCTAATTTCCAATCCTTATTCTAAATTTAAAAAATGAGACTCCTGAGCACTTTTAGTCCGAGAAAAATAAATAATTAGATCAGTTGTTCTTTCACACATTGCTAAGAACGTAACACAATTATGTAACTTAGTATTCAGGGAGAAAATGAATAATTTGAGTCTTTATCTCCTCTTAATCCGACACCGCAACCTTTTGTTTAATTTGGTTTTAGCATCTTAGCCTTCATTTGTCAACATTTGCACAATCATATTACACTTTCGGTCAATCGTGATGTACCGGTACTGATGGTAGGAACAAAAGCTACTATTAGCTAATAAGAGCACTAATGTCAGGAAGAAAAGCTACTGTAAATTAATAAAAGCACTAATATCAGGAACAGAAGCTACTGTGGACAAATAAAAGCACTAATAACAGGAACAGAAACTACTGTGAACTAATAAAAGCACTAACGTCAGTAGTAGAAGCCGAAGTAAACTAACAAAACCATCAATGTTAGGAACAGAAGCTACTGTAAACTAATGAAAGCTCTTGTCAATAGCAGAAGACACTCTGAACTAATAAAAGCAGATTTCCAAGTAGTTGTGAATTTTGATACGTCATGTAGAAAGTTTTTTCATGGACGTGTAAAGAGAGGGATGTGAAAACGTACATGAGGGATGCGTTAACAAAAAATGGTCACCTTTTGAAAAAATCTGTGAACTTACGGACAATCGGAAAAAAGGGATGGAATGTCCTCATTAAAATACTGTTAAAAGGGAGCAAAGATTTATGTAATATATACTTCGTTGGTTTTGTTTGAATTTAGGACCTCTTTCACCTTCACTGAAGTTATATGAGACGAGAATGAAATAGTTTAACGCAGGAGCGGATCCAGGACCGACTTCTGGGGGGGGGAGCGGTGAGTCGTCATACTGTAACTTAGAGCTACTTTCAACAGCTTCAAACTCTGGAATGGGTTTTATTTATATATATAAAATAAGAAAGTTTCCTCTTCTGGGGGGTGATAGCCCTCATCGCCCCCCTGGATCCGAGAATTGTTTAACGTGGAATCGAGCTACATGAACTACTACTGGAAACTGTAATAATCTCTTTTTGTTGCAATTACATTCAATGAATCAGCTCAAGTTTCCAGCTACATTATTCTGCATTGCAATGTGAATTCGTTATTAGTAAACTCTGAATATTACATGTCTTCTTTTATTTTCTTAAAAATCATAAGTTACCGGTACTCTGAAAAATCTGGTAATCCTAATGCACGTGTAGCCTTATGTCACTGGCGTCGTTAGCTTTTTAAATCTGGGGACGAAGGATGAATCAAAATCAAAATCCTCTTTCCGACAAAAGTTGTATATACACAAAGTAGTATAGTTTCTTTAAATATATTTGACTAAAATTTGGGCGGGACCCGTCGCTCGCCCGACACCCCAGCTAACGACGCCCGTGCTTATGTGCCACAACTTCGTGAGAAATTCTACTGAAATGCACAATGTGGTTTATCCATTCTGGTATTAGACAAACGAAATAGAAAAAAAAAAAATAGATCAAGTAGTTTTAAGATTTAAAAGTGAGTTTTGTTTCTCAATACGCACTTAGGAGCCATATATCTAATTCACTTCTACCAATTCTGATTTACAGGGAGTGATTGAAAAGTACCGGAACTTTTCCCGCCGCGCGGCTCCCTGGCCTTCGAAAAATGTGAGGGTGGGGGGAAATGTGCGCGGGACCTTCCTCTTTCAAGCGGAACTTGGCCCAGTGCGCTGCGAGCAACGATTGAGAAAGCATCGCTGTCCGCGCGAACGTCGTTTTGGTCGTCGGTCACGTTTTTTGAGCGCCGAATATGGGGAAGATATGATGTCCCGTACTCGGATCTTTGAGTGGCACAAGGCCTTCAGGGAAGGCCGGGAGGACGCCGATGACGAACCACGCTCTGGGAGGCCGTCGACGTCGAAAACCGATGAAAACGTCGACCGAGTTCGCAAATACCTGAACCTGGACCGTCGGACAACCCTCCGGGAGATCAGCGAAGAACTTAATTTGACATACTATGCAGTGCAAAAAATTGTGACTGAAGAATTGAACATGCGGAAGGTGTGCGCCAAACTGGTCCCCAAGGTGTTGACCGAGGACCAAAAAGAACTGCGAGTGAAAATGAGCCGTGAAGTGCTGGATTCTGTGGAAGCCGACGAAGAGTTATTAGACAGTGTGATCAGTGGTGATGAAACATGGTGCTACATCACATCTTCTCCAAAGGATTCCTTGATCACGTCCTGGGTCTCGGTGAACGTCTTTTTTAGTTTGACACAAAACTTGATGGCGTAGCGTTGGTCAATCTTTGACTCCATTTTCGGCGCTCAAAAAATGTGACCGACGACTAAAACGACGTTCGCGCGGACAGCGATTCTTTCTCAACCGCTGCTCGCAGCGCACTGGGCCAAGTTCCGCTTGACAGAGGAAAGTCCCGCGCACATTTTCCCCCACCCCTCACATTTTTCGAACGCCAGGGAGCCGCGCGGCGGGAAAAGTTCCGGTACTTTTCAATCACACCCTGTACATTTGCAAGATGTTGAATTTATATCAATTATTCTTTATTCCGATAATAAATTGAATAATTTATCATTATTTAAATAATTATTAGAACAATTATTCTTTATTCAAATATAAATTAATTTATGTAAATCAATATACCTATTTTCAGTAATTATTTCAGGGGGTGACCTTAGGGAAATTCTAGTCGTATTTCCGTGATCATATATCCTTTCATCATGAATCTAAAATTTTCAATAAATTTCGCAACACTATTTCCGCCTCAGCATATTGAAATCGACCTTCCCCGAGGAAAATCTGAATTTATCACTGCTATTTAAGAGTCCCTATCACTGCGAAATTAAAATACCGATAATTTTACCGTAATTATGTGATATCTTCAAATAGATAAAAGATAATCGAAAAGTGGATCAAGACCTCCCTAGACGATGTTATTTTTAATGAGTTACTGTTATCAGGAGTCACCTGGTAGCTTTCGGTTTGCAGTTATTTAGAAATGCGAAAATAAATGCCGATTTTCTAAATGGCTGGAAATCGAAAGCAGATAAATGAGTCATGATAACGGTATCTCACGCAGAATAATATTGTCTAGGGAGGTCTTGTTCCACTTTTCGATTATCTTTTATCTATTTGAAGATATCACATAATTACTGTAAAATTAGCGGTATTTTAATTTCGCAGTGATAAGGCCTCTTAAGGTGATATAACGATCTTATGCTATTTCTTAGCCTTTTTAACCTACGGAAACCCAATATTAAAACCGGAATTGATATATTTCTACAATTTTGGGGTTCAAAATACAAACTGAATGAGTGATGTGATCTGTTCTAGGGACATTAAATCACATTCAAATGTTTCTAGATATTTCTTACCGTTTCGACCTACGAAAATCAAATATTAAAACTAAAACCGGCATATTTCTACAACTTCGAGCCTCAAAATCGAGCGACATCTCTGTTCATTGTGCATCGGATGAAAGAAGGAGAGAGAATGAAAATGGCGGTAACTTTGTAACAGGGAGCTGCATAATTTATTATCATTTACCTAACATTGTTAGCGTCGCTTAGCCTTTGCGCGACTATTGATCGTGACAGTAATCGAATTTTCAAAAGCAAGAGAGGGAAAAATACTGAGAGAGAGAGAGAGAGAGAGAGAAATATGACTGATCAAAATAAAATTAGTATTGTTGCAAACTCTCGTCTTTCACCTTTTTATGCTTTTTTCGAGAATCATATTAATGCAAATTAGTCATTTGAGAAAATTTTCAACTTTTCAACGATATAACTTTGTCCAAATTGTCAGAATCTAACCTTCAGGACATATTCGTTATAAGCTGACAATATCACTAAAAAGTTCTATGATACCAGGAAAAAGTGTAATGACATTTAGACTAACTGCAAGCTGTAAGAGATATAACGCCAAAGTTATACGTAAATCGCTTTGACATTAAATATCTTGTCGCATTTCTCATCTTCCTTGAAATGCTAAGAGAATGTAAAATTTTCTGTAAAGGAAGTGTTACGTTTAGTCGAAAAATAAAAATATGTAAAATGTTTGTTAATAAAATCTCCGTTTTAAAATAGCAATAGTTTCGTGAGATACTCGTAATTGAGTGACCTTGGTGGTGCCTGTGGTGAGGTGCGCGAGCTTTCCGCTCTGTGTCGCTAGTTGTCGCTGCAGCCAGCTGCCAGCTGCTTAACTGGCGGACGATACAATTTAACATAGGTACTGCTTGAGTGAAGTTCGAAAACTTGATAGTGGGAATTGTGAAATGGAGGTGTTAATATTTGAAGTTGATACGATAAGAACCAGTGGATTTTGGCTGCAAGGAGACCAAATGAATATCTAACCACTAAAAAGGCTCTGTAAAGGAAACAGGTTTGGAGACAGAAAAAAAAAAAAGGAAATGAAAATGAATGAAACATTTTCTGGTTTGTATGTTAGTTATTATTATTTGCATTAGAAACTTCCATTTTACTTTTCTTATTGTCTTGTTTGGAAAAGGAAATAAGAAAAAGGAAAATAAATGAAAGAAACTTGGATTCTGTCAACTTACGTAACCATTAAATGCCTTGGTTGAGCTATTTGAATAAAACACCTTTTGGAATTTGCTTTAACTATAAATTAAGTTTCAGTAGCTAACCCTGGTTATTCGTATTGGGTAGAGAATTTCAATATCATTTAAAGTTTCGATAAGCAGTGCTTTATTGCGTTTAAAGTGGGGATTTTATATCTAAAAATTCTAGTGTCAAACAAATATTGGGGAAAAAAAGTTAATGTGTGTTCCTTTCTCATTGGATGTTGTATCTGAAATTTAATTTAGTCTACTGCGAGATTTCTTTATTACTTTTCGTTCAAGTTATTTGTTAAAAATTTCACAAAATAAAGTTTGTTAGTTGTTATCTGAAATTGGGATTTGCAGTAATTTGAAACTGATACGAACCTATTCTACCCTTCTATCGTAACTATCGCGCTCGCTCGATGTGTGGACGTTAATTGTCAGTGCTGGTTGTTTTATTTTCAGGAATTATTTTGCAGTAAAGAATTTTAATGCTATTTATATTCCTATTGGGTAAAACAGCTAGAACTGGGAATTGGCGGATACATGAAATTATATATGTGTATTTCATTACGCAACACATATATAATTTAAATAAGGTACCTATGTTGAATTGTGAGTGTAAAAATAATTGAAGGGTTTTCATGAATAGGGTTTCTCTCTTTGAAAGTTTCTGTATAGCAGAGTTTCTGTGGAAGGATTTCCTGCTTAATGCTTTATTGGCAATTTGTTTATTGCAATTGGTACTGTTTGTATATAGACGTTAATGTGTTCGTACCTCTTGCATTGTTTATGGCAGGTTGCTAAATGCGTAAAATTGATAGTTATGGAAGTCGCATGCTAATGTGGGAGGAAACTTGATGGAAGTATATTACAGAAACATAATAGATATAAAATTCCCAATTTATATTGTAGTGTTTATAGGTGTATATGTAATTCCTCTCTCCCCGTTATATTGTTTTGAATTTAAGAGTAATATGGCGCAGTTTAATGATATAAGGGCTGGTTTTGTACACGATAATGATCAATCTAGCTCTAGTGGCGATGAGTTTGTTGGGTATCAATATGAAAATCCCTTATTTGAAAATAACCTGAGTGGAAGACAAATTCCTAATTATAATAGTACTTCTAGTAATATGGGAAGGGGAGCCTCTAATATGAGAGGGGGTGGTCGGACCGAAATGGTACCTCCACTAACCCGTCAATTTCAATTCAATTTTTCAAGGCATGCGTCGGATAGCATGTATAAAGTCTTAATGGAGGAAATTAATAGTTTACCAGTAATTGATGGAGGAAATACAGACTTGACTTTCAAGTTTTTGCTTCGTTTAGATAGTTTTCTCAGGGGACGGGATTTCCCGTTGGATTTGGTGCTAATCGCTTGTCTTTCTCGAACAAAAGGGGAAATTCAGGAGATGGTACAATCTCTGATTGGAAGTTCCCTCTCATGGGAGACTGTTTGTAGGCGAATAATGTTGCGTTTCATCTCTACTATTGCTAGAACTCAATATATGAAGTTATATTTTTACACTACTATGAGTGAAGAGGAAACACTCTATGACTTTATTGATTTTAAATTATCTATAATTAAGGTTTTGGATATGAATTTTGATGAGCATACTATTTGTAGTCTAATTGTAAATATGGTTACTCCTCGAACTCATGAATTTTTAGTTGAACACGGATTTCCTAACACTTTTGAAAACTTGTTAACATTAGCTGCTAGATATGATGCTTTGTTTCGATATAAAAGGGATTATTATAAGTTAAGCAAACGAACCTTAGGTGACAAACAAAATCAGGTCACAACACAAAAGTCACCTAATATGTTAAAGGCCCGTGGCATGCGTAGCTCAGTGGTTCAGGTACCGAAACAAAAATGTTATATTAATCATCCTAGTGTTCACCAGTTAGGTTATGAAGACGACTTAATTAGTGGAATGCAAATGAGGGAGAATAGTAAGGCTACAAAAGTAAATAGATCTTTGGGTAATAATACATTAAAATGTAAATGTCCTCATTCCGATTTAGATAAATTCAATAGAGTACGGGGTGTTCATTCTCAACCACGGTCTAATGTGAAAATAAATGAATTTGGGGAATCTACTGAATCAAGTATAGCTCATACACCTGATAAAAGATTAATGAATTTAATTTCGGTGTTAATTTATATAAAAGGCGAAGCTGTACCTTGTGTAATAGACACTGGCAGTAGTAACAATTTCATTAGTCAGCGCTATTATCAACATTTAAGTAGTATGTGTCGTATAAAAAGTGAGAATGTGAATTTACGAACTACGGGTCTTGGAAATACTCAGATTCTCGTCAAACAGAGAGTTCGTATTTACTTCCGCATGGGACGTCAGCAGTTTTGTGAACTGTTTTATATCATCGAGTCGGACGACTTTGATATTCTTTTGGGTAACAGTTTTCATACAAAGTATAGTGCTGTTATAGACTTACCAAATAACTTATATAGAGTACAAAATCGAAGATTAAGCGTACCTATACAAGATGCCTCCCAGTTGTCGGCAGAAACTGTGCGCTCTTCCCTTTATACTTCTAGGGGAGAGGATCGTGGAAGGCAACCACCATGCAACCTAGGTTCGCTGGAAACATCTTCTACTCCTAGTACTTCTGTGAGTTTTCAACAACAGCATGGATTACCGGAAGCTGCTGCATCCACATCATATGGAGCTGTTCCAAAAGAACCAGACCCAGAGTTGGAGTTTTGCTATGATCATTCGGTTCTTCATCCAGAGAGAATTACCGAGGAAAATTTACAAGGTAATTATAAGGTTTCGCCTGAACTTTTACTAATAGATCCTAGTTTACAGAAATATGTTGATAAAATTTTAAACAATTATCAAGATGTGATATCGGATAAAATCGGTAGAGTCAAAAACTTTGAATATAAAATAGAAGTAACTGATAATACTCCCATTAGACAACAACCTTATCATCTCCCTACTTTTAAACAAAAAGAATTAGAACAATATATTGAACAACTTGAGAAAGATGATATAGTAGAGAGAGTTGACTTTTCACCTTTTACTTCCCCATGCTTTCTTGTAAAAAACTCAGATAAAAGTAGTCGTTTGGTTGTAGCGTATGGAGAAATGAACAAGCGGGTGATTTGTAATAATTTTCCGTCTCCTAACATGGAGAATGTTATATCAAGTATTTCTAATCACTCTATATTTAGTAAACTGGATCTACGATCCTCCTTCTTTCAGTTGACCTTGACTAAAGACAGCCGTCCTTATACTGCCTTTGTCACAAAAAATAAAATTTATCAATTTAAGGTTTGTCCTATGGGTTTTATAAATAGTCCATTTGTGTTAAGTAATTTAATGAATAAGGTACTTGATGGGTTAATTGGAAAGAATTTGGAAGTATTCTATGATGATATTCTATTGTTTAGCTCTAATGTCGAAGAACATAAGAAATTGTTAGAGGATGTTCTCTCCCGTTTAAGAAAATAGGGTATAACAATTTCCCCTAAGAAAACATTCTTGTTTCAACAATCTATAAAGTACTTAGGGTTTCGTTTTGAAAAGGGAACTATGTGTATTGACTCTGACAGAATTAAGGCAATTCAGGATATTCCAAAACCTAAAAATCGAAAAGGAGTGAATAAAATATGCTCATTTTTTTGCATTTTACTCTAAATTTGTAAGAAATTATTCTGAATTGATAGCTCCTCTACAGGAATTACGATCTCCTAAACGAGTATTTAAGTGGACAAAAGATCATGATATTGCTCTTCAAAGATTGAAGGA
The DNA here is from genome assembly GCF_964235325.1 of Thermobia domestica. NCBI lineage: Eukaryota > Metazoa > Arthropoda > Insecta > Zygentoma > Lepismatidae > Thermobia > Thermobia domestica. Next base: position 40,825,985 of record NC_137461.1, on the reverse strand, counting down.
TGAATTTTGTTCTCATGTAATTTTGAAAGTTCCTGATATGAACTCAAGCTTTATTGTCCATTCAGATAGTAGTTTGCGTCATTATTCGGGAGTTTTGAGTCAATATGATGAAAATGGTAATTTGAGACCTGTTGCTATGTTCTCTAAATCAATTCCCCCTACAGATTGGAGTAAAAATGTCTATGAGTTGGAACTTAAGGCTCTCACTCTTTGCTTAGAACGATTTGAATATTATCTATTTAATCCATTTGTTGTATACAGCGATAGTAAAAGCCTCTCTTGGCTTCTTACAAATCATAAAAGACAACGACGGTATGGAACTCTTCTAGAGAAACTTGCACGTTTTAGGTTTAGAATAGTACATATCCGCACTAAAGTCAATTGTATAGCTGATTTTCTCAGCCGTGTTGGCAATCATTTGGAATTTTATACGAAAGACGCTGATACTGTTGAAGTTGTCAAAGATCATGGTAAATGTGTAAACGTGTCTTTTGTAAATTTTTGGAAGTATCCTGATTTCAGTATATCCTTGAAAGAACATCAAAGGAAAGATCCAGAGCTTCAAGAGATTATAGCCAAACTCGAAAGTAAGCAGGTGGTAAGAGGTTACAAATTACAGAATAACATCTTGCTAAAACAAACTAAAGGTAAATCTGGTCAAGGTTTTAGAGCTGTCGTACCTTCTTCTTTAATTAATAGCATTTTAGAGTATGCTCATAATTCTTTAGTACCGGGAGGTCATATGGGAATTAAGAAAACGATACAAAAGATTGCTTCTCGCTTTACATGGTCAACAATGTATTCAGATATAAAGAACTATGTGAATATTTGTGAAATATGTCAGAAATGTAAAGATAAAACTAAGAAACCTATGGGAAATTACTATACTAGAAATGTTAAGCATCCGAATTACATTTGGCACATTGACGTAGCTGGGCGTCTTCCCAATAGTTCGGGATATGAGTTTATTTTGATTGTAACAGATTCTTTCAGTAGATTTGTGTTTCTAGAACTTTTGACACAATTAAATTCTAAGACTATTTGTAATAAATTATTAGATCTTTGTCTGAGATTTGGATTTCCAGGTTCTGTCTTGCACGACGGCGCGACATATTTTGTATCAGAGTATTTTTCTCAATTTTTGTACTCTTATGGTATTCAGGATGTAAAATTATCCCCTTATAACCCGTCGCCGAATAAGGCGGAAAGAACTATAAGGTCGGTGAAGAATTTAATTCGTGCATACGTTGATAAATCACAAAGAAAATGGACCCAATTGTTATCTAAAATCGCGTTCACTATCAACATTAGCATGAATGAAATTACTGGTTATTCACCTAGCGAAATTTATATGGGAAGAAAATTTTATCATCCTCTTGATATTAAATGGTTATTAGATCTAGAAATGTTGCACGATGACCTAAATAAAGATGAGAAATTTGCTATTATCTGTAATAACATTCAGAATTCCTGGAAACGTAGTGAGAAAATTTACTCTCAGAAACATATTCCCGTTAATATACATGTAGGAGATCTTGTCTTAGTAAAAAGAATGTTAAAATTATCAGTGGAAAAGCACTTTAACCCAAAAATTGCTCCTCCTTGGGATGGCCCATTTGAGGTGTTAAGTAAACCTACACAGAACACAGTGTGGTTAAGAAGTGTAGAGAATCCTAATATTAGGTTGAAACGCCATGTCTCCTTTTGTAAAATCTTTAACGTTCCTCCTAATACTCAGAGTAATAATAATTAAGATACCTTTGTATATATATACTTGAATTGTATGGTATTTGTAATAATATTTATTGTTATATGTCTTGTTGGAATTCTTGTTGTGTTTGTTTTATTCTGTTTTTCCCTGCAGGAAAATTTTCATTATTGTTAAGGGCTAGGAGTTGTGGTGGTAAAGCCCATCATCATCATCCGTGTTCGTCGCGTGATTGTCGTTAATATGTTATGGAGTGGATAATCTAAGTTTGTAAGAGGATTAACCACATAATATTGATCTTGAAGGAAATTTGGTAATGTACAAATTATTTTTATTTTTCTCCTCTTGTTCAGTTTAACAGTATTGTTTGCCCTCTACTGGGGAGGGGGAAATTAATGTGTTACGTTTAGTCGAAAAATAAAAATATGTAAAATGTTTGTTAATAAAATCTCCGTTTTAAAATAGCAATAGTTTCGTGAGATACTCGTAATTGAGTGACCTTGGTGGTGCCTGTGGTGAGGTGCGCGAGCTTTCCGCTCTGTGTCGCTAGTTGTCGCTGCAGCCAGCTGCCAGCTGCTTAACTGGCGGACGATACAATTTAACATAGGTACTGCTTGAGTGAAGTTCGAAAACTTGATAGTGGGAATTGTGAAATGGAGGTGTTAATATTTGAAGTTGATACGATAAGAACCAGTGGATTTTGGCTGCAAGGAGACCAAATGAATATCTAACCACTAAAAAGGCTCTGTAAAGGAAACAGGTTTGGAGACAGAAAAAAAAAGGGAAATGAAAATGAATGAAACATTTTCTGGTTTGTATGTTAGTTATTATTATTTGCATTAGAAACTTCCATTTTACTTTTCTTATTGTCTTGTTTGGAAAAGGAAATAAGAAAAAGGAAAATAAATGAAAGAAACTTGGATTCTGTCAACTTACGTAACCATTAAATGCCTTGGTTGAGCTATTTGAATAAAACACCTTTTGGAATTTGCTTTAACTATAAATTAAGTTTCAGTAGCTAACCCTGGTTATTCGTATTGGGTAGAGAATTTCAATATCATTTAAAGTTTCGATAAGCAGTGCTTTATTGCGTTTAAAGTGGGGATTTTATATCTAAAAATTCTAGTGTCAAACAAATCTTGGGAAAAAAAGTTAATGTGTGTTCCTTTCTCATTGGATGTTGTATCTGAAATTTAATTTAGTCTACTGCGAGATTTCTTTATTACTTTTCGTTCAAGTTATTTGTTAAAAATTTCACAAAATAAAGTTTGTTAGTTGTTATCTGAAATTGGGATTTGCAGTAATTTGAAACTGATACGAACCTATACTACCCTTCTATCGTAACTATCGCGCTCGCTCGATGTGTGGACGTTAATTGTCAGTGCTGGTTGTTTTATTTTCAGGAATTATTTTGCAGTAAAGAATTTTAATGCTATTTATATTCCTATTGGGTAAAACAGCTAGAACTGGGAATTGGCGGATACATGAAATTATATATGTGTATTTCATTACGCAACAGAAGCCAGGTGCAATTCGAAACCTTTTTATATTATACAAATTCCCTTGTAACATATACCTAATCTTATATATACACATCAGAGGTTCCTCGTGGATGTGTGAATAGTTTACGTGCCTTTGATGTAGAAAACTCCGGTTTGATTCCCGTCAAGATCCCATGTGGTTTCGTATTCCACGTTGAGGTGTAGCTTTACGTCTCATATAGCCTCGCTACGAACCGAACGATAAACAGAATTTCAAAAAATATTTATAGATACAATATATCTCTGTATAGCTCGAGAAATGATGGAAAACAATTACGAACAGTTATTTTTTCATTTTCTAACTTCATTTTAAATTGATGATCACGAGATCTATACACAATTTAATTATTTCAGGTGAAAGTTTTTGGCCACGATGGTAACTTGACCGGATTTTATGACATGGAGTAATGTCATTCAAATAGGTGTAGGGGCCGCGGTGGCTCAGTGGTAGAGCGTTCACCTCTGGTGCTAGGGGTCTCGGGTTCAAACCCTGCTCCCGCCAAGTGAACTTTGTGGTGGACAAACACCGTGTGCGTGGGTTTTTTCGGGGTTCTCCAGTTTCCTCCCACTTTCTTCATTCCACAATTTTATTCATTACTCATTATCACCGTCTCCTTTAGCCTAACCGGCATAACCGTGGGACGTTAAACTCATAGATTTCATTTCATTTTTTTTCAAATAGGTGTATTATTAGAAAGAAGAACTACGGAAGAAACTAAGTCGATGCTCGACTTAATAGCTTTAAACAAATTTACATATTAGGAAGAGGGGGTCAACCGGTTCAGGGACACCCACAACGTCCTAACTCAACCTATATTTGTATACTTTATCGATAGGGAAATGATTGATGTAGCATGAAAATTTGATCTTACACTTCATCTGTACTCTTTCTCTTACAAAAGCAACTATTTTTTTTTATTTTCTCCCCTGAAAATATAGATGGGATTATTTTAGAATTATTTATCGTCTTTTCGAGTGCAAAATACTTGTTCAATGCTACATAGCTGTAGGGGCTTGTAGAATTGGCTCCCCTTCCCCAAGCCTAGACCCCTCTCATCAAAAGGGGCCGCAGTGAATCAGTACCGGTGGCAATAGCCGAGTGGTCTCGGGCTTTCGGCTTCGGATCATGAGGTGCAATCCACTGGGGGTTCGAATCCCTCTGAAGAGCAAGGTTGGAATTTCAACTGTGCTGGATATGTATGTGCTCGTGTCCTGTCGAATTTGGTAAAGGTCGAAGAGACCTTGTATACGAGGAAACTCGGGTTACTCAGGAAACTGAGGTATGATCGGTTGATCTTTTAATTAAAAAAAAAATAAAATAGTGGTAGAGGCTTCATCTCTGCTGCTTGGGGGTCCCGGGTTCGATCCCAGCCCCCGCCAAGTGAACTTTGTGGTAGACAAACACGGTGTGTTGGGTTTCTTCGAGGTTCTTCCGTTTCCTCCCACTTTCTTCATTCCACCATTTCATTCATTACTCATCATCACCGTCTCCTTTAGCCTAGACGACATGATCATGGGACGTAAAACTCAAAGATTTCGTTTCATTTTTCCCCTCCCAACAAAAATTTCTGAATCGTGCTTGAGAATATATGTAAGTCTTATATTTGCTATAACAGTCCGTTTGCTAACAAGAAGTAACAAAGAACTAGTTGAATTAACACAGTAAATTTTTTACGAGTTCTGTGTAGAGTGCACATCACTGTAGTTACTTCTCTGTGAAACGGAATTCAAACTGCATGAATGAATTAATACCAGTGGAATTGGTTTCATTGGTATTCAGACGTAAATATTCCACATCGTCGAACATCATTTGCTTAGTTTGAATCGTGATGAGATGATCAATACGTAAAAATATATATATATAAGAAAAACATACGTGGAGGCGTGTTTTAATTTCTGAATCTTGGTTTTGAAGCAAATTCAATATTCATTCGTTTCCTTTACATCTTCTTTCTTGCTTTGCCCTCAAAGTAACCTATTCAAGCATGAAAATCTATTGGACGAGTCGTTTTACCTTTGTAAACTGTGTCCAAGTAATACTCAATGTATGTATATCGCTTTTAGAAAAAAAAGAAGAAGAAAACTTGGACAAAAGTGTCGATCGACACTATAGAGCAGCGTTTCCCAACCGGTGTGCCGCTGCACACTGGTATGCCGGGAATAGGCCGCTGGTGTACCGTGGTGAAATCAAAACAAAATTATTAATTCTATAGAAATCAAATTGCAAGACATAAGGGAAAATGTATATTTGTATTTCACATTACTATGAATCTCTACTATGAATCTACAATTTTAAGTTTCATACCGTGCTACTCTTGTGTACAATTTTAATTTTGAAAAAAATATTTGTTATCATTGTTGTGACTATTGTTGCTCCTTTATTGTTGCAGACTATTTCGTAACTTGAAATTTTAAAATATCATTCAATATGTTCGACAAAGCAAACATGCATACAAATTACCTACATTTGTGTTTTAAAAGTAAAAGTGATTTGTTTGTTTGTTCATTTAGTGATCTTTCTTCTTAGTGAAAGGTTGGATACAGTTTTCGAAAAAGAAAGCGTAGTTTTGCAAACCTGACTCCAATATTTCATTGAATTGTTTTCTATTTTTAAATTAGAATGAAAAGTAAGCATAATGATTAACCAGTGATCGAACTTTCTTCTCTGTGAGAAAGATCATTAATCACAGAAAGAAAAAAATACCACGGTATTTTATATTTGCAAATAATAATATCTATGAGTGTGCCGCGAGAACTCAAGTTACGCCCGTAGTGTGCCGCAAGTTAGAAAAGATTGGGAAACGCTGCTATAGAGTAAAATATCACTTTCATGAACTTCGCGAGACTTCAGTTTGAGAATCGTTGCAAATAATGTTTCAATACCAATCAGGATAAATCAAACAATAGATTAAATATGTTAGTTAATGATGTATATTTTTGAACTACAGGAAATAAATATTTTTTTTAAAAAAAAAAACATTATTCCTGCAATTGCATTAGATTTGCAACGATCGCCATATTTTTAGCGTCATAAAAAGGTTTTTCCTAGTTTTATTCGAATCTTCTCCATAAGTCTACCATGCTATGAATGATCTATGGACAATATACGGTAGTAAAGTTCTCCCTGTGTAGGGATAGGTAGAGCTTAGTAGAATAAATTATAGTCCGGAATCGACTCCTACTATCGGGTATTATTATAAAAATCTTCTATAAACAGTATTTTGCAGAAATACTACTATTATGTAACTTCCCTAATATAAGGTAGAGATAGATGATCTGTGATAAGTGCAGCCTAAGGCCGGATCTCCACAGAGCTGCAAAGCTAGCTAAGTGTAGTGCATTAGGAACTCCCAATGCTCCGAAGCAAGCAGAGATGGGCATTGAAGGTGACGTAATAAGGAAATGAAATGAAACTAAATCATAGTTACCACTAATTGGGTCAACCTAGCTTTTGTCATTTAACATTTGAAAAGGTTTTCTAAAAGGGGGGAGGGAAGAGAATGTTCAAATTGTTTGCTAAGAATAGAGTATGTCACTTTTTCTTTTCCGTGACCTGTTCCTAAAAGGTAAAAGGGAGATAACCTCTATTTATCTAATATTCTAAATTCCCTTTTTATATGCATAAACTTTTACCTAACGACTTTCATGAATCGGGTTAATCAACAGGTTGATGATGCGCGGAAACGACTTTACTTGGTCTTGACCTTGTGAATCGTTATTTGGAAATGATTGTGAGAATGTACTTGACTTCAGTGAAATAAAACTTCCAGAAAGAAATATTTAGAAAACCAGAAAAAATGCTTTCTAGTACAGTATAGCATTCAGATATTTTCAATTGACCTCTTTCTTGTGCGAAAACGGACGTTCCTCTAAGTTGATATGGAAGTAAGACAAAATTTGAGAACATAAATCAGTTAAGTGAAGATAATAAAAGTCCGTAACCAGAGCCAAGAAAAATTAATTACACATACTGGTACTACATATATTGCAAGATATTTAACACATATGACCAGATTGCATTTCACAGAGAGAAATGATACTATTGTAAAAGAAACGAAAAATATAGGAATACGGAAACAGATTTAAACACACGCTAATGATTAAAATTCAACGCTTACATTGATGAAATATATGTGAAGGACACTGTTGTAATGACAGGGAAAAGGACTTAAGTTTAGAGTTGCCCCTCCAGTCTGAAGTTGCCCTTGGACTTTGCAACATACAAAAAACACTGCTTAAAGTATTAAACATTGTTACATTTCACTTAATTTCAGTACTCCGTGTGTTTCACAAAAATTTAAAATTTTTTCTTCATTATTTTTGCGCATCCGTTACACCTGTTCGCCATATTCGCCATATTTTACAACTACCATGCTGTTGAAACCTTCCGCAATGCTTCCGCATCCGGCAAATAGTACTAACTTCCACATATCTTTTCTCGTATTAAACATAACTCTCCTGTCGAAGTTACATTCCTAAACATCAATTAAAAACTTCAAATTATCATTTCTTACCTCATTTCTCCTGTAAATTTTTCTGATTTTTATAAAAAGCGGAGGGTAACTCTAAACTTAACCCGGGAAAAGTTATGTTTTAAGGAAATAAATGTACACTAGTGATATCTTTCCTCCCTACACTCAAAGATAATTGTATTGTATGAGATTTTTGTTTTCATTTTCATATGAGCGTTTATTAGTGAAGGAAGGAATTATTACATTTTGTTGAGTGCATGTAGAGCCGTAGCTAGAGAGGGGAGGGCGAGAGGGGCGGTCATCCCGGGCGCTGGTATCAAGAGGGCACCAAACGAGCATGAAGAAAGTTAATATATCGGAAAAGAGTAAATGACGCGGCGTCCCTAAAAGAATTGACGCTCTATTAAATCAATATTGTTGTCCGTTTGCAAAGAAATAAATTTGTTAAAAATTTTCTTGCAACTCCGTTCGCAACCCAAAATTTTCAATAAGAGTCACAACAAGTTTCTACTCATTAGTCAAAGAAAGTTATTATATATGATCCGTTATTATATATGACGATGTGATATACAAAATGTCAAGTAATGACTTATATACGCAGGAGCGTTTTCAAAATCGGAAACGGTCAAAGTCTGAAATACGTATTTAGCGTTGTGGTGGTGATGAGTTTGCTTAGTTAATCACAGTTTTCTACCCAATCGGATTAATCACGATGTTCAGAATGAAGGTATGAAAATGAGAGGAGTGTAGAGACACGCAAGCTGTTGTTTGCACTGGAATATTAAAAATGAAGATAAACAAGGGAATAACATATGCTAAATCGTAGGGTAGGGGCTAAAAGGGTCAGAAATTAACCCAAAGAATTTCGCCTTTTTCGAAGACTAATCACTATTAGTGATTTTTTTTATTCCATAGACATATGAAATGCTTCCAATTTGAAGAAATTTATTGGGATCATTTCTCCGTCAACTACTTGTATCGCCAGGATATATTTTCTGTGCATACGTATCTGTTGTGCTTTGTTTTGTCTATCTACATACAGACAAAACAAAAGTTCTGAATTTCCGTAATATATTTCACAAAATATTTTTACAGTAAAGGAACTAAGAAGTAACTTTATGAACCCAGAGGTTCAATGCCGTGTTCCTAAAATCTGTCCAATGATTTTTGTCTTTATCCAACCGAATCCAGTTTCTACTTTGTATTCCTATTTCTGCAAGATTCATCTTAATATTGTCCTTCCATCTACGTCTAGGTCTTCCTAATGCATGTTTTCCGATTGGATTTCCAGTCAAAACTGCTTTCTTTCATTCTTCCTACATGACCTGCCTACCTGAGCCTCCTAGACTTGATGACTCTAACAATGTTTGGTAAAAGGTGTAAATTATGTAGTTCCTCATTGTGAAGTTTCCGCCATTCTCGATTGTCTTTCTCCTTGGGATTCGTCTCAGAATGTTATTCTCAAATACTTTGAGTTTGCGTTCTTCCCTTAAAGTAAGCAATTATATTTCGCAACCATACAGAACAGGCATGATTATTATTCTATACAGACTGTCCTATTAATGCGTACAAAAAATTTAAGGGTAGATAGCTGATGTCAAGCCAAGAAAAGAATCATCTGCAACTTTGGCCAAAAGTCCATAGTTTCGGAGATATAGGGTGCCGAAAGCGTGGGAAAATGGACTTTAGAGATCTATATCTTCACTATCCTAAACGATAGAGCAAAGGCGGCATGGTCAAATCAAAGACATCGAATGCGCTCTATCCAAAAAGGCTTACGCCACAATCGTGGAAATGGTGCACAAAGGATGCCCCAAAGGAAGTGGGGAATCCTCGTCAATTCTTTTGAGAAAGATAGGTCTAAATTAGCGTGGATCGAAGACTATAAAAACAGCAAACAGTAATGCGTTGTCGGCAATGTCATATCTTCAACAAATTCAACATGGCGCGGGAATTTTGTAATTAGCTATGTGGGCTTGCATAAGTGCAACATCAGTAAGAGATAAAAACATATACTTTAGATACCATAAATGAGAGAGACGGCCCATTCGAGGTGAATGGTAGCAGCACAGTGTGTGTATATCTGGAATAGGAATTGGCGTGGGAACATGAATGAAAAGAGTGTGCAGTAACCAAAAACATAGAGAATATGAGAAACTACTAAAAAGAACATGCACATAAGGAAAAGTGCATAATAATCAGTATGCAAGTTGTACAACAGGGGTGTGTAACTTGGAACAGTGGTCGGGCCAATCACAAAGCACTAAATGACATTGCGGGCCTCACTGTAGGTATCATTTTTACGACAATTGAATAGTATAGTATTAAATGATGGAACATATTCATCATAATTTACATCACAATAATACAAAACAACTGTTATACTGGTAACCAAGATATTTACGCACTAAAGAGGAGCAGAATAATGTATCGGTACATGTAGCAATCCTTATACCAAGGGAAATTTCCTCCAAGTACATGCGCTTGCCAAGTGCTTGTCTTCAGGGTGTTATCACGTTTCGCACTGTGTGATCGTTGGAAATTTTCCAGTTCACTCTTAACATGTTTTGTAAAAAAGAAAAATTATAATAGTCTAATTATTGTTTTCAATAACTGACCAGCGAGCCGGAAGACAAGGTTAGGCGGGCCGCATATGGTCCGCGAGCCGGCTGTTGCACATGGCTGTTGTACAAATGAGCCAAAATAACGTTAAACTGTGGTTGATGTTACTAATGGGTGGATGGAAATAAAAAGGAAGCTTACTTTCTTCGTATGCAGAAAGAGAAATCGTGCGGGCAACCTAGAATATAAAGGCACCGAAATACCAATTGATCCGTTCGAAGAAAAAAAAGCAAGGGAAACAAGCATTAATATTAGAACACCTTTCCTAAAACACCCATTTGCTTGGAATGTAGTTTAGATGGTACTGAAAGAAAAACTTGCTGGGAAAGGCAACGAAACTAACGAAATTGAGATATAATAATAATAATAATAATAATAATAGTAATAATAATAATAATAATAGCTTATTTTTGCTTACTACCATTACACAGAACCTTATACACACAGAGAGAGCGTCTGTTCCAGCCGAGATTGAAATGCGGGGCTCTGTGATTGGAAGTCTAGTGAAGTAAACCTTCCAATCACACAGACTAATACTCAACCACGCGGGAATCTTACAAATGTATAGATGTGTTTAATTGGGGTAGTGTCTTAGGCCTCTTTTCAGTCTTATTGGATTCAAGTACACAAGCAGTTAACCTGTGACGTGTAACTTACAAAAACACCGAGGTGGCAGAATTTGTTCTGAAAGAGATTGCAATCATCGTATACTGTTACATGCGCGTGGAATAGAAGCTCTGTATGTCGAAGACATTAGTGGAACAGGTTATCCTTAACGACACGAAACAAAATGTGCCTGATATTAACTGAATCATGTGCTCCTATAATAAGTAACATTTTGGCCCGATTACAGTGCAGTGCTTTAGTTTTCATTGTGTGTTTGGTGCACTATTTAATTGTTGTGATTCGAACGAAAGGGGAGTGATGTATTTAGTGCTACAAGATGAATGAGTACTCTCTTAGTGAGCTAACCGATATTCACCTAATTTATGGACGTGCTGAAGGTAACTCGTTGGCAGCACAACGCTTATATCGTGAGACGTTCCCAAACCGTCGGGTTCCAAATGATCGGACATTTGTTTCTGGTGATAGACGTCTCAGAGAAACAAGTATTTTCGGTGGAAACGTGGATCGTGGAAGACCACGTGAAGTGCGTCGACCGGTCGACGAGGAAAGGATTCTTAACCAAGTAGCACAGTAGCCAGAAATCAGCACACGTCAAGCAACTACAACAGAAGGCGTATTCCACAATATTATTTGGCGTTTGTTTCGTGAACAGCTGTTTATCCATGGCACTTACAACGTGTACATGCTCTTGCAATGAGAGACTATTCCCCACGACGAAGATTTTGTCGGTGGATACTGAGGAAGTGAAGCGCAATCCAATGTTTCCATCCTTCATTCTTTTTACAGATGAAGCTGGCTTTACGAGAGATGGCGTCGTAAACCTACACAATTGCCATTTCTGGGCAGAGGACAATCCGCATCAAATTATCGCGGGTCGCCACCAGAGACAATTTAGCGTAAACGTTTGGGCAATCATAATCGAAAACCAACCTTTATGGCCATATTTCTTCCCAGGGCGTTTAACTGGCGAGCTGTGTCTCAATTTTCTACAGCATAAACTTCCACAACTTTTAGAGGATGTACCTCTGGAAGTAAACGTTCCATGTGGTTCATGCACGATGGGGATCCGCCTCATTTTCAGAGGCAAGTTGGCGAACATCTTGATGTTGCATTTCCAAACAGGTGAATAGGAAGGGGCAGTTGATATGCATGGCCTGCTTGTTTTCCCGAATTAAATCCATTAGATTTTTATTTGTGGGGACATGTTAAGGAAGAAATTTACGCAAGGGAAATTCATGATATAGACGATCTGAAACAACGTATCCAAGCTACTTTTCAGTCGATTCATGATACACCCGAAGTACTCGATAATGTTCGTCAGTCATCGCTGAGTCGTGTCCATGCGTGTGAACGAGTTGGTGGGGGACATATTGAGAACATACCATGAGTACACAGGAACGACTAAGGCGTATATGGAAACATGGAACAGCATTTGGCAAATACAACCTGCTGAGTGCATGGTGAGTACAATCCAGCTATAATCTATCCCTATTTATTTCGTATATTTTGCCACATACTGGATACAGATTTCTTTTCATTTTTTTATTTAATACGGTATTCATATGCATGTTCCTTTTAGTAATTTCTCATATTCCCTATGTTTTTGGTTACTGCACCATCTATTCATTCATGTTCCCACGCCAATTCCTTTTGCAGACATACACACACTGTGCTGCTGCTATTCACCTCGAATGGCCCGCCTCTCTTATTTGTAGTAACTAAAGCATATGATTTTACCTCTTACTGATGTTGCAGTTATGCAACCCCGCATAGTTAATTACAAAATTCCCGCGCCATGTTGAATTCGTTGAAGATATCACATTGCCGACAACGCATTACTGTTTGCTGTTTTTAGTCTTCGAACGACGCTAATGCTGACCTCTCTTTCTCAAGAGACTTGACGAGGATTCCCCACTTCCTTTTGGGAATCCTTTGCGCACGGGTTTCACGATTGCGGCGTAAGCATTTTTGGATAGAGCACATTCGTTGTTTAATAACTTTATAGAATTACATAGTAACATGCTATACTTGCAGATAGTGCAAACTGCGGATATCAGATTATAACCAGATGGACGATTTATTATTATTATTATCATTATTATTATTATTAGTAGTAGTAGTAGTTGTTGTTGTTGTAGTAGTAGTAGTAGTAGCAGTAGTAGTACTAGTAGTAGTAGTAATATTATTATTACTATTGGCAGTACATTAAGTGCGTCTCTGAATTGTTTGTGGAGTGGTTGGACATGTCACTCGTCAGGCACGCACCAGGAAATTTTTGTTGGAAGGGATTCAGACTTTGCTGGAGGAGGTTCCATTACTAGAATCCACTACGTCAATGTAGCATCGAATGGTTATTATTCTGCATCCGAAAAGACGATAAGTAATTGTAAGGTACTTCCACCTATATTGTCAGAAAATCTATATATATAAAAGAGAACGTACAAAATTTTGTCCGCTCATCACGCTAATACGGCTGAACCAATTTCTTTCATTTTTGGGGGGTTATTAGGATTTGGACCCTAGATGGTTTTTATCATATCACTTTAATTTTTAATTACCAGTGTCTTGAGATAATTGACCATTCAAGTGTCCATAACGTACAAATCCTTTGTTATTAGTTCATCATAGGTAAAAATAAACGTATTTATATGCAACCCGCATGACCGTGTCACTCGGCGGGTTAACATAAATGACAGGCGATATACAGCGGAAAATAGCTTGAATCTTCTGTTTAAAATTTTTTAATTGATTTGCTTATTTTTACAGACACTTTTACAATATGCCAGCACCGGGATGACCGCAGCGAAGCGGGGCGGGTTAACATAAATGACAGGCGATATAATGTTAAGATTTACTGCAATCTTCTATGGTTTTTATCATATCACTTGAAAGCGAAAAAGTAAAAATTATCTAAGTAACAAAGTTTATTGCGTTCCGGGGTGACCGCAGCGAAGCGGGGTGAACGCTGCTAGTATATATATAAATTTAAATTGTTTCTGTAAGAAAAAGAGTATAGATGAACTGTAAGATCAAATTTTCATGCCACGTCAATCATTTTCTTGTTAAACAACTATTCTTTTATTGCGAAAATGTACAAATGTGTGTCGAGCTAGAAAGCTTTGTTTTTTGGAAGGGGGGTCCGGATCTGGTGTATGTCTTCCCGGCGGGTCCGCTCCTGAACGGCTTGTATACTATTAAGATCTTATCTTGCATGACTGTTGAATTTAAGTGCCAATCATAGTTTGGAGCTCCCGTTAATAATGCTTGTTGTTTTTGCTATTACAAAACAACATTAAAAATTGAACTTAACGTAACTCAAGTAGAACCTATGTCTTATATGGTAACAAACAGTGTTATATTTTCAGAACTAAGTATTGTGAAAATATAAAGCATCGAAATAAAAGCAAAGCCATACAGCAAATATATACCTTTTTTAAGAAATTGGATATCTTCTCCAATTCCATTTGTTTATCTTTTACCGAAACTCAAGTCATCACATCCTAAAGGACATTTTTATTGCGAGAAAAGAAAGCATAAAATGAAAGAATTATTTCCAAACGAACAGTTTGCTACAGAAAAAAAAACAAAAAAACTCCTAGTTTATTTTTTTATGTTTTCGGAACATTCTTATTGGTCAATTTGTCCATCGTTTGGGGTTTTTCTAATTGGTCAATTCTGTGTACTTTTATGATTCTTATATGGACTCATGAAACGCAATGTGAAGAGACTTGTGGCGACAGCAAATTTCTTTTCCCTTCAATAGTCATTTCTGTTTCATTGTGAACACTTTATTCTTTAGTTTAATTCTTTTGTAAATGCTTAGATTATCGTTCTATAAAGAAACATTTAACTTCAGAGAAAAAACATCTTGCAGCAATAAAGTATATTTATTTTATGCACTTTCAACTTTTAAATACCATCATTTGAGGTATATTTTTACAACTTGAGCTGAGAGAGCTTTATTTTTTTTGACCTTAAGAGTCCATAATAAATTACTATTATCTCCTCCATTCGAGTTCATTTATAGTATTGCACATTTACAGATGCTGAGTACAGCGACAGAACTAGAAAAGTTATCCCGTGGGGCAAGATCTCGCCTTAGCGTCACCCTGACTTGCCAAACTAAAACGATCCCCGACTATACTTGACATTTTCGTCACACAGTACTCCTTTTCCAATTTTTTTAATCTCACGTGGTAAAGCTTGATTTCAAAATTTCAGTACATAATTTAATTCTAAATACAAGACAAAATACCAAACAAATTAGTATTTAATTGCCAAATAACCTGAGAGTAGCATTCTTGACATTTTTATAGCCTTATCATAATAACTGCACACACAATGTTTTTGGAGTTATATCGGGATGGGATTATGTGGTCAGCATGAATCAACATTCAGCAGCTTTAGAACAGAATATGGAGTATGTTTAGCAGAAGGGGTCAAGAAGCACGTAAAAACAAAATTTACATGAGAAATGGATGATGCAAGTACTTAACGTAACATAACGTAACAAAATCTAACCTAACCTAACGTAAACTAACCTAATTTAACCTAAACTAACCTAATATTAGTAGAAATACGCGAAATTTTATCATTTTTTGGAAAGTTATGTTGGACCCCTACACTAACATAATATAACATAAACTAACCTAACTTAGTCTAACCTAACCTAGACTTACCTAACCTAACCTAAAGTAACGTAATGTGAACAAAGATTACCAAAATTGTAACTTTTTTATTTTTAGATAAAAGAGACCCTTTCTGCTAAACATAGGCCCAGAATATTTAATTATGACAGACTATCAAGCTGTTGTCTCGAATATTATACTCGGACATCTTGCAAATCTTGTAAATTGATGTACGTTAAATGAAAAGACAAAAAGCTGGAACTAAAATTTAACTTTGCAGGCTCTTTTGGCTACAAGGGTTTTTGCAATGTTCTATGGATAGCAATCAAAAGATAGCTCTGATGCTAACTTATGTTCTATGGATACAATCCAAAGCTTGGTGAGTGTTTGTTCTGTTAAGTTCTTGAGGTATGTTTTAATGATTTTTAGGCTGTTGAAACTTCTTTCCTTATCTCACAATGGAAATAAATATTTGCCCAATTTTACACAACTTCAATCTGACGCCCGGGGTATAAGCCTCGTTTGGTTTCCTCTTAATTGCGTCACTGGCTGGGAAAAGTAGTGCAAATACTTTAGGCAGTGAAAATTCTGAATCTAAATGATAGTGGGTAATATTTAACAATAGCTTAATTTATTGTAATAATATAACTGTACATGTCCAAAATTGTGATTAATAAATTCCGAAGTCATTTTCAAGCAGCACGATTTCCGGCTCAGAGATGATGGCATTGAGAGTTAATACTCAATCCAGCTTTACAAAATAACCCACAGATGCTCAGTGATACGGAGGATTTGGTGCTGGAAGAGATAGGAAAGCTGCGTCGTCAGCGTGTACTAAACTTGTATAACCTACACTTGGACAAGACCAGTAATACAAATTGGGGCATTATCCTGGAATATGAAATAATAAACGCCACCTGGGCTCCGAGAAGTAATAGTAATATTTACTGAGGATTTAAATTCTAGGGTGGGTAATTTCACGCGTTAATAGGGGCTCAACATTATAATTTTCTGCTGGGCCTGAATATGAAATATACATATACTACCGCTCAAAAGTTTCGAACACCCCGGATTTTTGTAAGGACTGTGATCCTCTTATTTTGGCACTAGAACTTCACCGCCTTGCAACAGATGTACTCTTGCTTAAAGCATACAATTTGACGACAGTTGAATTGAAGTCTGAGAGGTACTGCAAATATATGTCAAATTAGCCACGGTCCAATCCTCACACCCGGCAACTCGTACCATGAGTCCCGCAAATAAAACTAAATTCACATCATACAGAGACTTTAGGTACATGAATGAAGTAGACCTGAACATCGACGCTGCCTACTTGCCGTGGCACTCAATAAACTGCCTTCCTACAGTTGACGATCAGGTAAATACTCTAAATTCTTTAATAATAAATTTGTATGTTAGACACGCCCTTGTAGTTAAAAAACACGTTTCGCGACCTCCATCACCATGGTTAACCAATGAATTACGTTCATTAAAGGCGCGGAGAGATAAAGCTTATAGAACATACAGGAGACATGTTAAAAATAGTGATAATTCCAGTGATAGCACAATAAATCCCAATACAAAATTCGAATACTATAGAATATTAAGAAACCGTTGCACTCAAGAAGTAAGGAGGGCAAAACGGCGCTTTGCCTATGAAATTCTTGAATTCGAAAATAATGAAGCAGTTCTTTGGAAACGGCAAAAAGTATTAGGTGTTGGGAGAAACATAGCCAAGAGCACAGTTAACTATACGCCAGATGAATTGAACATTTTTTTTTCTGTCAAAGCCGTATGATACCGGTACCAGCCTCCATGAAACTAAAAACAATGAATAATATTGTAGCTTCGGAAATTAATTCTCTGTTCTCTTTTTCTCACGTACAGCCTGCACATGTATTAAAAGCGATCCAACGAATTAAATCTCAAGCCACGGGTACAGATGATATTTCAATAACCATGATCAGGAAAATCCTTCCGCATGTACTTAATCTTATCACTGACATATTTAATTACTCTCTTTCCACAGGTACTTTTCCCACAGTATGGAAACTCGCTAAGGTCCGCCCACTTCCAAAAAAGAATAACGCTGACAATATCGCAGACTATCGTCCTATCAGTGTCCTTCCCGTGCTTTCAAAAGTTTTTGAATATATTGTAAATGATCAAATTCGGGAATACTTAACAACAAATCATTTATTGGATACATTTCAATCTGGTTTTCGAAGTAATCATAGCACATGCACTGCACTAGTAAACGTAACGGAGGATATAAGATGGGCTATGGATAATAGAAAACTAACGCTTCTGACTCTACTTGACTATAGTAAAGCATTTCAAACGATTGATTTTGACATATTACTTCAGAAATTATCATTATTGTTTAATTTTTCTGAACCAGTAGTTAAATGGTTTCATTCTTACCTTCATGAACGTAAACAAAGAGTAGTGATCAATCAGGATCACATATCGACATGGCATTGTATGAACAGTGGAGTGCCGCAGGGTAACGTACTATGTCCCCTTCTCTTTGCACTTTACATTAATGATCTCCCTAAAATTCTCACCTATTGTAAATAACATATTTACGCTGATGATTTTCAGTTATATGCTTCTTTTCTCCAACAAGATATAAATAATGCGATTGAGAAAATAAATGCTGAGTTAAACAAAATCAGCAACTGATCTACGGCTCATGGGTTAAAATTAAATGCAACAAAATCGCAGTGCATCCTAATTGGCTCCCCAAAAATTTTCTCTTCTATTAATATCTATCAGCTTCCAATACTGTCCAATATAAAATTGTCCAATACTGTTATTCCTTTCTCCACAACTGTCAACAATTTGGGAGTCATACTAAATCAAAATTTCTCCTGGTCAGATCAAATAAATGGAGTTTGTAAGAGAGCATTTGGTGCCCTGCATACGTTAAATCGACTAAGAAATTTCTTACCAGTATCTCTGAAGATCAAACTTCTCAAGATACTGGTGTTTCCACAACTTGACTACTGTGACTCAGTCTATTCTGATCTAACAGAAAATCAATCAAAGCCCTTGCAAAGAGTGCAAAATGCCTGCATTAGATTTATTTTCAATATAACTTACAGGGAACATCTCACATCCTTTTATAAAAAAAAACTGTCATGGCTGACGTTAGTTGAGAGAAGAAATTTACATAATCTTACCCTATTGTACAAAATACTTACTACGTCAGAACCATTGTACCTAGCCCGTAGATTTTTATATTTATCAGACTTTCATACTAGAAGCACAAGATCACAAGATAATTTCTTACTCTCCATACCCAGTCACAATTCTGATTCATGCTCAAAATCATTCACAGTAAGTACTACACGCCTCTGGAACAGTTTACCTCAATTAATACACAACTTTTTCACAGTTGCCAAATTTAAAAAATCTGTAAATTACCTTCTCTTAAGTAAAGATAAGGATACTGGTAGCACATGAGGCATCTTCGTTTTACGAGATGCTCAAAATCATTCACAGTAAGTACTACACGCCTCTGGAACAGTTTACCTCAATTAATACACAACTTTTTCACAGTTGCCAAATTTAAAAAATCTGTAAATTACCTTCTCTTAAGTAAAGATAAGGATACTGGTAGCACATGAGGCATCTTCGTTTTACGAGATTATTAATAACCCACATATGAACATACAACCAATAGGTAACCTATGTTAATTTGTACAACTTATATATTCATACTTCTAGTACCGCTATATGCAATATGCAATTTAGGTTTCTCCATGTTATTTTGTTTCCTCTATTGTATATTATTTTCAATTTTTGTATTTGAACTGTTTAACTTTTTTTTTACTTAAGTAGTATATTGTTTTTATGTGGTTCAATACTTTTCGTTTGTAATTGTTAATATTTTCTATATATTGGTGCTCTTTTTTTTTTTTTTAAAAAAAAAAAAGAATGTATGCGCGTGGTTAAGTGCTCGGAGAAGGCTGCAGATTCTTAACTTCGCCACGTAAAAGAAGTAATAAATAACTTATAATTTTTATAATTTGATATATAGGCCTATATATTGCATAGTATAAGCAAAAGCGTGGAAGGTGAGGCAAGCTATTATTTTGAAAAGTGTAGATATAGAGGGTGAATGCAGTGAAAAAAAATTGAGAGGCAAAGTAGTCTTCCAAAGTTTGTAGTTCTATAGATATGCTGGTTTTAAACGCCATTCTTTGAAAAATATTCACGACTGTCAATATACATCCCTCTCTGCTCAATTGTCGCTCAGTGGAAGCGTGCATGTAATGCTATTTTTTAGTATTTCAACGAGCAACAATGAAATATAGGAAACAATTGTAAACACTATTCAAAGTATGTTTTCTTTTTTGGCGTTTTAAAGAATAGCAAAATTGTCAACAAGTTATAAAGAATAGCAAAATTTGGAAAGCTACTTTTCCTTTCAAATTTTTGTCACTACATTCACTCTCTATGTCTACACTTTCCAAACAAACTAATATCTTACTTCAACTTCCACACTTCTGTTTATACTATGCAACGTACATATGTCAAATTCTTTTTTGTTTCAATTTTAAGATTTATAATTTGACATATCATTTGAAATACTTCTCAGACCTCGATTCAACTTTCATCAAATTTCATGCAATAGGCAGGAGTACCTCTGATGCAGGGCGGTAATGTTCTCGTGCCAAAATAATAGGATCACAGTTAGTGCTTTCAATATATATATATATATACAAGGTGTCCCAGGAAGATGGGACAATATTTTGGGAAATGGTAATATGGGTGTGAGAACTAAAGCTTATAAGTCATTTTTACTTTATATTTCGTATTGCTCACTTTGTAGTTATTCTACAGAGATGACACATAGCGAATTTGAAAGGTGATGAAATTACCTTTCCAACGATATACAATATGTGACAATGGTGTCTTTCACAGAAAAGTTATTGAGGGATATTAGGAATCAATGTTGCCACAATAAAACACCATCATTGTCTTCACATTCAACAGACTTTGTCGCGATTTCTTTGGTCTTGGTGAATTTGGGCTCTTCCACTGAGAAGATTGGGCCTTTGTTTCTGGGTCATACCCATAAACCCATGATTCCTCACCTGTTATTACCCTATTCAAGAAATCTGAATCAATTTCGGTTCGATTAAAAAGTTCTTGGGACACTTCAAGTCTGTGTTGTTTCTGCTCGTGTGACAACACTTTTGGAATGAATTTCGCGGACACTCGATGCATGTTCAAATCATCATTTGAAATTTACTGAACCGCATAGAAACTTACATTCAGGTCTTTCAGTCATCCTCCTAATTGTAAGTCTACGGTTTGAGTGTATAAATCGCCAACTTTCGCAATATTTTCGTTAGTTTTTGAAGGCCGGCCAGACCGGGGGACATCTTCTACTGACTCGCGGCCGTCTTTCAATCTGTGAATCCAGATAAACACGTTTCACCGCCTCAGACATTTGTCTCGAAAAGCTATTTTTAAGAGTTCGTAAATCTCCGAAGCAGATTTTCCAATTTTAAAACAAAATTTCACACAAACAAGTTGTTCCAAATTTTCATCCATTTTGTGCACTTAAAAATTCACCAAGCCATAGACACACGCCCGCACTCAACTGGTTGCTACGCCATACTGAATAAAGGTATCTCGCTGGATGTTTCAACATGTCCCAAGGACACACCAAGCCACCGCTTCCATGCTAACGGGCGATTACATCTACTCCTCCGGAGCAGTGTTGCCAACTGTCTTAAAACTTTCCAATCATACCACATATATACCCTATGTGATCAAAAGTATCTGGACACCTGGCTGAAAATGACTTACAAGTTCGTGACACTTCATCGATACTGCTGGAATTCAATATGGTGTTGGCCCACCCTTAGCCTTGATGACAGCTTCCACTCTCACAGGCATACTTTCAATCAGATACTGGAAGGTTTCTTGGGGAATGGCAGCCCATTCTTCAAGGAGTGCTGAACTGAGTAGAGGTATCGAGGGAGGCCTGGCACGAAATCGGCGTTCCAAAACATCCCAAAAGTGTTCTATAGGATTCAACTCAGGACTCTGTGCAGGACAGTCCATTACAGGGATGTTATGGTCGTGTAACCACTCCGCTACAGGCCGTGCAGTATGAACAGGTGCTCGATCGTGTTGAAAGATGGAATCGCCATCCCCGAATTGCTCTTCAACAGTGGGAAGCAAGAAGGTGCTTTAAACATCAATGTAGGCCTACGCTGTGAGAGTGCCATGCAAAGCAACAAGGGAAGCAATCCCTCTTCCAAGAAAGACACGGCAACACTATAACACTACCACCTCCGAATTTTACTGTTGGCACTACACACGCTGACAGATGACGTTCACCGGGCATTTGCCATACCCACACCCTGCCATCGGATCACCACATTATGTACCGTGATTCGACACTCAACACAACGTTTCTCCACCGTTCAATCGTCGAATGTTTATGCTCCATACACCAAGCGAGGCGTCATTCGGCATTAACCTGCGTGATGTGTGGATTCAGCAGCGGCTTGACCATGAAATCCAAGTTTTCTCAGCTCACGCCTAACTGTCATAGTACTTGAAGTGAATCCTGATGCAGTTTGGAATTCCTGTGTGATGGTCTGGATAGGTGTCTGCCTATTACACTTTACGACCGTCTTCAACTGTGAACGGTCTCTGTCAGTCAACAGATGAGGTCGGTCTGTCCGCTTTTGTGCTGTACGTGTCCCTTCATCTTTCCACTTCACTATCACATCAGACATATTACACCTAGGGATGTTTAGGAGTGTGGAATGACACCCAATCACCTGACCACGTTCGAAGTCCATGAGTTCCGCGGAGCGCCCATTCTGCTTTCTCATGATGTCTAATGACTACCGAGGTCGCTGATAAGGAGTACCTGACAGTAGGTGGCAGCACAATGCACCTAATACGAAAAATGTTTGTTTTGGGGGTGTCCGGACACTTTTGATCACATAGTATATATATATATATATATATATATATATATATATATATATATATATATATATGTGTGTGTGTGTGTGTGTGTGTGTGTGTGTAAGCGAGGGCATTTTTATAGTATTAATCTTTAGTGAACTTATTTCTTCTGTATCTAAATTTATAGTAATCTTGTTATCAAACAAGTACTATGAACTTAGCGCTGTAACTTTGAAAGTTTATGACCATCTTCACAGTAGATGCTTACAAAAATTCGAAAACTTTTGAGCGGTGCTGTTTGGAATTTGTCAATAAAAATAAAGGATGGAGATAAAATAACATTAATTGAAATCTTCATTAGACTTCTTTGAATAGTGGTTCCCAATCTTATTTATCTTGCGTCCCTTCATAAACTCTGCACTCTAAACTCTACTATATACCAGGCCTGTAGCCAGTCCAAAAATGTAGGGGGGGGGGCGGATGAAGTGAGGCGGGCCCGATCCAAGCACATTATAGTTCTTTTGCAAGCCTACCATGAAAATTTTAGAGGGCCAGCAAAAATTTAAGGAGGGCCGGCCCCTAGATTTCCCTGGATAAGGGCCTGCTTCATTCATACCTGTGTCTTTTCAACTCGCTAGTCGTAAGTGCTTTTTGTGTGACTTCTTCGATTTCAGATGTAGGATTGAATCCTCAATTTCCCAATAATTCTTCTTCTAATAATAATAATCACTAGCTGACAAAAACTTAAGCACCTGGAAGAAATGGTCTAACGGCGACGTAATTTCGTAAATGTGCTATGCATACCATTTGCATGATCTGTATCAGTTAGAATGTCCACCAGAGTGCATTGTTGTTGTCACCACGAGATCGTGTTGAGCTTGATAGGATTTATAAGTGGCGTGCGCAGCGTCAAACGGATATAAGCACTATGAAAGATTATGGAGAACGCCATCTACTCGTTCGTAATAACGTTACTAAAATTTGACATATTTGGAAAGGGGCCTCATTATGGGTTTGTATTGTGGTCGGTTTGTCGAATCGTGCAATATGAGGCATGTAGGGAATTCCGATATGACAGAGGCCCGATGTTGGATTGAATAGAAACGTGAGAGAAACCGCACGCGTCATCAAGATTACAGTAGACCAAGACTAACCATACCAAAAGAAAGAAGGCGTATTGTAAGCCAAACCGAGGAAAACCCGTTATCCGGACAGCTGTATATTGTACAAATATATGGATTCCTTATCTTTACTACGGAAATGTGTGCGGAGCGTATGTTATTCACATGCTACATACCTACCGTCTTTTTTCTGCTTAGATGTTACATCATGTTGCTGCAGAATGTCTGACATCTAACATCCTTCAGTATGTTACATACGTCAGTTATATGATATATACGTTCATCTGTATGTGTGATCCTTACTGCTCATATGCAGTTAACGTTCTTTCTTTCATACATATAGATGGACCACTTATACGGAACGTATTATCAATCATACCTTTTCAGTTATAAGTTTTGCTACAAGGTGTTACATATAGTTGTACGCTAAGTCCAAAAACTACAGGATTTACGCATGTAACCTACGTTTTTACATATGCCACATACGTTTTTTCCCCCTCTGTGCAACCATATCGTAAGCCCTTCACGCCTGCATCTGTCATATATGGACATAAATAATGGACTCACTACACCTCGTGCAGGGACGTAGCCAGCATTTCGTGAAGGAGGGGGGGTCCGTTACATGAAACAATGTGGTCATCAACCAGGAGCTCGATCATTCTAAACTATTTTACTAGCAACATACATTGGTTCGTTTAGCAAGGATTTCGTAACCAGGGGGGGCGGGGGGTGACATGAAATTCTAAAGGCCCAGGACCTCCATCAATCTAAACTACTTTACTATCAACATGTATTGTTTTGTTATTACAATAAAATGTGGATATGTTGGTAAGTGAATTATGAAGAAATCTCGAGTAAATAAAAATGTATTGAAAAAGATTTTACAATATTTACGTCCTTCCTCTGTTCATTCAAATATAACAATTTTCCTTTCACTATGACCTCAACTATTACAAAAAGTATATATTCACTATTATAAAAAGTACATATTCAATAATGTCTTGTAAATTATTTTACAATATCTGTGTTTCTTTCTCCGTTGAATCAAATGTTAACAGAACTTTCTTTCCACATAAATTTTTGTTTTATTATTCCGTCAACTACTGTCTGTTCCAAATGACAAGTTAAAGGAGTACTAGAAAATTGTTTCTGAAATAACATGTTTGACACTGCAAGGATGCGATGACGAAAAATTATGATAAAAAAAAAATGTCCGCGCTGTTATACAAAGGCACTATGCTTAAAAAAGGTAGAAATCTCTCTGACTAGTAGCAGAAATTCTGAGAATTCCATAACTTTTCTAGAAATTTCAAATTCCCTGACTCTTCCAGGATATGTCTCTCACCTCGCCACCATGTATTGCAAGTAATACAAATCTCCTCATAAGAAAGAGTAACCAAAAGCTTCCTGTAGTTTTTTTTTTTTTTTTTAATATTTCTAACGCTGATCCTTCTTTTTCTCATTTCATTTTGTTTCAACCTTCCTTATTATTTTCATTTCTGGACTCGAAGGAGGGGGTCCTGATCCCCGGACCCCTCTTTGCTTACGTGCCTGACCTCGTGGCTGCCTGCACCTATGGTGGGAGATTCCGGAACAGTTCCATTCTCCTGGAAAGCGTTTCGGAGGTTTTACAGGAGATGGCAGAAAGTAATTTATTTCTGTGAGTGAACCCTGTACTTAATTTAATCTGTGAAGTTGTTAGACGTTTGGGTTTTCATTTTCTAAACTATTATGGTGGTTTCTTATATGAAACATGAAGTTCATATTTTAATAGATATTGTGGGTTCTTAGCCTTTCGGGCGGATTAAAAGATTGTATAATCCCTGTGCTG
The DNA here is from genome assembly GCF_964235325.1 of Thermobia domestica. Classification (NCBI taxonomy): domain Eukaryota; kingdom Metazoa; phylum Arthropoda; class Insecta; order Zygentoma; family Lepismatidae; genus Thermobia; species Thermobia domestica. The sequence goes on along the minus strand of NC_137461.1, from coordinate 40,800,490 downwards.
TTTTTAAGTTTTCTTGGCTTTTGAAATAAAACTAGACTAATAACTGTGGTTTTGTGGAGTTTACTTGAAACTTACTTATTAGTTAGTTGTTAATTGTTGTGCTCTATCATATAAGGCTACTACAAGTATTTATAAAGTTAAATCATTTACACAATCGTAGGTCACCATTAACACCATAACATATTCGGCTACGATTGAGGCGGTGCCATAACCGAGCAGCATACAAGTCATTTTCAGCCACGACTCTCGGTTCGGTACACGAGAAAGACACACCGGTTACATCAGCAAAACAGCACGCCAGGAACATCCTGCGTCCTCATGTGTTACCTCAAATGAGGCAATATCCTGGTGCCATCTTTCAACAGGGTAACGCTCATCTATACACAACATATGTCTCTATGAATTACATGCATTTCTGACAAAACATTGTGGTAACAATTTGGATCTCAAATTCGGCCCAGTACCTGCATCTAAGACATCGAGGCGCAGTTACAACAGTGGTGTGCCAACTTGTCTCAGGAGAGGACTCAACAGCTGTATAACACTTTTCCCAACAAATCTGTTATGCATTCACGCCGGAAGGTCTGTTGGAATAAAATCACATAATCACGTAGTAACAGCACTAATGTACGTACTCTAGTGAACGTTCTAGTGGACACATATAATTGTAACTTTAATAATTCACATACTCGTTGGTGGAACCATATTGCCGTGTACGAAATTACGTCGATATTGGACCATTCTTCCTTCCAGGTGATTTAATTTATTGTCAGTCAGTGAAATAATAATAATAATAATAATAATAATAATAATAATAATCTCCTCACCAATTTACATGTGATTCTAACAAGACTTTTGCATACCATTCTAGTAGTTTCTTTTATCATCTTTATTCTGAATCAAACCACAGTTACTACTCAATAGTTATGTTGTATCTCTACGGTATTTACAGTAATTTAACGCCTCCTTGCTACAGCATTAGTAATAAAGCACTTGCTAAATCACTTGAAGAAAGAGCGCAATTAAGTAAACATTCTCGATTATCTGTAAATTAGTTATAAGCTGATTAAATGCTATTTTATTCGTTTTTTTGAATACTTCCAACAACACCGACAACCCTTCCGCCAGTAGAAAATATCAATGATATTACCATATAGAATAAAAGATACAGGGCACTGCATTAAATTGTTGGCTCCAGTTCGTGAAACACAATTATATTGTGCTGGAGTTATTAATTTGTTAAATACTAGCAGAATTATAAGGCGATTTCGATAAAAAAAATCTCCAAAAAAATAATCTCCAAAGCTAAACTACCCTGGATATATTTTTTCATAAGATATGAATATCCATAGGTTAAGATTATTAAAGAAATATTTGTATATAGACTATATACTTTTTTAAAACATCACAGAAGTAGTATTTCACAAAGGTGTCAAAAAAACTCACCCTAAGAGTAAAATATCCATTACGCATATATCTCAAGGAAGTTATTTATGCAGCAACAAAGGAATATTAGTGAAATAGTTATTTACGAAATATCAACAAAATCACATGAGTCATTTCTGAAAAAGTAGTCTGAAAACAAACCTCCAGAGCAAATTATACCTTATAAATTTGTCCATAGATAGTAATTCAAGGAATATTATAGTCGTAATAATGAAAATTCTATTTAGAAATATGGACATAATCATTTGTCATTTTTAAGAAAATGGTGTGAAAAATTTACCCCAAAAGTAAACTACCACTTCTCGATTTTCCCCAGTCAAATTAATCTACTTTTATATACAGAGAAAAATCTGTAATATATTGTACAGATATACGGATTCTATATGTTTACTACGGAAATCTGTACGGAATTATCCATATGCTACTGTGCATACATACTGCATTTTTCTTGCTTAGATGTTAAATCATACAGCTACAAAATGTCTGACATATGTCAGCTGTATGTTATATAAGTTAATCTGTACATGAGATCCTTACCGCCTATATACATTAATACCTAAAGTACGTATAGATGGAACAATTATACGGACAGTATTATAAAACATACGTTTTTTGCAGAATGTTATATATAGTTGTAAATCCTAAAATTACAGGATTTACGCATATAACCTACGTTTCCACATACGTTACATACCTTTTTCCTCTGTATACCACAGTATGGGATTGATAGTGAAAATTGATTTATGAAAAATGAACAAGACCGTTTAAACCATTTTTCTATGTGTGTGAAAATTGCTTGTTTTCATTTTCACCTTTCAGTAAACTACCAACATTTTTTAGGAGTAGGAAGAAAATGGGAAAATTACCCCTGGAAAATCACAGGAAAACCTTGCGATTAAAATTTTCGATTCGTTGAATATATGACCTCTAGGTGAATGTATATCAGAACGAACAGATGTCGAAAAATCACTTGTGTGGGCCATGAAATTTACAAACCTGTTCCTTAATCTCAAATTCGGTCTCTTCACGATCACCATTTGGTTTTCTTTCGTCGCTCGAAAGTAAGAAAAGGGCATTTATTCCGAAATCGGTCGTCCTTCTTTTGTACGACAAAAAGTAATAACAGCTACGAATTTTTTTTTAAAAAACATCCATTTTAAGACCGTTTTAAAATGGTATAATAGAGTACGCTAGGGTAGAGTGTACTAAGGTAGGGATAAGTAGGGTAAGATCTGACTGAGTTAGCTCAGGGTTAGGAAATTTTGGACCTATTTTGTAAAAATTAGTAGTGTAATTTCTCGTCTGCGTGTAAGAATAGTAACTGGAGCGTCTCTGTACACCTCAGACATGTTCACAATGAAAATGTTCGTTACTTCCACGAGTGTGAACTTAGCAGGACCACTTTTGAAAATTATAAATATTTGCACACCATACATTTGTACTGCGTTTGTACCGGTTGGTACCTCAAAAATTTTCATTTGTACCGGTCTCAAATTCGAAAAAATCGAAAAATAAAGTGGTCCTGCTAAGTTCACGTGAACATAGAAGGACCAGAATACAAATTTCTGCAAATCTTAAAATTTGTCTGTTTGAATCGTTTGTTCTACGGTTGTACGAATTGAACCGTAAAAACTTTCGTTTGTACCGGTCCCAAATTCGACAAAATCGAAAAACAAAGTGGTACTGCTAAGTTCACGTGAACTTAGCAGGACCAGAATACAAATTTCTGCAAATATTAAGATTTTTCTTTTTGAATCGTTTGTTCTACGGTTGTACGAATTGTACCGTAAAAACTTTCGTTTGTACAGGTCTCAAATTCGAAACAATCGAAAAATAAAGTGGTACTGCTAAGTTCACGTGAACATAGCAGGACCAGAATACAAATTTCTGCAAATCTTAAGATTTTTCTGTTTGAATCGTTTGTTCTACGGTTGTACGAATTGTACCGTAAAAACTTTCGTTTGTACCGGTCTCAAATTCGAAACAATCGAAAAATAAAGTGGTCCTGCTAAGTTCACGTGAGGTTGGGCATTAGGTTGAGCATTAACTGAGACAGAAACACGGTCAGTGTTACTGCTACAGCACAAAGTCAACAAAAGACTGGTCTTGTAAGATCTTTAGGTTAAAATCTACTAAAACAAGAATTGAGCTAGTATCAAACGTGTTAGGTTCAGTAAAACTATTGTTAATTGTGAATATAATACTAAACAAACAAAATTGTATATTTTACACACCATTATTGTAATTTTTATTGTATAATATAAATTTGTGATTTCAAATATAAAAATAAGAAAGTAGAGTATTCTTTTGAGTTAAACTGGCAGATAATTGCAAGTAGCCGAAAACGTAACGGGTCGCCCAATTTGAAATTTTGGTAGGAACTTTTGGGATCAAAAGTTGCCCAATCCGCTTCTTGTAGCCCAATCTGCCTACACTGCTGAGAAGGCGCACGAATCATTGAAACAACCTTTCCAAAACAGCAACTGATTGGACCAACGAAGATCGAGAAGCAAGAGGCGATTCGCGAATTAGCAACATACAGTTAGAAACAATATAAGGTATAGGTTGGAGGTACCAGTTTAAAGAATAAAAGCTCCAACTTATACTTAATATTGTTCTTGGCTGTACCAGATTCATATACTACAAATATTGTCAATCCCAAACTACCGTAAACCGTACTCCTCAAAACCGTACTCCTAAAGAAACCTGACTGCCAAAGACAATGATCTTAGAAGAACCGTCTCTTTAGAAACTACGACTCCTGAAAATACATGAATCACGAAGAAACACGACTCATAAAGAATCGTCGGTTATTCCTAGTCAGAGACGACTCACTCGCTCATCCAAAAAAGTAGTCAAAAGATTCGACTCAATCGCGAGCGACACATTATTAATTAATCTTTAAATTAGTACCATAGTTTGACTTCTAGCGTTTTAGCAACAGATAATGCAATAGAATATAAGGAAAATTGTTCCAAAAACTATTACACGAATGTCTCATTTTGTCTTAGTAGAACACTTTACTTTCCGATTTTTTGAATTTGACGCCGATACAAACGAAAATTTTTACGGTACAATCCGGTAAAAACGCACTACAAACGATTTGCTAAGAAAAAATATTCAGATTTCTAGAAATTTGTATTCTGGTCCTGATACGTTCACGTGAACGTAGCAGGACCACTTTGTTTTTCGATTTTTTTGAATTTGAGACTGGTACAAATGAAAATTTTTACGGTACAATCCGGTTCGCAGTACCAACGATTCGTTAAGGAAAATCTTCAAATTTGTATAAATTTATCAGTGGTCCTGCTATGTTCACGTGAATTTAGCAGGACCATTTATGTTTCGATTTTGTTGGGACCGGTACAAACGAAAAGTTTTATGGTAAAATCCGATACAAACGCAGAACAAAGGATTCAAACAGAAAAATCTTAAGATTTGCAGAAATTTGTATTCTGGTCCTGCTATGTTCACGTGAACTTAGCAGGACCACTTTATTTTTCGATTTTTTCGAATTTGAGACCGGTACAAACAAAACTCTTTACGGTACAATCCGGTACAAACAGAACAAACGATTCAAACAGAAAAATTTTAAGATTTGCAGAAATTTGTATTCTGCTCCTGCTATGTTCAAGTGAATTTAGCAGGACCACTTTATTTTTCGATTTTTTCGAATTTGAGACCGGTACAAACGAAAATTTTTACGGTATAATCCGATACAAATGCAGTACAAACGATTCGGGCAGGAAAATCATCAAATTTGTAGAAATTTATCAGTGGTCCTGCTAAGTTCACGTGAACTTAGCAGGACCAATTTATTTTTCGATTTTTTCGAATTTGAGACCGGTACAAACGAATTTTTTTTTACGGTACAAACCGGTACAAACGCAGTACAAACGTATGGTGTGTAAATATTTATAATTTTCAAAAGTGGTCCTGCTGAGTTTACACTCGTGTTACTTCCCCACAAATCAGCCATACGATAACCTTGCGCGGTCCCTCCGCTTGCCAAATAGTTCCATGTTTATAACTGCTTATATACAAAAGTAAGCACAACTTCCGCTTCCCTTACATATTATCAAGAAGATAAACGAGCGAATTATCCATTTCTTTGGCCCGATATATTTTTTTAATTTTGCTAGAATCGGACGACCAAATTTGGAACTTAACCCAAAAAGAGCAGCATCAATTATATAATAAGCCAAGCATGAAGCCTACGTCAAGTTTTCTAAACCTAAAACATAGATTGTCATTGTAAGTGGTAGTGTACTAATAATTTGAAAGTTAATTTCTATCAGAAACACGCCTCCCCTTGATCACTCTTCATACTCTCATAGTTTTGGAACCACTGTGTTAAAAATCTCTTATTTCAAAATTTTGAAGGTATATTAATAAGCCACGTTATGAATATAACATATTACTTTTTATATTTAAAATAGATGACTCTCGCACAAATTTGAATAATGCTTAAGAACTAAAAATTTTATAAGAAAGACCCTGAGTGCAAAATGTATTGCGAAATAAACGTAAATAAAGAGCTTGTTAATTTTTTTTTTTTTTTACGAAAACTCTTCTTTGCGTTTTGTTTCATCTGAAAAAGATAACTTAAAGTTAATTAACGCATAATGATGAAAAAGTAATAATTACTTAGAAACAGGGCTAATCAGTTAAACTAAGATGTGATCCATCTGGTTATGAACTCGTTCATGTTCTTTGGCTGTTATTGCTAACAGTTTTAAACTGAGTTTGAATTGATTTGAATTTCAGCTTAGCGTCTTGTTCAGCAGCGAAGTAAGGGGGGCGAAATATTCGGGACAAAAAAGGAAAAAAGAAAGGAAAAAAGGAAAAAAGGAAAAATTGCTTGGAATATATGTATGGGGGCGCCGTCGTATACTCTCGCCCCGGGCGCTGATTTTCCACGACACGGCCCTGGTTAAATCTACAGTTTAACTTGGGATCTGAACCACATGATCTGCAGCCTGGAATTGAATCCGAGTCTGCCACACCAAAGGCGCCTGCGTTAACCGCTTAGAGTTTTAAAATGAGAGACAAATACTGTTTATTGAGTAGGATCAGTTATTTCAGAGTTGTAAAGGAAAAACAAATATATTCAAGGTGTTTTAAGAGATTAGTGTCCAAGAACTATATCTGAAAGTAGTGTCCAAGAAAAGTTGTGTTCAAAGTTTATTCTTATCTAAATCAGTGGTTCTCAACCAAATTCCTATCACGACCCCCATTTTATGACATCCTCTTGCCGGCGACTCCCTTATGATCTCTGATTTATAATAAGCTTGTGTGGGATTTTTAAAATTCCTATTGCGAAGATCTCACTATATCCATCTATTTCTATAATAGTAGAATCCATTTCTTGTATATAATGGATACGGTAACTTCCTAATGGATTAAAGCCAAGTTTGGTCAGTTCATTCATATAACAAATCAGTCATACTGTTTCAAAATGAAGACCGTTGGAAAATTTTAAAACTTCATAAGTCCCTTAATATTGGGTCATATGATTAAAAAATTAAGTGATTTCTAATTTTTGTTTTTAAAAAAACTTGGACAATTGTTTAAAAAAATTATTGAAAATTTTAATTTTTGAGAGACAGCCACTTTGAGTTACGTCATATTGTTGTGAATTTGGTACATTGGCGTGTATGTGTTCAGCATCACCAAAAACCGTTGAAATCAACTTGTTTACATTAACAATTTAGAAAACAAATAAAACCCCACACCAAAAATCTACCTTCATTGTGGAGAGTTTGTTGAAAAACAAAAACATTCGCTCACACACACATACGTGTAGACTACAATGCTGCAAAGAACAACAAAGGTTCCTAAACAAAAGCAATCCCTTTTATTGCCGACAGAATAATTTGTCCATTGTTGATTTATCAACAAACGAAACACAGCTATTCCAGATCAGAGCTGTAGCTAAAGGGGGGGCTAGCATGGCAGTGGCCCCGGGCGCTAATAGCAAGAGGGCGCTGAACGAGCAAAGAGAAAGAAAAAAGTTTTGGAAATAAATGAGCGACACGTCACCCGCAAAAGGTATTGGTACCCTATTAAATCAATATTGTCGATGTGCAAAGAAATAGATTGATTGAAAATTTCCCTGCTTGCTTCGCTCGCAATTTAAATATTTAAATAAGAGTTACAAGTTTTTACTTATTACTTAAAGAAAATTATTGTATACGACTTGTTAATGACGACGTGATATACAAGGTGTCGAGTAATCCCTTGTATTGTACGCAACAGCGTTTTCAAAATCGAAAACTGTCAAAGTCTGCTCAGTGTAGTGATGCTGATGTGTTTGCTTAGTTAATCACGCTTTTCTACCCAATCGGATTAATTATGACGGTGAGAGTGAAGGTATGAAAAATGAGATGAGTGAGGAGACACAAGCAGGCTGTGATTTGCGCAGAAATATTAATAATGAGGGTAAAGAAAAGGGAATAATAACATATTCGAACTTGAACCATTTGTGGAATAGAGACTTAAGGGGTCAAAACGTAACCCAACGAATTTCGTCTTTTTCAAAGACTGATCACGACCAGGGACTTCTTTTTATTCCATTGAACAATGAAATGATTCCAATCTGATTGAATTTATTGGATCATTTCTCCACCATCTAGTTGTATCGGCAGGACACTTTTTGTGCATACGTACACACACACACACACACACACACACACACACACACATATATATATATATATATATATATATATATATATATATATATATATATATATATATGTAGGCCTATGTGTGTGTGTGTGTGTGTGTGTGTTAGTGTATTTTTAATATGTTAATTTGTAGGGTCTAATAAGTAACCTTAAATTTAGAACTTCCAATCACTTAGAAATCATGTAATTACTATAATTTCAAACATACGGAGCAGCCATACTATATGTAGGATTTTAAGTGCAAACATTAAACGTATTCTTCATTTCCATTGACCAGTATTGAGAAATTCGCAAAGAAGATTTCTTCTGAATTTCCTTACATTCCACAAAATAATTTTTACTGTAAAAAAAGCCACATGAAAATACTATTTCTGTGGTCACATACAGAACAAAATTACAAAAGTTTATAATTACCTAGGTAGTATATTAATACTGTCACCCATTTTAAAGATTCTAAAAGAAAACTAGCTGTACCTGGCTCTCTACACAGCGCATCATTCACATATAAGCATGAGTCTCCTTGTCATTCCTCATAACATCTGTACATGTTGCTTTACAGACACAATTGAGTTGAGTTGAGTTGATTTTAGTTTAGCGTCCCTTTCAGCAGCGAGGCAATATGAGACGTGGACCTACTGATTAACATAGAATCCGAATCACACGAACTCCCGCCGGGAATCGAACCCGGATCTCCCACGCCAAAGGCGCGTACGCTAACCGCTTAGGCACGAGAGACCTCACTTTACAGACACAAGTGAAAGACGTCTTGATACAAATCGGCAAGGGGTATCATAAAGGGAACATTTTCCTATTACTATTACAATATCTCGCACCGTTTGCAAGAATTGAGCCTACTTTCGGTTGGATTTTCTAATTCATGTATGATCAGTGTTTTCTTTCTTCTTGCATGCAGTATGTAATAAGCAAACACATTACAAACACAATTAATGATAATATCAGTAATATATGGTGTTTGTAGTGCAAAATACTCCAAACAATAAAGGTTTCATCTTAGACTGGAGAAGTAATGATCCTTCCTTTTTCATTATCATTTGGCCGTGCAACCAGCGCTGGAGAGATATACTAACGCGGTTTACAAATATGTAGTGTTGCGATGTATAACTCTAGGATATGATGCTTTACTTTTTAAAATTTCAATACTTCCAGTGTAGCCCTATAAAATGTAATAAAGAAATAACAGTTACTTTTTTGAAAAAATATTTAATTAAAGCAGAACAATCTATGCAAAATTTGCAATCGATCAGTGAAAACGGCATCTTTCTAGAGTTTGTATTTTCCGAGATGACATTGTCAAAAGAATTTGCCACAAACATATAAACGTCCACAAACATATAAACTTTTCTTAACCACAAACATATAAACTTTACGTTTTAAGATATTTTCTCATGTTGTGAAATTTCATTTCTTATCGGTAGTATGAAACCTTGCAAATAGTTGTAAAGAGCAGGGAGAAAACTCCATTAAAATCCTCCTACGGTAGGAAAGCCATGTTAGACACTTAGTTGGTGGACGCAAGTATTGACATTGCAAAGGTCTAGGTTCACTGAGCACAGTGGTGATGTCAGAAATTGTCCTCCGACTATGAGACACTAGAAGTGGGATCCCAAAGTTTGGAACACAGGTCCTTTCTATACGTCTATTAAATTGTACAATGCTGGTGGCGTTGGAAAGACTCATGTTGTCTGAGGAGAGTGGTAATGTAAGAAATTGAACCCTGCCGAAGCCCCGAAATTTTGGATTCGGGTCTTTGATATTCGGCTATTAAACAAGGTGTTTTTGGGTGGTGACCTTAGAAAGGTTTTGGTTCCTTGAGCACTACGGTGATGTCATAAATAGACGTGGGGCCCCACCTTTTGGGCTGTGTTGTTAGTCTTTGCTGTGGCTCAATCTCAATTCTTGATTGCGCGAGATAAAGCCATCAATTCAGCTATAAATACGGTTTTATCTTGTGCAATCAGGTATTGAGATTAAACCAGAGAAAAGGTTTTGCGAATCAAAAATTAGGGGCCCGGACCCGATTTCCGACATCAACACTGTGTTCAAGATACCAAGACCTCTCCTACGCCATCACCCTCGTCCAACAACTCTACGTTTAATAAGCAAGTAGAATGGAACCGAATTCAAAACTTCGGGATCCCGTTTCTGGTGCTTTGAGATCAGGGGCCGATTTCTGACGTTACCCTGTGCTCAAATGACTAGGACCTTTGCAATGTCCACACCCACGTGCAACAAATCCATGTTATAAAGGGGAATAGGAGGAATCTGATCCCCAAACTACGGGACCCTATTTCTGAGGTTCGAGGACAGGGACCGATTTCTGACATCAGAAGTGTGCTCAAGGGGCCAACACCTTTCCAACGCCAAACCCGTCGCCCAGCAACTCCATGTTTAATAAGCAAATAACAGTAGAATATACCCGAATCCCTTTCTTGGGCCTTGGGTTTCATTTGTGACATCACCGATATGCTATTGGGATCCAGACCTTTAAATCAGCATAACCCGTGTCCAAGAATGCCATGTTTATTAATCGAATAAAAGGATCCTGAACCTAAAATTTCAGGACCTCATTTATATGGATTCGAGGTCAGACCCGGTTTCTGACATCACCACTATGCTCAAGGGATCAAGACCTTTCCAATGCCACCAACTCTGTCCAACAATTCCATGTTTAACGGGTGAATAGAAGAAACCCGATCCATAAGCTTCGGGACCCCATTTCTGCTTCCTTGGGTCCTGGATGTCATTTCTGACATTACCGATGCGCTAAGGGGACCAAGATTTTTTCAATGTCACCACCCGCGTCTAAAAACTCCATGTTTAGTAGTCGAATAGAAGAAACCCGAGCCCAAAACTTCAGGATCCCATTTCTGGGGCGTTGTGTCCTGGGCCCGATTTGTGACATTACTACTATGCTCAGAGGACCCTGGTCTTTATAATGCCACCACCCACTTCCATCAACTCCATATCTAATAGGGTTTCCCTGTCGTAGGAGAATCGGATCCATGCTTTTTCAATAGTTATTCTCCAAATGGATTTGGATAAAACCAAAGGTAGTTTAGTCGAGATTAACACAATATCAAAATGGGTCTCTTGAAAATAGTTCTTAATTTTAAAATACATAATGATTGCGTTTGGCTGTTGTAATGGTCTGTCAAAGCAACTTGATAAAAATTCAGCATAGCATAACAACCAAAGATGCTTCTTTTATATGTAAAAAAAAAAAGAAAAAAGAAAGAAGGAAAAAGAAAATAGAAAAGAGAAAAGGCTTGGTTAGGTGAGTGTAGGGGGCGCCGAATTCTGCTTCGTCCCGGGCGCCGAAATCTCTAGCTGCGGCTCTGTTGCTTATTACTGTTTTCAATTTTAATTATATTTCAATATGCAGGTTCTGTTGCATTTGTGTTTTCTGGTATTTTAATATTCATTTTTCATTAGTTTCATATCGTACCTTTTTCATTTAAATAGATTTTTAAACAAATGTGCACATGTTGAAAATGTTTAGTAGATCTAATTTTTTTGTTGTTCTTAACAGCATGTATAAAAATAAAAAATATGCCTATCAGAACAAAATTCAAAATAATGTTTAAAAATATTGTCTGGTATTAAATTCTAATTATATTTATTTCTTCCGCTTATCTTCGCGAACCTCATGAAAACCTGTTGGGAGTCTCGACCTCCAACTTGAGAAACCATGCTCTAGATGAAGGGAATCTAAGAAGAATGATGTTTAAGAACGGTTATGTACAGTTATTTTCACCAACTTGAGAAACCATGCTCTAGATGAAGGGAATCTAAGAAGAATGATGTTTAAGAACGGTTATGTACAGTTATTTTCACCAACTTGAGAAACCATGCTCTAGATGAAGGGAATCTAAGAAGAATGGTGTTTAAGAACGGTTATGTACAGTTATTTTCACCAACTTGAGAAACCATGCTCTAGATGAAGGGAATCTAAGAAGAATGATGTTTAAGAACGGTTATGTACAATTATTTCCATGAATGATTAAGGACCTTTTTAACAAATCTCAACAAACGCCATTTACAAAATTTTACAGAATAGATTTTTTAAAGTTGTACTCAATATAGTTGATTCTAAAGATTTTATTTAATATTGGTGAGTCATGTAGATAGGGATTGGTGAAATAATAATTGAAGACCATCACCAACGGGCTTTGTTGAGGAAAATAAGTTAAAAATTACACATTTTTTTTCGAAACTCAACATATCGAATTTTTGATTCATGTTTCTTTATTTTATTAAGCTAAATGCTATAAATACGCATTATAAGCATTTACACTTATTGGACTTTTAAGTATATTACATTTTGTAGATAATAACAGAATAAGTTAACAATGTATAAGTAAATTTATATTATTCTTTTAAGTTAACACAGGAACTACTCTGCTTCTCTTAGGTAAGTTCACTCTAATGTATCATAGCAAGAAATTATTCTGTTCAACTTTTGTCTCCTTCATATACAAGCAAGCTATCTCTAAAATTAATAAGACCATTCAAACACAAACATCCCGCTTTAAATTGTCTTTCCTTGGTTGTTTCAATATGGTTATAGTTTATATTCAATTCAGTTCTTCATTTGAGAGTGCAATCTTGCACTTCCTACTCTTTTGATGTTGGTGAGTCCTGCTTTGCCTTCCGCTTTCTACCTTCCGCACTGTTTCAAAATATTCTGAATCTTAAAACATCTTAGTCATGATATTCCAACAAAAGCGTTCTACAACTACTACTAGTGGCTGAATATGAAAGAAAATAACACGTGACAATATGCATTTTGTCCAACAGTCGCTTAGCAAGATGATGTGTGATTGCCCAACAATACACAGATGCGAGTGTAGTGTAAAGGCTACTAAATTTCATTCTTAAAAACTATGTTTGTACTTTCAATCATGCTGTATAAAAGATGGATTAGTTGAATCTTGTACGATCTTGAAAACTGCAGATATCGAGTTTTATGAAAATTTGATATATTCAGATGCCTTTTACAACGACAAATATTGTTTTGTCGTATATGGTGTTATCCATTGCCCATATCAAAGTACCAGAATCCGTACAAAATGCATTTTGAAAAAAATTGGCGTTTGTTGAGTTTTGTTACGACGGTCCTCAATGAAATCCAGGAAGAATAGTCCGATTATCTTTAAAAACGTAACGTCCACAAAGAGCTGCGTTCAGGACAATTTGAGGAATCAACATTCTAGTTATTTTTTTTTTTAAATAAACGTTTAACATCCCAAGATTAAGTTCTTTAGATCATAGAAGACGGATTATTCATGAAAATGAAATTAATCTTTTATACACTCTCACCGTGCACTTTGATCCTAGACAAGCTCGGAGTTTTAACGGACCGGTTAGTAACTACGGTTACTAACGTAGGAAATAGAGTAATGACCTTCTGTATGAAGAATCAATCAAATTTGGGTACACACAATTCTCTGTCGCCGAATGACATTGGCTGGGACTGGATAAAGGACACATCGGTCCAAAGATAACAGTCTCTCAGTGAATCATCGTTCTTCCTCTTCCAGCAGACCAGGGTCGCAAGCAAGGGGGTCAAACAGGACACTACCTGCTTCAAAATTTCTTGACTCAAGATACATTTGTAGACTTTCTTAATAAAACTACCGGTATTCTTGTTTAGTATTGAAATGGAAGTATTTTCCAATTATTTATCGGGTACAGAATAATACCCGTTCAATACTATATAGACGTAATGGCTTGTGGCATTGGATCCCCCCAAAAGTTTGGACCCCTCCAAACAAAAATTCTGTGTGTGCAACTGGAGAAGACTATTACGGCTACCCAGACACTACTGGATCGTATTGTATTAACACACCAGCTTTAACCACCATTTTATTTCTGATTTGCATGAGTGGAGTCTTTTAGTTGCTTATTTAAGCAGCTTTCCAATTTTCTCATGGTGTTGAGCCAACACCGTAAATTATTTTTTCTAAGTGTTCCTATTGAGAATCGAGCACGGTCACCATGAGGTGATACGACAGCATGACTAGTTGAAAACATTTTTGTTAGTTAGGAGTCCAAGCTCTGCGATGACCTTGTCCAACACTACAAGCTACTACGTCCATGTAGTATTGAACAAATATTATTTTGTATTCGAAGAGTAATTGTAAAATACTTCCACCTATATTATCAGAGAAAAATATCGAACTAGATTGTTTTTATAAGAAAGAGTAGAGAGGAATTTGTAAAAATCAAATGTTCACGCTACATTATTCATTTTCCTATTAAACAATTATATACAGAAAAAAAAAACGTTCTCCGGACAGCGGTATATTGTACAAATATACGGTATCTTCTTGCTTACTATAGAAATCAGTACGGACCATACGTTATCCGTATGCTACATAGGCAGTGCCCTTAGATGTTACATCATGCCGTTGCAGGATGTCTGACATCTAACAGTTTTCCGTATATCACATGCATATACTTTTGTTACCTTCGCCAGCTATATGTTATATACATCCATTTGTATGTGAGATCCTGGCCGCTTACATTGTTTCATACGGAAAGTACGTATAGATGGAACACTTATACAGAAAATATTATAAAACATGCGTTTTCAGTTATACGTCTGCTGTACGTTAAGCCCAAAAACTACAGGAATTACGCATGTAACCTATCTTTTTAAGTACGTGAGCTACAATTTTTTTTTCAATGTAGTTTTCTTAAGAAAGTGTACAAATGGATATTGTTAGAAAGGTTATTTTTTGGGAGGAAAGGGTGTCCGGACCCGGTGGTCCACCCCCATGGTTGCGCCCCTGCAATGGCTCATATACATATAAGAAAACTATTATTATTGCATACTGCATTTGTAACATGGAACCTTTCTTCAGAAATTCAGGAATAAAACTAGGTAACATTACAAGAATAGCATTTTCTTTTCAGCACAAGACGGAAACAATGTCTTAGAAAACAGACTCTTGAGAGAAACGAGATCTAGAAACGATATGAGTATTCGGAAGTTAAAGCCGATATGTCCTAAAAGTGTGATATCCCACACAAAAGACCAGAAATCTAGAAGTATAAAAGGTGTGCAACAAGAAGCTAAGAATATCGATCCCTCGTGGTTGGCGGGATTGTTCTGTTCTTCCCGTTTGTCGTAACCAACGATAAATGCTAAAAGGAAAGGAAACGAAAAAACAAAAGGCTTTCTGTTATCCCTTTTTGCTCTCCATAACTAACTTCTTGCCCTTCGTTCGTCTGGTTGTTTAGGGTTGCCAACTCTGGAAAATAATAAACTGGCACACCTCAAAATTTCCTATCACATAGGTCTAAGTGTGAAGTATCTCTGTTCGGACCCATCCATGGGAAGGAAATTGTACTATCGTGAACAGAAGTGCATTAGCAACTGTATTCTGCATATCCTTAGTACATTGTGCTATAAATGAGAAAGTGAAATCGTTATTGATCATGGGCCGCGGTGGCTCACTGGTAGAGCGTTCACCTCTGGTGCTTGGGGTCCCAGGTTCGATTCCAGCCTCTGCCAAGTGAACATTGTGGTGGGCAAACACCGTGTGCGTGGGTTTTCTCGAAGTTCTCCCAATTCTTCCCACTTTCTTCATTCCACTATTTCATTCATTACTCATCACCGTCTCCTTTAGCTTAACCGGCATGGAACGTAAAACTCAAAGATTTCATTTTCGGCATTGATCATTTTATTGTATTTAGCAGTAACTGTCACTTCTTTGAAATTATCCAATCAAATCAACAAAAGGTATATTAATCTTTACAAAACAATTTTGGATTTGGAAAATGAGATTTATTCTTTAAACTTCCACTTCAACTACAGAAAATTGCTTTAACAAGCCTTTTTTCACTTTTAATAAATGTATAAAATTCTATACAAGTAAATTTCAAAATTTCTCTGATACAGTCCGTGTCATATCTTTAATATCATCTAAACAGATTAACAAAATATATTAATCGTTGATAGATGGTGAAGGGTTACAGTTTGGATTTACAGACTGAAAATTACCTTTTAAATCTATACTACTTAGAACTAGATGAAATTGCTTCGAACTACATACAAATTGAAAAAAAAAAAGCTCTCATAAAGTGGCTGGTTAAGACGTTTGTACCGGTTACCGACTTTAAACAAGATAACAGCAATATTTCCGGGCAGCCCGGTGGAAACCGGCCAGTTGGCAACCCTATTGCTGTTCGAGGTACTTCCAAGGCCTTAAGACTCAAATATTCTACTTCCGGACGCTTAATGTTTCTTTACGTGTCTCCCCTCTTAGAAACAGAAAAGACGGAAACAAAGAGAGTAAAAAGAGGCTCAGCATCCAGAAATAAATTGAAAGACAGAAGAATATAAAAAAGAAAATAAAGTCTGAAGTGAATAGAACTGATGAGTGGAAGAAATCATGTGACGAGATCCCTCCCAATGAGAATACAAAGTATTCCGTTGAGCTGTTCTTTTTCTTTTTAAAAAAAATACTTTCTCTCGCTCTCTCTCATTCTTCTCGGGGTTGCGTGTCGTTCCTTTTCTTCCTGCGTGTGTCTCTTTTCCTCTCTCTCTCTCTCTCTCTCTCTCTCTCTCCCTCTCTCTCTTTCTTTTTTTCCTATTTGATGCTCTATGCACAACCAAAGAAGTTTAGTTGCCATGGAGACGAAAATCCAATAAGGCAGTTAGGAAGGCGATGTTTTTGCCCTTTTCCAACAACCATACCATTCTTCTTCTGTTTTATTTCTTTTCGCAAAACTTTTGTATATTTAAGTAAAATTACATGCCTGCTAAAGAGGATCCAATTACAATAAAAGAAATATGCTATACGTACTTTTACAGTAATACTAACAAAGGATCGCCACTTTTGTATAGTTTCTCTCCCAAAATATCTTCAGAACGAATGGATATATTACGCCTACATTTCTTGTTTTGGCTCTTAGGAGAAGGAAATGTCATGGGAATATTTGAGTCGTCATTGGAAATGAAAAAAAAAAAGACATGTAAGCTCTGGCGGATCAACGACCCATCCCCTCAAGGCTACTTTTTGTAGGGCTATACATAAAATATTGTACTACAGTAGTTTATTCTGACCTGATGTCAAACTACATATTTCAAGCTTCCATTAATCGTCCAGGAAGCAATTCGCTCCGTCTAACCAACTCTTCTGCATCCGTTAGTCCATATAATAATCTTTCAGTTTAACGTCTCACGGTTATGTACTTTGGACTATGGAAGAAGAATATTAAAGCAACTGAATGACGATGAGATAATTGGTGGAATTAGAATGTGGGAAGAAAGTGTGGTGGAGACTATGTTGTCCACCATAAACTTACCTTGGCGGGGATCAAGCCAAGGACCCCCGCACCAGAGATAAACTCTGCCACTGAGCCATCATGCCTCCATCGCTAATGGCATATAAGACAGATGGTTAGTCATCAAAGTATGTTTCTAGTTGTAATATTGTCCTTACTTCCATCTCGCATTAACTCTAAATTTAAAATTTAAATCCTGTATCCAAAACGAAATCAAGTTTTACGTCCCACGAATATGCCGGCTAATCTAAAGGAGACGGCGATGATGCGAAATGAATCAAATTGTGGAATGAAGAAAGTGGGAGTAAACGGAAGAACACCGAGAAAACTCAAGCACACAGTGTTGTGAGTGTCCATCACAAAGTTCACTTGGCACCAGCTGGGATCGAACCATGAACCCGAAGCATCAGAGGTGAGCCCTCTACCACTGAGCTACTGCGGCCCCAAATCGTGCACCAAATTTATTACTTCAGAAGTACCGTACGGGAGCCATGTTGTAACACTACATGTATCGAAATTACCGAATATATACAGTAATTATAATTAAATTTCCAATTCTTGCCTATATTAACCTATTGAAGGATTTGTTTATTGAAAACTGCAACTAGACAATACCTACAGGCCCGTATCCAAGGGGGTGCTAGGGGGTCCGAGCCCCACGTGAATTTTCACTGGCCTCCCCTGAAATTTTCACGGTAGGCTTGCAAATGAACTATAATATGGTTGGGTTGGGTAACCTAACTTATACCGAACTCCTCTCCATGCATTTTTTGCTTGGCTACCGGCCTGAATACCTATTCCATTCACCTCCCATGGAAATCCTTTAATTTAATTTCTGTGTATTCATTTTACTATGAAGGTCATAAAGGAAACTTAAATATTTGCGAAAAGAAACCATAAAATGATCTTCGTCCGATCTCAGTGTTTAAAAATAATTTAGTTTTCTGCTCTGCAGGAATGTTATATTAGGCATTCACTCATCAATAACACATTCTTATTTAAATGGCCTTAGAATGCAGTAAAGTGATAAAGAGTGTTTCTACAATAGAGTTGCCTTATACTGTAAATATATTTATTGCAAAATATTAACATAAATATTTTCAATGAAGCAAAAACGAGAGATGGTCTAAATTGAAGTATTTTAAATTAACAATAATCGTACAAACTTATCAAAATTTCCATGCTAGGTAAAACTGAAAGCTTCATAGAAAAAATATTGAACTGTAGTTAGGAAGTAAAAAAAAAAGTGAGACCTGATGTAAAGTCCGTCACCTAATCAGCTACCAGATTGTAAATTGTATTACATGTGAGGTGGACACTCACAGAGCCGTAGCTAGAGATTTCAGCGCCCGGGGCGAAGTAGAATTCAGCGCCCCTACACTCACTTTAGCAATCATTATATATATATATATATATATATATATATATATATACATATATATATATATATATATATATATATATATATATATATATATATATATATATATATATATATATATATATATATATATATAAGAAACGCAGCTTTTGTTGTTACGCTGAATTTTTATTAATCTTCTTGGAAAGACCATTACAACAACCAAAAACGATCATTATGTATCCTTTTCCAAATAAGAGCTGTTTCCGAGAGTCTTATTTTGGACTTTTTGTTAAACTTGACAAAACTACCTTTGGTTGTATACAAATTCGCTAGGAGAACAGTTATGGAAAGTTACTACTATTTACAACATTTCATACTATTGATAAGAAATGAAATTTTAATTCATTAAAAACTATGTGCTTTTAAATGGTTCCAAATGGGTGACAGTATTAATTTCCAGTAATAATTGTAAACTTTTTAATTTTATTCTGTATGTGACCACATCAATAGTATGTTAATTTCGATCTCTTAACGGTAAAAAATATTTTGTGAAATGTAATGGAAATTCAGAAGGATCCTTCTTTGTGAATTTCTAAATATTGATCGATGGAGGTGAAGAATATGTTCAATGTTTGTACTTAAAATCCAAAATATACTTTGGCTACTACATATGTCTGAAATTATAGTAATTACTTAATTTCTTAATGAATGAAAGTTCCGAATTTAAGGTACTTATCATTAATTAACATATTAAAATACACTAACACGTACATATATGAAGAATGTGTGTACTTATGTTTTGTATGTATGTAGATAGATAAAAACATCACACAACTAGACACGCATACACAAAATAATATGGTGCCAATATAAAAAGTTGATGAAAAATGACCTCAATAAATTCCTCCAAATTGGAAGCATTTGATATGTCAATGGAATTTTAAAATAAATCATTGGTAGTGATTAGTGTGTGTAAAAAAGTCGAACTTCGTCGGGCTAAGTTCTGATCCCTTAAGCCCTTATTCTACAACTGCTTGAAGTTCGAAAATGTTATTGTTTCCCTCGTTTACTTTTATTTTTAATATTCCCTCGCAAACAGCAGCTTGAATGTGTTTCTTCATTCTTCTCACTTTCATACCTTCATTCTCACCGTCACACAGTGGGGCCAAACCAGGCAATTCTTGGCAAAAACTCAAAAAATGAAATAAAAGATTGAGTCGATATAATTTGTTATAATGAAACCTTAATAGTGTACACATAAAATAGTGTGCAGGAAAAGAAGTGATAGCTATTTACAATGAATTCATGGGACGTGTAAATTTGGTTATCCACCGAAGCAGGAAAGGTGCTGCTTAGTGACAGAAGATAGGAAATTGACTTTGAATGTGACTATTCCTACATTGCGTGTAGATATTCAGTGACTGGTAAACATGGTGACACGACCGACATGTATGTATCGTTTTGTATATTTAGAATGTTGAGGTAATGTGTAATCAATAATCATATTTGGAATGATGTTAATATCAGTATCATATCCCTATGGTAATCCCCTACTTAATATCATATTTGGAAAATGCTGTGGTACTGAAAGTATATAAACTGTAGTCAAACGATAGAATGGCATTTTAGTAGAAAATATGGCATAATAATGTTATGTCTGTGATTTTTTAATATATCGTAGCGGAAACATTGTTCTTACTGTATGCAAAGTGAAAACCTGCACATATTTGCACTTTTGGTAAATGAAAATGTTTGAGGAAAACCGCATTTTGGATGCAATGCTGCTTTTGAATTGAGGTGGGATGAATGTGACAGCAAGTGTTAGATTATTAGACGTGTGATCCCCATGCACGCAGTGACAAAGTTGAATATAGATCGATTCTGGGAATTTTGCCGCCAAACCTACTTGGTGCTTCGCTCCCTAGGACCCATCTTGTTACCAACATCCAATCATACTTCTCTGGCATTCGCCAACAGAACTAAACTCTAGTCAAACATGTGTGATTAATGGTGGCGATATTTTGAAACGTCAATGTTTGCCAAACAATCTATGGACCATAAGGTAGAACCATATTTAAAATGGTGTTGATCAATTCAGTATTGCGTTTTTTTGTGATGCGATACGTGAACAGAAGTGACATTGGAATCAACTGTAATGAGCCTCCGCTCGCTCCAGCTCAGAGTGTTCCAATCAAGCCCTGAAATCAGCCCACGTAATGCACGATGCAATATATGAAACAAGCTGAACAGGTTACTGATGCTTGTAAATCATAATATGTTTAATACATCTGATAATATATTCATATCGAGAACTTGTGATGAGATAATTTTTATGTATTGAAGCGTCCTTGCATCTTCATTGTCATAACGAATCCTCCACATCTTGGAAATAATTTTGAGAAGCAAGAACTTTTCTTCAATTTTATTACTCTTCAGTTGTAAAAAGAATAAGTACACTTTTTCCTTTCATGCGTAAGAATGTAAGTCAATCGTAAGTTGCCAAATCAAAGCATATTGCCCACGCGTTTGTTTATGCCAATCATATAATCTGTTATATTATTTAGGCGCGAATATAAGGAATATTTCCTTTTATGGTGTAACACTCTATGTTTTTGATAAAATAATGTCGAAATAACATTATTGTAGCCACTGCACACACCAAACTAATTGGTTTTCTTTCAATTTTCTGCTTCATATTGCGAATTCTTATTTTTGCCAAGAATTCAGTGCCTTGGCTCCACTGTGCGTCGTGATTAATGGGATTGGATAGGAAAAAAATGAAATGAAATCTTTGATTTTTACGTCCCACAGTTATGCCGGTTAGGCTAAAGGAGACGGTGATGATGAGTAACGAATGAAATGGTGGAATGAAGAAAGTGGGAGGAAACGGGAGAACCCCGAGAAAACACACGCCCGCGGTGTTTGTCCACCACAAAGTTCGCTTGGCGGGGGCGGGGATCGAATCCGGGACCCCAAGTACCAGAGGTGAACGCTCTACCACTGAGCCACCGCGGCCCCCAGGGGTAGAAAAACGTTTTGAACTAAGCAAACTCATCACTGTCAAAACGCCGAACACGACTTTGCTCGTTTCTGAGTTTGAAAATGCTCCTGCGTACACTATAAGTCATTACTCGGCACCTTGTATACCACATGTCATTAAGAAATCATCTATAACTCTTTAAGTAATAAATAAAAACTTGTTGTGACCTATTTAAACTTTTGGATTGCGAGCGAAGCGAGCAAGAACATTTTTAAGAAATCTACGTATTTCATTGATAACCGACAGCAATATTGATCTAATAAAGCGCCAATACTTTCTGGGGGCGACTCGTCTTTTATTCATGTAAAACACAACTTTTTCTTTCCCCTTACTCGTTTGGCGCCCCCTTGTTGTCAGCGCCCGGGGCGGGCGCCCCGCTGGCCTCCCTTAGCTACGGCTCTGGACACTCATAATTTGATAACACCTTAATTTATCGACAGTGAGCATTAACGTATCAATTCGCAGCTTAAATTCGTTGCCTCTCAGGACAAGATGTGGTATGGACGTGAAATCAAGAAACTGGAAACAATACAATACGAGCGGATATACTTTTGAATGTTAACCTGCGCTCAATCTATAGCAATAAATACAGGTGTATTGTATACCATAATATTTCAAGATTTGTGACTCATTCTTATGTGTGTGTGTTTGTAACCCTTAATGGTGAAAAGATTCACTACGTACTTTGTAATTTCACACTAAATTGTAGACATTGTTACAGAAATTACAATTTCTTTTACTGGCGCACATTACTAATATGGGTTACTTTGTACTGATTTCTGAAACCAATCCACAGTTAGAACATGAAACTCGTACTTTTCAAGACTGAAAATAAAGCAACGAAACAAATCAATGCTTCCTTTTCTACTCGATAATGATGAGAACCGAGTAAGAAATCACATTTTGCTCGAACATTCAGTGCAAACTATACCTTCTATTTTGACGGTAACATAAAATTAACTCTTCAATTTCTGTTAACACTTTTCGAGTTTTGTTATTTCTTATAACAATAATACATATTTTCTTAGTTTAGAGGTTTCTCGTGATTATATGGTTAGCCTACACGTCTTTAGTTTGCGGAAGACCCACATTCGATTCCGAAGAAAGCTAATATGGTTCGGATCCAAACGTTAACCTGTAGAATGTCTTATATTACCTCAGTCTAAATCTGACACTAAACTCTGAATCAACCAACCAATTACGTCTATTATAGTCCAGTGCTGGCTTCCCAAAATTTTTTAACAGACGGCACACTTTGTTGAGTGACCACGGCTACGCGACACACTTATTTAATTTTTTTTGTTAAGAGCATAAATTACGCATTTGTTTGACCTTTTCCCTGTGCGGACAATGAACTCGCCCGGTTCTTCAGGCGCGTCTGGCAGCTTAGCGTATGTGTCGTAAGAAAGTATTTGTGTCTTGTAGCTGAGCTGAAAATTACACCCAAACTGAGCAGCTTTCAGGAGATTACGATGTGTGACTTTTCAAGGCTTTTCTGCGTTTTCCCGTTGAGCCGAAAATATCGTCAAATTTGAGTCGTTTTGGAAGGTGTGGATTGTAGTCCTTTACGACGCAATATTTAGTGTTCCAGTGATCAGGCAACAGTGTAGGAAGCGGGGATTAGCTTAACTTGAATCAAGAATGTGAACGCCTGGTAAGAATTACCTAGTATCAGCGTTGGGTTCTCCAACAATGGGACAAGAACATGGCCATATACAAAACCAACTATCAGCACGAGAGCGAAACTTGGCAGACTGGCCATACGGCAGAATCTCATGACTCAGACAGGTAGCAAATCGTCTATATGAATTTTTGGGAACTGTCATCCGGACCTTGCCCCAAAGACTGAACATTCAAAAGGTGTTCAAGGACAATTATCATTATCTGGCTGTGCTCACCTACGTGAATGCAAGCCAAACGCTCGGTAACTGCACGAGCGTCACCTACTGGACCAAGCTTGGCGGTACCTCATTACATTGAACGAGATGTGGGTGTACCATTTCCTACTGCGAGAAACCAAGAACCATCAAATTACAGAGACAAAAGTGCAAATTGAGTTCGAACACCTAGATAGGTGTTTTCCGAAACGGTGGACGGTGTTCGTCGGTAACTAGCACCAAGGCAAACTCAAGATTCACAAGGTGAAGAAAACAACTCGCAGTACTGTCAGGAGGAAATTCTGAGGCTGATCTAGAAGGATTACATAACAGAAATATACAGGAACAAGAGAAATATGGTGCACATCTATCAAAACAAAGCTTCATCACACGCCTCAAGATCGATCTTCATATTTTACCATCATATCAAAGAGGCTACTGGAATAGTTCATATCGTTCAGTGACAAACCAGTGATATCTCCAGATCCATTCCATTGTATATCTGTGGATTTGGACTGCTTAAAGAAGTTTTGGATAAGAAACGTGTGATACTGTAAGTGGACTGTGGAGAGCAGTAAACGAGGATCCTTTTGCTATGGAAACTACGTTCATGGGCCGTTGTTAGGGAACAGAAGAACCACATCGAGCAAATGGGCGCCTTTTGTCATGGATTTTTATTGTTATTTGTTAAGAACAATTTCGTCCTATCTACGTGGAAGAGTTTCTGTAACAAGGTAAGACTATAAGATTTTATAAAGTAGTGACTCTATGGAGTATTGAGAATTGTTGCCGGTAAAGGCATCTACTGGAACTGTCTATCTCAAAATTGATTTTAAATAATTATTAAAGCTTCATGACTTTCAAATTCTGAACTTCCCGACACACTTTATAGGACTGGGCGACACATCGGTTGGAACCAGTTTTTCAATCTTTGTTTAAATTGTATTTCTCATTTATACCGCTAACAAAAGTCGTAAATACAACTAAAACAGTAAATAAATGAATATAAAAATCAATTTGTTAATTAATGGAATATGAAGTGATACAAGTCAACAGTTATCATCCCGCAACAAAAACGGGCATTCAAACGAGACGTTCAAATCCCCAAACTTCATTTTTTCGCATGTTATAACTGAGTAGTGTGTTATATCTCATATAACGTGTGTGTTCAATTTCTCCTTTACACTCCTTGCGGGCTGTTTCAGTAGTACTTGTGTTAGAATGATTGAGGATAGCTTCTATGTGAAGTGTTTACTTTTGAGACCGTAAACCCAGATGGATCGATATCTCGTTTGAAGCCGTGAAATAAAAGACAGAAGGAACAC